>NC_135577.1:89272500-90522500 GCF_965152235.1 Eretmochelys imbricata
AAAAATGGCATGTATCATGTGATAAACGGACTAGTTTATTCGGCTGAAGTCTGTTTGCACAAGTAACTGAAAGCTAACCTTGCAGGAGTTCATGCAGAAATTATATAATACAGTGTCAATGGAAATGTGAAAAATTCTATTTTTACTTTGCAGCTGAGTCTATGTCAATAACATTGGCCTCAAATACAGTTACTTAGTTTTCAAATTGGGTCAAAGTTTGGTTTTGGTTACATTATAAATTTGGAGAAATACTTTGACATCTCGTTAATGTTTCGGACTGAATATGCCCTTTATCAGACTACTTGGCAAGAGCTTCTGCTGTTTTGGTCAACAACAGAAGCGTGTACATACCTAATGTCAGTACATTTTTGTTTGACAATGCCACTAACTTAGCATTTACCCATAGTTATATTTCTTTTCCTGTTACAAAGTTCAAAGCTGGAAGGGAGGGTAGGGGATTGGGGTGCAGAGCTGTTATGGCTGCAACAGAGTCAGGAAAGTGAATTGCTGTAGGTAGCCCTACTTCCTGAATTTCTGTATATTTAATAAGCTTTCTTCCTGGAGCTAGGACTTGAAAAGTTAATTTTCCTGGTTACTCAATGGCAGCCTGGACCATGGGAAACCCAAGTATCAATGGTAGGTTTCAGAGTAGCAGCCATGTTAGTCTGTATTCACAAAAAGAAAACGAGTACTTGTGGCACCTTAGAGACTAACAAATTATCAATAAAATCAAGTATCAATAAAATACTGGTCCACTGCCCCACCCTTGTTAAACCTTAATCTCAGAGTCTATCAGTTTGTAGGACAGTTTTCTGGCACTTTTTGGTGATCAATTCCTGAACTATATTGCTGAGATGAATAACAGATTTTTCTGGATGCAAAAAATTCTTTGCCCAAGGATTAGTGCCCTCTCATCAGCATTCTTTTCACTGTAAAGAATTTGAAGATAGTGTCTGATTTGGGAAGACATCTCAACTCAAGCCTAAGAGAAGTTTCCAAGCAGTAAACTGGACCAATTTTTTCAGGGGAATAAAGTAGCAATGATGCATCTTCGCTTTAATCTTGGTAGTTCTAAGTGGCGGCCAAGAATACTGTATTTTTTTCTCATTTCGTTTTAACTGTGGACATTACTGCCTGTATGCAACTAATATTTCACTGTGTCTAAAGCTGGGAAACTCTGAACATAGAAAAAAAAAATTCCCTCAAGCATATTCACCACTGAGATAAGCTTAGCACAATGTTTTGTATGCTTACCTGTCCCCAGGCATACATGTTGTTGTGAGTCTGAGAGGGATTGACTTTAGAAAGCAGGAAGCGGGCCTTTGAAAACATAAACCAAAGAGGAAATAAATCACTAAATTTAAAACAAAATAAATCTTGTAGCTACAGAATTTTACCTTGATTATCTGAAGCAAAGCATGCAGGGTTGTCATTTTCTTAGTATTTTCTTTTTGGTAAAGTTAAGTTTTTGTAGGGAAAAGTGAGTATGCTCTAAGTGACAGTGAATGTGAACCAAAACGTAAAGATCCCTGGATTCCATAGCTACATCACACAAATAATTTGAGATGTTGACAACTTTTCAAAGTTGTGGAAAATTTAATTTTTTTAAAGAAAAACCTAGTAAAATAAATGTAAATAATAGAATACTAAGAAATGTTTCAAAATCCAAAAATGAATGGAAGAATAATAGTGTCTAAAAAAGGGAATCAAGCATTAAACAAGTTACTTCTACATACTTATTTCTGTCAGAATTTCAACCTCCTAATTGCTAAGTCACCATTTATATATCTATCCACTAAATTTATTTTAATAATTAAATGAACATTTATAGTATCTTTAATTTAGACACTAATGACACCTCATTTCTTAAATGTACACAATTCACTGTACCTGGCTTCCTCCATGCTCTGTATCAATGTACCGGGGCATTGGGAATCTGGAATGGAGAATTTCCTGGGCATCATCTATTGGAGCTTGTAACAGATGGCGAAAATTTTCATATTCTGGCATGTCTTGGTAGCCTGACTTGCGCCACTGAGCTATGGTCTAGAGAATAAAAAATTTAAAAAGCACTCATTATTATTATCATTTGTATTACTATCATAGTACCTGGGATCCCCAATCATGGACCAGGACACTATTGTGCAAGGTGCTGTACAAACACAGAACAAAAAGACAGTCATCCATTTTCACAATACAGTTGATATAAATAGGACTTTCAGAGGGGAATGTTCCAATGCTCACCTCTACTCTACCATTCCTGCCCTCTTGCTAGACTTTGCTCCCTCCAACTATTAATACCTATTAACTTATAAAACTGACTCTCTAAACACAAAATCTAACAAAACGTGTATGTAACAAAAGCAGGTACTATAAACTTTTATTTTTGTAGCCATTGCCCTTGCCCATACTTTTGCCCACCTTTGTTTGTCAGGCTTAGCTGTGCTAAACTGTAAACTTGTCAGGTCAGGGACCAATCTTATTTCCTGTAAAATGTCATGCACACCTAAGGCACAGAATAAATAAATAATAATAGGAATAATGTGTCCAAAAGTACAAAAAAAAAAACCTTTTGCTGTTCTACATAAAAATTTAGCATGCTGATACCATGTAGGACAAGTTTTAGCTTGAGGTGTGCGGAAGAAAATGAACCTTAACCCCCTTGAAAAACAAGATTTATAACGGAAATAGCAAGTAATACCAGGTGCCACTATATTAAACCATATTAGGCCATAATCCTCCAAACATTTATATACATGTTTAATTTTATGCATGCAAGTAGCTCTATCGGGTTCTACTCAGGTAAACACAGTCAAGTACTGTAGTAAATGCTTGCAAAATTAGGGCCTTAGTTTGGTAACAGAATATTTCTACGATGAGCAGGATGTATACATAAGAATGACTGGATCTTACCTCTCCATGATAAATAAGGATCTGGAAAAAGGTGTCCATAAGAAGAATGCGATCTGGCAAAATGCTGCTGCTATCAAGAAGAACAGGCTAAGATAAAGGGGAAAAAATTCAGTTGAATATGCAGAACAGAGTAAACTAAGTATTTTACAAGCCTTTTTGAACAGATCACCAAATTTTAGGAAATGCTTTTCTTTAAAATTACTACTAGTTCTGCATCGTTACTTCTCAAAATTACATATCTACAACCCTCATAATTTCATTTTAAAATTAGACTGCTTGATTCCAAATACACAATATTTCATGAACATGTAATGTAAAAAAGTAAATACAGAAGTCGAGAGTTGGGAGAATTATTTCATCACTGTGCCTTTGCTTTGTCTTTCAAACACCTCCATTTTATCAATACCATGTCACCAGGCCCACCCACAGCAATTCCGGGCCTCAGAGCAGAACAGTCAATGAGCCCCCTAGAAAGGGATGGCTGAGGTTTGATTCGTGCAGGGTACGTTGGAGCCGGGCCCCACGTTGCTGCTGGCCAGGCGTGGTGCCGCCACGTGGGCGTGGAGCTATCACATGCGGCGACTGGTACACACATGTAGAAGCCGCGGACGCAGTCTGCCTGACATTTAGGCGGTGCTGCGCCTGCACTTTTCGCCACTGCCGGTACTACCCCGTGCGCGCCTAGGAGCCCTGTGTCCTGTCCAGGTGATTTAAAAGAGACCAGGGATCCCAAGCCCTTTTAAATTGCCTATGCTCCTGGGCAACTGCCCCCCGCAAGCGGGCCCGCATGTCACTACTTTAAAGATGCTTCAGTGTGTAAAGAAACAGTTTTCATCCTGGAACATATTTTCCTTACAGCCTTACTTTTGCAATTAGATAATAGTACTATAGTATTGTCTATGTTGCTCTATATTCTGTATATTGAATACCTAGGCATATATGAATTCTGAGGTATTATTACTTAAAAAGGCAACTGGAAGGCTTTTAATGTTGCCACTATGTGTTGATGTCATGTGAGGCAACAGGATATATCATGATAGAGATACCTCAAAGTATTGATTGTACAAAAAAACGGACAAAGAAAATTGTGACTAGACTGATGTTACTTCACCTACAGCTTCCAGTGCATCATCAAGGATCTACAACCTATCCTGAAGGACGATCCCTCACTCTCACAGATCTTGGGAGACAGGCCAGTCCTTGCTTACAGACAGCCCCCCAACCTGAAGCAAATACTCACCAGCAACCACACACCACACAACAGAACCACTAACCCAGGAACCTAGCCTTGCAACAAAGCCCGTTGCCAACTGTGTCTACATATCTATTCAGGGGACACCATCAGCCACACTATCAGAGGCTCATTCACCTGCACATCTACCCATGTGATACATGCCATCATGTGCCAGCAATGCCCCTCTGCCATGTACATTGGCCAAACCAGACAGTCTCTATGCAAAAGAATAAATGGACACAAATCTGACATCAGGAATCATAACATTGAAAAACCAGTAGGAGAACACTTTAAGCTCTCTGGTCTCTCAATAACAGACCTAAAAGTTTCAGAGTAGCAGCCGTGTTAGTCTGTATCTGCAAAAAGAAAAGGAGGACTTGTGGCACCTTAGAGACTAACAAATTTATGTGAGCATAAGCTTTCGTGAGCTACAGCTCACTTCATCGGATGGCAATTTTTCAACAAAAAAACTTCAAAAACAGACTCCAATGTGAAACTGCAGAACTGAAATTAATTTGCAAACTGGACACCATCAGATTAGGCCTGAATAAAGACTGGAAGTGGCTGGGTCATTACAAAACCTAAACCTAATTTCCCCAATACTAATTTCCCCCTACTGTTACTTACACCTTCTTGTCAACTGCCTGAAATGGGCCACTCTCACTAACACTACAAAAGTTATTTTTCCTCCCTTGGTATCCTGCTGTTAATTGATTTATCTCATTAGACTGACCTCACACTTGGTAAGGCAACAACCATCTTTTCATTTATTTATATCTGCTCCTGTATTTTCCACTCCATGCATCTGATGAAGTGGGTTCTAGCCCACGAAAGCTTATGCCCAAATAAATTTGTTAGTCTCTAAGGTGCCACAAAGACTCCTCATTGTTTTTATTTTGTAGTGTGGAGATCTAACCACATGAGAAAGCATGAAGCCATTATAACTTCAATGAAAAGACAGGGCCAAATTCACTGGCATACCTGGGTGCAACTTCATTGACTTCAGTGGAATTGCTTCACACACTAAGATTGAATTTGACTCAGAATTTTTCTAGATTACTAGCTTGCTCGAGCAGAGACTGTCTTGTATCTTATCTGTTCCAAATAATAAATTATTTAGTGTGTGTGTGTAAAATCATCCAAGTATTATTCTCTATGTACAAAAGTTGTTTTAAAATGTTTGCAGAAAGGTATTTGTTTCACTTGACTATTACTGTAGCTTCTGGTAAATCCATTTCAAAATGGAATGCAGGGTACTCAGGATATGGGATCTAATAGTTTGGGGCTAATAAGTACTAAAGCTTTGGAAACTCGCCTACATTATATCTAAACTAGCCAGAATTCTTGGGTTTGCAAAATTGGCTGCAGTGTAACTAATAGGACTGCAATACGCTAATTAACTATAGTCAACTGTATGAAAATGCAGGGGGTCAGTTCTGGGTGAGATATATGGTAGGACTATGACATCACCTTTCATAAACAGCCTTGAAATTTTGTTTTTCCTAGTAATTGTGTAAAATCCATCACACCTACTAAAAAGTAAAACCTAGGGTTAAAAATAGGTCTATACCACGGGGAAAATCCTGATGTCATTGAAATCAAAGGCAAAACTCCCATTTGACTTGAAAGGGTCCAGAATTTCATCCCATGTGTCTTGGTTTGGAATGCCATCATACAAAAAAGCGAGTTATGCTCTTGAGGCTATTGTGCAATAATCAGATTTCATTGTTCACATAGCTGCCTTGCTCACAATTTTCTGTTTTATATAAAATACATTACACACACACACTTTCACAGGCGATGATGCATAAGGTTGTTTTAATACTTACATAAATATCTGCAACACAGCCATGAATACAAAATTCCACATCTAGTGCACTTTTGCCCTATAGTTGAATTAAACATTGTCATACCTCTGGAGGTCCACTGAAAGAGTAGGCATAGAGGATTGGTTGAATCATGATAAGTGACTGGGTTAGATCTTGACGCATGAAATGATGACGATAGTATGAACTCTCATCAGGGCTGTTGTTAAAGACTTGCAAGAAAGGGGACCTCCTTAAGTGAAACATAAACTGCAAAACAAAAAGTCCTACAGGGTTGAACAAATAAAGTGGAAAAAATATGTTTCCAATAAAATTAACAAACTACTAGGCAGTGCAACATTACAAATGTACCACCCACAAAACTGCATCTCAAATAATTTAACATTGCACTTTTCTATGAAAATAAAGTAAGGTTATTCTCAAAATGGGTAGGCACAAAAAGGAGAGTTTAACATCTCTTCACTCCCCTATATTTATACCTAAAACAGAATATTCTATACTGTTATAATCTTTACTAAAATAGCATGTGTAAATTAACTGTACAGTTTTTAGGAGTTAGTGTACTATGTTTTAAACACAGAAACTGGGCAAAGAGCAGTTTTACTATGAGAAGGAATACAATTATTATCAACTGCAAATTTGGACCTTTCAGTTCAAAATGGAAAGCCCAAACCCTTTATTGCTGGACCAATGTTTCTACACTGCAGCCAGTTTACACTGGAGGTGCTTTGAGTTCAATGGAAAGTCCAGATTCAACAGGGTTTAATAGTGCTCTGGAAATGGTTATTTACTAAATGCACAATTCCTTTTAAGCTCAGCTGCATTAAACTAACAAAACATCAGTGAAGTGTTTCCTCATCAATTTAACATTTTTAAGTAGTACATGAAAGACATCACCAGAGCAATCCTGTATAGCATGAAATTTAAAATATTTGTGAATTTCTTTTTTTAATAGCTGTCCCCAACATCTATTTAATATTATTATTTGTATTACGATAGTACATAGAGGCCTCAGCTAAGAACAGTCCTCCATTATGCTAGGCACTGTATAAACACATTGTAAGAAACAGTCCCTGCCCTGAAGAGCCCTAAACTGACAAGAAGAAAGAGGGTGGAAGGGAAAGAGAGGCACAGAAAGGTAGAGTGACTTGCCCAAGGTCACACAGCAGGTTAGTGGCTGAGCTTGGAAGAGAACCCAGGTCTTCTGATTCTGAGTCCCAATCCAATGTCCTATCCCCTCCACTGCCTCCTAAATCCATGCTTTTCCCCTAATCATTTACTCTTTACTTTTAACACTTTCTTTCTACTCACCTGTGGATAAAGTGAGAAGGTTTCTGAAAATCTGAAGGAGCTTGGATCATCTTTGTGATATTCTCCAAATTTCTGACACTGAAAGAAAAGAAAAATGAATCTAAATTTGTATGGCAGCTTTGTTTATGCCACTATTGTATTTTCAAATATTTCATTTCATTTTATCTATTTTATAATCAATATTTTTTTCCTTCCCCAAGTTTCCTTTACTGTACAAATGTAGTCCAGGATGAAACTTGATACAAATGCTCTTCTCGGCAAGTAATAATTTCCTTCCATATCGGGTTGTGGAGTTGGTGTTTTAAATCCCCAAAGAGGAATTACAAAATTAAATGTTCCCAGACAAAAATCATTATGACAGTTAAAGTTGTAAATAAATATCACTTACATGTGGGAGGCAAATTTAACACTACACTGAATAAAGTACTAGCTGAAAAAATTTCATCCACCTCCAGTCACAGTACAGTAAGACTGACATTACTAACAGAGACAGCTTAGAAAATTATCACAAATTTTAACTTTGGCAAAGGACTTCTCTAAGGATGCATTTATTTGGTGCTTGCATAAGGAGTTAGTGAAGCTAGAAATAGCTTGTTGCAACTATCTAGATGTAGTTTAACTAGTATACAGGCATTTAGACAATCCATAAGAAACCAGTGAGGGGGCAAAAAAGGAGGAATTCCAGATGGCTGTATCTACAGCCATTTAATCATATACACTTCTCAATATATGGGTCTGTCCTTCCCCAAGTGTGATACATTTCTTTTCATGTCTTATGTGTCCATCTTAACTGTGGAAAGCTACACTTCAACTTTCTTGGTTGCAAAATTAGGTTGAAATGCATACTTTTCTTCTTTCTCTCCACCCCCCACCCTGCTTTAAATTTCTACTCCCCAGAGCCAGATCTTTAATCTTATTTTAAACTTCTTGATACTTGGCTCCTTCAGAGCAGTGACTCTGTGCTGAGAGTTGAACACATACTATCTAAAATCTAACTATACTAAAATAATTCAAGTAGTTATGATTTTAGTTAGTAAAATAGGAAATCTTGGTTAGCGATGCATTCATGGTGGTGGTGGTGGTGAAGTATTCAGTCTCTCTGTATATAGTATTTACAGATTACCACTGGACATCTGAATTATTTAACAATGTAAAGTTGGAGAGAAAAAGTATGTCTTCTTACCAGTCGTATCAGCTGTCTGTCCAGCCACCTAAGTACATCAGGTCCTTCTTCTGTCTCTGCCCTATAAACTGCCAATCTGGCCATAAGAATGGCAGCTGCCTCTTGGTCAAAAGAAGCAGCAATGTTTTGGATCTGTGTCTGAGCATCTGCCCAGCTGTAAAATAAAGCAATAATTTTTACCACATCTAAAGGAAAAACATCCAGACTCAGGATATTCTATTAAAATTAAGGCAGTAGCATAGCTGTAGCAATTTCATAACAGACAAGCCCATGTTGGAATTCCAAGATCTTAGTTAGGGTGGACTCTTTACTTCCCAATTGCCCCTTCTCTTTTCAGAAATCTCCTAATTTTGAATCAAAATGCAGCTCCACCCACAAAAACATAATGTAATGTCACTATTATTACAAGTCATTTATATCAAAAATGCTGAATTATGAAAGGAAGGATACAGAAAAATGTTAAACTGAAAATTAATCTCACATTCTGATTCCTGCAATAATAATTTCCTTGTGCCCCTCTTCTAGGTCTTTGTGTCATTCTGTGCCCTAATTTTGGGCCCTTGCAGATTGTGAGGAATGAGTGTACTGTATGTATACAATGTCAGTTCCGTTGAGTACTGAGAAGATTTTAATTAAATATAATGTAATAAGTGTAAGTCAACCTGGGACTCATGCTAACAGTGATTGCCCACACCTCTTTTAATAAGGGGAAATCTACCACCAATTAAGCATGCAATAGTCTGCCCAGTACTAAAAAAAACATCACTCAGTGTTGCGAACTGCCTTCTTAATGTCTAACCTGTTTTCTAAGCAAGCTAATTGCAATGCTAATTGAACCCATGAAACTGCAGGTGAGGGTTTTGGTGGTGGAGGAGCAATTGTATATAATGACCTTCTGGATAGACCTAATATTCATAGATTTTTAGATCAGAAGGGACCATTATGATCATCTAGTCTGACCACCTGCAAAACACAAGCCATAGAATTTCACCCAGAGATTCTTGTTTTATCTACAAGGATTTGGGGCATTTCAGGGCATTTCCATTCAGCCCTGCAGCTTCTTAGAAATCGGATGCCTTATAGCTCTTCATCCAGAAGACATACATAGTGTATGAGGCACAATCCCATCCTTGCCATGTGCACTGTACATCCAAAAGCACTCAATAGGTTAAATAACTGAATAATTCTATTTGAAATGCAACAGATGTGTATCACACTATTGCTAAATTAATTCATCACAATTAAAGCTTACTTTCTGGCAACTGTGGTTACTTTGATACGTCTCTGTCCACTTGAATGCTGGTACTGAGTCACAAACTGGATTGCACCACGTCCACCTTGAGGAATTGGAGCATTGTGCTGTGTTAAAAAAAAAATTAACAAAATCTCACCAAGATTCAGTAATATAATCATCATATTAGGATTCCTATCACTGCCAAAATCCATTCTGAAATTAGAAATTATACGAAAGAAGCTACTTTAATAAATCTAATATGCTCAGCAAATGTCTAGTGGATAAAAAATATAAGCCAGTAAACTCACTGTCAATCTTGAGCTATAGATTTAAGTCCTAAATTTGTCTAACTTTAAAATTGCAGTAATCTAATGGAGAAAGTCCTACATTACAAAAAATCATCATGCCAGCAGCAAGGTTTTAAAGCGAGACTGTTGATTTGAAAAATCTAATTTCTGTATAATTGTTTTTTAACCTACCAATAACACCCAAGATTACTACAATGGAAAGACGTTAGAGAAAAAGCAATAGGCTTTTTTTCCTTTTTGTTCATTTTGTATACTTGATAGCTTTTGGTGTATAGTGATATGATTAGTTCACTTCACATAAGTTAAGTGGGAGCGGAGAGAAGATCTGGAAAGAGGATGTGTTGTCAACTCATGATTTTATTGCAAGTGTCACAGTACTGGGTGGTTTTACTTAAAGTCACAGGTTCCAGGTTTGTGTGATTACACGAAAATCTCAGCTATCATTAAAAAAAAAGTTTCTAAACCTCATGTGTACTGTGAAATGCTTAAAAAATGTGACCCAATTGCTCCGTAAAAGCTCAAATACCAAACTCAAAGAACCCAAAACACTTTTTAATTCATGATTTTTAGCTAATCTCATGATTTTGGGGGATATGGCTCATAATTTTGATTTTTAACATTTGGAGTTGGCAATACTGAAGACTTCCTCCTTAGTTTCCTGAGAGGAAACTATTGTAAAATATATAAATTCAATATTATTTTGAAACTAGTTAAACTACCCAAACATTTGCATTCCTGAAAGATATAAGGAAGTATCTTTAGTGTTGCTTATAAATGTTACCATTGTAAAGCACAATATGGTGAATCAATGTCTGATATGAGTAATTTCTTAATGGTACTGTATTCTCTATGTTAAGGGTTTAATGCTTTAAAAGAGTTAAAGCAATTCTATTTTTAAGGATTAAAAACAACTGATAATAAAATAACAAACAATGTACAAATATCTGTCATTGTCCCTTAAACCAGAAGTAGTGAAAATGCTGAACAATAATTCACAGCACAGTGTCATAGGAACTGGAATACTGATGCAAACTGAAATTTCAAAGCCCAGGTCAGTCGTCACAGTACGGTATATAACTGAGTGATATACAGATTTCTGAAAGCTCGAAAGCTTGTCTCTCTCACCAACAGAAGTTGATCCAATAAAAGATATTACCTCTCCCACTTTGTCTCTCTAATATCCTGGGACCAGCACAGCAACAACAACACTGCATGTAACTGGTTAAGTGTGACTCTTATACCTTTGAAACAAGTATCCACTACTTTAGTTTTCAAAATATGCCTGACAATAAGTGGATGCTGAGAAGCGTTAGTTTATTAAATCGCCATTTTATACACTTTTCTGTGTAAGGCTGACTTTTAAAACTATGTTAGCGATTGTTAAATCGCAAAACAATAGATACGATTTACAAAAAATTATATACACACACATAAATAATGTTTACTGGCTAATGCTGATTTTATGTTCACTTTTCCCCATTTCACAGTATCTTCTGGTATGCTGAACTCCTTATTGTTTCTGTGAAACTTTTTGTGACAATCATATTTCAGTAGAAAAGGAATGCAATACGACCGGTGCTGCAAACATCTGGGTTAAATCTATGTTTCAACTCAACTGTACAAAAGAACATAGCATACCAGATATTAATTTATACAGATTAAACAACAGAACATTAAAATTAAATTCAGTTGTGGCTGAAATGGGGGAAATACACTGAAAACATCATATTCTGCAACTGAAGGGGAAAAAATAGCAAACATTTTGCCTTTTTCTACAAACTAGGATGTCTCAAATATACTGCAGTACAAACCTAACAGAAATAGAAGTAACCATAAATAGAAGACTACCTTGTTAAATTTAAGTGAAGCATAATTAATGCAATCTTATCTGGAAATTTTTGAGCTACGATACACCTCTAACATACTATAAATTTCTTGGGGGTGGCTGTCTAGTGAAAATTCACAAAGAGGAAGGCAAATTATATCTAATTCATCTTAATGAAGGCAGATATCATCTTAATTTTAAAAACAGAGGCTTAACATTATATTTACGTGACACCTTTCATGTTGAAGGATCCCCGGAGTGCTTTACCAACTATACATGAATCATTTCACCTACTACTGAAATGCAGCAAAAAATGAGGTGTAATGATGAAGCTGTTCAATAGGAAAAGCAATATTACACAACAGTTTCAGACAAGAAGTGAAAAATAATGTATCCAATTGCAAATGCAGAGAGAATAAGTGGGTAGAATGTAGTTATTCTAATAATTATGTAGGACATTGGCACTTTTTGCAAGAGTGTAAAAAAAATTTAGCTCTACAGGAATTTTAATAAGTAAATCTAAAGTAAATGTAAATCATCAATCACTGAGCAGGTCTCTCTTCAATTTTTATTTTACAAAAGCTGACTGTCATATCTATTTTTCCAATGCTTATAACCATTTACTGAATCTAAAAGATTTTCATACCTTCTCACTTGAATTAATCGTAGTTTTAAAAACAAGGATTGCTACAAGTCTTGCTCAGAACTTATTTTGCATCTCTGTTCTCTCCTACTATATCTGGGTGCAAGATACAGATTGTCATGTTTGAAATCTTTGCCACAATGGCTTGAGAAAACAACCTCCTCCCTCTTTGGAGGTGAACAGAATAAAACTTATGTTTTCTTCAAGTTTCAAGCATTTCTAATTAATCCATAACACTTCTAATAATTAGCAATTTAAATATGCTTCAGGAATAACAAATGTAGATTTTCAAAACCCCTATCTAGACAAAGAATAACCAACAATTTGATAGTAGCCTAGAATTTCATACACAGGACGACATTTTCAAAGTTACATGGGGGCAGCCATTTGTGTACATCTAATTTACACATGTAAATCAGATGTTTGCTCATGCTGATAGCAAGTAATTGGCCAAGTATGTTCATAAATCCCTGATTTATATGCATACATCAAGTATTGGTTTATGTTAGGCACGTACAAATGGATGTGCACAATTGCAGGTGCCTAAGATTTAAGGTCTGATCTGTAACATTCAATTTGACAATCAAAACAATCCATATTTCAAAACAGAAATACAGTACAGAAAAATACATTCAGTTACTACTAAAGTACTACATTATTTTCCAAACTCTCAACATCTATTTGGTAATGCAGAGCTATTACAATTGCTGTTTGTTACATATGGGTATTTTGAGTCAATATTACTGAGGATTTTAAAGAGAACATTGTAGTTTTGCCTATTAAAAGAAATAAGGAATTATTTTTTCCTCTCTCTTCTCAGGCGGTACAGAATAGATGTATCTGCAAATTGAAATAAGTCTTTATTCATCTGGAACAGAATCCTTTGCCTTCACCTACAGAGAGAGACTTAAACCTAAAATATCAACATTCAAAGTACCACTCTGGCTTCTGTTCTCACATGAAGAAACATGTTAATATTCAGTTTACTGCAAAATCAAAACCTGGAACTGCTGAATTCAATCCAACAATGCATATTAAAGAGTGTTTACAACAGTCTGAAAACTTGCTAAAATATTTATAAAGATCAGAGATTTGGTTGGTTGGTTTTGGTGTTTTATTTTGTTTTTTTTTTGTTTTTTACTAATTTGAAGAAAAATGCACAACAATGTAAAGCCGCATATTTATATATCTGGTTAAAAGCAATGTACAATGTAACTCTCCAATTTTTTCTCAACTACACTATACCAATTCCTCTCTTATCACTAGATTATCTGCTTATTGAAGCTTAAATGGCAGAATTTACAATTATCTAGGTTTTTTTTATGTATTAAAAAGTAAACATTTTACAGCTAATAAACACTCATTTGTTATTCTATCTTCTGATATCTGTCATTCAATAAATGGATCGCTGCTAGTGTACGTAATGTAACATTTATAAACAGTCAACTCATCACATTGGGTGGATACAAATCAATTTAAAAACTTGACTGAGGATGGTAATAGACTGTGGGAATGGTTGAGGGAGTAGTAAAAATAAAATACAGTATTCAAGATTTACATAAAAATCAAACTACTGTGTTTTGAGTTTATTACAAGTGGAGTGAAACTTCTCTTACCTGATTGACCACCTCAAAATACAGCGCAAGGGTTGTATTGGGATTAAGGCCACAGATCTTCCATTGACATGTACCTCCAGTTCCTATCTCCTGTCAATAAATCATATAGAATGATTTTTAAAACAGGAATATTTTGTTGTTGTTCACTAATATACATAAAGAGTGATAAAAAAAATGATGCACTTCTTGCATCTGATCACTACAGGCCACTGTTTCCACTATTTCCTCTCTGTTATGGATCCTCAAGGCTCCCTCTACTGGCTTCTAGAGGCAGAGAGGCTGCCAACATGAGCAACAGCTGCAGGCCAGTTCCCTCAGAAAGAGCAGAAGAACAGGCACCAATTGGGGGCAGAAGAAAGCAAAAGAACTCCATAGGGAAGGCAATAAGGGGCACTCCCAAGATGGCACAGAAAGCATATGGAAGGACAGACATCACAGGAAGGGAATGGAAAGGGGAAGAGAAGGTGGTATTCCTCCATCACAAAGGTGGCAGCAGGAAAGTCAGATGGAGGTAACAGGCTACTAAACGTCCTCTAAGAAAGTGGCCAGAGGTATAACTATATGGGCACAAGGTTGGCTTAGGAGAGAGATGGTGATTGTGCAAGAGCGGTTCTTGGGGCTAGATAGATGCTTCCACTGGTCAAATAAATTCCTACATACTGGATACTTATCAAACTCCCTAAATGTTTAGTTCCCCGTCACTGGTTTAATACTTATTTTTGCTATATTTGTAGTTAGGCTGTGCATGTTTTTGTGTGTTTTTACATTATATCATATTGATAGAATATTACGTATTGATGCAACGTCATGATACAACATAAATGGGCCACAGGATGTAGGACTTCATGGAACTGTGGTCTTATAAGAGAGCAGAGAACACAGTGAAAAAACTACTTCACCGTTGGTGTCCATCCAAAAACAGAGAATTAAAATATATCCAATATATTTTAAAAAACCTAACCACCTAAATTCACCAGACTCTGTATATAGCCCTCTGATGACTGAGGGCCTTGAGGCGTGAGTCAGGGGCATATCTGAAAAACCGTTCATGAACAAATTTTGAAATGCTGATAATGATTTAGACAGGGGTTTTGATCCAATAATTAAGTAGTACCAGTACATTCCTCTACAAATCGAGAAAACCTAGGTTTTATTTTCTAGCAATTCAAAATTGCACCCACTTACAACAAAAGTAACTTACATTTTCTGACACACAAGGTCCTTTGGAATTGAGAGAGACACAGGGTCCAATAGCTCCTGAAATCTTGATTTCTCTTGAGGTCTTTATATTTAAAAGAAAAACAGGTCACATATTGAGCTATGCTTACGTATACATTCAATACTGATAAAATAACATTTATTTTTCTTTTAACCCTTCTGGCGGGTGTTCAGTGTTTCATCCACACCTTTAGAAGAGGTTATAAATACATAGGATGTTCAGTATATTTATAATTCTTTCAGCAAACAAAGCCAACTGCTGTTGCAAACATGCAAATCTAAAAAGTGAACTCTGCTACGTAGTTTTCTAAGTCTGAAATTGTATTGTTTATGAATTATAGCATATAAAGAACACCTACTACTACTTAGACCTCTGAGTGCCCCAGAAAGCATATTATAGGTGATGTCTACATCACATAACTAAAGGCATTTTCTACTGAAGATACAATCATTAAAATATTCATGAGATAAGGCTCAGATGAGGGGCTGTGGGATGGGCCATACGATTGTACAAATATCATATTAAATTAATATTCTGTATCTCCTAAACATGCTTTGGTAAAATCAACATCTAATAACTTAAATTATTCTAATACAGCTGTACCGTACAATGGTGTCCTGAAAGAGTTGGGTTTCCCTATTTACCCTTGCCAATTTCTTCAACCAATTTCATAGCTATGTACATACAAAACAAGAAGACCAGATCATTACTTCCAGTAATAAAATCCTCCTGAGGGGGCTTTGGGAAAGGAAATACCCAAGAGCAGGCCCTCTCAGAGGTCCAGAGAGACCTGGGCCACTTCCAGCTTTTGAGGCCCCTAGCCATAATAAAAATAAAAAATGATGTCACATGAAAACAAAATGAGGCACCAAAAAAGAGTGAGACATAATTTGAATATCTTTTTATTTAACAAATGCTTTTCTAGCCTTTTTCTGTGCAAATGCACTTATTATTGAGGAAATATTTAGCTTTCATGCAATGTCACAGTTGATATTAAGCATAGTGAGCCCATTCAAATGCTCTTGTCCCATAGTTGAACGGTGATTGTTCTTTACTTGCTTCAACACGTTGAAGGGGTGTTCACCTGAAGCCACTGATGCAGGCAAACTGACAAAAATACGCAATGCAATTGTGATATTAGGAAACATCCCAGAGAGTCCAAGTTCGAGTATTTCTTGAAGCAATTCCTTTGGCTTGCAATCCAATTTAAAGTTTGTGGAATATATTCGTTTGAGGAAGATGACCTTGTCACTGAGATCTTTTGAGATTTCTTTGTTGTACTGTTGCTGAAATTGTTCAGCTGCAGAAAGTAGATCTTCATTATTCAGTCTGTTGAACTGCCAAAGAAACTCAAAAAGGGTACAAATTAGTCGCTGTGACTCAAATCGACGTGTAAGACCTGACTGAATAGAGTCAATGATGACAAGGAAGACATTGACCCTATAATGATGCTCGGCATCAGATTCAGTCGGTAAATTGCGATTGGTGGAGAACTCAGATGAAATGCCAATATTCTGCGCTACTAATTTGGACTCGGTCAGGATCGCATCCCATTGTTCACAAATCTGTTGAATGTAATTGATAAAACTTTCAGTGTTATCCCTCTCACCATCAAGTGTAGCATTGCGTGCTTCAATTACCAGATTAGTTTGGTGGATCATTGTAAGTAGCTTCATCCACAAAGATGACATCAGAACGCATTCAAATTTGGACATGTGCTTCTGAATAGACTGAAGTTCAGTTCAAGCCCGAGCAGTGAGATTGAGAGATTCAAGCTCATTTAAGCCTTTCTCACTGAATTAAATGCTGCATAACTAGTTGAACACCATCAATCCATGCAGACCATCTAGTTTTGGACATCCCATGCAGTGAAACAGGAAGATATTGCTTCAGAATTTCCCACCCTTGTGGACTGCTACTGGAGAGATTGTACATTTGCTGAACAGTTCCAAAGTAAGTAATTGCCTCCTTGCATGATTCAGTATAGTCAACACCTACAAGGTTTAGTGTGTGGTTTCCACAACTGAAGAAAATACAGTTATTGTTTGAATTATGCTCAAGCAGAACTGCTTGTACTCCTTTGCACTTCCCAGCCATATTAGATCCATTGTCATAGGCTTGACCAATGCAGACTTGAAAATCTAACTTAAAACCTTCTAGAATTGCAAGAACTCAAGTAGCAATTTCTTTTCCAGTTTTTCTCGTGGAATTAACAAACAAAATAAACCTATCTACAATCTTAACATCTTAACCATAGTAGTCTGTTCCTTGTGAGAACAATCTGGAGTGGCATCAACAATGATTTAAAAATACTTGGCATTTCGAATCTCATCAAGAATTGTTGTTTGTACGAATGACCCACATAGCTCAATAAACTCGTTCTGTATGCGTGTGGAGAGATAATGGACTTGCATGTGCTTTTGACTCTCTTGCAACTCTCGAACACATTTTACATGCTCTCATAAAAGTGGGTCATATTTGCTGAGGAGCTCAACTATGCCTAGAAAGTTTCCATTTGCATGATCACCAATACGTTGACTGGAACCAAAGAAAGCCAGTCCCTGCTCAGAAAGAAAGAAGATAACATTCAGGATGCACTCAAGAAGTTTTTTCCAGTTATTAGTTTCTGTACAGAGTTCAGTCAAGAGTAAATTCTCAACTGAACTTTCAGCTGATGCTGCCCTACTGGCTGATTTCCATGTAACAGAGTTTTCTTTGTGTGACGTTCAACTCTCATATGATGGTATTCAGTCTTTCAACTTCCTCCAACCTCTGTTGATGCTCCATCCTGACTGATCAAAGAGAACTGATGCATTTGCATCACTTTTGTTCAATATGAAGCAGGGTGCACAGTACAGAGATTGTTTTTCCGTACTCCAGCATAACCAGTCTCTTGTGCATGTCTCACCATTTGGAAGAGTTTTGTAAGCAGACAAGTAGGGAAAGCACGATTATCAGCATCTTGTGGAATGTTACTTGGAATTTCAAAACAACTAATTTGAAGGAAAGATTCCAGTTGAGCAGCACTGTTCTTGTCAATAATTCCAATGTCAGCCACAGTCAAACCTGTAGTACTCATGAATTGCTCTTGCTGAGTAATATTTACATCTTCCTGTTGCTGTTGAGTTTCTTGATCATACACAGGATCTTCTTCTGCATCTGTTACTGTTGGCACATCTCCTTCTTGAATTTGGGCCTATAGACTACAAAAGCCTACGATGATGGCCAAGCAAGGGCTCAACCAACCAACCAGTCACCTCTTTTAGCTACCATATGAAAATAAGAATGAGGAATTCTCACACATAAATAATTCCTTAGTCAACTATACCTAAAACTATAAAGACACTAAAAGTAACAATTCTCTACCTTCAACGCGCACTTGATCCAGCACCAGCCTAGTCGTGGTTTGTTTATATAATCAGCTGATCTGAGAGGACACGTTCATCACAGTCTAATCTTGTGTCATCAGAACCAATATATTTTTATTAATATTTATGAACATTTTTAACTCCTTAATATGACAAAATCTATATCAGTTAACAAAAAAATTATGTCTTTTAACAAATCACTTCTCTTATTTGCTTAAATTTGCAGCTTTAAGCTGAGAGTGTCTCTCTCATTTTGGTCCAATATGGATGTGCATAAAAACAAGTTGCAAAACTTATCAAACGCCAAAAAATTAACACGTGTCTAAATTTGAGGCCCCCTTTAAGCTTGAAGCCCAGGCCAAATGGCCCTCCTGGCCCCCACTCTGATTGGTAGGGTTCTCATGGGTAGGGCCATTTTCCTGATGGGGGCAGGTTCCCCGCATAGAGAAAGTCCTGGGACCCCACACCTGATCCTCGAGGATTTGTGGGAGGCCAGTGTGCAGCTACAATGATGGCCCTTGCACCTCCACACCAACTCTGGGCCCTGGCAGGACACCTCCAAGGAAGACATGCTACCAGAAACTCTCCCTAGTCACAGTTGCTCCCAGGTTTCTGAGCCATACATGCAGGAGGGGACAAACAAGCACTGAAAGGTACCAAATGATCATCTGGCCTTTTGAATTCCCATTACAGCAGACCAGATTAGTTTTCACATTACTTAAAATTTGCTTCATGCTTCCTCACATTGGCGTACCTAGTATATTATTTTGTTTCTTCTGATACATAACAAAATCTCTCAGGACATTTATCAATGTATATATCTGAATTTCGGATACAGACTGTACTTTCCATTGGATCTGAGCCTCTACTGTACAGGTGCAATGGTGGGAAGAAGGTTGGGAAGAAAGAATATAGAAAGCCTCTTATCCCGGTGCTGGCAACAGAAAAGGATCTCTTCTTAATGCTCAAAATGTGCTAGAAGGGTTAACTACCATGCCTGCCCACACACTGTAGCCCCCAAGGCATGTTGCGCTGGATATGCATAGTCTCAGCTGACGAGCATGTATGTTGGATTAAGGATTGTTTTGCCTAAATTAGAGAAACAGGATCCCAAGCACTCTTGCCTCAAGACCCTATTTTTATGGTAAAGTAATAAATCCCTAAAAATAAAGGTTTAAAATGAAAGGTTACTGAACCGCTACTATAAGCAATGCAAATACATCACTAGACTTGATTTGTTAGAACTTCTGAATTTCTAACATGTGCATGAGTTTAAGTCTGACCACATCTGCAGTGGTACCTAAGGGAAGTGGAAGGAGGGAATACAACATCAGACCCTAATAATATTCATATTAAGTTTTGACTCTTACCTTTATTTCTAAAGTGCCACCAAATCCCATTTTAAATTGCCCTTGCATATCTTTGGTAAATACTCTCTGAAAGGTTTGTTTGAATAAGGATGTATTGAAAGAGTCTCCCATTACCATGTAGCCTCTGGATGAAAGACCAAAAAAATACCAAGATAAAACACAGAAACACAACTAGAAAGCATCTGGACGACTTATTATGCATTAATTTAGCAAACAGGATATACTTAACTTAGCTCTCAAAGAGCTATCAAAGAATATATCTACAATACAATTAGACACCCACGGCTGGCCTCTGCCAGCTGACTTGGGCTCACAGGACTTGGGTTGCGGGGCTGTTTAATCGCACTGTAGACTTCCCTAAGGGTCCCAGAGCCTGGGCTCCAGCCTGAGCTGGGAAGTCCACACTGTAATTAAACAGCCCCACAGCCTGAGCCAGCAGGCACGGGCCTGCTGCGGGTGTCTAACTGCAGTGTAGATATACCCTCAGAGTTTAAAGTAAAAACAGTTCACTATGAAATATTCTGAAACATTTTTTTCAAAATCACCTTAACAGGAGCTACTTTCAATTATCTCATCATAAAGCTTAATGGGGAACTTTGTAAACAGGTTTCTAATGGGGAACTTTGTAATTAGGTTTCTTACAAGATCAGCATGTCAAAGTCATCAGGCTCTTAATTCAAAAAAGCTTCAACTGGAGAAAACATTGCACTGGACTTTATCATTACAGCTAGTTTTTAACCCTGCCTTGCGGAAATGCATCCGTTGATTAACTTATCCTAATATTCTGATACTTTCCCATATCGTTTTGCCTCTCTCAGATAAGTAATTATTTCAAACCTGAATCTATTCTCATAAAACACATTTTGTGTGTGAGCTCAGCAGTGCTCATTGAAGATGAAATTACTTTGACTGCACTGCAATCTGTAACTACTCATATTGAGCAGTTAAGTATTTTTAAATCTATCTGATTAGCATTTAAGGAATGAGCATAAGACATGATTAGTGTGTATCCCCAGTAGTGCTCACAGTGTACAAATATAAGGCATCCATGTTTTTAATAATATGGTTGATAAGTTTTGTGTTAAGTTCTGCCCTCCAACTTTCCCTTTATAAATTGACTAGATTCTGGTACTCAACACAGTAGAAGTGCGTCTTCAAGAGTTATTTAAATATGGAGAAAACAACAACTATGGGGAACCAACTCAGAAAGAACAACCCTATGTCTAGCAGGCAACATAGCAACAGACAGTGAGAGAAGTAGACAAACAGGATGTCAAGGCTGGTATTGTTGGAGGGGCCAGAATGGGCTGGGGCATTGCAGAAAGAGACAGAGGAAGGGGCAGAATTACATAGCATCTTGACTTGAAGTACAAGAAGCTTGAACTTGATGTGACAGAGGAACAAGAGCTAGTAGTGGGATTCTAAGAGGGGTTGACATGATCACATTACAGGCATTGAAAATAATCTTAGCGACAGAATTTTGTACTAACTGTAGAGGGGTAGGTAACATGAGAGTCCAGGAAGCCACAAAGCAAGAGGGGTAGGTAACATGAGAGCCCAGAAGGCCACAAAGCAAGAGGTTACAGTAATCAATATGGGAAATTATGAAAGCCTGAGGGAATTTTAGCTGTCGGGACTGAAAGGGTGGAACTTAGAAAAATTGTACAGCAAGAAGTGGCAGGATTTGGACATGTAAGGGGCAGTGCAGACAGAGGAGTCAAAGATTAACCCCATGCCATGGCCTTGAGTGACATAAAGGATGAGGGTGGTGTCAATAGTGAGACAGACTGGGGGAGAGCAGAGAGTTTCACTGGAAAGATCAGTATTTGTTTTGACCATGGTAAGCTTTACTGGTGATGCCATCCAGGAGATGTCAGAGACATGACTGAATGAATGGAGATAAGTCAGGAGTGAAGAATTTGAGAGTCATCAACACAGAGACTATAGTTGAAACTGCATGAGTGAATCAGAATGTCCAGAGAAAGGGTAAGCAAGAAGATGAAGGCTCCAAGGACAGATCGCTGTGATATCCCCATGGGCAGTGGGAAAGAGAAGGAAGACAACAGCCCACTCCTTCTCCATCCTCCCCCCAAAAACCACTCAGAACAGCCAGAGAAGGAGAAGAATCAGGAGAGAGCAGTAATATGAAAGGTGAAGGAAGCAAGACACTCAAGTAGAGTATGGCTCACAGTGCAAGGCAGTAGAGTGGTCAAGGATGATAAGGAAGGCGTAAAGAACTGAAGATGTGGCCAAGAAGAGGGCTGTTTGAATCCTTGATTAAAGTAGTTTCAGCAGAGTGAAATGAGAGGAAGTCAGACTAGAGACAATAAAAGATCTAACACATTGTTCTGAAAAAACTTAGTTTATTACCCAACTCAATAGTAAAGAGAATGTTTTCAGGGAGGTCAAGAACACACTATACACAGTACATCATGAATGAAGAAATTCAAGACACTCAAAAAATGACATCTAGAGAAGAAAGATTTCCCCCTCAATCAAAGGACAAAAGGAAGAACAAAAATGTAAAAGAAATAAAAGATCACTGTGAAAAAGGTGTGTGCCTGAGCATTACTGAAGCCCAAGATACATATATGGAAAGGAAAAATAGATTATTTGGCAACAGTACACAGGCTAAATATTTTAAAAGGACATTTACACTATCTAAGCCCCAAATATTTAATGTTAAAATTAATGAGAGTATATGCCCTCATAATTAAACCCAAAATTATGGTGACAAATTCTTCCCAGGTTCACAACAATTTAGGTCTATATGCAAGCTATCCATGATCACAGTACACAGACATGGAGTAGTGATTTTTCCTTCTATCATTTGGAACTAAAACAAAGTCATTAGTATTTTTTGTTAGGTAATGACCACTCTATTTTAAATACTTTCTTTTTAAAGTGCACCTTCATAAACTACTTTAAACAAATTAGTCACATACCCAGTATAGTTGGGACAGCACTTCATCTCCAGAAGACCAGTCTGATCTAGTGCACATGCATATATGTCAATAACATGACCAGTTGTAGCAGCACGATTAGCCAGAGATTCAAAATGCTAAATACAAGATTAAAATGCATTTATAACAATATGCAAACTGAACTTGCCACACTTTAACGTTAAAACATAAGCTCTCAGAATTATTGTACAACAGCTAAATTAAATTGTATCCATATTATACTCTAACATTGGCTAAAAGATCTTTTTTTGAGAAGTAAAAACTAAGTGAGAAAGGTCTAGAACTTTTTTTTTGACTATTCCCTACTTTTCCCAGCCAGCTTAAAAGATAATTTGTGGTAGATTGATCAAGGTGGCATTCTACTTAAAAATCAATGCTACCGTTCTTGATCACTGTGCATTAAGGCCCTGATTCAACTCCTACTAAGTCAGTGGAAACACTCCCAGTCACTTAAATTGGAGTTGAATCAGGTTCTCACTCAATGTACTGAAAATCCTTATGAAATTTTGGAAGATATGTAGTTATTCAAGGAAAGTTCAACAACAACAAAAATGTCTAAGTTCTATATCACTTTATACATATTCTAATATCAAATGTCTTATTCTAATTATCTGTCAAATAAAAAAAATTTACATCTCTCTTCCCCATCTATTGGTAAGTCTTACCTTAGTAGCCTTTTTAACATAATTAGCATTGTCTTTTTCAATGTCGTGCCATGATCTTATAGGTAACTTCAGTTCATCCCCTACAACCATCCCAGGTCCTTGAGTGCCTGGTCCTCCAATGAACATCAAAATATGTGCACCAGTATTAGGGAAAGTACACTGTAAGACAAAAGAAAATCTCAGAGAGCAACTCTTTTTGCTATAATAACAGTTAGTACATAATATTAATAGAGGAAACAACTATGAATTTGTATCTGTTGTATTGCTTAGACTAAAGTAAACAATTAGAATATCTCAAAATTCTGAGTAGTAGTTTAACTTAAAATACCATTCTTGCCTCACTAAAACTAGTATTTTTCACTTTTAAGACAGTTCTGCATATATCTGAGGTCGGATCCTCTGCTAGTCACCACTCTACTGATTTCAACTGAGCTAAGATAATTTACACAAATTGAGGATCTGGTCCATGGTATTTTGGGTATTTCTCTTTCCCTATTAATTATTACTAGGAATAGCTGAATGGGGGGGAGGGGAGACTATCTTTACGTTCAAAATTTTATCTGCTTCCATATTCTGAAATCACAACCCTCCTCTTAGTGCCATTACATCAACTTGTTACTGAAATGGTTGTCATCACAAAATGACGTAATATGGAAAATAAACTGCAGAAACAAATGGAACCTTCGTACAAAACATCTTGTTTCCATGTGAGTGTCTTGAGAGATAAAAATATCAGAGAGGGGCAAATATTAGATATTAGCAGAATTGTTCTAAATAGAATGTTTTTTTCAGTTGACTTTTGTGCCTCTGTGAAACTAGTGCCTAGAAAACAAGAAGCTAGTTTCTGCTCAAGAGGTGTCCACCACACAACTGGCAGTCTCAGCAGAGAACTGAACGGGTATGGAGGCTGAACTAGTTTCTCCTCCTTAGAGGTGGATCCTTCTGGAAGCAGCATAAAAGCAAGGGGAAGCTTGCAGTTTGTTGCCCAAACTCAACCTCTTCTATAGTTAAACAGGATTTTTGTCACCAGAGCAACCAACCTGACAATTTTCACTAGGACTGAATTCACTTCTTTAAATTAAAGTTTGTTCCCCTTGGTGTCAATACATCTTTAATGACATAAAGAGGAACAATAGAAGTTAAAAGGACTCTCGGCCTGAGAGGTGCCAAAAGAGACTAATCTCAAAAATGGATTTTAAATCAGAAAAAAACATAACCGTTCCCCCAGTCTTTTTCAGTTTTTCTGGGATATAAAACAGTCACTCAACTTTCTGCTATGGTCTTTTTAAAAAAACCCATAGAACATGTGCAGGCACATGAAACATCTCAGTTAAACTCAACCAAAGTGAGACCCTTCCCATGCTGTACTGATTAGTTGGGGAGGAAAAAAAAAAAAAAACCACATCATAAAGAAACCTTCTAGGTTATTCCTGTGAGGAAATACAACCTTTAAAGGTAAGTAAACTTATGTAAATTAAATCCCATTAACACAGAAGGTCCACAAGGGTAGGGGAGAACACAGGCAAGATTTCACAAGCCCAGCAGTGACCATGAGCATCTTGACAAGCTGCCCTCACTACTTTAACAGGTATCATCACCCAAATATATGACTACAAAGGCTGCAAAGTAACATTACAGGTAGAGGAGGCTGCGCTGTTTAGAGACTTGAAGGAAGGAGCCCAGACAAGTATGCTGCCACAATACCATTGGCTTTCAGTATCCAAAGCAAAGAGACAATTCTTAAAGGGAAGGGAATAGGAAGAACAGACTACTGACTAAGGGTTAAAAACTGTAGAAAATAGTGTTAAATAGTAAAGAGTTATAAACAAAAGTCACAAAAATCAAAATGGGAAAGAGTTAAAATAGGAAGGGAATAAAAACAACAAAAATAGAAATTAAGGAAAAGGCTAAGAAATTACAATGAAGAATCGAACAAAAATAGGTATAAAAAAAGATTTGTAACAAACACAGTCAAAGCAAACAGGCATGATTTAAACAACTAAAAGACAAAGGGTAATAAAAATAAATGGATAAATTAGTCAAGAACTAAGAAAAAATGTATTTTTAAAAATCTTGGGCTGCATCCCATTTCCTTCTCCCTCTTTGCTCAATACACTTTCAATATAGATTCTTAACTCTTTGACCAGGACAGTACTCTTGCTTCATAGAGTGCCCCGCACACTTTTGGGAATATAAATATGAAGTTAATATAGTAATAAAAGACTGGTGGACTTCCTTTAATCTAAACTAAAAGACAAAAAGTCACCAACTAAACAAGCATAAGGTAGTAACATAATTGTGTGGAATATAAAAATAGAATGAGATGCATGCATTTACTCAGATTAAATAGAGGAAAATTCAGTAAATGTCATGTTTGTCTGAATCTGAACACAAGACTAATATACATGAATTACAGAGATTGTTATTGTTATGTGTTGATTGCAGCATCTGCCATAGGTTTTATGTAGGACAGTGATCTAGTGACATTTAAAAACAATTTTAGGTCGAACTATTACCTCAAGGAGTCCTACAGCTATAGAAAGAGCCACTCCAGAGGAACGCAAAGGTCTCTTCCCTTGTGGAACAGGCCAAGGATCCCGTTGTAATTCACCCAAAAGATCAGTAAGATTCATATCAATTTTCTGCACTGGCTGTAGGAATCTAAATATAGATAAATGGCATTATGTTAGCTTTAGGATTCTTTTGGCTACATAACTTTTAAAAAATAATCAGGACTAGTAATTCATTGGCAACGTGTTAGATTGCAATGCCAAAGATCCAAATCTGGGTTCAGAGCACAGTCTCTTGCTCAACAGGCTGGCAAGGTCTGGAAGCACTACATACACGGCATGCTCAGCCTAAGGAGACAGGAAGCTCCACATGGAGCACTGTAGCAAGGCAACCAGGGTCCAGAAGGAACTACATGCAGACAAAAACACATCAGGTCACCATGGGAATTTGAGACAGAGACTAAAGGAAAGAGGATAATCTTGGAGGGAAGACAAAATGAAAATGTTAAGGGGTAAAATTTTCAGAATTGTCTAGGAATCTAAATCCCAATGGATTATTTAGCAAATAGCCTTTTTTGCCTATCATCATATCTAAGAGAATGAAAGATCGAAATATATATTGATAAATACTTCTGTTGATATATTTTAAAATGTTGGATATATTCATACACATAGGAAGACAGAAACAGCACCTCTATATATTCTCAAATGTGCTGAGACACAGTAAGTTTGTTAAAATACATCTTCAGAAGAAGTCATGAAAAACATGTCAGAAACAATGGAAATAGCAGAAAGGCCACAAATACTGATGTCTGCAAGCAAACTACCCTTGTAGACAGGGATCTTTTAGTAAAATCTTTTTGAAGGGTGAATCAAATGCATTCTTAGATGTGGAATCCCTTCTCCTTAAACTGACAGGTTTCAGAGTAGCAGCCGTGTTAGTCTGTATTCGCAAAAAGAAAAGGAGTACTTGTGGCACCTTAGAGACTAACAAATTTATTTGAGCATAAGCTTTCGTGAGCTATAACTCACTTCACTGGATGCACTCAGTGGAAAATACAGTGGGGAGATTTATATACATAGAGAACATGAAACAATGCGTGTTACCATACGCACTGAAACCAGAGTGATCACTTAAGGTGAGCTATTACCAGCAGGAGAGCCGGGGGGGGGTGGGGGGGGAGACCTTTTGTAGTGATAATCAAGGTGGGCCATTTCCAGCAGTTGACAAGAACATCTGAGGAACGGGGGGGGGAGGGGGGCGGGGGGCGCGGCGGCAGAATAAACAAGGGGAAATAGTTTTACTTTGTGTAATGACCCATCCACTCCCAGTCTCTATTCAAGCCTAAGTTAATTGTATCCAGTTTGCAAATTAATTCCAATTCAGCAGTCTCGTTGGAGTCTGTTCTTGAAGGTTTTTTGTTAAAGTATTGCCACTTTTAGATCTGTAATCGAGTGACCAGAGAGACTGAAGTGTTCTCCAACTGGTTTTTGAATGTTATAATTCTTGACGTCTGATTTGTGTCCATTTATTCTTTTACGTAGAGACTGTCCAGTTTACCAATGTACATGGCAGAGGGGCATTGCTGGCACATGATGGCATATATCACATTGGTAGACGTGCAGGTGAACAAGCCTCTAGATAGTGTGGCTGATGTGATTAGGCCCTGTGATGGTGTCCCCTGAATAGATATGTGGACACAGTTGGCAACGGACTTTGTTGCAAGGCTAGGTTCCTGGGTTAATGGTTCTGTTGTGTGGTGTGTGGTTGCTGGTGAGTATTTGCTTCAGGTTGGGGGGCTGTCTGTAAGCAAGGACTGGCCTGTCTCCCAAAATCTAAGAGAGTGATGGGTATTCCTTCAGGATAGGTTGTAGATCCCTGATGATGCGTTGGAGAGGTTTTAGTTGGGGGCTGAAGGTGATGGCTAGTGGCGTTCTGTTATTTTCTTTGTTGGGCCTGTCCTGTAGTAGGTGACTTCTGAGTACTCTTCTGGCTCTGTCAATCTGTTTCTTCACTTCAGCAGGTGGGTATTGTAGTTGTAAGAATGCTTGATAGAGATCTTGTAGCTGTTTGTCTCTGTCTGAGGGGTTGGAGCAAATGCAGTTGTTTCGTAGAGCTTGGCTGTAAACAATGGATCATGTGGTGTGGTCCGGATGAAAGCTGGAGGCATGTAGGTAGGAATAGAGGATAGTAGGTTTCTGGTATAAGGTGGTCTTTATGTGACCATCGCTTATTAGCACCGTAGCGTCCAGGAAGTGGATCTCTTGTGTGGACTGGTCCAGGCTGAGGTTGATGGTGGGATGGAAATTGTTGAAATCGTGGTGGAATTCCTCAAGGGCTTCTTTTCCTATACCACCTTTACAGCCTAAGCTTCCATCTACGCTACAAATGTTACCATGTTAGATGTTCTAGTTATCCCTTGAAATGGTTAAAGCAATTTGACTATTAGAGTCCCCCTTAGAATGACCAGTATGTATGGTAAGAGGGGGAGTCTGTTATCTGGGATAGACTTTCCCCATTCTTTTCTAATGGGAAATTCATTACTGTCACAACTCTTCCAGCCTCAGCTTCCAAAACTACATTCACAGTCTCTAAGGACAGCCAAGCTAAGATTCTGCTCTCCAGAAACCTTCTCGTATGATCCTTAAACCTAAAAAGCCATTTGCATTAAAAAATGTAGGATAACACACAACACTCAACCTACTAAAGCAACAAAATGTGTGACCCTCTAGTTGTATCAATCACACCAGAAAAAAAATCATGAGGTAAAGTTTCCTGGTAAAGCAATTTAGCAATGATTTTTTTTTTATTTTATTTTTTTAAATAATACCTGTTAGAAGGTGGTGGCTGCTGTACTTGAGGACCCCGGCCTACTTGTGAAACAGATACTTTAGTAAGCCCCAACATTTCCTGTAAAAAAAGTAACTATATATATATAATTTGATTACAGAGCATCTTGAAATTCACCATTATGATCATTTTCAGCGTTTGAGGGGTTTTTAATTGTTTTTTGTCTGTTACCTGAAGTTGTTTTGCGGATAGGTCCTTTGTGCCTCTGAAGACATAGCTTTTTGAAATTCCTTCACAACCAAGCTCATGGACCTGCACCATTCTCCCAAATGTAATAAGACCTACCAAAGCAGTTGGTGGTAAGAGACTTAATGACATTTGCATGGATTCCTTCAGGGCTTGCAAATCTTCATCTTCCATGCATGTGTCCACAACGTAAAGAAATATCAAAGGCATCTGAGGACCACGCTTTAAGAAATAATAATAACTAAGTGAAAAAGCACATTGGGCAGTATATATTGTACAGAAAATAATCAAATTGCAAAAATAAACTTTGTTCAAGTTATATTAATTTTAGTAAATATAGAATTTGCCACACTAGCTCAGACCAATGTTCAATCCAATTTGGTAACCCACCCGAGGCAGTGGCCAATACCTAATGCTGCACAGGAGTGTGAACTCGGTACCATAATTAACTCTATCCAAAAGTGCCATGTTCAATATAGAAGAACAAATTCCTTCCAGGCCTCACCAGATAATTTTGAATCATGAGATAATGTTATTAACCTTACAAGATGAAAAACAAAGTATTACTCAAAGTGCTGCTAGTGGTCATTAAATTTATCAAAACTTAGAAAAAAAAAAACAGAAACAGTATTAGATTTTCTGTGACATTTCATTCCATAGTTTGACTTGATACATTAGCAGTTCCCCTCATTCTAAAATCATTCCCCTGTAATTTCAGCAAGTGTTCCCTTCTATCTAGTATTACAAAGCTAGCCAAAAGGAGTGGCTGACAAATTTTAACTTTACCTTTCTTAATTTGAATGCCTCACTGCAGTCCCCTCCTAACTCCTTCCTTTTCCAGTCTAATTAATTTTATTTTTCGCAGTTTCTTGTTGCATGGCTTTTTTCCTCTACTAATCTCTACTAAGACACTCCCATGCCCTACCATGATGAAATGGAGACAGATAAATTATGTTAGCTATGCCTGCTTGGTGTGGCACTGTGTCCCCCACTAGCGGCACCTAGCCCAGCTTGAGACTGATGAGTCTGCTACAGTGTTGGCTAAGGGCCACATAGCTTTTAACTCATGCAGTAGAGGCTCATACACTAAGATTCAGAGGTCCCAAATTCAATCCCACCTACCAGGGTCTGTCGGTATTACAATTAAATAAGAAAATCCAAATTATATTAACTGATTGGCCAAAAAATAGTTATCTGTAAACTTAACCAGTTCACTACTCACCTTCTCCTAGAAATAAATTGGTTCCAATATCAATCCATGATTATTCAGATATAATCTTCACTTCAAAGACCAACTATTCACTAAAACTTGATCTAAGTTATGTTGGCAAGCAGCAATAAAATGGTTTCTCCAAAACAAGCACAAGAGAACTGAACTCCTCATGAAGAAACACATCCCAACAGAAGCTTAAATCTCTACAACATATAGAGCTTCCCTCTCTTGTATTGCCCTTTATAATCAGATAATGTTCCTATAATTTTATTATAGTCACTATAATCAAAAATAGTACTCTCCATTTCCAATGGATGATACCGGTCAAAGGTCTACAACTGAAAACGTGTAGATTATTCACTGCATTTTAATCACTACTAAATCAAAACAAAAGTAAAATAAGCCATACTCTACATAGCTAGCTTCAATGCAATTTAATGTCAAAGATTTTATTTGTTTTTTTTTTACCTGTACTACATATTCAATACTAGAAAACTGAGGTAAAAGTTCTGCAGGCTGGTTCATCTCTGATATACCAGCGTAAGTAGGAGGAAACTGCAAAAGCAAAAAAAAAAAAAAAAAAAACCATTAAGTACACATTTCAAAATTACAAGTTACAGAAAAACACTGAAAAATAAACATCTGCATATATTATTTGCTTCTGTCTCAAAATGGGCAGACATCCGCATGTTTAGCGTCCTGTTGGCAATTCCAATTCACATGTATAATTTATAGGAGGAAAATTAAATGCACCATTCCTAAAAGGGTCATTCTATAGTCTCAAAAAGAAAAGGAGTACTTGTGGCACCTTAGAGACTAACAAATTTATTTGAGCATAAGCTTTCGTGAGCTACAGCTCACTTCATCGGATGCAACTATAGTCTGAATACTTTATTTTCTTACCTGATTTCTTTGATAACAAAAATTGCAAGCCCAAAGTTTTGCTCGATAATCCACTTGGCTATAAAAATAAAATTAGAAAAGTATTAGTAATAGTTTGTTTTACATTACCAAGGAGCTTTGACACTAAATACATATGTTGTGTGTACATATGACATGGATTCACCCTTTATCTGTTTATCATGCCCTTTTTCCTAATTGTCAAAGATGTGTGCGCTTCAAACAAGAATTTCCCCCCTCACAATGCATCTTCTCCTTAATGATCCTGCTGTAAATTCACAATAAAGAATGTATAACTTCGTAATTATTTCAGTAGCAGAAGACTGATATACAGTAACTCCTCACTTAACGTTGTAGTTATATTCCTGAAAAATACGACTTTAAGCAAAACGATGTTAAGGGAATCCAATTTCCCCATAAGAATTAACGTAAATAGGGGGGGTTAGGTTCCAGGGGGAAAAAATTTCACCAGACAAAATATTATATTTTATATATATATTTATATATATATATATATATACACACACACACACAGTATAAAAGTTTTAAACAATTTAATACTGTACACAGCAATGATGATTGTGAAGCTTGATTGAGGTGTTTAAGTCAGAGGGTGGAAGAGGGTGGGATACTTCCCAGGGAATGCCTTACTGCTAAATGATGAACTAGCACTTGGCTGAGCCCTCAAGGGTTAACACATTGTTGTTAATGTAGTATCACACTCTACAAGGCAGCACAAATGGAGGGAGGGGAGACAGCATGGCAGACAGAGACACACAACCTGCGTGAGAGAGAGAGAGAGATGCGCATTGCCCCTTTAAGTACGCTAACCCCACTCTAAGTACATTGCCTTTTTAAGTAGATCAGCAAGTTGAGACAGCAGCTGCTGCCAGCAAGCTCCCTCCATCCTGAGCCCTGTCTCCCCCCCGCACCCCGCCCCGGCTCTATAGAGAGGGGGTAAGCAGAGGGCAAGGGCAGGAGCAGGTGGGTGGGGGACACCCTGACATTAGCCTCCCTCTTCCCCCCTCCTCCACCCGCACAGCAAGCAGGAGGCTCCTGGGAGCAGCTCCAAGGCAGAGGGCAAGAGCAGCAAAGGGCAGTGGGGGGAGGGACAGCTGAACTGCTGGCAATTGATAGCCTGCTGGGCCACTGTGGCACAGGGAACTTAGGGGAGCAGGCAGATGATGGGGGCTGCCGGTCCACCCTGGTTCCAAGCCCCCACCAGCTCGCTCCAAATGGCTGCTCTTTCTGCAAGCAGTGGAGAAAGCAGGCAGCTGCGGAACAACGTTATAAGGGAGCACTGCGCAACTTTAAACGAGTATGTTCCCTAACTGATCAGCAATGTAACAACATTAACTGGGACGACTTTAAGTGAAGAGTTGCTGTAATTAACACAGTATCAAGGCTATTAGAAAGGAAGGATGATAATTAAGGCATTGGACTAGGATGTAGGAGGCCAGGTTCAGTCCCAGCTCTTACACAGACTTCCTGTGCGGTTTTAGGCAAGTCACTCTATGTCTCTCTGTCTCAGTTCTCGACCTGTAAAATGGGGAAAGTAATACTTCCTTTCTCTTACCTTCCATCTATCTTGTCTGGTTAGATGCACGCTCTTGGGTTCAGAGACTCTCTCTTACTATATGTATGTACAGTGCCTAGAACAATGGGTTCAGGCCCATTGATGTTACTTGTAATACAAATAATAATAATAATAATAATGGGTTCACTACTGGTCCAGACAAAAGGAGAAGTTAGCATGATAAAAGGAAAACTCCTACTCAAAAAGATTCCTTCAGTAATAACGGGTGGTGGAGAGGGTTAATACACTGTTTTTATATAAATGTTCTGGTTTTCCAAGTATACCCAAGAGCAAAAGTCCCTAACTGAAGATAAACCAAATACCTATAATTTCTTAAGTCCTCCTAAAAATTAAAATAGATACATGCATTTCAAATTGCACCAACACTACTATTTGCAGTAACGTAAACCATGTTAGACTGTGCAAACAGAAAAGGTACATGCCAACTCTGTCTACCACATCCCAAGCCAGCTGATCTTCAGAGGTATTATTTTCTCAGCCTTCTTTTTGCAAACAGGATATTAATGCAATAGCTTCCACTTAGACATGATAAAAAATAATTAACTGAGTTTAAACACAACAAATTTCTTTAATAGAGACGCACCCTAAGACAGCTATGTCATATATTCAGGATGTCCAAAATCCAAAAATTTTAGATACAGTTCACCATGTGGGGTTTTTTTAAGTATATAGCACCTTTCATCTGAGGATATAAAATTACAGAGGTCAGTAATTATTATTACCCCATAACAATAATAATAAAAGTCAATGGAACTTGTGCCAAGTCACGTAGGCGCTTTTGAAAATCCCACCCACTATCTTTAGACAAATAAGTAGTATGTGTTTCCTAGTATTTTTTTAACCTTATTCTTGTCTTCTCCTGACAGCAGCAGTAATAGGGCAGAACAGTTAATGAAAGATGACCACTAAAGTCTTTGGATCAGATCCTCAGCTGCTGTAAATAGGCCTAGCTCTATGATGAATGAAACTGTGCCAATTCATACATTTTAACGCCAGAAGGGATGAGCAGATCATCTCGTCTGACCTCCTGTGTAACACAGGCCACAGAGTGTTACAACATTATCCCTGTACTAAGCCCAATCATTTATATTTGACTACGCGTCTCTTCCAAAAAGGCATCCAGTCTTTATGTGAAGACATCAAGAGATGGACAATTCATACTATCTGAGGATCTGACCCTTCGTTTACAAATTTTGTTTAGCCATACTTTTAATTTTACATGTAAAAAAACCTTGAGTGAAATTTAATGCTTCTGATAAGGATAAGCTTACACTAGACCTGACTTCATCTATAAGCAACTACTGTTCCAGCTTCAAAACATAACACTGAGACCTCTATCCTGACACACCACTTTACACCTGTTAAAGTCCATCCTTTGTCTCCCAAGCTGGGGACACTGAATTACAGAAAATTGAGCTAACTGATTTTGTGATGTGCGCAAACATCTAGTACAGTAAGGACTAGCTGACAATAATGAATTTATTTTATAAGGAACATAAGTCACATACAATCCAACTATACAAAAGATGAAAAGCTGTTACACTAACTCACCTCTTCATGACAGGTTTCAGAGTAACAGCCGTGTTAGTCTGTATTCACAAAAAGAAAAGGAGTACTTGTGGCACCTTAGAGACTAACCAATTTATTTGAGCATAAGCTTTCGTGAGCTACAGCTCACTTCATGTCCGATGAAGTGAGCTGTAGCTCACGAAAGCTTATGCTCAAATAAATTGGTTAGTCTCTAAGGTGCCACAAGTACTCCTTTTCTTTTCCCCTCTTCATATTTATTTTCTAGAGATAAAAAAATTTAAAACTGTATCTACTATCCCATGTGACTTGCAGTTACTGAAAACTTCAGACTCTTATAACCTGATTCAAACTAAAGTTAACATAAATCAATTTAATTAACTGGATAATTTTTTGTGAATGTCTTCCTTCAAAACAACTATGAGCTGGATCCTGAAATCCTTAGTGGTCACAGGTTTGGGCCCTACATTTGTGCCTAGAATATGCAAAATTTTATAAATAACAATTTATGCATGAGATGCAGTATTTTCAAACCAGCATTATGAAGAAAAGTTTTTGAATAAAAAATTTAAGTATTTTGTATATATTAAAGTATTATCTAAATTATGTATTATGATTACCATAAGGGATTCAGAACTGCACGACAGGTGGTCCTACTGCACAGAACTGGCTCATACTGAATGGGAGGCAAATCAGGACGCTCTTTCAGTGGTGTAAAGAGAGAAGCCACTGGGACTACCATTCTTGTGGCTTCAAGGCGACTTGAAGGCCAAACATTCCAGCTGAATCTAACTCCATCTCTGTCTTCATTCTGCTGGATGAATTCCAGGAAGGTTGTCATTGTTAACTTCTTTTCTTATTTCTGAAATAAAAAGGTATAAATTAACAGGATATATGTGGATTATATATATTAAAAGAAAAGAATCACAATCAGGAACAAAAGCTTTAATTACAACCAATACTGTCTGGTTAAACACATGACAAAATGCCACATACTAAAATGTTATGTATTCAGTTAAAAAGGAGCTTTCAGAAATTCTCTAAAACATCTAATTCCAAATGCATTGTACAGAATTCCAAGAAAAAATGAAGAAAATAAAACTCTCGGAATGCAGCAACATCATGAAAAGTGCTAAATGTTTGCAAAGTTAAAATAAACGTACCGCACTGAAACATGCCATGTTGCAAATTCGTCTTGGTTGAGGAACATAAATTCAATCCAGCAGTGTTACAATTAAAGCAAAGATTCATGAGGGGAAAGTGGGAGGCAGAGCAATGTAAAGTAAGTATTTTAAACATATTTTAAAAGATGTGAGGCTTGTTTAAAAAAAATATCATCTCTGTTTTGTAGACCACTCTAGGCATCTCCCCTAATGACACTCCCTGTGATTTAATTATTCATTCCACTTTTACTGTAATTATTTAATCTGTCACTTTCCATTAGCTAATTCAAGAGAGATCATTTTAAACTCGTGGTTTACATTTTCTGTTTTGATAGAAAAGTTTATAGGAATGTGCTAAGAGCACAAGCAATATTTAGAGACATAACACACCAACATTTTTTTTTTTAAATAAAGCACACTACTGGGCCCATCCACAAATATAAATGTGTGGCAATGCAGTGTTCTACCATGGTTAGGGAAGTGCACGTTCTGGGACAATAAGGGTTCTATACGCTTGTTGGGGAACAGCATTACAGGTGGTACATTTAGTACCACCTTATACTTAAGGTTGCCCAAATCTTTCCATTACCAGACCTGGTTTTCGGTTGCTTGTAACTTTGCCAAACTTAAATTCAACCCGAACCGTTTCTCCTGTCAGGTGTTTGCTTCAGGTTGAATTTTTTGTTTCAGCTAAAATGGTTTGTTTCAGAAAACAAGGCTTGGGGAAAATATGTTGTTTTATGCATGTTAAAATATTCTTACAACTGTTTCATTCACCAGAAACTTTGGTGCCTCCAAGCTTAGCATCAAGAACTTGAAATTTGGCACAGGATGATCACCCCAGTACTAGGGATGTGCAGTTAGCTGTTCCTGTGAATATCTGTCCAAATTTGGCCAAGTTATGAGCCTCCACAAAATCTCAGTTCACATATGCTCAGTAAAGACTTGTTAGAGTACAGCAGCTAAATTCTCGGAGAGCTCTTCTGCACTGAGTCTTCTCCATCCCAACAGAGCACCTGCATGCTGACCCAGCACTGAAATTCCCTGCAATTGCTACTGCTGGGTGGGCACCACTGTGGCACCACACACCAGAACTGAGAGCAAGGACACTCTCTTCTGTGTTCTCAATGCTCCCCTTGCTTGCACCTAGGCAATGAAAAGGACACAACCTGATTCTAATGCAGAATGGTAAGGAATAGGAGGAGAGGATACAAGAGGGGGTTGGGAGGATAGGAAAAGGAGCTCAGGGAGACAAAGGATAGCATTCAGAAGGAAGGATGACGGGCAGTAGCCAAAAAATTGATGAGGACAGAAGCAGGGGCAGGGAACCATGGGAATGAATGGGGGGTGGGGGGGAAGGCGCAGTGGGCAACAGAGCAGAAGTTAGCCAGTGGGGATGGAATGGGCAGAGGTCCAGGAACAGCAGCAGGGGAGGGGCCAGGGAGCAGTTGAAGGGACACAGGCAAAAGGTCAGCAACCACTTGATCACATTCCCTATTGTGGTTAAAATGCCAGTGGACCAGTCTACTCTAGCACTGCCACCACTGATAGCAGTGAGGCTGCACAATGTTAGACTCAACAGCAGAAGGTCTCAACGTAGACAAGCCTAATACAGTTAGAACTGAATATATGCAAAAAGAAAACAAACAAACAAAGTCCAGGATCAGTCCACATGGATCCAAATGCAGGACTGGAGCCATAGTGTGGATAGGCCCATAGTTTCATATACTTTACTTATCACTCGAGTGGCTAAGCAATTGCTTACTTTCTAAGTTATAAAAATACTAAGGGTCAGAATCATCCCCATGAGCACAGCTGCACAGGAAAGATTTGCCTTGATAGAGGGCAGGCAATGGTACACAGAAGGAGTAGGGGTTCTGAAACAGGGTGAAACTTTAAAATACGATCAATACCAACCATCTAAGCAGAGGTTGCCTCGGAAGATACTATAAGAATCCAATTCAGCAAGATGCTTAAGTAAATCTGCAGTTTTAAGAACACAAGTTGTCCCATAGATTTCAGTGGGACTACCCACGTGATTAAAGCTATGCACTTACTTAGGTACCTTGCTGAACTGGGGCTTAAATCAGCACATTTCATACCTATGCTTTAGTGGGTGCTTGAAAGCAGTGTGCAACTCTGAGTATGTCTCCTGGCAAACTTCCCATTGCCAGGGATCTGGCTCTCATTTAGAAAAGTTTTAATATTTCAGATATGGCATATACCACTAGTTTACAGTGTTGATGTAGGAGTTCAGATAATCCTTAAATGGACATCAAGTTTTTTAGTTCTAAAATATCAGCGGTGAAAATTATCCAGAAGGTAAATGTAGTATCTAGATTTTTGTTTCTTTGTAAAGTGCTATTATTCCATTATTGGGAAACTTAATAAACAACTGCCAATGCAAATGGACAATTTGAAAATGGCCCACAGTAACCATTCCCAAAACTGACTGTGTACAGCACAATAAAATGGAGATAATAACATAAGAATGACCAGAATGGGTCAGACCAAAGGTCCATCCAGCCCAGTATCCTGTCTGCCGACAGTGGCCAATGCCAGATGCCCCAGAGGGAGTGAACCTAACAGGTAATGATCAAGTGATCTCTCTCCTGCCATTCATCTCCACCCTCTGACAAACAGAGGCTAGGGACACCATTCCTTACCCATCCTGGCTAATAGCCATTAATGGACTTAACCTCCATGAATTTATCTAGTTCTCTTTTAAACCCTGTTATAGTCCTAGCCTTCACAACCTCCTCAGGAAGGAGTTCCACTGGTTGACTGTGCACTGTGTGAAGAAGAACTTCCTTTTATTTGTTTTAAAACTGCTGCCCATTAATTTCATTTGGTGGCCCCTAGTTCTTATATTACGGGAACAAGTAAATAACTTTTCCTTATTCACTTTCTCCACACCACTCGTGATTTTATATACCTCTATCATATCCTCCTTTAGTCTCCTTTTTTCCAAGCTGAAAAGTCCTAGCCTCTTTAATCTCTCCTCATATGGGACCCAATCCAAACCCCTAATCATTTTAGTTGCCCCTATCTGAACCTTTTCTAATACCAGTATATCTTTTTTGAGATGAGGAGACCACATCTGTATGCAGTATTCAAGATGTGGGTGTACTGTGGATTTATATAAGGGCAATAAGATATTCTCCGTATTATTCTCTATCCCTTTTTAATGATTCCTAACTTCCTGTTCGTTTTGACCGCCGCTGCGCACTGTGTGGACGTCTTCAGAGAACTATCCATGACGACTCCAAGATCTTTCTCCTGATTAGTTCTAGCTAAATTTGCCCCCATCATATTGCATGTATGGTTGGGGTTATTTTTTCCAATGTGCATTACTTTACATTTATCCACATTAAATTTCATTTGCCATTTTGTTGCCCAATGACTTCGTTTTGTGAGATCTTTTTGAAGTTCTTCAGAGTCTGCTTTGGTCTTAACTATCTTGAGCAGTTTAGTATCGTCTGCAAACTTTGCAACCTCACTGTTTACCCCTTTCTCCAGATATTTATGAATAAGTTGAATAGGATTGGTATAGACTAATTGTCAATGTCTACAGACTGGATCCTTTTCCTTAAACTCTTCCACAGTTGCTACCCCCAAACACTGTTCTAGTTCAATGGTGGGAGCACTAGTACAGACTAGCTGCCAGTGTTTTAACAACCATATCATATAATCCTACTATGAGCAGGTCTACAGAACATGATAATTAAAATGCAGGGAGCTGCCAGGAACTCTGTCCACACTAGCACTCCCTTCATTGCTAATAGTAGAGGTACATCAGCAGTAGTCAGGGTGGGAAAATTTAAGAAAAGTAGCCTAATGTAGACATGGCCATTTGGTAGAGAGGGAAAGTGTAGACTGGGGGGGGTAGGGGAGAACACACAAAAACTGGGATGTACGTGGAGGAAAGAACAGAGAGAGGAGAAATATTTAGTCAGTTAAGGAGTGAGGGATAGGCTGGTACTTAAAAGAAACTAAAATTAAAAGACTTCTCCCCTAATATTTCAGGATCCAGCACTGTAATGTTGGGAAATAGATAGGTGGGCATAGGTGAGAGTGAGAGAGAGAGAATGTTACCCCAATGAAAAATAAAATAATAGGCAATGTGCATGAAGAAACAACGATATCTGGCATAGCGGAATCAAATTTGAAGGGAACAGTTTCTTTTGTTAAAATGATTTACTGAACAGAGATAGGAAATGGCAACTCATTACGAGAGGAGCACTATTTCAGACACTATACATGAAGTTTTAAACAAAAAAAGGGGTAAATAGCGAGATGGCAAAGTTTGCAGATGATACAAAATTACTCAAGACAGTTAAGTCCAAAGGGACCTCACAAAACTGGAGACTGAACAACAAAACGGCAGATGGAATTCAATGCTGATAAATGCAAAATAATGCACAATGGAAAATGTAATCCCAACTATACATGTAAAATGATGGGGTCTAAAGTAGCTGTTTCCACTCAAGAAAGAGACTTTGGAGTCATTGTGGATAATTCTCTGAAAACATACGTTCATTGTGTAGCAACAGTCAAAAAGATAACAAAATGTTAAGAACCATTAGGAAAGGAATAGATCATAATACACTATATAAATCCATGGGACACCCACACCTTGAATAGTAAAAAGAAATGGAGTACTTGTGGCACCTTAGAGACTAACGAATTTATTTGAGCATGAGCTTTCGTGAGCTACAGCTCACCTCACGAAAGCTCATGCTCAAATAAATTGGTTAGTCTCTAAGGTGCCACAAGTACTCCATTTCTTTTTGCGAATACAGACTAACACGGCTGTTACTCTGAAACCTTGAATAGTGTGTGCAGTTCTGGTTGTGTGCAGTCCCATCTCAAAAAAGATACATTAGAACTGGAAAAGGTACAGAAAAGGGCAACAAAAATTAGAGGTATGGAACAGCTTCCATCTGAGGAGAGATTTAAAAGACTGGGATTGTTCAGTTTGGAAAAGAGATGACTGGGGGGGGGATATGATAGAGGTCTGTAAAATCATGAATAAGGCTGCGAATCATTCACAGAGGTCACAGCTTCCGTGACTTTCCGCAACCTCCGTGAATTTTGCAGCACTGGTACAGCTGACCCCAGGACCACCCCAACAGCTGGGCAAGCCCAGGGGCCAGCCACACCGGCCACTACTCTGGCAGGCCCAGGCTGCTGGTCCCGGCGCTGCCCTGGAGCAGCAGTCTGGGACCCGTGGTGGTGGCGGTAGGGCCCTGGCCGCTCCCCACCCGGAGCAGCAGTGGGGCCCCGCACCGCCCCCCTCACACACCCAGACCAGCGGCAGCAGCAGGGGGGCCCTGGCCGCCCCCCACCCAGAGCGGCAGTAGGGCCACGGGCCGCTCCCTCGCCCAGAAGTTACAGGGGGCCCCAGGCTGCCCCCACCCTCTCCAACAGCAGGGAGACCCAGGCTGCTCCCTCCCCACCCCAAAGACAGGAGGCCCTGGGCCACCCCCAGCTGCAGGGGTGCCCCAGGCTGCCACCTCAGCAAAAGCGTCACCTCATGCTGCCCCCACCCCAGCAGAAGCGTCACCCCGTGCTGCCCCCACCCCAGCAGCAGTCTTCAGGAGCGCCCTCCTCCCAGCACGTAAGATTTAGTCACAGGTATTTTTAGTAAAAATCACAGACAGATCTCTGGGCCCTGACTTTTTGTTTATTGCCCATGACATGTCCATGACTTTTACTAAAATACCTGTGACTAAAATGTAGCCTTAATCATGAATGGGGTGGAGAAAGTGAATAGAGAAGTGGTATTTACCCTTTCATGTTACATAAGACCCAGAGGTCACCTGATGAAGTTAATAGGCAGTAGGTTCAAAACAAAAGGAAGTACTTCTTCAGACAATGCACAACCTGTGGCACTCATTGCTAGGGGATGTTGTGAAGGCCAAAACTATAACTGGGGTTCAGAAAAGAATTAGATAAGTTAATGGAGAATATGTTCATCAATGGCTATTAGCCAAGATGGTCAGGGACACAACCACATACTCTGGATGTCCCTGAGCCTCTTACTGCCAGATGCTTGGACTTGACAACAGAGGTGGATCACTCAATAATTGCCCTGTTCTGTTCATTCCCTCTGAAACATTTGACATTGGCCATTGTCGGAAGGCAGGATACTGGGCTAGAAGGACCACTGGTCTGACCAGTATGGCCATTCGTGTGTTCTAATGTAAAAATAGCCCACCAACTCCAACTCTACTCAAGACACAAGTAAAAATCAGAAATTAAGAGAAAGTATTTCAAAGCTAACTCCCTTTTTCTGTATGGTATCTTTTAAAGTCTTATTTCCCCTTCATTTTTCCCCTACTTTGAAGTACAGTAGCTCCATATAGTCTTATTTTTATCCCCTTATTACTTGGTTATGTGCTCTACAGAGGGCAAGGTATGCAAACTCTGTATGGTGACTCATAAAAATGAAGAGCATGCATGCATACAAAGCCCCATAATGTGCAACGAGTTAAATGCAGTTGCATTTCTAAGATAACATATGCTTCTTGTTTAGATTTAGGAAACATTTTCATGCTAAATTTTCCCCCCTTTCTTTCCATCCTTTTCTTCCAAGACCTGACTTGGTTTATGTATCACAGTTTAAGTTACCAAAATAGGATACAGCTTGTTAAGATATGGGTTTTGCAGTTATACATACAACTTTCTCACTAAAACAAAGACATTCTGCTAGACTTGGAGGGCTTAATTCGGTAAACCTTTGCTCATGTGAATTACCCTTGCCCATGTAAGTAATCTCATTGGGATTTGAGGACACTTAGCACTTTCTAGGATCTTGCCCTTAGTATGTACCAAATATGTTTGTTATACTTTACAAAGATATCCCATAATTGTACAGTTTTAAAATATATGCTGTTAAGTAATCATTCTGGAAACAGCTGTTAGTTTGCTGATTGATGCAAAACAAGCAATGATATGTTTTTTTCAACACAGATTCATTCTTTTAATATCCCCTCCTTTATTACAGCACTTACAAATACCTTTAAATATTTCTAAACCTCTTTAATTTATTTCAAAATAAAACCTACTCAGCTGATGTAGAACATCTGAACACCACCGATACCCTAGAGATAAACATCTTGTTTTTCTAAGGGTCCCAGTGGGGCAGCAGTCATATTTCAATACCATAAAAACAATATAATGTAGTACATACTCATTCTAAAATAAAATTAAACTGGTAAGCATGAAACTGTAGTAATCACGCTTTAATCAGCTTATTAGGTCATTATTAACTTTATTTCTGATTTGGTTATTTTCTTTCTAATTTTTACACCAAAAGAAAAAAATCAGACAAATGTGTTCCAATTCCAAAATGTTTAAATTAGGGGAAACAGTTGGCACAGATCAGAATTAACTGTAAATTGTCAAAATGACAGAATTTAACCAGACAGTAATAAATGATCAGCAGCAGCTTCATTAATTCCTCACTTTTCTGTGACTTTCTTCTTGAACACAGCTGTACTCCAGACCTGCTTCCCAAGTCCCCTCCATTAAGGACTGATTTTAAGAGCAGAGTAAGTTATATGCCATCTCAGGAGGGGAAGACTTTTGCTGCATATGGGCTTACCTACAAGCAGTTTTTGTACTGCTGTGACTCTAGCTATTTAGGAGCTGCTATGGTCCCTCCAATCCCCTAGTGTGGGCACAGTAATACCAATAAAGGGTGCTTATATCTGATTTCTGAAAAATTACGGATATAAGCTATACCAGTGGTTCTCAATCTACGGCTCATAGGCTGCTTGCGGCCCATGTGATATCTTCAGGGCCATACAGGTAGTGCTGAATGTGGCCCACAATAGTAAATAGGTTGAGAACCACCGAGCTATACCAATATAGAAAAGGAGTACTTGTGGCACCTTAGAGACTAACCAATTTATTTGAGCATGAGCTTTCGTGAGCTACAGCTCACTTCATCGGATACATACCGTGGAAACTGCAGCAGACATTATATACACACAGAGATCATGAAACAATACCTCCTCCCACCACACTGTCCTGCTGGTAATAGCTTATCTAAAGTGATCATCAAGTTGGGCCATTTCCAGCACAAATCCAGGTTTTCTCAACCTCCATCCCCCCCCACACAAACTCACTCTCCTGCTGGTAATAGCCCATCTAAAGTGACAACTCTCTTCACAATGTGCATGATAATCAAGGTGGGCCATTTCCAGCACAAATCTAGGTTGATCACTTTAGATAAGCTATTACCAGCAGGACAGTGGGGTGGGAGGAGGTATTGTTTCATGATCTCTGTGTGTATATAATGTCTGCTGCAGTTTCCACGGTATGCATCCGATGAAGTGAGCTGTAGCTCACGAAAGCTCATGCTCAAATAAATTGGTTAGTCTCTAAGGTGCCACAAGTACTCCTTTTCTTATTGCGAATACAGACTAACATGGCTGTTACTCTTATACCAATATAAGCACCTTTATACTAGTTAATATTATCACATCTACACTAGAGGTTTGTACCACTTTAACTATTCTTTGCTGTGTCAGTAAGACAGCTCTCCTCCTCAATATAACTGAGCATCTCCTCTTATACCGCTGATCCCACCCAGTCCTGCAGAGCAGGCCAGAGTATAACATATTAGCAAACTGGCAGACTGCTGTTCTTGACTGGCTAGTATCCCAAATTCCAGCCTCACAGCCACAGGAGGGGGCTCTGACACCGCTGAGCCTGAAGCACAGGCACTTGGGGGGAGGGGATCTTGCGATGGGCTCCCTACACGCATACCCCAGCCCATAGGATAGGGGTGACAGGACTTTAACTCCCTACACCTCCCAAACCTCAGGCACTGGGGGTGGACTCCTCACATCCCCCCCCCATCCACTAACAAGTTGGGGAGAGCTCCCTGCACCACTCCCCTCAACCCAGAGACAACTGTACCCACCCTCCAACCCACAGACAACTGAGGTGGGGGGCTCCCTGCACCACCACCCCACAGACACTCCTCAACCCACAGACAACTAGGGTGGGGGGCTCTCTACACCACCACCCCACAGACACTCCTCAACCCACAGACAACTGGGGTGGGGGACGTACAGACAACTGGGACTGGGGACTCCCTGCACCACACACAAGCCGCGGGCACCGGGGTTCTCCCTGAAGACCCCCCGCCCCATCCACAGGCAGCAGGGGAGGGCTCCCTGCAACACACACAGCCCCAGGGCAGGGGCGCTGGGGGATTCTAGCGCCCTGCACCCCCAAACTGGGGTGCTGGGCTCCCACGTCACCTTGCTGCCCAGCTCCCCCCCCTCCGCGCAGAGTTGTTATTCAGCTGCCGGGCCTCAGCCCCAGCCCCACTCACCTGCCAGCGTCCCAGCCCCAGCCTGACTCACTCACTCACTGAACCCAGCAGCTCCGCGCTGCCGACGCGACAACATGGCTGATGGGAGAGTCCGTGCCACGTCAAGGGGCAGAGAGCGCGGTCGGGGCCGGGGCTGCGCCCGCCCCGCCGTGGGGTCTCCGGGGGGAGGAGAGCAGGCACCCCCGCCCATGGCTCCCCCTGCCGATCCGCCCCCGCGCTGCAGGCAGAGCGGCCCGGGGCAGCTGGGGCAAAATTGACTTCCGTGGTGTGCGAATGTGTCTGGCTAAACCTCAGGGGAGCCCCGAGGCAGCAGCCGAACCACCCTGTCCTGCCGCGGGTGCTGCCGCCTAGCACAGGGCTTCTGACATCCTGCTCTGGGGTTTTGCCACAACCGGGCATGAGGGACTCCCTGCATCCACACCCCTAACCCCCACACAACTGGGCATGGGGGACTCCCTGCATCCACACCCCCAACCCAAAAACAACTGGGTGTGGGGGACTCCCTACACCAAAATCCCCAACCCACAGACAGGAGTGCATGGGGGAGTCCCTGCACCCACACCCCTGACCCACAGACAACTGGGCAAGGGGGACTCCCCTCACCCATACCTCACAGACAACTGGGTGAGGGGGACCCCTTGCACCACACTCCAACCTACAGACAACTAGGGTGCAGGGACTCTCTGCCATCATTCTGCTATATACAAAGGTTCTCTAGTGTTTCTCCCACGTACATGGCATCTGCCATCCTTCTGCTACACACCAAGGTTCTGATGTGGCACTGCCATTGATTTAAATGAGCTTTGGATCAGGACCTAAGTGAGTCACAAATCCTCTGAACCCCTGCTGTATTATTCATTACACAATGTCCATTCTGTCTAGGAAGGGCCCAAATGTGCTGTCATTTGCACTTGTGTAAATTTGGGTTTACTGAAGATTTACCCTGTAATTACAAATAGAATTTGGCCAGAAATTAAGGACAGATTCTCAGGACCCTTGTCCCATTCAGGACATACTGCTGACTCATTCAGGCCCCAGTCCATGAAAACACTTTAGCACAAGCCTAGCTGAGCATGTGAGTAGTCTCACATACCCAAATATATGCTTAAAGGCTTCGCTGGTTCAGGAAGGGCTTTGTTGCACACTGCATGAGGCAGAGTTTCTGTGAGAAAAATATATATATTTAAGAAATTAAATCTCTTAATTGTGCTGAATACACTATTAATGTTAGATTTTTTTTATTTTTTTTTTTCAGGGAGGAGGAAGTTTGTCAATTGCTTGGCTGGAATCCACCTTTTGTAGACTTTTATCGCTTGTAATATCTGGAAGCTCTTCATAATTAGTCATTTCTAATTATTTTCCCAACTTTATTTGTTGTATGTTTTTGGGGTTTTCTTATTGTTTTAGAATTTCTAATTCTAAATCTTTGTGTACAATGTTGGTATCACTCTCAGAATAGTTGAAAATTATTTTTTGATCAACAACCACCAGAGGGAGCTTTTACCTTTCTTTACTTTTTCAACTTAGCTAACTATGATGTTCTATTGTAATATTTCTACCACAGATTTGATTATATTTATATGGTTAGATGGTATTGTGAAACCATTACATCACCCTTTATTTATTTTTATATACATACACACATGGTGTGTGTGTACATATATGTATTTGTATACATTTTTGTTCTCAGTCCTGTTTTTTCTACTCTATGGTCCATTTCAAGTAAACTCTTTGTACAGAGAAGACAGCTAGAACATTCCCAGGTTCCACAAATTCACTTTTCATGTTGCCTATCTTTTAGGATTTGTACTTAATAGGTGTTTTGGGTGCTTTTTATTCTGTAAGGTAGTATGAATGTTTTCTCAGAATTGCTTTTTGTCACTGATTTCAAAATTACTCTCTTTATGATTTGTTTAGGCTGCTTGTCTGTTGTGTAAAAGCAATATTCCTTTTGTTATGTCTAAAAGTATAATAAATTATGTAAAGAAAGAATACAGAGTTTCCCCATTTAGATCAATAATTAATCCATGTTCCAAATATCAGTGCTTAGTTCCCAAAAATAATCTGCTTTATTTCTTCCAGGCACAATTATTTTTTCTTGTTACAGTTTACCAAAATAAATTTAAAACAGAATACCTAGTTGTTATTTTAAATTGGCAAGACTGTATTATTTTAGTTTTCATAACTAAACTTTGCATAAGCTTGTATGTGCTATAGTTCAATAGATTATTTTATTTCATAAATCTAACTGTCACCCCTTAGTTATGAGAGGAACAAGATGGGTGAGGTAATATCTTTTATTGGACCAACTTCTTTTGGTGGAAGAGACAAGCAAACACTTCAAATCTCTTACTTATTTCAGAGTAATTATACCAGATAGCTTGTATATATATTTTAATGAAACTTCTGTGTTGTGCATTTGTTAATTTTACCCTATGAATTACTTTAGTTTATTTGAAACATACAATGTTTAACAATTTAAAATATTTGTATATAGGAATGGAAGTGTATGTTAATAATCATATATAATAATAGGGTGACCAGATGTCCCATTTTAAAGGGACAGTCACTTTTTTGGGACTTTTTCTTATATAGGCGCCTATTATCCCTCACCCCCTGTCCCGTTTTTTCATAGTTGCTATCTGGTAACCCTATAGAATAATAATGAAATAGTAGAGGGGACCAAAGGTGCTGACTTTCTGATTTCCTGGGGGATGCTCAACCCCCAACTCCACCCCAGGCCCCACTCCCACTCCACCCCTTCCCCTAAGGCCCCATCCCTGCCCCGCTTCTTCCCACCCCCACTCTACCCCCACTCTGCCTCTTCTGGCCCTTTCTGCCCCCTCCCCTGAACGCACCCCACTCTCGCTCTGCTTCTTTCTGCTCCCAGTCCTCCCCCTCCCGCCCCCAGCACCTCCTGCCCTCCACTGAACATCTGATCCTTGACGGGCAGGAGGTGCTGGGGAGGAGGAGCTGATTGGCTGGGCCCCGGAGCACCCATGGAGTCAGCGCCTATGGAGGGGACATCAGAAGTGGTCACCTAAGTATTTAAGGAGTAACCATTATATTCAAGGAGATACCTAATAAAGCAGGATATTATTACACTTTTCATTTCTTCATATGACTGTCCCTGATTATGTTCCCAAATGAATTTGTTTAAATGCAAATTTTCCAAAATACTTTCGCAAGTAACAATAACATTTAGCCCTCAATGTATCAGAGTTTTTGTTTAGGCTACAAGCTACTGTATCAGTTTTTGTTTTCTTCGAAAACAAAATTCTTACGGTAATTCAGTTTGCAAAGCAATGTTACCATGCCAGAACGATTTTAACCAACAACTCCGAGAAAGAGGATTAAAATGTCCTGGACAAAGCAGTAACTGTAGTCTTTTCTGAGGAATCTTATTGATTGTGGGGAGCTAAACACTTATCATCTCTCTTGCACTTTTTCTCACAGAATCTGAAAATATATGTCACATGGTAATAACCAACTAGTATCAGTGAATCAATTATGAGTGACTATAACATCATTACATCCATTATTTGTATTTTAACTGTGGTTATGGTGAATTCTACACAATTACTATCTTCACTGCTATTCACCAGTCATCTTATGTTCTGAATGACCAGGCTGGCTTCATGACTTAAGGGGCTTGCAGACAAAAGCAGGGTCCCACACTGCTTGAATGGAGAGATTCTGAGTTACACTACACACACTCTGATCACACTGTCAGTTGGAGAAAATATTGAACTGTGAGTTGAGGGTATCCAGACTCTCTATCCTCCAAAAAAAAGGCTGGAGCCCCAAATAGTCCCTTAGCAGGTGCTGTTAAAGCAGATGGAAAAACTCCCTCAATATTATGGTGCCCAAAGAAAGGATTTAAAGGGAAAAGAAATGAGGGTCAAGGACAGAGCCCTGGAGTACCCCTGTAGACAGCAGCAGAGAGCTAACTGTGAAGAAAGAAAGAAAGAAAGAAAGAAAGAAAGAAAGAAAGAAAGAAAGAAAGAAAGAAAGAAAGAAAGAAAGAAAGAAAGAAAATCAGGAGCGTACAATATAGTGAAAGCCCAGTGAGGATAAGAGGTATAAAATATTTTTGTTACCAATCATTGTAAGAATAAATATTTAATTTTATAAAGGCCCAGTCCCACATTTCTTGTGCCCCAAAGAGCCCTTCAGGAAGGTGCACAAATTTTGTGGTGGCGGGGACCTCAATGGGAAGCAAAAGTACCTGGATGGACACATAGATACATATATGGAATGGATAAACAGGTCAAAAAACAAGCAATCACCGTAATCAGAAAATCTCTTTTCTGTTATCCCCTGGTGTTACAATATATGGTAATTCTACTTTATTTTTTTACCTTATTGCAATATGTTACAGATTAGTGTGTTAGATTTTGAATCATCAGTTCAGATCAACAGGTGGCAACTCACCTCTTCTTCAAGAAATTACTCCTTTGTAACTCCTAGGCAGTTGATAAGGAGAAAGAATATTCAGCTCTGACTGTTTTCTCTTCTTCATCCTCTGAATCATATTTAGCTCTGCCAGATATTGCAGGAATTCCATTGTTAAGTCTTGGTTCTTGATAGCCCTAGGAAAACCATCAGTTTTTCCTGTAACAGTCAATTTAAAAGTAAGTAATTAGTTCAAAGTATGTTATTCAGCTTCAAAAAGCAGCATTAGAAATGTTCAGGAAAAAAATCATCTAGATAATTAAAAAGTAATGTACATTTAAACTTGCTGCATCAAAATCCCTGATTCTCTCTTTTTATAATTCTTCTCTTCACACCAGATAAAATCATAGATCCTAAAATCTGAATATTTTCAAGAAATCCATTTATATATTGACAAAGTTAAGATTTTACCTTTAGCACTGTGTCAAACTCTCCTGAAATGCCAACGTAGTTTTGATTAAGCAGGTCTTATTTCAAGTGATGTTCACACTTGTCACTTGCACTAACAGGAAGTTACATCCTGATTTCAGAGTAAAGCTGCCTGTTACACGTAAATGGTTATGAGACACACCTTAAAAGCAAATAAAAATGGAGAGGGAAGTTGAACGTCGTTGCTTGTTCAGAACTGCTCAAATATAGAAGAAACAACCAAAAGTGCCTTTCAAATAGTTTTTTTTAAAAAAATACAATAAATGCAGTGTATGCAGTAAAATTTAAAAATCCTTTCACTGATAAAATATTTGTATCATTGCCTAGAGCAGGCACTGTATGTTATTATTAATTATATTATTATTATTAATTAATATCTATATCTTATAGTGCTTTTTATCCATAGATCTCAAATTGTTTTACAGAGAAGGGAAGTATCATTATTCTCATTTGACACAGAGAATTGAGAAAGTTTTATGTTCTCTATAATGTACATTGTTGTTTGTGTTTTAAATGTCCCTTTGCCTTCATTTAAGATGACTTGTGTGTGTGTATGTGTCATCTTTTGGCTGAAATGTGTACTCACTTGATGGAGGTGTCAGCCTGAAATGAAAGAGCTGGTCTTAAGATTTACCAAAGAAGGTTAGTTTATTTCTCTGAGACATGGGGCAAAAGACAAGCAATGGATCCCTGTATATAAAAGTCCAGTTCCGTCAACGTCCTAATTACACTGATCTTTTCTTCTGTTTTTACAGAAAGCAAGGGGAGCTGCCAGATGAGACAAATTTTGAAATTAAGAAATAATTTACTAATGGCAAAACTTCCATTGACTTAAATGGAGAAAGATTGAATCTTAAGCACTGGTGCTGAAAGAAACACTTGCTAATGCTGAAATTTACGTTAGAACGCTGCTTTGGTCCTTTAAAAATGGTTATTAAAGAGCTAAATAGATTCAATGGCATTTTGGAGATTTAATTGCTTTATAATTTGTGGATTAACATCAGAGAACTATTTGGGCACATGTGTGCTTGGTATATACAGGATTGCTTGGTATTTCTGTGTGTTAAGCCAAAGGTTAGCCCTTCAAGAGGTTTTCTCATAGGGATCGTGTAGAAACTTCCTCCTCTCTATCTTCAATCCCAATCCATCATTCCACTGTGATACATCAGCCCCCAAAAGGCAATGATGAGACATAAATCTCTTGGCCAACTGTTACATTTCATTCTGCCATTAATTTGTGGCCATAGTGACAGTAAACCCATTCTGTAGATCTGTACACAAGTGTACTAAAGTGTGAAAAGGTGTCTGATTCAGGGCTGTTAAAATGAAGGGAAAGCTGTGGTACACCTGGTCCTAGGTTGAAGTGCAGTGGCAAAGTTGGCTTAGTGTGTTTCTGGGTCCAGAAATTATGTCAAGAGATGACCTGTGGTCAGTAAAGAAGTGGGCAAGTGTGCCCCTGAATTATAAACTTAGTACATGGCAGTTCTCTGTAGACCTGTCTGTCTGTGCACAATATTACTCCCATTCTGTTTCCTAGCTGAGAGCTACGTACCAAGCTTGTGCTAAGGTTTCAGTGTTTCTGAGTTTGTGCATAACAATGGTCACATTGCAATGTTATTTTGGCAGGTCACATTCCAACATGGCAGTGGTTTGTTGGGCACCTATTGCATAACAATGCCCTCCTTTTGTCACACGAGGGTATGGAACTGTATGGAAAATAAGGCATAGTGTTATTTAAAAGGGAATACACCCTGTAGTGTTTTGTTTACGGTACTAAATTATACACTGTCTGTATTGGCAGCAGATGGTCCTGTGCACAATTATTATTACAATAGGAGACAGTGTGTCTTATACTGCCTGGAACAAGAACCACACGGTGCAATGGGTTGGTGTTTGCAGGCTCAAAAGGCACTGGGTCCAGGAAGGCTTCAGTCCAGACCAGTGGGGTAGAAGCTCCCAGACCGGTGGTCCCAGAAGCATCGGGACGCGGTCGAAGGAGATGAGATCGGGAGCTTGGCCGCACCACTAGAGGGGGTCCCAACCTCCACTGAGCCCTGGGAAAGGCAGCGCGCTGCGCCGCTTGCACCGCTCTCCGGCAGGCGTCGGACGGGGCGGTCTCCCCAGTACGGAAGGTCACGCAGTGCGCACGCGTTGTGTCCTCGACCCACAGCCGAGGCGGTCCCTGGAGTAAGCGGCGTCGCTCAATGCGCCTGCGCCCTACGATTCTCTCCCTCCGCCCCGGTGGCAGCGGCCGTGGCGCGGTGATGGAGTCCGCGGTGGAGGAGCTGATGCCCCGGCTCCTGCCTGTAGGGGACTGTGACCTCGCGGAGGATTTCGACCCCACCATGCCCCCGCGGACGCCCTCGGAGTATTTAAAGCGGGTCCAGTAAGTGGGGGAGGGGTTGGCTGGGGGGGCTGCGCCGCTGCCTTCTGGCCCCGTGAGGGAGCCGAGCGGGGGCTGGGCCGGGCCTCGCTTCCCCTTGGTGAGGGGCGGCGGCTGCCGGGTCGCCTCTCCAGAGCACGCCTGGCCTGGGAGCCCGTTGGGGGGGGGGCGTTGGGCGCCTCCCCCCCCTCCCGTCTGTGAAGGGGCCGGGGGCGCAGGGAGTTGTGCCCTGACCCGTGTCGCTCTCGCGCGCCCTGCGAGTTGCGGGGCTGGTTCCAGCCCCCCTTGGACCCAGTGCTCAGCCTGCGTGGGGGCCGCCCCACCCCCTACATTGCATTGTCAACCCGGGTCTCCCCGTCTGCCGACCCCTGTTTCCAAGCTTCCGCTTGTGGGTCCGCGACTCCGCGCTGCGGTCTGAACCTGGGCTTGTATTTGCTGGGCCTGGGTGCAGCCTCAGGTCAGACCTCTGGAGATCCAGGGTTGAGCTGTATCCACGCTGTAAAATGACAGGGCTTGGACCTGAATCACAGCAGGACTCACGCTCGGACCACTGGGTCCGAGAACCTGGGTCCTGTGAGTTCACTAAGTTCACCCTGAGTCTGAGCCCAGGTTTACAGTGCAGTGTAGAATCACAGGACTGGAAGGGACCTCCAGAGGTCATCTAATGAAGTCCAGTTCCCTGCGCTCGTGGCAGGACTATATTATCTCTAGACCGTTCCTGACGGGTGTTTGTCTAACCTGCTCTTAAACATCTCTAATGGTGGAGATTTCACAACCTCCCTAAGCATGCTGTTGCCGGGCTCCCAGTGCCCAGAGGCAAAACAACAGCAGAGGTTCATTACCCGGTGTGTTTCACTCAATAATCACAACGGGGTAGAGAAGCAGAAAAGTTTATTTGCAGCTGCAAACAAGGTACAGGGAGAATAGAATCTCAAATCCTGCACATCAGAGCAGGTCATTACACACACTTTTATATTCCTTAATGCTACTGCACTACACATTAGCCAATCAAAACTTTACACAAATACTCTGCCTTCCTTATATGGGTTACAACAATGTTTATTTCCTGCAACCTCTAACAAGCATTCCTAGCAACTTAAACAACCAGCACATTCTGTCTGGCCTTGTAACTATCTCCTACTATTTTAACTTGGCATCAGCAAACCTTACACTATGAGGCATTATATGCGGCTGCAACATTGTTCTAAGAGCAAAAGAGCTTACTCAAACTAGCCAGGCCTGAATTCTATTAAGGGGGGTTGAGAAGAAGCCCTTAGGCCTTCAGCAGGGAGACTTCCTCGACCCTTATGGCCTCCCATCCCCTCAACTGAACTAGTGGCCATACCCTGGGGTCTCCAACAATACTCTTAAGAAATAAGTGTTGTTTAGGCACTGCACTGGAAATTAAGAGATCCAGGTCCTGTCCCTGACGCTATACCTAACCCATTTACCAAACCCTTTAGCTGTCTTGTCTCTTAGGTCCTGGTCCAGCAATTTCTAAGTGCAGAGACAAACTGCCCTGTTTATGCTGTACATGGTTGCAAGATTGGGGCCTTCAACTATAAACTCTCTGGAACATGAACTATCTCTTATGTGTTTGGAAAGCACCCATCACAAAAGTGCTATGAATTCATTTGGTTCCTCTAGGTGCTACCATAATACAAGTAATTACAAAGTTTGATGTCTGAATAATACTATTGTTAATTAAACTTTGTAAATCTTACAAGGTAACACAGTGTTCAAGGTGCAAATGTTACTTAATTACATAACTTACTGAGAATTTAAATTAATGTCAATATTCATAACAAGGCTATTTTTAACAATACTAAAAATGTAAGCCTAAAATTACCTGACTCTGTCGCTCTAGGTTGTTCAGGTTTTGATATTCATAAGTTTCTCATTTCAGACAGCAAGCATATTGTCTTTAACACTTTCTAAAATTCCACTGCACTCTCTGATCCATCATCACATGTTTTTGACAGGCAGATTATGGCATAATCAAATAATAGGAGAAAGTTCTTACTCTTGACTGTAGTCTGTTTTTCACAGAAGGAATACAATGGTATTTTACTTGCTACAGCTGTTAATAGCAATGATCTTTACTGATATTTATGATGGAAAGATGTCTTGTGGCTGAAGCACAGAACGAGAAATCACAAGTCCTGAATTCTGTTCCTGGCTGTGCCACAGACTGGCTCACATGGGGGCACTTATCTACCATTCATAGCTTATATTGTAAACTCATAAATCTTTTTAAAACTCTCAGCCCATACCCTTCCGTAAGAAATATTTTTTTTAACTTTTTTTTCTTTAATAGATTCTAATCCATAACTTAAGAATTGTGCAAGTATTTTGTATTTGATCAGGTACCTCCTCATGCAAACCCAAACCTGTGACCGTTTCTGGTTCTAAGGGACGCAGCTGAGGGATTTAAAACATAGCCTTTTATTTCTGTTTGAAGGATTGAAGCAGCACGATGCCCAGATGTTGTTGTGGCACAGATAGACCCCAGAAAGTTGAGAAAGAAGCAGACAGTGAATATTTCAGTAAGTATTGTGTATATATTTGTGTATATATTTTTAAAATATTTTTTTAGAAAAACAGACTAGACAGTTAAATGAGAATAAAAGGTTTTGGTTTCATACTAAAATTTTTGGATGCATGGTATAAGCATCAAACATGTCGTGGAGTACCTGAATTTTAAGTAATCTGCAGAAGTAAATGGAATCTAGTCTTGCAGATTCAGACTGTGAATTACTGGATAACTGAAGTCTCATTAAAACTCAACTAATCTAACTTATAACATTCACACAAAATATTGTCTTGTATCTACAGCAAAAATAATTGATCATATTTTCTCACTGCAGAAGCAACTGAAAGAATTTTGTATTTAAAGATTTATAACAAAGTTTGTCATAAAACTTTCCTACAGTTGAAAGATACAAGGATATCAATACAGAGTATGTTCTTATTCTTTTACTGTTGCTAGTTTCTCAGATTTTTTTTTTTTTTTTTTAAATCACCCTAGTCCATCCATTCTGGTCAGCCAAACAGGATTATTCCCTACTGTATGTGTCCTAGGGCTTTGCCCTGTCCCCTTTGAAATGGTTCAAATAATGGAGCTTCTACAATTTCTCTTTTGGAAACTCTATTCTGATATTTCACGGTTGGAAAACATTCCGTGAGATTGGCATAAAATTTTCATTTGCTCAATTTTACTTCATGATTCCCAGTTGAACAACCTGGGACACTTTCCTCTTTCACTTCAACTCTATCAAGAAAGGAGAGAATATTTGAAGGAGGGGTTTTCAAGTACATATAGAAAGATATTGTATTCTCTTCTTATGATAAGCCATAAAATTGACTACCTCCCAATGAAGTTACTAATCCTTCAGTTAACTTTGATGATAGGAGATAGATCAGGCCCTTAGAATGATAGTATTTTGTTTTACTTTCTAGAGGGGACACCATCTATTTAATATTCTAACATAAATTATTTTTAAAATCTAATATTACTAAAATCTATTTAGATGCTTATATAGACTTACTCACCTTATTATTTGACCACGTCACAATCATTAATAGATTTTTATCTTCGTAACACCCCAGTGAGATATTATCCCCATTTTGTAGATGGAGAACTGAGGCAGATCAGACTACGATCTTTAAGAGATGGTAGAGGAGAAAGTGTGTCATCTTAGTTTATTTGCTTTGACAGGTTTCCCTTTTGTTTCTATTGATCACACAACAGGGGGAGATAAATATTTTTGTTTAAGGGCACGTCTACACTACAAACTTATGTTTACTCAAGTTACGTTGGCATACAGCTGCCAAAGTTAGTATGTCGCTTGTGCGCCTGCATACTTGGCTCCTTGGTTCGGTGAGAAACATACTCATCAGGAGTGCTTGTATCAATGCAGAGTGCTGTGCACAATGTATAGGTATCCCACTGTGCAACTCGCCACTCTCATGTTCACTGTCTTTTGGGAAGCTTTGGCAGTGCATGATGGGACTGAAATGAGTCATGCAGGGGTAGCTGGGAGCATGGGGTCAACTTCCCAGTTTGCTACTGTTTCCATCCGATAATGTTATATGTATCCATAACTTTTGCACCTCTTTTTCAAAATTCCACAAACCCACATGGCTCTCCTCGCTGTCTGCTATCTCTGACAGAACCATGGAGCTTGCACAGCTCTGCACTATTGTCATGAACGTTGCAAGCACAGAGCGCACAATCCTGGAGTATTTGCAGAGCCTCAAGAAGAACCGAATGAGTGGGGACCATGATGATTCCTTGGAGAACAGATTCACGGTTGTTGGTGGCATTCACAGAGCAGCTCCAGATGGTGGATTGCCACTTCTGGGCCCAAGAAACTAGCACTGACCTGGTGGGTTGCATCATGTTGCAAGTTTGGGGTGACAAACTGGCTGCATAACTTTCAGATCCACAAAGCCACATTCCTGGATTTGTGCACTGAGCTCGCCCCAGCCCTTCAGCCCAGGGACACCAAAATGAGAACAGCACTGACAGGGAGAAGTGAGTGGAACTGTGGAAACTTGCAACGCCAGATTGCTACCGGTCAGTCTGGAATCAATTTGGATTTGGGAAATCCACAGCGGGGGCCGTTCTCATGCAAGCATGCAGAGCCATTCATCGCCTTCTGCTAAGCAGGACTGTGACTCCTGGCAATGTGCAGGACACAGTGGATGGATTTGCAGCAATGGGGTTCCCAATTGTGGTGGAGTGCTAGATGGCATGCATATCCCTATTTTGGCTCCAGACCACCTTGCCACTGAGAATATCTGCGGAAAGGGCTACTTTTCTATGGTTATGCAAGCATTGGTGGATCACCAGGGGTTCTTCACCAACATCAGTGTGGACTGGTCAGGGAAGGTACATGGCACTCACGTCTGTAAGAGCACAGGACTATTCAGGAAGCTACAAGGAGGGACTTCCTTTCCCGACCAGTCGATTACCAGTGGGAATGTTGAAATGCCAATAGTGATCTTGGGTGACCCAATCTTCCTTTTACTCCCCCAACTCATGAAGCCGTACACCGGCCACATCGACAGCAGCAAGGAATGATTCAGCTACTGGCTCAGCAAGTGCCAAATGACAGTTGAATGTGCGTTTGGTCATTTGAAGGGTCACTGGCGTTGTTTACTCACAAGGTTGGACCTCAGTGAGAAAAATATCCCAATGGTTATAGCTCCTTGCTGTGTCCTGCATAATATATGTGAAGCAAAGGGAGAAAAGTTTCCACAAGGGTGGAAGTGGAGCAGATGTCTGCTGAATTTGAACAGCCAGATGCAAGGGGTATTAGAAGAGCTTAACAAGGAGGTATACAGCTCAGGGAGACTTTCAAAGACCAGTTTAACAGCGAGCCAGAGTAGTGTGTGGTGTTGTCCAGGTTCTGCTCTTTTGTGGCAATTACGTGTAGGAATATAACATTGTCATTTCACCTGTTAATTTTGTTTGTGAATGAGCCTATGATTTGTGTGTCGTCATGCAGTAACAGGTAATTGGTTGCTTTCAGAACTGCTGAGCACTTGGCAGCATATGTTGTGACCTAATAAAGATGAATTATTTTCCAAATAATATAATTTTATTCTGTAACAAAAGTAGTTTAAAAAAACAACTTGTGCAATTTAAAACAAATACAATAAAAACATAAGTTCTGATCTCTTAATTTATTATGAAGGGGAAAAAATGTTCATATTGATTTCAGCTACACATACACCAACCATGGCTTTTTTACAAGTCAGTGTATGAGAAACTGTGATTGTCTTTAATGTCCCTTGGGGTGGAGTGGTATGGGGAATGATGACACATGGAATGTTATGTGGGGGATATAGGATGTTCCTGATACTGAGCTCTCAATGGATTGTAGAGGGAGGTGAGCTCGGGATAGTTGAACCTGCAGGTCCACCAGAGCCTGCAACATCTGTGTTTGCTGCCTGAAAATCCGTATTATGTCCTAATGCATCTCTCTCTCCTTTTTCCTGCTGGAACTCTTGGGCCTTTCCCCTCTCCACTCTTTCCTTCTGTGGGATGTCCATAGTATTCATCCTCCATGCCTTGTGCTCATGATACAATGCAGCTCTGGCTTGCAGGATTCCATTGAACATGTCATCCCGAGTCCTCTTTCTCCTCATCTGGTTCAGGCATTCTGCAGGTGTGCAAGGGGAGATCCTGAAGGCTGTAATGGCAGTTGTTTTAAGACAAAACACATGGGGTAACATTATCAGCATATTCACTAAGAAAGCGGACCTGGATGCTGAACTCACTCTCCTTGCTTTCCTAAAGTTTTAAGCACTACGTTCTCACTTCTGCTTGGGATTGCTTGTGGACAGTGTCAGTCACAGCGCCAGCCATGGTGAGAGTGGCCCACTGGGGACTGGGGTGATTTTAGTTGATATCTCAATCCTGAGGGTAACAAAGGTAGAGAGAGGACAGTTGCTACTGGTGTCCTGAAGCTGTCTGGGCCTTTATGATACTAGCCTGTGTATTGCAATGGTGCCTGCTGAAGTTGTTGCTGAGTGTTGTGGAATAGTGTCCTATGGCAGAGGAATGAGGCAGCCCTCCCTAGAAACTTTTGGCAGAGGATTGCAGAGTACCTCCATGAAAATTTCATACAGATCTCTCAGGAGGATTCAAGGAACATCCCTGTGTACATACATAAACTGCTCCACATGATCATATTCTCCTTCTCTTCTCCTCCCCCCCCCCCCTCCCATTTTAGAGTGGAATGAAAAACGGATAGCAATTCTACATCTCTTGGTTATACCACTAGCTCTTCTATCGTGAGTAAATTAATGAAAAAGCAGAACACATCTTTTGACACTTTGGGAGTGCCATCCCTGTAATTGAAAATTTATCTAAACACTTACCCAGGGTTCCTTCCCCTGCATCAGACTCACCTGTGCTTGATTGGCTGGACTGCAGTGGAGTCAGAAACAGGTCCTGGCTTGCTGGGCAGCTGGATCCCCTGTTTACCTGTCCCATACTCCTCTTCCTCATCCTCCACCACCAACTCTTCTTCCTCCTCACTGTTCACACCAGGGGTTTATGTCTTTGGCTTCTCAGAGGTATCCACTGTGCTGGCGTCGGGAGGGGTATCTCTGCCAGGTATGGCGTGCATCTCTTTGTAAAGGGGACAGGTCTGCGGCTTGGTATCAGATTGATTGTTGGTCTTCCTGGCATTGTGGTATGCCTGCCACAGCTTCCTGGCTTTTGTGCGGCACTGCTGCTGGCCCCTTCTCTTGCATCCCCTGAGCAATGTGCTGGTAGATATCGACATTTACAGCTGGTTTGAAACTGGGCCTGCACATCCTCTTCTCCGCACAGGCCCAGGAGATCCAATATCTCCTGTCTGCTCCAGGCAGGAGTGCGCATCTGGAGTATATAGCCAGCGTGGTCCGCTGGGCAATTGCACTCAACAATGGAAAGCTGCTAGGTGTGAACACTGTATCAGGCAATCAGGAAATGGAATTTCAAAAATTTTCAGGGCTTTAAATGGGAGGAGGGGTTTCTGGTTTATGTGACCCCTGGGAAGTGAAGTTCACAATGGTGACCAGAGTGATCAGTATGGGGCATTATAGGACAGCTGCTGGACGACAGTTAGGATTGCTATAGTAATGCAGTGTCTACATTTGCCCTGTGTTGACCTAAGTACATGGACTGTGGCTCTGCGCCGCTTGGAGAGATGGTATTAGTGTGTCAGCATAATGAGGCACTTACATCAGAGGGAGACCAATTTAAGCATAGACATATGCACAAACTTGGTCAACATAAGCTGTTTTGCGTGGACCTAACTTTGTAGTGCAGACCAAGCCTAAGTGTTTGTAAAATCAAATTGGGATGTGGTCAGGCAAAATGTGGTACTTGAAACTATTTTAATTAAATTTTTTTAATATACATTACAGTTCAGATTAACTTTTCTTTAACTCATTGTATCTTGTAGAAATAATAGTGGAATTTCCTGCTTGTGTGTCTCTTCCAGTTAATCATTCAGAGCTTGTTCAATGCAATAAAATAGGGACTTGGCTCAATACTGAACTGTAAAAGTAGTGGATTAGTGTGAGTTTTGGGGTTCACTTTTAATCTAGAGATATATCCTATATTCTTGCTAAATTTTCAGCATCCCACCTGCAAGAAGTCATTAGAGGTTTTTCATTATCCCTTCTTCTAAAAGGCACTTAACTACAAGCATTTAAAAATTTTTATCTCTACCTCCTAGATTTTTATTACCAATTCATGGGTTTAATGTGGAGATCTGGAACGGTAATTCTTCTGATTCTGCACTGATGTCTTATATGGCTGGCAGTTGCCCCATCTTAATTGAAGTGGTAGATCTGTTTAGGGCCCTAAAACAATGTATTTTTATAGATCAGTCTTTTATTCTGTGCAAAACAGGCTATCCACTTGCTTGTGATATGAAGTAAGACAGTCAATATATCTGATTGAGATTTCTGTAAAACTTGCATTTGTACTTTGTGCAAAATAAACTATTTAAATCTACACTCAGAAAAAGAAAAATAATGACCATTTGTTCTATTTTAGAGAATTTCCCCTATCATTATGAGAAAACAATACTTCCCCATTAATAGTAAGAGAGTGGGGTACATCTGTCATTTGGATATCTTCAGCATATCACCAGTCAAAACATGACATTTCTTTTGTAAAATGTGAGAATTGGGGCTGGTTTTATTTTCTTTCTCAAAGTAGAATTATCTCTTGTCTTGTCTTCCTAGTTTCACATGTACTTTAAGTTGAAATTCTTAGTTTTAGACTTAATTAGTTTAGGGTTCTGTTTGTTGATTACTTGTTGTTATAAAAAAAAATCCTACCTATGCTTTCTTAGCTCACAGGATGCCATCCTGCCCCTGAGGGATATTCTCCAACTCTCAAATGGCAGCAGCAGCAAGTGTCTCACTTTTCAGCAGTTCGTCAGGTAAAGAACAGAGTGTTCACAAACTAGTGCAGTGTGGATATGATGGCATCTAGTGTGGTGGTGTTTTTTGGGGTGGAAGGGTGAACTTTACTGCATTCTGGGGAAAGATATAGGACGTAACATTTTATGGTAGAAAATAGTAAATAAAGTAGATGACTGCTCTGTCTTTGGAAAACTTGTTTTGTTTTTTTTTGTATGGGTTTTTTGGTAAACCTAATTTATCATGACACTCCAGCACCAAAGAGGTTCTTGGAGAAAACAGGCAATCATACATTTAGCTGGCTGAGAACAGTCTTGTAAATGATGATATCTGTGTATTAAGAGTCTCTGTCAAGTAGTTGAGGACAAAGCTTAGGGGTTTTTTGTAGCTAACAAAAAATATTACAAAATGTAGTATTAATAGGAATGTTTTAATGAACTACTAAGATCGAAATAAAAACATTTGGGTCCCAGTCCAGTAATGGGGCTCATGGACAGTACCTTGCACCCATACAGGAACCCATTGAGTTCAGCAGGATTCCATCTAGGTAGAAAGGTCCATCTGCACAGATCTGATGGCCGTATCTTAAATTTTCCATACAGTGCTTGCAAGTTGCCCCATTGTATGAGAACTAGAAAGGGAAACTGAATAGCCTCTCCCCCTTCCCACCCCCCCCCACCCCCAATCCAAGCTGAGTAAATTGCAAAAGGTAAACAAATAGTAAACTGGACTTTTACCACGAAGTTTTAATACTCTAAGATCTTAAGTGACTTAAAACATATAGCATTCCTATTGCAACATGTTAAATGCCGACCTCTTTTACCTCTGACAGAATTAGCGTGGAGGGGAAGGAAAAGCATTGGTGTTAGTATCCATGAAAACATGCAAGAGTAGCAGTGAAGAAGAATCAGAAGGCTAGCCCTCTGTGCTAACATTATGTTTGTATAAAATCTGTCAGCTCTTCTGATTTTTAGCACAGATTTCTGGTCTCATGGTGCCTGCTTAAAAAACAACAACAAAAACTTTGCTGCAATAACCGTCACTGGTTGGAAAACATACCTTGAATTCCAAAGGTTTAAACTTCAATCTCCAGAATACTGTCAAAGCAGGCCATTTTGGGTTTGGACAAACTCTACATATCTCCTTTCAAAAAGGTATTTTTATGGTATGAAGGTCCTTGACCCATACTGGACTGAGAATCTGAATACATCTAATCTCTTTTAGCGTTCGTGTTGAAACAAGGTTTTGGTTCCTTTCAGCCAGTTTTCCTCTCATTTAGGATACTGCAGTACTTGTTGAGGCTTATTTCTAGGGCAAGATTATCAAACACATGCTAACTCTGCCAGATCCAGAAGAAGGAGAAAGCTGGCTTATGAAGGTGAAAGCTCCCCATTTAAACATACATCTCAAAACAGAAGCAAGGGCAGTGTTTCAAGAATTGAAAACTGTTTTTCTTAAGATTGCTTACCTTAAGTAAACATTTTAAAGGATTAATAGTGCTAAAATTATGGTTCTAGAGATTGTCAAAGCTATATAAATGAAGAAGCATTTAAAGTAACATTTTAAGGAGTAGACTAACCAAGCAACACATTTTCTTCATATTTCATCTCTCTTTACAGGTTATAAAATAGTAAATTCTGTCTTACAACTTGCAACACGTTGTTATATTAAAAGAAATACATGAATAATTTGATCAGTTATTTACCATAGTTTTACAGCAACATGCAATCTACTTTTTCTAAAAGAAATAACCATTATAATGGTATTGAATTGGTTTGTTTATGGTTATGAAGGCCCAATTAAAGCAATTTGGAGATGAAAAGCTATTTTGGCTAGAATAAAATCATTACATTATGAACCATAATCAAGCTTAATTATTTTAATCCTACAGAGTTTGAACAAACACAGAAATCATTGGAAGGCACAACATTTGGACAGCAATGTTACAATGGTGAGTGAATTTTATAACAAATTTTGTGAACCTCTTTATTTTACTGTTAAATTGTGTTATGCTTATAATGGTGGTGCATTAGTAATTGTGTTTAACTGCAAATCAGGATTACCAGAGTTATATATTATTTGAAAATATATAATTTATGTAATGAAAATACAAATCATAACATCATATGAAAAGTAGCCCACTCTTATTTACCTTTTTCAGCCAAAATCTGAGGATGAAGAAGGCTGGAAACTGTTTTGTCTGGGTGAAAAGTTATATTCGGAAACAGCTATTGCAGTGTCTGGTAATGAAAACCTAGGAATTGATTACATAAAGGTAGGTATCACTTTTAATAAGAGTACTCAAGCTCCTTCTTGGTTCTTGGCAGTTATGTCTCGTTAGCAGCTTCTAGAAATTGTCCTGATGTGTTGGGCTCAGTGCAGATCCAATCTGAATGCAAAACAGGCTCTGATGAACATGCTGCACACCTGCCTGCTATGTTAAGTGGAATCTTGGTGAAGCAGAGAATCTGATCTTACTTAATTTTCAGATGGAAATATATCTACTACTATAAGCTAGTCTTAGGATTACTATTAACTGAAACATGTTAGAGACAATGTTTTATTCTGTATGTTTAACAGCATTTTCTGCATAGTCTCCATTTTTTGTTGATGGTCAGTTGCAGTTTGTCTCCTGTGCAGACCACTCTCCAGGGAACTCTCATATATGCTATTCCCTAAGCCTTTTAAGAGTGGGCTTACTAGTAGTGGTAGCAGCAAAGCTGAAGCCACAAAGGCATCAGGCATGGATGTGTACAGAGAGGAAGGAGTTTGGGTGAGCATGTGTGTATACAGAGAGGTAGGTGGAGACGTGGACTCAGGCATGTTCGTTGTTCCTCTTAGACGTGCCGGAAAGGCCCTTAGTAAACATCAGAGAGCCAGAAAACACTTATAAAAATTCAGGACCTATTTAAAGAGCCTATGACCCAAACAATAACTTTTTAAAAAAAATTGAAGTCCAAAGAAATTCAAGTTGTATCCTTTTAAAATCTGTTGCCTCTCCCAGTATTTGGTAACATTTAGATGAATAGCTATTTTTTACTGCTTATGTTTGCTTTGTTTACTCCTGGGGGAATTCTGTGCCACTGAACAATGCAAAATTGGTGCAGAAATTAATGTTCTGCTCAGAATTCCCCCCCACCCCCACAAACAGAAATGGGCTACAGAGCTGCCTGCCGCCACTACGTGGCACTGGACCTGGCAGAGCCCAGCTCACAAATAGAAGACACTGCTGAAGGGAGGGGGAGGAGGAGCTGGAGGGTTTCTGGCAGCTACATTTCCCAGCACGTCCTGAAGGAAGGACTTGGCGTGCAGGAAACTCCAAACAAGCCCAGGATCCAGCATCATGCTGTTTCTCCCTCTGGATCCCTGGGGTCTGGGAGGGTAGGGGTGCATGCAAGTGACTGGGCTGGGGGGTGCCCCGCAGCTGGGCTCTGGGAGGGGAAGAGGTTATGGGTATCTGGCCCCCCAGCTGGGCTCTGGGGAATAGGGGGAAGAGAAACAGGAACTGGGTTGTCATAGAGGTTTCTTTAACTCTCTGCGCTTGGGAGAATTTTTTGTCTGTATTGTTACAGACATAATTACTGACAGATATTTTGAAATAATTACCAAAATAATGGAAATTGGCGTGATTATATAGTGTTGTTTTCACAAAATATGCAGAATTTTATAATGTGCACAGAATTGTTAATATTTTGGTACAGAATTCCCCCAGGAGTATTTATTGCTCTTCACTTTATTAATTGTAACTGGCATTTTCAAAATTAGAATTTCGTATGCTTTGAAAACCCATTACAATGAAAAATATGAAGTGGATTTATGTCCTCACGTTCAAACTCTGTTCTAATTTAAATCTTAAAATACAAGGGCATTTCTTGGGAAGTTTACTTCATATATTACAGTTCCACCATGATTTTTCTTTTCAGATTGGTTTTCCCCCTTTTTTAAGTATTGTTAGCAGAATGAATCAGGTAAGTCTATGTTTCTACTTATGAGAATAAAATATTTCTCACCAAAAATATTTACTTTTTCTATAGTTTTCCTATTAATTCCATGGATATCCCATCTATTGAGTGTCATTGTATTAAAGGAAACAATAATTTATACCATAAAACTTGTTTGAGGCATTATCGCAATCTGCCACTAGAGTCTTACTTGGTAAAACTAACACATCAAACCTCTACCCTTTTCTGATTGATACTTAGTGTTTAAATAGAAATATTTTTTTGTTCATGTGAATTACTTTTGATTATTGTTGCTGGTACTGAGGACACATTCACATGCTTGTGGCTTAAATAATAATAATAAAAACCCTACCAGAACAATACACTCCACTGCACATGCTTCTCCTCCTGAGGAGAGGAGGAGAGAACAAACACAGGACAGATGTGATGTTTATTCACATTGCTTACTGCACCACTGCTACTGCTACTTCAGCGCTTAACCAAACGGTCGGCTGTAGTGACTGTTCACCATTCGGTCCATTCCTGTGTGGCTGCAAAGCCTTGATGGGCAAAAAGTAGGATGACCAGATGTCCCGATTTTATAGGGACAGTACTGATTTTTTGGTCTTTTTCTTATATAGGCTCCTATTAACCCCCCCACGCCCATCCCAATTTTTCACATTTGCTGTCTGATCACCCTAGCAGAAAGTCCGACGTTGGAACAGACTTCATGAACCCATGTAATAGGGTGTCTGCCTGTAGGCTGCCTCCACACCTCAGTTGATGGAATTTTATCCCGGATGTTGCAAGCCACCCGGAGAACAGCATGTGGAATGTCTTGTGGCATTCTGAACATCGTGGAAGCCCCTCATACTAATACTACCCCTCGTACTATTATGTCCTGTTAGTCATCTCTAAACAGTCTGAATTTTTTCTGTGTCTGCCATAAAACTAAAATCAGAGGTACAGAAAGACTTTCAAGTATTGTGGTCCACTTTGGGCATCATTTCTCTTCTTACTATATATTCAAGTCCTTTTCAATTTCAGCAGCATCTGTCCTGAAATTTCCTTTCTCCTTTATATCTAGTTTCAGACTGAAATAAATGCCTGTCTAGATGCACCATAGAGTGGATATATAAACAAGTGTCATTTCACTATGAAAAGTGAAGTCACGCTTCTGTTTGCTTTTGATATAGTTCTTTATAAACTATAATCAAAAATTGGTGCAATGACCGTTATATGTAGTCATTCTTCTTTTCAGGTGTTTTTTTCTTTTCCTCTTTTAAAAGGCAACAGTAACTAGCGTCCTGGAATATCTGATAAACTGGTTTGGAGAGAAAGCGTTTACTCCAGAACTGGTAATTTTAATTTATTCTATCTACCTATAAACTAACTCAGTGAAGAGTTGTATATTTCAAATATCAAGAAACTCAAATTTATTTTCATAGCAATGATAACTTGTCTCCCTTGCCTGTAGGTCTGCCCTAGGGAGCACACACTTGGTGTTAAAACAAACTTTGAAACCTTTTTCCCTATCTCCCCTCTATCATGACAATATTTATTAATGCATGTATTTTCTTGAACTAGATATTGGTCTCTACTAGCATTCAGTACAGTTGGTGTGTTACCAATTAATTACGGTAAAAATTGATTTGGAAAATACCAAGCTGTACTACTTCTATTTAAATCCACTTAGGGCAGATGGCTTTATGCTTTGTTGGCATGTCTTGAAAAGCCTTTGTTGCCTGAAGCTCACTCCCTGATTCGGCAATTGGCAAGACGATGCTCTGAAGTCAGAGTATTAGAGGTAAGTAACAATTTAATATGGGAAAACTCTTACAATTCAGCGTAGTGTGGGGGATGACTTGACAGTATTGTTGAGAAATAAAATTCTTAGTTTGCTTTTATCCAAGTTATTCGATTTAATAGTGTGTGTGTATGTATATGTATATAGTAGACTCAAGTGAATGAAAAAGCAAAGTATGGAGAATGAACTACTGGATTTTTATGGGAACCCAACAAATTGCTTAAGAATGGCAGTTCTTTTCTGCAGCCAAGTAATATTAGACATATGACCTAAGACTTCATATTCCTTTGTTGCAGGAGAACAAGAATGAAGAGAAAGTGTCTGCTCTGAATTTGTTAATCTGTTTAGTTAGCAGGTATTGCAAGCTTCATTTTTATTAAGTAGAATTTGGAGTAATTTATGTACACAGCAAGCACAGAAATCTTGGCTTTAGGATCAGCTTTTAAGGAATTTTGGCTATGACAATGTTTTTGTAAAGACCTTATATACTGTGGTACACATTTGCTCAGTTAAAATGACTTACTTTTAAAACCAGGAGAAAACTAAGCATATACTGATTTCCTCAAGGAGAGGTAAGTAAAATAAAATAAAAACTAATCTGAAGCAGGTGATAAACAATGAACCTTTTGAACAAATCTAAAATTACTTATATGAAGCCAAAAACATTCTGGGAATAAAAACTAGTGGTAAAATATACAGCAAATACACTGTCAATTACTTAATGGGGGGGAGACAATGTCTTAACACTTTCTCAGACTAACTTTGTTCTCCATATATTCAAATTACGTTTCTCTGATAGGTATTTTGATCAACGTGATCTGGCTGATGAGCCCTCCTGATTCCAGATTGGGGATATTTAAATGTCTCGCGTCGCTATAAAACCAACACCAGCATCAGTGTTAAACAGCCAGGTGCAATGCAGCTCAAAATGTACCTTCTTAGTAGTGAGCTTGAATGGTGTTGAGCAAAAGACTGCTGGTTTCACTGAATAATCCATGACCTGAAAAGGGTCAGCAGCGAAGTGTCTACCCACTCTCTATAAACCTGTTTCTCTGCAAAAACAAGTGGTCTTTAAAGCAGTATGCAACTTGAGCTGTTGTAAGCACCCAAGGGTAGTTTATCCTGAAAAATTACTTCTGGAGAGTAAGCCCTTTTGTTGAAATTGAATTACTCATGTGAATAAAGATTTGCAAGACTGCGCCCCAAGCTTTTTACAAATGAAAGTTTGAGGCAGTGAGAAAGCTCTTTCCTGAACCAGGATAAAGAGTCAGATATTAAAGGGTTTTGTAAAACTTTACAATAAAATTTTCAAAACTGCTCAGTGTGTGTGTCTTGCTAGAATGTTTCTAAAAATTGCTTCTTGGCATCTATTTTTGCTATTTATAAACTGCACTTTTCAGAATTGGTGGTCATGTTAGATATACATGGAGTGAGGGGTTTTTTTATGGTCTCAATTCAGGTACTGAATTTAAATAGTACTACAAAACTATATTCCTTATTAGTTAGGGACTCTAATATATTTAACAATTAGCTCCGTATTCATGAGATAAAACAAAGGATCTGAAAATGTTGGATGCTAGTGCAATAAAACTAGTTTATACTAATTTTAGCAGTAAAATAATTACACATTTACTCACAAGAGCATAATGAATATTTATTAGTGTGAACAAGCTTGTACAACTATTTGACCTGGCTTTAATGTAATCTAGACAGAAATATTGTAACCTTAATCCTGTTAACTTTACTGGATGTATAAGACTAGTCTCATACACTGATCGGGTATGCTTTTTGTACATTTAACCACTTCAAAATGAAATTAGTTTCTCTATGCTCTTAGTTTCTCTCTTGCTTTAACTGCTATCAGTATTGGCACTTGTAGTCAAGTCTGGGTATATACAAGAAAAAATACTTACTTTTCAAATAAATGGCAGGTTACTATACTATGTCATTTTCACAATATTTAAATGTAGGAACAAAATTTCCATTGTGTCCGGTTCTTACTACACCATAGCAGACTGAACATAGCTTCTGTAATACAGCCATTAACTGCTTCTAAACACTCTCCTTTTGATGAACAAAAGGTGAGATCTACAAACGGACTTAAACATTTCAATGCTGAGTGTCACAGTGCCTAATTTTTAGGTACCTAGACAATCACAGGGACACCATTGATCCACACAGCCTGAGTTAGGTGCTTAGGTTCCTTATACAATGAATGGGGAGAGAGATTAAGCAGCTAAGAGTGTGATTCACAGAAGCCAGCATAATAGATCGGGAGCCACCTAAGATAGCCAATGGGAGATGTTGATGACACGGATGTGTGCTAAACTCTGCCTCTCTCTGAAATAGGTGCCTAAATCCAGGCTGTGCCTATCTCTGTTTAGCAATTCATGAAAGGTATCACTCAACACCTGGAGGCAGGTGGCTTAGGTGCCTATGCTATTCCTTGAGGGGATGAGTTAGGTGCTTCAGCCACACAAAATATGTGGTGCCAGCAATGATAGTTCCCGCCTTACAACTTTTAGCTGAGTGGTTAGAGCATTTGCCTGGAATGTGAGAGATTCAAATTCAATTCCCCCCACTGTGCCTGAGGGGGAGAAAGGATTTGAACAGGGGTCTTCCACCTCTGAGTGTTTCAACCACTGATCTATCCAATATTCTGATGAGAGATGTCCTCACCTTCTGCTGAAGCTGTTCTATTGTGGATAAATAATGAAAAAGTGATGAGAAAGGCAGGACTGGATCTGAGATTTCCCACATGGCTGCCATAACCACCAGAACAGAATCATTCCCTCTCTAGCCCAAACATAAAAACTGGTAGTATTAGAACAGACACTGTCTGATTTCTCTCACTGACCCTGCCACAAACTCCACTCTCCAAGCATTCCAAAACATAATGAGAAACAACATTCCACTGTAACATAATTGTCCTTCACTCAAGGTGGATTGTATGACGGGGGGGGAAGTAACAGCAACAGAAGAGTTTGTATAGCAAGTAGTGAAGGCTTCGGGGACATCTGTTCTCAGCTGCAGTGATGGGGGGCCTGCCACCAGAGGAGGAGTCAGGTTCATGGCTGGTGAAGCCCAGCTGATTGGGGGGAGTTTTGAATGTCTCAGTATGCAAATTGTGAGACAGATCTACAACAGCCTAAATGGCTACTAACAACATAACTTTTCCCATTCAAAAAACTAGGAAATTTAATGGCAAACAATTCCTATGTTAATACAGAGTTAAGGTTGCTTGGTAGTACGTCATCACCTTTCAAAATGCTGAATTGAGCAAAACTCATGCATCCCATAAACAAACATACCATTATTCTGTCAACCTCTGCAGTTGCTGAAATGTACAAGCTCTTCACCTCCTTTTACAATCCATTCACTCTCACCCACAGGATTCTAGCTAACACTATTAAAGAACAAAAAGGGAGGGGAAAAGTTGCCCACTCTACCATACTTCAGGTTTTCAACTCCAACTTTAAAGATTTTTAAAATACATCTGTCATAAATATAAAGGAAAGGGTAACCACCTTTCTGTGTACAGTGCTATAAAATCCCTCCTGGCCAGAGGCAAAATCCTTTCACCTGTAAAGGGTTGAGAAGCTAAAGTAACCCCGCTGGCACCTGACCCAAAATGGCCAATGAGGGGACAAGAGTCTTTCAAATCTGGAGTGGGGGGGGGGACGACAAAGGGTTTGGTCTGTCTGTGTGATGCTTTTGCCAGGAACAGATCAGGAATGCAGCCTTACAACTCCTGTAAAGTTAGTAAGTAATCTAGCTAGAAAATGCGTTAGATTTTCTTTGTTTAATGGCTTGTAAAATAAGCTGTGCTGGAGGGAATGTGTATTCCTGTTTTTGTGTCTTTTTGTAACTTAAGGTTTTGCCTAGAGGGATTCTCTATGTTTTGAATCTGATTACCCTGTAAGGTATTTACCATCCTGATTTTACAAAACTGCTATAAAACGGGAGATCCAGGTTACGCTACAGATGGATGTAATCCGCCCTTCTGGCAGTGCATGGGCATCTCCAGTGGTTCTAGTTCCCAAACCAGATGGGGAAGATATGATTTTGCATGGACTACCGTAAGCTAAATGCTGTATCTCGCCCAGACAACTATCCAATGCCATGCACAAATGAACTATTAAAAAAACTGGGATGGGCCCAGTTCATCTCTACCTTGGAGTTAACCAAGGGGTACTGGCAGGTACCACTAGATCAATCCGCCAAGGAAAGGTCAGCCTTCCTCACACATGTCGGGCTGTATGAATTTAATGTGCTGCCTTTCGGGCTGCGAAATGCACCCGCCACCTTCCAAAAACTTGTAGATGGTCTCCTAGCGGGATTGGGAAAATATGCAGTCGCCTACCTTGACCATGTGGCCATATTTTCAGATTCCTGGGCAGAACACCTGTTACATCTACAAAAAGTCTTTGAGCGCATAAGGGAGGCAGGACTAACTGTTAAGGCTAAGAAGTGTCAAATAGGCCTAAACAGAGTGACTTACCTTGGAAACCAGGTGGGTCAAGGAACTATCAACCCCCTACAGGCCAAAGTGGATGTTATCCAAAAGTGGCCTGTCCCAAAGTAAAAAAAACAGGTTCAATCCTTCTTAGGCTTGGCCGGATATTACAGGCGATTTGTACCGTACTACAGCCAAATTGCCGCTCCACTAACAGACCTAACCAAAAAGAAACAGCCAAATGCAGTTCAAGGGACTGAAGAGTGTCGGAAGGCCTTTAACCAGCTTAAAGTGACACTCATGTCTGACCCTGTGCTAAGGGCCCCAGACTTTGACAAACCGTTCCCAGTAACCACAGATGCGTCCGAGCGTGGTGTGGGAGCAATCTTAATGCAGGAAGGACTGAATCAAGAGTTCCATCCTGTCGTGTTTCTCAGCAAAAAGCTGTCTGAGAGGAAAAGCCACTGGTCAATCAGTGAAAAGGAATGTTACGCCATTGTCTACGCTCTGGAAAAGCTACACCCATACGTTTGGGGACAGCGTTTCCACCTGCAAACCAACCATGCTGCGCTACAGTGGCTTCATATCACCAAGGGAAATAAAAAACTTGTTCGGTGGCGTTTAGCTCTCCAAATTTTGATTTCAACATACAACACATTTCAGGAGCTTCTAACAAAGTGGCTGATGTACTCTCCTGTGAAAGTTTCCCAGAATCAACTGGTTCAAATTGTCCTTAAGATGTGGAAAATATTGTTAGTCTTTATACAGTTAGTAGTATATTTAGAGATGCATGTGTCTTATTAACTCTTGTTTTCTCCTCAAGCTCCAGGAAGAAATCACAGCCAGTGTTTCCCCCTATCTGTGATTTGGGGGGGCGTGTCGTAAATATAAAGGAAAGGGTAACCACCTTTCTGTATACAGTGCTATAAAATCCCTCCTGGCCACAGGCAAAACTCTTTCACCTGTAAAGGATTAAGAAGCTAAGGTAACCCCACTGACACCTGACCCAAAATGGCCAACGAGGGGACAAGATTCTTTCAAATCTGGACGGGGGGGGAAGGGTTTGGTCTGTCTGTGTGATGCTTTTGCCAGGAACAGATCAGGAATGCAAGCCTTACAACTTCTATAAAGTTAGTAAATAATCTAGCTAGAAAATGCGTTAGATTTTCTTTTGTTTAATGGCTTGTAAAATAAGCTGTGCTGTTTTTGTGTCTTTTTGTAACTTAAGGTTTTGCGTAGAGGGATCCTCTATGTTTTGAATCTGATTACCCTGTAAGGTATTTACCACCCTGATTTTACAAAGGTGATTCTTTTACCTTTTCTTTAGTTAAAATTCTTCTTTTAAGAACCTGATTAATTTTTCATTGTTCTTAAGATCCAAGGGTTTAGGTCTGTGTTCACCTGTACCAATTGGTAAGAATTATTATCAAGCCTTCCCCAGGAGAGAGTGTGAAGGGCTTGGGGGGGATATTTTGGGGGAAGACGTCTCCAAGTGGGCTCTTTTCCTGTTCTTTATTTAAAACGCTTGGTGGTGGCAGCATACTGTTCAAGGACAAGGCAAAGCTTGTACCTTGGGGAAGTTTTTAACCTAAACTGGTAAGAATAAGCTTAGGGGGTCTTTCATGCAGGTCCCCACATCTTTACCCTAGAGTTCAGAGTGGGGAAGGAACCTTAACAACATCTGCCTGCAATCTTCATCATACAGCAATCTAGTAACTGAAATGCATGTATTTCTGTTAAAGTTATTTAATCAATTGAATGTGTATTGTAGTGGATATAGAATCATAGAATATCAGGGTTGGAAGGGACCTCAGGAGGTCATCTAGTCCAACCCCCTGCTCAAAGCAGGACTAATCCCCAATTTTTTTTTTTTGGCCGACATCCCTAAATGGCCCCCTCAAGGACTGAACTCACAACCCTGGGTTTAGCAGGCCAATGCTCAAACCACTGAGCTATCCCTCCCCCAATGTCTTAGTACATACCAAGATACTAATATCGTGTTAAGCTATTTTTATTAAGTTAATATTTACTTTACATAATGCAGGAATTTTGCTGCATGCTACTATAATTTATAAGGTATACAGGTGAAGCTAAATGAATCAAGACATCTTTAGTGTACACAGGGTTTTTTAAAAAGGGCAGATACACAGATCTGAACATGTTCTACATCTTCTGTATCATCACCTGAAATTTACCTGCAAAGAAAAGCAGAATCAAGTTACAAAATATCAGTATTATCTGTAAATCCTTCCAATGGCAGCAACTTCTCATACTTGCTTTGTTCAAAAGAGCTAGAAGGAGACAGTGCAGTCCTCTTCTTCCCAGTAAAACAAATTTAGCCATTCTACTACATTTGTTAAACCCAGTTAAAAGTATTTTTACAAGTTTGTCTGTGTTCAAAGGTGCATCCATTTCATTTTAAATCTGTTAAAAACAAAAACAATTTAAACTAGTGCAAAGCCCTGTGGGAACACACTTAAAGCCTATTATGTCACCACCCCTTCTAGTGGTTTCATGTAGATATTGAAGAGGAGTGGAGACTGGGTAGTTTGTCAGTAACTACTTATACCATGTTCATTTTGCAAGCAATAATCCAAGTTGTACTAAAACAGGTTCTCAAACTGGGGGTCGGGACCTCTCAGGGGGTCACAAGGCTATTACATGGGGGGGGGTCACAAGCGGTCAGCCTCTACCCCAAACCCCGCTTTGCCTCCAGCATTTATAATGGTGTTAAATATATAAAAACTTGTTTTTAATTAATAAGGGGGGTCACACTCAGAGACTAGCTATGTGAGGGGGTCACCAGTAAAAAAAAGTTTGAGAACCACTAAAAAAGTTAAGGAGTACTTGTGGCACCTTAGAGACTAACCAATTTATTTGAGCATAAGCTTTCGTGAGCTACAGCTCACGAAAGCTTATGTAGCTCACGAAAGCTTATGCTCAAATAAATTGGTTAGTCTCTAAGGTGCTTAACTTTTTCGCTTAACTTTTTGCGAATACAGACTAACACGGCTGTTACTCTGAAAACTAAAAAAGTTAAATCCCATTGGCACCTGGAATTCTACAAAATTAGTAGTCATTTTCTAGAGGTAGAAGATATTCAAACAGCAATTCTCAACCTCATTTGGTTGGAATCTTCCCCTTCTTTCCCCTACTGCCACATTGTGGCTTGATTGCTGCTTCTCATTTTCCCCAGTCTTTCTTTTCTATGTATTTTTCTTGGTTTTGCTTTTCATTTTATAATTATGTTTTTTCTTTGTGCTAGCCTTCTCTGCTCTTTCAATAGAACAACCTTCAATAATACTCAAAATAAGCCATTTCCTGACATCCACACTTAGTACAGCTTTAAATTCTAGTCCTACACTGAACACTTGAACAGTGATGAAGTAGATAAAGAAACCTATTAAATGATCTTACAACAGTTGTCTAATCTGAGATGTACTCACATGCAGGCATTGCTGAAACTTCAGCTGTCACAATACTCTTTATTCCCAGATTTGATAAGCCACCTCTGATTAGTCCACAAGTGAATGCCAGATACTAAACATAAAATTACATTTTATTTTATGTCAGCATCATTGAAAATGAAGTTTACAATAAAAGTATACTAGCATTGTATCACAATCTAACTACAAATGCATAAAAACAGCCTATGTGGTAGTTCTAGTTTTGTTCCAACATTTGAGCACATGCTAACATTTTGCAAGATATTTGGCCAGAGGGTATATAAACTTCATACCAGAATACGCAGGGAGTGATTTTAAACTCGAGACACCTGCTGGCAAATCAGAGCTTAGCTTATCCTGAGAAAATGGGTAAATGTTATGAACTTAAAGATATCTCCAAATATTTTTACAGAAAAATGTATAAAATAGAAAACAGTATCTCAAGCAGACTAGACAGAAAGAGGCTAATCTCCCAAGACTCTAACCAGTATTATAAAGATCCATAGTCATGGCTTAGGTTAAGAGATCAAAAGCTATCATCTAAGAGCTATTTATAGTATATTATAATTGAATAGAGCATACTATTTCTGACATCCACTCTGACCAAAACCATTTCAGAGCAGCAGAGTCTCTGCTGAGGCACTGATGTAACTTATCTAACCTATTATGTTAGATACAGTATTTAAATTAATACAACTAAGAGCTATTTATAAAAATCTGATGGAAGATATTTCTTATAAAAATGTAATATCTTTGAAAGCTTGTTTTGAGCATCACTTTAGTATAATCTCACCATCTCTTGGGAATTAGGAGAAAAGGAATGGAAGAGAAAGACAGGAAGGTTCCTGATAATACATGCTTTCTACTAAAGGAAAAGAAAAAAGTTTTGAGAGGCTAATGGTCACTCCCATTTCAGTATTCCCCATAGAGCAAGGTGTGTTGTTTGTTGATGTTCCACTCACAGGCAGAGCAGAAGAGACCCCTGTGTAGACCTAGTTCTGTCAGACAAGCCACTCAAATCTAACACAGCTAAACTTCAAAATGACCATGATTATTTCCTGACCCACCAGTCACATTCACTGTACCTAAATATAATAGAAAACATTACTGATATCTAGTCTAACACTTAACACTTACAAAGAAAATACTTCAAACACATTTTTGTACCTTTTCTAGCCACACAACTCCAGTCATAAGAATTTGTACAATTGAATCAAGATAATACAGATCTCAAACTGCTAATTTTCTAGGCTACAGCTGAAGAATACCTTAGGTGCATATTCTAAATACTGTTTTCCTGTAGACATCTGAGTCAAGAGACGAAATTTGTTGTCCTGAAGTACATAAATACCCTATTGGAAAAGAAATTTTTCCTTTAGCAGGATATTTAGCAACATATTGTAATCAAGGTTTTTGGAGAGTATCAGTTCATCTTTTTGTAAGACATATTTACAAATACAGAGAAATGTTTTCAGATTGAAACAGAAAACTGGATCTACACTATATATAAAGAATAAAGAGCAGAAAGTTTAAACTGAATTGTTTCTTTAAGTTTTATAAAATAAAATTTAAAAACGAGCCATAGAAAAGATACTTCAAATTGCAAGTTTATACAAAACCACAATATTACATTAATACATATTATCAATTTGCTGATAAGAAGTGTATAATGTTTTCTTAAGATACTTTCTTTGTATTTAGAATCCTGTAATGTACCCAGGTTCGCAAAGCACATTCATTGTTGTGGTATCTGCATACCTAACTTAGTTTTGGCACAAATCTTTCAAGGGTTAAAGTTGTGAAGCTGGGATTTGCCTGATGACTTGCATGTAACTGGGAGAAGTCTTTCCAGTGCTGTAGAATAATTTTAACAGCAGCTCTGATGTATTAAATTTTGTTTGTTGTTAATATTTTAATATTTGTTCATTTTAATACTTAAGAAACTGTAAATTTTTTCTCCACTACTTTCCCCCAAAATAATTTAAGAATAAAAAGTCATTGGAGAGGATATGGACATGAGTTACTCCCTGATATGAACAGCATAAAAGAGGATTCTAATAATTCATCTCTGCACATATTAAAAAGGTGCCCACATAACTTTATGTAACAGAAAGTATGAAAAAAGAGCACAGGCTGATCTAAGCATGCAATGAAAATGTCTCCAAGTTTAATTTCTGGCTGTAAGAGATAAGGACGATTCTATCAATTTATAACCTAACATTACTTAAAATGAATTTAAAGGTATATATAAAACTGACATTGTTTAAGGCTCTGCTATTACAGATCTCAAATATTTTTGGAATATAATAACTATTAGAACAAAGAACAAATTATTAAATTTGAGTATACAGTTTCTAATCTGCAAGCATTCCTTGTTAAATTGTATTGGTGATAAAATACCCACTGGAAGTTAAATACTTTACAGAGTTTACCTTTTGCAGCCATTTCTTCCTCATACAAGTCTCCCATCCCTAATTTTATCATGAGAAATGTGCCATATCATGGATTATTGGAAAGAAAAAACAGAGATTTGAGGCTCTAACGATGAAAGCAGCTGTTTACATGATTCTGCTATAGCTCTGAGAACTGGCTAGCTCCACAGAGGAAGGGACATGGATACAGAGCCATATCAGTGGGATGCCAATTTGCAGTGAAAGTTTGTCAACTGTTTCATACAAAATGTGTTTAGCCGGGTGGAAGTATTTCAAATGGCAACATTCAAAAGCATACAATAATGACTTCAAAGTAAAAATGGTTCAAGGAACTCATTCTAGAGAAATATTATGCAGGCAATTTGAGATAGCATGTCTGACAATTGATTTCTATTAAATGATTCATCAGGTATGTAAAAATGTGTTGTACAACAACAAAATTCAATCACAATTGCCAGCTCCATTTTTGGACTGTGTACTTGCATTGGGTCTGTTGGTGCAGCGGTACTACAAAGAATGTTTAGGGGACTGCAGGCATTTAGGCTCAGATCCTCAAAGGTATTTAAGCAGCTATTGATTTTAATGAAAGTTAGAAGCCTAAATTCCTTTGATGATCTGGGCATTAGTCTTTTAAAATGGCAAAAGACTATAACATCACTCTAAGCTTTTATTACAGCCAAGTCTGCATTATAACACCACTCCAATATTTATTATAGTCAAGTCTGCATTGAAAGTAGTATCTAAAACATTTATTTTTAACTAAGGACAGCTACTTTTTAAACTAAGACCATATAAAGAAAAAGGTTATCCCTGATGGAAAATGTGTATGATTAATTTCAGACCAAGACAAACTAAAGCAATATTATTATTCCTTCAAAATAATAAAATGTTTATAACAAGCTTCACAAATTAACTCTTATGCTACAGTATCAATACCTGATGATTGGTCCTTAAATTATCAATTTGCTTTTTGAATACAGTAGTCCAAAAATCTTTGCAGATGAACTTCATAATATCTAACTCATCCTTGAATCTGGCAGTGTCTTTGGTAAACCTAAGAAGAGAGCAGAAATGGTTAGGTTGATTTTGTTCAAGTAAACGCAGGTGTTCAGTGACTTTCTCAATTGACCACGTCAAGTAAATGACCAAAAAAAGCTATATGCAACATTGGTTGAGATTTAAGTATATAACACAGTCAGAAAATTCAAATATTAGACTCCCTTGACCACTGTCACTCATATACGCATAGTATTGTGTATTGCTTTTATGTTATCTTAATACCTATGCATGATGTGGCAAAATTATGGTGGGACCAATATCTTTGAATTCACTAACTTTAATCCTGGGGAAAGAATGGCTGACCGGGATGCAGGAAGGATTCAAAGCACTGAGTATTAAGGTAGAGCAGACAAGCAAAGTTAATGTTGTTTGCACGTGATGCTTCAGATGTATGCACCAGCAACTGTGTTAAAATAATTGTCAGAAGACAACATACTGCTCACACATGGTATACTATTGGATGCTCACTATTATTTTCAAAACAAAAATTCCATCAAATATGGCAAAAGAACTAGTCCCTAGAGACAAATACATACCCTTTCACTTGCCGCACCTTCCTAAAAAGAGTGATTCTGAGGGCACTTATTTTTAATCATTGTTTTTCCATCCCTCTATATAGTTTACCTCCAGCTGCCCCTCACTAGCATTATTTGTTCATATACATATACATATATATATATATACACACACACATACACACACACACACCCCTATATGTTTAGGAAAGGGGATTTATAAAAAAAAACAAACAAAAAAAAAACCAAACCATCAATGAAACCCAAAAAGTGAGGAAACTAAAATCTTTAGATTCAGCATGGAGTTCACTTGAGTAAACTATAAGTGAATCACATTCCTAAAAGAAAAAAAAAAACAGGAAGACAAGAAAAACAATACAGAATGGTTAAATGGCAAGGTTCAGGAGGGTCAAAGAGGCATCCTTAAGAAATGGGAAATTTGACCCTACTGCAACCAAGAGCAAGGAGCATAACCTGTGGCAGATAAAATGTATGATGTAAATTAGGAGGCTAAAAGGGATTTTGAAAAACAAATACCAGAAAAAACAAGAAATTAATGAAGTATATCAAAAGTGGTAAGCCTGTCAGAGACGCAGTAAGTCTGGTGGGCTATAAGGGAGTAAGGCCTTGTCTACACTACACAGTTTTGTCAGCAAAAGGCAGCTTTTGTCGACAAAAATAGTGGAGGTATACACACTAAAATGTTCCTCCTGCCGACAAAACTCTCCTGCTTTGCTGACAAAATAAAACCACCTCAATGAGAGGTGTAGAGTTTTTTGCGGCAAAGTTAGATCAAAAAAGCATCAGTGTAGATGTCACCGTAACTGTCCTCCAAGAAGTATCCCACAATGGCCACCATGACCACTCTGCTCACTGTTTTGAACTCTGCTGCCCTGCATCCAGCTACACAGGTATGCACCCCTCCCCTTTAAAACCCCAGGAAGTTTTGAAACTGCTCAGCTAGAGAACTCCCATAGCTACTGCCCAGCTGAACATGCTAGTTTCTGGCAGCAAATGCACACCTGCCTGGACTACAGGGAAGGAGGTGGATCTCCTTGGTCTGTGGGGAGAGGAGGCTGTGAGAGAATTCAGAGGGAATCACTGAATCAAAACTTTAATGCGGAATCCTGCTCTCCCTGGCACTAGGACCACAGCAGCAGGCAGGCAGGGCGGGCTGCTGCTACTGGGGGTGTGGGGGAAGAGACTTGTGCTGTACTGAGCCAGGGAGTGAGACGGGGGGCTGATGTCAGGGTGTCCCTTTCCCCTTGTTAGTGTACTGGTCTCTGCTGAGCTGGGGGTATAAGGAGACACCAGCTATCTGTGCACCACCAGCTTCTGCCTCAGGATTGGATGCTTCCGGCTGCTGTCTGAACTTAAGGAGACAGCATGCCAACACTCACTCTCCCGCAACACACACTCGGTCTCTCTCTCACATGCACACACCCCCAACACATACTCTGTCTCTCTCTCATACACACACTCCCTGCCACACACACATATACACTTCTGTGGGTTTGTGTTAGTGTTTAGCAATATCAGTTTGGTCATATTGCCGAGTGCTACTTTAAAAAGTGATTTAAAATGTGTTATTCTTTGGGCACACACTGCAATCATTAGATGGTTCATAGAAAGGTGCAAACAAACAATGCCAGGCTCAGCACACTACAGCAACACACATTACTGTGGATCCGTGTTAATATGCTCCTTCAAGGCATCCCCCAGCCAAATAGCCCCCCACTGGGCTCCTCCAAATAGCCTTGTGTTCAGAACACACAGCACAATAGTGAACAGCAATGCAGGAGCCATGCTTTCTGACAGAGATGACTAGGTTCCACGTTACCAAGGAAGTTGAAAAGCGGTTAGCAATCTAGTAGGATGCCCACTAAACAATGGGATTGACAAACTTTCATCATGTGATGCTGTATTTGTCCCCATGAGGCATTGCAAACCCTTCCCAAAGCACCCTGCAGCCAGCTGCACAGTGGAATAGCTACCCACAGTGCCCTGCTCTCTGTATCGATGCAGATGCAAAAGCTGCTATTGTGGATGCTCTCAACTGACACAAAGAGTGTAGTGTGGACATGCCACAGCAGTTTAACTACAGCAATGGCTGTATGTCAGCGTAACTTGCGTCGACAAAACTCTGTAGTGTAGACAAAGCCTAAAAGGCACAATTCATGAGGAAAACGACATTAGAGTAACTATGTAATGTGTTTGCCTCAGTCTTTACCATATACTTATCTCCACCGCATCCTATCTTCAGGTAATAAATATGACCCATAAGAGAATGAGGCGTCGAAAGAGAAGGTGCTAGAACAAGTGACAATTAAAGAACTATAAATCACCTGTACTACATTGCATTCATCCAAGAATTATGGATGATTTTAAGTTGAAGTAGATGGACTGCTAACAAAAGTATTCAATCATCCATTAAAGTCAGCTACTCTAACCAAAGGTCTGAAGGTACCAAAGGTCTGAAGGTGCCAAAGGCCTGAAGATACTGTACCAAAGGCCTGAAGGTGAGCAGACATTGTCTCTCTTTTTAAAAAAGCACTAGAAGTGATGCTATAAAGTACAATCCTGTAAACCTTACTTCAATACCAAAAATTCATGGAGGGCTCCAGTCCACACAGTATATCTGGGGAAAGAGTTGCGGGGGGGACGGGACGGGGGGGGGGACAGCAAAGTGAGACATTCTTACCTTTCAATTAATCCTTGTCCTACTCTAAACCCCATATTTTCCAGTTTAGTGATGCATCGTCCATTTTCCTAGAAGATACAAAAGTTAAATTTTCATATTCTGTTAAAGCCAGTTTTGTAGCACGGGTGTATAGGGAAAATAAGAACACATCCATCCCAAATGGCTTCAAGCTATAGACTACGATATGCTATTTCAGCTCATGCTCCTCCCCTGCAAACACATGCTAACAGTAAAATCTGGCCAGCCGGCTCTCCTGAAAGATTTTACAAAAGAATCAGATATTTTGAGTTCAGGAAATAAACTTGTTCATGTCTTTCTTTCTCTGGCTTCGGCCAGGACAGCGCCAGGCTGGGCTTTGCCCCATGGTACTCCCGGCACCCAGAGGCCCTGGTGGGAGTGGGGTTTGCTCCGGGCACAGGCATCGTGCCAAGCAGGAGCGTAGGGACCAGCTGGATAAGGAACCCGCGGGAGACCGCCCGCAGGCCAAGGCGTGCGAGTGCCCGTGAATCGCGGTCTCCGCCCCGCCGGCAGTCCCCGCCTCACCCCCTCGCCGTGCTCCGCGGCCCGGTACAGCCCAGACACCATCTCGTTGTGCAGCAGCAGGAACAGCGTCTCGTCCGCCATCTCCGGCCTAGTCATGACGGGGGCTGGAGGACAGGGCCCGGCCTCGCGCTGCCTCCCCGGCTCCTTCCTTCCCAGACCGGGCCCCGGCCGCTCCGGGAAGCAGCGCGGCCTCACTGCCAAGGCAACGGGCGGCTTCCGGGCAGGGGCGGGGCTTCCCGCTGTCAGACTCCAAGGGCCCCGCCCCCCGGGAGAAAAGCGTAAGAGGGCAGGGGGAGCACGCTGCGCAAGGCGGGGCAAAGGAGGGGGAGGGGGAGGGCGAGGGCGAGGGCGAGGCGAGGCGGGGCGGGGCGGGGCCAGGCCAGGCCAGGCCAGGCCAGACCCCGGGTTGCAAAGTTAAAATGGGGGGATGTAGTCCCAGGAGGGAGAGGATGCTGGGTGTGAAACTTGTGGACTACTTTAACGTCAGATATTCTAAAATATTGAGGTCCCTTTTCTCCCTATAGCCTAGGTATAATGGCTCCCCTTTACACCCATGCCCAGCCCGTGGTCTCACTCATGTTTTAAACTGGCACATGAGTAGCTCTACCGGCTCTGAAAGCTGTTATAGACATTCTGCCCATATCGTTTGGTCAATGGCATTTTACCTTTTTTTTCAAACTAATGCCAGTAACAGAGTTCTCTTTGTGGCAGATACTCATTATAAAGGGGACAAATCGCAGTCTACAGGAGAAAAATCTTGGCAGCTCTAGGGTGTGTGTGGGTTGGGGAATGATACAAGCTGGATGTAAATTTATAATGGCACCCTCTACCTCTGCAGATACAGCTGGGATTAAACTAAGGATGATGTTAGAGGCGCAGTAGAAACTTACTTTTCCGATGAAGTGGGCTGTAGCCCACGAAAGCTTGTGCTCTAATAAATGTTAGTCTCTAAGGTGCCACAAGTCCTCCTGTTCTTTTTACTTCTCTTTCTTCACATTTATCTTATCACCTCATCCACACTATTTTAGTCATAGATTTAAGGCCAGACCAGATCATCTAGACCAGGCCATCAGCACCACCCAGCACCAGCACAATGACCCATCTTTCATTCATGGTCCCTTGCTTGTTGACTTCAGATGGGAAATTGGCCCATTTCGTTCACCTAAACTTCGCACACCACCACAAAGCCAAATCCATCAAGTCCCTACGGGATACGGAGCAAGAGAGAGAGATTTTCATTTCATGCTAATTCTGTGAGCATGCCGCAGAGCTGGATGCAGTAAAAGAACCTAAACAGCGGGAACCTAGATTAGCAAATAAGGAATTTTACAGCCAGATCAGAGACACTTGGCTACCCAGCTCATTGCGCGCTACAAAACCCTGGGCAATGAGCAGGAGGCTTGAGTAGGGAGCTCTCTGCACGGCCTGCAGAACTGTGCCGGGGACGACCTGCCCCCTGCCAATCACGTTGCAACCACCGGGCGAGGGGCCGTGGCGGTGCAGGGTGGCGGGCGCACACCGGAGCAGGGCAGGCGGCGCTCTGAAGTCTCTGAAGTGGCTGGGAAGGACAGGACAACAGCGCCAAGCAGGCGGCTCGCCTTGCTCCGCGAGACTAGCAGCCCGGGCGGCTCTCGGCTCCTCCGCAGCCAGTTCGCCCCATGGGCGAGGCAGCTCACGAGGGGGCGACTCCAAGGGAAAGAAGCAAACAGCGCGCGCGCTGACTGGCTACACCCCAGGCCAAGGGGGCAGACGATCGCTCTTCTTTTCTTGTTTCCAAATAAAATGCCTTGTTATTGGTTCACTTATAACAAAGTAGGAGCTGATTGGCTACTGCCCAGACCTGTTAGTTCTGCCTCTTGCCTTTGGGGCGCCTCGGTGGGAAAGTTGGGATTAGTTCGGAGTGGGTGGAGATGGACAGTATTACTCCGCTTCTGATTGGTTGACCTGAAGGAAGGAAACTGTGCTGGTTGGCTTCTAGCGGTGTCATTTTGTTCGTCCGTTTGGTGATTCGCAGATATGGTAGGCAAAGGCGACTGGTGATGGGCTGTGGGGGTGTCACTCCGTCATGGGGCTCTTTAATTGGCAGATGAGTCGGGCGATTCTTGGCGCTGGGAGGTGTCGTTCTTCGTCAGGGTTTGGTGATTGGCGGGCGCGGATGGTCGGTGGTTGGCTCTTGGTGTCACTCTGGCTTTGAGCTCTGTGATTGGCGAGTTACAGAGCGGGACGAGTTGCCTGTAGGCGGAGCGTCTCTCCCCGTTACCCAGCGGTGCTTTGCGCTAGGCCCCTGGCTAGGCCGCGCTGCTGGCGGGATGGCGGTGGCGGTGCGCGCGCTGCAGGAGCAGCTGGAGAAGGCCAAGGAGAGCCTCAAGCACGTGGATGAGAATATCCGTAAACTCACGGGCCGGGACCCCAACGATGTGAGGTGAGGCGAGGCCGGGGCTGGGTGGGCGCGCGCCCCGAGGCTGCGGGCGGGGGCGGCGGCTGGGCCGGGCCCTAGCGGTCAGCGCGAGCTTTGCCGGCTCCTTTTCTTGGGGAGCGATGGGGCCGCGCATGTCCGACCCTGGCAGCAAACCCCGCCGACTGTTCGCGCGTTTGGGGGTTCCCCAGGCCACAGCCCGACGCCCCTTCTTGCTTCGGGCGCCAGGTTCCGACCCGTGAGCGCGGGAGACGACCCCCCCCCCTCACACACACACACGGAGCGCCCTGGCCTGCGCTGCGGCCTCCCTCTAGCGTGCAGACGGGGGCTCCCCGCCGCTTTCCTTGCTGCTCCTGTGGGCTTGCTGGGCAGGGCGTTGGATCGACTCTCACCACCTCGTGATTGTAGGGACCCGGTGCGTGTGATTTGCCCGCAGGGTCGGTAACGTGTCTAAGGGACACACAAAAGTTCCTTATTTTTTTCATGAATGTAGGTGAGCGCTGCTGCTTATTATTATTATTATTAATTAATGATATTGAGAGGAGGGGTAAGGTGCGAAAACAGTCCCCCTTTTTTATTTTAAATACAATGCTGGCGACGCCAAGTGGCAGTCACGTCCCTGTGCATCTCCCCAAGGTTTGTGCTGCTGCTCCCCCCGGGCAAGGTTTTTCCAAGCAAGGTTCTGTCACAGACCTTGTCTGGTGTGTGAGGCTGTGCAGGTGGCCAGAGAGAGCATGTATTTATTTACCTTGGTCAAGTTTTAACACATAGTACATTTCTTCCAGGCCCGCTCAAGGTAGATTATTGACCATCACAGGCCCTGGTGGAGGTAGAGGGCGTGGTAGCATATTGCTAAGGTAAGAAACTTCAGAATTAGGTAAAATAAAAGTTACTACATGTTTGTGTACATGTTAGCTTTAGCTGTGACTACATGAGACGCTTATTTATTTTGTGGCCAACTGTCAGCCCTGGCTAAATGATACTTTCCCATAGTAGAATATCAGGTGTTGGAGGGTCAAAATTACAGGGTTATTGTGTACTTAATGCCACTAATATAGGGCATTTACTTAGTGTTTGGAGAGTGCTATATAATTTGGCTGTTACCAAAATATAGTGAATTATTATGCTTGTTATTTCCTGCGAGGTAGGCAAGCATTAACCACACAGACAGGAGGTTTGACTTACCTAGGGTCGCAATTGAATCAGTGACAGACATGCATTGGGAACTCCGGAGCTCCAGCTTCCAGGTCTCTGCTCAGACTACTACTTCCTGTCTTAAGTCTTGTATTTTTTTTAGGCGTGGATTCTCGGATAGTGGAGGACCCCCAGCCAAACAGAGGGATCTTGAAGGGGCAACCAGTAGGTAGGTACAGAGGTCGACATAAAAACTTTACTCGGGTAAATGGTCATTATGATTTAGCAAATTTAAATTCTCAGAACTGGAAATTGTTAGCTTGGTGGCTTTACAATTACCTGTTTAAAGATTAACCATTCCAAAATTAAGACACTGTCGTCACTAATGTTTTTGGAAGAACACTGTTGCACCAGTAAGGGTATGATTTCCTGTCTGTGTATTAACATGTCCGTCTCACCTTTGACGAAATCTTGTCTCATTTTCCTCACTATAAAATGCAATACAATGGACTATAAGGTTAGTATTTGCTTTCCATTTTAAGCCTCTGGTTCTACTACAGGTATGTTCTATAATTGTGAAGGAGTGCAATCAGATGTAGAATTTGAGTGGTAACTTATATACGCATCCTTTAATGGTTCTGAAGTAATATATGGGTGTAAACTGCCTCCCCCTCCCCCCAGCTCAATGGGGTGTGAACACTGAAATCTAAGATGCTTAATTGTCAACATTAACTGCTGAACATACTAACTGAATGTTTTTGCTAATATTTTTCTCATTGAATACAGTGGTAGAAGTTTGACAGTGCAGGCAGTTTGAGTATCTGTTTGCTGGGGCAGAGAACTACGGCTTCTTTTACACATCAAAATTGTAATGGTTTAACCTGGGGTGGCCAGCCTGAGAAGGAGCCAGAATTTACCAATGTACATTGCCAAAGAGCTACAGTAATACATCAGCTCCCAGCGCCTCCCACCCACTGGCAGCCCCGCCAATCAGCCTCTCCCTCCCCGCACCTCCCAATCAGCTGTTTTGTGGCGTGCAGGAGGCTCAGGGGTGGTGGGGAGGAGTGAGGGCACGGAAGGGCTCAGGGGAGGGGACGGGAAGGGGTGGAGTGGGGACAGGGCCTGTGGCAGAGCCAGGGGTTGACTAGTGAGCACCCTCCAGTACATAAGAAAGTTGGCGCCTGTAGCTCCAGCCCCGGAGTCGGTGCTTATACAAGGAGCCGCATATTCACTTCTCAAGAGCTGCATGTGGCTCCGGAGCCACAGGTTGGCCACCCCTGCTTTAACCAAATTGATTTTAAACTAATTAAGTTAAACCAATTCAAGCCTATATATAGACACAGCATAGGGTCACAGACCTGTTACTATGTCTTTGAGTGGCCTTTACGTGTACCATTCTTGATTGCAACTCTGACAGTGAAACTTCATAGCAGTTGGAGTGCTCTTGTGCTGCCTGCTGCTCCTCCCCTCATTGACTTACATTTTGACCAGTCACTTATTCTACTAGTGTTCTTTTCCACATCTCATGCACACCTGGGAGAATCAAAACTCCACACAGTTGATAAAAGAGCACTGACATTTTATTTAAATCAGGGGTTTCAAACTCAAATGACAAGGTCCACATGAGGACTAGTACATTTGCCGGAGGGCTGCACCACTGACCACTGCCCTGCCCCTGCCTCACTCCACCCCTTCCGTGAGGCCCCACCTCTTCCCACCCCTTCCATGCCCCCATCCCAACTCTGCCCCTCCCTGCCCCCAGGGGGTACAGGAGGGGTGCAGGGGGCTCAGGGCAGGGGGTTGGGGTGCGGCAGGGGGTCAGGGTGCAGCAGGGGGCTCAGGGCAGGGGGTTGGGGTCCAGGGTGCGGCAGGGGTCAGGGTGCAGGAGGGGTGTGGGGTTTGGGTCCGGCCCGGTGCGCACCGGGGACAGGACAGGCTCCCTGCCTGCCTGCCCTGCCCCCACGCCACTCCAGGAAGCGGCCAAGACCTGGGGCAGGGGCACAGGGGTCTGTGTGTTGCCCTGGCCGCGCCTCCAGGTATCTCCACCGAAGCTCCTATTGGCCGCGGTTCCCCGTTCCCAGCCCCTGTGACCCCTCCCCCCCCAGGTTGCGGCCGCTTCCCGGAGCAGCGCGGGGGCAGGGCAGGCAGGCAGGGAGCCTTCCCTGCCCCCAGTGCGCGCCGGGCCGGAGCCACTCTAGGTAAACGCTGTGGGGAGCTGGCGGGCCACAGAAAATAACCCCATGGGCTGCATGCTTCTTTAAGACCCCGGATTTAAATCACCTAATCTGTCCATAGCCTTGAAAGTGAATAGTAAAGGTCAGATTATTTTAAATGCTTGTCTAAATGGGTTAGGCCAGGGATCTCAAACTCTAATCACCAGGCGTGCCACATGAGAACTAGTACATTGGCCCAAGGGCCGCATCACTGACAGGCCCCACCCCTGCCCTGCCTCTTCCCACCCATTCCTCGCTCCCATTCCAACCCCTTCTTCAAAGTCCCCACCCCAACTCCGCCCCCTCCCTGACCCTATTCCAATCCCTTCCCCAAATCTCCGCCTCCTCCCCGAGCTTGTGGCTCCTCTCCCCTCCCTCCTGGTAAGCGCTAAGTGCCTGGAGGTAGGCAGAGGAGCGGGGATGCGGTGTGGGAGGGCGGGGAGCTTGGTGGGCCGCACAAAATAACTCAGGGAGGGAGCTTGGCGGGCTGCAGGAAATAACCCCGCGGGCCACGTGTTTGAGACCCCTGGGTTAGGCTCTGTATTAGAGAACTACAAACTACCTTCTGTCCCTCTTCCTGCAACATTAAAAGACACATTTAATTAGACTAAGGCAGCCTCTTTGACTGTGTGCTTGTTGAAAACTGCAGAGCTGGAACTTGGAGCTCTGTACACACATTCTCTAAACATTACTCCCTTAATTCATCATCTGGGTGTGCTGCACAGTTCAGCAGAGCTGTACTTCAGTCAGTGTTAAGTGTCCCACTTTCCTCATTTCACTGTACCACTCATCAGACTGTCCCAAGAGTGGGCGTGTATAGATGCCACTCGAAGAAGAAATAGAGGTTACTTGCCTGTCACTGGAGTTCTTCAAGATGGACTTTACACATTCACACTCCCTACCCATTGTCTGTGAAGTCTTCATTACAGTCACAGACCTGAGAAGGTGGTGAAAGGAACTGAGCTGGCCAGAACACCACGCCCACTTTTATAGCTTTACCCTCAGAACATTCAGGAACAGAGAAGGAGGGGATATTAGGACACTTGGGTGACACTGCAATGAACCATTCAACCACTGGAACTGCACCATAGTGCAACCCAAGAGAGTGAATGTGTAGAGTCCATTTCAAAACACTTCAGTTATAGGTGAGCATGTCCTCTATTTTTTTCTTTGTAGGTCACCTTTAATAACATAAGGAACACAGCAGTGATCTTATTTCTTAGTCAATTCAACAGACTTTCTTGCCCCAGGATTTAGTATGTATCACTGCCAAATTCAATGTGTGTGAGTATGTTTGAGGAGCTTGCTGCTGAATTCATGGCTGTTGATAAGGACTTTCTCCTCTTGAAATCTTTTCTGCGTGATCATACAGTGCAGATATGGTGTAGAACTTGCAACACTGCAACATTCTGTAGCAACAATTTTACCTAGGTTTGACTTTATAGAAGGCTCAAAGAAACCGGGTTGTGAAGGAGATATCTTAAATAAACACAACCAACACACAGGAATAGAATCTCATAAAATTTTGTTTTGCTTTGCTCAAGTTTATTCTTGTGTAACTGATTCTCTTTAATCAGAAACACTTTCTGTTTGGCTGCAGTTCAGCAATAAGGTCTCATCATTTGGTTTTGTTCGTGGAATTTTAAAGGAGTTCCGTAGTTGTGTTCATTGTGTACTCTTTTAGAAAAACAAGATCTGTATTTGTTTCAAAAGTATCTTAAAACATCGCACATATGTATGCAGTCTGTCTTGAAGTATGAAGAGTTCATACTTTAGGTTGGCCTTGTGATACAGAAATACCAGAAGATAAAAATTGGGAATAGCTCTGTTGTTAATTTGTAGGTTTGTTGTTCTTTATTAAGACCTGGATTCAGCAAAGCACTTACACATGTACTTACCGGTAAGTGCTTTTCTGAATTGGTGCCATATGTCTCTCAAAAGTAGTTAGAAATTACTTCGTTTTAAAGCATTTTACTGCTTGATCATCAATCATTTTCACTAAAAAAAATCATATTGCGGTACTGTACTAGTCTGCTTCTTCTAAGACCACCTTTTAGGGTTTTAACTTTGGAGAATAATTGTTCTGGGTTAAAATCTGTTATAAAGTTAACACTTAATTCTGCAAAAAATGCTTACTCTGAAATATTGATCACATTATCTGGAAAATTGCAGTGTTTCACGGATTAATTTATTGTGAGGATTTCATCCATTTTAGATAACTTAAGGAACATTTTCTCCTGAAATTTCAAAACCATTTACAAATTCTGAAGCCTTTGAACTCCACCCTGAAGTGCAGTATGTAAATACTTACTAAACTTAAGCACAGAGAGGTTATAAACTGGGAATAAAACCGAGGATAGTAATGTATTATGTGTACAATAAATACCTAAACAGGCAGTCCTGTCTTTTACTTTACTAGATACAGTTTAAAGCAATTTAAGGTACTGTTTGTAAACTGTAATACTTGTGTTCTCTGACACGGGAGTCCCATATGCAAATCTGTAGCCTGAGCACTATTTATTGGCTATCTTCTAAACTTCTGGACGATGAGAATTTATTGGAAATCTTGGTGCACGTGGCTGCAGCAGTCTTGAAAAGTGCCGTTTCTATTGGGATGTAAACTTTCCTTTATTCTTGTTTCAATCTCAAATAATGATGTTTGACTCTTGTATTTTCTCCTCAGGCTGGGTGGGGAACGTCGGACAAGGAGAGAATCACGCCATGAAAGCGACGCAGAGGATGAAGATGTTAAAAAGGTAACAGTAGAGAGAGTGGGCATTTGGCACACAAGTGCGTAGATGGAACACAAACTAATTGTTTTGTTGTTCTTGTAGCCGGCGTTGCAATCTTCTGTTGTTGCTACCTCCAAAGAGCGAACACGTCGAGACCTAATTCAGGATCAAACTATGGATGAGAAGGGAAAACAAAGGTACAAATCTATTTTCCTTATGCTTATGTGGCACCTTCATATGTTCTGTCTCCTAACATGGAACATGGTATGACTTTTTAAAAATTTTTCATATGGTTCCTGAAGGCAATATTTATACATGACAGGTGACTTTGAAGGACTACCTTGAAAGTAAACGTAGCCTAGGTACACTTCTTAAAATGGATTACGTGATAGAGAATGCTTTGTCCTCAGTTCTCACATGCCTCTCCCCTCCCTAGAAAGACTTCGGGACTCTGTTCGTGTTGTCTTCTTTCTTCCTGCCTGGCTTTTGCTGCTCAGGGTGAGCCCTGTGGCTCCATGCTAAGAGGAGTAATTGCTTCTGGTATCCTATCTCCTCACCCAAAAAGAGTGAGGGGGAGAAATTTTTTGTTGGGAGAGGCAGTATCCCTTAAAGGGGAGGGGCATAGTTCCTAAAAGTAAGGGACAAGGGGGAAAATCCTAAAGGCAGGGAAAACAGGAATTGGGTAGGGAAGAAGAATATTCAGAAAAAGGCAATAATGGGAGGCATGGAGGAGTGAGTTTATGGATAGGGGAAGGAAGTAAATGTATTTACTTTAAACAAGCCTTATAATTGTCAAGCACATTCTGCAATTGGACAAGATCGCAACTAGGCTGTTGTCAGTGAACTTTTATTCCCAGCCTCTAGAGTCAAGTGAGAGAGAGAGAGAGTCAGCCCCTACCACTGAATGTGTGACACTCCATTGTATAAGGTTTTGCGGAAACACATAGTGATAGGTGGTCCTTTCCTCGACTGATAGACATAAGATGGCTGGGGAAATGGAGGCACAGAGAAGTGAAATGACTTTCCTAAGTTCACACAATAGTCCAATGACAGAACCCAGACTCTTCCAGTCCATGGATCCCCCTACTAGACTAAACAGTCAGTTCAGCTTTCGTCTTTCTCTTATTCCCTGCACTTGGAACAGTCTTTTGCTTTTAATTTTTTTGTGCCCTTTTCTAAATCCTTCCTTAAAATCCACTTTTTCCATGTATGTATTTTACAATGAATTCTTTAGTAGTTATTTTTCCACACTGTTACCTGAACTGTAAGCGTGAGGTTTTGTGGGCATAGATCATGTCTTAGCCTATTTGGTAAAGCAAAGTGTACACTTACGTCAAAGTATACATTATTAATTATGTTCTACACTGTTGGCACAGTCCATACCTCTTTCTTGTGGCCTTGGAATGTTAGTGACCCTATAGAAATAGGTGTCACGAATGTACAATAATTTCCGTCAGTGTTCATGCAAGCAAAAACCCTCTGTTTTAAACTGAGACTCAAAAAGTGTTTTATCTTTTATTCAGGAATCGACGTATATTTGGCTTGTTGATGGGCACTCTTCAGAAATTTAAACAAGAATCCACAGTTGCTACTGAGAGGGTACTTGTTTCTCTTAATATTATATGCTATAATCTGACACAACTAAAGCAAGTGAGGCAAAATTAGGCAGTTACTACTTCAGTGCATGGAGTGAAAAATTCCCATGATGCATGCATTGCTTATAGTGAGACATCCTGACCCCAGGGGCCCAAGAGTCTTTAAGAAGCTTTTAAAGCTGCTTTGAACTGAAAAGCTATAAAAACTAGGTAGGGACTTTTCTTTCTTTTAGGATTTCAAAGTGCTGCGAAACTCTGAGCTTTGTCCCCAGTTGTCATGACACAAGTGATAAATAGTATATGCTCATAGGAAATTTTAAGAAAGCATCATGTTCTAAAACATGCAGAGCCGGAAAAGGATAACATTTTTCTCTTGGTATTGAGTACGTGGAGTAATTTCAAAGTGAATGGCACTTGTAGCCAACTAAAAGGCTGTCTGTGATATCTAACCCTCAAACAAGTGGTCTATTACTGTTAATACAAAATGAAACAGTTGTTAAAGATAATCATTGACTTAAGATGCAGTGATTCTATTTCTGTGTTCTGATTTTGTAAACCATAGGCAACTGTGCCAAAAGTGCATAAGAATGTAATTGTGCTGTGCCACTTATGTGCACAAGTCAATGATTTTTCTATAACATGTATTGTAAGCCTTCCCATTTTCAGTAAATAGATGTGTGAGTCTCCTGTGGTATTGATAAAGCCATTGTTAGTAGAGCTGTAACTTATTACTAGATAAGCATTTAAACTAGAAAAGCATTTTTGGTGATTGGTCAGCCTGATCCCAAATGGATGATAGGATTTTTTTTAAAAAAAAGAATAATTGCTTAGGTAAAATTCGCTATTTAACAATTATTGATAAGTTGCAGTTCTGAATTCTTTCCTATTGAGACAACTGTTTGGTCTTAAACCGAGGTCAGAATTTTTCTACAGGTTGCTAGCTAGCTTCTGAATTCTATCTTAACTTGTGTTTAAAGGAAGAATATATATATTTCACTCCATAGTATAACTGCGTGTAACATTTATGTAACTCTTTATACTTACAAAACTGATCAAGAGTACCTTTTCAACACTAGAAGAAAATGCTAAAACAATACCTTATTTACCTTCAGCAAAAGAGACGTCAAGAAATTGAACAAAAGCTTGAAGTGCAGGCAGAGGAGGAGAGAAAGCAGGTTGAAAATGAGAGGCGGGAATTGTTTGAAGAAAGGCGTGCTAAACAGACAGAACTGCGTCTATTGGAACAAAAGGTTGAACTTGCTCAACTGGTGAGTATTCTCACGTTTTTACTCTCAGTACTTCTTTTATGTAAAGGATACTCTTGTGTATCTTACATTTTTTTCCTTTGTTTCTCAGCAAGAAGAATGGAATGAACATAATGCCAAAATAATTAAATATATAAGAACCAGGACAAGGCCCCATCTCTTCTACATACCTGGCAGGATGTGTCCCGCTACGCAAAAGCTAATAGATGATTCGCAAAAAAAAATGAATGGTAGGTGGTATATGGAGGAAAAGGGAGTGTGAGCGTACTCCCCTCCCTCAAGCAAGATATGTATTTTCTTTAACTTTTTGAATTTCAATATCTTAATTCCTTTACCAGAACAAATTTTACATTTCTAAACAGTGGTTGATGGAGAAGTGGGAGAAGTGTTTGTCACTTAACGCCTTTTTTTAAAGAAGTCATTATCTAGTGCAAAATTAATTGAGAAGTGGTGTATGCATATAGTCTTTTAAAGGTGTGTGTGTTGTATTCTTTGCTTCATGTTATCGCCCGTAGCCATGTCTCACCTGTAAATGCTAATGAGGCAAGAAGGTAAGGAGGCACATTCCATGGAGCAAGCATGTGTGAAAATGTAAGTGTTACCAAGGAGTCAGCAACTTGTGTGTTCTGAGGAACAGAACAAATTAGCTCTTCTGTGATAGCTTAAACAATTTTTTAAAAGTATTGATCTTAAAAATATATATATGTGTGTGTGTGTGCACCCTTTTCCTCAGAATAACTATCTAAGTTTTCTTTCAGGAATAGATCAGTATGTGTGATACTGAGCATCTTATGGGTTTTTTGAAAGGGGATAATTCAGTTGAGAATTTATCAATTGTAGTATTTTCCTTGAATCTTCTTAAACATGAGATCTCGCTCCCTCAAAGCCTTTTTTCTATATTGGGATTATATCATTCTGACTGACCTTCCTAGCTGAAAGGAATGCTGTCAAGTTACATTCTCGTTTAAAACTAGTTCACGTGTACAAATACCTTATTAATAAAATTGAGTTTTTTAAACATCTAATTTACTTTTTGCCATTTAGGCTCTTACTACTTTCATTTCATCCAGTTTAGACACTGGAACCTAGTCAGTGCCAATAGTATGAGTACCTAAGTGAAAATGCTCTGGTGTTAGTCTCGTAAACCAGTCCAAGCTTGACCAGATCCATCTACAAGCATTAGGGTTGAGTTGAAAACAGCCTGACACTCCTGGGCTTAGGTCAGGTCAGGTAGTCTCTGATCACCTCTTCTTGCTCATTGGGTCGGCACGACAGCAGTTGCATGCCCTTTTCCTGTCGGCCACCTTCACCTCGCTGCACTGTGCAGTGAGGAGCCCAGCAGGAGCTGGGCCCCAAGGATGGGTGTCAGCACTGAGCACAGGTTCAGAACAGCAACCCAGGGAGAAGCAGACACTCTTCATTTGTGGGGCACTAGGTTGAGGTGGCATGAGGGGTCAGTGGTAATTAGCCCGGGTGGCTCCATGGAGGAAACAAAGTAAAGAAAATGGAGTCCAGGTCAGTGGCTAGACCCTTGCAATCTGACCGGAATACAAGTGGTTTTTATCTTGTTTGAAAACAACCCAACATGCTCAGGTTGGCTTTGGATTGGCTATGGTCTAGTTCGGTTTGGATCAGGCTTTAAAATTACGCCCAAGGAAACCTATATTCTGATGTTTAGTTTTTAAATCTATTAATGTTTAAATCAGTCAGAATTCTTCACTGGAATTCTAGAAATGTTGAACATCTGTTGACCAATCTTTTTGGATAGCTTTTCATAAAATCTAAAATTTGGGCTTAAATTTACCTACCTCTGTCCCCTTTCACTTTCTTGGTAAACTATTGTCATCTTTTGCATTACACTTGAATGGCACAACACTTTGAAAAGATAACAGGACCATAGTATTTTACAATTCATAAACACATATTTGGGAATAAAGTAAGATTTCAGTCTTAACTTTGACAAGTTATTCTGAAATTTACTCTTTCATGTTTGCCTCTTGTTCTCCAGCAATATTTGAAAATAGACGCAATGAGTTTGCAGAACAAATTAACAAAATGGAGGCCAGGCCCAGAAGACAGTCTGTAAAGGAAAAAGAACAGCAGGAGGTGCATAATGAAGAAAAGAAAGAAGAGCAGAACAAGGAGCAGGAAGAGGGTAAGGTGGCTCAGCAGGTGGAAGAGATGGAGACAGGTAACCAGAACAATGATATAGAAATGGAGGAGGCAGGGGAGGAAAAGGTGAAAATAGGGGCAGGTCATAGTGATGCAGAGAGAGAACAGGAGGAGGAGGAGGAGCAGAAACATGAAATTGAGGATAAGGTAGAAGAGAGAGGTGAGGTGAAGGAGAATGACAGGCAGCAGGATAGTCAGCATGAAGAGGTCATGGCTGTAAGAGAGGAAGGTGAGAGTTCTCAGCCAGTGGATAACGAGCAGGATATGATGGAGATGAATGAGGCTGATAGTGTAGAACCATTAGAAAGTGAAAATAGCAAGGAAGTGGCACCAGAAGCTGAGTGTGAAGCTCAGCCAGCCAAAGAGCTTAACGCTGATTCTCCTAAAAAGGAGACAGCTAACAAACCAGAAATTGAAGCTGAACCTGAAGAGAAACAGGAAAAGGAGCCTCAAGCCCAGCCAGAGCCTGAGGCAGAGATACAGCCCCAGCCAGAGTCTGTGCCACTGCCACAGCCTCCACCATTGTCTCAGTCCATTCAAGATCAAGAGCCTCGGGCAGACCAGGAGGAAATCGCTGCGGTGTCTGTAAAGCTGGGTGAGTTGCAATCTGATCAGATCCAGGCGACGAGCGTAGAAATTAAGAGTAAAACTAGGAGTAGAAGCAGGGGTAGGACAAGGAACAAGACTAGCAAGAGTCGAAGTCGTAGCAGCAGCACTAGTACTAGTAGTAGTAGCTCAACCAGCAGTAGCAGCGGCAGCAGTTCCAGCAGTGGCAGCAGCAGTAGTCGGAGTAGTTCCAGCAGCAGCAGTAGCACGAGTGGAAGTAGTAGCAGAGACAGTAGCAGCAGTAGCACTAGCAGCAGTGAGAGCAGAAGTCGAAGCAGAGGACGGGGTCATAATAGGGATAGAAAGCACAGGAGGAGCTTGGATAGGAAGCGAAGGGATGCTTCAGGAGTAGACAGAAGTCACAAGTCTTCGAAAGGTAGTAGCAGAGATACAAAAGGATCAAAGGATAAAAGCTCAAGGTCTGACAGAAAGAGGTCTGTGTCAGAAAATAGTCGGTCAGGCAAAAGAACTTCACGGAGTGAAAGAGACCGTAAATCAGACAGGAAAGACAAAAGGCGTTAACAGAAGAGACTAAACTTCCTTAGCCTAATCTTTGCAGCAGAAGATTACTTGATGAGTAAAAGGATTCCTTATGAGGAGGAGAAGGCTGCCTTAACAAATGCATGCTGTAAAAAGTCTTTTGGAAAAATGCAGACAGTTTACCAGGCATCTTGTACTTTTTACATAATTTTGTAAAAGGTTACTTATCAAAATTATGTGAAGTTCCAGAAAACTGTAAAAATAAAAGAATTAACCCCCCCCCTTTGCATCTTTTTTAAATATCCTGTACTCATTAAGAATCTCTGTATATTTTAATAGGTAAATCTTTAAATTGGTGTGATCACTTCTACTTCTGTATCATACATCTTTTTTGTAGAAATAAATGTGCATTTTAAATAAATGGTTTGAGATGTCCTGTTGACACTTAACTTTCCATCTACATATTTTAGGAGCTTTTATAACATTGTTGCCTAGAATAATTACCATTCTACCTTCTCTCCTCCATCCCTGGCAAGAATTGGAATTCATAGTCCCCCTAAAGATAGCCTCAACTTCCCAAAGCAGGACAGAGAGGGGGAAGTGAACAATCTGTTTTCACTCCTTTACTTTCTTCCCCACCCTAACCAATTCTAGCTTGATTTATTTCCCCATTTTACAAATGTTTCTCCAACCCACATATGAGCAGTAGTTAAATAAAAATGCTAATGTAGACCAAGACAGAGTCTGGAATGCTACTCTGTCCTCTGCAGGTGCTCAGGTTATGTTTACAACTATGTTCTGAAAACAATGTCTGTTTAGTGATGCTCCCTGCTTTGTTGGCCAGTGGTGGGAAAGGCCAAGACCTCTGGTCATTTTTAACTAGGATCTTATATTTGTTCACCACTGATGAAACGTTGATCCCTGTATGCCACTATGAATATTATGTTGGAGTTATCTGGGACTAATACCAATGTTTTGTGTTCAAGGATACTTTTTGAATGTATTTGATAGGGAAGTGTGTAAGTTCCAAATAAAGCAGTATGGTGTATCAAGGTGACTTTGTTTTTATAATTTTGATTGAAACAATGACATACCTGTTGGCCTGTTCTGTAAATGTGCAAATAAATGTGGCTTATTAGACTACTGAATGGATGCTTAAGACTGTTTCTGTTTCTGCTCATACTAATCTGTGAAGGCTAACATTGAGAGACACAAGGTGAGAGAAGTAGTATCTTGTATTAGACCAACTTCTGTTTGGTGAAGAGAACAAGCTTTCTGGCTTCACAGAGCTTCACTTCAGGTCTGGAGAAGGTAACCAGAGTGTCCAAATTAAGTACAAGGTGGGAAAGATGAAGCATAAGGTCTTCACATGGTGTAGGAGACCTCTTAAAATGAAGTGGGCAATTAACACCTCGGCAGTTCCAGGAAAATGGAGGGAGCCAGGTGTAATACAGATTGTTGTAATGGACCATAAAATCAGAGTCTCTGTTAAGTTAATGGTTTTTACTGTCCAGCAGAATTATTAATTTAAATTCCCAGGCTTGCCTTTTGAAGGTGTTGTGCAGGTTTCCATGAGTCCTATACAGGCATATCACAATGTGGTATACCTCATCCACTGCATTATATGCCCTTACTCCTGTCTCGTTTCACCCACGTAATCACTATGCATCAAAATTGCACTGAAAAATAAGACTCACACCTGTGGGTGAACACTTTTTACAAAGCGTTCACTTCATATCTGACCTCTGTCCTCACCCTCAAAAGAAACTGGTACACCATCTTCAGAAGACAAGCCTGGGAACTTAAATTCATAACTGCAGAACACTAAAAACCATTGACTTAACAGATACTATGGTTTTATGGCCGTTACAACAATTTATAAAACATTCTGCTGCCTATTAGCCCCTCATTCTCCTACCACTGCTGAAGTGTTAATTGGTCACTTCGTTATAAGTGGTTTCTTCCAGCATGTGTGAACCCCTTATGTTTAACAATCTGTTCTACCTTGTGTTTAGCTTGGGCACTCTGGTTACCTTCTCTAGACTTGAAGAGCACCTGTCTTGGGCTCCATAGCTTGTCCTCTACCAACAGAAGTTGGTCTAGTTGAAAGATATTACATCATCAGTGTTGTCTTTTATATGCTGGAAGTACCATGGCTACAACAATACCGCAAACAAAAGAGCTAACATCTGCGTGCAGTATACATGGTATTTGAAGGTGCCTGTTCCCTTTACAACCTGTAAAGTTCTATCCAAAACAAGGTGAATGGCAAAACTACTGTACAAGTTAAAAACTGAACAAAACACATTTGTGCTGCGTGTCCCAGGAAGTGAGGGTGGAATGGGCTTGGTAAAATGAATCTGAGAATGATTCACTCATATCTTCAGGAAATCCTAGAACCATTTCAGAAGGGAGATACAATCAACTGCCGTGCTTGTGCCAAATTCCCCTTGTGCTTAATTCATCTTTCAGTTTAATTCTGCAGATCCACTTCAAATCATTCAGCCTGACCCATCATTTCATAGTAGTGTAGAACAGTGGACTCTTTTGCTTAAAGAATACTTGACTACCCAAGAACGAAATTAAGTGCTGAGAGTGGATGTTATGCAAGGGTGATGCTGCTGAAGTTTCTGCCTTGCACTAATCAGCTAGCATTCCTTTCAATCGGGATCTTCCATCATACTTCCCTTCTGTGTGCTTGCTGCTTTTGCTTTGCTTCTCTGGAATTGCTGCTTTTTCTTCTTGCCTGTCAGTGCAAACTCATTTCCCCTTCTGTTTTTTTTTTTAAACAATGGGTCAGAGCTGAGGTGGATTAATCTAATACCTGCAGAAGAATTTGTACATAATCTGCATTGGGGACTCTGTCTTGCAGATTATAATTAGATGTAGGGGAGACAAATTCAGCTGTCCCTGTCTCAGTTGGAAAATGCTACATTTTAAATTTATCAGCAATTCTGTTGTTTACAGGGAAGCTATTAGCAAGCATGTCCTTAGCTTCCATAATTTAGTTAACTGCCTATTTCAGATTCCATTTTTAGAAGCCATTTTAACTTTTTTGCCATTTTAACCATAAGTTGCAAAATAGTGTCCAGCTTCTTAAAAAGCTGCCCTTTATTCTGTCAACACAGTTGAGCGGTTTGCTTAATTGTCCAGGAAGTGTTGAGTAATAGTAGAGTCCTGGACAAGAAGTGAGCTGTGCTAACCAGACACCACAGTACATAGGTCTGAAGGAATGCACTAGTTCAACCTACAGTAGCAATGCAGTGGATCCTAGTTAGTCAATTAGACAGTGGATTGATTAAATTTAATTCTTATTTTAGGTTTAGGTCCTATTTCAGGCAGCAGTAAATTTTGACAAAAGGGAAAAAAAAGTTTATTTCTGACCTGGTTTGAATGTAAATTAGAGAGGTGCTTGGTTAATTGGTTCTAGTTTTGCAGAGTAATAGTGTAGATGGTGTATGTGATAGCTTAATACTTCAGATGCAAGAGATTTTGTCATGATATTAATGGCCACTATATAAATACAGTAAGCTCACGTTGCTGCACTGTTCACAGCCAGCCTTACTAAAATCGTCCTGTCTATTTGGACCCAGACATTTATGTATGATATGGTCAGAAAAACTAAATTTCCCAAAAGCAAGATGCTTGCAAACAAAACTAAAACAGAGCCACGTTTGTCAGCAGTAGTAAGTTGTTTTGTAGTCTTTTCAGTAACTTCTCTAAATGTTGAAGTCCCGTCCTCCCTGCATAACATATTCTGGACCATGTAGCTGTGAGATGTCTATTCAGGATTTATTTATTTATTTATTTTTTAAAGATAGGGAAAAGCAATCACTTGCTTCAACCGGTATTGAAAATAGCATCTTAAATTGAATATTTCCATAGTGATTGCTAGGTCTCCAGAAATAGAGTGCATGGAGTCATTAGGCAGCTGCTCTCAGCAGGCATAGGAAGAGTCCAATTTCCTGTCTGGAGATGAGGATTAGAGACAGGGAAAGGTCCCATTCTCTTTCCAGTCTCAACAGCTGTTTGAATAATTTGGCAATGAGACTAAAACACTTAACCTTTTAAGTACTGATCACCGTAGTAAGTATATTGTTTGTGTTTTCCAGGTGATCAGACTAGATGATTATGATGGTCCATTCTGGCCTTAAAATTATGACTAGAAAATCCTCTTTTAGGGAAATCTGAGGTACCTGACATTCATGATCAGTCTACGAGAGACTGCTGCCAAGGTATACAAACAGTCTGACAGAAGTTAAGGTTTTATTTAAACAAAAAATGGTATTTACGTTGTGTTGGCATTCATAGATTATAAAGTTAGAAGAGACCATTGTGATCCGCTAGTCTGATCTGCATAACATAGGCCATAAGACTTCCCTGAAGTAATTCCTGTTTGAAAGAGAGCATATCTTTTAGGGGAAAAAATCCAATTTTGATTTAAAAATTGCATGTGATGACTCTACGATGACCCCTTGTAAATTGTTCCAATAGAGAATTAGTCTCACTGTTAAAAATTTGTGCCTTATTGGGTGTGGCAAATCAAAGCAAGGCTTGGCAGACAGAAAAGCTGAATACAGTCTCTGGGACCTGACTTCCCTCTAAACTTTGCCAAGTTTTTATTCAGCAATTAGAGGAATGAATTTGAGAGTCTTTCTTCATTGCCATGTCAGCTGTACAGGCTCAGGATGTCATTTATTACCTAGAGAATGTACATAATTTTCTATTTCCATCAAAGTAGGTCTAGCTGCTACTTGCTTACATTCCTGTTCTCTAAAAAGTAAACAATGCTTACCATGCAGTTTACTCCATACATAGTGTCATGGCGTTGGATATTTCACCAGGGTAATAATGTTATGACTAAGGCCGTGTCTACACTAGAGAGCTTACAGCTGCGCAACTGCACCACTGTAAGATCTCTCACGTAGGCGCTCTATGCCGATGGGAGAAAGCTCTCGTGTCAACATAATTAAATTACCCCCAATGACCAGTGGACATAGTGCTGTGCAGACTACCACTTATGCTGGCTAAATTTACGTCACCCAGAAGGGTGTTTTTTTCATATCCCTGAGCAACAACAGTTTTGCTGACATAGTTGCTAGTGTAGACATGGCCTAAGATTAATAGATGACAGGATGGGTTGTTTTTTCTGTATTTTGTCATAAAGTGAAGCCCCACAACCATCCCAGGATATAATTATCCATTGGCCCTGCATATTGATCAGCACCCATTAATCAAATAGTAACAGGAAATATAAACTGAACTAAACTTTTTTTTTAAATCTGGTGTCTAACACCCTCCATCTTCTAATCTGATGATCCAAAGTAGCTGAGTCCTTTTGTGCTAAAACCAAAAGTCTGCAGGTAGATTGTTCACGAATGATGTATAGAGCTACATAGATGAAATGCAGCAAATGTGCACTAATGCTACATCACTCAGAAAAATCCCTGTTATTTACATAAGCTAACGTCTTTGCCATTAACTCTTAAAACTGCATATCTTTAAAGGAAATTGGAAGTAAATGTTTACAAAATAAAAATCATTGAACTGTAGAAAACCACACAGAGCAAAATTCCATTCTCAGACTAACGTATTTTCAATTAAAACAACGAGGAGTCTGGTGACCCCTTAAAGACTAACAGTTTTATTTGGGCATAAGCTTTCATGGGTAAAAAACCCCACTTCTTCAGATTTTCAACTGGCCATCAAGTGATTTCTACACATGTAAAGAGGAAAAAGGATAGTGTTAGGGTTAAAGCATTGGGTTAGAATTCAGAGATCTGGGCCCAATTCTTGATTCTACTACAACTGTCATGTGTGACTGTGGGCAAATTACTTAGGGCATGTTTACACTGCAGTGTAAGCCTAGGCTCATACTCAGTCTACAGTCCAAACCTCCCTTCCGTCTACACACACATGTCTCAGGCTCAGACCTAGGCTCCTAGTACCCTGCAGGGGTGGAGGGTTCGAGCTTGAGTCTAGCCAGGACCCAGGGTTAGAGCCCTATTGTTTTGCAGTGTTGATGCAGTCCCCTAGACTTGGATCCTGGGAGTCCACCAAAAGTATCCCACAATCCCATGGGCCAACTTCCTTTGTCTTCTCTAGTCCAAGAATCACCAGTTGACTCAAGGGACACAGAAGCAACCCACCTTGGTGTAGTGCAGGAGCTTAGTGAGTCAGTGTTTAACCTTTCCATTGTCTTCTGACCACCAAGCTGCAAACACACTATCACAAAGCTTTCTGTGTTTCCAATGGAGACTGAACAGAAGAAGTCTTTTACAGAGCATGCTGCTTCATGGTCACGGGAGCACAGCCAGATTTGGGTAGATCTCTGGTGCAAGCCAGCAAAACAGTGGACTTTAGTAAGAGTACCAGGAATGACCATGCATACCAACAAATAATGAAGAAACTGGCAGTGTTGCAAATTTACCGGACTAGTGACCAACACAGGGACCAGATTACATTTCTCAAGAATGAGTACCAGAAAATCAGGGACCAGAACCACACTTTGGACTACTTGTTGACATCATGCCTGTTTTATGAGGAGTTTGACTGGGTGCTGAATACTGCATCAAACACGGAGCTAACTGTGGTGCATGATGGTCCCTTGTCAACCAGGATGGTGACTGGCTGGCCCCAGAGTCTAGAATGGAAACTGATCGGAGCCAGCAGAAGGTGCCAAGTAAGGCCAGCGCAGTGACTGTGTTTCTGAAACCAGTCCCAGAGGAGACTTTACTGTAGGAGCAGCAGCAGCATGTCCTGGGGCCTTTCTTGGAGGAGCCTTTCGATGCCCCTCTTGAGGAACAGCCCACTACAGAGCCTGCAGGAGATCTAGAAAGGACAGAAGCTGCCCCAGAGCCTGGTAAGTTTCTGGCTCCATTTTAATGTTTATTAATGTAGGAGTGGAAGGCATTTCCATTCTATGAACCAATGCAAAAGTTATTAAAAGCCCCAGCTAGTTGTGTGTAGCCACTAATGGTGAATTGTATGCCAACAGCTTGGCTCCCTCCCTCTTTCCCCCCCATACATGGAGTTCAAAATGGCAACCTGGAAATGCAAACAGTAAAAACTCCTTGAAAGTGAATTTTTACTAGAAAGGTGCAGATTTTTGCTAGTGCATTCCTGTTTCTTACAAATAATAACCTTGTATTGCCATGTCTGTAAGTACGCTGCTCTGTAACTGCTCAATATCATAATAAACCTGCTGGAAACAGTGAACTGTGGTGGGGAGGGGAAAATGTGTTCCATTCACAAATCTAGTCCATTTCAGTTGACTAGCGTTTGAAATTTTGTCCAGTTAAGTGCTGTGGGGTGGGAGAGGCTAGGAGAATGGCTGTGATGTGTTTACATGCAGTCATAATAGGCCAGCAGGGAAGGTCATATGTCGGGGAAGGTCGTATTTTCCAGGGCTACCTGGGTAGCTGACCAGCCCACTGCACTCCGAGATGTGCTTGTCAGTCACTGTACAGTAGAATACTTTGGTTGCATACACTGCAGGTTTCCCCCTGGCAGCTTGGAATAACACCTCCCTTTCCCATTGAGGGACCAAAAGAAGTGTTATGTCCTCCAAAATATGGAAGGCCTGAAATGATAGAAAAAGCTTTTTGTAGCATGTCCACTGACATTCAACAACCATTCTATACCTGCTGAGAGTGTAATTAAACCATCTTTTGAAGGGCCTCTAAAATCAGGGTATGGATTCATAAGGCAAGACAAAGGGGATACATAGTGTCTCCCAGAATAACGGTGGAGACAGTAACTCCATTTATGACAATGTCATTTGGTGGGAATAGTATCCCAGCCTGCCCATGAATGTAGACTTCCAATTGGCAAAAAATCCAGACATCATGAACTTTTCCTGTGCATCCCACGTTGACATTCATAAATCGACTTTTGTGTCTGCGAGCCTGCATAACAATGGAGTAGTATCCTTTGTGGTTTATGTACTCGTGCTCCTTGAGGAGGGCAAACTACGGGGACCATGAGTTCGATCAATGACCCTGGTGCAGTTTGGAAACCCCATTCTCTCAAAGCCAGCAATTACTTCAGCAATATTGTTTGTGCTCACCACCTTGGGATAAGCCACATGCCTGATTGCCTCAGAAACTCCACCACCACTTTATCCATAGTCAACTTTCCAACACCAGACTGGTTGGCAACGGATCTGTAGCAGTCTGGGGTATAGCAACCCACTTCTGTACTGGTGAGGCTGCTCTCATGCAAATGTCTTTATGATGGAGGGCTGGGGCAAACTGCTCACAAAGCTCCAGCAATGCAGCTTTCGTCATGCAAAAGTTCTGGACCCACTGCTGGTAAGCCCAGGTCTGCATGATGATGTGGTCCCACCAGGTCAGTGCTTGGGCCCTGCTTCAGAAGCACCAGTCCACAAGGGGGCATCAGAGGGTATACCAAGTGTCATGAGGAGCATCAGCAAGTTCCAGTCTGCCCTGTCTGTGTCCTTGTCGTCCTGCTCCATCATAAGCTCCATCAGGTGCCTTTGGTGGATCAGAAAATGCTGCCAAAATATCCACCAGCATCTCACAAAAGCTCTGCCTCTCTCTTGACCCAGGAGTGAAAGCGCAAGCAAGAGAAGTTCTTCAAAAGTTGCCTCCTTCATATTGCTGGCTCTGGTAGCCGGGGGTGCACAGACCAAAATGACTGCTTGGCAGGATGTGTTGGTGGGCTGTTCAAATTTTCTGTAATATGTTTTCCCACAGGGCCCTATGGTCAACTATCAGCAACTGATGAAGTGGGTTTTAGCCCACGAAAGCTTATGCCCAAATAAATTTGTTAGTCTCTAAGGTGCCACAAGGACTCCTTGTTGTTTTTGCTGATACAGACTAACACGGCTACCACTCTGAAACCATGTACTATGTAAAGCAAAAATAATTGAAGTAAAATGAGTGACAGTTAATAACCAGCAGTTTCTTGTCCCTTGTCAGGTTGTGTTGGTAGTTTGGCAAATAATTGTGCTTAATTAAAATTATTTTTCTCTAATTTTATTTCTGGTCTTATATTTAAATATTAGTTGTTTTATGCTTGATAATCTTTAAATTCTTCAACATAAATGCTTAATGCTACTAGCATAACCCAGGGGTTTGAGGAAGACGAGCTCTGTGTGGCTTGATAGCTTGTCTGTATCACCAACAGAAGTTGTTCCAATAAGAGATATTACCTCATCCACCTTGTCTCGATAATATCCTGGGACAGACACAGATACAACAACATTGTCCACCACGTAATGGGCAACTATGAAAAATAACAAAATTCAGTAACTTTTTTGTTTTCTATATAATGTATTTAATATGTGCAGCTAATAGCACTCAAAATGTCAACCTATGTACAAGAAATCTTTATTGTTTAACGTCTTGTTAAAATTAAGCCATAAGTATATATATTTCTGTATGTCACATGGCAGAAAGATGCACAAATCTTATAAAGTTTTGAGATTTGTGAGCATGCTTCTCAGGTTTGCATATTGAACATTTCTATAAATAGGTCGGTCAATCTACATTTCCTATGTTTTCATTAATATTCCTGTATCTTTGCATGTACACTAACACAGTCCATGCTTAATTACTGCAAGAATGTGTCTGGTCTTTAACTTGCAAAGTGGAAGTAAAATATACAGCACATTTTATATCTGCTAAAAGTTTTCAACTTTGTCCTTTGGAAGCCTGTTATGATAAACTCCATTAACAATTACCTTTGAGCTTAGTTCAAAGATAACTGAGAATTATGTCTTCATAAAGACTACGGGTCTGGGACTTAAAATTATAAACAGGAAAAGAGAATAATTAATCTAAATTTGATTCATTATTGAAATCACACAACAAAAAATAATCCATACAGAAGGGGGATCAGGGTGCTTCCAAACAGCCTTTAACAGCTTCAAATCTAAAAAGTGGATAATAGGATCATAAACTCTTGTCATGTATGTCTCTGGTCGCGACATTCTTGTTCCACCCAGAAGGCTTGAAAATTATGCACCTGGTCTTTTTTTTAAACAATAGCTACTGTAAAATCCCATATATATCACCTAGAGTCACAAAAGAAAGCCCATGTTTTACCTGTGGAGACTCACTAGATATTTTTGCAGTCTATCAAAGTCCACAGTAAACGCCAAACAGAAAACTTTAGAAAACTGCAGATAGCATAATTTGAATAGCCATGTTTAGTTAAACCCTTTTAACACATCCATTAGAAGAGTCACACACTGACTCTGGAACTGGTTTAGACATGCTTTGGACTCAATAGCTTCCTATTGGTATGAAGCATAAATCAACCATTTTCAGATAAAGTTTAACAAATTTTTAAAGTAACATGGTCTAGAGATCTAAGCTTGGATTTCATTATTTGGCTTCTTCATACAACTACACAGTTGAGCTAATTTGAGGCTAAGGTGCTTGGATTTACCATTTTTAAGCATAGCAATTGCATACTGTACTTGGGAATAAAACTCCAATTTTCCCAGGCCAGTAATTAGTTTCTACCCTCTGTTCCATGTTAGGACTTAGGCATACCACAGAATAGAGGAAAAGAGAAGCTGGAAAGTGGACAGTTCAAGAGTCCCACTGTTATCCAGATTTAAATCTCTTTGGGACAGATATTCTGTCTTCTTTTGCATGTGGGCCTAGGCATTTTGATCCACAATACAAATAATAATAATTAAAGTCAGGAATATTATCTTCCTGATTTTTTTAAATTGAAATGCTTTATATGCCATTCCCCATTTCCTAAATGGCAGAGAGAAACTGTTGCACTAGGGAGGGGAGAGAATTTAGTGAAGGAGGGGGGATCAGCTGAGAGATTTTGAGTTTCCTGTTGTAAACAGATATGTTCTAAGGTCTCTTCCTTTGACCCGTTGCGTTGCCTGTGGGGAGTGAAAACAAAAACTGGCTGCAGTTTTCTCCTCCTGTCACTAGAGTCTGCATCTGTCTGTTCTAGATCTAGTCTCACTGCTCTAACTGCCAGATGCCCCCCCATTCACTGCTCTGTGCTTCTGCCTGCAACAAAACTGGGGAAGCTAGGGAGGGCAGAAGGCAGCAGCCATTAGCATTGTCTGTGTCGCTCACCTTAACTCTGTCACCCTCAAAACAATGGCAGGTACTGGTGAGAGATAAGAGATAGCAAGGCAAGGGGAAAGTAGTATGCATACCTTGTGGTGGAGAGCAAAGAGGGGGGCACACCTTGGGGGACTGTTGAGAGGAAGGTAGGGGCACTAGGGAGGGAAATGGATGTGGACACTGTCAGGCTAGGGAGGAACACTATGGACTGGGGACAGTATGGAGAGGGGAGAGAGACTGGGGTTACCAAACAAGGTGCAGGTGGAAAGGAAGGGTGACACCACAGAAGGGAGACTGGGGCAGACCTTGACAGCAGTGAGGTTGAAAAATGGTAGAGAGGCCTTACAAAGATGCTCCAGGACACAGTAGAGGGGAAGCACACCTGCTAACTGCCCTGGCTCCCAGACACAACACATTGGGATAGCAGCATCCTAAGAAGATAACAAACAGGTTGTGGGGAAATAGGATTTGTTTAGGGGAGGCATGAGGGAGGGTCTGAAACCTGTTGGGGGCCTCAATAGTTGCTGAATGACATCCATAGAAGGCTTGTCAGAACTAGTCCTAAATCCTGAATCCTTGGAGTTTTCCTGTCACTGTTTTTATGTGTGTTTTTCCAGTGTTGATGATTGTGGTTTGCAAACTGTTAGATACTCTTGCCATGTGGTGTCATTGTGATGGAATATGCACTAATGGCTAAGGAAATACAGGAGAGCTATATAAAAATGCGAGACAGTTTATTTTTCATGGGAACCACTATGGGGAAGGTACTCATGAGGTATTGATGGTACAAAATCATACATTTGTAACACAGGGTGTGAGCCTTTGTATGATTATTGCTTGAAAGCAGCCTCTGGCTTGCTGGATTTCGGTTGTTAGGCACCATACAAGGGATCTCCCTTAAAACACAGGACAGGAGGTCACTTTAATACTATATATCAGTATGTAACATGTGAGCCAGAGAATGTAGGTTTTTAGTCTTCCGGGTTTATATTTTACCCTCTCAGGATACGTCGACACTATATTGTAAACCCAGCTCTGTGGGACTTAGACATTTGGAATTAGTGTTTCTAAGACTGCATTTGAACATCCAAATTGCATTGTAAACCTGGGCTTACAAGCACTGGACCTGGGCCTTGCAGCCATACTAAACTTCTACACTGCACAATGCAGATCTTCTGCCTCGGGTCTGTGTCTTGAGCTGCAGCCACATTGCAAAATGACAGGGCTTGGACCTGAGTCTCAGTGGGACTCAGGTTAGGACCTGGGTCCTGAGTGCTTGCTGACCTGAGTCAGACTGATTTGTGTGTGGATGGAGGGCAGGCTTGGGCTCAGAACTGAGTCAGAGCCTTGGCTTAGTGTGCATTTGTGACAATGTGGGAATTTTCTGTAATATTTGTATGAAGTCTATGTGTGCCTCAGTTTCCCCTACATGCTGCATTGTTACCTAGTGGGGGAAAAGGACAGTCTGCTCTCAGAGTAGGTGTGGATGTCACCTAGCTGTCTCAGCCCTGGTCTACACTAGGAGTCGATGCTCGCCTCGGTACTGTGGAAGCACTCTACTGAGTTAATGCACTTAATGCACTTAGAGCATTTTGTGTGGGGACACACACAATCAACTATATAAAAACAATTTATAAAAAACTGACCTATAAATTTGACCTAATTTCATAGTGTAGACATCAGTCTTAGTTTCACATATCAATGGAGTAGCTGAGAAGATAATGGCAAATACAATCACCAAGACATTGACACCTAGCAACCAACGACCCAGAAGGATATGGATTTCCCTGCTTCGCCTCAAGGTCCCGGGAAGCGGAGCAACAATCCCCAGCCTGATAACAAAGAACTGGAGTGGTGTGAGGTGTGGGAGAAGAGTTGGTTGGGGAAAGGAGTCCAGGCTTTCACCTGGAGTCTGACCAAGGACTGGAGGTCAGACTGAGAGACAGAGCTTGAACAATGGGGTTCACTACAGCTTGTCTGGGCTCTGGGCTTATCAGAATGGTCTATGCTTTAACCTTCAGTTTTCTCTGCTACCCTAAGGACTTCCTAAATTGTGTTCCAGTTGACTAATAAACCCTGCTGTTTTGACAATGCAGTTTGAGTGTCACTGCAAATGCTTGCTGAGGTGCATTAATCCCTGAAGAGTGTACAGGTCTCTACCAAAAGCTTATCTCAGTTGGACTCAGCTGAGATGTGAAGGAAGAGTGCTAAAGGCCCAGAGATCCGGTCTAAGGAGGCGGTGAAGCCACATGGCTTGCCCTGGAGGCAGAGTCAGATCCCTAGGGGGTCAGGCTCTCTGAAAGGGTTCCTCCTAGAGACTTTTCCAAAGCTGGAGGCATAGCACCGATCCTGTGGATCCGTGACAGCAGTGTAAATATATCCTCAAGGGCTTGATCCTGTGAGGTGTTGAGCACCTCGACTCCCATTAAAGTCAATGGGAGTTGAGAGGCCTAGCCTCTCTTAGGAGGCACTCAGCACCTCGCAGGACCAGGCACTTGAGAAAAGCATTGCAAAAGCACTGAAAAAAATGCATTAGCTTTGAGGCCCTGATAATCAATATATTAATGTAAAAATAACCTAAATTACCAGAACATTCTGGTGGCTGGGGACAGAAAAACTCTCATCCTATGGTTTATTTGAGGAATTTTTTCTGAAAAAAAAAAAATTATTGGCAGGTATAAAGGCAATTGTGCAATCAGTTTACACAGGAAATTGAGCCAATACATGAGAGACTGAGCTCACAATGTGGACGAGGTGTATTTTAAAAATATTCCTTCAACAATCAGGAAAATAAAACATAATTTCACTAAAACTTTCAACAAATGTTGAATTTTTGCGCCACAATTTCCCATAAGCCACATATAGTACAGTATAACCCACTTGCTTATTAGCTTCTAGGAGGTCTAAAATCTTCAGTCTGAATAGAGTTCATTGCTTGGTATTCAAAAAACTAGTCCAGCTATCAAAACTTAGTTAATTATTAAGCCTATGTGTTTAATCAGGATAACTGACTCTGCAAATTGTGGAAATCTAATGCTCTTCTGTTTAAGCAGGTTCTGCAGCCAGAAGGAAAATGGGATCTTATTTTCAACATTTGGTTAGGTTAAGTACAATAATATTGGATATTTCTGCTGACTGAATACCAATCCTACTTGCGTAGTTTTGCCAAATTCTAGATTTACGTTTTGCTTTTCTAGTATGGAGAAGTTTTTGGATCACAGAATTTTGCTGATAGTAATTTCATTTTTAACAAGTCTGCAGAGTACAAAGCTACTGTCAGAGTGGAAAAAGTGTGGCGATCAGGAATGTGAAAGTAAGTTAAAAGGTTTTTATTTTTAATGAGTCTGGTAAATCCATATGTAGTCATTTCAAATCACAATGTAGAAGCCCACAATAAAAATGTGAAAGAAAATTTGGGAAGTGTAAATGCTTTAATGTACTGTTGTCAAAGTATTAGGCTTATGAAGGATACCCCTATATATTTTCCATAAAGGAAGAATATTCCTGGAAAACCCTCCTGTGGGATTATGTTGTGGAAATATGCAAAAGGACAAAGTTCAGTAGAAATACTTCTTGTTACCAGTACATTAGAAACTTGGAGCTAACATCTTATAGTTTTCCATGAGTTTCCTGAAAATAGTCTATGTTAAGAAACATCTAATTTATTTATTTTTAATTATTCTTCTCCCTATACTGAAATACTTTAAAAAAAATTCTAAACTGATATATCTGTAAATGTAAAATGAATACAAAAATGTTTACAGAAACACATATTCTGGTTTCGCAAAATGTTCTTTTTTTCCCCCCATTATAAGTTCTTCTTGTGAAAGATACTGCTCATTTGTCCTTTATTTATTTTTCCTGCTATGGTGTGAATTAAAGGCAGAAATTAGTTAAGGAATATGATAGAAAGGCCCTATATACTTTTGGGAGAATCATCTGCATAAATAGCTGACCAGGCTTGCTGCAGAATCAGAAATGGCAGTGATACAAAATGGATACTTTGTAGAAAAGCCACCTCTCTGATTACCACTATGAAACCTGTTTTTGTCACATATACTTGGAGCCAGTTTTTCAGCTGCCTCCTTTGGTTTTGCACTTACAAATTTTTGCACTTTCAAAACTGAGAGCCTATCTGCCTTGCAAGCTGACATTTGCACACAGAGTTCCCAATCCTGCAAATTGCTCTATGCAGCTGGATCCTTGCACCCAGGTGGAGCCCCATTGACTTCAGGCTGCTCCAGGCAGGCTCAGGTGTCTGCTTCTGTGGAGCAGCTTATGGGAGGGATTGGGACTCAAACTGAGTATAGTATTTAAAAAGTTATTGAAAAGGAAATTGAAATGAAAGCCAGACACCTAGACTTTAAATTTCCTGCTTTTGGCAACACGTATATTTCTTCATGCTTATATTGTTTAAACTTAGCTTTTTTGTCTTTAATATTATGTTCAAAAGATATGACTAAAATAGCTGAAAAATAAGCCAATGAAAATGTGCAATATTTAAAAGTCAAACAATCAAAATACTTGGAAAATGTTGTCTTTGGATCTTCCAGATTGTTATGGACGTGTGGAACACCTTACCCTGCAGCTGCTCCACATGTATAACTCCTATTGAAGGCACTGGAAGTTTTGTGCATGCCAATACTGAAAGATGGTCTGAACATCTAGGACTGGGTTCTGTTCTCACAGATGTCAATAGGATTTTTGCCACTGACTTTAATGAGAGCATGATAGGGCCTCCAATGTATATTCTAGTTTTTGAGTAGCTTTCTACTTTAGAATTTAAACAGTGATATTGTCATAAAACATATTTTATTCATATATAAACAATGTTTAGTGTTTCTTTATATACATCACATCTACTTTTTCAGAGTGATGAATGATTTAGGAAAAATAGTTATTCTAGTTGCTTTTTGCTCCCTTTTTACATATATTCAGCCGCAATGAGCAGAGTCCAAGGCACTAAAGACTACGTAGGGCCTGACTGCCGATATCTGAAATTCAAAATGGGGGAAGAGATAATCGTATACTCCAAACTTTCAAGAAAAAGGGAAGATTTGTGGGCAGGAAGTGTAAGTATTTCAGTCTGCAATAATTTCACTATGAGCAAGCTAAATAAAACAATAATACAGAGGTGGTCAAACTTACTGACCCTCCGAGCCACATACAACAATCTTCAGAAATTTGATAGCAACGCCAGGGCAGGTATGCCTCGGAAGTCTGAAGCTCCGAGACTCTCCTCCCTGCTGGACAGAACCAGAGACGGCGCATGGGGGGGCACACAGTGTCATGTGCCCCCCAAAGCTTTTTGCCAGGGTTTGCTGGCCCTGCTTGGTCACATGGTGTCACTGGGCCCCCTCCCTGCATGGCAGCTGCTGAAGCCAGCAAGTTGGGAGCTGCAGCTGTGGGGAGAGGCAGCCTCAAACAGCTGGGAGCTGCAGGGAGCGCCGCTGCTTTTGCTGCTGCCTCTCCCACTCAAAGCTAACACATGGGAGCTTCAGGGAGGGGCCAGTGAGGGTAAGAGAGGGGGCATGCCTGGGGGAGGGGCATGACTCAAGCTGTTGGGGGGCCGAACCTTTAAACTGAACTCCCCACTCTCAACAGGCACCAGTTGTCTTTGGCAGAAGCCTCTAGCCCCACCACCCCACTGCAGGGCAGAAGCCCTGAACTCCCTCTCCCCCACCAGTCTGGTAGGCAGAAAATGGGGGCATAGGGGACTTTGTGAGCCGCATATTAACTGTGAAAGAGGCACAAGCGGCTCACAAGCCACAAATTGGCCACCCCTGTAATAATACATTTGCACATCCATAATACCTGTCATCTAAGGATCTTACAACACTTGATGAACATTAGCCAATTAAGGCTCATAGCATCTTTGTGTGGTAAGTAGTTATGATTTCCATTTTCCCCAGAGAGGGAAAGTTAACCCCAGATTTGCCCAAGGTCCCATTGGGAGTGATAGAGCTGAGACTGCAATCCTGGTCTTCCGTCTCACAGTAATTATGCTATAGTCATTACCATATTATCCGTCTTTTAACTACATGGCTTACTTAGAACAGTTCAGGTCTATTGGGTCAAGCATCCACAGACTAATTAGAATGTAGGTAAGGAGTTGTTAAAACTATCTAATCAAAAATCCAATTTTGATGTCTGATCCTGCAATTTTTGTTAAAACAAATCTCCCAAAGAAGTAATTGGGAATTTTTCTTGAGCACCTTCAATAGAATGGTCAAATGGTTAAGACAGTGGTGGACTTAAGATACAGTGGACATGTGTTTGCATGGATTCAAACCTTGTAGGTCGGGGTGGGCAAACTTTTTGTCCCGAGGGCCACATCTGGGTATGGAAATTATATGGCGGGCCATGAATGCTCACAAAATTTGGGATTGGGGTGAGGGAGGGGGTGAGGGCTCCAGCTGGGCTCTGGGGTGAGGCCAGAAACAAGGAGTTCAGGGTGTGGGAGGGGCTTCAGGCTGGGGTTGGAGTGCGGGGCGGGGGTGAGGGCTCCAGCTGGGGGTACAGGCTCTGGGGTGGCGCAGGGGATGTGGGGTTTGGGGGTGCAGGAGGGTGCTCCAGGCTGGGACCAAGCGTTTCGGAGGGCGGGAGAGGGATCATGACTGGGGCAGGGGGTTGGGGTGTGGGAGGGTGTCAGGGGCACAGGCTCCAGGCAGCACTTACCTCAAGCAGCTCCTGGAAGCAGCGATATATCCCCCCTCCGGCTCCTACGCGGAAATGCAGCCAGGCAGCTCTGCATGCTGCCCCATCCTCAGGCACCACCCCTGCAGCTCCCATTGGCCATGGTTCCCAGGCAAAGGGAGATGCGGGGGCAGCACTTGGGGTGGGGGCAGCATGCGGAGCCCCCTGGCTGCCCCTACCCATAGAAGCCAGAGGGGGGACATGCCGCTACTTCCGGGAGCCATGTGGAGCCACAGCACGTGTGGAGCGGGGAAAGCCCCCAGCTGGAGCGGGGCAAGCCCTGGACCCCGCTCCCCAGCAGGAGCTCGAGGGCTGGATTAAAATGTCTGATGGGCCGGATGTGGTCCCCAGGCCATAGTTTGCCTGATAGCTCTACCAAAAATAAAGTTAACCAACGCAGTCTATAAGTGAAACTTTATGCATTTTGAAAATTTGTACATGTCATAAAATATATATTTACCTAGTTGAGCAGAATAATTTCAAAAGCAGCACAGGTGATCATTGCCTGTTGTCTTTGATAATATAAAAATGTAATGATTTTCCTTCAGTTAGGAGGTTGGTAGCTCAGATTACTAGATAACCCTGTACCTCCTGTTGACATGGATCATAACAATTTCTCATCTAGTTCCCTAGCACATCCTACACAGAGAAATAATTTAGAGCTGGTTGTAGATATCCAATATATACATTACATTTGTGAACATAAAATACATGGAGGAGTATGGTTCTCATTTGCTCTGAGGGAATGAATTTGGTCTGGCTTAAGCCACTGGGAGCTTTGCCACTTATATCAGTGGGCGTGGGATCAAATCATTAGTGCATATAATAGCATGTGAATTGAAGCTGTGTCCAAACTACTGTTTTGATACTGAACCAACATTTGTTCACAATAGTAATGTGCATTGTGTAAATTGTAAAACACAGCATGGGATATATAGTGTCATATGCTTCAAGAAGTGATGGAGAAAACATTTATATGTGAAGGGGAAGGGGTTCCATTGACCAAAATGGGTATGAATATCAACTTTAGAGGGCTCTTCTAATCTAAGTATTTGTTTGATCATAAGTTCTTAGCATGCAAAGATACACACATCATCTGTATATATAACAAAATGCTAAATACTCTCCTTCCATTTTTATTTTTATAGAAAGGGAAGGATTTTGGATATTTCCCAAAGAATGCAGTTCAAACTGAAGATGTTTTTATTATACAAGAAGTAGAAGTGCCAACTAAGGTAAACTAATATCACCAGTCTTCCCTGTGTACTGATGAACAGCTGAAATTTTGTTCTCCAGCTGATACATGGGTAGAAACTCAGGTGTCATTGCAAGTCTTCTTTGGGGTCGTTCAGTATGTGTTTTTCTTGTTATTCTACCATTTGTCTGTGTATATTGCTTAGACACAGATCTCTATTAAAAAGTTTAGATCCACACATTATACCAAGTAAGCCAAATAGAGCCATGAGGAATATCCAGATTACCTACATTTCCTCATAGAAGGCTATACACACATACTATTGTACAGAAGCAAAAAAGTAGATAAAATGGGTGTATTATTTTATTACAGAATACTTTAAAACATCCATACACATAATAAAAAGGTGACTATTATTCTTTTAGGAAACTGATTTCCTTTGTCTTGATGGAGGTGAATACCTTTTGGAAAATAAAGATAGTGTATTGCACAATCATAATGAAGAACGTGAATATCCATTGCCTTACAAAGAGCCAGAATCAAAGATGTCCGAAGGTGAGCTCCAAAAACAGACAACTATTTCCTTCCAGTGGGAACATGGAATTGAGTCATTTCCTGAAAGTGATGAATTAGACAGAAAGTTCAAAGACCCTCACACTCAAAAGGAGACTGAGAGCAATAAATTGTTCAGAAAGAACAAGAATGGAAAAGATGATGCTGTCCTGCAAGAAGCTGAAAGCAGTCACCCACTGAAACCAGCTCCTTTAGAATCTACATGGACTGTTTCTGGTGTTGTAGGATGGCTTGGCCTAGGAAGTAAACAAGATGAGGAAGCTTTTGAAACAGTGACCAAATCTCTAGAAGAAAATACATTCAGAAGCAGAAAAATAGCAATAACTCATGAAAGTGACATGAAAGAATTAACTGATGAGGATAAACCAGAGTCTTCTGGCTGGTTTCAGAGTAGATTGACAGATTTACTAAATTTTGGTAGAGAGAATTCAGTCCTTGGTTTGCTGTCCAAAGAAAATAATCCACAAATCCATGATAGTTCTAGTAATGCTGAGCATTCTGAGTTTGAACAAAGAAATGCAGCTGCAGAAAAATCAACAGAAGAAAAGCAAAAAAGTCACAATGAGGTATCCAAATCAAGCTGGTTTAATTTGGGTTTAAGTGATGTTTTAACATTTGGGCATGCTAAGGAAGAGAACCCTATAACAAAAGAGGAGCAAAGCAGAGAAATGAAGGTTGCAACAGATAAGAATGAAGAAATTCAGACTTCGACCCCACAAGAAACTGAATCTCAGATGGACAGAGAACTGAAAAAGGAAACAGCCAAAGTAATGATAAGTGAAGAACAAAATAACAAGAAAAATAATGTACATGAAATATTAGATTCAGACAATAAAACACCAACTTCTGAGGAGCTGCCAGTAAATGAAGATAATCCTCTCAATTTAAAGAGCACCAAAAATGCAGAAGAGTCATCTTTTACTACAGATGTTGCTGACAAAGACAAACTAATTGAACCTCACAGTTCAGAACAAAACCCAGTATCAGAAACTCCAGTTATGGAAAACCCTGAAGTTAAAGAGATAACACAGGAGTCAGAAAGCATAAATGGCCAGTCAGGTTGGTATGAAAAAATATATAGTAACTTCATTACATTTAATAGGGACACGTCAGATAATGAACAGGGGCAGGAATCTGTGGTTGCTCATGGCATACAGGAATCAGTTACATCCCAGCTTCGCTCTTTTCCTAGCTCACCTCAAAGCTTAGACTCCACTATTGCTAAAAATTCAGAAGAAGAAAAGCATGACAGGTTTGAAGAATCTCAATCTTTCCTCTCATTTAGTCATTTTACAAACATACTGAGCTTTCACAGTTTAATAACCAAAGTAAAGGAATCTGTGCAAAATGCACAGGAGGATTTGAACTTTAGTGGAGAACTCGCCCAATCTGAAAATAATGATGAAATATTACAAGGAAGTAAAGAAACTGCAGTGAAATTACAAGCAAATCAGAGGGTTAGTGAGACTGTGCGAGAGAAGGGAGATGTGGCAATGTCCCAAGAAAGTGTTCTGTTGTCTCCATTAGCAGTGCAAGGTAATGAACAAAGTAGTGAAAAAACGATACAATATGCCAGATTAGTAATATATAACAATACTTCACCCCTTTTATCTGTAGAATCCCAATTAGAATCTAAAATCTCCCAAGGTCAACATTCACAAATATCTAGATATTCAAACCCTGAGGAACCCGTTTCTGAGGGTAGTGAAAGACAGGAATTTTGTAATATAAAAGATAACAGTGATGTCCCTATCTCCAAAGACCAGCAGCATGCATCTTCAGATTTAAAGTTAGAAAATACAATAGATTCACCAGTACAACATGAATATATAACTGAAGATTTTTATTCTAGTAAACAGCGTGTTTTATCAAAAGAGGAACCAATTGAACATAAAGAGGACAGAACGGATAAGAATGAAGAAATGCATACTTTAAAGCTACAGGAAACTGAAACTTACATAGAGAGGAAATCACAAAGAGAAATAGCTGAAATGATGCAAGATGAAGGACAAAATAATCTGAAAACACATAAACAAGAATCAGTAGATTCAGAATTTGACACACCAAGTTCTGGGGAGTTGCCAGCAAATTTAGATAGTCTTCTGAACTTCAAGAAAATCCTAAATGAAGCTGAGTCACCTCTTACTCAAGGAATATCAGACAAAACCAAACTAACTGAGCTTTACAGTACAGAACAAAATTCAGCAGCACAAAGTCAAGTAATAGAAAACACTGAAGTAAAAGAGATAACAGAGGAATCAGAGAGCAAAAATGACCAGGCAGGTTGGTATGAAAATATCTCTGGCAACATAGATTTTAATATGGACATATCAGATGATCAAAAGGAGCAGGAATCTGTAGTTTCTCAAGACACACGGGAATCAGTTGTAGCCCAGCTTTTATCTTCTTCCAGTTTATCTGAGGACTTAGACACAGCTGATAATTCAGAGAAAGACAAGCAAAACCAGTTTGAAGAACCACAGTCTGTCTTTTCTTTTAGTCATTATAAAAACATACTGAGCTTCCAATGTTTTGCAACCAAAGATGAGCATTCTCTGCAAAGGCTACAAGAGACTCTGAGCTTCAGTGATGAAAATGGCCAGACTACAAATGGCAAAGAAATTGAACTGAAAGGCCAAACAAATCAGAAGATTAATGAACAAGTACTAGAGAAGAGTGATGTAGACATTTTCAAAGAAAGTGTTCTATTTTCTCCGTTGACAGTGCAAAATGTTGAACAAGATAGTGAAAACACAATGAAAGATACTAAATTAGTAAAAGATAGCTCACATCTTTCATTTACAGAATCCCAGTTAGAACACAGAGTAGACCCTTTATTTACATATCCAAAATGCAAGGAACCCAATTCTAAAAGAAATGAAAGAGAGGAATTTTCTAATATAAAAGAGAAAAGTGAAGTTTCTGTTTTAGAAGATGAGCAGCAGGTATCTTTAGAAACAAAAATAAATATAAAAGATTTACCAGAACAACATGGATACTTCCGTGAAGATTCTTATTCTAGTCAACAAAATATTATTAAAAAGGGAGTAAGGCAGGGTTACTTAGCTGAAAATTTTTCAGAGGATAATGGTCATGAACTTGGCATTGATCACATTGCTGACACAAAGAAAATTCAAGTTTCAGACCAGTTATCTTCTCTGGATTTTGATGAATCACTATCAAAACACCATGTAAATAATGAAGTACAGGCACAACATATTACTTTGGAGTCTGAAGAAGAAGGAGAACTCACTGATGAGGAATATACTGAAAATTCTTCAGACAAAGGTTTGCGTGATGTCTCACAAGATTCCATAAAAGATCATTTTTCCAGCTCAAATGTTGATGATGTTGTGTTAGACAAAATTGTAGTGAATAGCAAAGACATTAGTCATTTTTCCCAAGACAGAATAAAACAGCCAGAGAATTTTTCACAACATGTTTCAGAGTGTGGTGAAAATAACCTAGAACACAGTGAGCAAATGATAAAAAATTATGAGCCAAATAAACCCCAAAATGAAAAGAGAGCAAATATTTTGGCTAACCAAGAAACATCTTCAGTAGCTACATCTGAGGAAATAATACAAAGTGAGAGTATAATTCTTGAGCAAGACAGTCACACATTAAATTATTTTATGTATGGTCTGCAAAACAAAGGCAATGAAGTTCCACAGTCTTCTATGCCATTTCCACAGGAGCAAATAGATGACGAATACAATAAAAGAGAACATATTTCAAATCCGTCTGAACAGCATCCTGATAATATTAGAATTAGTTATGATTCATTAACAGTAAATGTTCTTGGTGAACAAGTCCTACAAGAACAAATTATAGCACCTGAAGCTAGTGCTGATACTTTTTCTGAAGAGGAGCTTCAGTCTCAACAAATTTCCATGAATATGCCACACCATAAGAAAGAGCCACTAGATATAGAACTGGATGATTCATCTTCCCAACATGAGCCTCTGATATCAGAATGTGGGACTGGGGATAATAGTAATTCAGATCCTGGAAAGAAATATAAAACTCAGATGCTACATAATAAAAGAAAAGAATCTTCCATACCATCAGATTTAGAAGTACCTGAGCCCAGCAGTTCAAGTCATCATGAAGATATGGAAAGCATAAATACAGAAAATGAATCTGAATACCAGAAAATATCATCATATCCTCATTCAAATGACAATGTAACACCAAAGTTACAGGATGTAGCAGAATCACAGAAAATGTCTGAAGAAAGTTTAGTTATAACAAAAACAACTGCAGAATCCAGTCATATCCTACTTAATGAACACGAACATTTATTCCAAGAACAATCTAGTGTAGTTGAAAACTCTGAAAAAAAACCCCTAGCATTACATTTAGAATCTTTTGAGTCTACTGAATTGCAAACCCAGGCACCTTTTAAAAATCATGGTGGCTCTAATCCTAACAAGCCTTTGTTACATATTCCCCATTATCATGATTCAGCACACAGCAACATAGAACATGTACCTTCGCAAAGTGAGCAGGGCTTGGAAACACTCCATTTAAATGCTGTGAAACATAGAGATCTGAATGGTAAAAGACACATTGACAGGGAAGATGCTCTTCCAACTGAAAACATAAATCATATAAAAAAATTAACTACTTCTGAAAAAGCAAAAGATAGTAAGGACAAAAGCAAAAAAGATACTGAGGATCAGAAAAAAACAGACTCCCAAAATATAAATTATAAAAATGGTGTCATGACAGCGGGGGGAGTGGCTAGTATTTTTACAAAAACTTCACATTTTCTTGGAAGTTTGTTTAGTAAAAATAATAATGGAGACTTTAGAATAAATTCTGAACACAAAAGTCCTGTCCTAGACCCAAATGAAAACAGGGAAGATATTAGGATAAACCAGATAAAGGTAGAATTTAATAACGTGCAAAGGAGAGAGGCTGAGTTAAAGGAAAACGAATCTGAACAAGAGAAAGACACAATTCAGACGGCAGAAGCTACAAATAATTTAAACATAGATAATTTTAAAATGCTAAAAGATAGTTCTGAGGAAGGACAACTTGGCATTCAGGAAAAAAATATTACATCAGAAACAGGAACAAACAACAAGGAAACTGATAAAACCATAATCTGGGAGACAGGGTCTATGTCCCAGAAAACCAGGAAAGAAGGCCAAAGATTAATTGAAGGGGACACAGATATATCCAACCCATTCATTGTGTACCAACAGCTTTATTCAAAATTGTCTCAGGAAATGAAGCAACCTTTAAAGAGTCTATGTGAAAAAAACAAACTCTTGGTGCTAGAGCAACAGTTTAAAAAAGTTCAGCATGATATCACTACTTTTACATGTGAAGACAGTTTCATGCAGAAGAAACAAGTGACTGCTTCTGTGAAAGAGGAACATAATCTGGACATTGACTATGAGAAATGTATAAAGGAGAAAATGAATTTTCTTCCAGAAGTACAAGATCTTCTGTCAGCCATCAGAACGAAGTGTGAAGTCCAAAATGCAGAATCAGGTACTGGACGACTGCTTTACTAATTAAAGGTGATAAAACAAGAACAATACTTGCTTTGTGTGAGAAAAATGTAAGACAGGTGTGACACTGTTCACTTTTAGTGGTTTAAAATCAACACTAGTGAATTTAGCTACTAGCTGTTAATAGGTGATTAGAGTGTAGCTATTTAACACTTTCTTTGAGGAATATATAACTCCCTTATGCCACACTAATTATAGGTTATGGACACCGTTATGTAATATAAAATATATGGACATTGGTAAAGTACTTGTAAAAAATCAGTGGTAACGCCAGTAGAAAACCACCTAAAATTGTTAAGAGATAAAGAGTTCACAGTTATTCCAGAGATAGTTCCTCTTCCTTAGGTTCTCTGGCCTGATCCAAAGGTCACTGAAGTTAATGAGAGTCTTTGCATTTACTTCAGTGCACATTAGACCAGGCTATCTGTTGTTATACTTCACACCATAGCCTGTTATTTTACTCTGGTGAGTAAGTCCATTGATTTCAAAAGTCAGACTTAAGACTACTTTACCATGATTCTTTTTTATAATCAACCCCATTGTAATCAAACTCTTGATACCATTGCATATTTTGGTTCCAGTAGTCATTGATGGCATCATAAAGTACCAAACTGTATCATATTTGTGTGACTAGTGCCACCATCATTTAAATTATCATTCTCACAATATAAGTAAAGTAGGAATGTAGTTGGTAAATGTGGTTTTTCTAATGGAAAAATTTTATCCCTGGTATAAATCTACTGAAGCCAGTGAAGTTATACCAGAAATGAATTTGGCCCAAAGGATCAAATATTCTAAATCCTCTAAAATTATGCCCACAGTTTAACACCTTCAATATTTCTCAGTCAACAGTGCATACAAACTGCATAGTTAGATATATAACTACATACATACATACAAATCTAAAGTTTTAGGTTGCATAAAAATCTAGGCATAACATGGAAGTAGGCATGTGCAGTTTCAGTAGCCAAACTGAGGCTTTGAAAATATGACCCAGTTTAGGGTATTTTCTAATAAATAAAATTTTTGCATGAACAGACTTAATTTTAATTAATGGTAACCCTTTTTCTCTAACAAATTGCTAATTCTTCTTAGCTCACTTAATGTAACTAATTGTGACTGTATTGTATTTTTATATAGTAGCTGTACTTCCAACTGCTATGAAAAATTAATTAATGCTTATTTCCTTTTTGTGGCTGGAAAGATTTTGTTTTCTGAAGCCTTCTGCTTGTTTAATCTAAATCATTGAACTAATTAAAGAAATCAAAATTTAGGATGGTACAGATAACTCCAGTCGTTTTTGCTCTGTCATCATATATCTATATATATATGCAGAGTGGTGACATACAATAATTTCACAGTTGCTGAACTAGATTATGAAATTTTCCACAAAATTGAGTTAATCTCGTATAGTAGTAGCATTTTTTGTTAATTGTATGAGCTCTTGATACTCTTCTATATGTGCAGCTGCTGTGTGCTGCCATTCATTACTCACAGACAAACATGTCTATGATTGTTCTTTGTGCATATAACATTTGCAAGGACATTTGTTCTTTTATGGAAAGCTGATCATCTTTAGTTCTGTATGAATTCTTTTTTCCTGGCTATTACAGCTCTCTTACTTGAGTTTTCCTCTCACATATCTGAACATGGTTTCATAAAGAGACCTGGCAATCCTGGAAGAGTACTCCAATCAGTACTGATCCAAGACAAAACATAAATTTTTCTAAGTAGTGAACTATATTCTGGCCTTAATTACATCTGGGCAACACAAATTCTTCTTTGAGTGCTTGCTCATGTTGAATCCATTCTAGGTGTGTGCGCACCCACATGCATGGTTGTTGGAGATTTTTGCCTTAGCGGTATCCGTAGCGTCGGGAGTGGCATCCCCCTCAGCGCCGCTCTAATGTGCCAGTATATCAGGCGCCACCAACCCTACGCCCTCTCAATTCCTTCTTACCGCCCGTGGTGGTTAGTCGGAGCGTCTTCCCTTGCACTGCAAGGGCTAGCGGTTTTTTGTCTACTGACTTTGAGCCTTACGGCCTTGTAAATAGTTTTGTTTATAGTAGTTAGTGTTAAGTAGTTGTTAAGTGTAGTTAATTGTTAGCAGTTAGGGTCCCAGCCAGGACTTTTCCCCAGGTGGGGCATGCCCTGGTCTCCTGGGGTCTAAGCTCTGCATGGACTGCAACAGGCCTATGCCTGTAAGTGACTCCTATAGCAGCTGCCTCAAGTGCTTAGGGGAGTCACATGTTAGAGCAAGGATGGGCAAACTTTTTGTCCTGAGGGCCACATCTGGGTATGGAAATTATATGGCGGTCCATGAATGTTCACAAAATTAACAATTCAGAGGTATTCAAATAAACTCTATTTAATAAAGATACATTTTAGTGGAAATAAACATAAAACCTCGAGGGTGGGGCCATAGGAGACCGGGAGGGTCTGGGCTGTGGTGACTGGCTGATGAGGAATGAGGTGAGTCTCTCAGAGGAGCGGTGCCTCAGGGATTGGTCGATGAAGGAGCTTGCAGTTCCTAATTGGACTCGATTAGGGGGGTATCCCTGCGAAACTGCTGGTCTTGATCATTGGGTAGTTTGGGCGGAGGCTGGTGCCAGGAGGCTGGCGCTTCGGGGATTGGGTGTGCTGCCACGTAGGGGCAGTGTTCTGATCCCAGAAACAGTGCAGTGAAGTCTAGGTAAGCAGTGCCAATCGTGCCTATGCAGTGTGGTTTTGCATGCAGGAAGATGGTGCTCATTAAGGAATTGTGAGTTGGGGGGCTGGGGAGTGCCAGGCAGGCAGAGCGGGGCAAGTCCCCCATCCCGCTCCCCTGCGGGAGCTTGAGGGCTGGATTAAAAGGTCTGATGGGCTGGATGCAGCCCGCGAGCTGTAGTTTGCTCACCCCTGCATTAGATACAAGTGCCAAATTTGTAAGAACTTCCGGCCCCGCATGTAAAAGGAGTGGGATATTCAGCTATGGGCTCTCCTCATGGAGTCCACCCTGCGTCCGGCCTCCATGCAGCCCCTCTAGGACTCGCCAAGTACCTTGGCCTTGGCGCACAGTGTGCCCCTGGCACTGGGCTCTGCCCAGCACCATTCCCCGTTGCTGGTGCCCAAAAAGAAGACTAAAAAGCATGGCTCCCCAGCACCAAGCAAAACGGGCCATGGGTCATTGGGCAAAAGACCCACTTCAGGCTGCCCGGCCACTCCGGAGCCGTGTGTTCGCATCACCCCAGCTGGGGCCCTTAACCTTGTGAAACGTCCACCACCGATTCCCAGGAGCAGCATGGGACCAAAAACCCTGGCGGCACCGACACCTTCAAAGGCTCCCCCAGCACCAAGAGAGTACAGGCCTCTGCTAATGCTGCCGATGCAGCATGTGCCCAGGAACCAGCAAAGGTTGCCCTTGAGGACAAGCCAGCCACTAAGACCGCTCAGGGGGCAGTGGAGCACCACTGATCCCCCGAGACAAAGTAGCACTCTCTACCTCCATGCCGCAGATTGCTGGAGTTGTAGCCCAGACACTCTGGGGCTCATCCTTGGTCACTGGAGCCATGTTCACAGTCGCCGCCATCTTGATGCAGATCACCTAGAGCAAGAAGCCGGTTTCCGTTCTACCGACTCCGCTCGCCCTCCCACCAATCGTCCTCTAGGTGTAGGTCCTGGTTGCCTGTATTGTGAGAGCGCTCTCCGTCACATCTCCAGTCCCCCTGGCATCGGCACCGGTCCTCTTGTTACCAGCACCAATCACCTCGCTCCGGGCATTGGTCTCCAAAGGCAATGGTCAGCAAGCAGAGCCAGGCATCAATGGCCCCACTGTGGTCACCGGCAGGGGAGTCCTCCGGCATGGAAGCCCAGTTCAGCCCCTCATCTTGACTGCACCAGCATGAATGGGAACCCGAGGCTGCATTGACATTGATGGCGCCAACTTGGCAGCATGGCCAGTGGCCAGCGCAGTGGCCTTACTGGGATGCATGGGGAATGCCGGTTGTGGCAATGCCCCCTTCTCACCACTCATCAGTTGTCGCCTTGGACCAACAGCTGGCGGCACTGATGGCACCGGCCTCAGTGCAGGAGGCACACTCGGTGGTCGAGGCAAAGGGAATGGCGCCCATCCCTAAGCCTCCCTTCCCTGTGGGGAAAGATGCCCCGGAACCTCCCCTGGGTGGTGCAATCATCGTCCTCGTCCCCGGATGAGACAGTTGTGGGACCCTCAAGGGCCAGCCCGATGGACGATTTCAAGGAACACCAGGCCCTGCTGCATCGGGTGACCAAGAGCTTGGGCCTGGAAGTGGAGGAAATGGCTGAGCAGGTTGACACTTTGTTTAATGTCCTGTCAACCTCTACCCCAACCTGTGTTGCACTACCCATGCATGACAGTGTCTTTAAGATTGGCATGGGTCTCTGGCAAACTCCTTCCTCCCTTCCTCCCACCTCAAAGAGGGCCGAAAAGAAGTATTTTGTCCCAACCAAGGGGTTTGAGTTCCTCTATACTCCCCCTCACACAGCTCGCTGGTCTTCTCTGCGGCCAACACAAGAGACAAGCAGGGGCATACCAGTTTGACCCCCAAGAATAAAGAGGCCAAACGGTTGGATCTGTTTGGAAGAAAGATTTATTCAACAACCAGTTTGCAGTTCTGGGTGGTGAACCATCAGGCCCTCTTGAGATATTACAACTTTAACTTCTGGGACTCCCTCCATAAGTTTAAGGAGTCCCTTTCACAGGGTTCGGCCCAGGAATTTGGTACTCTGGTGGCGGAGAGCACTGCTGCTGCTAGGTGCTCCCTCCAGATGGCATGGGATGTGGTGGACTTGGCAGCAAGGGTGGTTGTGTTGGTGGTGGTAATGAGGTGCAGCTCCTGGATTCAGACTGCAGGTCTCTCCCAGGAAATGCAGACCTCCATCCAGGGCCTCCTATTCAATGGGAATGGTCTCTTTTCCAACCAGACGGATGTGAAGCTGCATGGGCTAAAGGACAACCAGGGCCAACCTTTGCTCTCTGGGCATGTATACTTTGCAGCCTGTGAGAAAGCAGTTCCGGCCGCCCCTGCTGACTAGGCCTTGGCAGTGTCACCAGGGATCTTCAAGAAGAAGAGGCAGAGACGCTAGTTTCAGTCGCCGTCGCCCTTCCTCCTCCCGCTCACCCACGCAGTCCGGCCCGGCAAAACATGCTGGGTGCCAGAAGCGCTCGTTTTCAGGGTGCGGTTGAGAGCGACGCCCCAGTCACCTTCCAGGATCCACCCTGCTCTTTCCTCAACCATCTTTGTGCCTTCTGTTCTGCCTGGTCTCAAGTCACCTTGGACCATTAGATGCTGGACGTAGTGTCTCATGGTTACACCCTGCAATTTTTGGTCACCCCTCCCTCTGATCCCCCCTCCTTCCCATCCCTCATCAGGGACCCTTCTCACGAGCAACTCCTCTTTCAGGAGGTCAAGAACCTCCTGCACATGGGGGCGGTGGAGGAGGTCCCTCAGGACTTGAAGGGAAAGGGGTTCTACTCCTGCTACTTTCTAATCCCAAAAGCAAAAGGGGGCCTCAGACCCATTCTGGACCTGCAATGCCTCAACAAGTCTCTCAAAAAGTTGAAGTTTCACATGGTCTCCCTTGCCTCCATCATCCCCTTCCTGGATCTGGGAGACTGGTACGCTGCCCTCGACTTGAAAGACTCCTATTTCCACATCTCAATATTCCAAAGTCACAGACATTCCTCCGTTTTATAATGGGCGAACACCATTTCCAATTTAAGGCACTCCCCTTGCCCTCTCATTGGCTCCAAGGGTCTTTACAAAATGTATGGCATTGGTGGTCACTTACCTCAGACGTTGAGGGGTCCACGTCTTCTCATACCTTGACGACTGGCCCATCAAGGGTAGGTCTCAGGACCAAGTGCAGAGAAGCCTCGACCTGGGCCTGTTGATAAATGAGAAAAAATCTACCTTAAGGATGGTCCAGTGCATAGGGTTCATAGGGGCGGTTCTCGACTCCATGTGAGCCAGAGCTTTCCTTCCAGAGGCGTGTTTTCATGTCATGTCAGACCTGATCTCCCATGTGAAGAGCTGCCCACTCACCACAGCTCACACCTGCCTGCAATTGCTGAGTCATATGGCCACCTGTACACACATGATCAGTCATGCCTGGCTCCACCTCCAGCCTCTACATGTGTGGCTGGCATCAGTTTACACCCCCAACAGATACGATCTAGACCGGGTGGTCAGGGTACCTGTTATCCCTGAATTGGTGGTTGGACACTGGGTCCGAGTTGCAGGGAGCCCCCTTCGCAAACCTCTCCCCATCACTGACCCTGGTCTCCGATGCTTTGGACCTGGGCTGGGGAGCACACCTGGGCAAGCTGAGCACCCAGGGCTGATGGTTACGGGATGATCTGGCCCTCCACATCAACATCAGGGAGCTCAGAGCAGTTCGCCTGGTGTGCCAGGCTTTCTTGCCCCACCTGAGGGGCAAGGTGGTGCAGGACCTACAGACAATACCACCGTGAAGTATTACATCAACACACAGGATGGAGCCAGGTTGTCAGCCCTCTGCCAAGAAACTCTCAGCCTTTGGCACTTCTGTGTGCAGCATGCCATTCATCTGGTAGCTGCGCACCTGCCCAGCACCAAGAATGTGCTAGCAGATCACCTCAGCGGGACCTTCTCGTCTTGCCACAAGTGGTCACTCCATCCAGAGGCACCCAGTATGATCTTCCAGAAGTGGGGGACTCCCAGGGTGTACTTGTTTGTGTCCTGCCAGAACAGGAAATGCCACGTGTTCTATTCGCTCCAGGGGACGGACAGGGGTTCCCTGTCAGATGCTTTCCTGCTTACGTGGTGAAGTGTCCTGATCTATACCTTCCTGCCGGTGCCATTGATCCACAGAGTCCTTGTAAAGATCAAGCAGGACAGGGCGAGGGTTATCCTGATAGCTCCCTAGGGGCCTCACCAGCACTGGTTCAGCATGCTGTTGGACCTTTCGGTAGTCGAGCCACTGAGACTCCCTCTCTGGCCAGACCTGCTGTCCCAGAACCACAGCAGTCTCCTGGAGGTGCTGTACTTGATAGTGTAGCTGTACTTGCTGTGCTGTACTTGCTGTGTAGCTGCTGCATGGCTGAATTTTGATGAGCGGAAATGCTCGACCTGTGTGCAACAGGTCTTGCTGGGTAGCAGAAAGCCCTCCACCAGAGTGACCTATCGGGCACAATGGAAGAGATTCACATGCTGGGCCTTGGATCAGGGCGTCCAGGCCTTGCAGGCCTCGCTGCAAGTGATCCTGGACTATCTCCTGAACCTCAAGCTTCAGGGCTTGTCACTGTCATCAATTAGAGTCCACCTGGCTGCTATTTTGGCTTTCCACCCTCCATTCTAAGGCAAGTTGATCTTCGCTCACAACATGATGGCTCGGTGCCTGATAGGTCTGGAGTGTCTTTACCCTCATGATGGGATCCTGTCCCTTCCTGGGATATGAATCTCGTGGTGTCGAGGCTCATGGGGCCTCCCTTCGAACCTCTGGCTTCCTGCTCTCTTCTCTCCTGGAAGGTGTTGTTCCTGGTTGGGGTTATGTCTGTCCCCCACAGAGTGTCTGAGCTCAGAGCGCTTACATCAGACCCACTCTATACAGTGTTCTACAAAGGTCCAGCTGCAGCCAGACCCGGCATTCCTGCCCAAGTAGTTTCCCAGTTTCATACCAGCCAGGATATTTTCTTACCGATCTTCTTTCTGAAGCCCCATAAAGCCGAAGAGGAGCACAAGTTACATGCCCTGGACGTCAGAAGGGCGCTGGCCTTCTATATCGATAGAACGTGGCTGTTACCTAAGACAATGCAGCTGTTCGTGGTGGTGGCAGATAGGATGAAAGGTCATCCTGTGTCTGCTCAAAGGATTTTGTCCAGGATCACAGCCTGCATCTGGTACAGCTACGAGCTGGCGAGCGTGCCTCCATTGGCAATAGTCAAAGTGCACTCGACTAGAGCACAAGTGTCATCTGCAGCCTTCTTAGCGCAGGAGATCTGTAGAGCTGCTACCTGGTTATCTATACACACGTTTATGACTCATTATGTGCTGACACCGCAGGCCCAGGATGATGCTGGCTTTGGCAGGGCAGTGCTGCAAGCTGCAAGACCTTGAACTCTGAGCCCACCTCCATTGGCAAACTGCTTGTGAGTCACCTAGTATGGAATTGACATGAGCAAGCACTTGGAGAAGAAAAAACGGTTACCTACCTTTCATAACTGTTGTTCTTCAAGATGTTGCTCTGTCCATTCCATTACCCTCCCTCCTGCCCCTCTGTCGGTGTTGCCCGCAAGAAGGAGCTGAGAAGGCATACCGTCAGCGAAGCCGGGTATACAGGCGCATAGTGTAGCACTCAAGGGAGCGCCACTGCCGACCCTATGGATACCGCTAAGGCGAAAATCTACGACAACCGTGCATGTGGGCGTGCATACACCTAGAATGGCATGGACGTGAGCAGCACATCTTGAAGAACAGTTACAAAAGGTATGTAGCCATTTTTTTTTTGTCTGCAGTTACATCCATGCAGCCCCATTCTAAGACCAGAATTTGGCCCAATTTTAAAATATAGATTTACAGTGATATAATACACATTATGTAAATATAACCCTGTCCTGAAAGTGTTCTTATATTCCTGCCAGGTCACTTATTATATTGTCTTGTCACATGGTGACATCAGAAGAGTAACCCTTTAAATCAGTTGTCCATTTGTTTAGGGGTTTGGTTTTGGGGGTTTTTGGCAGTTGCCAGTGAGAGTCTGACTTTGAAAATGACTTTGAAAATGAGGAGGAATTCAGAAGCCAAATTAGTAACATAGTGGGAAATAATCTTATCAAATTTCACATGCAGAAAATATTCTTGATGAGAAGGCTGAAAATAAACATGATTCCACTTCACAATTGTTTGCAGATATATCCGATGAGAGAAAATTATCAGACAAAGCTCCAAAAGAAGACCATCACATGCATACAGCTTTGTATAAAGAACGTAACAGTGGCCAACATTCAAAAGCAATAACAATTGCTCCAGTGAATGCTCAGGAGAAAATGTACAATTCAGCAAAAAATGTTCAGTTAGATGCTAAAAAACCTTTATCACAGATCTTTTTCCTGATTCAAAACTACATTCCCAATAATGGTAAGTGTTTGATCTGAAAACAAGATTGCAATCTTAAAAAAATAAAATAAAAATGGAGCTATTAACAAGATAACATGATAATACAAAACATTTTCTTTCCTTATAAATTAACAGAAGAAGACTGGATATATCAGATTCTCCTGCATTTTGATTGTCTTGACGTTGGTGACTTTGTAAAATCTGTATTTTCAGCAGTGGCAACTGTTAGCAAAAAGGTAAGATTTTGTTTCTTTAATGTTTTAACACCACCAGAGGGAAATTGAGCCCGATTCTGCTGTTTATTACATTCTGAAACTCATCTGGAGTTGGAGCTGGAACTGACAGCAAAATTGGGGTAGGTATCTTCAGTGTGGCCTCTGTTTATATGTTGAGGAAGCATTTAAGGAGACCAGAATTTTCAAACTTGGCCACAGGGAGACCTGATGCCCAACTGATGAGGGGAAGGGGCAGGAAATGCCACATTAGCTGCTGTTTTCTTCAGCCCCTTGCTGCTCCCATTGCCTCTGCAGAATCCTCCCTTGTGCATTTCGTGACTGTACATTCAAATGTGGGTTTATTGAACAGCCAAGAAGACATACCTCTCAAACACACCAGCATTTTTTATCTATTTTTTTAAAGGAAACCCATGGCCAGCTCCTGCTCCCATTGAAGTCACTGGCAGAATTCCCTTTGATTTAAATGAAAGCTGGGTTGGGCCTTGAAAAAATAAAAAAATAAAAAAAAAGGTACTGCAATCTTTTAGTAGTGATTTTACACATACAGTACCAGAACGAAGAAATTTAAACTTTTGGTTCCCACAGCAACATAACATGGTCCTCTTGTGAACATATTCAATGTACGAAAGTTAGTACAATATATAAAATAATATAAAATGTGAGGCACAGTGGGTGTGGGAATTATAATTTTGTATTTGCTGCAAAATCTACAAATGAAAAATCTCGCCATCGGCAAGTTGTGTTACTATAGATTTTGTTTTCTTCTTTCAATATATAGATTAAGTCAACTGTTTTCAAACTGAAAAGGAGTACTTGTGGCATCTTAGAGACTAACACATTTATTTGAGCATAAGCTTTTGTGGGCTACAGCTCATTTCATTGGATACATTCTGTGGAAAACACAATGCATCCGATGAAGTGAGCTGTAGCTCACGAAAGCTTATGCTCAAATAAATGTGTTAGTCTCTAAGGTGCCACAAGTACTCCTTTTCTTTTTGCGAGTACAGACTAACACGGCTGCTACTCTGAAACCTGTTTTCAAACTGTGGTAGAAGTACAACTGAAGGTACACTGGCCACAGTTAGATGCTGTACAAGATGATTTAAAAAAATTATTCTTTATAACCCCTCAGTAAAACGTGTACAATCAGGCAGAAAAGACAAGCTGGGAAGAGTCAGCTGCAGTGCAGCTTCCTGATACTGGGGCCACTGTGTCCCCATGCAGCTAGACTTGGGAGCTGGCTGAGTCTCCTCCCTGCATGGACACCCTTCTCATCCCCTGTCAGTTGGTGTGGGAGACAGGCAGGGAGGCACCCATGACCCACCAGCAGCAGCTCCCACTCCTGCTGCTTCTCCTCTGGGGAGGGAAGGGGGAAGAGAGGCCAGGGGTGGTTGAGGGGGGGGTGTACAAAGGGGACATTGGAGGGGGAACGTGGAAGCCTTGAACAGGGGAGGCATCTTGGAGGGGGACTTGGGGAGCTTGGGAGAGCTGGGGAAAGGGGTGGGACAGAGGGGAGCTTGGAGAGGGGTACATTGGGGGCAAGAGGGCAGCTGGTACAGGGAGAGACATGGAGATGTTGGGTCTGATCTTTGGAGAGGGAGGGAATGAGGAATTGAGGGACAGGTTTAGGGGGGCTGGGGAGTGGGGACAAGTCCAAGGGGTCCTTGGAGAGAGAGAGAATGGGGGAACAATGGGGAAGAGGTGATCTGGGGGATACAGATACAAGAGGGAATTTGCTTGAGGGGTTGATACAAGGTAGACTTTGTGGAGCTGATGAGGGAGGCACTGGGGACAGAGGGATCTTGTGGAGCGAGGGAAGGGCACCGATACAGCGAGGAATGTTGGGGAGTGGAGATGTGAGGAACCAGTACAGGTTGTGCCTTGAGCTGGGGGGGCTGGTACTGCAGGGAACAAATACAAGTGAGGGCCCTTGGGGAGATGGAACATGGAAGAAGCAAAGGGGATTGGGGGAAGGGAAGAAAGAAAGTATGGGATAAACTTGCTGTGGTGGATATGGAGAGAGAAGAGAAGAAGGGAGAGTAGAGGGGAGACTTGGGGGAAGGAAGGTCTGAGAGTAAGGGAAGGCTGGGAGCTTGGTAAGTGAAGGGAGCTGTTGTGCAATATTCTGAAGATAGCAGGGAAGGTGGGGCAGAAACTGGGTAGGAGAGGCTTGAAAAGGGAAGGTGGGAAGGGGTAGGCAGAGACATGGGGCATTTGGAGAGGGATATCTGAGAGAAACAAAGCAAAGGGGGTGAAGACAGGGATAACTGAAGGGATGGAAAGGGGATCTGGAGAGGCAGAGGAAAGACAGAGGATGTGGAAATTTGACAGGTAAAGGGAGAATATTATGGATTGAAAGATAAATGGGATGGAGGGGGCAAAGTAAGGAGGACACTGGAACTCTTGAGGCACAAATACAAGAAGCATATCTGAAGAGGTCATATGCCAAGAACTTTTGAGGTTCAGATGTGGTATAATCAAGGTCTTAAAGTTTGAGACACACTGGGATTAATTATTACATGCTTATAATTTATCCCAGTATGTTCTGGCAAATACATGAACCATGAGAGGGAAACATGAATAATTTTTTTTCTTTAGAAATTAAGACTTTAATGGCTAATTGGGATACATAGAGTATTCACGCTTTACAGGCTGTGTTAAAATTCAAATTTTTATTGTTCAGTACAAATAAAATGGCTACTTTCAAATTCCCATCATTAGGTACCAACTGCTCCCTTGTATTGCATTTTTCCTTCCTCTTAGATTTTCACAATAAAAGATGCAAATTGCATATGTTGCTGCATACAAAGAATGACTGAGTCAACCTTTATAAAAGCTGGGATTTACAAACGTAATTATAATGAAAATAATCCCAATGGAATGTAGAAATCAAGTTACAGAAATAATGAAATAAGTAAAATTACAATGCCACGTAGCTAGGATATGGCTTATCAATATTTTCTGCAGCCTCTGTGTTTCAGTGTGTAATACCAACACGTGGTATTACGGGCCCACAATATGGTCAATTTTTTAAAAGGTGTACTTTAGCTTTTATAAAACAATAAGAAATGTATATATTAGACTTCCTAATATAACATTTCTTTGCATTAGAATTTTAAAAACACATAGTGTCAATTAATTTATATTTACAAAGGAAAGGAGACATGATGTGCCATGAAATGAGAAACTTTGTTGTTAGTCGTTAATCCACCTCTGGCCCCCCCGCCCTTGACTGCAGAAATGTCAGAACAGGATCTCTGTCCATTTGGAAACATACCAGTGCAGGATGTCTCTCTGACTGGATCAGGAACTTTCCTGAAGAAACTAGGGATATTTTTAAGCTCATAGTTTTAATAGAAATGTTTGTTATGTGATTACAATATTTGATTCACCAATGGAAACTTCCAAAACAAAGGAAGGGGTAAGTTTCTGTACAAGTAGTTAAAGTCTAGCTAAGAAGAGATTGGTTCTGTATCCACTGAGTACTACACAGAGGAATGATTGTGAGATTGCCATGGAAATACTTCTAAACCCGTACTGTTGTGTGATGATCTCTCCTTTGGTTTCTTTAATCACTTTCTATCTTGTTTTTATTCTGAATTGTATCTCTTTAAATGTTTGAAAGGTGAGTGGGCTATATTAGTTTGTGAGGAAAGGATTCTGTTTACATTGTAAGTTATAAATACCAAGCCAACTGTATTCAAACATTTCCACCTGAAACAGCAGTTTCCAACAATTTTTGGAGTTAAGTGTAGAATTTCTAACATCTGTCTATGAAGGGCTCTTTGCACTGGCTTGAGATTTTAACTGTCCAGAGTCAGCGTTTAGTAGAGCTTAGCTCCATTAGGGTATGATAAGTGTTTGAAGATGTGTAGTAACTCTGCTGGAAAGGAAATATTTTCAGAATGGGGTGTTCAAATTGGGTCCCTCTATTTCTCCTTTATTTTTTTCTTATCCTTACACCCTATTTGCTTAGTTTAATTGTTGTTTCCCCCCAGATTTTTTCCCCTTTGTTTTCTGCTTCCTGTATATAAAGTTGTGGTAGGCATTGGGAGAGAATATTCTCCCCAAACTCTCACTGGCTGACACTAGGGTTCATTTCCTGAAATTCAGCAAGCAAGATGGGTTACAACAGCTTGGATAAAGCAGGGCCTAGGCTTTGTTTTGCTTGTGAAGGAATACATTTGTGTGTAAAATGTTTAAACAACCAAATTTTAGGTTAGGCTAGCAGTCTAGTTAACAGAATAGTGTGCCTCTAAACAGAGGACTTGAGCTCAAGTTCCTACTTTCTCAGGCTAGGAGCCCTGTGGAGAGTGAAGTGCCTTTCAGTGCTCTCAAATGATTTATTTTAGAAGAGGCTAAATATTAGTTTGATAGGCTCTAAAGAGAACTGTATGTAGCCTTCCTAAGTTGGCCACTGGGATGTGGGGTTATTGAAGATATCAATGGGGAGAAAAAAGGACAGAGGATAAGACCCCCAAAAGCCCAATAAATATATAAAACTAACCCCCTTATTCCCTAGAAGGAATTTGTTATAGAACAAACTGCAGGTAGCTGACATGGGCATCTAATGAATGACTTAGTGAGTCACAAGGCATGGTCTCAATGGGCCCCTCATGACTTGGAGCGAAGACTTGTTACAGGTTGCTTGTGTTTCCCTGGACCTGCCCAGCACAATCCTGCTAACATGACTTGTGCTATCCCAGGGCTGCCAGTGTCTTGCCCAGCCCCAAATGGAGGCACACGTTGGCATCTCCTCAGGAGTCTGCCCCCACTGTTCCTAAAATGGAGGCTAAAGAGCCACCCCTGGTCTGACGTTCAGAGAGGTGGCCCCTGAGTCTGCAGATCCCAACATAGGGTGTGTCCTTGGGTCCGTGGCCCGCCCCCGTCTGCGCTGCAGGTGCACACAATGGGGTGGGGGGCACTGGCTGTAGGGTGACCATATGTCCGGATTTTATAGGGACAGTCCCGATTTTGGGGTCTTTTTCTTATATAGGCGCCTATTACCCCCCACGCCCTGTCCCGATTTTTCACGCTTGCTATCTGGTCACCCTAGCCGGCGGGCTAATGCGGGTCCCCCCCACAGGGGGCTCAGCAGCAACCTCTGCCCCCCTCCATCCCCCGCTTGTGTCACGCAGTGGTGCCGCCCTTCCCTTCTTTCCCTCTGTTCTTCTCGCTTAGCCGGGCATCCCCGCTGCCCCCCGGAATGGAGCCGCCTGGCTCGGCCCCTGTTTTGGGGGCAGTCCCATATGTTGAGCTCCCACCGGTGGCAGTCGCCTCCCCCCCACCCACATCCGAGGCACCACGGTCTCGCCCCGCTCCCCTCTCTGGGGCGGTGGTACGGCCCGCTCAGTTGTCAGGCTGGCGCCGGCAGGAAGTTGCGTGGGGGCTGCTGGGGTTGCTGCTCCTGCAGTCGGCGATGGGCTCTGAGCGCCGGTTGCCCCATCGCCGCCGCCCAGAGCGTGAGCAGCCGCTGCCGCAGTAAAATGGCCGCCGGGAAGAGCTGCCAGGATGCTCGGGAGGCTGCAGCCGCGGGGCTGTGGCGCGGCTTCCGAGAGACAGTGCAGCGCTTCTGCGGGCTGGCCCTGGAGCGAGCGCGGAGCGTGAGTGCGGGGCCGGCGGCAGCGAGCTTCCCGGCCGGGGGGGCTGGGGAAAGCCGGGGTGTCAAGGGACGGTGCCGCTTTGCGGCCTGGTTCTGCTGGACCCTTCAATTGTGAAACTTCCCCAGTTGGGGGCGGGGAGGTGTGATGTGTGACTCGCTGGAGAGCTCTGAGGGAGGGAGGATTTTCGTTAACACGAAAGCTGCTTCACTGCGACAAGCAACGTGACTCTGCGCTTCGGTGACCCACTCACCAGAACCTGTGTTTTGTCATTTACATGAAGCTAATCTGCTGCGAACCTTGTCATCTGATATCTTACGTTTTGCTAGAAAAGTCAGGTGTCCGGCTTAGGCCCCAGTTCGGCAAGTTGCCCCGCACAGGGGGGCCTCCCGGTGAGGAGCAGCTTGCAGGACCCGGGATCATGACAACTTTTAGGGAAAATCAAGATGAGAAGGGCACAATAATGGAATGGAAACATAGTGAGGTTTGGTTGAGAGGCGGCATAAGACTTGTTAAATTTAAGCATTTTTAAGGTCTGTGAAATTCGGAAATATAGTCTCAAATATGGAAGGAAAACATGCTTCTATTTTCCTTTTAACAGTATCAAAGGAGGCCTCATGCTGCTCTTTTCAAGTGCAGACAGAGCACCTCAGCTTGAAAGACTCAAAGTTTAAGACTTTTCTGCTTAGTGAATAAAATATTATACACTAATAGTTGTATATGGAAAGGTGAGCTGCATTAAGCAGGCTGTTTTTTGTTTTGTTTAGAAAATAATGTATACATATCTATTTACAAATAATGTAGAACACAGATTATGCAAATCACAATCCTTTACGTAGTAAACTACACTGAACCATTATTTTTATTTTCTAAAACCATACTTATGCTATATTTTAGTCAGAGAAATTATTTGCATATCTTTAGCTGTCACTATAAATTGTCCACCAACTATGTTGTAAACATTTTTTTATTTTAATGCTGACGCTTTTACATACAAACTACTGTACCTCATGAAGGACCCTTTCCGTAAACAACAAGTTCAGAAGGAAAACTTAAAAAGCTGTGTCTCTTCTGGTTCAACGTACCATATGTGTCTTCGGTTATATTATACACTGATTGCTAAATAAACAAAAGATTTAAAAACCAAACAAAAGGCTTCTGACAACATTTGCTACTTTTCAGGGTTTTGAAAAAGTAAATAAACAAAGAGTCTTATAGTCTCACAGTTGACTCAGTAAACAATAAGTAATATCTGCATTTGTCAAAAATAGTAGGTAATCTGTCCCTTTTTTTTAACTACTCTTGATTTTTTGATGCTTGATTTTTTTTTTATTTTATTTTTATTTTTATTTTTTTTGAAGGTTGTGACAGCGTTGCCTGAAGATATGAGACCTGGTCCTGATCTTTATGGTTTCCCATGGGAAATAGTGATTTGTGCTGCAGTTGTTGGAGTTTTTACAGTCTTACTGTTTCTGTGTAGGAGTTATCAATCAGTAAGTATCCAAAATGAAGTACAGATTTATGTAGATGGTTTGCATTTAAAAAAATTGGTTAAAATTGTCATTTCATCAGTTTGAATTTTTAATTCAAATAGGTGTCACGCTGTCTGGAGTGGCTCACAACTGTGAGTGCCTATCTTGGAGACTAACAATGCATCCGATGAAGTGAGCTGTAGCTCAAGAAAGTTTATGTTCAAATAAATTTGTTAGTCTCTAAGGTGCCACAAGTGCTCCTTTTCTTTTTGCGAATACAGACTAACACGGCTGCTACTCTGAAACCTATCTCAGGGCAGACACCCCAAACTGGTGGTATGTTCTATAATTAGATTTCACTAAACCAGTAACAAACGTGAACTCCTGGATCACTATACGTGTTTTACCATCAAGTCACAGACAGTCCCCTAGACTCTCCAGTCTGTCTTACCACCCAGACAAACTGGACTTGTGATCAAAGATTATTTAAACCTAAAATCCCGCCACATCAAGTTTCTCCCAGTCCCAAGAGGCCAGTCACTCACCCCAGATTAATTGGTACTCCAGACCTTAAACCAAAGAAAATACTGGTAGCCAATTTTGCAGTAAACTAATCATTGGTTTATTCTGTAAGAAAAAAGAATGAGAGTTATTGAGAGGTTAAAGCAGATAAAATATAATGAGTAAATCACAGTTTGTCACTCCAAATGGTGTCAGTGATGTAATAAACTGCCAATTTCCCAAAAGTCCTTCAGGGCTATCCAGAATAACTCTATCTTCTCATTCAGTTATTCTGCTGTGTTAGAATCCAAACAGTCCAGAGATGAAGGATCTTTCCTTGAATCCATCTTTTATATCTTCTTTACTAGCTAGTTGACAGTGTCTGGACCCAAATACTTTTTTTCTTTGATGACAGATAGTGAGGAATGCACTTAGAGTCCTTGACTTGCTTTGAAATTAACATATTCTATTAAAGTCCTTAAGTCCTTCATTACTATTTCATAAGATTTCTTTGACGGGTAATTTAGTTACAGGGTTATATACACATGTAAATGTTTGCTGTTACATTATAACAAGAATAGATAAACGAGAACAATGAAAGTAATGACCCATTAATTTTCATGAAGTTTAAATATCTGAATGCACACTTACATTTTAATAATTGCTTTGATCTACACTAACATACAAGTGAATTGGCCTGTGGCCCTGATCTGACCTGGTTTGCGAGTGTCACAATAAAGTTTTAAGTCAGCTGATCATACAGTTGATGATATTCTTTCTGAAACTGGAGGAAAATTGGGTAGTAGCCTTCTTGTCAAGGTTCTTAGTGGTTGACTGTTTGCTGAAAGAACATTGCTTTTAATGTGAAATGCATATTCACCTTATAACAGCAAATTAAATTAAACAGTGATAAAGTTTCCCCTTTCTACTTTCTCATTTTATGGGAAAAATTTTCAAAGCCAGCTTCCAAAATAACAGCTGCATGTTTTAGTTTCCCATTTATTCCTTAAGCATCTTGTGGGTATTTTTACTCCCATATCTCTTGGTACTTCACTATATTTGATTGTAGCTATACCAGCTAGGATTGTGATCTTGACATATATTATAGGATAAGTAGGAGCAGGCCCATCTTGGATGGGAGACTGCCTAGAACAGTTCAGGATGCTTCAGGAAGTGATGTTGGTGATATAGTATGTTGCACTACTGAACCAATGCCTCAATATGTTGCTGGGGAGCACTGCTCTTTTAGAGGAACATAATACAGAGGTTCTTGGCCACACAAACTTATTGAAAATCTAATGACACTTTTGTGCAAGATTTGTCGTTTGTGCTGGTCAAATTCCAGTCAGAGTAATAACATCCTAAATTCTCCCTACAGTTCAAAATAGATTAAATATTCTTAACTTGCTGACCTGAACTACTGTGTAGTGTCTGTCTGCTTTTAAGTAGCTGCAGCACTGTGCATAAGAAATAGCTACATTTCAGTGGTAAATGTAATGATTCCTGTGTTTTGAAGATATGGTACAAAGTGTTAATAACTTCCATCATTTGAGTTGCAGCATCTTTTTTTTGTTTGAAAATAATTCTAATATCTCTTTGATCCTAAAATAAAATATCATCATTTGATGTTTGTGTGTTACATGTAGGTCTTTTTGTTTTCCATCAGTGAGGCAGAAATTATGTCTGCAAAAAAGCTCCTGTATGTGTGTAAAATTACAATATTTTTAGTTTGGACATTAGTCCATTAAGCATCATGTCCTGTTTCAGTGACTGACATAGTTATCTCCCTGTAATAAGAACAGGTCATGTTGGGGCCGGGGGGAAGTGGCACTATATGTGAAAGAAAATGTAGACTCAAATGAAATAAAAATCTTAAATGAATCCACATGTTACATAGAATCTCTGTGGATAGTAATTCCATGCTCTAATAAGAATATAACAGTAGGGATCTGTTATCGACCACCTGACCAGGGCAGTGTTAGTGACGATGAAATGCTAAGGGAGATTAGAGAGGCTATCAAAATAAACTCAATAATAGTGGGGGATTTCAATTATCCCCATATTGACTGGGTACATGTCACCTCAGGATGAAATGCAGAGACACAATTTCTCGATATTTTAAATGACTTCTTGGAGCAGCTGGTACAGGAACCCACAAGGGGAGAGGCAACTCTCAGTCTAGTCCTGAGTGGAGTGCAGGATCTGGTCCAAGAAGTAACTATAACAGGACCGCTTGGAAATAGTGACCATAATATAATAACATGTAACATTCCTGTGGTGGGAAGAACACCTCAACAGCCCAACACTGTGGCATTTAATTTCAGAAAGGGGAACTATGCAAAAAGGAGGAGGTTAGTTAAACAGAAATTAAAAGGTACAGTGACTAGAGTGAAATCCCTGCAAGTTGCATGGACACTTTTCAAAGACACCATAATAGAGACTCAACTGAAATGTATACCCCAAATTAAAAAACACAGTGAAAGAACTAAAAAAGAGGCGCCGTGGCTTAACAACCATGTAAAAGAAGCCTTCCTAGATAAAAAAATCATCTTCTTTTAAAAAGTGGAAGTCAAATCCTAGTGAGGTAAATAGAAAGGAACATAAATGCTGCCAAATTAAATGTAAAAATGTAATAAGAAAAGCCAAAAAGGAGTTTGAACAATAGCTAGCCAAAAACTCAAAAGGTAATAACAAAATGTTTTTTAAGTATATCAGAAGCAGGAAGGCTGCTAAACAACCAGTGGGGCCCCTGGATGATCGAAATACAAAAGGAACACTTAAAGACGATAAAGTCTTTGTGGAGAAACTAAATGAATTTTTTGCTTCAGTCTTCACGGCTGAGGATATTAGGGAGATTCCCAAACCTGAGCCGTCTTTTGTAGGTGACAAATCTGAGGAATTGTCACAGATTGAAGTGTCACTAGAGGAGGTTTTGGAATTAATTGAGGAACTTAACAGTAACAAGTCACCGGGACCAGATGGCATTCACCCAAGAGTTCTGAAGGAACTCAAATGTGAAATTAACTATAGTTTGTAACTTGTCCTTTAAATCAGCTACTGTACCCAGTGATTGGAAGATAGTTAATGTAACGCCAATATTTAAGAAGGGCTCTAGAGGTGATCCTGGCAATTACAGACTGGTAAGTCTAACGTCCGTACCGGGCAAATTAGTTGAAACAATCGTAAAGAATAAAATTGTCAGACACATAGAAGAACATAAATTGTTGTGCAAAAGTCAACATGGTTTCTGTAAAGGGAGATCATGTCTTACTAATCTATTAGAGCTCTTTGAGGGGGCCAACAAGCATGTGGACAAGGGGGATCCAGTGGACATAGTGTACTTAGATTTCCAGAAAGCCTTTGAGAAGGTCCCTCACCAAAGGCTCTTAAGTAAATTAAGTTGTCATGCGATAAGAGGGAAGATCCTTTCATGGATTGAGAACTGGTTAAAAGACAGGGAACAAAGGGTAGGAATAAATGGTAAATTTTCAGAATGGAGAGGGGTAACTAGTGGTGTTCCCCAAGGGTCAGTCCTAGGATCAGTCCTATTGAACTTATTCATAAATGATCTGGAGAAAGGGGTAAACAGTGAGGTGGCAAAGTTTGCAGACTATACTAAACTGCTCAAGATAGTTAAGACCAAAGCAGGCTGTGAAGAACTTCAAAACGATCTCACAAAACTAAGGGATTGGGCAACAAAATGGCAAATGAAATTTGATGTGGATAAATGTAAAGTAATGCACATTTAGAAAAAATAACCCCAACTATACATACAATATGGTGGGGGCTAATTAGCTACAACTAATCAGGAGAAAGATCTTGGAGTCATTGTGGATGGTTCTCTAAAAACGTCCACGCAGTGTGCAGCGGCAGTCAAAAAAGCAAACGGGATGTTAGGAATCTTTAAAAAAGGGAAGGAGTACTTGTGGTACCTTAGAGACTAACCAATTTATTTGAGCATAAGCTTTCGTGAGCTACAGCTCACTTCATCGGATGCATAAAAGTGGAAAATGCAGTGAGGATGTTTTTATACATACAGACCATGAAAAAATGGGTGTTTATCACTTCAAAAGGTTTTCTCCCCCCACCCCAGAGTTAAGAAACTCTAGAGTGGGGTGGGGGGAGAAAACCTTTTGAAGTGATAAACATCCATTTTTTCATGGTCTGTATGTATAAAAACATCCTCACTGCATTTTCCACTTTTATGCATCCGATGAAGTGAGCTGTAGCTCACGAAAGCTTATGCTCAAATAAATTGGTTAGTCTCTAAGGTACCACAAGTACTCCTTTTTCTTTTTGTGAATACAGACTAACACGGTTGTTACTCTGAAACCTGTCATTAAAAAAGGGATAGAGAATAAGATGGAGAATATCTTATTGCCCTTATATAAATCCACGGTACGCCTACATCTTGAATACTGTGTACAGATGCGGTCCCTCATCTCAAAAAAGATATAGTGGCATTAGAAGAGGCTCAGAAAAGGGCAACTAAAATGATTAGGGGTTTGGAATGGGTCCCATATAAGGAGAGATTAAAGAGGCTAGGACTTTTCAGCTTGGAAAAGAGGAGACTAAGGGGGGATATGATAGAGGTATATAAAATCATGAGTGGTGTGGAGAAAGTGAATAAGTAAAAGTTATTTACTTGTTCCCATAATATAAGAACTAGGGGCCACCAAATGAAATTAATGGGTAGCAGGTTTAAAACAAATAAAAGAAAGTTCTTCTTCACTCAGGGTACAGTCAACCTATGGAACTCCTTGCCTGAGGAGGTTGTGAAGGCTAGGACTATATCAGGGTTTAAAAGAGAACTGGACAAATTCATGGAGGTTAAGTCCATTAATGGGTATTAGCCAGGATGGGTGAGGAATGGTGTCTCTAGCCTCTGTTTGTCAGAGGGTGGAGATGGATGGCAGGAGAGAGATCACTTGATCATTACCTGTTAGGTTCACTCCCTCTGGGGCACCTGGCATTGGCCACTGTCGGTGGACAGGATGCTGGGCTGGATGGACCTTTGGTCTGACCCAGTATGGCCATTCTTATGTTCTGGCTTTCTTAGAAACTTCCAGTGCAAGGTGTTGTGCTGAAATAATGGATTGTTTGCTTTCTTGTGTTTCCAAAGCAGACATGTCCAATGTTAGTAGTCTTCACTGGCCTGGAGCAGTGATACTCAATAGGTGGCATGTGGGCCAAATGTGGCCTACCAAGGTTTCCTGTGTGGCCTGCCAGCTCATCTTAAAAAATGTTTACAATTACATTCACAAACTGTGATGTGCTGCCTATCATTTGCCTATGACTTTCTTAGTAACCCAGCTTTGAGGGCAGTGCCACTGCCAGCAAGAGTGCAGAAGTAATGGTGGCATGGTATGGTATCGCAAAGTCAACAGCAAAACCTGAGCTTTTAACCTGAACTGGACAGCGGATTTTCTCTCCTTTTTTTTTTTTTTTTAATGCCACCTCATTTAAACACAAAACCTTTGTGCTTAATATGCCAAACCACTGTATCGATCTGTAAGGTTGTCAGGGTGAGGCGCCGCTTGAATCAAAGCACAGTAGCTTCAACACAGTCTATCCTGCTGGCAGTGTTGCAAGACATGACAAAATTGAAAATCTGAAGTCTTCGTATCACACTTCAAATGCCATACTTGTAACATCAGCGACTGTACAGGAAAAAGCAACAGCTGCTTCTCTTGGAATAATGTTGGTACTGGCTAAAAAGAAAAAGCCTTTCCTGGATGCTAAGTTTGTGAAGAAGTGCACGTTGAAAATGCTGAAGGACCTTTTTGCCAGAGATAAAAACAAAGATGACATTGTGAACCGTGTGAAACAAGTTATCCTGTCTGATTCCATGGCAGTGCGAAGATTAGAGGTAATTTACAAGGATTGTCTGTCAGCTCTGCTTTCTGATGTAAAAAACACCAAATACATGTCTCTTGCAGTGAACAAATCAAGTCATTTAAGTGACACTGCCCAGCTATTGCTGTCTGTTTAAAAATTTCACCATCATGAAATCTAAGGAAGAATTTTTTTGCTTAGTACCATTGGAAAGCTACACCACAGGAGAGATCACTTTTGAAAGGTAAAAGGCTCTTTTTTCGGGAGGCGGGGGGAAATAGCTTAGATTTGCAGAAAGTAAACTTGCTTGTTACAGATTGAAGTCCCTCCATGTCAGGGACAGAGAAGGGCTTTTTTTTATAGTTGGCAGTGATACATCTTTCATTAAATACACTTCACTGCATCATTCACCAGTCTGTCCTGTGCGGTAAGTTGTCTGGAGACTTGAAAAAAACAATGAGTATTGTGATGAGATTAGTGAACTACATATGCTCAACTTCTAGCTTGCAAAATTATTTTAAAGCTCTTTTACAAGACATTTCAGCTGAATACAGTCCTGTTGCCGCACAATGACATTTGCTGGTTAAGTAGGGGCACATATTAGAGAGGTTTTGTGTGTTTCAAAAAGAATTAATAGAAATTCTTTCAAACCACAAGACCAATAAGCTTGTGAGTTCCTGGAATTTATGAATGATGTCCCCTCTATGTCATGGGTAGCTTTTCTGTGTGATATTACTGATCACTTGAATTTCCTCCAGGGATCTGTTTGAAAAAGGGTGTGCCTCAGAGGAATCTTGAAATCTTTGACAGGAAAGATGTTGCACTTCCCTACATTGTGTGTTGTTGCTACAGATAAAACTTCAGTGAAAACGGTGCAAGAATTCCTAAGCAATCTGATCAAAAAATTTTAAAATGCGAGTGGAGAATTTTAAAATTCCAAAGGATTTGCTTTTATTTGTTTGTGATCCATTTGTTGTCTCTGCCAATGGACTGTGCCCTTTTGAAGCACAGAACATTCTTGATTCAATTAACGAAACTGCCTTTCAATTAGAAATTGTAAGGCTCCAGAGCTCAGACGTCTTGAAGGCAAAATTCAGAGAAGTGGGACTTTGTGATTTGTGGACTCAATATGCTGACCTGTTTCAGAATTGTCAGAATCTAGCCATCTATCTTTTAATAGTGTTGGGATCAACGTACCTCTGCAAATCTGGGTTTTCTATCATGAACATTATAAGAGACCAACACCGCAATCACCTGATAGATAAGCATCTTCACAACTGCATGTGCCTTGCCCTGACCTACAAACCACTCTTCAAAAAGCTTGCTAAAGATTGTAACAAACACAGGTAATTGTGTTGATTTATAATCTTTGTTAAAAGGTAGAAACACTAATACTTACGTTGCAATCAAAGTCTTTATTGGCAGCTGAAGTGGTTTTACTTTTGTCAGCCTTCTTCGCAAATGGCCCGCCTCTTGTAATAAAATTCTGAAATTGGCCCACTTTAATTGAGGATCACTGGCCTAGGGTCTCTCAGTCATGCAGGACAGCTAGGATCAAGGATAGATAAGTTTATCAATGTAAGGATATTTCTTCTTAATGTATTTGACAGTATAGATCCCACTGTAGGTGTCAATGAACCTCTTGCATTCAAGTCTCTCCTCCTCCCCTTTCTCCCCCCCCCCTTTTTTAAACAATAGTGTCTGTTTACACTGCATACACCTTGTACTCCTGTACAAGGGCATTAAGGGCTGAGTGACTGCAATCCTCTCTGTTCCTTCTAATCTGTGAATGTCTAACCCACTAGGTTTCGCTGAACCTTCTCAAAATCTTCTACAAACCTTCAGAACTCTTGATATTTCAACATATGACCACTGTGATTAGAATTGACCCATCTGGACTGAGTATTGGCAGTTAGATCCACCTGTACAGATCTCCCAGTACAGGGCGACTTAACATGGCCTGAAGGTCTCATCAGATCCTGAGGAGACAAGCTACGTAGTACTGCTAACAGACAAGCCAATTTTATTTATTGCCCAGTCTAGCCACAAGTGATGCCAAAGACCAGTTCAGAGAAAAGGGCACCGAGAAAAGACTCATCACTGATCTCAACACCTCCAGTACCCAAGTCCCAGGACTGAGAGAGGGCGCTCCAAACACGGAGTTGTGGACTCTGGGCAGAACTCGGTGTCATTCCACAAGGACAGACTCATACATCATACAAGGACAGACTCATACATCTCCCAACCTGTCTGAACATATCATCTCAGAACCAGGGTCAGATGCAGTCATTGCACTTGATGTGTTGGATGTTGGCTGACTGAGCACTGCTGGTAGAAACTGCCGCCTATAGATTCGGGAAGTCCTCATACAAAGTGGGAAACCTTCCATTAGGAATACTTGCTCTTCAAAATGGCAAAGATTTTTCATATGGACAGCCCAATGTGATCTAGACCCAGTAGAGGCCTTGATATTGAAGTTCCCTAACTACCTGCTGCACCTGAAATATGCTGGAATAGCATTCAACTCTCTCTCAAGGTTCACCTTGCAGCAATATTGGTGTGTCATGCTCTGGTACGCTCATTTGGGATCTCACATTTGACAATATCCAAATTTCCTCGGGGCCTCCTTCATATTTACTCTCTGGTTAGACTGACTCCCACGTGGGCCCTCAACATTGTCCTTCTAAAACTCCTGGAGACTCATAAGAACATAAGAATGGCCATACAGGATCACACCTATGGTCCATGTAGCCCAGTATGCTGACCTCAAACAGTGGCCAGTGCCAGATGCTTCAGAGGGAATGAACAGAACAAAGCAATTGTTGAGTGATCCATCCTCTGTCATCCAGCTTCTGGCAGTCAAAGGTTTAGGGACACCTAGAGCATGGGGTTTCATCCCTGACCATCTTAGCTAATGATGGACTATCCTCCATGAACTTAGCTAATTTTTTTTTTTTAAACCCAGTTATACTGTTGGCCTTCACTGCATCCCCTAGCAGCGAGTTCCACAGGTTGACTCCTTTAGAACCACTGTCATATTGCTCAGTACATTTCTTTACCATCAAAACGGTCTTTCTGGTTGCCATCACCTGAGCATGGGGAGTCACTGAGCTCCAAGCCCTCATGGCCACACCACCTTACTTGGGTTGCCACTTCTGAGGTACAAAAATACAGGACATCTGAGATGATCCTTCGCCCATAAAACTGGACAGTTGGTAGTGTGTGTTGAGCACTTTTACAGATTTCCCAGGACAGCTACCTGTGTGGGAAAAAAGAAAAGCAATGATCCTGGGAAAATCTGGACAGGTGGCAACTCTACACTTTGCACATCCTCCCATATAGACAAGATGGTACTGAGACCACACCCCAGTTCATGCCTTAGGCAGTCTCGCAATTCCATCTGAAGAATCAGTTACCTTGCGGTTATTTTTTTCTGAAACCTCCCTCAACACCTGGAGGAAAAGCTACATGCTCTCCCTCTGAATGTCAAGGCATACTCCACCAGGGAACTGGCAGCATCTTCTTCCTGCCAGTCTCTGAGATCTGCAATATGGAGCAACCCACTGACTTTTGTTAAACATGCTGTAGGCATGGCAGCTGGGTCAGATACCAAGTTCAGGAGCAGTACTTCAATCACTGTTTGACTGATACAAATAAAACACCTCACTTCTATTATCTAGGGATAATATTGCTCATCAGTCACCTACAATGGGTTCCACACTGATGAATACGCAAAAAAACGAGAGAACAGTTACTTCCCTGTAGTAACTCTTGTTCTTCACGATGAACATAGTCCGTGTGGATCCCACAACTCACCTTCCACGCCTGCTTTTCAGATTCCTTAGCCATCACTGCTTTAAATGGTGAGAGAATCAGGGGGGGGTGTGTGTGTGTGTGTGTGTGTGTGTGTGTGTGTGTGTGTGTGTGTGTGTGTGTGTGTGTGTGTGTGTGTGTGTGTGTGTGTGTGTGTGTGTGTGTGTGTGTGTGTGTGTGGTTTCCCCACCCTTTATGGGCTTGTATGGGAGCGTGAGGAGGCACAGAACTTGTGCGCAGCCCCAACAGATGCTGCTATTCAAAAACACCTCCAGTTTCATATATGTGAGATGGATGTGCACCTATGGTGGGATCCATGCTGACTACAACATCACAAAGAACCACAGTTACTGTAGATTATGTAAACATTGTAACGTTAAGTAAAAAATGCAGAGAAGATGAGGCTAAAAACTGAATACTGTTATCCTTGCAAGCTGTGTAACATTATAGACAAATTTCAGTGCTTGTTCTTTTTGTTTCAGGTTAGAAGCAGATTTTATGTAGGTAAGTTAACTTTCCTTATTGTTTCTGTGGAGCATGTTTCTAGCTACACTGGTAATTTTAAATTATTTTTATGATAGTTTTTAATAACTTGAATGTTACAAAATGGAGCTACTGTCCTTTGTAGGAAGGGAAAAACAGCTTGCCAGTAAAGTTGCTGAACTAATTGAAGACAAATGCAAAGTTCTTGAAAAACTTAGTCTCCAGAAGAAAGAGGTAACTCTTATTTTTGTTCTCCTCCTCCAATGTATGTTTTTAACATATTGAGCCATTGTTGTTCTTTTAAGCAACAGAAGCTTTATTTAAACTTAAATATTAAAAGCTTATATTTATGATGATCTTGAAATACTTGTGTGTTTTTTCCCCTTTGTTCAAGTTCTTTTAAGTGTGATACAGATTTCAATGCATTTTCCTCTTAAATTATAGTACAATACGCTGCATTGGAAATGTACACCTAGACGTCTTGCTTTTATGCTCCGTGCTAACCTTCGTAGGGCCAGATTTTTAAAGATACTTAAGCACCTAAAGATGCATGTAGGCCCTTCTGAAAATCCCACTAACGCCCATTGGGAATTAAGGTCTAGTGTGCCTAAATACTTTTAAAAATCCATCCCTTAGTGTTTTAAACTTAATCATAAATTAATTTCATTTTTTAAAACAATTTTTGATCTTACACACATTTTGATATCATGTATCTCTTTCAGTACGAAGACTTAGAATCATCTCTAAAGGATGCCAGTCTTCTGAAAGAGTCAACAAATACATCACATATTGAGGTAAAAACAGACTAAAAGAAACAAAGTGGCTTTTTTTGTATAATTTGAGGTGGTGTTTCAGGAAAACTGAAGGTGTCAGAAGTGTACTCTTTTTTAAATCTGTGGAATTGTTTTGCTAATCCAGGGTTTCTCAAACCATTACCAAATGAGACAGTGAATTAATTATGGAGTGGGTCAGTTATGCAGAGAAATTAATTATGGAGCAAATCGGACATGCAGGCAATTAATTTTGGAGCAAATAATTATGCAGATAGCTTTCTCTGCCTGCTTCCTATAGGTGACATCCTGTAAAATTGTTATGCAAACCCATCAAATGAGTGATGCAGAATCAAATGTGTATAACAGTATTTTGAAAAAATGTTGTATGACATATTGCAGCATAAATTTTAAATATTGATTAATAGTTCTGATTCAAAAATACACGCTAATAACTTAAAATAGCATGTGTCTTACATGTTGCTGTAATCTAGAAATGAATCCATTTTTAGATCCCAAAAATCAGGAACTTATTTGATAGAGGACTCCAAAAAAGCGTAGTCTCACCATACTTCTTATGGGGCTATTCAAAAGTAAATAACTAATAAACTGACAAATTTACTTAAATTCATTCTGGACTTGGAGTAAATATTGTAAGGTTGGGAATAAGACTGTTCATATGTAAGTGATTTAATCCCCACTTTAAACACAGATCTCAATGCAAACTTAACTTTTGAGGCCTTATTGCACCTCTATAGATTATTAAAGTGTTCCATAAAAATACAGTATACACACCTGTATTTAATTACTTTATAACTGTAAATTTCTATAGGTTAACTATCAAAATGACTTGTTTTAGGCAACCTGTGAAAAACTGAACAGGTCAAACACTGCACTCAAGGATGAAATAGAGAATTTAGAAAAAGAGCTGGAAGAAGAGAAGTCTAAGCGATCAGAACAGGATGACTTGGTAAGGTTCAGAAAAAACTTTTTAAACATATTCAGATAACTTGGTTTTAAAAATTGGAACATGTTTTTGTGTATAATCAGAGTTATTTCTCTGAGAAGACATTTACTGAAAAGGCGGTCTTTTCATTCCTTTTTGAATTTTAATTTTGTTTTTTAAAATCATTCAAGACAATCCCAGGTAGTTAAGGTTCAGGAACTAACATGCAAGTATTTAGGAGCTAAAGATACAGCTGTACGTTGAATGTCCTATATAGCAAGGGTGAGAAAAGACTTGTTTAACAGGTAAGTGATTTTTTTTTTTAAACTTTTTTTTTCTTTGCAGTTTATTTAATGCATCCAAATAAACTTTAGAATGTATGATTTGGAGAAGGTTCTCTGAATTTTAACTTCCTTTTTATTTAGAAAACAAAACTTTCTGTGCTGGAGTGGGGGGAATCATTTTCGCAAAACCTCCAAAAATGCTGTGTTTTTTGGCTCATTTATCAACAGCTAATCTTGGTTTTCCCCCTTCCCCTACAATGTTGTGCTGTTTACCATGGATGCTTATTGTCAGCCAAAGTAACTTGGTTCTATCTTGGGGATATTCAGGAAATAGGGGGCAGTCTTGTCTGGGTAGATAATGCTGAAACAAGCATTTTGTGGTTGCTATCAAGGGAGAAGTACCTCTCAGAATAACTTCTACAACTATGTAATTAGGGAAGCTCACAGAACTGCTGTTTATCGGGCTGTATAAAAGCAACCATAGAGCTCTTATGAATTATGGTCTCTTCCTTGCCTGTGATGCCAGTGCTGTTACTTTATGAACTAATTGACAAAGGGATTTGTAAGAGTGCTAAATTCAGTGAACACTTAAACTTTTTTAAAAGCTGTAAAGGAGTAATAGTTGGAGGCCCACTCAGCTGACGTTTTAAATATCCTGCATAGGAAAATCCTTTCCTAAAGTACTTTTAGGGAAATGGATTAATTATTTAATGATTCTCCAATATCTCAGACAGTGGATGTAGTATACATATTATAAGCATTGTAAAAAGAAACAGTATGTTACAAGAAAGGTAAAAAGAAGATAGTAGTATGTAATCATATGTCACTATCGTACAGTCAAAAAATCTTCCTTAAGGAAAATCTTTGAAAAGAAAACTGGTATTGTCGGGCCTGCAAAGACAATCCTTACAATTTAAAAATAAGTATTTTTACAGGAATACATTTTAGTAGCATTTTCTGAAAATTTATCTCATAAAATTAGTTTGGCTAAAAAGTTTCAACCTGGAAGAACTTGTATGAAAATAAATATTACGGCTTTGCAGATGGCGGAAATACAGAGAAGAATGGAGTCTTTAGAAAGTGAAGCAAAATCTATCCAGTCACAAGTGGCAGAAGTAAGTCAAATATCTGAGGTTTTTGTTCAAATTAGGAAAACCAATTACTAAAATAAATTGTTTCATCACAAATAAATACTCACAGGCATGACTTGACATGAATATCAATACCAGTCTTCTAGGGTTCAGTCCAACTTTTTGGTGTGTGGTAGCTGATTCATTTTACAAAAGAGCGTGGCAGTTACCATTAATTGAAAAGCACAATTACACTTTATTTTGTTAGTACACAATTATAAAACATACACTGCCAAGAAATTTATTGTAAACAGCAACAAGCTATTGGATCTTCAGATATACTGTTGAAGCAGTTTGCTTTTTTTTATTTCATTTAGGCCAAGACCACATTAAAAGTATTTCACATTAATAAAGAGAGACTTGAGACGTCTGTCCAAGATGCAATACAGGAAAACTGTCATCTTCAGGAAAGCGAGAAACAGGTAAGTTCTTCCTAGTTATGTAGTATTGTAGATATGCGTGGCAGTTTCCACATAACTAAAGATATGATCCCTGCTCGAAGGAGTTCATCATCAAATTGAACATAACCAAATGATCCTGGAGATCGTGTGTGTGTATATATATTTACACACACACACCACACACAAAATCTCCAGGATATATGTTCACACATATATATATATATATATATATATATTTTTGGAATAACTTATTTTAAATACTTTCCTTGGATCTCTCTTGTGCTCTCTCTCTCAAAAGGCTTTATGGAATGTGCATGAGAGAGAGAAGAAACCTTAATAAGTAAAGTGTGAAATACTTGTTCCACCCATAAAGGGCAGCATGAAAAAAAGCAACACTGATATTGAGAGAAGGATACAAAGGGGATGGGAAAAGGTTTTGCTGAGAAAAAAGAGGTTTTTGGAAGAAATGAGAATAAAGATTTAGGCAAGTACATAGTTGAGGTACTCCACAAAAGTGGGCACCAGAAGCTTGAACTTGATTCAGATGACAAAGATAGGGTTTAAATAGGAGAATAACTTAGCAAAGTGGCAGGTGAGGAAAATACTGTTACTGCAGTAGCATTTGGGATGGAATGGAGGAGAGCATTGTAAGAAGTGGGGAGGCCAGATAGGAGGGCACTGGAGTAGTTAGGCAAGAGGTAAACCAGGCAGTGAACAAGGATTTTAGTTGCTATAAACCAGAATAGGAATGGTTCATCAGCTTTGTAGTAGAAAAGAAGAGAATAGAGTTCAGAATGACACAGAAGTTGCAGGCGTGGGTGGTGGGTAGGATGTTGGAATGATCAACTAGAGCTGGTCAGAAATGTTCCAACAAAACATTTTTCTATCCGAAAATGGCAATTAGTTAGAACTGAAATGTTCTGCTGAAACATATAGACTTTGACAGAAACCAGTTTGCCAGAAACTTACCTGGTTTTCTGCTCAGCTGCCCAGCTCCTTGGCAGCTTGCCTGGTGGGGAGCTTGGGATTAAGGGCTTCTTGGCAGCCAGCCGGGTTAGTTGCTGGGGAACCTGGGCTTCCAGGACTTCCTGGCTTCACCACAGCCCACCAGGAGGGCTTCTGCAGAGCTGGGGTGCTAGGATTGCCGGGACCATTTAAACAAATTCCATTTTGGTTCTTCTGAAATGGAATCTTTTGAAAATGTTTGACAGAAAACTTTTCATATCAGATTTTCTATTTTAATTCAGAACAGTATTTTTGGAAATGTAAAATTTTCCGTGGAAGGGAAATTCTGGTTCTCACAAATCTCTGTTATCAACAGTGAGAATGGAAGTGTGGTGGTGGTAGAAGATGAGATTCATTTTTTGATATGTTAAGTTGTTGGTATAACAGACAAACATATGTCGTATGCAAGAGTGAACCGAGAAGTAGTTGATTGGAAGTAATCATTGTAGAGAGGGTATTGGATCAGGTAACTTGGTTATAAGGAAAAGAGGAGACCATTGGAAGAAAATTATTCTCGTGTACTTTATTTGCTTTAAGTCCATTCCTTTGGTCTTTATTCCTAATTGTACCCTTTATTGTACTCGAAATAATATACTAAGGTCAGAGAAGCAGTGCCTAATTAAAAAAGTGAACAGACCAGCGTCTTTTTATCTTTGTGACATGAATATCTTGTTGCTGTTTCACTTTTTTGAACCCAGAGGAGTTTGAATGAGGACGTTCTTTTGCTGCTTCTCCTCTGTAGAAAGGGACCTTTAAGTAAGACAATACTAAATGTTGAAAATGACGTAACTTTAATCATTTTACAAACATCAAAATCTGTTTCCATAAGGTCATAATTGACTCCTTTACAGTAATCACTTTGGAATTCCTTCTAGGTAAAATAAACTTACATGACACATTCAAGATCAGGACATCTAGTGTACTTAGGGTTTTGTGTTCACATTTTTAATGAATTGAGCTAGTGCATGCTGCAACTTCTTTCACTCTTGTATCATATTTGGTGTACTCCCTGTGGGGGGGGAAAAAGACCTTACCAATAGACCAATCAGAAAAGGAAATGAAAATTGTCTGTCTTGCTTGTTTTTCTTCCCTAATGAAAACATTGTAAGCAAATAATTTGGTTTTCTTTAGTAGAATATACACATCCTTTTTTTTCTTACCTTTTTTAAAGATGGAATTTCATTTTCACTCAAAAGATAACAAAAGTGTGTTTTTGTTCATGGAAATCAGTGTACTTTCTTCCTTGGTCTTATACACAAATGGGTCATAATCCTCTGGCACATCATTGCCATAACTATAACAGATCTGCTACCCTCTGAATAGATTTAATGATATGCCAAAGACAGGATTAAACATCTTAGTTTGAACAAGACAACTGTTTATAAACATTTATTATACTATTTTTTTTTTCTAATTTGAACGCTAGGAAAGCGTGCTGCCTTAGCTCACTGCAAAATCCTTGTCCTTTCCATCTGCTATAATCCTTACGGTGTACAAGAATCAGCTTTGGTTCACTGTTTCTTTGACTCTTGTTAGAATGTATTTTTAAAGTTTAGTTGCTTATCAGTGAAGGGGATTTAGTGATGATGGCAGTGTTGGAATAATGAAAACTTTCTCTTCATTTTTCACTTGTCTAATTTGACTAGTGTATGACTTTTATTACTTGAAAGGGCACATACCGTGTCAGGTGACTGTTATCATTCACTTCATTTTATCACATAAATAGGCTTGGCAGAATTAAATTTTGTATATTATTAAAATAATTTTGATGGACAATATCAATGGTTATTTTTAAGCATTTTTTTCTATTTTCCCATGGGTGTGAAAATGTAAATGCGGGGGAATCAGACAATATCTAATGAAAGCAGATGTTAAGATTCAAAAAGTTAAAGCTTTAACTGTTTAAATTATAAATTGTCAACATCATGTGTCAAGATATACAGAATAAATAATCTTAAATCAAACTCTGTTCTCAGGCAACAGTTTTCTTTCTTTGGCTTTCTGTAAATTTCTGTTATCAATGGAAATACCTTTTGTTTTGTGTGTATGGTGAAATGGACATTTACTGATTCTGATAAAAATCTAATCCTTCCAGGTTTATACACCACCTCTGTTTTATTATGTCTTTGCATTGCTTATCTTTGGCAAGCTGAAGTTTAGGCTTGCTTGTATTCTTGCATGAGGGTTCCCCTGTTTAACGCCATCTACATAGAATTGAGTATTCTTTGATTAAAATGGATGAGTCACTCCAATCTGTAAACCTGGTATGTTTAAAGATTCCAGCTGGAGGATGAACAATAGGCTCTCAGAATCTTTCAAAAGATTCATTTAATAGTTTATTGAGGTTTTTATATTAAATATGCAGTTTTTAAAGAACAAATTTGCTTTAGTTCTCATAATATGCAGGTGTGGTTTAATTAGCTGACATATTGCAATTCCATTTATTTTAACAAACTTGGAAGTCTGTCTATTCCTTGTTTTTTGTAGGACGCTTCTGAAAATGAAATATTCCTGTAAAATTGTTAATGTAGTCCCAAAACTTGCACAACCTGGCTGCCCTTCTAATTTAACAAAAGGCTAGTTACAGTATTTTTAGTATTTAGGGTCTGCTTACATAGAGTACTCATGACTTTGATTAGTAGCAACATGTCCCTTTAAATATATTTTAACCATATGGTATTAGGTGGAAAAAAATAATTGTTAGGAAAAAATCTGTGGGTTATGTGATGAATTAAATAGCTACCCCATTTATTTTATTCAATAGAGAACTTCCAAGATAGAAATAAAAGCATTAATGGTACACTTCCCTCTGTCAGTTTTGTTAGGGTGAAAAGGGAACAAGTGCTGTAGCTTAAGGAGAGAGTATGGGAAATTAATGTCTTTTCACTTCAACCTATTCCCAGGAATCTGTGGATGATTAGCCAAAAACTCAATATTTTATTTTAATTGGCTTCTTTACATTCTGTATGTTTTATCTAAAACGATGATTGACGTATTCAGCTAAACTTGCTTTTAGATATCCTAGTAACTAATTACACTAGAGAGCTAGTGCAGCTGACAATAATTTAGAGAACAGGACAACAATATAAAATGTTTCACTGAGCTCTTCAACATTACACAATCTTAAGTTCTGTTTAGTTCTCATGGACAGGTGGTGGTGGGGTTTCAAGACACTCACCCGAGGTATGCTGCCTATCAGTACAGTGTACATATGGCTAATTATTGTTGAAATATGAAAAACATTGAGAGGTTATTCCTGATTTTCAACTTGTGATAGATTCTTTATTGATCTGGTGCACTTTTTTTTTTTTTTTTTTTTTAAGCTGTTACAAGAGGCTGAAGGATGGGGTGAACGATTTAGTGAATTAAATGAACAAACAAAAATCTTTGAATTGTCTAAAGCAGATATGGAGGAAGCTCTGAAAAACAAGGAAAGTCAAGTCAAGGTAGATTGCTGTATTTAAAACTGACTTTTTTCTGTTATAGGAGATTCTAAATATTAGGGTGAAAAGATGTTAAGCTGTCCCAATTTGTTTCTTGCATTAACTTATTTTTAGTTTTTCTTATTCTCCTCCTCCACCCCCCGACCCTCCCTGGGCAAACAAAGCTGCTTTGGGTTGAGGTTTGAATTCATTGAGTCCATTGGGACACTGTCCAAAGGCTACAGACTCCTAGAATCTAAAATTTGAAATAAATAGGAATATTTGCAGTCTAAAAGATTCTTCACTTTGAAGACACTTTATATGTATAAAAAATACAGAACTCTTCAAATATCCCAGTGAGCATCATTAAGAACCTTTAGTGGTGCCCCCCTGTTGTAGTGCTTCTTGCCTGTGTTTTAGTTGGTAAGTAGTGGAACACGTAGAATCCTAGATAGGTAGCCAGCTAATTTGATTTATTAATGAGAAATTAATAAAGTACAGGTTTCAGAGTAGCAGCTGTATTAGGCTGTATCCGCAAAAAGAACAGAAGCATTTATGGCACCTTAGAGACTAACAAATTTATTACAGCATAAGCTTTGGTGGGCTACAGCCCACTTCATCCGATGCATAGAATGGAACATATAGTAAGAAGATAGACCGACACACACACACACACACAAGTTGGAAAGAGGCTAATTAGTTAAGATGAGCTATTATCAGCAGGAAAAAAAAAACTTTTGTAGTGATAATGAAGATGGCCCATTTAGACAGTTGACAAGAAGTGTGATTAACAAATTTATTAGAGCATAAGCTTTCCTGGGCTACAACCCACTTTCATCGGATGCATAGAATGGAGCCGGTTTTGTTCAATATCTTCATAAATGATCTGGAGGATGGTGTGGATTGCACTCTCAGCAAATTTGCGGATGATACTAAACTAGGAGGAGTGGTAGATATGCTGAAGGGCAGGGATAGGATACAGAGGGACCTAGACAAATTGGAGGATTGGGCCAAAAGAAATCTGATGAGGTTCAATAAGGATAAGTGCAGGGTCCTGCACTTAGGATGGAAGAACCCAATGCACAGCTACAGACTAGGGACCGAATGGCTAGGCAGCAGTTCTGCGGAAAAGGACCTAGGGGTGACAGTGGACGAGAAGCTGGATATGAGTCAACAGTGTGTCCTTGTTGCCAAGAAGGCCAATGGCATTTTGGGATGTATAAGTAGGGGCATAGCGAGCAGATTGAAGGACGTGATCGTTCCCCTCTATTCGACATTGGAGAGGCCTCATCTGGAGTACTGTGTCCAGTTTTGGGCCCCACACTACAAGAAGGATGTGGATAAATTGGAGAGAGTCCAGCGAAGGGCAACAAAAATGATTAGGGGTCTGGAACAAATGACTTATGAGGAGAGGCTGAGGGAACTGGGATTGTTTAGTCTGCAGAAGAGAAGAATGAAGGGGGATTTGATAGCTGCTTTCAACTACCTGAGAGGTGGTTCCAGAGAGGATGGTTCTAGACTGTTCTCAGTGGTAGAAGAGGACAGGACAAGGAGTAATGGTCTCAAGTTGCAGTAGGGGAGGTTTAGGTTGGATATTAGGAAAAACTTTTTCACTAGGAGGGTGGTGAAACACTGGAATGCGTTACCTAGGGAGGTGGTAGAATCTCCTTCCTTAGTAGTTTTTAAGGTCAGGCTTGACAAAGCCCTGGCTGGGATGATTTAATTGGGGATTGGTCCTGCTTTGAGCAGGGGGTTGGACTAGATGACCTCCTGAGGTCCCTTCCAACCCTGATATTCTATGATTCTATGATAACTCACACCTTCTTGTCAGCTGTCTAAATGGGCCATCTTGATTATCACTACAGAAGTGTTTTTTCTCCTGCTGATAATAGCTCATCTTACCTAATTAGCCTCTCACAGTTTGTATGGCAACTTCCAGTTTATCTCTGTGTGTGTGTGTGTACTATATGTTTGTTCCATTCTATGCATCCGATGAAGTGGGCTGTAGCCCATGAAAGCTTATGCTCTAATAAATTCGTTAGTCTCTCTAACGTGCCACAAGTACTCCTGTTCTTTAATAAAGTACAGTAAAAAGTTGAAAATATGACTTGGTGTGGTAGTCAAAGTTTCACTGCCTGTATTTCATTTTGGATTTTAATTTTATTTATGTTTGGTAATATCTAGTCATTGACAGAATGTTTATTGAAGATGAAAGACTGGAGCACAGCAATAGGAGAAGACAACACTGAAGATAACCACTGGGATGTTGATATAACAGAAAATGGTGAGCTTTTAGGTACAATCTGGACAACTTCTTTTCTAAGCGCCCCCCCCCCCCCCGAAAAAAAAAAAAGGTTAATTGGGAAAAGAGAATAACTAGACCTTACACAAAGCTTGTAATTAAATTAATTTGTTAAAGGTAGAAGCTGGATTTCTTAACCCTGCATTCTAATATGGTTTGCAGATGTGCTCCTCTAGAATACTAAACGCATCCTGCATTGCCATTTTTTCCTCAGTCAGCTCAGCTGATGCTTAATCAGCTGGGGAAGAAATCCGCCTGTGTTAATATGTCAGAAGAGCGTCAGCTTTAATTTTTCCTTTCCACACTGAGAGTGTCACTCTCACTTAGCTTTGGCTTCCACCACACTAAGCACAATTTTTATGAAAAATATATTCAGTAATTAGGAGTAGTACGTGTACATTCCAGTCAAAACATATCACAGTGCTGTTTGTGATTTCACTGTTCTTTTTGTTTATGCTCTTAATTAGATGATCAGCAGAAACGAACTATAAAGAAGTTGATCTATGCTGCTAAGGTATGTAGTCACACTTTATGATGTACTGATTTTAAAAGTTTGGAGGGAAGAGGTCAGAATAAAAATGAGGAATAAAGAAAACTGCTATTTATTAGATGTAACACCATGATGGCATGTACTTTAATGGACATATATAATTGTATCAATGTAAACAAAGTTCAGGGTGTCTGTTTTTTCTAAATATTTTTTACCATACTTAAACAATCTTAATTGACACTTTTTTTCTTTGCCAGGGTCTAGAATGAATGCAACCTGCCCTGTCCTTCTGAAATAGGGTATTAGCTGATTGCATTTCCAAGCAGTAATCAATTAACGTTACAGCCATAACATAACATTCTGACTTTAGTATTGTATTATCTGAGAAATACAGTCAAGTAGAATTGAGTCTTTTTCCTGCAGTAATGTTCTCACACTTAATTCCTTTTTTATTTTAATATAGTTAAATGCTTGTTTAAAAACTCTGGAAGTAGAAAGAAATCAAGTATATTTAAAACTGGCAGATGAAGATAAAGCTAAAGAAGAACTTACAGGTAATTAGATTATTTTGTTTTAAAAATAACAGATATTTTTAAATAAGAGAAGCTATTCATGTCCTTAAATAACTCTGGCTTATTCATTCAGTTTTTGTGGAAAAAATATTAAGTTTACAGTAATAGCTAAAAATCCATTAAATCTGAATTGAAGTGACTTAACTAGTTCTAAAAATTTGGTCTTAAAAGATTGAGTGGCTAAAACTACAGCAATAATATAGACTTGATATGCCATTTTTAATTTGTTACCCCAGTTCACTGTTGAAAATGCAACAGTTTCCACTAAAAATAAATATACTGAAAATCTTTTTTCACTATTGCTATTGAAAATATGTTTAATGGCTTTCATTGGTGTCTTTAATTGTGAAACTCATTTCTAATAAAGTTCATTATATAATATAAGCGATTAGTTCATTATATTTAGTTGGAATACAACATTACTTTCTTCTAAAAATACTCTTGCCTGGAAAGTACATAGTCACCTCTTTTCCTTTGGACAAAATCTACAAAGATTTCATTCTAAGGAAATATATTTTTAAAATAAAATTAGTGCAACTTTATACATCTTGCATCTTATTAGCCAATGCCTTTAACCTAAATAACAGCACTATCAACAGAAAATTGGACTCAATTTAAAATGCCATATGCCTGGTGGCCTTTTGGATTATTCTGTCCTCTAATGCAGCAGTTTTTCCCCCGACAACTTTTAAGGGTCTCCTATGCTGACCATCAAATTGATGTCCTTCTAGACTGACTGACTAGCCTTTTTCCCCATTCGAGCCTTTGAACTTCAGAGGCTTAAATATATTGAAAGGAAGCATGGTTTGCAACTGAATAAATAAGGAGATTGACATTTAAATTATCTCCTTGCTCCATGTTGTTAACTATCATGATGCTTCAGGGTTAACCCCAACTGGGATGAATGGGGCATTTCTACACTTCTGTGAACTACTGTTCATGCTGCTTGTCATCTTGAGCACACTTAAACAAATAATAATAATAAAAAACCTAAAAATTTAGACTATGGATCTCAAAATGGCATCCTCCAGAGAAAAGTTCTGACTTTCTGAGCCATTCCAACCACAGATGGGGAAACAGAGCTTAAGTAACTAAGCCAAAGTCATATCAAGTATGTGTTAAATCTGGAAGAAGTATTCAGAACTCCTGACTCCCTGTCCTGTACTAAGACCAATAAGCAGTACTGTTTCTCAATTGTGCAGTCTGTGGAAATATATCACAATGCAAAAAACTAAACCGTATTCTGTGGACTGTAGGGAGATGTTTCCCTACGTTATTTCCCAAATGTCAAACAGGCCTTCATTAATAAAACTTTAAAGTCCTTGACTTGCAATGTTTTTTACTTTCTAAAATGTTCTGATTTTGTTTTAACTTCATAAAGTGTGCACGTTATTCAGCTGTCTCTAACTTTGACAGAACGCATTGAAAACCTCCAACGTGAGCAAGTCTCCTTGCAGTCTGAAAATGCACATTTTGAAAGTGAACTTCAAAAGCTTCAACAAAAGCTTAAAGTAATGACAGAGCTATATCAAGAAAATGAAATGAAATTACACAGGTATGGATACCGCTATGTTTTTACATTAAGCATTTAATGATTGATTAAGGGAAGATTGGGAAGTCATTTTGACTTTTCAATTTAAATGTGTCAACAAATTTACAATTTGTTGAAAGATAATTGTCATAACTGTAGTTTATATCAACCAGATTCCTTATAATTTGGCTGAAAGTACAGTATACATATGAAAACCTGAGCATTTGTGGTAAACTGATATATAGCTGAATAAACAAATAGATTTTTACATCTTTGTTTTTAGATTCGGATGTGATTATTATTTATTTATTTATTTTTTGAAGTGATGGATGAAATATATTGGGAAAGTCCATGACACTAATCTTGAAATGCTTGTATAAGAAGGGACTGTATACCTCTTGTGTATTTAACACTGTAACTGTTTATGGGAACAGGTGAGGGGTATTTATTTTTAAATGTGCTTGTGTGCAAAAGTGTGTTGTACCAATTAGACAATTATAGCCTATTTCAGCTGGTTAAAGAGCTAACCTTTACAGTAGAACCTCAGAGTTACGAACTGACCAGTCAACCACACACCTCATTTGGAACTGGAAACACACAATCAGGCGGCAGCAGCAGAGACGGAAAAAAAACAAACGACCCCCCACCAAATTTAGTATAGTACTGTTAAACATAAACTACTAAAAAATAAAGGAAAAGCAGCATTTTTCTTCTGCATAATAAAGTTTCAAAGCTGTATTAAAATCAATGTTCAGTTGTAAACTTTTGAAAGAACAACCATATGTTTTGTTCAGTTTTATGAACATTTCAGAGTTACGAATAACCTCCATTCCTGAGGGGTTTGTAACTCTGAGGTTCCTGTATTTACTACAATGGCCGACACAACTTTGGGCCGGCAAAAACTAGCATCCTGGGAAGTACAATACATTTTAAAAATGTTGTAATTATGGATAAACTGGACTTTTGTTTAGAGAAGAGGGAATAGTAAAATTTTCAAAGGCACTTAAGTCACTTTTGAAACTTCAACAGACCTATTATGTGTTTAACTCTATCAGTTGGCTAGGACAGTCATTCAATAGTGAAATAGCAAGGTGACAATTGCAAACTATACTGACATTTCTCAGAAAAAATGATTAAATATGTATCAGTCATTGGTTTGCATAGCGCACTAGATACGTGAATTTGGGGAGAGGCTAGGGCATGACTAGTAGTTCAACATTTATGCAGCCTAGTGGCCAAGAACCCATGTGTAGGGGAGAATGGTTAATGGTTCCTATTCTAGCCTGTGGGCTGAATGTTCTGCAGAGCTGCCTTATGTGCATCAGAGTTAATTTGAGTGCAGTGATAGTCTTGGTATTACTTTTACTGTTCCAGATTTTAATAATTAATGGCTAATGAGCTATGTAAACAAATTTTAAAACACTATACTTACACACCACAACCTCTTTCTGCTTCTGTGGGTGAATATCACACTAAATAATCTCTTTGCTGAGGGAATAACTGCAAAATTATTATTTGAGGTACAGCTAACCATACTGTCTGTGTGTTTAAAGGAAACTAACAGTAGAAGAGAGAGAGCGGTTACAGAAAGAAGAAAAACTCTCTAAAGTAGATGAGAAAATTAATCATGCTGCAGAAGAACTAAACAGTTACAGGTACTTACAAATTTTTATTCACTGTTGGTGTTTTCTCTACAGTTTACAAAATCCACAAGAGACTTAGTAAATTTACTTATTATAATGCATTGTTACACAATATATTCTGTCATAGTGTTCCCCCAACAAAAAATGTCCATGCTTTTTATAGTTATCCTAGCTTATACAAATGAAGAGTGTGTGTGTGTGTGTGTGTGTGAGAGAGAGATAGGATAAATACACATGACACTCAAGTGCCCAGTGGCAGGCTCTCTTTCTTCTTTCCATCAGTGTGTAGAATCTAAAATTTTGTATTCTTATAATGGGTCACTCCATTTTGTTTGCAAAGCAGGGTAGGTAGGATAGTTTGTCTTAGAGGTTCCCAAAGTATGGCATGATTCTTCAGCCTTTACTCCCCTTGGAAGTTGGTGACTTTTTGAGCACAATTTGATGACTTTAGAACAGGATTCTCAACCTATTTTCTTTCTGAGGCCCCCCACAACATGCTATAAAAACTCCATGGCCCACCTGAGCCACAATAACTGCATATAAAAGCCACGGCCGGCTTTAAGGGGTAGCAAGCTGGGAAATTGCCTGGGGCCCCATGCCGTCGGGGGCACTGTGAGCTAAGTTGCTCAGGCTTCTGCTTCAGCCCCATGCAGTGGGACTCTGGATTTCTGCTGTGGGCCCCAGCAAGTCTAGGACTGGTCCTGCTTGGTGGACCCCCTGAAACCTGCTCGTGGCCACCCCAGCGAGCCCCGGACCCTGGTTGAGAACCACTGCTTTAGAAGGTTCTGCTGATCAGTTAATTGATTTAAAGCAGTTCCAAGAATAATGTTGACGTTCTTGATGTTGGTACCCTAAAGAGTAAACAAAAATGCTCAGTTCAAAACACAATCTGTCCTTTTCATATTTAGGCAAAATATGAAGTAGGAGGGAAATTTTATTTTAAAGTTTCTAAGAGGATATTGCAGATAGTGGAACATAATTAAATTCTGTGCTTACCTTGGGTCTAATCTTTTGGGTGTGCCTGAGCTGTGTTTAACACAGGGCCTGAAGGAGGATGTAGGTGTGGGTGGGAGGGTTGAAGAAAAATGGCCTTATATCACCTTTTTATGTACCCTTTTCCTGGGTCATTTTGGTCCCTAATGCAACTTGCAGCAATCCTTAAGTCTCTAATGACCCTCAAGGGGCAACTCTGGCAGCTGGTAACTGCAGGTATGCAAAAATGCACTGCCTATACTAGGTGCTGCAAAGAGTAGGGCTGACTCTGCGGGCTCTACATCACTGGAGGAATTCCCAGATGCCAGCGAAATCTTCAGCTTGTCACTTAGACCACCTTTTCCAGTCTTCTTTGCACCACTTCAACAGGGCCTAGGATCTATCTCTCCTCCCCACTCCCCTCTTCTGATTCATCCTTTTTTAAGTTGGCCTTGGTCATAGGTAACAATAGTGTTGTTTGTGTATAAACTCAGTTATTCATTTGCAGTGTCACTATCTGTGGTGGTATTCATATTTAAAATTGTATTCTCTAACATTTTTATTACAGACAACGAGCAAAAGATCTAGAAGAAGAGCTAGACAGAACCATTCATTCTTATCAGAGTCAGGTATATACTTTACATTGACTTAACTGGCATTTTGCCATACTCAGGAATGATACAATTGACTTTCAACTTGAAACTACCACTTTAAAGCTGCTTGCAGTGCTTTATTTGGTTAATGTCATCAGACATACCTTAATATAAATTACAATTAGCAAAGACTACCAAGTGGGTGGTATTTTTGAGTAAGAGTATAACTTCTCAGTTTAAACTCTGGGGGCCTGTTCATTTTGTATCAGAAAATAGCCTTGAAGTCTTAATTTATTTTTTTGTGTCAGATGAATAACTTATTTTAAATGTATTCTAATGCATATCTCTCTCTAATAGATTACTTCACATGAGAAAAAAGCTCACGATAACTGGGTAAGTTCCAAATATTAAAATTTCTCAGCTCTGTTATGGAAAAATTACAGTGCTCTTCAAACTGCTGAACAGACTGCCTTATACCTTGACTTTAGTGGAGTGTTTACAGACAAACTATTCATTAAATATTTTTGTTAGTAGGTTTCTGAATGACAAATCTTTTGGTTTTTTTTTATCAGATAAAATAGCTGTAGTAATTAAACCAAGTCTCTTTAATTCTGCCAGAATGTTACAAAATCACTTGCTATATAAATAAATCCACTGGAACAAGATGTTGTTTAACAATTGTTTGATGTTTTGTAAATAAACTTTTTGGCCTTGTTTCAATGCCATTTTAATAAATTCCCTGGCTGTACTGTTCTGCCTTTATCTAATAGTAAAAGACATTTTGTCCTGTGATAACATTCTGCTCAGTTGCTTTTTTTGTTGTTGTAAGAATATAATTGCAAAATCCATTTATCTCTTCTCCTTAAACTAGAAAATGAAAATATCTCACTACTAATAAATATTTCAGTCTTGCAAAGGGGTCTACATAGGAGAGAATCCTGTTGATAGGTTTCAGAGTAACCTTGTTAATTGGACTCCGTGCTAGGGTACTCCCCATACTGCCCTAGCTCTTTTTGCAGGTTTTCAAATAGACCTTATTTACGTCTTAAAACTTGCCTGGTTATATTTTGGAGATGCAGTGTAGCCATAATACTTGAATGGTGTGGATTTTTTTTTTGTTTCCCCATGGCCAACTTTAATGTGTGCCTTAAAGAATCTATAAGTCAGGATAGGTAAGGTTAGATTCTGACCTCGAATATTCACATGCAGCTTCCATTGAAATCAGAGTTGTGTGCATGTAACCGTGGGAATAGTTTGGCCCTTTGTAAGATAAAATAAGCTCTTTTATTCAAGAAAAGAACAAAAGGCCGCATTTCATCCCCTCTTCCCTTCACTGTTAGATACAAACTTAGATTTTTTTCATTTGCTTGCTCTTTCTTTGTTTCAGAAGTAAGTGATAGTGGATGAATTTCAAATAATCTTTTTAGGATTTTTTCATTGTTATTGCACAGTTCTTATGAATACATTAAAAAGAATAATTAACATCTAACATTATTTGATCTTGTTTTAACTTGAGATCTTAAGTTTACACATTTGCTGTCAAGATTACAATAAGTTTATAATGCTTGTTTTGGATTCTATAAGGTCAATAGTATTAGTAACTTAACTTCTTGGCTTCCTTTGATTTGCACTATTTTTAAATATGGCAAAAATCTGATGTGGAGTGTAGCCTCTTAAGATTCCCAATAAGACTGATTCTAATCATGTGATGTTTTAACAACTGACTTCAGTGGAACTGCTAATAACTTACACTGATTGTGAAAAATACCTAGGAGTTTCAACCTCCCCTAAGTCAGAGTTTCCTAGTATGTGTTTTCTATGTGGATGGTTATTAAAAATATTATGCTGGTTTTTGCTGGTGAAATCCAATATATGTACCTTTTGCAGTTTCCTAAAAAGTACATGTGATGATTTCCCCTACACTTTATAGACCTGTTTCATGTTACGAGCAACAGGCCTACAAATTATCAGTTAGAAATACTTACTGGAAATCCAGGAGGTGTACTAGTTATGAAATATTTAATTGAGTAGGTTTTTTTTCCTAAAGCTGACAGCCCGGGCAGCGGAAAGACATCTTAATGATCTGAGAAAAGAAAATGCACACAACAGACAAAAGTAAGTACTGTACTGGATAGATTCTGAACAGTATAATTTAGCTGTAATTTTGATCTTTCTGAAGGAGTGAGTGGAAAAGCATAAAACCAGAACTGACACAGCTACAAATAGGTGTGGGTAAATTATTTTTCAGACTGTGCATGACTTACCATGCCATGGTCCTTCATGTATTTTCAGTAGAATACCCTTAACTAATGAGTCCACAGGTTTGTAGAAATGCAGCTGTTCGCCCTGTCCTGTTTTTCTTCTCTGTGTTAGTAATGTTCTGTGATAATGGAAAACCTTGGATGGGTGGTGGAAACATTTCTGAGTGACTGATACTTCGTAGAAATGGAGAACTGTTGAGAGTCTAGACTGAGCAGGAGTGATTTCTTAGCTACACAACAGTACAAATTGCACCAGCAACAATCAGATTGCACAATGTTCGTAGCATGGTACACCTTCAGTCTCCTCTCCATAGTTAAAATGGTAGAAGGAACATTAGTCCATCTTGGCATAGAAACTGCTGGAGAGAATGTTATTCTGTTTCGGTAATGAAATGTAACTATGGTTATAGTATGTGAATGTAAGATCTGGTTAAAAATACTGAAATTAAATACCTGTTTTGAGAAAGATAGCACCAGGAATTTGTTAAATGATCTCCTATATTAACCAGGAACATTGATTACTGAATGTTTGTACTCTTAAAATTGAGTACTGTTTACTTATTTAATAGACCATTTAAAAATCCTTGAAATGAGGTTTACAGTAACTGAGGATAATGTGATGTTGGGGCTTGTAACATTTGTTCCATTTGTTAATGTGTGAATTACAATTTTTACCTTTCAGTATAAAGGTAGATGAGTATTTTGAGGAATACTTAAATTGATAACTTGTTCTATGTTTGACAATTATTCTTTGTAATTTATTTCATTAGCTAATGTAATATCTTTGATACCACCTAGGAAATGGAATTCTAGATTAATTTTATATTTCAATAGAAATGTTGGTGGAGAATGATGGATTTCCAGGAAACACTGGTATGATTTTTTTTATAAAGTTAGTAACTTTTTTTGTTCTTCCCATATTTACAGATTAACTGAAATAGAATTTAGATTTGACCTTTTAGAAAAAGATCCTCACGCTCTTGATGTCCCAGTTAGACCATTTGGCAGAGGTACAGTGGAGTTTTTTAAACTCATTTTTTTTGGATTGTAAAATACTACAGGTGTTGTGTGGTGGTGATATTTTGGCTCTCTTCCCCCTCCCCCACCCCCTCCACCAGCATATTCATAACTGTAAGCACAGCAAGCATTTGTGCATGCAAATATCACCTCTTCTTTTTTTTTTTTTTTTTTTTTTAAAGCTGACCCTGAGTGAATACATTATTCTAGATCACTTAAATATTTTCTACTGGGTATTTAGTCTAAAATAAGAATTTTGAAGTGCCTTTGAAATTAGACCACATCGTGGTTTCATTCTAGAACACATAACAAAACCACCCGATTCATTTCACTTGTGACCCAAGATTTGAATTTAAATTGTGAAAAGTAAACTACTTATGCAGTTTTTAACACTGAATTTGAATATTTTGTTTTAACTGTTCCAGAGCATTCTCCATATGGACCCTCACCCATGGGCCGGCCTTCATCTGAAACAAGAGCTTTTCTTTCCCCGCCAACCTTATTGGAGGGCCCTTTAAGACTTTCACCTATGCTTCCAGGTGGTGGAGGAAGAGGTACAATTCTCAAATTTCAAAACATCTCTATTCTGAGTTTCATTCTCCTCTATTAATCTATCTTATCTTTTTTTCTCCTGATGGTGACCTGCAAAAGTATTTAAAAACAGCCAATTCAGTATAAAATGAAATCCCAGATAAACATGAAAATAATTTTCCCGCTCATTTTTAAAGCAGTCCATTATGTAATATCGGTAGCAATACTGGATCACTAAACTATGGTATTACTCCTTGTGGCATCACTTTGTACAGAAGTGTAGGGAAACAGGCAAACTTGGTCTCTTTTGGACAGACAGGGATGCTGCCTGAGCCTTTCCTCCTTTACAGAGGTAGAATTCCTGCTCAGTCTCGTTCCACGATCAGCAACAAGAGTTGGTCAGTGACATCATTAGTTTCCTGAAGAGAGTGCTGCTGCTCCCAGCTCAAAGAATAGTGGTCTGAAAATGACAAAGGGAGGGGAGTGCACCTATGCACTCAAACAGTGTGGGACAATCCTAATGGGGCTGGCAAGAAATATGTCTCTCTGGAAAGTGAGGTAGGGCTTGAAGGAAGGATTAGCTCCTCCCCCCCCCCCAAAAAAAAAAATACAAATCTGTGGCAGCCTTTGTTCAGGAGAACACCACTGTCCCACAGATGTAAGAGAGGGAGAGAATCTGTGACTCCCTTCACCTCTATCTCTCACAAATTCTGTGGTGGTCTTTGCAAATATAAGAGAACTGGAGGAATGGGGATAAGGTGAAGTGTTGCAAGGGAGCTCAGCAGTTTGTTACAATGCAGTGAGAGTGGAAGTCTCTGGTTCGTTACTCTTTGCAGAAGCTGCTTCTCCAATTACTACTATTGTCTGCCCCTAATGACATATTCAGACCCAACTTGCTTGGAGATGAGATCCTTCTACTTGTGAAGACGAGGAGGAGCAGCAGATCAGCTTAGGATGCTAAACAATCAAAATTCAATTAAAATAGCATTTTAAAATGAAGAATTGAGGCCAGCTGCACTTCAAGGTTAACAATTTAAGTTCTTAGAACTTTGAAAATGCAGGCTGAAGATGGAAAGTTCGGCCTTAGCTATATCACATTTAAAACCTGGTCTCTTAATTAATAATTTATTATATAAATAGGAGAAACTGGAATTTTTTATACACCTTTACATTACAAATACCTTCAAATTTGAAGAGAAACAGTACAGTAGTTATTAACAGTTGAATGGTCTCCAGGATGATTTGGTTCTCTCTGGGGGGACAGTAGGAAGGAATGAAAGTTTCAACTTGTTCACTTTAAAGTGCAGTTCTACTGTGAAAAGGGACTATGTATGCATAGTCCTGCATATTTATTTTAGTGACAGAAATAAGTACCTACCATTCATTTCATGCTGCAGAGCCAGTGAAGCTGAGTGAGCAAGATATTTTAAAAGAAATTGGTAACTAAGTTCTGATTGTATAATCTTTTTGTAATTTTGTGTAAGACAGAAAATAGCTTGACTTTCAGATTCCAGGCTGTTTGAGGTGCTGACAGTGAGGAAGGGTAATTGAAACTCAAAATGACATCATGGAGTTTCATATTTGTGTCATTTTTTTCAGCGCAAATCACGCTTTTTTTAAAGGGAAACTAACAACTTACAAGAGTTATTTTATAAAATAATTAATAAAGTAGTTTCACCTACTACTCAGCTCCTGAGTTTTCCTTCCCATTTTTTGTGGTCTTGCCACACTTACAATAAAACTCTCTTTCCCTATTTCTTCTGATCTGTGAAACCAACTTTACATGCTCTAATCTCCTTTGATTCTCTTCTCTTCCGGCTTTTGAAAGTGTTGCTCACTAGAATGGTAGGTTAAAAAAATTGAGTTTTTTTTCTTTTAATTTGACCATGTCCCTTCAAGTTGCAGGGGACCGACACTGAGAAGAACTTTTAACAAGAAGGTACCAGCTTCACTGATTGGAATGATAGGAGGATTTATAATATACTTTTTAAAAAGAAGAGGACTCTGAATATATTATAGATTCATCTTTTAAGGAATTAAGCTTTTATTTCTTTAAGCAAACCTTTTAAACACTTTCAGTAAACATGACAACTATGCTGATGCAGCAATTATGGTGAATCATGACAATTCACCTGGTAAATTGTCCTGCTTTAGCTATGCTTCTACCACATACTTAAAGTACTGGCACTTTTTTTCTTACTATTGACAGACAGTGACGTTTGCTGCAACACATTATTAAAATGTTGGAATAAACTGATTCCTTATTTCTTTAATAAGGATCAAGAGGAGCAGGGAACCCTGCCATGTATGAAGCTGCTAATGAAAGAGGAGAATTGGGCTCTGACAGGTTATCTGATCCCCACAGAGCACCTTCAGACACTGGGTCCCTATCACCTCCATGGGACAGAGATCGTAGGATAATGCTGCCATCATCAGGTAAATAAATATCCTGGGCCATCAGATATTTGTAAAAATGTAATTATAAGAATATTGGAAACTGATGTGTATTCAGATACTAGCTACATTTTAAAAAGACATTCACAGTCACTGCTTTCTACCTAACTTTGACATGTAACCCTGCTTTCTGTGCACAAGGGAGAATATACTACAACACGTGAACGGTATAATAGTAGGTTCATTCCCCTTGTGCATTGGTGAGTCCCAGGAGGAGTTTAGATTTCTCCTGGAGCTCCTCTCCGGAGATGCATGGCTCTGTGATGCACCAAGCATAGGATTATATATATAATGTGTAACTGAGCATTTGGGGGTTAAATTAAATGCAGGTATTTTATTAGCGGCTTGTTCTAGGCATTAGAAATTCAAGCTGTGTCTAGTCTGGAAGATTCTATGTTCATTGGAGAAATGGTGAGATCTCAAGAGCTAAGAGAGAGCAGAAGCTGACCCATAGAGGGTATGTCTGCACTAGGAAATGGTGTGGGTTTTTTTTGTTTTTTTGGTTTTTTTTACAAAGAGAGAGTTTAACACATTGTAAAATCCTGTATCTTTGTTAAAAACAAGCTTTTTTCCTAGTGCAGATATACAGACTGCTTAAAACACATGGTTGGGGAAGGGTGCTCAAGTCATTGAAGTTAAACAGGTTTTACTTTTTGATTAAAGGAAAGCTCTGTTAGAGGTTGATTTCACCCTTGCCTCTTCAGTTAAATTGTTAAAGCTCACAGTAAATGTTCTTGATCTCCCATGTGTTCTTTAGCAAAACCAGGGACAACCAACCTTGACATTCCTGATATGTCTAAGTTACAACGTAAGCATGGGAGAAGTGAGGGGGACACAACCTGTCAGGCCATCTATATACATAATAAAACAGTAAAGGGCACAAACTCAATTCAAAAAGAAATCCAGTTTCAGGTCACCTTTTAGTACATGAGATCAATATGCCTTAAATGTTAAGTATTCCAGATTTAATGAAGTAGGATAGTGTCTATAGCATGGCCTGCTACAGTACATGTTAATGTAGTCTTAAAAAAAATCAAACTTCATTTATATTGAACATACTGCATATTTTAAAACATATGGTAATTATTCCTGACTAGAGCACGGATCCAGCATGTAGATCAGCTGCTGCATCAGTCATGTTGGGTTCAATTTGCATAGTAAGATTTTTCTGGTATTGTATTCTTAAGCAGCCGTTGAGATCTTATTTTAAATCTGTGTGGAATTCGATGTTTTATTTACCAGAAGTGCAAGTAGTAAGGATGCTCTGCTGGAGACTTACTTTCATTTCTTATTTTATTTTAAGACAATTTTCCTATATTATACACTATCTAATTTTGGATGTTTTGTGAGATTTTAAGAAATCCAAAGAGGAAACAGGCAGACATAACTTAATTAACAAAAATCCTGAGACTCTCTTTGCTAAATAGACTGCCTCTTGTGATTTAATTGAATGGTAGGTCAGCCATATAATGATCCAACTCTCCCCCCTCGAAGACAAGAAAGACTTTATTCTAATCCTCCAAACTCAGGAAGACTTTCTGGACCAGCAGAACTACGAAGTTATAACATGCAGTCTTTTGATAAAGCAGGTAGGAATTGCTTTAATCTGCTGCCATTATGTGACTGAATGAAAGATAGTACAATTATATAATTATGTAATAAGGTATGGTAGTGGATTACCTGTTAGTTACCATGGCCCAAACCTATAACATAAGATTGTTCTGTTCAGAAATGTATTTCACCATTTGCTAGCCCAGATACTACTTTCCCTATTATCGGGATAGCAATCTATTCCACAGGATGGATTTTGCTCACTGAATGGTAGCTATTCAATATTTTCTTTGTATCCTCCTCATTCAGTGTGAGGGCCTATGCCTGTTTACAGCATTCAGACTCTGCACTGAATGCAATGTTAATCATTTCCTCATAGGCTTTCCTATGGGACTCATCGCTGTAGCATCAAAGTGCTTCACAAATGTTACCACAACCCCCATGTGAGCTAAAATGGTATTATCCCCTCTGGAAAATGGGAACTGAGGTAGAGAGAGATTAAGGCTAAAACTGTCATGTATCCACTAACTTTGGGTGTCCAAATTGAGACCTTTAGGGCCTGATTTTTTTCCAAGTACTTACTATTTTCATAGCCCCTGTGATACACAAGGGCCAGGGAGCAGTGGGAGAGTGCTAGAGGGAAAATATATAAGCTCAAGGCTAATTAAGGCGTGGTTCCCTGTAGACTAGGGAAGATGGCTGCAGGTTAATTGGAGCACCTGCAGTCAATTAAGGCCCTGTTAGGAACCTAATAAAACCCCCTGTGCCAGGCAGATGGAGGAGGAGGAGGCAGGACTGGAGCTTGGAGGTGTGTTGAGAGCTTTGGAAGACTTGAGAATTGGAGTAAGGGAGACCCTGCACAGCAGGACAGGGAGACTCCCTTCCCCTCAGCATCTAAGGACTGAGGGTAACCCCACCTAAGGGGGACGAGGGTAAGAAACCCACAGGGTTGAGAGGGGCAGGGACTCAGAGCAAGGAGCAAACCCAGACCCCTCCCCCGCTTCCCTCCTCTACCACCTTCCTGGACTAGTAGTGGGGCCCTCGGCACCCAAGAGCAGTGGCAAAGGGTGGCATCTTAGCTCCCCGCCAAGAAAAGCGCAGGACCCACCAGACTAAAATCGGCCATCTTGCCACACCCCTTATATGTTCAAAGCACAGGACCCACTGACTCAGTTACAGCTGAGAGTGCTCAGCACTCCTGCAAATCAGGTCTTGGATATTTCAAGTTGAACATCTAGAAAACGAGGAACACCCCAGGGTGTGCTTATGCTGCATCTGGGGGTGAGCCTGTCTGCCCAGGTCCAGACTTATGGTAATGGGGTTTGCACTAGCATGCTAAAATAATTGTAATAGATCTTGCTTTGGGGTTGTGACTTGAGCTGGAATTGTCAACGCCACCCTAGCTCCTAGGTTTGACAGCTTGAGTGCCACCCTGCTGGTGCTCGGTAAAGATTCCCTAGGGTGCTTTAATGTAGTACTGTTTCAAATGCTGCTGTGTTGAAGTACACTGTGTCTACATGGAGCAGTTAATGCATAAAGTTAGTGCACTTTAGAAATCACACCTCAGTAGAGTGTATCCCACCAAACAGACGATCCACAAATCTTTTAAAGTAGACCTATATTTGAGATTTTGAGAAGGGACCTTGATAATCTATTTGTTGATTTGAGGAAAAAATTCTCCTCTGTGCTGTGGAAGAAGCAAACCAGATAGAAAGTGCAAATAGAGGTCCAGCATTATTTGCCTGGTGGCATAAGTAGCTGTCTTGGCTCAGTTATTTCTTTTCATTTCAATGCTTTTTGCTCATATAAAAGGAGAAGCTAAAGCAGGATTGTTCAAAAATCAATTCCCCAACTATGTGTGTTTTTGTTTTGTTTTTTTTTTTTATTTTAGGACAGGAAACAGTGACATTACAATCTGTCAGATTCCCTTCTGGCTTCCTCTCCTCCTCTTTTTTTTTTCATTTTGTTTTAGAGAACATTTTAATTCTTATGAAAGGTGCCAGATTAAATGTATTCCCTTGTTCACAAAACAGATCGAACACAAGTAGCAACAAGGCATTGTGGGGAAACTTGCACAATTGTTCCTTCTCAACCCAGATATAGTGGGTGAGAGAATATTGCAGTCTCTGCGGAGATTTTGCTAAGATTGCATCTTGTGATGGTGGCCATCTTTGTAGGCCTTCAGACTAAAAGTAACAAGCCTTAGTGGTGTGGTGCATATACTAAGATGTATGTTCCCAAGCAAGGAAGACCCTGTTATAACTGAGAAATACAATATCCAGGAGAGAGAAGATTTATTGGGCCAACAGCAACTTGGAAAACCTGCAGCTGGGTTGTAGTGCTAACATCAGATGTTTATCCTCTTCCTTGGTGATGCTCAGGCCCAGAAACCTAACCCTTAACTGCCCCTTAGCACATATCCAATTGCTAAGCATGCTGTCCTGTATCTGACCGTATCCAACGTCCCCTATCCAATTGCTAAGCATGCTGTCCTATATCTGACAGTATCTAACACCCCCTTCCCCTTCTTTTTTGGGACAAACTTTGGTGGTGGTGGTGGTCTGCAGAAGAAGTGGTGGGAAAACCTATTTATTTTGTTACTTTTCAACACAGATGGGCAAGCGTCTCCAGAAAATAGTTCAAGGACAGAGCCCAGTGGAAATGAAACTAAAGACTATCCCAGTTTTAGTGTAAGTAATAGATGAATAAAAACTTAAATTCATTTTTTTGTGCAAGGATATATTTTTAATCTATTTGTTCTAAACTTTTTAAGACCAGGTTTTTTGTATGTACTCGATGATCAGCTATGTTCCAGTTTGTTCCTCTATCTCTTTTTAAAGACCTGCAAACTTGTATATAGATTGTGATAGCACCCACAATGTACTAAGCACGTATATAAGACAACATAGTCCCTATCCCAAATTAATTGACCATCTGAAAAACTAAAGACAAAAGGATGTGGGGAAGGGGATACAATTATAGTGATCCAGATGATGGCTTGTGTGCACTCATTTCCCCACTTTTCTTTTCCTTTGACTGTTCCCAGCTGCATTCTTTGAGATTAACTGGCCCAAGGAATAGAACCCAGGCTTCCTAGCTCAGTCCTCCACCTCCTGTCTTGAAAATACAGGCCTTATCGCTTTCAAAAAGCTGATTGACCAGTTTTCTGATTTTTGCTACAGAATTTCCTAACCGTGTCTGATCAGTCACTCACCTCTGAAAGTGAAGCAGGGTTCGCTCCCCCACCTCTCCCTCCACCGAGAGCTCCACTGTTGCCTGTGGATCCTAGAGGAGCTTTTATAAGAAGAGGACCTCCTTTCCCACCTCCTCCTCCTATTGGCATGTATGGACCTCGTGAATATTTTCCAAGGGATTTTGTGGGTCTACCACGTCCTTCCTTGGCAAGTATGTCATTTCTCTTTGCATTTGTTTTCTTAATTAGTTTTAATTCCCTAAAACTACCATCCTCAGGGTGTATATGTAAATTATATTCCTGATCTTACTGTGTTTCTCTAAGACCTCTTTTGGTGTTGGTACAATCTTTCTTGTTCTGCACACCCTTTTTTCCTCTCCTCCAAATCAAGCTAATGTGAAGGGCATGACAAAGTAGCTACTTTTTCATAAAGTTAGTTAAGACTTAAGTTTCATCCCAAATCTGTCCATCCTGTTGTTCTTGTATAATTTACTACATAACTGTAAAATCACTATTTGTAAAGCTTCAAGGAAACTAGGCCAGATTCTCTAGCCCCTCCCTATTTCCCAGCAGGTGTAGAACTGATATAACCAGTTCCTATCCCAACACCGCCTCAGCACAGACAGGGGGCATTGGCAGAGTACACTGCACTCTAACTGAAGCTCATAGCCTGCTGAGGTAAGCTAGAGCAGGCCCCAGGAGCTCTAATTTATGCTAGGGCCAGAGAAGCTTGGCCAACCATTTCTTTAGACCTGTACATCTTACTGTACTGTAAGTGTGCACTTTGACACTTAATTGGTGTTGTCAGGGGATGTGTACAATGTATCTAGAAGCGAGTCCTCCAGCCCAGGTCCACTGACATAGCATACTAAAAATAGCCATTCTGAGTCTGTCCAGGTACGCCCTACGCAGCTATTTTTAGTGCACTAGCCAGAGCTCTGCTGTGCAGATCCAGGTTGGGAGGCTCCCTCCTACATGCACTCTAGACAGTGTTAGTCTCTCTATATACTTACGCTTGCTTTTCACTTTTAAAAATATCTTCCACCCTTCAACAAGAAGCCATTAGACAACAATGTGAACTAGATCACGTGCCAGCTTTAAACTGAGGCTATGTAAATGAAAGTTAAATCTTCCACAACTGGATAGCTTTTATTTTGGTTAAAGGAAATAAACTGAGATCCTGCCAAGTTCTAGCCTTCTATGATACACAGGTGCTTAGAATCTTCCAAAATAAGTACAGAGCAAGAATAGTGGAGAAGATCTGCAGGGATGCAGTCACTTGATAAAGGAAAATACCTCACTATCATGATAGGAAGGCTGCATGCTGGCATAATGCTGCTGTTGCTGTTCCTCTATTTCCACTGCTCAGAAGATTGTGTCATGGGCAAACCACTAACTGCCCCCAGATTGAAATCAAGGCTTGCCTTTGCCTCTATTAAGACTCGTACCTATTTCATTGGCCTACCTGTGAAGTCAAATTGCGTATTGCTAGCTGTAAGATATTTATTCCACTTCATGCACAGGATTGTTCTGATGTGGCAGGAGAGTGGAATTTTGATAAATTCTAGAATCTGAAAGTCTGTCTACACTACACAGTAAGGTTGACATAAGTCACCTGATGTCAACCTAATCGGGTCAGTATCTATACTACAGCCTTCCTCCGGCTGCTGCAAGTGCCCTATTCCACTGACGTAACTTAGGGTGACTAGACAGCAAATGTGAAAAATCAGGACGGGGTGGAGGATAATAGAAGCCTATATAAGAAGACGACCCTAAAATCAGGACATCTGGTCACCCTAATATAACCACCTCCACAAGAGGCACAGAGCTTATGTCAAACTAGTTTGGGTGACACAGTGTCTGTGTAGACACCATCTCTCTTACATTGACTGTTGGCTGTCTTGTCAATTTCATAGAAGAAAGCTGGGAAGCTGGAGCCCAGCTGTCCCCTGCTCTAGTGGCTTCCCTCCTAAGCCATGAAATTGACAAGCCAACTTGGCTCCTTCCAGGGAGGAGGAAGGGGCTGAAAAGCCTCAGGCAGCTTTCTGGTGCAGAGGGAAACAAACAGCCCATCTCAAGCCTATGGGGTAGCTGGGCTCATGGCAGAGTGGCCTCTCAGCTCCCTAAACTGCCCCTCTTATGTTGGTGGAAGCACTCCTGGTGAGGAGACACACCACCAACCAAAGGAGGGTAGTGTGCATACTTACAGCAGTGGCTGTAAGTCAACCTAATATAGGTCAACTTACATTTCTAATGTAGACATACCCTCAGTACACAGATGTGCTGTGGGAAAGTGGAACTGAGCGTTTGACCAATGCCTCTGAGTTGGCAAAATCAAATTAGGAAGCATTAGGCTTCATGTTTGAGGTCACTTAATACTTGCTTATAGGAGGCTGCAGATCAGCTTCCCTCAAATTAGTAAACTTTTAGGCTTCTGTGCTCAAGCCACCATCTCACTCAAATGAAACAACATACCCCAGGCAGGCTCCGCGAAAGGCAACAAAACCTCATGATCAAATGTATTGGTGGAATTTAAAAAATTTGCACATGGACAGTTGTGGTAGGTGCACTTTATAAATTCAGATACTAGCTCTGTAGGAGGTGTGAGATGAGAGTTTGATCTTCACTTTTGACAAATATTTAGGGATACTTTTAAAAGGCTTTAAGGGACTATTAAGTGGAGTTTTCCCATTATTTTCTACCAACAAAAATCAAACTTTTAAAATGCCTGATGTGGGGCTTTTCAAGCAAAATGCTTAAATGTACTGTAATAAAGTAGTACCTGCCAACAGCCATCACAGTTCATGTCCCATTGATAGAATCAATGGATATAATCCAAGTCTTTCTCCTCCAGGAGCAAAAGGAGAACCTTGCAGAATGCCATACCTCAAGTGCATATGACTATTTGAGATGGCAGTGGCATATACATACCTACATTCACCCTCATTACAGTGCAGTACCCTGTAATTGGATACCATTGAGAGGTGTAACATGGTTTGGTGCGTCTTCCACCTCTTTTCCCAACCTAGACTGTAGCACTGGGAATTTCTTAACACCTAGTACAAGTCTTGTGTTTTCTGGCATCGTGCCCTTTGCTTGTTTACAGACACAGGTCACTGTAAATTATTAAACTGCTAAAAGATTGATTGGCATAGTGAAAAAAGGATATCCAGCATTAAGTCTATATATTTTGGATAATGAAGCTTTAAAAATGTAACTAGCTAAATACTTTATAAATATCTTTAAACAGTGAGAAATCCATTTCCAGTGAGGCCTTTTTCTCAATATCCACCACAAAGAACTGGATCTTTTCTGCCTCCTCCGCCTTCACTTGAAAATAGGAGTGAGCCTCCTGCATTAATTAATCAATCAAATACTCCAGCTGCAGGACATCCAGAGCCACAGCAAGACACCTGATGCTGTTGTCTGACATCTTGGAAATTAACCTGATGTACTCTTTCTATACCTGTAAAATCATCTTCAGTTAAGTAACTGCTGTTACTTAAGGGATTCTATATAAATACTTTGCTCAAATTGAAGCTTAATAGAATGATTCTCAGGATAGTGTTTTGTAAATAAGGATAAATTAAATAGTTTCCATTGTACAGTAGTCATATTTTAAATTAAGTATTTTTAATTTGAGTCACCTGTTCTGAAGGTGTACTAAACTAGAGTAACATTGAAAACAGTCCAGCTGTTGTCTCCTCTGCACAGGAAAACTCTGCATGCGAAGAGCAGTGCTTGCTGTAGGAGTAAGAAAAAAAAAGTGAAAACAACAAATGTTTGAATTAATAAAAATGCAGTCACTTTACAAACTTGTGTGGTGGTAATGTTAAGCAAACTGTTCAATTTCTGTATAAACTACTTTTGACTCTCTCCCTTCTCCTATCAAGTCTAATGTGAACTTACTGCAATGCTTGTAGTCTCTAAAGTTTAACTGCCCAAAGCCATTCAGCTCAAATAGTTTATACTACTACACTAGACAAATATTTCTCTTAAATGCAATTATGCATTTATATTGTTTAGCTTACCCATTGAGAGAATGAAAGGGAAGAGGGACTTAAGCCATTCCTTACTTCAAATTTGTTCCATTTATTGATCTCATCTCTTAGGTAGTCCTGTTACAGATGTAGTCTGAAAATGGCATCTATTCACACTAAAACCTCATGTCACTCTGGGGATCTTACTAACCATGACATCTATATCTAACATTTGGAAAAAATCTAAATGGATTTGCTTAATTATTGATTTGCTAGTAATTCCCTTTAACTGACTACTCCATCTTGTATTCCATATTTATGTATGTGCCACTTGATGCTCAACACTGAGTGGAGGAAAGGCAAATGATGTGTCAGTGACTGTTACAAACATCCCTGTTAAAAGCAAGACCTGGTACTTTAAGGCAAGCTGAACTTACTGTGGCAGCTTTGAAAAATGTAGGAGTTTTAATTATGAAATGGGTACACTTTCTCCAGGGTAAATTCCATATACACTCAATTTTGAGAACTAAAACTGGAGGGAGTGGGAGTGGAATCCATGAGGCTAATGAGGCACCTAACTTGTTTTTAGGCACTATTGTGATCCACAGAACGCCCACTCAGCTGCTGCTTAATGCTGTAGGAACCTATGCTCATTCAGTGAATAAGTTTCTTCTCCCCTGCCCCCCCCTCTGGGCATGCACACAGCAGCTTCACTCTAGGCACCTGGGTGTCTACCTCCTGCCTGAACATGCACACTGACTCAGATAAACAGCCAGCTGCCTTGGTCCTACTGTCTGCTGCCAAGAGGGATTCACAAACAAGGAAAGAGATGGATAGCTAAACACGTAAGTCACATGCTGGGGGGGAGGGGGGGCAGCAGAGGACCACCTACTGTGCTATCTTTAGCATACTGGGTAAGGTTAGCACACCTCTCCCCTTGGTTCACATGCTGGTTATGTGGCACACACTGTTCCTGTACTTTCCTAGGTGCCATGCTATTCAGTATTGCAACAGCACTTCGTGGTTCACATCCAAAGACTTGTAGTGACAGTTTAAGTGCACTACAGAACTGATCAGTAGTGAAGGCAAGTTCATGGGGACATTGGCATAAATGCATTAGCAGAAACATCCAGTAGTGAACTAGTTAATACTGAAATTTTAAATGGTCATTTCCCCCACTGCAGTAAATGTGGCAATTCTTCCCTCCCATGCCTCTGGTTTCAGGTGAGTTGCTGGATCAGTTTATGTTTCCACTGTTTTTTTATATTCAAAGGCTGGAATTATTTTTTAAATTAGGACAGCTCTGCACTACTGGGTGGCTTCAACTTCTAATACAAAAGGCCTAGGTTACAAACAAAAACTGATTACATTGGGTGGGGGGTGTAAAAAATGGTCAATTCTGAGCAGTCTTCCTCCATTTAATTTACCGGAAAGCCAGATTGCTCTGGCTGGACGCTTTGTGAAGCAACCATGTGCAAAAAATAGATTCACCAGTGCTGTATGTATTCTAGGGAAGTGTTCCAGTTTGAAAGGAGCAACAACTATAAGCCTAATAAAGAAGGTATCAAATATGCTGGCTCTTGTGGATCTCCAGGGGCAAAGGAGAGAGCAGCAATAGTAAGGAAAAGTGATCAAGGATCAGGTGAAAATCTAATCAGAATGGACGAAGTGGGCCTAGGACCACTTGAACATGGATTGAGCTGAATTTTAAAAATTGCCAGGGTTAGACACTAGTAAATATCAAGAGGTTTTTTGAAAACTGGTACTATACAAGCAAGCACAGGCTGACATGATGGTAAGGTTATAGATAGTGTACGTAGGCCTTTCAAATGACTAGTGATGCTTTGCTTCTGATTAAGAGTAGGCAGGAACCTGTAGGTAAATTGCAGATTTACCAAAACTTCACAGGCCCCCATTTTGTCTATGCTTTATTGCCTGATCAGTTTCAGAGTTCTCGCTATGGTTACTGGGCTATCACAACAGTAGAACCTCAGAATTATGAACACCCGAGTGATGAACTGAACTGACCGGTTAACCACACACCTCATTCGGAGCCAGAAGTGCAATCAGGCAGCAGCAGAGCCAAAAAAGGCAAATACAGTACAGTGTTGTGTTAAACTATTAAAAAAAAGGAAATTGTTTCTGTGCTCAGTTCATTTAAATTAAGATGGTTAAAAAGCAGCATTTTTCTTCCGCACAGTCAAGTTTCAAAGCTGCATTAAGCCAATGTGCAAAATCATTAGTAGGACTTTCTGTCTGAAACAATTATCTTACAATACCATTCCTAGCAACCTTTGTGACTGTAGAAATATATTTCTACAAGGGGGGTGGGGGTGAGTCATGATTTTTTAAAAATCAGATTACATTTGGAAGTTCTAGTTTACTTTCTTCCCATTTTATAGATTGGGAAAGGTAACTTTGGACTTGTTTGTTTCGTTTCCTCATTATTTAAAATCTGTTTCTACTGAACAGATTTTCTGAGAAGTTTCACACTTAAAACACTGACCTATGCCACAGCAGACAAGTCCAGGGCTCCATTAATAGCCTTACTATGAGAATACAAAACTGGTGAGTAAAGAGCCCGTGGTACATTTGCAACCACCATCACTATTCAATACAATGAACTGCCACGAGTCAAGAAAGATGAAATGTTTCCACTAACCTCTTCGCGCCTCCATCAGGGTTTGAAGTCAATCCTCCCAAGGGTAAGATTTTCAAAAGCACCTAACCTTAAGCTACTGTATACATCTACCCAAAATTTTCAAAAAAAGTTCTAATTTACTGTACTGAACATCTAAACCTTTCATGGTTAATGAAACACTTATTTTGCAGTGACCGCTTTTATGATACTAAAAAAGTTTAATACACAATTTTAGCCCCTGATGCTGCAAACACTTTTTGTGCTTAAATGTAAGGATGCACAAAAGCCCCATTGAAGTCAATAAGAGCAAAGTTCTGCATCAGTGTTTGCAGGATCAGGGGCTTATAAGCAAAATATTTCTCAAAAGTTATCACTTTTGTAAGGTTCAGGTAAGATACCCTACCAGTAATGGCATTTTAAACTCCCCAGCCCCCACCCAGTATTTATAGTTTAGTTCATTATAAACTAAAGTTACAATCGCACAAATTTTCAGATTAATTTTAGAGCAGCTCAATTTTTTTTTTTAAACAGAATGATTCAAATCTATGTAAGTTGCCCCAGTTTAAATTCTTCCACTCTGATATCCACCCTCAGTTTATTAGGTTATATTTATGAAGTTATTACTCTGATTTACACTTATGAAAACTAGGAGAGCTAGATCATGTATATTTCCCTAGCATTGTCCAAACTACAAGGTATTTTAATCACACTTTCCTCCAAATTGGAAAATTCAATAAGAAATGTGGATAATCTAAGATTTGCAATACCAGTTCAGACCATCCATGTTAACCCTATGGTGCAACATTCCACACATGTTCAGAGGTTAAATAAAGATGGTTACTGATCAAAGAAAGATTTGTAAAATTCAAATACAATTGTGTAAGTAGAGATCCATTATCAAAATGTTCAACTGTACATACGATTATTTTAAGTTTAAATATTCGAGCTATTTATGTACAAACCTTTAACAAACAGAGAACTGGTAAGTAAGGTTCCATGAGAAGAAAATCTAAGGGAAAAAGGAATTCAGGAGAGCTGGCAGTTCCTCAAGGAGACAATATTAAAAGGCACATCTGCGAACTATTCTCATGCAAAGGAAACAAAGGAAGAATAGTAAGAGGCCAACATGGCTCCACCAGGAGCTCTTTAATATCCTGAAAATCAAAAAGGAAACATAACAAAAAAATGGAAACATGGTTACCCTTAAGTCTGGGAAATTAGTTAAAAACAAACAAAAGGAATGGTTTGGAAAGAGAAACAATATTGCCACTAGCGTTAAGAAAGAACAAATTTGATGCAGAATAGCACCTCTCTCTAGGGCTTACAATCCAGTTTCACAAAACACTGGATATTAATATGGTTGGGGATTTTTTATTTATATATATTTTTTAAAGCAAAGAAACACTTATCCTCTTCATTAAGTTCTACTTGATCTTAGCTTCCTCCTGGACAGCTGGAGACTTTAACCTTAAATTTTAGTTGAATAATGGTAGTACCCCTTCTACTGCAAGCTGCTTTACAGGCACTACTGGGCTTACACCCTGAGTCCTGGATCTGAACCCACAATCGTAGTGGTCAAAGGCAACAGAGTCATGACACTTGTGCATTTCTGCCTTTCATTTGATGTTACTATAATAAGAAACAGGCTACAGTTTGTTTCCCCTCTCACCACTACTACCCACACCCAAGCTACTTCCCTTTTCAAAAGGGGATGGGTTAAATGATTGTTTTGTAGACTTCGTAGAAGAAATTAAGGAGACACTTTAACACATCTTAGTAAGCAGCATGGTTTATATGATTAGTAGTAGTTTGTTATCCTAAACTTTCATTTTCAATAATCAGGATTAAAATAATATTTGGCACACAAGCACACTGTAAACAGCCACTTGACAGTTCTCATGGCACAGCCAATCACTGCTATGGTGTGGCAGTTCTTTATACCAGTTTACCAAACGTGCAATTTTCATCCACAATATGCAATTAGATTTATAAAAATAGATAAAATGTCAAACTGAAGCATTGTAGGTATTCATAATCTATTTAATAGTGGGACACTGACATGAATACTACAGTTTTCTAGAGCACATTAGATTTTGAGTTAAGCAGTTGCAACTGGTGCAGGAATTTCTCAGTCAGTCTTCTATATTCTACAATCTACGATTTACTGTATCAGACTAATAAGCCATATCAAATGTGCAATATTCGGTCTATGCTAGCTGGTCTAATTTTTGTTAAGCGCTTTATTTTATCAACATATTAGCAAAATATCAGCCAAATAAGAATTTACTGTATGATTTACTTTAGACTAAGCTTTGCTGCACCTCAACACAACGTGAACTAATAATTATACACACAGTTTATGAATGATTGCTGCAGCTTAATGCTAAAAATCCTCATGCTGATACAATAAAATATTTTACAATGATCAGTTTTTAATGCTTTATTCATTGATTAAAAGAATATACATTTAACATAAACCATACAACATCAGTCATCAGTTCAAACATTCAGCTGGTTTCCTTACATTTTCTGTCAGGAGTTTTTTAATCTGATCACATTTATAAGATAAAATCTCACCACATCTGGCATATACACACACTGTGCCAGTGGATTCACTCTACTGATGTACATATAAAATCCGCATGGTATGTGCTCACTGGAGACAAAACAGCGCACACCTGTCAAAAGGTCATTTTAATATAAGATGGTAAAACCATTTGTAAAACACATATAAACTTTTTCCATAAATAGAATCATATCTGGACATCTGTTGCATAAATTGTGTTTTCCAAAGCTTACAATATAGCAGCCAGGTCTCAGCACTGCTGGGCACCCACGTTGGCCACTTACTTTAATTATTGCAGACTGTCCTTTAACATTAAATGCACAACATTCGTACCACTTAAAACTGGGGTCAGGTGGAAGTCTCACAGAGACCACGTCTGTACCGCGGTTGCCCTGAAACAGTTAAATCGGCTTTTAAAGCCTCTCAGATATAACAAGATTTTAAAACATACTTCATGGAATGTTCTTCATGCATCATAGCAGCTCATACCTGTGATAGAACAAGCTTTGTATTTATTTCCTTTCCTTCCTTTACATTCACTATTCACAGTGAAACAGGTGCATGTTTGTTTAAGAGTTCTGAGGTTGCTGACTGAGCCACAGCACAGCTGTGTACCACAGGTCGAAATTCGACCTTATATATTACAATCTAGCAGTATCTGGCAGACCAACAGTTGGCCTGCCCCTGCCAGCATGTGGGCACTTCTTCATTTTTAATCTATTCTTTGGCAGCTGACACAGGCGCTGACAGAGAAAGTCCAGTGACTTGGTTGCTAGGGATTTCACGACTAATGTTTGTTTGTAAGCATGTACATTTAAATTTATATCTTCATTGTTATGGTTTTACCCCATTGGAATGTGTAAACTTATATTTCCTTTTAAATCTGGGCCCAAAGCTAACTCATGTGGAGAAACTGATAGATCATGAGAATAAGAAGCTATGATGAATTTACGAAGGATAAGAAATCCTACAATTTATAGTCTAAGAGCTCGCAAATTCAGGTGAGTAACTGAAAAAAGCTACACAGTGCTACAGATTACTGCTTAATAACTGAGAATAAATTTAGAGAGTAGTAGTAATTCATGCTTCAGAAACTGCATGTGAAATTAAAGTGGAAGTTTATAGTGAACTGGCATTGGGTAGTATTCTCTTTCTTCCTTTTTTTAAAGCCTAATAAGTAGCATACTACCAGATTATATGACAATGATTGCATACAAATCCACTGGGCTATGGATATTAAAAAAACTGGCTCCTGAGCACTAAACTCCGACATAATAGTAAAATAATAGAAGATGCAGTTACTCAGTAAAAAAATATAGTTAGCCGGCAACCTCAGACAACCTTCGGCTGTATCTCTATAAGGTTTGGTAGACAAGTCCATTAACCGTGAAAGCCCTAAACGTTGCCACTTTCAGCTTCTAAACCAATACCCGACTACGTTCTTTGATCAAGAAGTAGAATACACATATATAATTCTATATATCTAATACTGATTAAACACAGCACAAAAGGGGTTAATTCACACTACTGAAAAACATAATAGGATCCTACTTGCATATGTAACCACAGGAATTGTAAATAAAAAAAGGAGCTAAATGCCTTCACTGAAGCTTTGCATCTCTCGATAAAAATGACGAGTTGGCTCAGTGAAGACACTGAGTAATTCTATGTCCATGACTGCATGCCAAGGTCGACCCAATCCAAGGGATACCTGCTCAATGAGGTTATGTACTGGATCCACATCCTGATCAGCCAGTTCACCTTGGTCGAAATCAATGCTTTCTTCTGTGACTTCAAGCACTTTCAAATCAGAGCCACGAAGACGAGCGATTGCAATGAGGTTATGGGCCCACACTGTGTAACCTGGGAGGGTGGGGGAGGAAAAAAACTGTCACTTCATTGCAGAACTGCTTTTTAAAAAAGTGGTTAAAACCTGAGACCCCTGACTAGCAGGCCTTTTCCCCAACTGATTTTGTCCCTTTTCCATTTGGCAACCTTTTTTCTGCATTTCTTAAAAGTTACAAGCCATCAGGTTCAAATTTATTCTTATCAAGTGAGGAAAAAAAAAAAGTAACATTGTAAGTAGAACCCCCTTCCCCGCGGCCAAACTTTGTTGGACCTGTCCCCTCCCCCTATAGAGAATCAAAAATTCTATTATTCATACAAATTTTTATTTAGACTCTGGGACATACTAAATATTTTAGACCTACACTACTTGACAGTTTAGAGGTGTTATGTGCAAGGAAGAGTGCATGATTAATCATCTTGAGTGAAAGTATAGGTGTAAGAACTGCATTAAAACTGTGTTTGTAGTACAGAGGAACTCTGAAGAGGTTTGATTTTGATGTGTTACAGTTAGACCTATTTTCTATTACCAGATTCCATTTTTGCAGTGATTGTGACCTTTCCTCACAGATCATGGCACTTTTCATGAAAGCCAAGTCCCTTCAATGCTGAAAACTTTTTCACTCAACTACAAAATTATCTTAACTGAAATTAAATATGATAATTATAAAATGGTCTTTGCTACCTACTAGAAGTTCATATTGTATTTCCCCCGGAAAGTGAAGAAAAAGGCAAATTATATTCCCAATTACTAGCGAACTTGCTTTCCATAGGTTGGCTGAGAAAACATGCTGGGTTCCTCCTAGCTCACTGATACCACTAAGCACCATCCAGGATTTTCCTCTTCTTTAGGGTGCCCTCCCCTTCACTTCTCCAGTTTATTCCTTCCAGCATGAAGTAGTTATAAGCCTACTCTTCTTCCCACCTAACATGCAAATTCTCTTGTCAAAGTCTGGACTTGGAAAGCCTGGTAGAGCGGATGAGACTGTACAGTCTCATCCAAGCCACAGAAAGTTATCTGGTAAATACAAGCAAGGTTTGACTCTCTCTGGAATGGTCTTCAACAATGTAGATAGTGGATTCTGTATAGCAGGAAACCTATGAGAAAACATCTCAGTGGGGAGAGGAGAAGGAGGCTGAATTAAATGAGGGAGTTTGATGAAGAAAGTGGAATGAGAATCTTTCACCTACTGCCCCTGAAGCTTCCCACAGAAGCACTGCTCAAAGCACTCTGCAGTCCAGGGCATCTGCAGATGCTGGCATGATCAGTGGTAATGCCTAATGAAAGAGCAAGGAACTCTAAAAGGCAACTTTGTAATATTAATTCACTGATGCTTCCCCTGTCTAGTGCAGTGGGCTGGAAGTCTCAATGCACAAGAAAAATCAGGACGCTCAGAAGGCTGTAGGATACCAAACCCAATCAAGAACTCCACTTTTAGTACTACTTTCCAGAAGAATCTTGAATGAGCTTAGCCAGTCCACTATAGAATTTAGAATTAATAGGTCCTTAGTGAGAGAAAGAACAAGAACATCCACAAGAACAAAGGGGGCAGCTTAACAAGGGCGATACAGATACATAACTACTGCTGCATGTGATGATTTGGAGGAACGTCATTCCCTGGATGAGCCTTCTCAATACTAAGGTGGCTATCATGACCCCTTATAGCTTTTCATGTTAACTTCTGGAAGGAATGACTAGACTTCTGGTAAGATTTTAGGAGCCAGAAAGGACCCCAATCCAACCAAACATTTCACAAGGCAGGGGGCTTGTAGAGATCCCTTACACCATGAAATCTTGAAGCACCTCTTCCCCAAAGTCTAAGGCTGCCTCAGGGAGAGCCTTTGCCCCATGGGGAAGATTCTTCCCCCTTTCCATGCAAGCTGGGTGGGCTTGCTTTTCAGCCCCAGAGACTGCCTCAGTACTTCCTCACTCTTATTGCTTCAGGAAGATTCACTCTAAGGTAGGTAGCAGATGTTTCTCTGTGAAAGCAGAAAAAATTCTTGAGGCCCAGTGAGAAAGCACTTTTGCAAGAGGCACTAGTGAGGTAGATTTCTTTTAGCCTTATTTGATCAAGTGACAAACAGTAGCCAGACAGATGCAGATCAAGTAAATCCTAGTTACTGACTAGTCACCATCCTCTGAGCTGTCACAGCTAAGCCACAGAATAGTTCATTCTGGCTTGAAGGCCTTTACAAGCTAACAAATCCAGCATCGAAATCAGAGGGAAATCAGATAGAAGGGGATTAAATTGTTAGTGGGTGGCACTAAAACCCAGGGTTTGGTTTTTGTTTTAAAAAAGAACCAGTTGCTGTGTTGATCTTAAAGGGGTCTATTTTATCATTACATGTTCCTGAGAGGGGTTTTTTTTTTTTTTTTTGGTAATTGTTACATATAAGTACTTAGACAAATTGCAAGAGGAGAGGACAGGTATAAATAGATTTCATTAACTTCTTCTGAGAGTACAGGGAATGGATGCAACAGAAGATTCTCTTCCCCCTTCCCCTTCTCTAGCTGCTACAACATGAAATTTAGTTATCAACAAGTCAGACTCACTTTAAAATAAATAAATAAATAAATAAAAACACCCAAAGCACTTCTAAAGTTAACATTGAGACAATTTTTACTGCCAATCGGGACCTAACAGGATAGAACTTGTGATTTCTCAATTGTAAAATGTTTAGAAGCTGTCATGTTTATAAGAACAATGCTTCCTTAAAAAGCAGTAGAAATTATGGAGAACAGAACACCCAATATGAATATTTTAGCCTTTTCTGAAGAGCCTAAAATTGATTCTTAAGATAAACAGCTGCATTTGGAACCTGTTACAGCAAAAATGTAGTCTTCACTTCCAAGTTCTTAAATATTTTAAACTAACACCGAACTTAGATGTTATTTTTATTCCAGCTGACAAAATAACTTCCAGGCAGTCTGGTAGCAAAGAAGAAAAAGATCATATTTTCCCAATTTAGGCAAGTTACAAGAAGCACAGCTGAGATCTTGAGATCTGATTTCACCTATTGGGCACCTGTCTTTTCCCCCACTTAATAGCCAATAAGAAATTACACCAAGTTACTACCTTTTAAACAGTCTAAAAAGATCTGACAATTATGTAATTTCCAATTCTCTGCTTAATGAAGATTATTAAAATTTTGCTTTTCTTTTGCTTTACCTGAATGTTTGCTGGATAGACATGTGACAACACTATACATTTCGATGCTGGATTTGTTAGCTTGTAAATTTACACAGCTGTTTGTTTTTATTTTATATTAGATAGGCCTTGGAGGATGTCTGATTTTTTTCCCCCTGTACTGTAAACAAAGTTTTTGGGATAACAACTGCATCAAATCAATAACAATTTGGATAAATTTTAAAAGTTAGGTGGTTAAAGCGAGGCACCTAAAATCACATTCAGCCACTTACAGCACAGCTATAGTAGAGAGTTTACAGCGGCGCAGCTGCACCGCTGTGAGCTCTCTAACGTCGCCACTCTAAACCGATGGAAAAGAGCTCTCCCATTGGCTTAACTACTCAAGCCCTCGCAAGCAGCAGTAGCTAAACTGGCAGGAGAAGCTCTCCCACCGGCACTTATGTCGGTGTAACTTAAGTTGCTCCTGGGGGTGATTTATTCACACCCCTCAGTGACCTAAACTATGCTGACATAAGCTGTAGAGTAGACAGCCTCAGATGTGTTGGTTATGTAGAGTTAGAATTCACATTTGACTCTAGGAAACTTATAGTGATTATAAAGAAAAGCAAAGAATTTAATTTTCCCTGATTTCCAATGGAAAATAATTAAAGTTTGTCAGCTGAAAACTCTTTCTTGCAAGTATCTGACTCCCCCCACTTTGGGGTAAACAACGGCGTTTGAACCCATGCCCTTTGGTGCTAAAAACATGACCCTCTGCCACTTGAGCTAAACACCCCCATCCTGCAAGCTGTCTGAAGGAGGAGTAGGGGTGCACTCCTATAGAGCAGATCACAGGATTGAGGCCTCAATCCCTTATCAACACCAGCAGACTCAAACCTCCTGTGGCTGGTCCACGTAAGATATGAAGAGCCACACTACTAGTGTTACATTAGTTACATCCGATGAAGTGAGCTGTAGCTCACGAAAGCTCATGCTCAAATAAATGTGTTAGTCTCTAAGGTGCCACAAGTCCTCCTTTTCTTTTTGCGAATACAGACTAACACGGCTGCTACTCTGAAAGCTGTCATTAGTATTTTGTTTCCCTATATTTTTTAAATGAATATTACCTACTTTTGTCTGCTGTAGGTCACTAGTTGAAGTCAGATAATACACAAGAGTAAGTTCCTCTCTCTTTGAGCCTAAGTTCAGAATGGATTAGAAGTTTACAGTAATAAAATAGCTAGTACGGACAATTTATGACTAGGGTATGGTGGCATTTGGCCAGGCACTCACCTAAAACTATTTCAGGGGAAGAGAAATGCAGTTTATGCTACTCTCCCTCCTGCAAGTAGATCAAACAGAGAATATATTCCAAACTTTGTCAGCCAACACTTCATCTTGTTAGCTGCTGCTAGATTCTCACTAGATTGGTAACACATCTCCTCTCACCCTCGCTTCATTGTGGGCCATACATATTTACAGCCAGGAAGATCACCTAACCCTCACTGCAAAATGAACTAATGCTAAGCAGCAAACATTTCCAATTCTCATATCCATAAGCATAGCTACTCTCTGGATAATACATAGTTTAATATAATAAAGATCCTCCACACACTCAAAATAAGCTTTCCAGAGCATGGAATATTATATACTACCCTCCGCCCCCCCCCCTTTTTTTTTGGAACCTTACAAGAAAAATTCTTGCTCATCCTCATTTACACAAGTAACCTAGTAAACTTCAAGTGAGAACAGAGTTGCATAGGAAAATTTGTTAACAATCAGTAACTTACTAGTTATGTGATTTGTTATGAGGAATAACTATAACTATAGTATGTGGAATGACTTTACATTTTCAAGTTTGATGGTATGAGAATGTGTTTTTTTCAGTATCTGTATAAACAGCTTCTACTATTAACATCTCCTGCAAGATTTTTTAGGTCAGTAACTGATGTTATTAATACAAAGTGTATGATTGTGATTTTTAGAAAAAAGACTAAAGCATAAAAAAAGTCAAAGTCACTTACTATGTTTGGGAATAGAATTACCTACCATGAACTGCTAGGAGAGAGAGCCTTGTGCACCTCCACGCTAACAAAACCAGTGGATCTTCATTACGGTTGTCACTAAGATCTGGGAAACCAGACATATCTATCACATCATTCATTAATATAAAATGAGTGAGAAACTTGTCATACTGCCTGGATATGAGGTCAACAACAGCCCCTGAAACACAAGTGATGTAGCTGTCAAAGTGAATCCTCTCTAGTGGGATACTGGGCTTAAGAATTCTTAGCATGTCATCACTCTTGATATCAAAAGCCATAATATAGACCCGAAGATTAGTGCTGTTGCGTGTCAGTGCCTTCCAATTCTCATCTTCTGGCATGTTTTCCAAGGACTTGTGCATTATGGAAATTTTGTGGACCAGAAGAGAGAGTCGATGCAAAGGCACATGGTTGCTATCAGCCAGGACTCTTGCCATTTCAGCTGTAAAATCACAGAAATCCAAGGCGAGTGAGCGCAGATTCACAAAGCGCTCCAATTCAACTGCAGTGATAAGAGTGGTATTACCAGGGATGTGGTTGTCCAGCAAACTCAGGTGTTCCATGGTGTTGGCAATGGGGTTTGATAAAGATGACAATGATGTGGGAGTAACTATTTGCAGCATAAACCCACAAGACAGCCACTTCAGTTGCCTGCTATTGCCCAATATTTCTTCAAATAGCTGTTGTATTCTGCAAGAAAAACATAAGCAACAATGACCCCATTAAAATATGACTTAATGTGGTAATACAACTGCATAGCATTCTATATTTATTCAAGAAAGACTCTACTCTTTCAGTTAGGGTGCGATTCTGTAGCTGTGCTACGTGAAGAACTCCTCGAATAGTCAGTGAAAGTTCTGTATGTATGGCACCTACAAAATCAGGCTCTTTAACTTCTACCAAACTCAAATGATGCTGTAATTGTGATTTATCTTAGGAAGGGAATATATGTAATGATTCCTCTTGGGGAAAATGTTGTCCTTTGAAGAGAAGTATCCCATATTTCTCAGCGCCAAACTCTTTTAAAACAAAAGTTTAAGGGAATCCATTCAGCCATTTTGGGGTTATACAAATGTGAGTAAATACAACTTTAAAAAGCCTCTGATGCTTCATGCTCTGATACCTCTAATGCAGTCCTTGCCCAACAGCAAGCTTAGTATGTACAAAATATAGCCCTAAAAGCCCGTCAATGCTTTTTGCCAGATTTGGAGAAATTTGGTTTTGAAATATTTGAAACTCATTACACCTATCTCAAGTGCAAACAATAGTGGGGTTCTTAAAATATTTCCATGTGTGCATATTGGATCATTCCTACAGTTACCAGCAATTATAAGAGTTTAAGTTGGGATGAACATGATTTGGGCCTGACAATATTTGTGTGCCTTTTTTTGTGTGTGTGTGGGGGGGGGGTGAAGTGACCCACACTCACCACACAGGAGGAGTATCCTGCATCTATCCTGACCACCTGTCCCATCCCTGTAACATTTTATGAACAGATCTTTAAGTTATATATTCATTTCACATACCATACCTGAGAGGAAGGAATTTGATTTGAATGTACAATTGTGAATCACACAGCTTCAGCACTGTAGCTAAATGCTCTGGACTGGTTCTAAAGAAATTCTTTGATCATGTTTCCCCACATCTGCTAAAACCCAGCTGAATTTCTCTCTTCCTCACCACTGATAAATGCTCTTCTGAGCACACAGTCACCGTACCTGTTCTAGTACGTATACACGCACATGAAGGTGTACATGCATGCAATCTATAGCACTTGTCACTTAAGGAAAAATATAGTATTTGCAACACGGGAGCTGGGTCAGGTCAAATATGTTCCTGTTTAAAGGCATCAAGGAATGCAATGCAAAGATCTGTAACACAAAATTAAAAAAACATGCCAAAAATCAAGTGGTTCCGAGCTGAATTGCTACATAGTACACACTGGGTATACATACATATATACACACAGACACACACACAGGCAGTAAAGAACATTATGTAAAGGGCATCTAATCTCAGAAGAAAATTAAAAATGAAAAAAATTGCCTGCGTGCATGTATATCTTTAATAATGCACTAAAATGTGCTAGAATGGTAAGCTCATCATATCTTGCAATACTGTATATAGTCACTCTTAATACACATCTGATATTTTAAATTCATTTTATAAGTTTTCCTTCTGCAATATTTATGAACAGTAAATCTGAAATGCGTGCATGTTCAACATGGTATGACTGCATATGCCGAAATGTTTTCTTCTACAGTTCTCTCAATTTGATGCCTAATAACTTAAGCTGTGCTTCTCTAATGATGATGTATGTTTAAGCTTAAAACACAGTTTAAAATACTATTTGACTATTTTGCTTTAGATTACTGTAAACTGTATTGGATTAACCACAATTGCACAATTGTAGCTTCTAATACTGTTCTGTACTAGAAGTAAGCTCATCCAATCAAAGCACGGATGGTGAACATTTAGAACTCAAGTCTACAGCAGTTTTCAGTGATAATAGTACACAAATCCCTGAATTTTAAGCTTAGACTCTGGCTGCAGAACTAGCCATCCATATGTCCACCAAAAAACTATATAGCCACTTCATCTAAAATTTTTCTAGCTATCTAATGCTGAGCCAATCCTTCTAGTCCCACCCACCCCATTTTAACCCAAACTATGTCAAATATTTAAACAACTCAACTGAGGGTACTTTATGTTACGTAATAACTATATATTGGGCTAATAAAAATGAGGCCCAATAGGAAGCACAATGAAGTTATCATCCAACTACACTGCCATTCATTTTAACAATGCACTTCCAGTAAATCCTTTAACTGAATATGGTACCTCTACTCTTGGAGAACACACTAATTTAACCGTTCAAGCCATGTTCTACAAGTTTAACTACATAAGTACCAATTTCTAATAATTTCCTCATCTTATTTTCAGACTGTATGTTTTAATTTCAATTGTCTACACTTTTCTGATGAATAAGCCCTAGTTCTATCTTAATACATAGTCTCAGAACAATAGTAACCAAATGTTTTTGAAAGTTGTTCAATAATCTACACAAGATAGTGAGTTGGCGGTCTCAGTCCAGTTTTCTGTGGCTACCAGTCCATTGACAAGCCACCCACAATTAGCACTAAGTGGCATCCTTGTTGACAGTGTCAGAAGAGAAGTCAAAGACTGAATAGACACAGAGACTGAACTAGTATTTTCACCCCCTCAAAAGTGGTCCTGAGTCAGGACTGAGGCATACTGGTAGGACTACGCAGAAAGCAAGTGCACTACTGCTGTCCATACTATTTCTGTTCATTGGATAATGCAGTCTCAATCCAGCACCATTCATAAGCACTAAATGCACTTATTTAAAATGGCTCAATTGGTATTTTTAGAAAAATTAAGATTAATTAACAACTGTTAGATGACGAAGTAACACCTCAGGCATAAGAGTTTTAAATAGTTACATTTAATTCAATGGTGGAACATATTTTCTCTAACTGCACAATGTACTGCATTTACATGATGTACTGAACTTTCCCATAGCAAAGGTTAAATAAAATGAATTTGTAAAGAGAAAAGTAGTATCAAGTTACATTTAAAACAGTAAACTGCAAATATAGAGCATAAAAAAACCTACGCACTATAGAACCATGTGGCATGCAACAAATCATCATAGTAGGAAGAGCACTAAGCATATTATTAAAAAACAACTACCACAACAACCAGAGTAAAAGTTTTTACTCGGATATCTATAAATTGTGCCTTGCTACCGCAATACAGTATGAATGTTGCATATCTCCCACTGATCTCAATTTCTGCGTTACATAAGTACAACAAGGTGACAAAGACACAGTAGGAAATGAAGGTCTGAATTTCCACCATGTTGTAAATTTAAGTCAGGATCTAAGCACTACAGAGTTCGATATGCATGTACATACTAATCCATCTTTTGATATCTATGATAGTTCCAGAGCTACTTCAGCTACAGGCACATGGAAGAGGAAAGAGCACCCATTCCTCTCCTAGAATATTGGGATAAGCAGATTCCCCTCCCCCCCCGGCAATGTAGATTAAAATTATGACACTCAGGGCTTGTCTACATTGGCAAGTTTTACAGTTATACCAGCATAACCCACTGCGTGGACACTAGTTCCAGAATAAGAATGGCTTTTTCAGTTTATCTTACACACTTCCAAAAGGGCATAAGTAGACTTGGGAGGATTAGATTTTTGAGGATCGAGATTGATTTTAGTATACACACAAGCCAATAAAAATATATTTCCATCAATCATAAAAATGTACAGATAGCCATAGAAAGAAAAAATGCTACTTGAGAACACAGGTTGATTTAAGCATATTTACTTTGTAGATTTTGACATGTTACGTTGAAATTTGTATTTTAACGGTTATAAAGTTTTAACTTTTTGAATCTTAATGTCTATGGTCATTAAACAATTATTGTCTGAACCCGCATAGATTAAGATAAAAAAGATTAAAAGTAAACACTGATGTTATCATCTGGCAACATCGTAAAAAAATTATAAAAAATAAAAAATAAGTTCTGCCAAGCCTAGATATAAGCTATAAAAAAAACACCCCCACTCTGATTCTGCAATAAGAGTGTCCATATTTGGGTGGGGGGGGGGTGGAGGCGGGGTGAAGGTTATACTGATATAATTAACAGTTTAAATTTACACCTTAGATTATACCAATATAGCTTTCCTATATGGACATGCCCTTAGGAATTATTCTGGAAATAAGTAGTTCTCATCTTAAACAGGCATGGAGTCTTATGATAAATCCTTACTTGGAGTTCACTTATGACTTTATTCAAAGTCACTTGTTTCCTAATATTCGTTTTTCTTGTATATATTTGTTTAATTCGTCAGGTGACTTCAATTCCTAGTGTAGTTCTCCACTCAGTCTCAGAACAGCAATAGTACATAACGTTCCAATGAAACTCTGCTCCTCTCTCCCTGGCCCCAATACCACCTCATTCTGTTCATCCCTTGCAAGAGTGAAAGAGAGCCATCCCTTGCAAGAGTGAAAGTATTGTGTCTTCACGCACTGTCTGCAGAGACCACCACAAGTCTGACAACTGAAGATGGTTTGTGTGACGTAGACGCGAGGAGCTTGACCAAGATCAGCTCTTCTCATATAGGTCACCCAATGACCATCAGATAACACAAAAATGGAAACCAGATGAAATCTCACTACCAAGCTGGAGCTTTTTCAACCTAATATCTTGCATTCTCATTATTAGTTCTTTGAGCCAGCATGATATTTTTGCTAGTGTGTACAGAAGAACTTACTGCTTAATCTTTTTGCCATCTGGGTCCACCTTGCTGAGGTATGTATTCGATATACTTCCATGTTGTTGCAGAATGCTTATATCCCCAAAAAGACTTAACTTCTGGAGGTTCCTACAAAAATAGGTTTTGTTAGTTTGCACATGAAGGTAAGGCAACAGTGGGGAAATGTTAAGGACAATTCTTGAACACAGGTAGCAAGGGCACACTTATGCACAGGAGGTTATCGTCCAGGCTGGAAAGAGTTGCACTGTCTATAAGTTTGGGACAACACACAACTTCCAAATAAACTAAAGCTTAGATGGAGCTTTTCAGGGGGAGCAGCTTAAAACGCCAAAATCAAGAGAAGAAGCAAGAAGTCTGATCAGTTTTGAGTAACCCTACTATAATAGTATGAATACATATCTCGTTGTCTAGCAGAATGTTACCAGGAATACGCCTTGTGACATCTAAGTGCATGTTATCCACTTTCATCCTTACAAATTTATTTAAAATTCCATCAATGACACTGTATACATATCTGCTTTTCATTATACGAAAGCTGCACTTAATGCTGAACACCTAGAACTCTAAGGCTATGCCTAAACTATAGCAGCACAGACACAATGCTGCAGCATTGTAGTATAGACATTTGCTACAGCAATGGAAGGGGGTCTTCTGTCACCGTAGTTAATCCACCCCTCTGAGGCAATAGCTAGGTCAAAGGAAGAATTCTGGGGCTTAACTACATCTCTTGGATATGAATTCCCCCCCACCACCCACCCACCCAGACACAACGTAACTAGGTCCACTTGAGTGTTAGGCTTAGACCAGGCCAGAGATAGGCGTACTTGTGGCACTTTAGAGACTAACAAATTTATTTGATCATAAGCTCTCGTGAACCACAGCTCACTTAGTTTTTGTAACATGCTTCATCCAGTGGCCCATCATTCACAATATGCTTTTTGAAAGAGACATCCAAGATTATGATGTCTAACTATATTTAGGGCTATCAATAAATCGTAAACTCAATTAACACAAAACAAATTAACTAATTTAAAAAAAGTCACGATTACACAGTTTTAATCTTGCGGTTAAACAATAGAATATCAATGAAAATATATTATATGGTAGAACCTCAGGAGTTATGAATACCTCAGGAATGGAGGTTGTTCATAACTAAGGCTATGATTTGATCATAGGTATTTTTAGTAAAAGTCACGGACAGACCACAGGCAAGAAACAAAAAGTCACAGACCATGACCTATACCATAAACACCACTGGTTCAATCTTACTGGAGGTGGGGGGGTGTGGGGGTGGAAAGGGAGCCCCGGGCTTCAGAGCAGTGGCCGATGCGGCTGGTGCCGGCGCCACTCCAGCAGCAGCTGGCTGAGGGGTCACCTAAGTAGCTGGTGTGGCTGTCCCCAGGGCCTCCTGAGCAGCTCACTCCAGGGTCAACTGCTTGGGCAGCTCTGGGGTCAGCCACACTGACCACTGCAGAAGTCATGGAGGGTGCAGGAAGTCACTATTCATAACGCTGAAATGTTTGTAACTTTGAACAACACATCATGTTTGTTCTTTCAAAAGTTCACAACTGAACATTGACTTAATACAGCTTTGAAACTTTACTAGGCAGAAGAAAAATGCTGTTTTTAACTATCTTAATTTAAATGAAAGAAGCACAGAAACAGTTTCCTTACTTTACTAAAAAAAGGGAAAGTTTAAAAAAGTTTGACAGTTTATGATTGACACAGTTCTGTACTGTATTTGCTTTTTTGGGGGAGAGGGGCAAGGGCGGGGGAGGTCTCTGCTGCTGCCTGACTGCATACTTCCAGTTCCAAATGAGGTATGTTCGTAACACTGAGGTTTTACTGTAAATATTTTTGGATTTTTTTTTTCATTTTCAAATATATTGACTTTAATTACAACACAGAATACGAAGTGTACAATGCTCACTTTATAACATTTTTGATTAAAATATCTGCACTGTTGTAGCCTGTACTGCAAGATATTTACGTGCAAGCTATGTTAAACATTCATATGCCTCTTCATGCTTTGACCACCATACCAGAGGAAATGCTTCCATGCTGATGACTCTCTTTAAAAAAAATGTATTAATTAAATTTGTGACTGAACTCCTTGGGGGAGAATTGTATGCCTCCTGCTCCACGGTTTTGCCTGCATTCTGCCATATATTTAATGTTATAGCAGTTTCAGATGACGACCCAACATATATTGTTAGATTTAAGAACACTTTCACTGAAGATTTGACAAAATGCAAAGAAGGTACCAATATGAGATTTCTCAAAATAGCTACAGAACTAAACCCAAGGCTGAAGAATCTGAAGCGCCTTCCAAAATCTGATAGTGATGAGGTGTAGAACATGATGTCAAAAGTCTTAAAAGAGCAACACACCGATGTGGAAACTATAGAATCCGAAACACCAAAAAGAAAATCAAGCTTCTCTTGGTGGCATCTGACTCAGATGATGAAAATGAAGGTCCTTCAGTCCAAACTACTTTGGATCATTATCAAGCAGAACCCACCTGTTCTCACTTTCAGATGACACTGTAAATAAGAAGCAGGCAGAATTATCTGTAATATAAACTTGTTTGTCTTAGCGATTGGCTGAACAAGAAGTAGGACTAAGTGGACTTGTAGGCTCTAAAGTTTTACATTGTTTTGTTTCTGAGAGCAGTTATGTAAAATATAATTCTACATTTGTAAGTTGCACTTTCACGATAAAGAGACTGCAGTATAGTACTTGTCTGAGGTGAACTGAAAAATACTGTTTTATCTTTTTACAGTGTAAATATTTGTAATAAAAATATAAAGCACTGTACACTTCGTATTCTGTGTAACTGAAATCAATGCATTTCAAAATATAGAAAAACATCCAAAAATATTTATAATAAATTCAAATTGGTACTCTATTTAAAAGTGTGATTAAAACTGCAAATAATCACGACTTTTTTTTAATCTTGCAATTAATTGTGATATTTAAATATATATAAACAGCCCTAATAAAAATATACATAAATATATAGATTCATTCATGATATACATGGGTGAGCACATTGGTCAGTATCACTTTCCCCTATACAGACAATTTCTCCCACTTATGTGCCCCCTGCCCTGCAACAACCAGTGAGGGAAAGACATTAAAAAACATGATGGTAAAACCACAAAAGCAGGTACAGGACGCTCCAATGCAGGTGTGTCACCTGACATACTTTTAACAAGTATGTCATTTTTCAAAAGTTAACAGGATTCCTTTAAATATTTACATATTCTATAGGTATAATTTATTCCTAGGACTCTAAAACATGTTATTTTTGGTAGTGTAACATTCCATGAATCCTAGTGAAAATCTGGAGGATTGCAAGAGTTCAAACCAGCTGTTTATTTTTGTCACTATAATTTAATCTATAGTTTACAGAGAAGAATGTACAAACTTAACTCCTATTCCTGCTGTTTTATAGGTAACGTTGCTACTTCATCACAGCAATTCCTAGAGGCAGCACGATCAGTGCCAGTGTATACATGAACCACCATGAGGCTTTTGTACTGTGCTGGTGAATCATCTCCCACATATATTCTGATATATGTATAAAAATTTAGAACAGCTGCATTGCTCCAGTGTGTGCCGCGAGGAAGAAAGGGCTGACTGCAGAAAGTTGTAAATAATATGGCCATGAACAAGCCTAGACCAAAGCACATTCTCAGATTCTTTTTCAATCATTTAATACTGCTACTGGCACCACAAGAAATGTGATGTGGAGCAGCTTTTGCATGAACTCCCTTATGCATGCTTAAAAAAAAAAAAATCACAACGTCTCCAGGACTTAAAACTTTAAAGGTGCTACATCCAAAAATCTGTTCCCAAGTTTACTATGTGAATATTAGCAACACTAAAGCCCATGCTGCAGTGCCAGGGAACCTTCCCTGGACTCTTCACTGCCCTTTACTAGAAGATGACTAAATCTTCATAAGATATTTCACTTGCAGTGGAACCAAGGATATGTAGAGAGGATGTCTCACTTCCCTAATTTTTAGGTCCAATCTATCACCCTTTATAATCACTGTGAACTAGCACTACTAGAAATCTCTTGTTTAGTTTGCGATCTGTCATCACTTCCTACTCTGATTTTTCTAACAGCTGTCTCCTAGTTGTATCTGCTGTCTATTTCCTCTCCTAGTGAATGAGGGACTTACTAGCAAGTCCTCAAATACTTCACAGCAAGCTACACCTAAATACTTCAACAACGTTCCTGTACATACAGCTTTGGAAGTTTTAATTAAAATATAAAAATGAGTATGATCAGTAGAGTAACCCAAGTTATTTGATATTTTATTTAAATATAATTTTATGCTAACTATTCGCATTTTCAGTATGCCTCAGATTTTTATATTGAAGATGCCTAACTACCTCAAATAAAATTGTTGGGTGAGGGGAAAGCTCAAGATTTTAGCAGCAGAGAAGGGGGGAAAGTTGGGGCTTTTTGCCCCTAGGAAGCGGAAAGTCAGTTTAGTATGATGAGGGAAGTAGGATGGCTGGATGTTTCTGCTAAAATGACTGGCAGCATCATATGTAATGCTGAAAATGAAACTGTCATCTTTAGATTTCAGAACAAGTCATTGAGATGAATGAGGCAGTTCACATCTTTCAGAGCATCTGCAGATTCAGGAAGACATTACATTACAACACACAAGGGCTAGAAACTACCTTTTTAAAAGCTTCAATCTGGAAAACAGTGCTGTACAAGTGATTAATTATGCAGCCACAAAACTACATGGCACACAGGGCCTGTTTAACAGTCAGCATCATCTCACTACTTATAGCTGTTTTGTTTCAAGATTACATTAGCAGTAGTAAATTGCTGTAACACTTTGTGCTAGACAGTGTACACACAACTATAAAGTCTCTTCCTCAAAGAGTTTACTATTTAAGTAAATAATGACAGCTATAGTGCAACTTAGTTCTGTTCTCTTTTGCATTTGCTAGTCACATGATTATCACCACCTGTAAGTTTGATCATGGCTGAATTCATATCCCCTATAGATCATTAATGAAAATAATGAAAACAACAATAGTGATCCTATGCTGTACCACTTGTTTTTTCTGATTCCTGCTTCAGTTTTACTATTATGATTGATTGAGAAAGGAAAAGAACAATTACTACTGAATCATTTTATTAAAGCAGCAACCAGAGGGCCCAGTTAGGATCAGAGTGGTGCAGTTCTATGTACTACAAACACATACAGAGGCAGTCCTTGTCCCAAAGAATTTACCATTTATGATTTCTCAACCATGAGATTCTACTTTTAAATGATCTGATATTTCTCCAGCTACTTTTAACTTTGTCCTAACATGCCAATGCATCCTCTACTAATTTAGTAATTGCACTAGACTAGATTTGCTTGCTGTGCCCTATTATACATTTTTCAACCAAATTTCACATAGGCCTTGTTTACGCACAGCAGGATTAGAGAATGGTAAAGTTGCTCATTCATGGTCTATGGTAGCAATTCCACCATTGCTTGCTAAATGAAGCTGCCTGTACCAGATCAGTGGTGGGAGAGTTGCTGAAGAGTCTCAGTAAAGATGCGGCTATTCTGACTTCCTCAATATGCTGAATATTTGGCCTGTTTAATAATCCAGGAGCCTCATTTAATTTAATTCCTGAAATTCTTTAAAACAGATTTTGCTGACATATTGGAGTTTTACTAAAAATCTAGATTCTTGCTCTGCACACTGATACAGATCAGGCAGGTCACTGAGGAGAGAAACAAACAGACAGACATCAACCCCTTCCTACTTTTTCCCAGAACGGCTCTGACAGGCAAAGACTACACTTGTGGATTTCAACACAGCAGAGTAAAAAAGCAAATATTTCTTCCTTCACCCCACTCCAAGAATCTTCCTGAAAAACAACCATCTTAATAAAAGCATAGATATTCTGATGACTCATGGGAAGTTTCCCCATACCTACTACTTACTTAGAATCTTTTGTTTTAAGAGATTATCTGTTCCTGTTGCTCATTCCCCCAACAGAAGTCAATCCTCTGTGACCCTCACAATTTGTTGTGATAGATATTGTTACAAAACAGGATTTTGACTTCTGGTCAAAAATAAGCAGCAGGAGAAGAATGGTTATCAAACACCAAGATCCTTTTTAATGCCCATGTACTCAGTAATAAAGAATGAAGAAACTTTTTTTCTAAATACAGTACAAGTTTTGTATTAACAGACTGTCATTCATAACAAATTTGCAATAACTCTGGATCTGTATGCCTGTAATATCAAACACAAGATTTATAAAATGGCCCTCTGGAATGTAAGTGATTTCCAGCAGCAAGACTGTCAGTATATTTTATGTAATTCGTTAGCAACTGTTAGTAATAGCAATTCATTAAATCCTTCCAGTCTGTGAGAATTAGCTAAGTTCTACGTAGAATTTTTTCCAAATTTTCACATAATCATCTGCTTTAACATCAGAATAGTTTACATCTTCAGCTTTGTTTTGTACAGTGAATGGATAATTTAGCTAGTGGAAAAAGTGTACATCATCATCCAGTACCCAACAGAGCATCAAAATTCTTCCCTATTTTTAGTTTTACAGACTAACATTTGTTGTGCCTCAGGTTCTTTGGTATACATCCTCAAAGAACCACATAGTCATCAAAAAGATTTTTTTGCACTTAAAGTTTTTTGAAAGTTATATTGAACAGTACAGTAATGCAAAGAGTAAGTTTGATTTATAAGACCACAATAAGGCATGACAGTTTACTTACCAAAGTTGAGGTAGTTAGCGCTGTATTTTACAAAAACACTTACCCCACGATGGTAAGAAATCAAAGCTGCAGATTCTCTGGTTTCATTGCCAGAAGGACATCCCAAGAGGCATGAAAGAACCATCTGATTCTCAATCTTCACTCATTCCCTTTGGTGCGTTTGATATGACTCACACAGAAACTAGAATCTCTGCAACTTATTAGATATATTTGTGGTATAGCAATGAGTAGAGCTGCTTTCCAAACAGTTGACTTGGGTTCAGCTACCCCACCAACGGAGAAATGTGGCTATTGCCTGAAGGCATACTGGGCTGAATAAACCCAATCTCGTCTTATCTCAGAAGCTAAAGAGTGCCGGGTCTGGCTAGTACTTGGATGGCAGACCAAATGGGCAGGACCAAGCATACATAGACCACCCTTGACTGGTGTCTGTCCAACTTGATCTTAAAAATCTCCAATGACAGGAATACCGTAGCCTCCTTTGGAAGCCTATTCCAGTCCTTCCATACTAAGGAAAAACTTTCAAATATAAATCTCCATGCCGCAGATAAAGCTGATTACCTCTTGCCCTACCTTCAGTAGACATAGAGAACAACTGATCAACATCCTCTTTATTACACCCCTTAACATACTTGACGGCCTTTATCAGTTTTCTTTTCTCAAGACTAAACACACTCCATTTTTTTTTTAAACCTTTCCTCATGCATCAAGTTTTCTAAACTTTTTGTTGCTCTCTCTCCTCTTGACTCTCTCCTGCTTGTCCACATCTTTCTTAAAGTATGGCACCAAAAACTGGACACAGTACTCAAGCTGAGGCCTTACCAGTGTCAAATAACTGTTCCACTCTATCGCCCATGTTTTATATACAACACTCTTATCAATACACTCTAGAATTATATTAGCCTTTTTTGCAACTGCATCACACTGTTGACTCACACTCAATTTGTGAGACACTATAATCCGCAGATGCATTTCAGCAGTACTATCAAATAGACAGTTATTCCCCATTTTGTAGCTGTGCACTTGATTTCTCTCCTTTCTAACTGCAATACTTTGCACTTGTCTTTAACAAATTCATCTTGCTGATTTCAGACCAATTCTCCAATTAGTCAAGGTTATTTTGAATTCTAATCCTGTCCTCCAAAGTGCTAGCAACTCCTCTCAGCTTGGTGTTATCTTCAAATTTTATAAACATACTCTCTCTTCCATTATCCAAATCATTAATATATTGACTTGTGCTGGACACAGGACAGACCTCTGAGAGACTCTACTAGATACATGCCTCCAATAGGACAGTGAGCCATTGATAAGTATTCTGAGTACAGTTTTTCAGCCAGTCCTCACTCATCTTATAGTAATTTCATTTGGATCACATTTCCCTACCTTGCTTATGAGAATGTCACATGGTGTTGTGTCAAAAGACTTATTAAAAAAATCAAGATACATCATATCTACAGCTTTCCCCCATCCACTAGGCCAGTAACCCTGTCAAAGAATGACGTTAGACTGGTTTGGCATGATCATGGGTAAAAGCTAGTGATTTTCTATAGTAAAGTACGAGAAGCAGAATTCATTTCCTTAGCAACTTAGAACAAGAACTTGTTTGAGATTAGCGGTCTTCAGCAAATACACTTACTCTTAGGTATTTGGGGTTCTCAATTTGAATTTTTAGCATCCAAATCACTTGAGACAACTCTATGAAGCCGTCCAGATGATCTTTTACATACCATATTATTTCTGATTTATGTTCTAAATAGCTCTCAAGAACTATGCAGTTCAGGAATAGACAAACCCACATGTGCACACAATTTGAGAACTCAAGCATTTTAGCATGAAATTCAAACATGGTCATGGAGATGGAATAAAGGAGGAGTATGTATTATGCTTGGGGTATTTATGGTGGGAAGTATCTGTGCATTAGTGAACCTATAGTATAACTGGCTCTACCAGAATAAGTACAATGTTTTTCTATCTCTAATTATTTACATTCATTTAAGACCCATGTAGCTTAAAATGTGCAATTTGGCTAACAGTAAAATTTGCAAGTCCATACACCATGAATTACAATAAGCTTTACTGCACCAGCTCTTATTTGTGACAGGAAATTTCAGATGGAATCTGTTCTAGTTGAATGAATGTTACCAAACGAAAACTTGCCAATGCTGTGACATAGTTATGACCTGAATCTTAAGTTAGTCATTCACTATACCACTTTTACTGCATGTTTTTATATGTTGTGATCTGTCTGTGTATACTGTATTTTGCATAGTGCATGACACTGCACACTTCAGAAGCTGAACTAAACTGCTGGCGTTAAATGTAAAAAGGATTCACAGGAGATTCTCCACAACAGGACACCTGATTCCGCCTTAGCAACAAGACAATGATTCTTTTGTCAAGGGACCTTGAAGTGCCAAGGCATTTCTCCACCACAGTTCATTTTAATTAAAAGGAGCTAAATAAAAGGGGGGGGGGGATTTTAGCTATATCAACATGTAGCACAGAGAAGCAAACATTTTACTGAAGAAATGTCTAAAGCATCCACCAATTTGAAAAGGATGTATGTAAAAAGTACCTTGGCAAAGTAGTAGGGCAGATTAAGAATAGCAAAAGCTCCCTCCTAATATAAACGCACTTGTTGGGGAATAGGAGATAGCAGCAGAGAGGTAGTGAATTTCAGGAATGATACTATGTATCATTTACAGTGTGTGAGAGAACTTTTCACTGGGCCACAGCACACTAGAAATCCACTTACATTTACACTGTTGCCAAGTTAGTATTATAAACAGTGTGTAAGACTAACATTTTGTTGACTAATTTTTAGTGATGCAGAAATAAAGACTGTCTGGCCTTTTTAAAAGAACTCCTGCACTATGGATTATAAATAGGACCCTACCAAATTCACAGCCATGAAAAACGCGTCATGGACTGTGAAATCTGGTCTTTTGTGTGCTTTTACCCTATACTATACAGATTTTACCCTATACTATACAGGTAAGAGCAGCATTTCTCAAATTGGGGGTCCTGACACAAAAGAGAGTTGCGGGGGGCGGTGTCACACAGTTATTTTTTGGGGGGAGGGTTCACGGTATTGCCACACTTACTTTGGTTCTGCCCTCAGAGCTGGGTGACCAGAGAGCAGTGGCTGTTGGCCGGGCACCCAGCTATGAAGGCAGTGCCCCACCAGTGGCAGCACAGAAGTAAGGGTGGTAATACCATAACATGCCATCCTTACTTCTGCACTGCTGCTGGCAGTGGCTCTGCTTCAGACCTGTGCCCCTGGCCAGCAGCTGCTGCTCTTGAGCTGCTCAGCTCTGAAGGCAGCGCTGCGGCCAGCAGCAGTGCAGAAGGGTAGCAGTACCACAACCCTCCCTACAATAACCTTGCAACACCCCCCACCCCCCAAAGTCCTCTTTGGGTGAGGACCCCTACAATTACAACACTGTGAAATTTCAGATTTAAATAGCTGAAATCATTAAATTTATTATTTTTAAAATCCTATGACAGTGAAATTGACCAAAATGGACTGTGAATTTGGTAGAGCCCTAATTATAAATACCGACCTTACAAAAAACATCAAGTTCAGACAGAGTCTGCTGAACTCTCACACCTCACACAGTCTGATAGATCAACATTGATACAGAAGTTTTCACTTACTGGCAGATGTATTTTCAAGTCAGCCAACAAGAACGAACTAACGAATTGTAACAAAGCTTGACAACAAAGTTATAGCAGCAGGCACAGATGATTGAGACAGACAGCCCTAAACTGTTGACAAGTGGAAGAATAGAGTAAAACATGTACTAAAATATAAAGGTTAGGGTCCTCAGTTCAGAGCTGGAGCAGAACTGAGGTTTTCAGAAAGTAAGCTTTGTCAGTGAGATGGCTGAGTGTTATAACATAGGAAGTGTCTCTGAGCTAACTGCAGTAAAGTGGAGGAACGGAAAGAGATATTTGGCAGGTGAAAAGTATGTACTCATCTAAAACCAAGGAGCGATTATATTCATTATTCTCTAGCTACAACTCAGGAGAAAAAAGCACGAAAAAACCCAAACAAAAAAGATTTCTCCCCAAAGCCATAGAAGCATGATGGCCCTAATATGTTCCAATATTGTACATCATTGTATTCACTTTTCGGATAGTCTTCCACAAAACAGTAAATCAGCTTAAGATACCTAAGTTAAAAAAAAAAAGCTGTAAATGTTAATTGTGTAATGGTGGGGAGGTAAAGTTTTTAATTTCTTCTTGATCCCGGGAACCCTTTCCAGCTATATCCTTGCCTAATATTGATGGGGAACCCTGAAGCATCTTAATGGGCCCTTGCTTTTCTGCCTTAGTTGTTTATATGGCTACCATTATCATAGCAAAGTAAGGAAGTACTATCACCACCATTTTACAGAGAGAACTGAGGCACAAGTAGACTCAGGCCTGGTCTACACTGAGGGAGGGAATCAATCTAAGTTACACAATTTCAGCTACATGAATAACATAGCTGAAGTGGACGTACTTAGACCTACTCACCGCAGTCTCTTCACTGTGGTGAGTCAACTGCTACCGCTCCCCCGTCGACTCCACCTGAGCCTCTCGCGGCGGTGGAGCACACAGGGGTCGATTTATCACGTCTAGACTAGATGCGATAATCAACCCCTGCTGGACTGATCGCTGCCCACCCATCCGGCAGGTAGTATAGACATACCCTAAGAGTCCAACATCGTTCAGGATGACTGTGGCAAAGCACAGAATTGAACCAAGGCCTCCCAAATTCCAAGCTAGCACCTTAACCGCTGAACCATCCTCCTCTTTATCATCATCTCCCAAGGTCAAAGGTCACTCATCTTTAATAGTTTCTCTCTGACTAAAATACAAGATTCCTTCTAATAGAGACTAAACTGTTTCAGAAATTACTGAGTGTCAGGAACCCGAGCTATTATTATAGTTAATATATTTTTCAATACCAAGGTTACATCACAGCTCGGTGGTGGGAGGAACAGTGTAAATTTTAAAAAGTGTTAACGTGTACATTAGTGTTTTCACCACAATGTATCTGTTGGGTCTGTTCATGCATGAATAAAGTATGAAGACACATTTAAAGTATTTTGAAAGAATGGAGTCTAGATACGCACCAGAACTCAAGCTTACAGCTCTGATCCTCCCTACATTTGATTTTGATTTCTTTGTACAGCTCTAATTATCCTTGTATCTATCACAGGGCAGTGTAAATTGTCAGTTAATCTACTTCTATATCTTGTGTTATATTTATATTCCACAGCTGACATGATACAATGCAAAATATGTTTAAGTTACTTTATATATTGTAACCCTAGTGCTATTTGATAAAGAACTACAAAGACACTAATTTAATAAATTATTAGTGTATGTTTTACTTACTATTTATGAAATACTCCGAAGTTTGCACTATAAGAAGTGATAGAAATTACATTTCACAGATACCAAATAAAGCTTTATTTGAGACAATTTCTTACACGCTTAATTCTTACATCTCATCAAAGCACAGCTCCTATGAATATGGAACGTGATGTGTGAATTAGCTATCAGTTTGCAGATGCTTCACAATTTATCTTCATGAAGCATCAGCACACACAGTCCATGACCTATTCCTCACTGTGGCCTCCATTATGCCCTTTATTTTAAAATATGCACAGGTAAATCTAATTGGCTTCCAGGATTTGCTTGAATACACTTTCCGTAAGCAGTTTTACTAAACAAACGCTTACCCCCAGCCTTTCCTTCTCTGTTTAGAGCAAGATGTTTCTACTAACATATCTCAGGAAGGAGGCCGAGGCCGGGCGGATGGGCTGGAGAAAGGGGCCCACCCGGAGGGGTCCCCCCCCACCCCCAAGAAAGGCGCAGGGCCGGAGGCTATCCCCCCAGGGGAGGGGCCGGGCTGGGGAAAAGGACCGGGCAGGAAGGGATCTCGCACAGGGGAGGGGGTCAAGAGGGCGGGCTAGGAGAAGGGGCCGGGCCGCAGGGGGCCCCCCCCCAGGGAAGGGGGCTGGGTCTAAGGGGGCTGGAAGGAGCTGGGCCTAAGAGGTCTCCCCCCACCCCGGATGGCTTCCGGGCCAGGCCGGGCCGGAGAGCCCCGCGGTACCTGTTATTGCGGACGCTGCTCAGCACGCACAGCACCAACTCCAGGTAGGTCCTCAGCAGGTCCAGCCAGCGGGGGCAGAGCGGTGTCTCCCCCTCGGCCGCGGCCGCCGCCCCCTCGCAGACCCCGCCGGCGCCGCCGCCGCCGCCGCCGGGGTAGTTGTCGGCGGCGAACTGGACGCGCAGCTCCCGCACGAACCAGCCGCACTTGCGCATGAGGAAGTCGAGGCGCGGCCGCTCGGCGGGGGCGACGCGGAGGCTGAGGCGCAGCCGGGGCCACAGGGCCGGGTAGAAGAGGCACTCCCGCCAGTGCGAGCAGGCGGCCGAGGCCCGCAGCCGGTCCGGGCCCGCCAGGAACGAGAAGATGTGAACCACCAGCTCGCTGGGCAGGGAGCCGGCGCCCACCGCCTCCCCGCACACCGCCATGCCTGGCGCCGGCCCGAGCCCCACTGCTGCAGCCCCAGGCCGCGGCCTCGCCTCCGCCTCCTGCGACAAAAACAACAACATCAATGACTAGGCGGAGGGGGCGGGGGCCGGCCGAGACTCGGCTACTGCCGGGGCAAACCACCGCACCCGGCCGCGGGGGAGGAATGGATCCTACCAATTAACTCGTAGAGGGGGATGGCACTTCGTCTAGACCCAGCTCTGCGGATTGCGGATGCTACCACTGACCTAGGAGGGGGGAGGAAAGAACCTCCCACCTCACTCATAGAGGGAAATGGAACTTACCTCTGGACTGAGCTGTGGGGGAGGATGGAAGATACCACCAAGCCTTCCTGTGGGGTGTGGGGCAGGCTAACTCCCTCCAGAATCAGGTCTTGAGGGAGAGAGATCATCAGATTTGCACAGTCCACTATGGGTCTGCATGCCAGCGAGAACAACCAGGGCTGATGGCATCACAGCAGGCATCGGATGGTGACATTCCCAGGTCTGGCTCACTCAATCCTGCAAATCCATGAATCTCTGGGGCGGCCCCCACAGGCAATGGCGGGTAGGGTTAAGGTGTGAACCCCTTTGCACATCGAAGGAGAGCATGGTGTTCATCCAGGAGACATGGTGGAAGAGCATGCAACGCTGCTTTTGAATATAGTAAGTGATTGAAGGAAGGCCAGATATCTGTGAGGTTATGGCATTTTGCACAAAATGTAACCACAATATTTGGTGCTGACAGAGCATATAGAATGCATCTAACTGCTCCAAGTCAACTTGTAAGAGGGTCCAGGTTTCTGACCCATGTAGCAATACAGGTGGAACACAGGTTTGTTTGAACCTAAAGTTTGTCTCAGTGCAGACATTTTTGCTCCCATAAGCAAAACATGGACTTTGTCCAGGAAATGTCAAGACCAATTCATCGGAGGACATCCCGTTTACTGCAACCATTTGTACTCTGCTTGCAACCTAGTTAGGTGCTTGACAGAATGTGCACCAGGGGTTCTAATGGTCCAGCTCCAAAGTTGTGGACCTTAGTCTTCTGCATGAGATGTTCAACCCCATAGTGTGTGGGAAGCATCTTGGAAACCTTGAAAGACAGGGCTGAAATTCTCTTGCTTCACCACAAGCAGGGCAACACCATCGTCATAGTCTTGGTCAGTGAACACTTTGATCAAACTTGATTCTGACGTTTGGTGTGGCAAGTCCGAATGTCCAGTGAAAAGCTTGACAGAACAGTGCTGGGCCGTTGTGAAAATTTTGCACCAGATTTATCTCAACATCTGGGATGCCAACTCTTTTCAGTGTGAGCCAAAGTGCTGACCTGTCAGCCAAATAAAAAGCTACTTTGATGTTGCTATATGTCACAAGAAGTGGGCCAAAAGAAGTCTGGCTCAGTGCAGCTTAGCCAGAAGCTGCAGGGTAAAGACAGCATCCACTGTCAAGTGCCCAGCAGTGAAACCTGATTGCTGTGGATAATGTTGCCTTTTAAGAAGAGGCTGCATCCTACCAAGCAGAATGTTAGCAAAGATCTTTCCAGAGACTGATAGCAATGAGATCAGCCTGTAATTGCAACACTCAGTGCAAGGTCCTTTACCTTTGTACAGGGACACTATGATGCCATTTTTCCATTCTGTTGGTAGCCTGCCGGATGCACACACTTTTAAGAACTGATGTGGGGTCAGTGCTCACTTGTTCCAGCTTGGGTGGAATGCCATCAAGTCTAGAAGAGGGAGAAAGGGGATTACAAAGTCATAGGGTGCAGGGAGGTGAGTGGGTAAAGAACCTGTCATCACACTCATATTGGAGGGACGGTAACTACAATAGAACTCATAAAGGGGAATGGAATCTGTCTTCTGCATGAGGAACCTTACCTCTGACATTTTTTAACTTTTAGGTGCTAGACTTTGCAGACTTACCATTATTTTAACATAGCTTTTTGTATGATTTACATATTTATATTAACCAATCACACTCAGTTTTGCGTGTATCAAGTACTACTAGCTCACTGATCCCAGAAACAGAACTCAAAATGTATCTCCTAACCATCTTCTTAATCCACACAATCATCAGTGGCCTGCCAGGAGGGGAGAGGGAACTCTCAGGACTTGGCTGTTTATCCTGAAATGTAGGTTGTGGAGGAGATGTGGCTGAGTCTCTTATTTTATCTGGATTGTAGGGGGAACCACCAGAGGGACAGATCTTCCTGTAGAAGAAAGATGTCAGATATGGAACTTCCAATATGAATAACTAATGTCTCATTGGGTATTGGAGGTATTCCATGTATTCACAGGAAAGACTTGGAGCCCCATAAACTGCTCAGCCAGGCACCAGCTCTTCCTGCTGCTCACAATTCAGATTCTCCTACCAGCTGAGTCCTCAGTTCCCTAGCCAGTGAAGTGGGAGGAGGGTGGACAACTCTGGAGCAGGATAAGAGTGGATTCTCTCTCTGCTTTTACCAGAAGGGAAACTGCTCCCATGCACTCCCGCTTACTTTAATATCTGCTCAACAACTCTAGGTTGCTAAGTTGATATCAAGCCACAGGTCTTTGTAAGATTACTAATTAATTGACCAAAATGTCAGTCTTGGTATAATAGTATCTTGATGTAATAGTATCAAAGCAGAAAGCTTTATGAACTTGTTGGCTTAGCTCCTTTAGCCTGCTGGGCTGATGTGAAGGCAAAGGTGTGTATGAAGTTACTGAGTGGGATGCTGGTTACTACTGTGTTGGCATAATGTCAAAGGATAGGCTGTGGTGTAGCCACTTAGCAACTCTAGTTTACTAAGATGATGTTAAGACTCAGGCTATTTAACTGAACACCTCCAGCTTGCTGGTCTGATGTAAAGGGGCAGGTCTCTGGGAAGTAAGGTCACTGGCTCAAAAGCTACTGCTTGATGGGCTGATATCAAGGCTAGGATATCTGTGATATCACTGGGTCAGCATCTCTAGCTTCCTCCATGTCTGTTGAGGCACATTCCTTGGTAAGATAACTGTCCCAATCCCTCTAGCTGTCTAGTATATCAAGGCAGAGGACCCTCTAAAGTTACTGATTCAGCATCTGTAACTTGCTGGTCTGATGTTAAAGCACAGCGTTCTGAGAGCTCTCAGTTCTTGACATCAACCAGGAGGGTCACTGCCTCACCTCCACTGATTGACTGGGCTGATTTTGGGGCAGAGGCTTCTAAGAGGGTTACTGATTTAGCAACTACAGATTGGTGGAATGATGACAGGTGAAAAGCTCTGTGAGGCTCTAGCTCAGTATATTCAGCTCACTTGCTTGATGTTAGTGGACATGCCTTTGTGAGGTTACTGATTCATTTCCTATAACTCATTGGTCTGGTGTCAAGATAGATTGTTTTTGCTGAGCCAGTGAATTCACACTTCTAGCATGTTGGTCTGATGTCAAGGCACAGGTCTCTGCAAGATCACTAACTCAGTATGTGAAGCTTGCTGATAAGGCTCAGCCTCTTTGAGATTAAGTATCAGAGGGGTAGCCATGTTAGTCTGGATCTGTAAAAGCGGCAAAGAGTCCTGTAGCACCTTATAGACTAACAGACGTATTGGAGCATAAGCTTTCGTGGGTGAATACCCACTTTGTTGGATGCATGTAGTCAAAATTTCCAGAGGCAGGTATAAATATGCAAGCAAGAATCAGGCTAGGGATAACGAGGTTAGTTCAATCAGGGAGGATGAGGCCCTCTTCTAGCAGTTGAGGTGTGAACATCAAGGGAGGAGAAACTGCTTTTGTAGTTGGCTAGCCATTCACAGTCTTTGTTTAATCCTGAGCTGATGGTGTCAAATTTGCAAAAGAACTGAAGCTCAGCAGTTTCTCTTTGAAGTCTGGTCCTGAAGTTTTTTTGCTGCAGGATGGCTACCTTTAAATCTGCTATTGTGTGTCCAGGGAGGTTGAAGTGTTCTCCTACAGGTTTTTGTATATTACCATTCCTAATATCTGATTTGTGTCCATTTATCCTTTTACATCGGGACTGTCCAGTTTGGCCGATGTACATAGCAGAGGGGCATTGCTGGCACATGATGGCGTAATTACATTGGTGGACGTGCAGGTGAATGAACCGGTGATGGTGTGGCTGATCTGGTTAGGTCCTGTGATGGTGTCGCTGGTGTAGATATGTTGGCAGAGTTGGCATCGAAGTTTGTTGCATGGATTGGTTCCTGAGTTAGAGTTACTATGGTGTGGCGTGTAGTTGCTGGTGAGAATATGCTTCAGGTTGGCGGGTTGTCTCTGGGCGAGGACTGGCCTGCCTCCCAAGGCCTGTGAAAGTGAGGGATCGTTTTCCAGAATGGGTTGTAGATCACTGATGATGCGTTGGAGAGGTTTTAGCTGAGGACTGCATGTGATGGCCAATCTTTGAGACTGTTCGTTCTGCAGCTTTAGCATACTGAGCTAGTGTCAAGGCTGCAAGGGTCATTGTTTCATAAACTCTGTATTACTGGCCTAATGGCAATATGCAAATTTCAATGAGGTTTCATATTCAGTAGCTGGGCAAAAGCTAAGTTACGAGCCTTTGCAAGGTTATCTGCTTATCCACTCTAGCTTTGTAGGGCTGTATGAAGATGTGCATTTGTGAGTTCACTGGCTCAATAACCCTAACTTGGTGAGCTGCTGTGAAACCACAGATCTCTGAGATTGCTCACTGCAAGTACTGGCTCAGCACTATTGGTTAAGGCCGATCAAAATAGGAATGGGAGCACAACAATTTGTGGTTTCATGTGTATTAATATATGGTGAAATGACATTCCAACGTAAAAGATGATGTACTGTATGATGAGAGGAAAAATGGTCCAGTGGTTAGTGTACCAGCCTGGGCTTCAGGAGACGAAGTTTCAATTCTCTACCCTGTTGCAGTCTTCCTGTGACACCTTGGGCAGTTTCTCATCTATAAAACAGAGATAATCATACTTCCCTACCTCCCAGCGATGTGGTGAGGATTAATGTATTAAGGGCTGTGGTGCATATCAAGTAGGGTAGGAAAGCAATCAGTACCTGCTAAACACAAAAATGTATCCTACTGGAAAGGAGGGATAGTGGGAAGCAGCAGGCTTTCTTTGTCAAATAGAGGGGGAGTCCTCAACAGGGACAGATCTTCCTTTAGTAGAAAGGAGGCATACAGGAGACTTCCAGCTTGGACAGTTCTCCCATCAGGCACTGGTGCTAGTGGTATTACTATTCATTATTTGTATTACCTTAGTGCCTAGGAGCCTGAGTCATAAACCAGGCCTTTGTGCTACGCGCTGTACAAACACAGAAAAAGATAGCCCCTGCCCCAAGGATCTTGCAATCTAAGTATAAGAGATAGCACATGGATACAAACAGAATGGGGAGTACAAAGAAACAATGAGATAATACTGGTGACAGACAGCAGTCACTGGTACTGACCAGACTGCTTGGAGCAGTATAAACTTATGAAAAAGGCACCAGCACTGTTTTGGATGGCCTGAAGGGGAGCAAGTTGAGTAACAGGGAGAAGATTGCAAGCATAGAAGACAGACTGGGTGTGGGGTGGCAGAAGAGAAGAGACTAGGTTTTGGGTCCTTCAGTGTTTCTAGCACATGAGTTTATCATGAGTCTTGTGATATTGGGTGACTTTCTTAAAGCCTCTGCTTCTGGAGTCACGTGATTATATGAGAATCTAAGCTTTAATTTAAACAAAACAAACCACCCAACCCCATAGCGTCTGGCCCTCCTGGTTACAGAGAAAAACTGGAAGATGGGAGCTCTAAAGAAAATTTAAATAAAAGAACCCCTGTTGTATTATTTGTTAACAGTTCATGATTTGGGGGGCTGGGACTCATGACTGTTGTACACTGGAGCTGGTTGGGACACTGCCTGACAGGCTGGTGAAAGAGCGCTGGGCCAGGATTGGCAGCAGAGCTCCTGCAGAGCAGGCTGGGTCCAGGCAGCCCATTTACCAGGCCATGCGGAGCGGGAGGGATCTGGGCTGGGCTGCCTGAACCAGGCTAAGAAGGTGGCCGCAGAACCCGGGCTGGCCCCAGGTAGGGTTGCCAGGTGTCCGGTTTTCAACCAGAATGCCCAGTTGAAAAGGGTCTCCGGCAGGGCCGTTAAAAGTCTGGTCGGTGGTGCAGCGGGGCTAAGGCAGACTCCCTGCCTGCCCTGGTTTTGCGTGGCTCCCAGAAGTGGCCAGCATATCTGAGTCCTAGGCGCAGAGGTGGCCACAGGGGCGCCACATGCTGCCCCCAAACTGAGTGCCGGCTCTGCAGCTTCCCGGCCAATGGGAGCTGTGGGGGCGGGACCTATGGCAGTGAGAAGAGCCCCCCCCCCACCTCTCTAGCTCCAATGCCAGCCACTTCCAGGAGCTGCCTGAGGTAAGTGCTGCCTGGAGCCCAAACCCCCTGCCCCAGCCCTGAGCCCTCTCCCAGAGCCCACCCCCAAACTTCCTCCCAGAGCCCACACCCCCTCCCATACTCCAGCCCAGAGCCCCTGCCTGCACCCCCAGCAAGTCCTCACCCCCTTTTGCACCCCGATCCCCTGCTCCCCCCTCCCCGCCTGGTGAAAATGAATGAGCCACAGAGGGAGGGGGGAATGGAATGAGCGGGAGCAGGGCCTGGGTGTTCCGATTTCTGCAATCAGAAAATTGTCCACCCTAGAGTAGAGGGGCAGGGAGCCTGCAGCGGCGGGAGCAGGGTTAAGAGCCCCAGAGACACTGGCATGCTTGGTGCGGGTTCCGGGTCACGGGGGCGATGCGATTCCCCCTGTAGGAGTAGAGAGGCTGACGCAGCGCCAGAGCTACGGCGCTCTAGGGCCTCATCCGCAGACGAGGCTCCTTTTCCCCTGCCCGGCTGGAAACCGGAACCGGATGTGGTGTCGCGGCTCGGGCGGTGCCTGTAACCGCTCGAGCCGCCTGCGTCATGGAGTTGAGGCCTTCGCCAGCCTGGAAAATCGCCCAGACCATAGAGCTGCTGAACGCCTCGGCATTTCCGGCTTGGGCTTACGTCACATCCGTGCGGTTCTGAGATGCCGGTAAGAATTGTGGGGGGAGTCAGAAGGGGGTGGGGGTTCCGAATTGGGGTGCGCGCGGATCAGTCCCGTCCCCGGGGCTCTGCTGCTCCCCCGAACCTGGGGGCTCGAGCGGGGCGGTTCTGGCTCTCCCCTTTCTCGGGGGCTGGAGCCCTCCCCGGAGGGGCTGAAGCTGGGGAGCGGGGCTCAGAAGGGAACACACCCGGCAGGCAACCGCGCTGAGGGGGAGCCTGCCCCGAGGGGGGCGGCGTGGGAGCGCGTGTGTGCCACACACACACCCCCCTTCTCGCCCACACAACTGTGCCTGTGGGTCTTGGGGCCTCCCTCGGTTCCGTCCGGCCCGGTCCCCGGCCTGGCCTCGGGCTCTCCCGGCCTGGCCTCGGGCTCTCCCGGCCCGTCGCGGCCCACTTGTCTGTCTTCACGGCCTTGGCTTATTTCGACCGCCAGCTGCTCTGGGCAGCGCCCGCAGACACCGTGTGAGGCTGGCTGTGGTGCTGGCGTGTGTAACACTGATGCCAGGAAGGGTCATATTGAAATCTCAGACCGCTTTGGAAGGGCTGCAGAGCCGCACTAGGGACCCGGGCTTCTTCGCTCCTGTAACGTAACCAGTGCAACTTGGTTGGTCCCTGCATCCCTTAGGTAGTAGCTTATTTCACTGGGTGTGATGGCCACTGACCGATGAATGACCCAGCCAAGTCTGCAGTTTGAAAGGCAAAGGGGATCTTAGAACATGAACAAAGTACCAGGAGTCCCCTTGAAGCTTTAATCCCTGTTTTTATTTTATGATTATTTACTTATTAAGTTCAGTCAGTGGGCTTGTCACTGTACAGTTAGTACAAGACATGGCTTCTGCCTAGAGCATCCTATATCTGGACAGACAACCCATGGGGAGTCCTACAAGAGGGCTCTATAATAATTTTTGTGCTGATCTGACCTGGAATGAGAACTTGTGTTTTTTCAGATTATTACATTTTTTAGGACTTGCAAGAAGCTGTGATATTGATGGAGCAGGAGAACTGGATATAATAATTTTCTTGCTGATTCCTATCACTCGTATCTGAGCACTTTCCAGAAATGGGAACAAAAATATATCTAGCTTCCTTCCTAATTTGTAGAAAAAATAGCATGGTTAATTTATAGGTGCAGTGTGTATGAGACCTGAGGTGAAATTAAATCAAAAGAGATCTGTGAACATCAGGGACTTTTTGACAATCAGAAAACAGATGACTTTTTGGGAACAGGTTAGCAGAGCTTTCTTGATTATGGATCCTTGGCTATGGAATTTCATTCCACCGACAATCTGAATAAGCCCAGATGTTTGCAACAGCCCCTGAAGAATGGCTTGGCAATGCTTCTCTGTATATAAGCAACAGAAAGTACTGCTTTTTTTACTCTGTGTAGTCTTAAATTAGATAATAGAAGGGAGGCATAGAGACTAGTTTTTTAAAATTGAATTTGTCTTTAGACTGTTTTGTTAGCATTCTGATACCGTTGTGATAGTACTGTAAACACCAAGATGAGTGTAAAACAGAACCTCAAGAAACTGGAGAGACCATCCATATTGACAGGGATTTTGTACTCCTTAACAATACTCATACATTTTTTTACTTTGATTCATGAGTGATAGGTCTCAGCTGCTTACACTTCCATTCTTTTATTTGTTTTAGGTTAAATTGAATATCTGCCTAGCACAGCTTCTTGCAGGAAGACTGCACTGCTTAAAGGCTAGGAGACTATGAGAATAATCAGAGGGGACTGTTCACTCTGAATTCTAAACTTGTGCCTTGCCCAGAACAGCTGCAGGAATCGGAAACTTGAATCAATGTTATCGGATGAGTTAGAATCCAAACCAGAGGTAAGCAGCTCAGAACTGGGTTCAGTTCCTGACTTGGTTTCTGTTTCATGGTCCAACTCTTAAGTTCAGCAGAAGAGGCAGTTTGCCATGTAGACGGTAATTCCTCAAAACTACCTAAACATAGCAGATAATGATAGCACTCCCTATATTTAAGATTGCAGAATATTTTCTCTTATAATCAGACATTTTTAGTAGTTTATAATATTGTAAAGTATTGACTTTTTGGATTGTTTTTTCGTTTGAGCAAAGTCTCATCAGCCATTTTTGAATAAAATAACGGTGGCTGAGAAAATATATTTTCCCGTTTTTGTTGTTGTTGTTGTTGTTTTTTAATCCTTGTAACAACTTCTTTCCCTCCTGCCAGAGGGACGCTACTAGATTCTGGGAATTCGGGTTATTCCAGAAGTTTCCAAATCTTTGTTCAGACTGCTGGCTGGTCACATGGTGCTTGTGGCTCCCCTTTCATTCCAGCTTCAAAATTGCATTAAAAGAAACTAAAAAGGCATTACATACCTTCTTAATGTGACTTTTCCATGCGATCAATCTCTTTAATTGTCCCAGGGATATCAAGTGATTGTGAATGGGAAGGGAGGTGTCCCTGAGACTATTTCTCTGTTAAGATGTGACAACTTTATGAAAATGTTTGACTGTCCTTGGATTGTTTGTGGTGGAGTTGGGAGGGGGTCAATTTGATAATGTTTGGGAGGAAGGATTTAAAAAAAGCCATTGTGGTGTTTAAGATCATCTCTTTGAGAATGTTTGTAATAAGGGAGATTTGATACTCTTACCTGTGCCTGCTGCTTTTATCCTATTGGTTTTGCATACTGTTATGGTGTCATTATGCTGGGGAAAACTAAAAGACTCTCTCTGTTAGAAGAGACTTTCTGCTGTTGCTTTTGACCACATCTAATAGCCTAACGTTACTACATGTGGATGGATGGTTTCAGCCAAAGCCGCCTTGTAGGAGGAAATCTTTTTTTAAAGTATCTCTAGTAATAAGCCAGGCCACATTTCATTATATTAATATATATTTCATGGCATGCAATAGGGGCTATGGATATAATTTAATATTTCATATTTATATCTTAAAAAACCACCCCAGTAACTTTGAATGACTAAGCTATCAAGATGTGCAAGTCTGTTAACCACACCCTGTTGTTGAATCTTGTCTTAAACTAAAAAGTAAGATCTCAGGAGAGGGAATATCTGTTAATATGTGTTTATAGAGCACTTGGCAAAATGGTCCCCAATTTTGATTGAGGCCTCTGGATGTTACTTGTATTATAACTAATAAGAATTGATGATCTTTTAAATTGGGTTTTGGATTCTGGCCCAGTTCATCTTGCATATGGCCCTCTGAGTGCCACACCAATTTAAATTATCTTCACAATATCTTAGAGAGTTAGGGAGGTGGGGGAGCTGGTAAAGATATAGATAAATTAGGGCCTGAAATTTCAGGGGTCCACTAATTTTGGGTGTAATATAATTCTCAATTTAAGATGCCTAGGACCTAATTTTGCAGAGGTTTAAAAGACTGGCAGCTCCCATTGACTTCATTTGGATTTGTGAGTGCTCAGCACTTCTGAAAATAAAGCTCAGAGTGTGTAATTTTGGGTACACAGAAAATGAGGCACGCACCCTGAAACTGTGACAGTACTCACTATTGTAACTGCACCGGTATTTTCCCCTTCCCCCACTCGAGGAGCAGCTAGACTGGTCTTCATCCATCACCTGTCTCTGGATAGGGACCCATGTCCCATTTCCTTCTGACCAAGGGTTTTAAGGCTACACAGCTCCCTGCCTTACACTGTAATATCCCCAATAAGCCAGTCTGCCTAAAGGCAAGAACCTTGCTTTGCTTTCTCTCTGAAGGCTATGAATATATGTATTGCCAGCAGTTACAAGTTACCACACAGCTCTTTCTAAGCAAGCAATTTTATTCTTAAGGTAAAAGCATTTAAAAGAAAATGTAATAAAAACAATAAGCAGATTTAAACACACTAACCATATCAGGAGTCATCCATCAGTCTCTTGGGGCTTAAATAGGCCAAAGTCATTCCAACCTTTCCACATGGGTTGGGGCCCCATTGGACAGAAGGTCGTGTCCATTTGCCGGATCCAAAAGAATTCCACAAGTCAGTTCAAGCTCATTTTTTTTATATCAAAAACCCTTTCTTTGCTTCATAATGTCTGGAAAACCCACCCTGAACCAGTATATGCAAACTGCCTTGGGGGTGGAACTTCTCTTGAGTTGTTTAGTCTCAGTTACTCGCCTTAATCGTCCCCCACTGTTTTTAGGTCCTGTAGGAGCTATGGTAACCCATCCTCAAGAAGCAGAACACCATCATATATAAACTATTTATAAGCTTTCAGCAGTATGGTGCCCAAAGATATTACATGGGGTTGCTATATCTGTCACAATTACCTCTGTTAATTAGTCTATATAGTGACATACTCCCCATCTCATAGTAAGTCTGAGTTAGAGGCAGTGATGGAACCCAGCTCTATTGGTCCCAGACCAGTCCCCTTATCATGCAACCATTATTTCTCTGTCTGCAGCCCTCTGTCTCATTCATTAGTTGCAAAGTTGGAAGGTGTGTAATGAGGGGGAGAACTCCTACAGATAGCCAGCTTTAGTCACTGAGCTGTATGTGAACATATAATTAAAGGCTATATCACAATAAGGGTAAAGTTCTCTTAAGATTTCTTTTGGAATTTTATCTTTTTAATTTAAAAGGACATAGAAATTCCATCATATATTTATTTATTAGACAGCGGTAGAATGCTGGGTGTCTGGATTCCTGGATTCTAGTCCTGGCTCTGTGGTCTAATGGACAGAGCACGGAACTGAAGGATAAGACTCCTGAGTGGTATATTTTTAATGATTCTCATCCATATGTGGGTTTCAAAGTATTTTGTGAATGCAAGCAGGAGTAGCTCCATTTTAGAGACCCCAAGCACATAGATTTGGCATATTCTTTCTGAGGCAGAATGTCTTAAGTCGATAAGATCTGAGTTCTCTTTGTAGATCTGCCAGAAGTGACCTTGTGCAGCCTCTCTGTTCCCCAGGAATTTATCCTCATGTTTTCTTAGGTGTGAGGTTTTGATGCCTTGCTTGATAATAAGGGTTGAGTAGTGCTCAGAATTATTGTGAGTCATTGGAAAAGGTTGGCCTGGAATTAATGGTCTCTTGGCTCCTAGCCCACTATTTCTTCTGTAGGTCAAAGGGTGTTTTGATTTGTGGGTGGAATTTGACAATGGTGAGAGGATCAATTTTTTTCTGTCAATGTCCTGGAAGTAAAACTTTGCTTTCACTTTGGAATGACAGAGGTTTAGAGGGGCCCAGGAACATGCCCAGTGTAGTGTGGCAAGAGTTTGAACTTAGAGATTTTGTGATGAAGAGAGAATGAGTAAACAATGTACAAATTCTACAGCTCAGAACTTGGCCAAATCTGGGCAGACTTTCAGAGGGACACTTCTCTGACTTCAGGATTAGTTTCTTGTCAAATTTTTGGTTCCTGCTCCAAACCCTTGATATGCTAGGGTTATCCCAAAAATATTTATTATATTGACAGAGCTCCCTACTGTTTTACTCCCTACATTCTTGCAAAGGGCTAATCCATTTTTGATTTAAAAATAATTGTTGTTAAATCAACTTGAGCCAGAGATTAAACATGGAAAATTTTGGATTGAAAGGTTAGAGCTTGACAGTGATAAGGGACAGAAAATGAGGGTTGTAATGGCAAGTAATATGCAGCTTTAATAATAGACATCACTACTACCTATAGTGAGCTAGTCTCTCTTATTGAATTTCTAAAGAAAAATCAAGATTATCAATCTCATGAAATAATTGGGGATGTCATGTATAAATGCTAAATTTTTCAATTATGGACTCAATCCAGTTCCCACTGAAGTAAGTGGGAAGACTTCCATGGACTTCCAAGAATGTTGGGTTGGGTTCTGTGTGTATTACAAGGTAGAGGAAGCCTAAGTCAATGTCTTTTGTTATCTCATTGGAACCTTGTGCTATAAACAGATTTGCTCACTGCTGAATCCTATTTTCAAGATCCTCTCTTTTTCAGCTGCTGGTTCAATTTGTTCAGAACACATCTATTCCACTGGGGCGGGGGCTGGTGGAATCAGAACCTAAAGGCATCACCTGTCTCTCCCTTCTTCCTGTGACTGAGACCTCAGAATGCAACAGACTGATGTTGCCAGGTAAAATCTATGGTACAGGTTTGTGTGGGAGTGCTATTTATATAGCTGTCTCCACTGTGCCACTGCAGCATGTTCTCCCTACTTCTTGCTGAGAAGGGATCCTGGTGGTGGAGGAGGGATAGGTTCAGAAGAGTTATTAGGACTTCTTCATTAATGGTGGAGCTTTGCTACTTAAAGATCTGTGATCTCATTCTCTTCACTAGATGATTCTCCAAGTCACACTAACTCCTCCAAAGATGTTCCTTCATCTGCTGTCTTGAGAAGCCTTCAGGTAAATGTAGGCCCTGACGGCGAGGAGACAAGGGCACAAACAGTACAGAAACCACCTGAGCTCCTGTCAAGTCCAGAGCCTTCCGGTTTATTGCAAGACCTCCAGCCCAGTGACAGCACTTCCTTTATTCTTCTCAACCTAACAAGAGCAGGTAATTCCCCTTCTTGTTGTCATCTGGCTGGATCTGTTTCAGACAGTAGAATGCGGGAGATACAAATGCATCTTTGTCCCAGCTGCTTATGAAGGGGAAATATGAAATTTTCTGGGTATTGGTGGATATTATTCAGGAGCATGTAACCATCAGCAGCTTTCCACAATACAGAGGTCAGTGGAGACTTAATGCAAATATTATGTCTGTACCATGGATATTAGATTCTGAGAAGCAAGAGAGTCCCCTCTCATTGACTATCTTTCTGTCTCATGGAGCTGCCATCTCTTCCAGGCCTGGGCTGTCCAGCAGAGCACCTGGTGTTTGTTCAGGATGAAGCAGAGGATTCTGGGAATGACTTTCTCTCCCATGACAGTACCGACAGTAGTACCCCATGGTTTCTCCGAGTGCAGGAATTGGCCCATGACAGTTTGATTGCTGCCACTCGAGCACAGCTCGCAAAGAATGCCAAAGCAAGCAATAATGGTAGGTGATGTCTTGTTACTATCTTAAAGATTTAACCTTCTGTTAAAGGCAACTAGCTGTAGCTTTAGTTGTGTATCCTATCTGATTGCAGGATAGTTTCTAAATAGACAACATCGTTATAGTGGCATTGTTAGCACCTCTATAGTTAAGGCTGTATTAAGGCTTTCTGTTAAAGCAAGGTTTCAGTATCTCTTAGGACTGAAAACATACAGATTTAATTTTCTAAGAAAATATGTTCAATAGTTTGAGTTCAAAGCAGTTCTTCAACTGTAATACCTACTCCAAAGGTATCTCCCCAAAATTTTCTGTGGGTGAAGACTGATGCAAGACAATCATTTAATTTCTTTGCAGTGTCCTTACCTCCTTAATTGCTTCCTTCGTTCCCTGGTAATCCAGTAGACCCACCAATTCTCTTGCAGGCTTCCTGCTTCTGATCTGCTTAAAGAATCTTTTGTTGTTTCTTCTTGTATACAGTTTGTGGTCTTCAAATTACCTTTTAATCCTCATAATGTCCATTTTTCATATTGCCTGCTTTATTTTATGTGCCTTTCTAGTGGCTTAACTAGGTTTGGTATTCAGTTTTCTGAGGAATGCCTGTTTGATCTATTAATTATATTGTGGTCACTTAATGGCTTAACTACAATTATATCTTGAAATAATTAAGTCCTCTTCTGTGCTCTAGAATTAGCTGTTCCAAGAAGTCGTCATTTAAAGTGTTGAGAAATAGCTTATCCTGACTGAATCCAGAGGTGACATTTGACTATTTAATATTTGGATAGTTGAAGTAACCTAATATTACTATTTAGTTGATATCTGTGGCCTCTGATCTCTCAGCATTACACACTCCCTATCATTAATCTGATCTGGAGGCAGCTGATATGATATGGTACCTTGCTGGGAATAGTTTATAGGCTTGGGAAGATAGGTAGACATGTATGTGGTCCCTGCAATGGGCTGGGTAGAAATATCTAGTTTTTAGGACTAGGTAAATACATGATAACCAGGAACACATCTGGTTTATAGGCCTGGATTATACTCAGGGTTATCCTGTCTCTTTCATACAGTAATCCATCTCCGCTGTGGACTTTGACAGTTCTTTCTGTTCTGTTCTAGGTGAAAGTGTTCATCTTTGCTCAGGAGATGGGCAGCCGAAAGATTCCAGCCCCATCCCTCACCTGTCCCGCGTAGAGAAGAAGCTGAAGTGCACAGTTGAGGGCTGTGATCGGACATTTGTGTGGCCAGCCCACTTCAAATATCATTTAAAAACTCACAGGTGAGTAGAGCAGAGATCTCTGCTATGGTGACCAAGCAAGACCTTACAGAAATTCCCAATCTTTATACAAAACATCATTTATTAATTCCCATTGTGTAAAATCTTTCTTCGAAGCTGAAGGGCAAAGGGAAACTCAAAATTGAGTAAAACCCAGATTTAGCTGCTGAATGGTCTCCCTAACAAGGGTTTATGGTCAACGCCCCTCTTGCACACACTCAGCCTGGCTGGAAGGGTATCCAGTACAGAAAAATGTTTATTTTGAAAATTCCCTTTATCCTCCATGAAATCCACTGTGGCTTAGGGAAAGCTGACCTCTTTACAGAAAAGCTCCTAGTTCATAGAAAACATTATTAATGTAAACTTGAAAATTAAAAGGAAAAAGTGTTGCTGAATAGGCTGGAACTGGCCCAAGTGTTTCTAGAAAAATATTGACTCACTTGGGTTTTTTTGGTGGAAGGGAGCGCACAAAGAAAATGAGACTGGGCTGCGGTATGGTATTTAAATCCAAAGTCAGGAAAACAGGGTTCTTGAATTTTGAGCCTCCTCACCTTGGCACTGTCTCTTATATTCACACCTGTCCCAAAAAAGAAAAGACTCAAGAGTTCATACTAACTTAACAAAACAGAGAAATTGAAAGGAATGGTAACTGTTGAGCCGATCTCTAAATTTGGCTCTCCCCTCAGAAACTAGAACAGTGTGACTGTATGTGTTAGAGTCATCTCTATGCCACATACATTGAAAAAAGTAAGCCGGATTTAGGCTCTTCCTGCTAGTCGTTAATGATATTTTAAAGTGGAGCTATCTAAAATATCCTGTGTGACGGACAATGTTAACTCAGCTTCCCCATCTCGTGTTCATGTAGCACTCCTATCCCAATCCCAGCTATAGTAAGGGTGTTGCTACGTCGAACTCTGGCATATGGGGGAATGTTATCACATCTGTGCATTATGTTGCCTTGCACAAGGTCATCTGTCCCAAACAAAGTTGAGGTTGCAAAAAACTTGTGATATAAGCCAAAGAGGCTTGGACTTATTTTCTGTTTTCTTTTTCCAACAGATTTTACAACTTCTGACCATGTGGTAGAAGCTCCTTAATGAGTAATCTAGTTAAATACAGATTTAAGACACTTACCTGGTTAGGTCACTTAATTTCCTTGTGCCTCCATTCATTTCAGTTGAAAAGTGAGTGAAAGGTAGAAACCTTATTTAAAAAACAGATGTTGCAGCAGAGTTGAATATTCCTGAGAAAATTGTTTCGTAACCCATTGCTGCAGTTCTTTTGTTGCCTCTCAGGAATGATCGTTCTTTCACCTGCCCAGCAGAAGGTTGTGGGAAAAGCTTCTATGTCCTGCAAAGGCTGAAGGTACACATGCGAACTCACAATGGTGAGAAACCATTTGTCTGCACTGAGGTGGGCTGTGGGAAGCAGTTCACAACAGCTGGGAATCTGAAGAACCACCTGCGGATTCATACTGGTGCGTTTAAATCCCAGATCTTCTTCATTAAGGAAACACTCCCCAAGAAATGGTCCAGGGAGACCAGTGTCCATATGTACCTTCGCTGGTATCCTCATCTTCCAACTTACGATCACTTATCAATGTGATTAACCACCTGTTTACTTGTGCAGTACCTTACATAATTCCTCTCTTCTTGGAGTTTACACCCTTCAGATGCTGTATACTTTTATCATGTTCCTCTTTTAGTTGTCACTTAGCCAAACTATATAAATTTCTGTTTTCCCTCCTAAATCAGTCCCAGGACCTTTTTAAATTCTCAGAAGACTGTGGTTCTCAGGTGGATGATAACTGAAAATTGGCATTTTAAGGGTTTTTGGAGAAGTCATTTTAAATTCTTATGAGTAAAGAGGCAAAGTAGGTTGAGATACTTGTCCAGAGTGAGTCCTGACCTAGCCCCATGTCCTTGCTGCTGTTGAATTTAGATATACAGTCCTAACTGGACTAGTGACTGATTCAAGTGGTGACATATATTTGCTTTGGTATAAATTTAAATGAGACCTAAACATGAACTTGTTGATAGAATCTAGATTAACTTGAATTTAGCTCCCTCATTACCTGTGCTACCTGTAAAATAAAAGTTAAATATGTTGAGAAATGTCTACAGAGGCAATGTTTAGAGAGGAAAGGATCAAAAATCATAGCTGAAAGGTCTATTAGGAAGAAGCAATGATAATGCTTAGTACAGCATTCTGATAATGTAAAGTGCTCCACAAATGCTATGCTAATCAAGGTGTACTGCTGTATGCTTGGCCCTCGGCATCCAGCTGGACCTGAATTCTATGACAATTACATTTAAAATAAAAAATGAAGGTTTCTAATAAATATAAAAATGAATAATTCAATTGTACTGTAGCCCCTGTTTGTTGTAGTATACATTAAATTTATTTTTAAGTTTCCACACATTTTCAGTTCTTAATATGCTGCAGATTTTTACATTGACAGTCCAGATCTGCATCATAGAAATTGGGGGACTAGCTGAAGATCTTGGCAGCTAAGTAGTGGGTATTTGGGGCTTTATATTCCTAGAAAAGTATGGGGAGTCAGTGTGTAATTGAGTTAAGCACATTATCTGGATGTGCTAAAACGTTCAATAGTTTAATAGTCCCCAACATTGACATTTAAACTGAAATCTTTAGGTTTCAGTGTTAACAATCGATTGAAATGTACGGGGCAGTCTGTGTGTCTGAGAATATTGTTTGAGACTGGAGACTCAGGAAGAGAACACTGCATCAGTTCTTACTCAGTTAATGTTTTAAAATTACTTTTACAATTGCAAAGGCTGAAAACAACTTTATTAAAATGAAAGCTCAGATTTTGAGTGTAGTTCCACAAACACTTCTGCAGCACAGAACATACGTGCTCCATTCTCGTGTTTTGTTTTATATTGCACCAGTGTGCTATGTGCTTTGTGGATGTCTATGAAGACAAGATCCTTGCTTTGAAGAGTTTACTGTCTAACTAGAGAACATACAATTGAAGGATGGGAGCTGGGATGTAATGGAAAGTGATATACCAGAATAGTGAAGTTTTGCATGTGTAGTGATAGTGTGTTTGGGGTTGTCTTTGGACTCAGTTTTCTACTTTGTTAATCTTTCTCTGCAGGGAGGGCTAAGGTTTGTTGGCCCTGATGTTGTGTATACTGTGACTTCAGAACCCAGCAGAAAGTAGCATATCTAAACTAAAAAATGTCTCGGACCAGTTGTTCCCAAATCGTGGCTAGCAATAAGTGGCAAATGTTTGCTTTGGTGTAAATTAAATGAGACTTAAGGAAGTTGGGGGAACTGTCCTCATGTACCAAACATGAAGACAGTTCCAAGTTGTGGTTGTGTTCAAACAAACCCACCATCTATTTCTATAGATAGAACTATATGCTGAGCCACTGATTGGGTGTCATCAGTACTAATTTTTCTTCCTAATATTTATATCTTGAGCAAGATTGTGGAAGTTACATAAATGGCTGATGAGAATCTTATGCACGCTCTCACTACCACAGTACAGGTCAGAGCATGTTACCTGAATCCCTTTCAGATATATCAAATACCCCAATAACTAATAAGCCAAGCAATAAATTGCATGGGAGAAGAGTTAGAAAGAAGAAGTCACATTAAATATATGAGCACTCTTTTCACTGATTTACAAAATTACTGGATGAAGGGTATGTGATAGATATAATATACAAGGATTTTTCTATATCATCTGACACAATGTCTCATTATTCTTGTGTGAAGTATTTCAAATTGCCTTGGCAGTGACTGATGCATAGCATAAAATTTGTCTGTAGGGCTGTGATTAAGGGGTAATAATAAGCAGCAGTGTACTGAGTTGTGAGCAGTTCTCTAATGGATGCTGCAGGCATCTGTTTGTCCTAATTTTATTTAACATCCTCGTTAGTGACCTTGAAGAGGGTTAAGAACAGGTTAATGAAATTCATAGATGATTCTAAATTGGAAGATGAGAACGCCGATGAGGTTGGAGAAATACAAAGGGATCTATAAAGATTAGACATATGAGAAGGAAATAGCAATGAGATTCCGCCTAGGAATATGAAAACAAATACATCTGGGGAATAATAAGCCCAAACACAGATATTCTGTGGGAGGCAGAAAACTAAGAAGCAGTATTGACTGAAAGAGATCTAAGGGATGATAGTAATCAGAAAATTCAGATATGGATTTGAAATATGGTATGGCAACAAATCAAGCCCATGTGATTTTTGAGCTGCATAGAGATGAGCATGACATCTCAGAGCAGCCAGGGTTGTAGTCAGTTTCTACATAGTTCTTATGGAACCACACCTGGAATATTGTGTTACTTTGTGGGCACCTAATACTGGAAAGATGTTTTAAGAAACAGATGGACAAGCTGAGCCCTGATTGGCTTCTTTTTGTGAGTCATGGGCTGGAAATGCTATGGAAGAGTCACATTCAGACTGGAGGAGAAGGAGTTTCAGCATAGACTCTTGACAGCCAATGAAGAAGTTGCATTAAACAAATTCATAAGGAGTCTGCCTTCTTGGTGAACTTTGGTAGCTGTAATGTAAGGCCAAGGGGGAGGAATGAATGTGGATGAGGGATGTTACAAGAGGTTGGAAGATAAAATGTTGTACAGGTGTTAATGCCTAAGAACTTGTGTTTCATGCAATACAGGAGAAAAGCCCTTCCTGTGTGAGGCACAAGGATGTGGTCGTTCATTTGCTGAATACTCCAGCCTTCGGAAACACCTGGTTGTCCACTCAGGTAGGATAGATGAGGCCTATATGCTAAATGTCTGTGTTGCAGTATTTTGGTCTAGTTTTCAGTAGAAAATCCCCTATTTTCTGTGGAACTGTTCTTTGTGGTGTTGTGGGTTTTTTTTAGTACTTCCTTCATGGACAACGTGTCCTGTACCTGGTATCTGCCCTGTCCTGGATCTTGTGATCTCCACCCTCTGCCAGTCTCTGTCATTATAGGATCATAGAACCGTAGGTCTGGAAGGGACCTTGAGAGGTCATATAGTTCACTCCTGTGTACTAAGGCAAGACCCAAGTATACTTAAACCATCCCTGATAGGTGTTTGTCTAATCTGTTCTTAAAAACCTCCAATGACAGGATTCCACGACCTCCCTTAGAAACCTGTTCCAGTGTTTAACTACCGTTATGATTAGAAAGTATTTCTAATATCTAATTTAAATCTCCCTTGCAGCAGATTAAGCTGATTACCGTATATACTCGATCATAAGCCGGTTCGTTTATAAGCAGACTCCCCCACGATGGATAAGTAAAAAGGGAAAATTTTTATGACCCATTCATAAGCTGACCCTATAATTCAGGGGTCGGCAAACTTTGGCTCCCGGGCCATCAGGATGAGCTGCTGGCGGGCTGAGATGGTTTATTTACCTCGAGCCTCCGCAGGCACGGAAGTAAACCAAAGTAAACAGTGTCCCGGCGTGCCAGCTGCTTACCCTTAGGGGCCGGGACATCAACTGGTGGGGAAATTTTTGGGGGGGAGAAGCTGGGGGTCAGGGGAGTAACCCCTATGACCACCCCCCACATGACCCTAGCCTGGGACCCCCACACACTCCCCATCCCATCCCTTCCCACCTTATCTGGCGAGGGCCGGGCGGGGCGTCGCAGCTGCAGCCTGCTCCGGTGGGCCGGGGCCAGAGCTGCAGCTGCTTCGGAGGCTGGGGGGAGCGCAGCGAGGTCAGAAGCGGAGAGACTCTGGCCCTGCCTCTTCCCTTCTGGCTCTGCTGGCTGTGCTGCCTCTCCTTGCTCCCTCTGTTGCGGGGAGGGGCTGTGTCCCACCTCTCCCCTCTCTATACCCATTCATAAGATGACCCCCTTCTCTGATGCTTCCCTTTTTTACTAAAAAAAATTTGGTTTATGAACGAGTATATACGGTACTACTTGCCCTTTAAGTGTGTTGTACCAATAAAATAAAAACCAGCAGGATCTTATTAAAGGGAAAAAGGCAAAATACCACATTTATTGTGAATACAGAAAGAATCATAGTAAGCAGTTAGTTATAGTTATAACATTCCATTCAGTCTCATATTGAGTCACACATTCATTCATACAAACACACACACACACACACACACACACACACACACACACAGGTTCTGCAAGGTTGTTATCATAGTTACCGGCCTTAGAGTTGCTCATGCCAAGCCACTGGCCAGGTGGCCTGGACATGAGGAGGGAGCAGGGCCTTGTCAGATGCTCATCTGATGCTCCTGGAAGTTGGTTTGCAGAATCAGACCCCCAAAGTTCTCATTTTTTAGAGTCTATTTTTATAGGAATTTCTTCCTATGCCAGTCTATGGGAATTGCTGCTTCATGCTGTTGCTGAATCAATCAGCAGATAGCACATTCCTGACGGCTCCAAGATGTTATCTTGTTCTTTGGTTCTCCCATTCTTGAGGCTGTTGGGTGGATTCCAGTCTGCCCTCCGGGGGTGGGGGTGGGGGGGGTCCTCTTGTTATTTCCACTTGACGCCTTCTTCAGCCGCTGGACACTGGATTCTTAGGCTGGCACCTCCCTGATCATTCAGTTATTATCCACACCAAGCATCCATCCACATACATCCTCTATCTCTATTTTAATCACAATTGTTAATACAACAAAAGGGCGGGGAGTCTCTGGGTGCTGTTTCTGTTGTTAGAGTATTGCTTTGAGTCTCTCTCTCTGTGAATTGCTTTGAGAATAGACTCTGTCTTAGAATGTACTAACGCAATTAGCAGCTTGCAAGTTTCACACATAGAGGGAGAGAAACAGTACCAAAAACCAAGAGACCTCTTAATTAGTAATACCCTGGAATTTAAACTATGGGGAATCAAACCCATTTGTGATTTTAATACAGAACTTCTTTAATATGATCCAACATAATCCCCCTTTTGACACTAAGATTTATAATCGTCAGTGTCACTTTCTATGTAGCCTATTCAAGAGAAGGTACTGTGAGGCAATTTGAGTTTGTGATTCCAATTCATGCCACATACATGATCCTAGTGATGTATCTTTACTACAAGGTTCTGGGGCAACAGGCAAGGTGAGGCACACCCACTTTTGAGGAGTCCATTCGGTACAACCTCTAGTGTCCAATAGCTTCCCTCCCTCCCCAGCCCACTGGCTCAAGGTCCAGGGTAGCCAAAAGGATCCCATGTGTAATATGGGGAGTGGGTTAACCTTCAATACCTTTGCCTCCAGGGACTGTTGGTGTGCAATTTTGACAACAATTTCTCCCATTAACAAGTCTGGTTTACAATACTGGAAACATATTGCATCCATTCATATTGATAAGTGTCAAACAATGATCTCTTTCTTTTTTAACAAATGCATCAAACCCTTAATATTTCGCAATATGACCCAGAACATTTTGTGTTCCAAAGTAGCTAGTGCAAGTATCTGCATTTCAGTGCATCCCATAGCTATGGCTGTGTAGTTTCCTATTTCTAATATTTTTTTTTCTTATGGATAAGCCATGTGGTAGTATTAAGCCATTACTAAAGATTCCATCGGCCTTTTAGGTTACCCAGACCAATTTGGACCAAGTCTACATTGGCATGTACTTGTTTTTGTATCAGGCTGTCCTGTAGCTGGGACAGAAAGCTTAATTTATTTTTAAGTTCCTGCAGGTCTTCAGTATTTTTTTTTTTTTAAACACACAACAGTGCTAGCAACAAGACAAAACACAAGACAAAACATAGAACACAGAACACAATTTCTATTGTGACAGTAGATTCATGGTATTGGGTTGCTTTTCAGCTGGCATCAGCTTTTCCTGATTTTCTGAAAGACAAAAAGAACATGTTTCTACCCCTTTTGGGGTGGCAGATTATTGCTTAAAATCTTTCTTTTACAAATACCCTTGCTGATTGCAGGCAAAACAGAGAAATTGCCCCCATATTTTCCTGTTTTTGTTCTATAGGCAGGCCAGGTTTCAATGGCTTTTATCTTTTAAGGGTTATGGGGAAATTATCCCACTGTTTAGTCATTAAATCCCTGAGTTTTCCTTCTTATACAGCAGACCAAGTTTATAATGTTTTTCTTGCTGTGTTAAGCTTTAAGTTTTATTTACAGGTAATAACTGAGAAGCATCATTACCATACGACCTTAAAGGATTTTTCCAAAAATCATACACACTATACGTTGTTACAGGGATACTTATTATCATTAAATTTATTAAAATTATCTTGTTATCCCATGCCTTTTATTTAGACAATTTGTTTGCTGACCAGGTATGTCCTTTATCTGCAGCTCCTTTGTGCTGCTAGTTCTTTCCTTCCTTCATCATTTAAGTAATTTGCATTTTCACAGAAACTTCCTGCTTTCGGATTTAAAGCCATCAGCAGCTCAGAGACTCTATCTTAAAAGGGACACGATCAACTTTCACCAGAGTTTTGATTACTTTTAACTTCTGCTTCCAAAACACACAGCAATCTGAAAAAGAAAACCCAACCTATTGTGGCTCCCTTTGGAGCCCTAATAGCATTTTAATTAAGTAGCATGGTATGTTTGCATTTCTTTTGCCCCTTCTACAATATACCCTGCACATGTTCTGGGGCAAATGCACATTCCTTCCATAGTTTAACTTATATAACATTATCCAGATCCATTTTTACATAAGGTGTCACTATTTCTTTTTTTTGCTTACAGAGTTTTCATGTACCTTTATCAAAGTGACAGTCTGATTACTCAGAGTCATTTTAAGACTCAGTGTTTCTAAAATTGCTTCTTTTTGTTCTGTGCACCTCACCCCTGCTGTTGCTTCAGAGAGGCACAGTCATTTTTTTAATTTTTTTTTTACTACAACTCTCATCTGCTATTTTGTTACAAAAACAAACAAAAAACAAACAAACAAAAAGAATCCAAAAAAATTTTTTTTATATTCTCCTGATTTTGACTGCCCTGCTGCAGCCACAACTTAAAAACATTTTAAATTTTGTAAAGCATTGAGTTACCTTTTAAGGGTTAAATGCCAAATCCCAAAGCCAAACAACACTAATTACCTGTGTCTAGCAAAAAGGTCTGTCAGTTTTGCAACTTTGAATTAAAGAGTCAAATGGATTTTTAGTGGCATTATTTAAAACAAAAACAAAACTAACTGGTCCTTAGAACTTTACATATTTACACACACACAGACAGATACATACACGTTTAACTGCTTAATTCCCTCCAGCCTCTGCAGAGTTAACTTTTTCACTCTTTTTGTATTCCTGGAGTGCCTCTTTCACTATTTTCAGCTGGCTTTGGGTATTTGTAACCAGCACCTTCCAATTGTCTGCTCCCTTTTCTGTTTGTGCCTTTTCCTCTTTACATGAGGACAAGCGGAGGGAAGAATCCTTACATGCCTCCCACAACAACCAAATTGCTGCTGCATCTCTTTTGGCAGCACTAGAAGGTTTGTATATGAGGATATACTGAGCCAATCTATCCTCTAGGTCCGAAATAGTGCAGACATCAGCTAGGGCTTGTTTAGTCCAAGGACTGTGCCCAAATTTTTGAAGGATTTGTTTAAAAGGTGTAATTTCTTTAACAAAAGGTGAGATTGGAGTTCCTTCTGACTCCATTCTTCCCTCTGGTACTGGCTTACCCTGTTTTCTTTTAAACATCTTAACATGGATATTTCAATCTCTTTGTCACTGCTGGTATTACTTAGCAAGTGACACAGCCTAGATTCTGAAATCATAGCTTAATGTATGCGTTTTTCCCCTGCTACCTTCTCGGAGGCCAGCAGGTCCCCTGCTACCTTCTCGGAGGCCAGCAGGTCCCCTGCTACCTTCTCGGAGGCCAGCAGGTCCCCTGCTACCTTCTCGGAGGCCAGCAGGTCCCCTGCTACCTTCTCGGAGGCCAGCAGGTCCCCTGCTACCTTCTCGGAGGCCAGCAGGTCCCCTGCTACCTTCTCGGAGGCCAGCAGGTCCCCTGCTACCTTCTCGGAGGCCAGCAGGTCCCCTGCTACCTTCTCGGAGGCCAGCAGGTCCCCTGCTACCTTCTCGGAGGCCAGCAGGTCTGGTTTAACCTAATAGAAATGCCTAGCTCACTAGAGCTGGCGGTGTGCACACCAATATTTACAATAACTGAGGTATTTTTACCAATATTCCCCCTTTCGCAATTCTCCACCAAAATGTTGTACCAATAAAATAAAAACCAGCAGGATCTTATTAAAGGGAAAAAGGCAAAATACCACATTTATTGTGAATACAGAAAGAATCATAGTAAGCAGTTAGTTATAGTTATAACATTCCATTCAATCTCATATTTAGTCACACATTCATTCATACAAACACACACACACACACACACAGGTTCTGCAAGGTTATCATAGTTACCAGCCTTAGAGTTGCTCATGCCGAGCCACTGGCCAGGTGGCCTGGACATGAGGAGGGAGCAGGGCCTTGTCAGATGCTCATCTGATGCTCCTGGAAGTTGGTTTGCAGAATCAGACCCCCAAAGTTCTCATTTTTTAGAGTCTATTTTTATAGGAATTTCTTCCTATGCCAGTCTATGGGAATTGCTGCTTCATGCTGTTGCTGAATCAATCAGCAGATAGCACATTCCTGACGGCTCCAAGATGTTATCTTGTTCTTTGGTTCTCCCATTCTTGAGGCTGTTGGGTGGATTCCAGTCTGCCCTCCGGGGGTGGGGTGGGGGGGGTCCTCTTGTTATTTCCACTTGACGCCTTCTTCAGCCGCTGGACACTGGATTCTTAGGCTGGCACCTCCCTGATCATTCAGTTATTATCCACACCAAGCATCCATCCACATACATCCTCTATCTCTATTTTAATCACAATTGTTAATACAACAAAAGGGCGGGGAGTCTCTGGGTGCTGTTTCTGTTGTTAGAGTATTGCTTTGAGTCTCTCTCTCTGTGAATTGCTTTGAGAATAGACTCTGTCTTAGAATGTACTAACGCAATTAGCAGCTTGCAAGTTTCACACATAGAGGGAGAGAAACAGTACCAAAAACCAAGAGACCTCTTAATTAGTAATACCCTGGAATTTAAACTATGGAGAATCAAACCCATTTGTGATTTTAATACAGAACTTCTTTAATATGATCCAACAAGTGGACATGGAGAACAGTTGATAGCAGTCTTCTTTATAACGGTCCTGCATGTATTTGAAGATTATCAGGTCCTCCGTTTTCTTTTCTCTAGATTAAACCTATCCATTTTTTTTTTTTAATCTCTCATATGTAAGGTTTTCTAAGCCTTTTGTTGTTTTTGTTGCTCTCCTCTGGACTCTCTCCCATTTGTCTATATCTTTCTTAGAGTGTGGTGTCTAAAACTGAACAAAGTACTCCAGCTGAGGCCTTATCAGTAGGACAATAGCCTCCTATATCTCACATTCCTGTTAATATACTCCAGAATATTAGCCTCTTTTGCAGCTGCATCACATTGTTGGCTCATATGCAATTTGTGATCCACTATAACCCCCAGATCCTTTTCACCAGTACTATCACCTAGCCAATTATTCCCCATTTTGTAGTTGTGCATTTGATTTTTTTCCTTCCTGGTATTTTCTTTATGAAATGTTATCTTGTTGATTTCAGACATAAGAACATAAAAATGGCCATATTGGGTCAGACCAGTGATCAGTCTAATCCAGTATCCTATCTTCTGACAGTGGCCAGTGCCTCTGTCCAGTTCTCCAGTTTGTCAGTGTTTTGAATTTTAACCCCCTCCTCCAAAGTGCTTGCAGCCACTCCCAGGTTGGTGTCATCTGCAGATTTTATAAGCATACTCTGCACTCCATTATCCAAGTCATTAATGAAAATATTGAATAGTACCAGACCCAGGACAGACCTCATCAGGCCCCCACTAAATACGTCCCCCCAGTAAGACAGTGAACCATTGATAATTCCTCTTTGAGTACAGTGTTTCAACTAGTTTGCACCTACCTTATACTAATTTAATCTGGACCACATTTCCCTAGTATGCTTATGAGGGTGTTATGTGGGACTGCATCAAAAGACTTACTAAAATCGAGATTACTCCAGGGGAATTTCTGTGCCACTATGAAATGCAGACTTTTGCAGAAATTAATGTGCGCGCAGAATTTCCTTTCTCCTACAGAAATGGGCTGCAACGTTGCTGGCTGCCACTAGGGGCTGTTGGACCTGGCAGAGCCCAGCTTGCACATAGAAGATCCTGCCGGGGGGAGGGGAGGAAGTTAGAGGGTTCCTGGCAGCTGCAGTTCCCAGCATGCCCTGAAAGAAGGAGAGGCTGGCACATGGGGAAACTCCACACAAGCCTGGGACTGAGCAACAAGCTGTTTCTCCCTCTGGATCCCTGGGCTCTGGGGAGGGGGGCAGGTGTCTGGGCTGGGGGGGCATGGCTGGGCTCGGGGCGGGGAGAGTGTGTTTGTATCTGGGCCAGGTGGGCCGTGCGGCTGGGGGCGTGGGGGTTCCGGTGTATTGGCTGGGGGGTGGAGAACTGTGGATGGGCTCGGGAAGGGGTTTAGGGATATCTGGCCCCCCAGCTGGGCTCTGGGCTAGGAAGGAGGCAGAGAAACAAGAACTTAGTTGTCATAGGGGTTTCTCTAACTCTCTACTCCTGGGGGAATTTTTGTGTTTGCCTGTATTGTTACAGACATATTTGCTGACAGGTACTTTGAAATAAATTACCAAAATAATTGAAACTGGTGTGATCATGTAGTGTTATTTTGACAAATTTTGCAGAACTTTAAAATATTGCGTGGAGAATTTTTATTTTTTTTTGGTGCAGAATGCCCCCAGGAGTAAAAGATTGACTACTTCTGCTTCCTCTCCATCTGCTGGGCCAGTAACCCTGTCAAAGAAGGAAATTAGATTGGTTTGGCATGATTTGTTCCTAACAAACCCACATTGACTGCTACTTATCACCCTATTATTCTCTAGGTATTTGCAAACTGACTGTTTAATAACTTGTTCCAGGATCTTTCCAGGTATTGAAGTTAGACTGACTGGTCTATAATTCTCTGGGTTCTCTTTGTTCCCCTTTTTTAAAGAAAGTACTGTGTTTGCCCTTCTCCAGTCCTCTGGCACCTCATCTGTCCTCCATGAATTCTTGAAGATAATCACTAATGGTTCTGAGATTGCTTCAGCTAGTTCCTTAAGTACCCTAGGGTGAATTTCATCTAGCCCTGCTGACTTGAATACATCTGACTTTTATATAAATATTCTTTAACCTGTTCTTACCTTATTCTTTTACTTTGTGTTTTTTCCATCTTGTTAATATTAATTGTGTTAAGCATCTGGTCACAGTTAACCTTTTTTGATAAGACTGAAGCAAAATAGACATTAAACACCTCTGCCTTCTTGGTCTCCTCCGTTATTTGCTCTCTTTCCCCACTAAGTAGTGGACCTACACTTTCCTTCATCTTTCTCTCTCTTGTTCCTAATGTATTTATACAACCTCTTTTTATTGTCTTTTATGTCCCTTGCTAGGCTAGGTGCAACCCTGTGCTTTAGCCTTTCTGATTTTGTCCCTGCATGCTTGTGCTATTCCGATACTTATTGTGATGCTGACAGCCCAGCAGATCAGAGCCATAGGCCAATTCACTTCTGTGTAAATATCAAAGAAATGTTAAGTAGTCTAGTGTACATAGATTAACTCACTTATGTGTTAATAGATATTGTTTTAACCTGTCTGTATTCTGTTGATTGCTATCGCATTACGTTATGTATATTCCTGTACTTAATTAACCCTAGATCAAAAGGTGAGTTAGTATTAGGATGAGAATTTACTTGATGTGTAAACTTCATGAAAACTAAGGAAGGACTGATGTGTGCTATTACATTACAATTTACATAGTTTATATCCTGGTAATTACTTTTACCAATCAAACACAATTGGAGCCTTGGAAATGTAAATGAAGAGGGCTGCTAACTTTAAAGCCTGGGTCATTATGTTCAACAATGGAAATTTGCAGACTCAGTATGCATTTAGTCAACCAAGGAGAAGCCCATACTGTGAATGAAAGCACTTCCCAGATTGCTTTCCATGGAAAGGAGCTATAAGAATGGATCCAGGGAATATATCTATGAACTATTTGGACACACTCAGGGAAGCATTCCAGATGCAAGACAGAGATCCCCAAAATTGTTTTGGGTAACCCTGAGAGACTTCTAGAAAACTAGCGGATTACTACATCTCTGCTGTCATTTTGGACTTACAGACTTATTGACCTGTTAATGTATTTTACCTGCTTTCAACATTTCAATAACGTTTCTTTTTCTTAGCTAATAAATCTTTAGTTAGTTTACTAGAGAAATTGGCTGCCAGCATTGTCTTTGGTTGGAGATTGAGAGTATCCATTGACCTTGGGTAAGTGACTGACCCTTTTGGTTGGGAGTTGTCACTGTGCCTAAGTGGGTCATAACTGAGAATACCAAATTCAGGACAAACTGCTGAGAAATAGGGCAGACACCCCCCCAAAACTGGTGGTTATTCTCCCATAAGATATACCAGACCAGCAACAGAAGTAAACTTCTGTTGCACCACACTGGCTAACAAGAAGTCAGAAAAGCAGTCTCCTTAGGTATTCCAGTCCTTGTATCACCACCAAAAACACTAGACTTAATGATGAGTGGTTATTTAAAACCAGTTTCATCAACCAAAGGGTTTTTCTGAGTCCAAAGGACCTGCCACATACCCAGGTCTTACCTAATGATCATGCTGTTGCTAGTTTTTAGTATCTAAAGATTTATTTATAAAAAGAAAGAAAGGTGAGAGTTAAAATTGGTTAAAGGAATCAAATACATACAAAAAGCGCAAGGTTCTTGGATCAAACTTGTAGCAATGATGGAATAAACTGCTGGCTTGTTAAGTCTTTGGTTACTTCCAAAACATTGAAAGGTCCTTAGTCCTTTTGTTAGAATGCTCCCATAGTATAAGTTCATAATCCAGAGGTTTGAGCAGGAAAGAGGCAAAATGGAGATGCTTCCAGTGCCTTTTATAGCTTCTGCCATGTGGAGGGAAACCCATTTTTTTCAAACAAAGTCCTCCGCACAGATTGTGGGAAAAATACAAGTAACAAGATGGAGTTTGGAGTCACATAGGCAAGTCACATGTCCATGCATGCTTTGCTGAGTCATAGCAGATGTCTTTACCCATGTCAGGTGTGGATAGGTTTCTTTCATGGTTCATTGTGTTTGTTGATGAGCCATCAACTTGAATACTCCATTCACAGTGTGCTGGCCATGGATGCAAACTACCACGGGGCAGACACATTTGAAGTACAGGTACATAGTCAATATTCATAACTTTAGCTATAAAAATTATACATGTATACAAATAGTGTAATCATATTCAGCAAATCAAAACTTTTCCAAAGACATCTTACATGACATACTTTGTACAAGATTTGTTGCAATTATATAACAGTGGTAGGAACAATGATCTACATGGTCATATTTTAATCATATAACATCACAGGAGTAACCTAAGGTCATCTCGATGTGATATTAGGCATAATGACCAGTATCACAAAGTCCAGTTGTCTGGATGGTAATATCGGCTGGAGCGCCTAAGGGGGCTATCCGTGACTCTATGGTAAGGCTAATGTAGTGATCCAGGAGTTCACGTTTGTTACTGGCTTAGTGAAATCTAATTATAGAACATACCACCATTTTGAGGTGTCTTCCCTGTTTTCTGACAGTCTGATCGGAGAGTGGCACTCACAGTTGTGAGCCATTCCAGGCAGCATGACACTCATCTTTAGCAATTTTTTCCTTTTTGATTTTCAGGCCATTAAAGAGCTTCTGATGCAGCCATGTTTCCATATTCTAATTCTTCACACCAGGATAGTCTGCTGTTGTGCCTTGAATATAGATACTCTCTTTGATAAACTGCCAGCTCTCCTGAACTTGTTTTTCTCTTAAATTTTCTTCCTATGGAACTTATCTACCAGTTCTCTGAATTTGTTAAAGCCTCCTTTTTGAAGTTCATTGTCCATATTCAGCTGCTCTCACTCGTTTCTTTCCTTAGAATCATTACATCTATCATTTTGTGATTACTTTCCCCCAAATTGCCTTCAGATTTGCAACTAATTCCTTCCTGTTAGACAGAATCAAAGTCTAAAATGACTGTCCCCCTTGTTACTTCCTCCCCATTTTGAAACAAAAAGTTGTTCCCAACATATTCCAAGAATTTATTGGACATTTTGTGTTTTGCTGTATTACTTTTCCAACAGATATCTGGTAAGGTTAAAATCCCCCATTATTACAGGTCTTATGTTTATATTACAGGTATTTCTGTTATTCTAGAATTGCCTCATTCATCTCTCCTTCCCAGTTTGGTGTTCTGTAGTAGACCCCTGTCTGCTTTTTTTTTTTTTTTTTTTTTTTCCTTCTTCCCCATTTTATCTTTACCAAGAGATTTCAACTGGTCTGCCTCTCACCTCCTTCTGAACCTGAGAACAAGTGTATACATTCTTCATGTACAGTGCAACACTTCCTCCCCTTTTTCCCAGCCTGCCCTTCCTGAACAACTTATTCTTCTCTATACCAGTTTTCCAGTCACGATATTTATCCCACCAAGTCTCTGTGATGCCAGTTAGGCCACAAGTACACAAACTAGATTGATTTATCTCCTGCATCTCCTTTCTAGCTTATTCCATTTCTAAATTCAAAGGTACAAATATTTCACTGATTTATATAAAATATTTGTCATTGAGCCAGATAGCTACAACATAGTTAAAGTTTTAACTAGCTTTCTACTATAAGATAGATTTTAACCTTTGCTCCCCATAATCATCAGAATCACTCCATCTGAGCTCTCTCTCATGTGGTGGTTGGCAAGAGCAGGTTTGGGGGAGTGTGTGTGTGTGTGTGTGTTGGTTTTTATTCTCATGGTAATTGGACAAAGAGGGAGACAGGAGTTTGAAATAGTAGAGGTATTTTCACTTTTGTAAAAATGTCTCCATTCTCTTTTGAACATCAAACGTGGTCAGCAAACTCCAAATGTGGTTTGTTCTGGTGTCCTCAATGAGGCTGTGGGGTGCGGCAGGTAGGGGCTGGTTTTTTTTATAGTTTCTTTGGGATTAAGTTTAACTCCACCCCTTTTCCTTGAACAGCATCTCCACTGGCCTTCCATTTGTGGGCCATGAACACCATTGTCCGGTGAAAACTCTAAACGCTGGGCTTTAAACAGCGAACCTACGTACTAACTAGAGGCTGGACACCAGACTCTGCCTTGTCCTCATGGCGTGGGCCAGAGACAGCAACATCTTTCAGACTGCACAAGACTCTGCCCTCATCCAGTACCCCTCTTTTGGTTAGAGTACATTCTAGGTACAAACTAGAGATCAAATGTTTCCACATCTCTCCTGAGCACATAGCCAGACACTGCAAATAACTTACACATCCTCACAAAACAGGGCTGAGAACCTGATAGTCCTCCTTAAGACTTGATTCTTTCAGCACTTTGCAACATTGATCTCTGAAGTGCTTCCCTTCTGATAGAATTACTTCTCTCTAGAAAACAGGAATTGATTTTAACCTGAATTTCAGTGCCAATGATGTTATCCTTTTGACTCCATATTCCCATTTATTGATTGGGTCTTTACTTTTCTTTTCTTTTTTTTTTTCCCCCCCTCCAGGAGTGAAGCCCCATCAGTGCCATATCTGTGGGAAGACATTTTCCCAGAGTGGTAGCCGGAATGTGCATATGAGAAAGCACCACTCCAGAATTGGAGCTGCTGGAAGCAGAGAGCGAGAGCAACCGGGTAAGGAATGTGCAGGAGAGAAAGGCATCCTCCCTGGGATGGGCATGAGAGGGGGGTACTCCGCCACATGAGTGAACAAGCGGGTATATGGGGGGGAGGAGGAGGAGGTGGTGGTGAGAGAGTGTTCTTACAGGAATAGGAGAGGACAGGCCAGTGGGGGCAGGCAGGTTGTCCTTCCCTAAGGAGTTTAGGGAAGGATGGAGAAGGGAATTCTTGTCTGGATGGGAGGAAACACTTCTTGGGAAAGGAGTAGGTGAGAGAGGTTGAGGGGAAAAGATAGGAGGGCATCTCTGGGTGACAGCCAAGGGGCAGGTGGGCCCTTGCTTTGAAAAATCTTGAATCTGTTCCCTTTTGAAGGGAAGCTTATGCTCTTCATACATACCTCTCCTCTGTTTTAGGGTGCAGAACCTATTCTTCCAATATAAGTAATTCACCTAATATATCCGCCTCTGCCTGTTTGTATTGCAGGTGTTCTAAGGGCTTAACATTTTAAAACTCTGGGAGTTCCCACCTGGTGATGTGCTGGAAGCACAGACCCAAGAGTGGGAATTCATGGAAGTGGGTATCTTTGGAAAATAGACATTTTCGCTGGGTCTGTATGAGACAGAGAGGTCCCTTCCTCTGTGGGTGGTGAGCCGCAAAGGCAGAGTCTAGATAGTTCACAGCACGTTGTTTTTGTAACAGAGTCGCTGGTGGGCAGCAGTTTGCTGGAAGAAGCAGCTGTGCATAGTAAGAATCTGATCTCCATGAACTCTCAGCCTCGTCTTGGCGTGGAGTCTCTGCACCTGCCAGATACTGAGTCTATTATTGGAGTAGAGGAGGGTGAGACCAGCTGCTCTTTTTTCCGCCCCCTTATATGTGGTGACTGAAGTAGGGTCATTCCTCCAGTCTCACTATGATGCAGAGGGATGATTGAGTGTTGCTTTTACTGTGCACGTAGTGGGATGAGTAGATGGAGAATGAATTATAAAGCTGGAGATGGAAAAGAGATTAATTCTTTAGCCCATGTCCTGGGAAGGCATTGCAATACTGTTCCTGCAGCTCGTTCTCCTAAAACCTAAGATGTTTTAAATGTTTCAAACAGGCCTTTCATCCTTTACCTTGAGAGACTATGCTAATACATCTCACTATTAGGGCTGACTCTTAATAGCCTAAATAAATGTATTACTTAATGTAAAAAGAAAAGGAGTACTTGTGGCACCTTAGAGACTAACCAATTTATTTGAGCATGAGCTTTCGTGAGCTACAGCTCACTTCATCAGATGCATACCGTGGAAACTGCAGCAGACTTTATATATACACAGAGAATATGAAACAATACCTCCTCCCACCCCACTGTCCTGCTGGTAATAGCTTATCTAAAGTAATCATCAGGTTAGGCCATTTCCAGCACAAATCCAGGTTTTCTCACCCTCCACCCCCCCACACAAATTCACTCTCCTGCTAGTGATAGCCCATCCAAAGTGACAACTCTTTACACAATGTGCATGATAATGAAGTTAGGCCATTTCCTGCACAAATCCAGGTTCTCTCACTCCCTCACCCCCCTCCAAAAACCCACCCCCATACACACACAAACTCACTCTCCTGCTGGTAATAGCTCATCCAAACTGACCACTCTCCAAGTTTAAATCCAAGTTAAACCAGAACATCTGGGGGGTGGGGGTAGGAAAAAACAAGAGGAAATAGGCTACCTTGCATAATGACTTAGCCACTCCCAGTCTCTATTTAAGCCTAAATTAATAGTATCCAATTTGCAAATGAATTCCAATTCAGCAGTTTCTCGCTGGAGTCTGGATTTGAAGTTTTTTTGTTTTAAGATAGCGACCTTCATGTCTGTGATTGCGTGACCAGAGAGATTGAAGTGTTCTCCGAATGGTTTATGAATGGATTCTGGGTGGACTCCTCGTGAAGGTCGAAACAGCAGACTGGACTTCTACATAGAGTGCTTCCGCCGACGTGCACGGGCTGAAATTGTGGAAAAGCAGCATCACTTGCCCCATAACCTCAGGCATGCGGAACGCAATGCCATCCACAGCCTCAGAAACAACTCTGACATCATAATCAAAAAGGCTGACAAAGGAGGTGCTGTTGTCATCATGAATAGGTCGGAATATGAACAAGAGGCTGCTCGGCAGCTCTCCAACACCACTTTCTACAAGCCATTACTCTATGATCCCACTGAGAGTTACCAAAAGCAACTACAGCATTTGCTCAAGAAACTTCCTGAAAAAGCACAAGATCAAATCCACACAGACACACCCCTGGAACCCCGACCTGGGATATTCTATCTACTACCCAAGATCCATAAACCTGGAACTCCTGGGCGCCCCATCATTTCAGGCATTGGCACCCTGACAGCAGACAGCCCCGCAACCTGAAGCAAATACTCACCAACAACCACATACCACACAACAGAACCACTAACCCAGGAACTTATCCTTGCAACAAAGCCCGTTGCCAATTGTGCCCACATATCTATTCAGGGGACACCATCACAGGGCCTAATAACATCAGCCACACTATCAGAGGCTCGTTCACCTGCACATCCACCAATGTGATTTATGCCATCATGTGCCAGCAATGTCCCTCTGCCATGTACATTGGTCAAACTGGACAGTCTCTATGTAAAAGAATAAATGGACACAAATCAGATGTCAAGAATTATAACATTCATAAACCATTCGGAGAACACTTCAATCTCTCTGGTCACGCAATCACAGACATGAAGGTCGCTATCTTAAAACAAAAAAACTTCAAATCCAGACTCCAGTAAGAAACTGCTGAATTGGAATTCATTTGCAAATTGGATACTATTAATTTAGGCTTAAATAGAGACTGGGAGTGGCTAAGTCATTATGCAAGGTAGCCTATTTCCTCTTGTTTTTTCCTACCCCCCCCCAGATGTTCTGGTTTAACTTGGATTTAAACTTGGAGAGTGGTCAGTTCGGATGAGCTATTACCAGCAGGAGAGTGAGTCTGTGTGTGTATGGGGGTGGGTTTTTGGAGGGGGGTGAGGGAGTGAGAGAACCTGGATTTGTGCAGGAAATGGCCTAACTTCATTATCATGCACATTGTGTAAAGAGTTGTCGCTTTGGATGGGCTATCACCAGCAGGAGAGTGAATTTGTGTGGGGGGGTGGAGGGTGAGAAAACCTGGATTTGTGCTGGAAATGGCCTAACCTGATGATTACTTTAGATAAGCTATTACCAGCAGGACAGTGGGGTGGGAGGAGGTATTGTTTCATATTCTCTGTGTATATATAAAGTCTGCTGCAGTTTCCACGGTATGCATCTGATGAAGTGAGCTGTAGCTCACGAAAGCTCATGCTCAAATAAATTGGTTAGTCTCTAAGGTGCCACAAGTACTCCTTTTCTTTTTGCGAATACAGACTAACACGGCTGTTACTCTGAAACTACTTAATGTAATTAAATTATACCTGCTATGTTCTCTTCATCCTCCTAACTGAGTCATTTTGTTGAAGGCCACAGTCAAGTTTGTTTGGTGTGTCACATGAAGAGCTCAGGGTGATTTGATGCACTTAAATTAATCTCCAGTTAAATAGGTCTGTTTGCAAATTGCAATCTAAACGTGTGGTGCCACTGTCTGTCAATGTGTTGTGATTCTCAGAGGTTCTTGCTGAAGCGACACCAGGAGCCCTCCAATCAGCACCTGATGTCGTTTTGCCACAATCTCATCACCTGGTCACCATGTCAACAGGGAGACACTCCTATGGGGTGTCTGCTTTACTACAGTAAATGTACAGGTCAGTTGAGCAGGCCTTTATTCCTTCTTTAAAGTTTAAAAAAAAAAATCTAATGTTGCTGCTAAACTTCAGAATAAAAATGAAGAGTCTGTATTTTCACATTGTTGTTTCTAAGATATTTGTAGACCAAAAGAAAGACAACTTTCTGGCCTGAGAACACAGCACGTTTTGTTAGGATGATCAGAGATGGTTTTTAAGTCGCATATTTTGTTGTTTTTACTGTCACAGCATAACTTGAGTTCATGGTTACAATGCCAAGATGTGGGTAAATTCATAGTACGCTATATAATATTTAAAACTTAGCTGTTTATTTTAGCAATACCATTTTCTCCCTTCTCTCCCCTTCCCACCTCCCCCTTTGTAAGGAGTAGTTTAAACTAAAGGGAGGATCTGTGTTTGAAGTCTCTTTAAATGGCATCAACTGTTCTTATTTGAACTGAATCAAATTTAGTTGGTCGTTCTCAGTTCTTAAATTGTTTAAAAGTCCAATCCTGTTTGTCTTTAGGACAAGCAAAAACATACACAAAGGCAAGAGAATAAAAATAGCAAAAGAGGGTGTGTGTCTGACTTGCAGTTCATTTGCTGGAAGATCACAAGAACAGTACAGGACCCAACTGGAAATCCCAGGGCCTTGGCAAAATTTTACTAAGACAGGCTGCTCAGGAATCGCATTTAGCTTCCCAACCAGATCTCACCAAAATACTGCAACATTAAATCTATTCTGGTTGGTTAAACTGAACTATTACTATATAGAAGGCAAAAAGAGAGAGATATAAAATAGATGGGAGGAAATGTACATGCCAGACAGAGATAGCTGGAACCTTAGCTGTTGCTCAGGACATAGCCATGGGAATAATGATGTCGTCTGGGTGGAATATCTTTGATTCAGTCAAATGATCCTATGTTATTAAGTGTTCCCCAGAACTGCCTAAAAGGAGTAGCAATCTTGTCCAATCAAAACAAGCTTTAGATTTTTCACATAGACACTTCCATCCCTTTTAAGAATTTTTTTTTTTTTTTGGTGGGAGGTCGCTGTAACAAGTCTGAAAACTGACTGTCAGACTCTTTTATCAACAATTTCATTCAGTTCAAGCAAGCTCACTTTGTGCCACTTTTTTTACTCCAATCTCGGCTTCTTTTCAGTTGCAATTTTACTTAATAGGTTTATAGATTAAGTCCGATCCTCCTGCCATTCTTTCTTCTCCCTCTCTTCCTTCCAGACACTTTAAAATTTTAATTCAGAGTGGGGTTCAACATAAGTTTTCAGATGGCTGCCTAGGAAAATGAGTTTTCTGAAAACCGGGAGGCAGGTGCTGGTGACCTGGTCCTGGGAGCAGGGATGCTTGCTTTGGCTGCTTGCTTTGGCTGCATGTTTTGGCAAGCTTTTTAGAACAGGTTGGGTGTTTGTGGGTAGCAGGACAGTTGTGGGTGATTTGGAAGAATGTAAACTAGTTCTATGTGCAGAATACTGATGATGCTCTGTATGCAGATAAATGTTAATCTAAACTATGTGTGTGTTGATTTTACAGTTACAAAAGGAAGAAGAAACCAATGATATAGTAAGAGAAGACACAGGATGTAAAGTTAAAGAACAGACTTCTGTGTGCAGATCTCTTAAAGGAGAGATGCAGGACCTGAATCCAGAGTACATGCTGTGCAGGCAGTTTACTTTTCATGACTTGCTGCAACAAAAACTAAACTGCAGCCCAGAATGGGATATGAGATGTAGAACATGAGAGTTCCCGGTTGCTGAAGCAGATTCCTGAAGCTAAATCCAGGAGCCACTAATCATGTTGGACTGACAGGTGGGACTTTCTGAACCTGCCATCGGGAGGGATGCAGCACTTCCACCACTGCAACATCAAACCACTTTCACCTGAAGCTGAAGTTTGTTCACAAGCTCCAGCACTTACAAGGCATTATTAGTATTGCTTAAGCAACTAATAGGGGCTTTTCTTAGAGGAGAATATTTAGGGTGTTGTGGATTCTAAATCAGAGCATTGCAGTCCCATTCTTCCTTCTGAGTTTTGAAGGTTTATTTCCAGGCTGACCCTAACTAGAATCTGAGGCTCTTCCTTGAGGGGCAGGAGCTTCTCCACCACTCTTCCTTGCTTTATGAAAATATGTTCCCTAGAGTTCCACCTTGCCCCAGAGTCTGAAGCCAGACACAAGTTAGAGGATTACCTCAGAGCCAGCTCTGCTTCTTGCTTTGCCCCATATTTCTTCATTTCTAAAATGCTTATTAGTATGTTTAGTTTTTTTATTTAAAAATCAGAGGTAGAAGATTAAGTGTTTTACTGTATTGTAAATAAACAGCCTGTTTCGCTCTTTGGCTTCTGATTTGGTTTGGCAGAAAGTGTTTTTATTTAAATTCTGTAAATGTAATAATTTGTATATCTTTCTCCCAAAGTGTGGCACAGACAGTATGTGCAAGGGTCACTGTTGAAAACATGCCAACCGTGCTAGATGGTAGCCGGGATGAGTACAAAGGTAATGGTGCTCTAATCATGTTCCATCAATCCAACTAACTCTGGATCTTTCTGTTATAATGGTCTGTGGTGAAACTGTTAGCTGTGTGGACATTTAAATGATTGTTGTTAGACTTCTGAGTTAGCACCCCATTGAGATAAAAGTCGAAGTTTACATCTTTAGGACAATATGCTACTTCCTGCCACCCCACAGGTACACACCTACAAGCCTGAGTATAAATGGGCTTTACACAGAAGATGATTTGGGGTGGGGAAGGAATTCTGTTCTCCCCATCCCATCCAACCTAGTGGCATGGCACACAGCGACAATACAGTCCCTTCACCACCACCACTTTCTTCTGGGCTGTAGTAACAGGAGAGGCCTCTGTGACCCTTCTATGGGACAGGATTTGGCCTATGTAGTGCTCTGGCCACCAGACTGCTCACACCCTGAAACCTCTCTGCACAGCGTACCCCTGCCTAATGGAACAACAGTGGCTCTTTTGTAGGTAGGGACCTTTGCTATAGTGAAGGGACAATATGTGATTCTCAGAGATACTGTTCCATTCTCTCTGTCTGCAGACTCAGCACTTGCATTGGTTCCACATTTAGAAGGTGCTTCAACCAGAAAGGCTAGAAAACTTAATTTTTGTTTTAAATGAAAGCTAAGATTCTATTGAGGCTCAGCCAATGAGAAGGACTGCTACCCTGCAGCACTGGTGTGTCAACTCAAGTTGGGGCACTGGCTCAGCTGGTGGAAAGGAAAGTGCCAACTCCTACGCCTACCTTCTTTTTTTCCAAGTTGAAGGGTATGCAGAGAGAACAGAGAGTAAGGATAGGGTGGTACAAAGAAACAGACATCTTGCAAAAAAATTAAAAAGGAGCCATCTTTTAATCTCAAAGCACTTTGACATAATGCACAATTTTCAGAAAATATTCTAATTGTCAATGAGACTTACCCCTAAAAACACAGACTATCTCACCCCCGCTGTTATCTGAAGGAAGATCTCTATTTGCTGTCAGGTATACAAATACCCTTTATATCATTTAAGATGCAGCCAGGCAGTGCAGTGGACATACTCATATATAGTGCCTGGTCCCACTGAAATCCATGTAGAAAAAGCTCCCAGTAATGTTAATGGGGACAGGCTTGGTCCCCTAACAGCCACTGATATCAGTAGTAGAACTGGTCCCAAAACCATCCACAACAAAAAAGCAAACTAGGGAAATGTTGGCTTTGTGAAATTGAAATTGGAAAAAAAATGAAATTATTGTAAGGTGGGTGCAAAACTGGTTGAAAGACTGTACTCAGAGTAGTAATCAGTGGTTGACTGTGAAACTCTGGGGACACACCTGAGGGGAATTCTGTAGGGGGTCCATTCTGGGGCTGGTAAAATTCAATGTTTTCATTAATAACTTGCATCACGAAGTGGAGAGTATGTTTATAAAAATTTGCAAATGACACAAGTTGGGGGGGTGTAAACGCTTTGGAGGACAGTTAGAATTCAAAACAACTGTGACAAATTGGAGAATTGGTCTGAAATCAACATAATATTCGATAAAGACAAGTGAAGAGTACTACACTTAGGGGTGCATTTAATTTTTTCTTCCTACAAAAGAGGAAATAACTGCCAGGTGGTAATACTGCTGAGAAGGATTGGGGCAGGGGAGAGCAGAGGTGGATCACAAAGTAAAGATGAGCTAACAGTATGATGCAGTTACAAAAAAAGATATCAGTCTGGGTTGCATTAACTGCAATGTCGTATGTAAGAAGGGGGAAGTAACTGTCCTGCTCTATTTGACAGTTCTGGGTGGCACACTTTAAGAAAGACGTGGACAGATTGGAAAGTCCTAAGAAGAGCAACAACAATGATAAAAGGTTTAGAAAATCTGACTTATGAGGAAAGGATAAAAAATTGGATGTATTTAGTTTTGAGAAAAGATGATTTGATACTAGTTTTAAAATATGGGGGGACCTGACAGTGTTTAAAATCTTAAGGGCTGTGATGAAGAGGATGGTGATCAATTGTTCTCCATGTTCTGGGAAAGTAGGACAAGAAATAATCAGCAAGGGAAATTTGTTAAATATTGGGAAAAACTTTCTAATTATAAGGATAGTTAAGCGCTGGAATAGGCCCCCAACGTAGGTGGTGGAATCCCTGCCATTGGAGGTTTTTAAGAACAGGTTAGAAAACATCTGTCAGGGATGATCTAGGTATACTTGGTCCTGTCTCAGCACAAGGAGTTGGATTAGAAGAGCTCTCAAGTTCCCTTCCAGCCCTATATTTCTAGGAACTTTGCTTAATTACAGCATATAGGCAGGACATGACTTCAGGGAGCTTTAAGGGGTTTTAAAAAACTGATTTTGAGCTAGGAGAGAACAACATTGGACAGGAGCCCAAACTTCAGATTTGGATAGCTTTTTAATTACATGGAGCTCAAAATGTGACAAATTTCCTCAAACCTTGCACTGACACCCTTCACAGTAAATCATGCCAAACCCATGATCTGAGCCAAAGTTACAAGGGGCTAAAATAGAGCTTTATAATGGAAAGTGGTTGCAACTTTTATGGCAAGACCGTGTCTCCATAACAATAGGAGAGGAGCAGAGCTGCTGCTCAGCTGGTGCAGAGGCAAGATGCTAGAGAAGAGCTTCTTTTCAAGTCTTCTCCCCAGGGGAATTCAAATCCATAAACCTATTATTCTGTACAAATATTTTACTTAAAATCCACTTCAACATACATATGCAACATGAAACATCAACAGAAATCAACATCAAAAACAAGGGACAGCTTCAGAGCAAAATTTTAAAATCTACTAAATTTTCCCTTTCCATTCAGAGTCTTTTGAGTACAAAGGAAGTGAACACAAGTGTACATGCCTTCAGGTCTACCTCTCTTTTTCAGCAATAGTGCCCCAGCCTATCACCCTCCTCTCTCCCTGCTTCACGCAGTCTCACTGTTGGTTCTAAACCTGAAAACCAGAATAAGGGACAGGGAAATGAGTCAGTTGAGGAACACTTTTGAGGGATTTAGGAGGAGACCAGGGAGAGGGGCAAGAAGTGTTCTAGGCAAGAGTCAATCCTTCTTGCTCCTGTGTGTTGTCTTCCTATGTCATCCAAACCACAGCAACTTTCTCTTAAGTCAGACACTTGAAAAGACAATAGAATCTGAGTTAGAAACTGACCAACTGCAAACCTTATTTGGAACCAGAAATACACAATTAGGCAGCATCAGAGATGGGAGGGGAAAGAAAAAAAAAAAAAAAAAAAAAAAGCAAATACAGTACAGTGCTGTGTTAAAAGCAAACTACTAAAAAAAAGGGAAAGCAGCATTTTTCTTCTGCATAGTAAAGTTTCAAAGCTGTATTAAGTCAATGTTCAGTTGTAAACTTCTGAAAGAACAACCATGTTTTGTTCAGTTACAAATATTTCAGAGTTATAAATAACCTCCATTTCCGAGGTGTTCATAACTCTGAGGTTCTACTGTTGAAACTCTAGAACACTGGTTCCCAAACTATGGATTGTGACCCCAAGTGGGATTGTGCCATCGGCAGATGGGACTGCAGTCATGTCATCAGTGGATGTGTTTATGGTGCTCCTGAGTGTGTGGAGGATGCCACTTGCTCCACACAGCGTGACCTTGCATGGACAGTGTGTGTGAGATTATGCTTGCTCTACAAAATGGCATCCTCCATGCTGTCAGGTCACAGGAAGCAATAAGTCTGAAAATGGGGTCATGCAAGTAAAAAGTTTAGAACTGCTGCTTTCAAGCATCTTGGACTAAAGGAAATAATTGAAAGTAGGTCCACTGAGTCTTGTGCAGGGTTCTTATGTTGTCATTTTCTTTGTTCTCTGCTCTTCCTAAGATTCTTCTTCCTGTATCGTGCCAATGTCTGTGTCCCTCTGAGACTCCTGCGCTCTGTAGAAACAGTCAGAACCTTTTGTTAACTATTGGAAATGATCTGAGCTACTTTATACTTTATGCATGAGAAGCAGAAGTCTGGTCATACAGGTCATAAGCACAAAGAGCAACAGGGGAGCCTTATTACTTGATACAGCATAACTGAATTATACTCTTCACCTGTGATGGCACAGATTAGAATTCTTTGGGAACAAGGAGGAAGAATGTTTCTGTCTAGCCAAAGACAGGAAAGTTGGTTCTATATCCTTACTGCTTTGATTACCTGCGAGTTTCAGTCTCTTCCTCCTTTGGTAGGTCAGTAGCATCTCTCCCTTTGTTCCTTACAAATTCCTCATTCAGCCCCACCTGACAAAGGGTGTCCCGGTAGTGTCGCTCTGCCTCTTGCCGGGCATCATGCTATGGAATTGAAACAGAAAAATGACCCAACCTGAACTGGGTCCTTCCCCATAATGGACACCCTAAAATAATTCTATCTAGAAGGTTTCGGTTCCTAGCAGCTACACAGGGGCTGTGATAATAGAGAAAGCTCTGTTTAGAGTCACAACTGTGAGCCACCTCCTTCCACACTCCTGTTCCCTGCCCCTCTCACACCCCCTGCGAACAGCATCCTCGTCCTAGTAGGCCAACAGCTGTACCCCAATCCTGATTTAGCTACACCCTTCTTTCTCTGTGCTGGTTTCCAGTTTGAGGGAGAGATCGGGAAGCAGGTAATTTGAGGCACAGGGGAGTAAGGTGGGACTGGTGTGGGAATTAGATCCACTTTGGAGTCCCTCCCAGTCCACTTGTAAGCAGCCAGAAGTCATCTCCCCCTCACTAATCCAACATATTTCATTGACTCCAACTAAACTCTGCAAATTTGCCCATTCCAAGATGTCATCCATCCAGAAATTAGAAAGCTCTTCTAAAGGCTAAACCATACTATCAGCGTGGATGGCCTCCTCTTTAGGTGAGTGAATGCCACACCAACCTTGGCTAATTCTTTCTAGCCTGACAAACAGGAGATTGACCTCAGTGGGGTTACTGTACAGAGATGCCTATGTCTTTCTCTTCCCACACAGATCAAGTGCTCAGCTGAACAGTTTTATCATGAGCTGGAAAGACAGCTCTTTTAAGAGGCTTAGTTTAATGTGCAGCTGGCTTGTCCCTACATCTAATCAGACTATTCCACAGCTCAGAGCTGATGTGTAGAATTTGAAAGAGGAAACCCAGAAGGGAGTTTTTTACATGGTACAGTGTTTGCAGCCACTGTAAAAGTTTGTTTTTTAAGCTGTTTATTTTTAATATAGTATGATATGTAGATGATACTGTACAGTGATGAGAGGTACTGAATAAATAGTCCCTGCCCAACAAGCTTGCAGTTGATTGGAGGGACTACATTGTTTGTTTCTTTCTAGGACCTGTCTGCCACTTTCCAAACAAAAGTACAGAATAAACACCAAACTGAGTATGGTCTTCAAATGGTTAGTTGTAGATTTTTACATTGTAAACTGTTATTCAGGGCAGGGACAAGGAGTTCATATAGTGCCTGGTAGAATGAAGCCCTAATCCTGATTACGGCCTTGGGGTGTTACTGCATTATAAATTAGTAAGTAGCTGCAAAGCTTCACAGAACAGCTGAGCACAGTGGAGTGGTATTTTTCCTGAGGGAGGCAGGGAGTTTGCCACACATTAAATGGGAAGCTGTTCTAGGTCTGTCCCTTTCTGAATTTAGTCCAGAGACTACATAGCTTTGCACCTTCTTATTCCTGACTGAATTCCACCCAGCTTCCTTACTCATCTCAAAAACTAGCTGACAAAATTTCTTGTGCTCCATACTGGTACTGGAGCTTTGAGTGGTTACCTTTGTGACCTGTTCGAAGAGATATGGTCGGTTCTTGACTCGTATCTGCATTTCTTCCAGTTCTTTTTTGTACTCCTTTGTTCTTTTGCGGTCATTCTGCCTGAAATGGAAAAGTTCCCTGACTAATTATGGTGCCCTAAGACTGACTTCTCGGTTTCTGATCAAAAGTTGGAAATCCTCATCTCAAATATCCCCAGGACATGCTCTTAATTACTTTGCTTCTGTTTCACATACTGTGTGCATCAGATAAAATGCACTTATGCTGCTGCAGGGTACACAGTATTAGGTAAGGTTCCACTTAAAGATGAAAAGTGAAACAGTTAATACGAACACAAATATTGAGGTTGCAGTGGTGGAGGCATTCACAGAAAATGTGATACTTGTGGCTTTTTTTATCTGTTTGGAAAGAGCTGTGTTGAAATGCAAAAAAAAAAAAAAATAAAAATGACAGTGAAATGGGCATGGCTGCCCGAGGAAGGTAGATTTTGGGTCATAGGTGCCCAGGTTCAATCCCCTTCCAAAGCAATTATCTTTTGTTGTTAAAAACAAGCTACTGCTGCAAAGAGCTATCTATCAATGTGGCCTGGGATACTGACCAGTTCTGTTTCATCTTCTCCTTGTGCGTCTCCTTCAGGCTTTTATGAGGATCCATTGCTTTTGCTCGACTACTCATAGATTTATGCATAGCCTGACATTTTTTTCTCTGTATCTCCATCCAATGAATTCCTTCATTTTCCCTGCTCTTTTTGTCTTCCTGGGAGTATCTACACAGAGAAAAGTGGGTAACGGGGCAACAGGTTCATTTCAAAGTGCAGGAATGTTGGCTGGGAATCTCACTTTGCTAATGCTGAAGTGTGACAACCTGTCTAAAAGGATAATTAATGTGTTACTGCCATGTAATGCCAAAAATACTTGTGGGGAGCATGGTAAGAGAGGGAACAAGCAAGGGAAAGGGATTAGCAAAGGGGAAATATATGGAGGAAGAAGATGAGAGAGGGAGAACAATAGGCACTTGGATACTAAAGTGATGGGACTATTTAAGAAACGAGAGAGAGACAGACATGCAGAAGGAAAAAACATATCTTACTGAAGTCAGCACCTCTTGTCATTCAATTGGGGAGAAGCTGCTTCCAGAAAAACCAATGTAGGCATTGGTGGGAGTGGCAGGTGTGATGGGGAAGAGCTAAACTATTTCAAATGTCATCTTCTCTACTGTATTATTAGTGGGGCATGGTTCTGTAACCAAGTACTTTTTTTCCTACTCACCTCATCGCTGATTCCCTCTTTCTTGTTGCATCTGTAATGTGCACTGGAAGGGTGTTGCAAGAGAGAGAGGAGAGACCAGTCAGAGAACAACTTCTTTGCACTGGAGCCTTGGAAGGCTGCTGAAAATCCAGATAGAAATGAAATCTAGTTTAGTATAATTGTGAAATGTGCGGAAACTCCTTTGTTGTTCTTTAGGTGGCTACTGAAGAGACTCAAACATGTCTGCAGCAGTCTGTGAGGACTGACCTCCAATTCACGCCTACCAATGTGGTTGGTGGGAGTCCTTAACAAGGCACTGAAGAGAGAGATCGAAAAGATAATCTTGTCCATCTCTTCCCAGTGCAGCATTATCACTTTCCAGGGTTTTGTCAGTCTAATTTTAAAGACCATCTTTCACCACTTTCCTTGGAAGACTATTCCACAGCCTAATGCATGTCATTGTCCACAAGCTTGTGCAGATATTCTGCATGAATTTTCCCTTTTTTCTTGATTACTTATAAAATATTAAAAAAAAATAATGTAAGAATGCATAATGTTTACAAAGAGATGAGTTTCTAATAAATGACACAAATTGTTCAATATAGATAAGGAAATAAGGTTGTTGAAAATACATAAGGCAAATTATAATATTTAAAAAAAACCACATTGTATGACTTCTTCCTAGCACAGTATAAAGAACGGAACAATGGAAAGGCTATTATTCTCATCATTCTGGAATACACGGTTGGGTTACCATGTCCCAGATACTCCTGGAGGCAGCCCACTGGATCAGTGTTTTGGTGCCCAACTGCTCATATTACACCATGAACCCAGTTTTCTCCCTCTGTCTGGCAGAAGCAGCTCACTGTACTCTGTCTTGTTTTGGGGAAGGTCTTGGACTTTGGTCTTGAACGGAGTCTGTTCCCCTCAGCTCTCCTCTAGCAGGCAGAAGACAGTTTGATCTCAGTGGGGAACCTGTCTAGGATTAGGCAGAAGTGGCTGAGCCTTGGCTGCCTTTGCTTCAGTCTTCAATGCCCTGTCTCTGGCTGACCAGGGATCTAGGAAGGGGCCATGTTAGACAAGAGCAGATAGGTCTCCCTGTCAGGTAGGTCAGCTTCAGTAAAAATATATATGATTACAAATCAGAAGACAGAGATCCCAGCAATCGGACACCTGGCGCGGTGTGAAGGGTGTAATGCTGCAGAAACACATCATCCCCTCACCTTCATTTTCTGCTCATTAGCCTGTCTCTGCCTGCAGTGGAGATTGGAGGTTCTCAGTTTAAATGGTTGATTACGAGTTGGCTCTTTGACTTCTCGTATCCTTATTGCTTCTCTCTGAAACACCCAGTAAAGTCTTTCAAAATCAGGCACCGCTGGGTTAATTCTTGGTTTAAAGCTGAAGTTGTCTTGCAGGAAGCTGAGTTTTTCTTGTTTGGTTTTGGTGGCGATTCGGGCCTGTGGCTCTCTTTGTCTGTTGCTAGGATCAATAGGAGCCAACGAGTTTTCCAACAAATCCTTGGCTCTCATCTGAATGCGGATTTTCCTGTAGAGTTCAGCTTCTGGGAAACAAAACCAAATCAATGAGAATAATGACTGGCAGAGGGTGTTGGGAACTGCCAACACAGAAAAGGGAGAGGTTGGGAGCACAGTGAGACCTTGCTCCTACAAATATTTCATCATAATGGGAGAGGCTAACACAAGTAGAGTGTTCAGTATTTGTTTGCTTAGTGCATTTTTCTACCCAAAATGCAAGATTGGTCCTTTAGGACTTTTTCCCAAACCCTCACAAGCACCATGGACTGATTTTTCTCCCTTGCTGTGGCATAAATTACTAAGCACACCATCCCTCCGGGGTGCAATTACTGGACAGGTTGTTTCTCCACCACCACCATAAGGGTGCTGGTGAAGGTAGCTGCACCCTTCTGTCCTGCAGGAATGTGATGGTAAGGGGGCTCTGTGATGATCTGTTGTTTTCTTCTATTGACTAATGTCCCTGCGGCTGATCACATGATCCAGACATTGTAACTTGAGTATACTTTTACTAGGTGATTTTTTTTTTCTATACAGGATCCAGTGACCTTAGTCCATATTAGAAAAGATTCCGGGTAAAAATGCATACAGTGGGGAGCAGAGTTCTGCATCCCTGAAGTCCTCATTTCATGTCATTTCTGGGCCTAATTTTCCATGGGAGGTGGGGAGTGTATGTTGTAGGGATAATATGCAACTTTGACTTCTTTCACGTGTGCCATTTTCGTGGACACTATGTACACAAAATAATTTTTCCACTTTTAGACAGGATGGTGGATAGTGCTGATGGAACAATAAGGTTTTTATAGGGCTTGTGCAGAAATATACAAGGTTTATACAGTTTACAAGGTTATAATGACTTAAGCATGACATTCTATTGAAAATGTTCAATTTTTTCCACTGATTCTTATATAACACATGAAACCTGCACGTGTGCACATCCAATTGGTCAGTTACCTAATTACAATGGTACAGGGTACCACACGGGCTGCTGGGATATCGACCATAACGGTACAGCATAAAATAGCAAAACAATGATCCACCCAATCAGGCAACACTCTCAGATCACACCAGCTGTCTAACCAACCAAGTGTCTTATATGTCTTCCCTATCCATTCAGTCTAACAGTCCATTTAGAACAGTACATTACAAGATAGTATAGCTGCTGAAAAAATTATAACAAACACACTCAATGTAAAGGGATATGGATTACAGCAATTAGCAAATTAGACATTTGCAAAGAAATGCGATATGGTTTTAAAATGGCCAATGCAAATTTGGGTAATATATAGAAACACATCATGTCACAGAGCATGGAGGTGATGAGAGACTGTACATGGCTCTGGTGAGGTCTGCCTGCAACAGTGGTTTGAGTGCTTGGCACCATAGTACCAGAAAAATATTGACAAGGTTGAGGGACTGAGAAGAGCAATAAAAATGATTAGGGGATTGATTTCTCAAGAGCTAAGTATGTGCCATTTGCCTAAACAACAACCACAGTGTAACAAGTCTATAAATATCTGAAGGAAGGAAAATTTATTTAGGGATCTTCAAGTAGGCTGAATATGAGGAAAAGTTCCCTGACAGAGCTGTACTTAGCAAGGAATTCTTGCTTGAAGGAACTGGTGGAAGCCTCAGTGCTTGGGACATTTAAAAGTGGACTATATAGAGCCCTGGAAACAAGACTGTGGGGAACAATCTTGTATAGACTTTCATAACTTAATAGATGTTCCCCATCTTGAACTTTTAAGATTGATCATGTCCTTTAATCTTCCACTGCCAACTCTGTCACAGACCATCATAGTCCATGTAGCTCAGAATCAACAGTCCGACCCCTGTTGTACTGGAAAATATTGTAAATCTATCTAATCCACCAGTGGCCAATACTAGATGTTTCAGAAGAAGGTGTAAATTTCCCTGAGCTAGTAACCCTCATGAAGGCCTGTACTTTCACATCAACTCAGCAAGCTAGAGGGGGTGAGCCAATGAGCTCAGGGGCACTTGTACCTTGGCATCAGAACAGCATGCTAAAGCTGCTGAGCCCGTGAGTTCAAAGATGCCTTGACATCAGTCCAGACAAAAAGAGGCACTGAGTGACCATACAACATCATTCCCTTTAACAACAGACCAGAAATCTAGAGGTTTTAAGTTGGTGACTTCAGAGACTTCTAACTTGATATCAGCAAAGTAAGCTAAAGGGGCATGTCACTAACCTAACAAAGTCCTGTGCATTGACATCAGCCAAGCCAGTTAAAGGAGATAAGCCAGTGCCATCACAGAGCTTGTCCCCTGATATAAGACGAACAAGCTAGAGGTGTCGTGTCAGAACTTCTATGGCTCCTGCTCTTGCTTCTTCATTGGCTGGTGAAATAAAGATTCATCTGGTAGAAGAATCAGGAGTGGGGAAGAAGGAGAAGCAGTGGCTTGGCTGAGCACCTTATATAGGACTCCAAGCCTTATTATCAATATATGTGGAGCAGCAGTGGCACCTGATAGGAGAGAAATGATTGGCCAAATTATAATCTCCCATCTGCCTTCTTGGAAGATCTGTCCCACTGCTGATTCCCCCCTCCCATCCAGGGGAAAAACTGAATTACCCCATCAGGTTCCTCTCCTGTTCTGGCATTCCATGGTGGGATGTATGAGAGGAGGGGGTGATTGGGAGCATAAGGGATGTGCTCCTACAGCCTTTCCCATGCTGTGTATTCATGTGTATTTGTACACGCTCATGATTGGACAGCTATGAGCTTTCTTGGAGACATGGATCTTTTTCAAAGATCAACATTCCCATGCTCTTCTCTGGGCCATGTTCCATCACACAGGTTGATGCAATGTCATGTCACTACGTGACAACATCACTAGAATTGGTGACTCCCCCTCCTATTTTGATCTACTTTAACCATTACTCCCTCATTACAAAGACAAGATGAGTGAGGTAATATCTTGTATTGGACCAAGTTTTGTTGGTGAGAGAGACAAACATTTGAGCTACACAGAGCTCTTTGGTCTGGGAAAGGTATTCTGACTGTCACAGCTAAATACAAGGTTGAACAGATAGTTTACTTATGCAGTTCAACCTTGTATTTAGCTATGACACTGAGTACCTTTCCCAGAACTGAAAAAGAGCTCTGTGTAACTCAAAAGCTTGTCGCACCAACAGAAGTTGGTCCAATAAAAGACATTACCTCGCCCACCTTGTTTCTCTAATATCCTGGGACCAACACTGCTACAACAAAACTGCATTACCTCTTCATGTAATTCATGTAACTATGCAATACTACACGGTGGAGAAAATGCCTTCCTGATTTACATGCTGCAGATGCTGGGAAGTTCTCACCGCCTGCTTCAAGGTGTGAGAGTCCTGCCTCCCTGCTTTACTCTGATAAAATAAATGTTTGTACATGGTGGACGGACAGGCTAACAAGCAGCCCTCTTTGAATCCCTACACCTGTGACAACTACTTCTTTCTTATGGCTCTGAGCAATCTTCTCCTGGAGAGATGTCCCTATCAGGAAGAGCCTGACAGGACAAGAAGCAGAACATGTTATTTCCCAGCATGCATTGTCATGGCAGCCAGACAGTGAGAGACATGACTGGCAAAGTGAGGCAGACATGGAATCCCTCCTAGAGGAAGACCACTAAGCACTTTACCTTTGAGTTTATCCCCAAGAACTGGGTTATAGATGGATTTAGGGACTGTCTTGCTGCCTTTTGGTTTGGAGTTCTCAACTGGAGCCAGTGCTGCCAAGACCTTCTGTCTGATGGCCTCCTTTTTCTTGTCCTCCTTCTCCAGAAAGCTGAAGGGTCGCTGAGTGGAAAGGAGCAACTCTTTTCTCTTCTGTGTTGCCACCTCCCTGCGAATCTCATTCTGCTCCATTATTTCCTGGTAGAGTGGCAAGTAGACATGGGCAGGCACCGGCTGTGCCCGGAATTGCTTCTGGCACTCTGCCTCCTCCTGACTTTGTCTTTTGTTCCTTTGTTTCTCCATCTCAAGGGATGCACGTGATTTCATCACCTGGGGCTTTTTATGAGCCTCACGCAAAGTCATCTTGAAGGGCTTGGGGATGGTGATAGTAGAGACCCAGGTAGATGCAGCAGTCTTTGGCCTCAGGTGGGACTGAGGAAGTGAGAGAGGATTTTGCTGATCCCAAGGACTGTCCAAGTTTAAGTCAGTTAAAGAACTGGACTGGCTTATGATACTAGATCTGTGGGTAGGACAAAGACATGATTATTAAAGAGGCAGTAACAAATAAAGTGATAAGAAGTCTCAAAGGGACGTGCAATAGAGAGCTACCTTCTGGCTGGGTAGAAGTGACACTTATGTACATTTGTAAAGTCCTTTGAGAACCTCTGATCAAAAGTGCTATATAAATGCAATATACTAGAGATCTGTATACTTTGTTGCTTATGTAGGCCAAGCTGCACACACAGCTGGGCCCCTCACCCCTTGATGCCTAGAACGTTCCCTGAAATTTTGGCATTGACCCAACACGGTATTCCAAAGTTATCATGTTACAGACAGACAAACAGAAATGCCACTGAGTGGAGGGTTAGGCCTCACTTACTCGGCCAATATCGGTATTCAACTGGAGGCATTTCCAGGAAGATAATGAGCAGAAGGAAAATAACAGCTTTCCAATGTGTCCTACCTTGAAGCCTCATAGGGCTTGCCCTGCAGAGTCAATCGCCCGTTGTCTTGGAAGAAGTCTTCCAGTTCCTCCTTGAAGGGTTTCTGGTCACTCTCCAATTTTACCTGGTAGAGCAAGCCCAGTTCTAACAAATACTGTCTGTTTTTCATCTTGAGTGCCTGCAATGTGTCATAATACCCCTTAGCTGAGCCTGAGGCAGCTGCCATCTCCTTGCCTGCCTGGAGAAAATCCAGCTGCTCATCTGTCCTGGGCTGAGTGATACCACCAACTCTCTCTGTTTCTGGCTCAGAATCTGAAGAATCTTGAGGTGGAAACACCTAGAGAGATCAGACTGAATGTTCAGTAAAGCCATTAATAACTGTCTGACACTAATGTCTTGAGCTCTGAGAGGCAACTCCCACACACAGCCTACTGGTTGTTCTGATGCCAACTCCAGCTTAGCCAGCTGCATTCCCATTGGTGCAGGAAGGCAGAAAATATAACATAAAAGAGCTGACCTAAACTCCACAAAAACCAGAATACCCAGTGCCTCTCTAGCTCTCCCTGTCATGCAAAGGTCTTGCTGGTGGGGCTGTTTCAGTTTACACACTATAATCTATGCAACTCAGTCCTGTATGTTCTCCTCCCCACCTTCAGTTGTGTCCAGCACTTTTTGGACATAGCTGTGAATCAGGCCTATGGTACCCAATCCTGTTCCAACTGCCATTAATAGAAAAAACCTCTCATTTATAGAGATGGGAGCAGGATTGAGCCTCTAACTCTCACTGGAGTCAATGGCGTCAATGGCAGCAGGAATCAACCCCAAACTATCTACAACAAAATTCATTAATAACTGTGCTTAATTACAATCTGTTTTTCCCCAAATAGTGCCAGGTTGGGAGTTTTAAGGAGATTTAACTATTTGGGAAACGTGGAGAGTTATGAACAAGCATTTCCGAGATAGTGGGTGACAAAGAAACAAACGTCAGGGTAATTTTTCAATGACCTGTAACACAAACACCCCTCTTCGACCTCTGGGGTGAATCTGGCAGTTGTCAGGCCATGTACATTTTCCATGCTATATTTGTAGGGAGGTTAAAATAGGTTTTATAATGGAAGCTGGCTGTAACCTTAGGGGGCAGAGGCTACATCCTCTCCATAAGGCCGACAAAGGGTCCCACTGTAGCCTTCCAAAATCGGAGCCCAACTATCCCTCCTGACCCTCAGCGATTCATTTCAGCGAGCTGCTGATGTCCAAGGTATCTGGCTAGTAAAGAGGGATGGGGGCCAGGAGGGGACAAAGCACTGACCCGTGGTGCAGGCACGGGGCGACCTGGCTTCTTCAAGTCCCCGCTTCGCCGTGGCTTTCCTGGGTGACTCCGGGCAAGTCACGTGGCCTCCCTTGACCTCAGTCCCCCGCGCAATCGGGGTAAGAGCCCCTCAGGGGCCAGGGCAGGGGAGGTGCTCCGTTGCCAGGGTAACGGGACCATGGCGCTGAGGTGACTGCGTCACACAGCCCGTCAATCCCGCACGCGCCCTGAAGCCGTTACTCGGAGAGGGCAAAGAACACGCCGGTTGTTCCCATGGTAACAGCCCCCTGGTGCTCGGCTCCCTCCCTTTTCTCACCTCTCGGGTTCGGGTCCGCGCCCCGGCTCCACCCCCAGGTGACCCCATTTTGGCTCCGCTTTGGGCTCCCAGTTGGCTCTGTAGCTCACGAAAGCTTATGGTCAAATAAATTGGTTAGTCTCTAAGGTGCCACAAGTCCTCCTTTTCTTTTTACTGTCATCTCTGGTCCTCACGGGCTGTACCTAGCCCCGCCCCCCGGCGGGCCCTACCAGCTCATTGGTCAGTGGATACCTGTAGGCTACTCCAATTAGCGGTGTGGCCAGGCCTCTAAACCCGCCCTCTCTGTCGTCGCTGCTTCAATAGCCAATGATCGCCTTTCCCACTGCTCATCGATTGGGAGGACATTCCCAGGAAGGAGTGGCTGGCCATGCACCTCGGCTGTTGGCACACGCGTTGTCATGGCGCTTGTTTTGTCACTTCCGTTTTGGGCGGGTGTTATGGTGCTGGATCCGTCACTTCCGCAGTGATGGCGGTGTGGGTGTCCGCGGGTGGATGTGGTCTCTTGTCGCCGCTTAGAGGAGGGCTCCGGGCCGGGCGGGCCGCGGTCCTGGCGTGGAGGGTCCCGGTGCGGGCTGCAGGCACCGGGCCGGTGTATGATGTGGTGGTGTCGGGCGGGGGGATGGTCGGGAGCGCTATGGCCGCGGCGCTGGGTAAGGCCTTGTCGTGCTCACCTGGGCTGGGGGCGGGTCGGTCCATCCTCTTTGCCGTGGGGTTAGAGCGTGTCCCGATGAGTGGCCCTGTCGGGCCCCGGTTCTGAGTGGTCGTGAATGTGATAGGAAAAGCTTCCGAGCCCAGCGGTGGTTCCCCCTCCTCCGCCCGCGGGAGGGGCTTGGGGCAGAGGGAGGACCCTGGCTAGACTCCATCAAGACCTGGGGCTCGGCAGTGGTTTGTGGTGCCCGGGTTGAGACTCGTCCACACTCCGCTGGTAGCGTTGAAACGGTACAACGCTCCGCTCCACCTCTCAAAGCGGGTGTATGGCTATCTCTGGATACAGATGCTTATTGGGGTGTAACTTGTGTAAAGGGAGAAGGGAAGTAACCTATATGAGGAGTATAAGCGTATCTATTATAAGGATTGTGCTGATTTACTGATGGGGGCGGGGGGAATCACACCCATAACTCTATACTGTGTGTAGACCAGGCCTAAAATGCAGTTGCCCCTAATTTAGTTAGGGCAGTCATTACACTTCTTATGGAAAAAGCTTTCATTGAGAAGTGGCAATTTATTGTGGGTAAGAAAAGGAGAATCTCTGTTTGAAACTATACAGCAGTAGCCTACACGTTTTTACTTAATTCTTTTTTATTAATTTAAAAAAAGTCCAATATTTTAAGCCAATTCATTATCTTAATTTTTGCTCTTAAATAAGTGGGTACTTTCCAGCTGGTAGCTGGCTGTCTTCACTGGTCCTGTTTATCTTCCTTTTTTTTGTTGGGGGGTGGGAAGAGATAATTGTGCTATTGTTAATATTTGGAAGTAGGGCAAGTTGAAGTATACTGGTGAATCTGGCCCTTAATTTGAAATCTACTTATAGGTTCAAAGGGCTATGTGAGACTGGCCCTATGTGAAGGGGGGCAGGGAGAGCCTAGTCCCTATGTCCAAAATATCTCTTAAAGGCACCCTTTACATCCCTGCCTCTTCCGAGTGGTACTTCAGGGTGCAGTGGAGCTGTGGCAGCTGTGCTGCAGGGAGGCTTTCAAGTGCTGATCCCCAAAGCTCATATGCAGCCATGGAACTTTTAAAAAGCAGTAACAGTTGGGCAAAGTAACCTACCAGTAAGAACTATTCTTGATAAGTGTCCACTCTCCTTCATACTACTGAGTCATTACAGGCACTAGAACTGTTGCATGCAAATTCGCTGTAGAGGAAGAGTAGTGATTGGACAAGTTTATTTTTAAGTCAGTGACCCCATTTATGGATTTCCTGAGCCTAATTGTAGCCTATATAACCATAACAATTAAATACAGTAATAATTAATATCTTAGCTTAATTGCCACCTTATTTTTTCAAGTATAGCCTGTGCAAAAGATTTCAAATAATTTTAACTATGTGAAAAGTTTGAAGTGCGTGGGTTATTCCATCATTAAGATCTTTTGGGACAAAGAAAAGATGCTCACGGATGCTAAATTTCTTAAAGAATTTGGTTCTTAATTAATTTTAAATCAGAAACTAACAGATTTACTTGTAAACTTTCAGAAAATTTGTTCTGTACTCAACAAAGTAAGTGCTGTAAGTCTGGGGAGGATATGCTGTAGTTTTTCATACAAAACAGGTTGAATCCTTGCTTTAATTGCAAAACGAATCTTAAACCTTAACTATGGAGTTGTGAACAGTGCCTCCATAGTATTAAATCGGTACTTACCTAGTTAGAAATATGTGTTGTGTATGCTTTTCCCTGTAGGGAATTTTATTTGTGTGTCTCATTGCAAAATGCATGGGAGTTCTTGATATATAAATAAAGAAATGAATTTTTATTAAAAGTATCTTAATAAATGTTTGCCTATTTCAGGACATGATGTCCACTTCCGTGAGAAGAAAATCCTATTACTGGAAGCTGGCCCTAGGAAAGTGTCTGACCATTTGCCTGAGAGTTACAGTAACAGGGTCAGTTCCATCTCCCCTGGTTCAGCCACCCTTCTGAGCAGTGAGTACAGTTCTTCTTGTTCTTTCTGTGTAACACTTTAATCTGAAACTGGAAGTGGCTTTATTTTTGTGAGGTCCTTGAGAATTCTTCAGATTGGATCTGTTGTTCTTAAACTGACTTGGCTGATTCCTACTCTCCATTTCTTACTGCTGTGCATTCTGAATTGAGGTGTCTAAATCAGGCTTTTCTAGGTTAGGGGCATGACTTCTTGTTCTGGAATTCTTGTTCATTTTATATAGATTTCTGTGAGATTTCAGTGCTAGTGAAAGATCTTCAAGTGACAGCCCTAGAGTATTCTTTCCACAGAACAGATACAGCTTGGTTTGTGTGAAGAAAGCTTCTTTCACTGTTCCTTAGTCTATGTACTGCACCCCTGCCTTGGAGGAATTGGTTCTGCAGCATAGTTCAGTCTCTTGGGCCCATTCAGTCTTTGACTTCTCTGCTGAGAAGCCAACAAGAGGGACAGTTAGTGTTGAGGGTGGTGGTGGTGGATTTTGAGGTGTGAAGGCTTCTCCACCCCTGGGTAACTGGTCTGAGGTTTGCAGCCACAAAAAACTAATTTCACAGCGTGGTTCTGAAATAGTCTTGTATCTGCTTTCTGGTACACAGCATGGAGTTGGCTCCTCCAAACCTTTTATTCCCTTTCTTCTTGCTTTTCACAGCATGAATATTTAGGTAGGTGGGAAGATTTTAGGCTGGTTCATGCACCCTAACCCTGCTAGCTTGAAGCCATACTTATTTGTAAACTAAGTAGGGTTAGATGTGGTTAGGACGTGGATGTGTGAACTCCAAGAACAACCTAGGTACTCCAGAAAGTGGTGTTGGTAATTTGCTCTGAGTTGCTGCTGAACTAATTCTCCAGCCTGAAGCAGGGGCTCAGTGCTGCTGGAGTTACAATTATGAGAGACAACTGAGATTCTCACCATTTATCCTATGGCATCTGGGCCAAGAGCAGGGATATCTCTGGGTCCTGTCCAAATTCCAACTCTGGTAATTCTGTTCTCACTCTTGCCCTCTTTTCTACTACCTCTGACATTTTCATAGAATCATAGAATATCAGGGTTGGAAGGGACCTCAGAGGTCATCTAGTCCAACCCCCTGCTCAAAGCAGGACCAATCCCCAATTTTTGCCCTGATCCCTAAATGGCCCCCTCAAGGATTGAACTCACAACCTTGGGTTTAGCAGGCCAGTGCTCAATCCACTGAGCTATCCCTCCCCCCACAATGGTGCCTTTCATCACAAAGGATCCCAAATAAGTCTGGTCAAAAAACTGTAAGTATTTTCTGTAAACATTTTTGAATGAAACAAAAACTTCTTTTTGCAGTTTTTTATGGACTTTTTTTTCCAATTAAAAAAAAACCCAATCGACCAAGCAAAAAAACTTTGGTTCCTCCCTTTCTTCCACTAGGAAAGGGAGGGACTAAAAATAACAAAACCCAAAAACGTATAGTATTAAAATGAGGCAATGTTTTTCAGTTTGTTTTGATCAAAAATTTTGAACTGTTGGACAATTTTCCAGAAAGCCATTTTTCTTAACCCCTCCCCCCCACCACACACACGTTGACAGAGAAAAATTCAACTAGCTCTAATCCCAAAACATTTAACAAACAGAAATCACTTCACCCATCCCTGAAACAGCCATCTTTGAAGTAGAAGGATGGACCTATTCAGCATTTGCAGAGCAACAGTACACAATGGATTAGGTTTAGAATTGAGAAGAATATGGTATCCAATTGAAACAAAAATCCCTCCTTCTGAGTACAGCACCGTTCACTTTTTGACTTCACAATAGTTGGTTGAGGAATTTCTGACTCTTGCTGTCCTTCAGTTATGGGGTCTGTAACAGATAATTTCTGCAAATCTTCCGTTATTTGTCATTTCTCTTATCTAGGCCTGGCAAGATGGTCAGTTGACTGGTTAAATATTGTCTGTTAACCTATTATTTGACCAGGGTCAAATATTCCAGCAAGAGTGTCCTGATGAAGGTGGTGGCCTACCTTCTTGACTACATCATGGTCCTAGTCTTTCATTTTTTAGAACTTAGTTTCATTATGTTTCACATTTTTCTGAGTTAAAATAACTCAGTTAAGTAACTTGATTGTTGTAATTAGGTATAATCTATCTAAGGCTAAGCCTATTGGAAACTTTTTGTTACTGTTTTAATAAATTAGTGGGTTTTTTAAAATATTTGACCATTTTTGACTTTGATCAATTGACCAGTCAAATATTGTCAATTATTTTTGGACTGGTCAAGTGCCCAACCGTATTCATATCTTTACACAAAATATTTCACCATTGCCTCCTTAGTTATCAGATTGCATATTACAACTTTTGGGAACATGTGAGATGCAGTGGTATCCGTACCATTGATCTTCCTCCCATCTCTGATTCAGAGAATCATCCCATCAGCTCGTAATCATTTAATTTCTAGTTCACTTTGTATTTGTTTATAGAGACAGTTACGATGTCAATGCTCCTGTGCTTAATTTCATAGTATCTGTAATTTCACTTTCTGTAGCAGTACCCTCTCTCATGTCCTATTTGAACAGGGAATTTTTGAATGAAGTGAAAGTTCTCTTCCCCAGCCACTCCTGAATCTTTACCCTGAATGGTTTGTGTCCACTCTCACTTGGGGGATTCTCCTTGATGTTCCACTGTCCTTGTTACATCATCATTCTCTGCATTGAATGTAGAACTTCTCCGCCCTCTGATTCTATTCTCTAGAATGGCTTCTGAATTTTATTTCCTCCTCTGTATAGATGAACCATCCCCTTTCCTCTCCAGATCATTTATACATTAAACACAAGTCGTGCATTGAAACGAGTTAGGTTCAACATACGGGCTGATGAAGGTGGGATAACTCAGTTTGGACAGGTGTGAAGTGGCACCGAGAGTAGGGACAAAATGACCTTCTCCAGCTCTCATGTAATGCTTATATTATCAATCATTTGCTGAACACTGTTAACATGCTCAGCACTATGACATAAAAAGGGTGACTGCACCAAGGAGCTTAAGATCTGAAGTACAACGTGCAGATGAGCACTACCCTAGATGACCAGAGTTTGGGAAATCCAGTTTGAGTGGTGTGAAAGGTTATTTTTTTCTGCTTCCTTTTGATGGTGGCCATTTCACAGAACACCATGTTCTGTGGAAGTATTTGGCTGAGGGGAGGCTGGCTGATGCTTGGGGTGGGGTGGGGGGAGGAAAGCATGGAGGAAGCGGCAGAAAGGAGAGTTTGAAAATGGTACAGAGGGGTAGATTAGGAGAGAGGCTTTGGAGAAGCATGGGCAACTGGAGGAAATGGGGGCTGAGATGTAAACAATGGGAGAGTCATGCAGAGTTTTGAAACCATGTGTGGAAGGCAAGAGAAAAGCAAGCAGGTGTTCATATGATCAGGGTTGCGTGGGAAAACTAGATTACATCAGGAGTTGCAGATACCAAAGTGAGAGATGACCAAGGCCTGGACAAGAATTTTAGGAAAAGAAAATGATATTTTAAAGTAGTTGTGAAGGAAAAACTGACAGGACTTGGTGCTGGCTTGGGTGGGTGGCAGGAGGAAGAGTCTAATGCAGGGGTGGGCAAACTTTGTGGCCCTCGGGCCAAAATCTGGGAATAGAAATTGTATAGCGGGCCATGAATGCTCACAAAATTGGGGTTGGGGTGCGGGAGGGGGTGTGGGCTCTGGTTGGGTGTGCGGGCTCCGGGGTGTGGCCAGAAATGAGGCATTCAGGGTGTGGGAGGAGGCTCTGGGCGGGGTAGTGCAGTGCGGAGGTGTGGTGAGGGCTCTGGCTGGGGGGATGGGGATGAGGAGTGTGGGGTGCATGAGGGTGCTCCACGCTGGGATCGAGGGGTTCGGAGTGCGGGAAGGGGATCAGGGCTGGGGCAGAGGGTTGGGGCGTGGGGAGAGGCTCAGGGGTACTGGCTTTGGGCGGCACTTACCTCAAGCAGCTCCTGGAAGCAGCAGCATGTCCCTTCTCAGGCTCCTCACAGAGGCACGGCTCTGTGCGTTGCTCCCGTCCGCAGGTACTGCCCCTGCAGCTCCTATTGGCTGCGGTTCCCGGCCAATGGGAGCTGCAGTGGTGGTGCTTGGGGTGGGAGCAGTGTGCAGACTGGAGCCCCCTGGCTGCCCCTACACATGTTGCTGCTTCCAGGAGCTATGTGAAGTGGCCCCCAACCCTGCGCTGTGGTTGGAGTGCCAGAGCGGGGCAAGCCCCAGACTCCACTCCCCAGTGGGAGCTCGAGGGCTGGCTTAAAACAGCTGGCAGGACGGATCCAGCTCACGGGCCATAATTTGCCCACCCCTTGTCTAATGTGATGCTGAAGTTGCAAGCCTCATTAACAGGAAGGATGGTATAGTCTTCAGGGATAGAGAAGGGGAACTCACAGGCTGCTGAGAGAATCTGATGTGTGGCTACAGGCAGATCTGAACCCTTCATCCTAATGATGAAAAAAGTGTTTTAATCAACTGTCCTTGAGCCTTTCCCTCCCTCCTGTGCCCCCAACTCAGAGCCTAAGTATATGTAGTGAGAGTTGACTGTTTGCTACATTGAATTCCTGAAGTCAGGTCTTCACTGACCCCAGACAGGTGGCTCTTTCCTCCTGTCTTGCATCAGTATCAAGTGTGGTGTGAGAGCCTTATAAGAACCTAGACAGACCCAGCTCTGTATGCAGGTGGAGAAAGCAGAGCCTATGGATAGGCTGGAAGAGTGTTACTCAGTAGGGGATCAAGGGGAGGGAGAGAGGAAAGTGAATCTGAGTCTGTTTGGTCTCATTGTGACTGGTTTCTCTTCATGTTGTGGGTCCTTCTCTCTCTTTTAGGTTTTGGTGCCTGGGATCATGTTTGCAGCCTGCGATTCAAACCCTTCCAGCGGATGCAGGTGCCTGACTCACTGCCATGAATGCAGTCTGTCTGTTTCTGCTAATGTAACTAGAATTCTCAGAAATATTTACCTCTAATGGCCCAAGATTTGTTTCCTCTTTGGAGAGGAACAGGATACACTGACTGAGCTTGTTGTATTCTTGGTGTGTCAGTCTTCCTAGAATCAGAGGGGTAGCCATGTTAGTCTGTATTCACAAAAACAACAAGGAGTCTGGTGGCATCTTAAAGACTAACAGATTTATTTGGACATAAGCTTTTGTGGGTAAAAAAAAACAAACCACTTCTTCAGATGCATGGAGTGAAAATTACAGATACAGGCATAAATATAGTGGCACATGAAGAGAAGGGAGTTACCTTACAAGTGGAGAACCAGTGCTGACCAGGCCAATTCAGTCAGGGTGGATGTGGTCCACTCCCAATAATTGAGGAGGAGGTGTCAATACCAAGAGAGGGAAAATTGCTTTGTAATGAGCCAGTTGCTCCCAGTCCTTATTCAAGCCCAAATTAATGCCTGATATCAGACATCAGGAATGGTAACATACAAAAGCCAGTAGGAGAACACTTCAGTCTCCCTGGACATTCAATAACAGATTTAACATTAGACATCCTTCAACAAAAACTTCAAACACAGACTTCAAAGAGAAACTGCAGAGCTACAATTCAATTGCAAACTTAACACCATTAATTTGGGCTTGAATAGGGAGTGGGAGTCTTCCTAGGACAGGGGTTCTCAAACTGGGGGTTGGGACCCTCAGGGGGTCCCAAGGTTATTACATGGGGGGTCGTGAGCTGCCAGCCTCCACCCCAAACCCTGCTTTTCCTACAGCATTTATTATGGTGTTAAAAAAGTGTTTTTAATTTATAAGGGGGGTTGCACTTGGAAGCTTGCTATGTGAAAGGGGTCTCCAGTATAAAAGTTTGAGAATCACTGTCCTAGGAGACTTTCTCACCTTTCTGTGTCCTCCCTCAAACTCCTGATATTAGCAGCTGGAGGGATGATTCCTGGTGGAAGCTCTAGAGATTGCCTATCACCTTTCCCTGTTAAAGGAGAGTTGTGGGCAGTTCCTGATGGAGCTGCACAATGCATGCTGAGTCTATGCTGTGTGATAATATTTTCTGTCTCTCTCTTTCCCCTAATAGGTATGGGATGCCTGTTCAGAAGCCATGATAATCTTTGATAAAAACAACTTAGAAGACATGGGTTATGTAGTGGAGAACAATGTCATTATGTCTGCTCTAACCAAACAGTTAGATGCAGTGTCAGGTAGGCGATAATTGCTTTCATTTTTTATTCACAGTGTGGGAGCTCTCAGTGAGTTGCATTCAGCAGGGAGCTCTGGAACAGGGGAAGAGAGAGGGAGGAAATCCATTCAGCAGATAACTCGGAGGTTTATGGAGAAGTCAGTCCCTCTGGGTTAGGAAGAGGTACTTGTTCTTGGTGGAACTTTATCTAAGCCTTCTATCTTGTGTCCTTTTCTAGACTTCACGCATGCACTCACTGTGGTATCTTATGTTTTGTTGTGAAGCGTCTTTAACTTTCAACTCAGCTATTTGGGAGATTATCAGACTCTGCAGTGATGGGGGCAATACAAGTGCCTAGATTGCTTCATTGTGCCCTAAGGGTAGGTGTCAGTGGGGTCAGCTCTGAGAGTCATTGTGTTGCTTAGCTGTGTCTTGCCTTTTGCTCTCTTTTGTAACTTTCCTTTTCTCATGTCTGTATCATGCTGTGACCCTGCTATGTTGTGTTCCATCAGATCAGGTGGAGGTTCTCTACAGGAGCAGAGCAGTTGGGTATACCTGGCCCCTTTCCTGTCATCTCTCTGACACAAGCCCTTGGGTCAAAATTGACTTAGCTGATGGACGCAGACTAGAGACCAAACTGCTGGTAACTAAACTTCCATTTTCTTTGTATCAGACACCGTCTCTTGCCAAGTTCTTTCCACTGGATTTAGTTCTGATTTTGTGTGTGGTGCTGCTCCATCAGTGGGGAGGGTTTGAGTGAGGGGAACTGCTGACTGTGTCAGAGATACTAAGGGGTAATGTCAGTAGCCTTCTTTGTGGCTAGCTGAAGAGGACTGTGCTAAATTAGAGTAGGGCTGAAGAGGCTGCCTCTTTGTTGCAGTATTCTCATTTATTTAAAAGAAACCACATATCCAAGTGCAAATGGGAGGCCTTTGCTACTTTGTTGAGTTAGCTACTCACTGCAGATAACAAGGGCTGGAATGCTGATTTTTTTTTTCTAAAGCCGTTGATGAGGTTTCCTTGTTTCTCATCCCCTTACAGATTGGTGCAGATGGTCAGAACTCCATGGTTCGGAAAGCAGCTGGAATTCAGAACATCCACTATCAATATGATCAGTCAGCTGTGGTTGCTACTCTGCTCTTGTCTGAGGTGAGATCCTGCAAGTTCCTGAGCTGCAGCGTCTGTGCAGGTTAAGTAGGTGATGCAAGATCAGCAGTTCTCATCAGTCCTCATGTTTCTTCATGTTATAGGCCACAGACAACAATGTCGCATGGCAGAGATTCCTCCCTTCAGGGCCAATTGCTCTTCTCCCGGTAAGAGACAGTGACTTTTGACTCGCCCATCTTTAACTTTTTGGTCCGTTTATTTCTAATCACCTTTCTTTTACCTTTCCGTGCCTAGTTACATTGCCTCTGTCTTGCCTCTAGACTTTTCCTTCTTTCTATGACTCTTGATCTCTCTGTCTGTAGTTTTCCCCCCCTCTAATTCTTATTTATTTTTATGGGTTTGGAGCCCCTTGCACATATTGGTTCTGGGATTGGTGGAGTGAAGGCCCAGGTCCGAATTAGCATGTGGGTGGGGCCTGGGCCCTTCCCTGGATTGGAATGTTGGGGAGCCTTGCACAGATTATTTTTCTGTCTCTTGATACTGACTCTTATGGTTCTTTTGGATCAGCTCTCTGACACTGCCAGCTCTTTGGTTTGGTCCACATCTCATGAACATGCATCACAGCTTCTTAGTATGGATGAGGAAAGCTTTGTGGACACCATCAACTCTGCCTTTGTGAGTATCATCGTTTCATGAGGATGCAGAGCTGACTTTCTTGCTGTGATAAAATAGATTTCTGTAAATTAAAGAAAGGTGGCCATTTTGGTCCCTGTTTATTCCATCCTATTATACAAAAAGTACTCAGTGAAATTAAGATGGCAACTTTAAAATGAGTAAAGGGTAATATTTATTAATGGAACATATTAATAAGGTTCAAAAAACATTAGATGCCTGTCTAAATAAGAATAGCTTCGGCAGTGACCGTAGCTAGAGTAAAATAAGGACCGTCAATCCTTCTCCTTCGGTGTAATTACCAGGATTTTAGGGTGGGAAGAAATGTCCCTCTGATGGGATACCACTGCAGGTAAGTGCATTATGGAAGACTTGCGTCTTCCTGTGACAAATCTGGAATTGACCACTGTTGTTCTGACATGTATGGACCTAACATAATTAATGTATTATGGAAGTTGCAGTAAGTTGACTTGGAAGAAAAGCATGCTAGTGTGTGCTGAAAAACATTACATGGGTAGGCCTGATCTGGTCCTCATTTTAAAAGCTGAACAGGTTGAGCCTGGTTAGTTCTTGAATTGGAAGCTCTGAAGAGAAAGATATATATGGTCCTTTTGTCGTGGACAGCAGCTCCTCTTCAGTCTCCTACAGAATCTCACCCTGTAATTCTAGACACACTTCCTTCCCCACCATTTTTTCCACATATATTTATATAAAAATAACAATTTGTATGCAAAACCTGTGAGTGCATTTTTACAATGCAGTTGTGCTTTGAGATGGCACTCCCTTTGACTATCCTAACTCATGCAGTCCCAAGGCTCCGACAACTCTTAGTCAGGGCAGGAATTCCTGGGACGCCCACAAGCTTACTACTTCAGTTTATTTTCCACAAAGTCTAACTTGCTCTTTAATAAAGAATTCTTCATTTTAGTCTTGTGTGCATTCATTGTATGCTCTGACTTGTGACTCTTCTGTCATTCAGAACAGGTTAATTTGCATTAAGGTAGCTTTTGACTTTGAATCTTTTTTTATTTGTTGATTATTAGTACATATCTTGCTCAAATAGAAAAGTATAGGCTCTCTCTTTTGCCTGCTATAATCAATACTTGTGAACTTGTATGGATACTAACCAGGCTGTATAACTAGTAGATAAAGTGTCTGATCTAAATGCACGAGCCTTGAAAGCCTATTACGATTTTACTTTTACTAGATTTCTATTCACCTTTTCATTAGTGCAGTTACAGGCTGACATTCTTAACACTTTAAGTCAATCAAAGTCTCACTAAAACATTTTAAAAAAAACCTGAGATGGGACATCTTCACATGGGAGCTCTATTAAAACACCTCTCAGAGAGAGGGTCACCCTTGGTGTCTGAAGTTAGATTAGCAGTGGAGATAGTAATGGAGAGTGAATTACTTTTCAAAATGATAGGAGGGGCAGGCTCTTCTTGGTCTAAGATGGTCTTCTAGGCTGTAATGAGGATGATCTTGTTTGCTGAATGGTTAGAACTGTGTATTTGGAGGCTTTTGTTCATTTATGCATCAGTCTGGTATTTATTAGGCCATGTTGCTTTTTGGTGTTAGTAAAGGCAGAATGTGCCCTTTGGGGTAGGGAATCATGTCATCCCTTGTGCTTGTTCAGTGCCTAGTATGCTGTGGACACTACACAAAACAAAGTGTTTTGTAATTTTGTTGGGACACCCAGAAGCCTTGGGATTTGGGGCAACATATAAATCCGTCTTTATTGTTATTCAGTGGAGCAACCTACACCACTCGGACTTTATTGATACTGCTGGATCCGTGTTCCGATCTGCTATTTCTCTCCTGATGCCATCAGGCACTGCAGCCCGCCAGCTGCCCCCAAGCATTGCCAAAGTGGAGCCAAAGAGCCGAGCTGTGTTTCCTCTTGGAATGGGGCATGCCACAGAATATGTCCGGCACCGGATGGCGCTTATTGGGTAAATTGCTCATTGGGGCTGCAGGTGTCATGGTTTGTTTTTTTTATGGGAAAGCAGGCCATTTCTGGTTCCATAAAAGGTGCGTTTGGGGAATGAAGCGAAGCATCTCTGGCACAGCAGGGTGTGAATTATTCAGGGAGGATGATAGTTGTGGTGCCAGACATGTTCCTCTCCCAGTTAACAGGTGGAGAAAGTGGATTACATCTCGAGCCATGGAGTGGAGAGGTTCTTCAAGGAAAAAGGCAGGCAGAGTATGTGGAGCGGTATTAGGTGTCAGATACTTGTTAGATGAGGTGTGTGTATATATAGAGGGCTATAAGGAGGGGCTTATTAGACAGAGGAGATGAAGCGTGTGCTATACCAGCAGTTCTCAACCAGAGGTCCTGGGCCCCCAGGGAGCTGCGAGCAGGTTTCAGGGGGTTCGTCAGAAAAAACCAGAGAGCAGGGCCAGCACTAGACTCACTGGAGCCCAGGGCAGAAAGCTCAATCCCGAGCCCCACTGCCCGGCGCTGAAGCCTGAACAACTTAGCTTTCCAGTGCCCCTTGCGGTGTGGGGCCCTGGGCAATCGCCCTGCTTGCTACCCCCTGATGCCAGCCTTGGCTTTTAATCTACTGAAAAACAGCAGTTGTAGCACAGGTAGGCCATGAAATTTTTATAGCATGTTGGGGGGGGCCTCAGAAAGAAAAAGGTTGAGAATCTCTGCTCTACACTGAGGGGGAAGGTACTTAGTGGGTAAGGAAAACATGGACTGTCTCTGCTCTCCTCCAGTTAGGATCTGAGATGCTCTCTGCTCTGCCCTTAGGGATGCAGCACACAGAGTCCATCCACTAGCAGGACAAGGTGTAAATATGGGCTTTGGAGATATTGCATGCTTGACACATCACCTCAGCACAGCAGCCTTCAATGGGAAGGATCTGGGTAAGGATACATAATCTATGGCAATAATTTGAATATCCCCTTCTCCAAGTCTCCCAGCATATCTGAACTTTATTTTAGAGAGTGAGCTCTTCAGGGCAAGGATTGACCCAGTTTGTTTCCTGTCTACCTCTGGGCACACTGGTGTCTCATAACATGAATCCGCATATTCATAAACTGGGAGAAGCTGGGGTGTTCAAACTTAATCTGTGGACCAGACAGAGTGATGCTCCTGGGTGCATTTCCCTTCCCAAAACCCATCCTGTGTTGCCTAGTTTACAGAATGTTCCGTTCTGCTGGCCACTGGTGTAAGGAGATGTGGGAATAAGGGCTGCTGAAGGGAACAAGAAGAAACTCTTGGATCTTGCTATTTGCTGACAGAACAGCACCTTTTTAAGATGAATCTAGAGGGTGCAGAGATCATTGGGGTGTGTTGGTGTGTTTTGGGTCCCTGTGGAGGTCATTATGTCAGTGGCATGAGCAGTTAGGATTGCGATTTAATTCTCCCCTTCCTTTTCCAGGCTCCATAAAGCACCTCTTACAGTTTGAGACAGACCGTCAGAGGTATAACCTCTCTTTAATGGCTGCTATCGACTTGTTAAAGAGACTCTACTCCACAAGTGTCGCTCCCTTTGTGCTGCTGAGGACATGGGGATTACAAACAACAAATGCCTTGTCTCCAGTCAAAGTAAGAGGCACTGTTAGGACGCTACAAATTAACTTGTGGTGATACAATGAGCCGAGTCACTAGCAGATTCAGCAGGAATGACATGCTGTGTTCAAATGGCATGTGAATGAGGCAAACCAAAGATGTATTTGGCTTGAGTGATTGATTTTTTTTTTTTTACTTCCTTTCCTTAAATGAGAGATGATATCCATGGGGTAGAGTGAAGGAGGATGCAGCAGCGTTCTCTGCTTTGTTTCTAAATATTTGTCTTTGACTGGTTCACGAGTGACATGTTTTTTTTTTCCCTTTCCCTCTCTAGGAGCAGATTATGTCCTTTGCCAGTAAGTAGTTTCTCCATCTAGCTAGAGCTACAGTTCACTGGTGACTGCTGGGAACCTGAGATCTTTAACCCTCTGAGGACTGTATCATGTCTGGTTTGGAAACATGTATTTAAATAGTGTCTTTGAAGAATAACACAAACAGGAATGAAATTTTTTTTCTTACAACATATGCTCATCTTTGCTGAAGTTGTTTGTTCTGCTCTCCAAGGACCAATTCCTGTCCTGTGGCACCAGTAGTTTCAGCCACTGAATCATCTTTGCTATGTGCTTTCATATAGCAGCGGCCCTTTTAGCCTAAGGCTGAAGAGGCAGTAAATGTACTGTTTCCCCTATACCTTGTTGCACTGTGGTGCTGATGTGATCCTCTCCCTCTGGGTTGTCAGCCTCTAGCTGCTGGAGCAAGATCTGGTGCCAGAGGTGAGCGTGGTTTGCAGTAGGGAAGCCAATTCAGGGTAAGACTGACTCTGTAAGCCCAAGCTTGCTTCCTCTTCCACAGGCAACCCCCTCTTGGGAGGGCCGAGGGGTGTCTAATGGAGGGCTGTGCGTGCCATCCTGTTTCTTTGGTACTGAGGAGTAACAGTGTAAAGGAAAGGAGGAAAACTTCATCACCAGGGTTTGAATCCAAGAACATTTTGTTAAAAATAGCTTTTTAATTACTAAAATAGGCATTTGAGTGGCCTTGTCTTAATGTTCCAAACACCAGGCTCCTGCATTAGACAATTAATTGGATTACAGCAGTAAGTAACATGAGCACTGGATTTATATTTTATAGCAGTGCTATCATGTACATTTAACTAATATCAGGAATTAACATTACAAAGGGGACTTAAATGTGAGTTTGTGACTGAAAGCAAACTCTCAGGCGATGCCTGCACTGCGAGTGAGGGGTGTGACTCTCCTGCTCACATATGCATACTCACACTAGCTGTCATTGAGCTAGTGGGAGTATAAATAGCAATGTGGCAGCGACAACATAGGTAGCAACAACGGAGGCCCAGCTGAGCCATGCCAAGAACATACTCATGGGTTTTAGGCGGGTCTTTACTAGGTCTGTCTCAGCCATGACTCCCCTGCCGCTACCACAGCTACACTGCTACTGATACACCTTGCTAGCTCAACAAGTATGTCTACACGAGCAGGGGAATCACACCCCTAGCTCTTAGTATAGACATAGCCCTAAGCTCTACAGTCACTTCTGTTAGAGTCAATGTCCTTTATCCAGGCACTTTCTCCTCTCCAGCAATGATGCAGATCAGGACCCTTCTCTTACAAGGCTACTTTGTGCTCATTAGTAAGTCTCATTGCACTAGGGTAGGTATGGGGACTTGAAGCAGGTGAAGTCCAACTCACCTCTGGGATAATTCAGATGAAAATTTAGGATTCTATCCTGCAGCGTTTTGTGCAAGGACTGCACAATTGGGCCCTTGATTAGCAGCAGCAGTAATGCTTCAGTTAACAAATTGTACAACTGAAAGATCAAGGCCCTGAGCATTCCAGACTTAATGCAACTTTGGTACAGAGAAAGCAAATTCTCCCAACGGAGTCTGTAGTGCCTGAGCTTGATACTAAGAACACAGAAAGAAAACTTACTCTGAACTGTACTCGTGCTGTTCTCTAGTCTACCCCACTCCCCAAACACAATCAGTCCTTTCCCTAAGTTCTCCCAAGGGCTTGAACATATGGAGATGATGGTAGGTCTTCTGTTGCCCTTGTCTCACTCTCTCCCGTTGCCTTCCAGCTCTAGATGCAGCTGGCCTCATTCCTGCTCCTAAGGTCAGGTCTAAAACCAGCAGCAGGCTACGTGGCACAGCAAGGGCTCAGATTAGTGGGTGACTAAAACTGCTAGTTCTTGGATGTCATGTAGCCAGGCTATTGATCACTTCATCCAATCTTGTAGTCAGTGAAAATTCCAACACAGGAAAAAAAGTTTGCTGAAAGCAAGATTTATAGGTAGTAGTAGATGCATGCACTCTCCTAGTAATGTGTGCATGGACTGTACTGCTATTACCTCTGGCAAATCATACAGAACAGTCATTTCCGCATGAGGATGTGGTAAAGGTTTCTTACATTCCCTGTATACCACAGGCCAGTTCTGAGGTATTTTACACTAGAGGGACTGGCCTGTTTTACTAGGAGGTTGCAGGGGAATTTCTCAGGTCATTATGGGAGCTTTGCCTCACCTCAGGTGGAAGAGACGGGGCAGGCAGTTTAGCATGAGAGGGAAAAGACTGCCACTGCCAGGCTGTGCTGAAGAAGCAAGCTGGCACTGAGCCTCTGCAGGGATGGGTGATGGGCCATCTCGTGAGAGCCCTTTTTGCTTCCAAATGTAAACCTCTCTTTTGTTTCCACAGAGGCATTTGGGGTAGGAGAGATTACAATTGCCACTTTTGAAACACTATTAAACAACTGAGTATTGTCATGCCAGAGTGCCTGGGTTGGGGGAGGGGATGGGAGGAAATACTGCAAAGCTACAACCCCTTCCTTGAGTGCTTGGTTTCTACAGACCAACTGTATAAAATATTAAACACACATTTCTCTACTCCAGTGCAGGGACTTGCCATGAGTCTTGTACTAAGAGTATGGTTGTAAGGGCCAGCCACATTCTCTCCCCCTTCTCCCCCCCAAGTAGCTTAGGTTTATGTTATCAGCCCAACCCTGCAAAATTATTATTATAGTTCCTGCTCTTATTGACTTAAAGTTCAGTGGGTTAAAACACAAACCCGAAGGAGGGAAATGATCTGTCTGATTCTAATTTGAACGGGAACCAAGTTACCTCTACTCCCATTTTCCTCTCCCTTTCACCTCAAGTAAGTGAAAAACCATCTCTTCTTGTCTCACCATAGCTCCTTAACCAGCATCCTCTGAAGAGAGAGCTGATTTTTGGTTCCATGCCAGTTCTATCTTACTCAAGACTGGTCAGAGGGGAGAACAGGGAGGGAGAGGCACAGGCTTCTAGACCAAGAGAGCCAACCTAGCCACCTCTTGCTTTCTGCTTCATACCTGCCCAAGAAGCACTGGCCTTGGAACTAGCCAATCCTGAAAGGTTAAAAGCCCTCAGTATTAAGCAGTTTAAGGGCTAACACATTGGGGATTTTACTCTGCATTGAATGCATGTGTTATGTTTGAAAATTTATATTTTTTAAAAATTCTCTGGGCCAAACTTCAGTTCTACATGTAAAAATGATCAAGCATCATCAGCCAAAGGTTTGTGGTTTGCCAGGGCATGACAAGCACTCTGAACTGCTGGTACAATGGGGCATCTATGAATCCATTCACTGAAGCTGTGTCTGGGCTGCTTATAAGCACAATCTGCTTCAAGGCTGCCTAGTTGGAATTTAGGCTCTTTGGCTTTCAGGAAGATTTTGTATCAATTACGGCAATGAAGTTATTTAGAAACCATACTATGGCTGCTCTCGTTGCAGTTGGGAACTGCTTAGTCCTTGGGGAATTGATTCCATAGCTTCAACCCATGTTTTGCCGTAGGACTGACTCCTGCTGAGCTATGCAGTTGGAAATTTGAACTTGCCCTCTCTTCCTTCTGGAAAGGCCAATGTTCTGTAGGGGGTGCTGGCTCAGTAGGAGAGCCCCAGAGACTGCAGCAGGTGAAAGGTGGCACCCAAGGCCCAGCTTGTCTCTATGTTGTTCACTTTCTTTGTTAACTATGAAGAAACAAAAGAAATCAGTCATTTGCAGCATTTCTCCCAGACTTATACAGCTGCCACCATAGACCAAGAGCAAGCTGATGGGTAGATGCACAGAATGGCAACAACCTCAAAGAGCTTCACTCGCTACTCTGCAAAGGAAAACACAATGGATATTGCCTGGAAGCAGCAACCTGAACTGCTAGTGTCCAGGAACATCTGTTATAGAATCAGATGGACTTTAAAAGAACAAATACTAACTGTCTCTCTCCTTTGAGGTCAGTTGCAACAACTAGGGGGTGGGGGACTGCTTGGTCAGCATAGATTCCTGCTTTCCTTTAGGTGTTTTACTCATCTGTAGCCCACTGTACAATCTGGACCAGTATATTTTCAGTTCTTTAACTTTGTCTCCCTCTGCACTTTCCAATACTACTCCTCACTGTCCTGCTGCCTTCTTGCTAGCCTCCACTGGTCCCTGGCCTCACAATCATACTGAAGACAAGAATTTAAGAAACAAGTGATGTGGGGGAAAAGGGTGAATATACTGGGAAGCAAAGTGAACAGTCTCAGCCTGCTCTCCACTGTAGGAAATCCTCCCCAACCCCAGACTGCCTCCCCACAGACCTGCCTAAAATCCTCCCATAGCAATAAATTGTTAAGTGTTCTCCACCTGGGATCTGGCCAGTTACTTGAGGAGGAAGTGCTAAGCAGAGATTGGCACTGTGAAGAAGAATAAAGCCCACAGAACCTCCTTCCACAGCCAGACAGAACTTGGGCCACAGAGAAAAAATGGGATAAACACACGAGTTCTTGTTTTCTTAATTCCTGTTTCATGATTGGTAAGAATAATAATGCCCCTGAGCTGACCTTTCTGAAGGAGCTGGATTAACCTTCATAGTGCTTAGGTTCAAGAGGTTCTACACATGGAAACTGCACAACATGAGGAGGGCTGGGATCAGATGTCCTGGATGGATGGAGGAAGCAAGTGCTTCATGGGGGAGGGAAGATGGTGGGGAAGAGATTGGGTGGGAGTTAGCAGCTGGTGAGAATATAAACCTTCTGCTGCCAAATTTCTCTTCCTCTTCTGCTGCTGCTGTCCATGTCCAAGATTATCTCACCTGAGGCTTTAATTTCCTTCCATATCAAATCCAATCTTGTTTCAGTGAAGACTCTGCTTCTATCTCCTCTCCTGTTGCTCTCCACATCCACTCAGTGTGCACATCTACTTCCCTTCGTACCCTCTGAATCGTTTCCCCACAAATACCTCTGTGCCTTCTCCCATGCTGCTCCCTCTTCTTGGAACAGCCTCCTTGATCCTGTTCCCCATGCATCCTCTCCTCCTCCTCTTTCACATCCCTCTGCAGCCACTTTCTAACATTTCTTCCACCTGAACCCTCCCTCCTATACCAACCTAATAAAAACGTGTCCACTATGAAACAAGCAACCTTATCCCCTTATTAGAGGTAAATTTTGTTCTTAACTCACTTATTGTCATCTCTCTCTCTCCAGCAAGACCTGTCATATCATCTGTACTGGAAAGTTTTGGGGGGCAGCAATTATTCTTTGCACAGTGCCACCCACACCTACAGCCCTATATACAAATGTCAGATAATAGCATCCAGCGTGTGGCTGAGAACTGGAAGGTAGGAAATTGGGAAGAGCTTGAATGCATGTGGCCAGAAGGAGAGAGGGAAGTAGCTGTTCAAAAAGAAGAAAGTCAGCTGGGCCTGCGTGTCCAGTTTAGGTAGTGGAAGGAAGGTCGGGAGGGGCTCTGCCAATGGGCATTTGTTCTGGGAGTTTGTAGAGTGCTGGGAAACTGCAAGGTGTATTGTGCTACTTACAAGGGAAGAGCAGCTGCCAGCAAGTGCCTCAGTGCAAATGACAAAGGACATGTACAAAGCAGGCACAGCCACAGGAACTTAAGGGTCCAGAGCAGAGTAAAAGCCAAGAGCCTTTGGCTCATGTGCACATCAAATACATTCCCTTCCCTCTGTGACTAGCAGCACCCAAGTTAAGTCAAAGTAGGAGAATTTCTCAAGTCTAATTTTATTTTCACCACTGATACTGTCGAGTCCTCAGAGCTTCCATGTTGGGGTTGCACATACTGCAGAGGAAAGCTTTTGTTCATAACTATTTATACTGAATACATTTTTTTAAAATCAGGAAATTAGTTCTGTTAGGTTTTGAAAACTTCTTGTATTATTAAACAAAATCTAAATTTTGGGTAAAATTTGAGTTGAGAAGATCACCAGGAAACGACAAAATGTCTGGAAGTTTCTGTTACTTAATTCTAGGTCACCATAACCAACAGGCCAGTGGCTATATTCAATCCCTTGCCAAAGCAGTGATTCTGTGAAATGCAGCCTGTCTCATCCCACCACTGTGTATGTAGAGGGAAGAGGTGAGATTCCATGAGCCAGAGTGTTAATGCATCATCTTCTCTCAAGATACAGGAAAGCTCCTGCTAGGTCCTTGCAATGCTTCTCTCACCTGTAAGAGTGTGTTATCCCCAAATCCAAAGCCTTCTTTTAGTAATGCAGTGATGTAACTGAGATCCATACACAGGAAAGGGCTGGCGGAGGTGTACCTGTCCAAGTTATCACACACTGGGGGGGAAGAGAGAGAGAAAGAGGACTCAGAAGGGTATTCATTAGTAGAACACTTGACTAAACAGCACATCTAATCAGAGCCCATGGCACAGGTGCTGAGCACAAACCCTTCGCTTCCATGTACAGGGAATCTGAGTCTGCCCAGCTGTGCCAGGGATTAGCACATTAGTATTTTATGTTCAAGGTACTTCTCTTGTTTTCTTTGGACACCGTTATGAACACCTCTTAACTCAGCAAGAGCATTCACACAGCTCTAGTGAAAGCTGAGTCAGCTTTTGATGAACATTAAAGCTAGAAGTGAGCTCTTAGGTTACCTACTCTTTCATCAAAGGACACACCAACCCAGATCATTCCTTGTCTAGTCCTCTCACCTGGAATCCCCCCCCCAATGACTTAGATTCCACCATATACGATACTAAACTGGGAGGAGTGGTAGATACGCTGGAGGGGAGGGATAGGATACAGAAGGACCTAGACAAATTGGAGGATTGGGCCAAAAGAAATCTGATGAGGTTCAATAAGGATAAGTGCAGGGTCCTGCACTTAGGATGGAAGAATCCAATGCACCGCTACAGACTAGGGACCGAATGGCTAGGCAGCAGTTCTGCGGAAAAGGACCTAGGGGTGACAGTGGACGAGAAGCTGGATATGAGTCAGCAGTGTGCCCTTGTTGCCAAGAAGGCCAATGGCATTTTGGGATGTATAAGTAGGGGCATAGCGAGCAGATCGAGGGACGTGATCGTCCCCCTCTATTCGACATTGGTGAGGCCTCATCTGGAGTACTGTGTCCAGTTTTGGGCCCCACAATACAAGAAGGATGTGGATAAATTGGAGAGAGTCCAGCGAAGGGCAACAAAAATGATTAGGGGTCTAGAACACATGACTTATGAGGAGAGGCTGAGGGAGCTGGGATTGTTTAGCCTGCAGAAGAGAAGAATGAGGGGGGATTTGATAGCTGCTTTCAACTACCTGAAAGGGGGTTCCAAAGAGGATGGCTCTAGACTGTTCTCAATGGTAGCAGATGACAGAACGAGGAGTAATGGCCTCAAGTTGCAGTGGGGGAGGTTTAGATTGGATATTAGGAAAAACTTTTTCACTAAGAGGGTGGTGAAACACTGGAATGCGTTGCCTAGGGAGGTGGTGGAATCTCCTTCCTTGGAAGTTTTTAAGGTCAGGCTTGACAAAGCCCTGGCTGGGATGATTTAACTGGGAATTGGTCCTGCTTCGAGCAGGGGGTTGGACTAGATGACCTTCAGGGGTCCCTTCCAACCCTGATATTCTATGATTCTATGATCTCTCTTAACACCTCATTTCTTAACTGAATTTTTCCCTTGTGATTTTAGGTTGTTACTAAGTGCTAGCCCAAATGGAGGCCTCGAGATTGAGCCTTCCACCCTTTCCTTTTGGCTAATTCCTCACAGGTCCAATAGCTGGGAGACAGTTACACTGCATCTGTAATGGGCGCAGTCGCTTCTCTTAGCTGTAAGGATATTACAGACCACCAGCCAGGCACAGGTTATATACGAACCTAGCCAAGCAGACAACCACTGCTAACTCCAAGTCCAAATCTAAGGAACAGCCTTTTTTCAGCCTAGGTACAGAATGCCACACCCCAGTGATCAGCTAGGATGTAACAGGCCAATACGTTGGCTGCATGTACACAAACAAAGTCTTAATACACTCTTTATACCCAAGGGGACTCCCTACTTTTATCAACCCCCCCACCCATTGTGGTTTGCTATATAATAAATATTTGACCAAATATGAAATTCCGCATTACACACTATACTATAGAAAATGTTTATCTACATATTAACAGTAACAAACCTATTAATCTTACTATTTGACAGAGATTTTCCTTGTTTACTCGGATTGCGTTTGGCAGGTCACAATGACATCTTCTTTGACTTGTACCCAAATCAGGGACATTCAGGGGCATTCCAAAAACTGAACAACAGGATATTTAGTAAGCCAGAAAGAAACCCCTTCCCAAAAGGGTTATTCAAAGGTCTTATTGATCACAACAAACTAGGCCAACAATTATATTGCTTATGTACTGCTGGCCAATATATGTTCCATTAAATATACTTAGGCCCCTACAATCTTACATGCAGTAAGTTCACCACATCTCTTTCACTTCCTTACACACTGGCCTCTTTATACACGTCTCATTTCCACCTTAAAAGCACCTTGGGGTGTTTATAAATCACCATAAAATTCATAAAAATTCTCTTTGGACTGAAACTTGGTCACAAGGTCACAGCCCATGACTTTCCTTTTTTAAAAAAACAAATCCATAATAAATGCTAAGGTTGTTTTTGATACAAGTTGTGAAGGTTTTCCACCTGTACCACTCAGAAACGACATATTCACAACTGAAGACTTGCCATCCCTCCCTCCATATTGTGGACTTGGATATTTTCAGGTTAAAAGGTCACACGGTGGACAGAAAGACTACTTACCACACAGTTGTAGTTCTTCAAGCTGGGAGTTCCTGTATAGATGTATATGCTCTGGGTCTGCATGCAAGTTTGGAACCTTCTAACCAGCAGCTATAGTCTCCTCAACACCACGTACAAGCCCCAGGATATAAAAGGGGCCATATGTGGCCCCTACTACCACTTAATTCCTTCTACTAAATCAAGATTCTATGGCAAAGACTAAGACGACTGGGAAATGTGAATCCCATACAGGCCATCATCTCACAGAGATGCTGTTCCGGGTAAGTAACAGTTCTTCCTCCTCTCAAGCAAGAATTGACTATGTGGTCCACCACTATGGAGAATTGAGATGTAGTCGCAGCCCACTACAGAGGTGAGCAAGAGAAGCACAAATGTGATTTGGGGAGGATTATGGATAATTAATAGATGGATTAAAGTGGCAATCAGAGCCCATTTTAGTTAAAAATTCTGCGTGTGGGCACAGAAACACCTTACTCTTATGGAACAACATACATGGGGGTGATCAGCCAGCAGGTCTTGGATCTCGCTCTTTGGGCTAATGTCGCTATCAGGAACACCATATTCAATGATGGATAGAGCAATGAACAACATGACAACTCAAACTGCACTGCCATTAGCTTTGTAAACACCAAGTTCAAGTCTCAAGATGGTGATTCATGAACAGATGGAAACACATGAATCAGGCCCTTCAAATATTTTTTCATAATAGGATGTGAAAACTGGAGGATCCACGCATAGGAGGGTGAAAAGCAGAAGTGGCTTCCAGGTGAACTTTAACAGAATTCAAAGAGAGTCCAGGTTGTTTGAGAAATAACGAGTTCAAAAGCGATGGGATGTGGGACTAACAAGGGTCATCATTCTGCTAAGCTCAGACATGAAGTCCAGAAGTCCCTCTTGATTTTAATACAGTAGATCCACTTCCTGCCACAATGATCCTTATGAATGCAACACACACCCTGAACTGTAAGGCCAGTATACTTTCCGTCTTCAAATTCCTCTTCAAGACTTGCTTCTACTGCAACTATTACAAGAAATGAGTAAACTGATAATGGATACATGACAGGGCAGCGAGGGATGGATGGAGGGAGCAATTGGGCATAGCTGATCTGTATTTATTTTTTAAATCAATCCCATGTCCTGTACTGTGTATAATTATTGCACATATTGCCATGGTCTCCTTTTCCCATACCTCTCACGTTTCACAATATTTACCTTCTTTAGCTTTCCTTTCAAAATCTCTCACTTCTAGAGCTCCTCCTTTTTCATAATCTGAAAAGTAAGAGATGAGAAAGCACCATCAGAGGTCTTAAAAAAAAATCTCAAACAAAAGCTTAAATTCTGGAGCATAACTGAGGCAAAGGGTAGGTTCTGCAGTACAGAAGACACAGAGCTGCAGAGGGTAGAACACAAGAAAGTGAAAGTCGTTATCTACAGAGTCTGCATGCAGCATAGTTGTAGATGTGTCAGTCTCAGGATATTAGAGAGACAAGGTGGGTGAACCAATATCTTTTATTGGACCAGCTTCTATTGGAGACTGAGAGAACCTTTGAGCCGCACAGAGCTGCTCTTCAGGTTTGGGAAAGGTCCTCCAAGACAAACTGTGTTGGGGGGACTCAACTCCATGTTTATTCCCTGAGTGTGCTTCTTCCTATCCTCCATCAAAGCCACACAGGTGGCCCATCTTCCCACAGCCTCTTCTTCCCACTCCTCATGCCAGGTAACCTCAATGCCTCAGTTTCCCTCTCCTAGATAATGAACATGCACATCATCACACAAGAGCTCTCTATCACAAGCTGATTTACCTATCAGGTCAGTGTCAACAGCTCGATCGTAATAATAGGAGAAGGCATAGAAGGAGCTTCTGCGAATCTCATCTGGCTTGTGCAATTTCCCTTGTACGACCTTCACCACTTCTGAATAGCAAGGCTCAAATCCTGTTTCCCCTGCCAGGGCAAACACACAAAAATGAACCCACAGAGTCAGATCAGGAGGTAGAGGAACCAGTGACAATTTGATGGGAAAGCAAAAGAGAAAGCAGAGTCCAAGGGAGAAATAAGAAAGGGTGAGAGGGAAGGGGAGAGAGAGAGAGAGAGAGAGAAGTTTAGACATACAAACCCAAGAGAAAGTTCTCTTCCATAATATCTCAGCAACTTTTAGTACATTATACTTAGAATTTCAGAAAGCTTTTGACAAGGTCCCTCACCAAAGGCTCTTAAGTAAAGTAAGCTGTCATGGGATAAGAGGGAAGGTCCTCTCATGGATCAGGAAATGGTTAAAAGATAGGAAACAGTAGGAATAAATCATCAGTTTTCAGAAGAGAGAGAGAAATAGTGGTGTCCCCCAGGGGTCTGTACAGCGACCAATACTATTCAATATATTCATAAAAGATTTGGGAAAAGGGATAAACAGTGAGGTGGCAAAATTTGCAGACAATTCAAAATTACTCAAGATAGTTAAGTCCAAAGCAGACTGCGAAGAGTTACAAAGGGGTCTCACAAAACTGGGCGACTGGACAACAATATGGCAGATGAAATTCAATGTTGATAAATGCAAAGTAATGCACTGGAAAACATAATCCCCAACTATACATACAAAATGATAGGGTCTAAGTTAAATGTTACCACTCAAGAGAGAGAGTGTGGAGTCATTGTGGATACTTATCATAGAATATCAGGGCTGGAAGGGACCTCAGGAGGTCATCTAGTCCAACCCCCTGCTCAAAGCAGGACCAATCCACAATTTTTTTGGCCCCAGATCCCTAAATGGCCCCCTAAAGGATTGAACTCACAACCCTAGCAGGCCAATGCTCAAACCACTGAGCTACCCCTCCCCCCCCCCCCAAAAAAAAAAAAAAAACACATCCGCTCAGTGTGTAGTGGCATTAGGAAAGGGTTAGATAACAAGACAGAAAATATGTAGAGGCATTATGATAAATCCATGATCGCCCACATCTTGAATACTGCATGCAGATCTGGTTGCCCCATCTCAAAAAAGATATACTGGAATTGGAAAAGGTACAGAGAAGGGAAGCAAAAATTATTAGGGGCATGGAACAGCTTCCATATGAGGAGAGATTAAAAAGACTGGGACTGTTCATCTTAGAAAAGAGATGACTAAGAGGGGGATATGATAGAGGTCTACAAAATCTTGACTTCTGTGGAGACAATGAATAGGAAAGTGTTATTTATTCCTTCACATAACACAGGACCTAGGGGTCACCCAATGAAATTAATAGGCAGCAAGTTTAAAACAAACCAAAGGAAATATTTCTTCACACAATGCTCGGTCAACCTGTGGAACTCTTTGCCAGGGGATGTTGTGAAGGCCAAAACTATAACAGTGTTTAAAAAAAGAACTAGATAAGTTCATGGAGGATAGGCCCATCAATGGCTATTAGCCAGGATGGGAAGGGATGCAACACCATGCTCTGAGTGATCTTAGCTCTGTTTGCCAGAAGCTGAGAGTGGATGACAGGGGATGGATGGATCACTTGATGATTACCTGTTCTGTTCATTCTCTCAGAAGCACTTGGCACTGGCCACTATTGGAAGATAGGATACTGGGCTATATGGACCATTGGTCTGACCCAGTATGGCCATTCTTATGCGCGTTCTCTACTCCAGCATCATACTTGGACCCAGCCAGGACCCAGGCCCAACTGTGTCACCTGGTACTATTTACCTCACATGTGTTTTTGCAGAACTGTGTATGAATCCTTCAGAGACTAGGCTGCACAGTGCACACACAGGGCTCCCACAGTGCAGGCAGAGCTCTCATTGTGATCCACTATAATCCCCAGATCCTTTTTCTGCAGGACCACTGCCTAACCAGTTATTCCCCATTTTGTAATTGTGCATTTGATTTTTCCTTCCTACATTTGTACTTTGCACTTGTCTTTATTGAATTTCATCTTGTTGATTTCAGACCAATTCTCCAATTCATCAAGGTCCTTTTGAATTCCAATCCTGTCCTTCAAAGTGCTTGCAACTCCTCCCAGTTTGGTGTCATCCTCAAATTTTATAAGCACACTCTCCACTCTATTATCCAAGTCATTAATGAAAATACTGAATAGTATCCAACCCAGAACAGAACCATGCGGGACCCCATTAGATACGTCCTCCAAGTTCGATGATCCATCAATAATGATTCTGAGTACAGATTTTCAAGCAGTCATGCACCCACTTTATAGTACTTTCATCTAGACCACATTTCCCTAGTTTGCTTATGATCATCTCAGGTGTGATGGTGTAAAAAGCTTTACTAAAATAAATCACATCTACTGTGTCCCCCTTATGCATTGGGCCAGTTACCCTGTCAAAGAAGAATATTAGATCGATTTAGCACAATTGGTTCTTGACAAATCCATGTTGGCTATTACTTATCCCCTTATTATCCTCTAGGTGCTTATAAATTGATTATTTAATTTTTTTTTTTTTGTATCTTTCCAGGTATTGATGTTAGGGTGATAGGTCTATAATTTCCCAGGTCCTTTTTTTACCCTTTTCAAGGATAGGTACAATGTTTGCCCTTCTTCAGCCTTCTGAGACCTCACCCATCCCATGAGCTCTCAGAATTAATCACTAATTTTACCTCAGTGGGACCAGTAGATCCAAAACTGCCTACCAGAGATCTACAGCATTTTGCAGTGAGAAATGGCAACTTCTATAGGGCCAGCTGCCCTGAGCCTGATCACTTCAGATTTTTCCTGCGCTATATCAAGGGATTTCCATGTCAAGGGACTTGTGACTGGCTCTGTGACCATATCCCTGAGCACTGACTGACATTCTCACAAACAACAGGGTCACAGAAAGTGTGTTGACCAAAAACACCCTCTTCCTAGGGTCTGAGGCTTATCCCACAAAAGGAAGGAACTCAAATCACCTTCTGCCAGAAACAAAACCTCCTTAATATACCTTCTCTGTTGCCACCATATTGATATCTCACTCCCCCAAAGTGCCACTCTGCCTCCAGTCGCTTCGGTAAACAAGAACTTCGGAACATCTGTCCATCCACTGCTGCAAGGAAGCCAGAGGAAAGTCAGAAAGGAGGAGCTGAGACCTCCTAATGCTCCCCCTCCCCCCAATCACTACTCCAGAGGAAGGAGAGAAAAGCCCAAGATGCCTGACAGTTTGTCCATAGGGAAATTAAGATTTGGTTAAAAAGTTAAATGCTGCACAAACTGATTCTGAATTGGGGAATAGTCTGAACTCTGGAATACGCTCCCTCCTTGGTCCTGCAAGCTGCAGCACAGCTGGGCCTCTCACCTGTTAGTGGGAAATAAATATTATTCTCCGTTTCTGGGCAGATCACTGCCTGGGAAATGGAGAAAAGGGTAAGATACAGGATGGGAAGCATGGGAAAGGGGCAGCTGGCACAAGATTAACTTCACCCACCTCTTTAAGTATCTAACATGGTTATTTCAACTGACTATACCTTGCATTTCCAGGGCTCCAAGCGTTGCTAGTCTGGCGGCTTTCAGTCCAAAGCCCAAATAGCTGCAAAAAACCCAAAACAAAACATTGCAGTTTCCCCTGGTTCATCTGACATGCCTCACACACAGCCAGCCCTAGATCTATGGCATGCACAAACTAGATTCTCTTTCTGTGCCTCCTATCCCACATTCCCCTCTACATCTTAGATGGTCTCCCTCTGCCAGGAGAAGAATTCCAAGTGCCAACGGACTAATGCAAAAACAAGGTGTTACAAAGCACACATATGGTGTGCAAATCTAAAACTAGGCAGGAAGTGGGTAGAAGAAGAATAGGAAGTTTTTGGGCAACTCAAAAAATCTGGTGTGAATTTCTGAGATTTAAAATAAAAAGCATCAGAGAGAAGAAGGGGACTTGCTGAACCAGAAGAACGAAGTAAAAAGGAGCATTAACGCGTGTACATCTCTACAAACAAATGCAATGAAAATGGGAAATAAGCAAGACGACCTAAGTCATACACAATGATGGAGATGATGATCTAACAGAAATTGGGCAACTTTAATCTATGATGCCCACAAAATATAATGTGATAACCAAGAGGGCAGTGGAGAAATACTTTGGGTAAAGATACAAGGAATGTAAAACAATAGGAAAAATGACCACAGGCATTTTGTCATACAGGCCAGAGAGAAAAAGATAGACTCCAGGACCAATTCTTGGGACACTTGACACCACAGAACTCATTACATCAGCTAAGACGACTAACGAAGTTTCTAATTATGATAATGGCCTCTTGTGCACTAGGACTGGACTGAAATCACTAACTCGTCACACTTGGCTGAGTTTTAAACTAACTGTAAATTACACGGGAAAACTGAATGGGCGTCACTGTTGACCGCTTAATAAACACCCCTGCTCAATAGCAGCAGTGGGCAATAAAAGCAAATAAACTGCTTGGATACACTAAGTATAGGTTAGAAAATAATTCTTAAAATAATTTAATGTTGTTATATCATTCAGTGGTATGCCCTGACCTGGGCTTAGTTCAATTCACCCTATCTCAGAAAGGAAATAGCAATTTCAGAAGTTGGTGACAAAAGTGCTAGAGGCCTGGGCACACTTTTATGCAAAGGAGAGATCGAGAAGACTGAGCTGTTTAATTTTGAGAGGAGCGGAACAAGAGAGGGACATGATACTGTGTAGCGAGGGGGCATGGACCCCAGCCATGACAGTAAGGGGCTGGGGGGAAGGAAGCACTATATACCTCCGGGTGGGCAGAGCCGGACCAGCCTGCCTTCCCAGCCAGAAGCAGAAGAGCGGGACATGATGCTTAAAAGGTGGGCCCTGCAGCTCAGTTGGAGGGGAGCTGGCAAAGGAGATAGATGCATCCTGCCCACTGCTGAGCCCTACGCTTGAGGACGACCCCTGAAACGCCAAGGACCCAGAAGGACTGCTAGGTCGGCCAACTGATGGGAGGACAGAGGAGCTACTTGGATTGCCACTGGCTGTGTAACCCCGGTAAGACAGAGGACCCCGTGAGACTGCAATGGGGTCATAGGAAGTAGCCCAGGGACACCAGACAATAGTCCGGTTGTATGGCCAGAATACTGGTCAGCGTGTTTAAGTGGGATCCCCGCTGACCCAGTGGCACACCCCTCCACCGCTGTCAGGGCCCAGGGCTGGGACCTGGTAGAGAAAGGTGGGCCCCGTCTCCCACCCCTTGTGGCTGCCCCACCCCTGGGGTGGCCGCTTACCCACCTTAGGCCAAGAGGCTTGTGTTTATCTGCCTGAGCCAGGAGGCCAGGCGAAAAACTGCCTATTGCTCTGCCCTACACCTTGGGTCAGACCCCGTTTACAACGGCTTGTTGCTCTGCCCTCCTTAAGGGCCAGAGCCTTATAGACTGCTTACTGCTTGGCCCTGCCCAGAAGCTCATAGACTACTGGGTTCAGAGCCCTGAAAGCGCTAGTTCCCCCTTAAGCTTTGTTGGGCAGCCAAGTGGTAGCGAGGGGGCCTGGCCCCCCCGCCGAGACTAATGGGGAGGGACCACCATGGACCCTTACATACTGATACACAAAATGTAGAACCTAAAGATGGTAGGTGAGGTGCTCCTATTTACCCTCATAACAGAGCAAGAGGATAAAACTGATCAAAGGACATTACTTTTATACAGTGAGCTTCTCAGTGACTAATAAGCCAAGCCTTTCTGGAATTGGTGGCTTGGGATGCGAGAGGTTCTGTATCCCATTTCCAGTCCTTTGACCAGGTTGTGTCTTGATAGCTGAATTACACTTTCCAAAATGGTTTTCAAGCAGATAACCTAGTCAGAAGATCAGGGCTCAACAACTCACTATGGGACAACATGGTACATCCTAGGCAGATCTCAGGCTGTGAAAGGACTGATTTTCCAGTGGAAGTGGCAGCTTCTTGCGCCTCACCTGTGTGTGTAGAGCTTGTAAGTGCTATTGAACATTTCAAATGAGGTGACAAAATCCACAGGGGTTTGCTCCAAGGTTTCCTAAAAATTAAGTAACAGTATATCTTTCAGTCCCTATTACTCAATCAAAAACCCAAAAAAAATAAAAAAAAAACCCCCAAACCTAGTGATAATATTATTGCTAATTTTCACATAGGCAGCGAGATAATTTACTGTACTCATCCAATGTGGCTACATGGAGGTATCCATCCTCCATGACAAATAACTCATAATTTTGCTATTAGGGTAGCACCCATAATGCTTCACCTATCCAGCCCTCAAAATTAGTATAGCCCATGCAGCCTTACTTCTGCCCCTTGTGAGGATGCATTATTATTTGTAAGAGTCATTAATTATATTACACAAAAAATCTAAATTAAAAGAACATTATCAAGGTTGCAAAGTCAAGCACTCAAAAACAGAATGAGGAATGGGTTCTGTTGAAAAAATAATATGTGATCATAAAATTAAAGATGCACAAGGGGTCTAAATTCTGGCATTTTTTTAGCACTTGACTTTGCAACCTTAATAATCTTCTTTCAGTGTTGTTTTTGTATGTGTAATTTCTTTGCTCTTAAAAAAGCCAACAGGGGAAAATAAAGCCATAAATTGCATCATGTACCATCATACTGACATCCCCACGAGTCATCAGCAGGCTTGGAACCTGCAGATTCACCACACAGACCTCTGCCATTTCAGCTAGTAGTGTAAATAATGGTAAGAGTAAGTTGTCGTCCTCTGTCCCTAGAGGAGGATGAGACACACACTTTGCCAGTGAGTTTCACAGGTATTTGCTGACAGTACAGAAATGGTGAAGCTCAGGGATTTTGGGTTCCATTGCAGGCTTTGAAGGAGAGTGAGCACAGACTTTTCTGCACATTCTCCCCACGTGTGATCCCGCCTCCCACAACCTGTTTCTGTCCCAGTGCTTTCTCTTCACTGCTTGAGCAAAAGGGCAGACTATTAGGAAAGATACACCAACACCACTCCGATGAAGTGAGTTGTAGCTCACGAAAGCTTATGCTCAAATAAATTGGTTAGTCTCTAAGGTGCCACAAGTACTCCTTTTCTCTTAACACCACTCAGAATTTCTTCTAACATGCAAGAAACATCCCTGGGAACCTTTTCCTTTTGTAACACACAAAGTCTAACCCGTGATAGCATGGCCTTCCCAGCCTGGGCCTAGACAACACAAGCTGCTTTTCTTTGGTTTATATCCATTTTTCTTTTCTCCTTAAACAGGATATTTTGTTTACAAGCACCAGTCATTTGAATTTCATTGTCAATATTAAAGGGAACAAAAGCAGACTGACCTTCGCAGATGGCATGCAGATGCCTGTGCTGAAAAAGTGAGTCCTCAGAGCACGTGGGTGCCTGGGCACCATTACCCATGGTTATGGCAACTCTAGCACACATGCTTGTGTCTACTCCTCACCTCAGACCGTGGCAGGAATGTGATTTGGGTTGAGGCTCCTCCCAGGTCCAGTGTCCCAACTGTCTGCTGGTTCTGGCTGTACAGCTGCCCTGCAGACAATATCATGATCAGAATAGCTGCTCTTAACTCAGAGACTGCCCATAAATCCTTAAGCCATCCTGTTATCAATGCATCACAGACCCGTACCAGGGCTGATTTGGTCCGAAGGATCCATAGCCAGATGAAGATTAGCTTCACATAATGTTGGAACATGCTGGGGTGGTGTCAGGCAGAAACAAGGGGACTGAAAGGATGACCCCCTTCCCGCAACTCATTACCACAGGGCTGGCAGACACACGGCAGGGACTGAGGGCAGAGATGAGAGATCTTCCCTCCTGATTTCAGCTTCAGTTCCATGGAGAAGAAGGGGGGGAAATCCCTACACATCCAAAAATTGTATGTGGATAAAATCCTCTCCCGCATCTCTAGCGGACTCTAGGAGAGCATAAATCCCCCAATCTGTAGCCGATTCTTGGCGAGGTACAGAAGGGGAAGAGTAAATACTTCCAGCTCTAACAAATTCTGAGAACTGATCCGGCCATTACCATTTTCCCTCAGCCAGGACAGAGGCTCTTTCTTCTAGTTTCTCCTGTTTTCTTCCCCCTCTCTGCTGCCATGGTGGAGAGGAAAGGGAAAGTAAGCCAGGCAAGGGGGGCGGGCACAGACAGGGTAGCCAACTCCAAATTCCTTCCAGTTCAAGCCTAACAGTGAGTCAAGCAGTTAATTACCTGTCAGAAAGTTCACAGTGATCCAGGCTAAAACTCCTGCAAGGAAAAAAAGAGGAACTGAAATTGCTTCTACCTCCTGCCCCCTCACGCACCCTCATACAATCTGTGAGTTTGTATTACATTATATGTGCTTTTCAGACAAACAAATAAGACAAGTTCCCTGCCCCAAACATCTCGCAATCTAACTTACACCTATAACAAAATGACATGTCATGTAAGATCAAAAGGAGGAGTGGGGAGAGGGCTTTTTGGCATCTGTGCATCTAGAGCAGAGACAAGAATTGGGCTCTGTATCACAACGATACACAAACGGTCACTGAGATAAAATAACATGTAAATTTACCTTCGGTGTTAGCTGACTTTTGAGCATTTAAATTCCTAACCTTAAAACTGCATACACATTCTTTGTATTTTAATTTTGTCGTATTTACAATTAGATCTGAAAAAACATGGATCTGCTTAGTGAGACCCAGTAAAATATGAATAACTCCTCCTCTCCTGGTCTAGCCACTGAGCTTCATTTTGGCATTGGGCGTACATCAGCTGTGGGATTCCAGCTGAAACAGATGCTGTTTGAGGAGGGAACTTAGAAAATAAAAACCTATGAAGGCCATAGCAGGCTCTACTAGGCCCCACTAGTCCTCCTCCCTGCGCATGCAATACTGTTCCCTACAGCGCACTCTCAAGGGCTACATCCCATTACCCCTAATAATACACTATGAATAGCACTAATAATTTATGTCCTTCCTTCAAATACTTACAGACTGATCATGCTCATTGTCTCTTACACCAGCATTGACTCTTTCAATCTTTCCTCATAAATAGGTCCTTTATTTTTTCTGCTATTTTCAGAACTCCCCAAATTATTACTATATTAGGGGTAATTAGTACTGGGCAAAATTTTTCAACTTTTTTTTTTGGGGGGGGGGGGGGGGAATGCAGATTTGGGTTGACCGAAAGAGTTCTCAAATTCATGTTGAATTTGCTGCATTGTTTTGGTCAAAATAAAAACCTTTTTAAAAAAATCTGAAAAAAAAGAAGATCAAAATGTTTCAACATTTTTTAAACAAAACCTTTTGATTGTCCAATTTTATTTTTTTGGTTTTGAAATTTCCTTCAATTTTATTTGAAAAGGCTCAAAATGGAAATTAAACATTTCAAATCATTTCCCCTCTCCCCCCCCCACCGACTTTTTGATACACTTACATTTTCAAAATGTTCATTTTCAGGTTGATCCCAAACAATTTTTTTAAACTTTTTGGAATTGACAGCAAACCAAAAAATCAGTTATTCACACAGCTCAAGTAGTAATGAAGAGCTCAGTACTGAATGTAACCTTTCAGATGGGTCTCATCAGCGCTACTTAAAGAGAGATTTTTCACCTCCCTATTCTGTGATGTGAGACTTCTGTGTACCTACTCCAGTTTTATCATGGCCTTTATTGCAGCTATATCATGTTGCAGACTCCTGTATAATTTGCTACCCACTCTAGTCTATAGTCTGTTTCAGCCATTCCTGGTTCTCTGGGTTTTGCTGCAACTCTGTGTTTCGGACTGTTTCTATGCTACTCTATTAGCTGTATTTCTTCAAGATGAATTTAATTATATTATTCGCCAAGCTTTCTAATATCGCTCAGGTTAATTAGTGCTGTTTCTATATCCTCATTAGTGGTTTGCAGTGCTTCCAAAATTAGTGTCATCTGCAAATTTCACTAACGAGTCTTTACCCCATCTTCTAGATCATTCATGAAGATATTTAATAAAACATGGTGTCAAGTATCAGGGGATAGCCACGTTAGTCTGTATCCACAAAAACAAGGAGTCTGGTGGCACCTTAAAGACTAATAGATTTATTTGGGCATGAGCTTTTGTGGGTAAAAAACCACTTCTTCAGATTTTAAACTCTTTGGTGCAGGGACCAACTCGATTTCTGTTCGTCCAATGCCATACAGAAACGTTTCCTCTGGTAGGATTCTCTACATTCTGGATCATATAGTGTCATCTACATAACTCTGGAACCCAACTTCCCAAGACCCACCTTCAGAAGATCCATCCATGATGCTAACACTGTTATTTGGAACCAGAAAGGGTGACTCCTCAAAGACCTCTCTCACCTGAGGAAAGGAGAGATGGTTAGATTCTCGGGGCCTTGCTCTCCACTGGGGGTGCTGGACAAAGCTTCCCCTTTCTCCCCAGACCAGTAGGAAGTAAAGCATGAATGTATGGTGTTAGGCAAAGCTTTCTCCTCCTCCTCCTCAGGGCACTAGGAAGGAAAGAAGGATGTGTACTAGGCCCCTCTCCATCCACCTTTTATGCCTCTATCAAGACAGGGGGGTGTAGGGCCACAGCAGGAGGGTTTTAAGGTCAGAGTTCTCATACACTCTTATGGAATTACAGCTGTTTTTCGCAGTTGGGACTAAGTAATGGTAGAGAGCATGGAGAAGTGAGCTACGAAAGGTACCGTAAGGAGGACCATACTATTTGCACAGAGATCTCTCACGTTACCTCTGAGAGCAGAGCCTGGGCTTTGGGCTCTGGCAGCAGCCTCAGTCCAGCTGTAGCTTTCAGGACCACTGGGGTCTCCTTCCAACGACTACGTGGCACAGCTTCTTTGGCCATTTTCAACAATCCTTTCACAGTTTCTGCACCCTAAAAATAAACAGAAGCTGTTTCTTTCACACTATTCCCTTCGACAGGCAATCAGAAAAACAATAATCACTTTAGAGCCCCCTCCTTCACCCTAGAACACTAGGCAAAGTACGTATCCCGCAACAGAGGGCCAGCAGGGCACATAGGTACCACATAAAGGGCCAGCAGGGCACATAGGTACCACAGTGATAGGCACTTAGGAAAGAGCGAGATCAGGAGGGCACATGCATCCTTAAGCGTGGGAAGAAGAGACATGTGTACAGAGCTTTTTTTTTTTTAAAAAAAAATGACAGAAAATGCAGTTTCTTTGCTCATGAAATTCTAGGCTTTATATTGGGGGGGTGGGGGGTCTGATATCTGACAAACCTGGAAGTCATGCTGTATAAAACAGCTAGTTTCTCTGGTACCATTACTGACTGAAGAGGCAAGGGGGAGGGAGCAAAGAGAGTCTCTGTAGATTTCAATACAGTGACATTGTCATGTTCTAGGTGGCAATCCAGACCAGTGAGAGATTGTGTCACTGTGCCCTGTAGCCCTGGGGGAGGGGATTCCGGGGGATGCTGCTGATCCAGGGGCTGGTGGCGGCCTGGGGTCCCCCCGCCACCGTTGCTCCATGCTGTGGGCACAGCCTGGGGCGCCGCTGCTGCTCCCAGACCAGCTGCCTGGAGCTGCTGGAGTAGCGGCTGGTGCAGCTGGCCCTGGTGCCGCTCCAGCTGCTCAGGCGGACATAGGGTCAGCCACACCAGCTGTTGCAGAAGTCATGGAGGTCCTTGATCTCTGTGAAAGATTTGCAGCCTTACTGATGACATCAAGAAGGCTGACACATTTAATGCCCATTTTGCTTCAATCTTGACTGAAAAAAAAAAAAAAAAAAAAGGGAAAAAGAAAAAGATACATTTTGACCAGATACTTAACACAATTAATATTAACAAGAAGATGGAAGGAACAGAAGCCAAAATAGGGAAAGTACGGATTAAAGAATATTTAGATAAATTAGATACATTCAAATCAGCAGAGCCTGATCAAATTCACCTCGGGTACTTAAGGAACTAGCGGAATGAATCTTGGAACCACTAGTGATTATCGTTGAGAACTCATGGAGGATGGGTAAAGTCCCAGAGGACTGGAGAAGGGCAAACATAGTACCTATCTTTAAAAGGGGGGGGAAGAAGATCCAAAGAATTATAGAAGTCAGCCTAACTTTGATAGCTGGAAAGATACTGGAACAAATTACTAAACAATCAATTTGAAGCACCTGAAGCATAATGGGGTTATAAGTAATTGTCAACAACAAATCATGCTAATTTCCTTCTTTGGCAGGGTTACTGGCCTAGAAGATAGGAGGGAAGCTGCAGATGTGATATATCTTGGATTTTAGTAAGGCTTTTGACACAGTCCCATGTGACATTCTCATAAACAAACTAGGGAAACAAGGTCTAGATGAAATATTACAAGGAGGGAGCTCAACTGGTTGAAAGACGAAATTCAAACAGTAGTTATCAATGGTTCACTAACAAACTGCGGAAATGTATCTAGTGGGGTCCAGCAGGAGTCTGTCTTTAGTCTGGTACCATTCAATATTTTCATTAATGACGACTTGGATAATGGAGTGGACAATATGCTTATAAAATCTGTGGATGACACCAAGCTAGGATGGGTTGCAAGCACTTTCCAGGACAGGATAGGAATTCAAAATGACCTTGACAAATAAGAGATTTCAGACCCATGTAACATGATGAAATTCAATAAAGGTAAGTGCACGGTACTACACTTAAGAAGGAGAAATCAAGTGTACAACTACAAAATGGGGAATAAATGGCCAGGCAGTAGTACTGCTGAAGAGGATCTGGGCGTTATAGTGGATCACAAATTGAGTATGAGTCAACATTGTGATCCAGTTGCAGAAAAACAAATTGCTAATATCGTTCTGGGGTGCATTAGCAGGAATATTATACGTCAGACACAGGAGGTAATTTTCCCACTCTACTTGGCACTGGTGAGGCCTCAGCTGGAGTTCTGTGTCCAGTTCTGGGTGGCATACTTTAAGAAAGATGTGGACAAATTGGAGAGTCCAGAGGAAATCTACAAAAATGATAAAAGATTTAGCGAACCTGACCTATAGGGAAAAGTTAAAAAAACTGGATATGTTTAGTCTTGAGAAAAGATGACTGAGGGGGGACCTGATAACAGTCTTCAATATGTTAGGGGCTGCTATAAAGAGGATAGTGATCAATTATTCTCCATGTCCACTGAAGGTAGCACAAGAAGTAATCTGTTTAACCAGCGGCAAGGGAGATTTAGGTTAGCTATTAGGAAACATTTTCTAACTAAAAGGATAGTTAAGCACTGGAACAGGCTTCCAAGGGAGGTTGTGGAATCCCTGTTGTAGTAGGAATTGAGCCTGAGACATAAGCCCTTGTATCAGAGGCCTGGTATGAGGCAGGACCTGCTTACAGAATTTGGCAAGAACAGGGCTGATATTGCAGAAAAACACATTCTTAAGAAGTGCTAGTCACTTTCTTGCCCTTTTATAACATTCCAATCCCTCTATCAGGTGACTTGTGGATCTGCCTCCTCAGCTGACTTTATTGTCAGGTCATCTTTCCCCTGACAAACCAGTTCTTCTGGTTGGAAGCCAGTCCACTGTCTAGGGTTTTTGTATTTCAATCGAGGATTGTCCCAATTTATTGCTAGTCATGCATCACTACACCTTGGATTTCAGTTTGTCGTGTCAGTAACACGAGAACAGAGAAGGTAAAGAATCCCACATCCAAAACAGAGCTTGCAGTCTGACACAAATAAAGAGCCCCCAATATCAAACAAACAAAATTCATAAGTGGTACATACAAATTCCTCAATTGTCACAGTACCTGAAGCAATTACTTAGCTAAAGTGTAATAGAACATTGTACTGTCCATTTCTGAAAATGAAATTTGTATCGCTTAGAGCTTCAGTATTGATTCTCCCCCACCAAAACTTATTAGAAAACTATTTCTCACTGAAGTCTCGCTGCATACAAAGGTTTACATTTATAGATCATTTGTCTGAATTTTCCATGCACAAAAAAAGCAACTCTTTTACAGTTGGAAAGAGTTTTTTTCTTTCTTTCTTTGTCCATTATATAACTCAATCAGGATTTGTTTCCCCTCAAAATTCCCAAGGAAAAAAAATTCACCTTTGCACTGAGAAGTTTCACCCAAAAGGAAAAATTGAGACAGTTACTAGTAAATGAAAATGGAGCATTTACTTAACTATCATGTTTGGAGTAGTTACAGAGAAAAAAAAAGAGTGAATATGGATACTGGTAGTACAAAAATCATGTTTTAAATTACTATGGAATAGGAACTCTGCTACTAAAGCATAAAAGTTCCACCCCTAATAATAGTAGTTATTCTTTGCTCTAAATCAGAGGATCTGAAAGAACTTTAGAAATAGTTAAACAAACCTCACATTTTCCATGTGAAGTAGGCAAATGTAATTATTGCCATTTGAGAGGGGTGAAAACTAAGGCACAGCGATGAAGTGACTTTGGTCAAAGAGACATTCAGTGACAGATGTGTGAATAGGTCACTTAAATCTGGACTCCCAGTTCCCTGTGCTAACCATTAGATACAGTCAATCATATTAAGTAAATTACAGGTGGCATTAAGATGAGAAGACCTATTTACAGGGAACATGGGAGATTCCGGAAGACTCTTACCTTTTCAGGCTGATCAACATAAGCAGAAAGACCTGGCTTCACTGACTCAAAGATCTCCCCTTCCAGCTCTGGAGGCTGCTCTGCACAAATGAAACAAAGCAGCACATGAGAAAGCCTATACCACCAGCTCTGCTGCTCTGTAGCTTCAAAGTTAGGACCAGATTATTTCACATGAGATCATTCATGATGACCATCCCCTATATCTCCCTGCAGATAACAACCATCCCTTTCCAATACAAACACTGATCCTCCTTTGCCAGGGAAAGATTTAACAAAATGTGCCCATTGTGCACCAAATTCATTAACCACCTGTTAAAAACAGATCAAGCTACAATACAAGGAAACATATCAAGTTTCCTAAGGACAATGCATGAAAACGCCATCCAAGCCTCAGTGAGACTTATTCCCCTTACACAACTGCCCAGATTAAAGCATTCAGAAACCGAGAATTTTTTTTCTATGCCCAGAAGGTCAACAGCCTTTGTTAGATTAACGGGGAAGAGAGTTGCACTGTGAAGCCCCACCACACACTGAGAACAACCACCACCCAGAGTTTGGATCTAGGGGCTGATAGCAGAACTGCCCCAGCTGTCCCAAACTCTGGGATGATGCATGAGGAGAAAAGCATCTCTAAGGCAGCCAGGGCCTAAGACAATATGATCAGGGTGTGGAATCCTGCAGGTTGGATCTCTGAGAAATGGTCTTATTTGTTGGAATTCTGCCATTCAGCCTTACCTGGGTTTTTTTGCACAAAGGTGTAAATGTGAATTCGGGTCCCGGTGCTTCCTGCGTCAAACATGATGCCATAAAAGGTGTTGGTAGTGGCATTTACAAGGCACACACGAGGTGGAAAGAGACCCTGAAACCACATCTCTGGGCTTGGATGGGAAACAATGCAGTAGATAGAGGAAAGGGCCAGCATTAGAAAGATGGCGAGACAGGTAGCTGCCATCCTGCAGGAAAACCTTGGGGCAGCTGGTGTATGGATCAGCGTTCACAGAGTTGCAGGACCTCCTGGAGAGTGAAACAGGAAGAGAGGTTATCAACAGCTTTCTCCTTCATACCTCTGTTTAAAGGAATCTGCCCAGCACAGAAGCTACCCACCCTTAAAAGAGAAAGGTGTCTATCCTGACTGCCCCTACCCAAAGAACAGGTGCCCCCGGCTATCCTCACCCTAGATACAGGGGCTCTCCCTCTAAGTGCTGCAACTGCACCTAACTAATTTTTCCTTTCTGTTGCTGCAGACATCAGCATGGAGCATTGAAAAACCGAGTCCCAGGATACCTAATCTTGACTTTGTACACAGAATCTTCTCTCTCACCTGGACTTCCGGATCAGATTTACAGTCCTGGGACTTTCCTGACAGCTCAAGCCTCAGCTGAATTCACACCTTATATAAGTGGTGCTCAGGGCTGGATCTCTCCGTCCTGACATCCACATATGGGATGCTGGCCTGGCACAGAACACAAATGTCATTCAGTACCACAAACAAAGAGAATTTCATCTCAGGCTGATGGCAGCTGCTTGGAGAGATCAGTGTATGGGGAGGGTATACGGCATGGACTGCCAGTGGCACAGTGGTCACCAAGAGGGATCTGTGCTGCAGGAGGGGAGACTAAATGGTGACGCGCACCTGGCCCCAGTTTCTCAGCCCCCCCTAAGTGTTCAAATTTCTCTGATGGCTTTTTGCCTATAAGTTGGTTGTTTATCCTTCCCTCTTGGTACAGAGTTCTCGGCTTAAAACCAGCCAAACTATTTTTACGCTTTGACCAGGTATCTCCCTCTCCTTCACAGAATGAAAACTGTTCACATGGCCTATAATATGCCAACATTATTCACCGTCTCCCAAGTGCATGACCTAGTATTAGGTATCAAGATTCAGCTGCTTTCCCCTCCCATTACCCCTCCACTCTGTGATTAAAGCCTCCCTGCACACTTGTCTTGACAGGAGATGTTAACAAAGGAGACACAGGTACAGAAACTGCACAGTCACTAATCAAGTGCTTAGTTAAAGCAAACAGAGGAGAATATAGTTGTCTTTATTATTTGTATTGAGCAACACCAAGAGAACCCTGTCAGGGCCGCACTGCGAACACATATAACAAAAGTACTCTAGCACAGTGTTTCTCAAATATGGCCACTGTGGCCACATGCGGACGCCAGGCGCTTTTCTTGCAGCCACAGCCTCCTGGGCTGTGATGGGGGTGGGGAACAGTGGTCCCTCTTGCAGGACCACTAGTGGGGGTTGGGCCCTGCCCCCCTTCGGAGACACAAATGCTGGAGGTACAGGCAGTTGGTGAATTCCCCACTTTCCCGGGGAGGGGGGGGTGGCGAGGAGGGAGGAAGCTTCGGCCATGGGGCTTCAGGCTTCATTCACATGGTAGCAGGCTCTGGTTCCAGGCTCTGGTCCCAGGCTCACCATCCACGCCATCGTCCCTAGGTCCTGTGGTCCCCCTGCCCACCTCCCCAACCAGGGCTTAATTTCTCCCAGGATGCTGTGAAAAGTGATATTAACAAACATACAAATATCACTTTTCACAGCAGCAGACTGACTACCTAGCAAGTTTTTTTTAAAAAGCAACCAAAAAAGCAAAGCAAACAACAACAAAAAGACAAGAACATGCAAAGCACCTTATCTGGTTTTCTATTCTGTTTAGGTCCAGTAAAGAATAGAGACCACTGTACATTATTTTTATTACCAAGTCTGAAAAAAACCCTACATAAATAAATTATAATGATTTGGACATGTATATGTGCATATTTATTTGTTTTTCCTAAAGTTAAGTAATATTTTAGGAAAAATTGTCAGTATGGCCACCAGCAAGAGTTGGTGGCTGCACTCTGAGACCACCAAACAATTGTTGTGAGAACCCCTGCCTAGCACATAAAACACACCAACACAACTCAGCCACCTCAAGATCCTCCCTCACACCCTCCTCCTGGACCTGTCTGTCCACCCCACACCTCACTTGTGTGCATATCCATCTACTCTGCTTGAGAATCTTGCCTGCTCCTCGTCCCTATACACACACAAACTCACTCTCCTGCTGGTAATAGCTCATCCAAAGTGACCACTCTCCCTACAATGTGCATGATAATCAAGGTGGGCCATTTCCAGCACAAATCCAGGTTTTCTCACCCCCCCACCCCCATACACACACAAACTCACTAGAGTTTGGAGCTGGATTTGTGCTGGAAATGGCCCACCTTGATTATCATGCACATTGTAGGGAGAGTGGTCACTTTGGATGAGCTATTACCAGCAGGAGAGTGAGTTTGTGTGTGGGGGGGTGGAGGGTGAGAAAACCTGGATTTGTGCTGGAAATGGCCCAACTTGATGATCACTTTAGATAAGCTATTACCAGCAGGACAGTGGGGTGGGAGGAGGTATTGTTTCATATTCTCTGTGTGTATATAAAGTCTGCTGCAGTTTCCACGGTATGCATCCGATGAAGTGAGCTGTAGCTCACGAAAGCTCATGCTCAAATAAATTGGTTAGTCTCTAAGGTGCCACAAGTACTCCTTTTCTTTTTAGTATGAAAATAATCCACTAATTTCCCTCATTAACACTATTTGGCTATTGTCAGTTTTTTCAGTAGATGAGGCTTTCCCTTCCACCTGCTCCTTTCTAAAACTCTTCCTTGAACATCTCCTCACTCATCTGCTCTCTCCTTATCTTCCCAGCTTTCCATGCCTCCCCATGCTCTCTTCCCCCATCCCCCAAATTAAATCTGTCAACTCTCCTTCCCTCGCTCCTCACCGAAGTGCTGCCAGGCCAGAGCCACTTTGAGCCTCTCTGCTAAGAGGTGTGGAGTGCTCCCAGCCCAGTGGCACTTCAGTGGAAGGGAGCTGGACAGCCTTAAAAAGGATAAGGAGAGAGTAAGAGGAGAGAGGTGGTGGAAGAGATGGGGAAAGCAAGACAGAAAGTGGGAATGGAGAAGGGTGGTAGCAGATGCGAAAGGGCTAAGGGGAGGCTGAAGGAGCAGAGAGAGAAGTCTGGGGCAGAGCTGTAAATCTCCTCTCCTGGAGAAACCGATGGAGAGATTAGGTACTAAGAAACAGGAATGTATTTTCCAGTTTTTTTAAAAGTCAAATAACTTTTAACCTGCATGGACTTTTATTGGTGTAACCTCTCCCGCAGCTCATTCTATGAATAGTTTATTCAAATATTCCATAGGAACATGGACATAGGGCCATTTGATAATCTTGCAGACATTTCAGGGTGTGTGTCTGCTTCTATGCTAATAACTTGCCCAAGGGATGGCTATTTCCTCAACACAAGGCATACCTAACTTTGTCCCATTGCTTCATTAGAATTTTGGCTTGTGGTCGGGGCTCTCCAGATGTTTAGTTCAGCTTATGGTCTAAGCAAATGGTCTCCTCTATGTTGACAAAAGCCCTAATCTTGGGATTAATTATTATTTGTATTGCAACTTGGTTGGGCCCCATTGCACTGTGCATTGTACAGACAGAGTAAAAGACAGTCTCAGCTCCAAAGAGTTTACAATCTTTGTTTAAGACAAGGTGCAACAAGTGGGGAGAAATGAACAACTGAGAGGGGCGAGAAAGACGACAGGATAAACAGGAATACTAGCATATTTTGCACAGTCTGAATGTTCAATTTAGTAGGTATAATAAGCAGATCAGCAGAATTAATCTCATCTTGCTACCTGCCTACCCCTTATCAGATGGCAGTAATAATTATTTGTAGTATAAAATGCAAAGTATGTTAGCCACACACCTGAGGCAAGACTTAGGCAACTGCTCCTCCACTCCAAAGATTCCTGACAGGCAGCTTAAAATAACTGGGAAGCTGTGACAGCGAAGACTGAGCCTGTACTCACCTCTTCTTCACCTTCAGCTAACATGACTGGACTATTTATCACGCAAGCTAGTTGACCTGGGAGGCACATGAAATTTCACGCTCGTTGTTCTTTATGACTTTGGGTTTATCATTGATCTAGTGCTGACAAGCATGCATGCATAGGTCTTTAGTTGAGCCAGATAAGTACAAGGGGCAGGTTCCAGACAACTAAATGTTCAACTGAGATCAATAAATTAGTAAAACATTTAACAAATTGACAAAGTTCATTTCAACAGCATTAGCTCTGCCAAAACTGAGCTGTCATTATTTAAGCTGGAAACACTTACAACCAGCCACAAACCCCTGCAGTAAAATCAACACAGGGCAGATTTATATATTAATCTGAGAGAAAATTTAAAGTACAACCAAGGTGAAAGCACTGAGGCAAAATGAATTCAGCTGTTCTGGATCTTCAGCATTTAAGTATATAATCCTCATACAGTGGAGGGAGGAACAAGGTTGTCCCAGGTCAAGATGGAACAGGAAGTCCCAGGGCAACAGAACTTGTGAAGCAGAACCTTATTTCAGCTCTGCCACATGGAAACCTCAGCAGTGTCTGTTGGGGGTGAGGGGAGAGATGGTATTGTCTGTGGGGTCATAGGGGAACTTGGGCCCTCCCTGCTCGAGTGGGTTAAAACCCAGGGCCCTGTGATTGGCAGGTTGGATATACAGCCTGGGGAAGGACACCAGCAAGCCTGCTCCATAGGTCACCTCCTACCACAGCCTCTGCCCCTCAAAAGCCACCACAACGTGTGCTTGTGGACTCTCAAGGGGTGTTCTGCCTCTCAGCGATGCAGAGGCTCTTCTCCTTCAATCATGGCCTGTCATTCCTGGTCTCCACAGGGGTCTCTGGTGACTCAGCAAGGGGGGTTGCTTCCAGCAATGTGGAGCTCCTGAGGCTTCTCTGCAGGGGCCAACAGCTTAGGACTGCCTCCTTCTGCCTAGACTGAGCTGGGATGCTCCCTTTTGATCTTTGCCTCCATTGTGAGCCTGCCCAGCAGGTGAGGCTGGGTGGAGCCCTCTGGGCCCAAAACTGCTCTTTAACTCTTGATTCCGCAATGTGGGACTTATACACCCCATCACAGTGTCCCAGGGCAAGAAAATCTCATTCATATCTCCATGTATCCCATGCAGAAGAGCATGTGGGATCCCAGCAGTGGTGAGCTGGAGCCGGTTTGCACCGATTCACTAGAACCAGTTGTTAGACTTAGAAGCCCTTTTAGAACCAGTTGTTCTGCAAGGGACAACTGGTTCTAAAAGGGCTTCTAAATTTAACCGGCCAAAAGTGGCGCTGACTCCATGGGTGCTCCAGGGCTGAAGCACCCAAGGGGAAAATTTGGTGGGTGCAGAGCACACACCGGCAGCTCCCTGCCCCAGCCCCAGCTCACCTCCACTCCCTCCCCTGAATGTGCCACCCCGCTCTGCTTCTCTGCCCCCCCCCACCCCAGGCTTCCCGCGAATCAGCTGTTCGCGCGGGAAGCCAGGGCAGGCTGAGAAGCAGGCGGTGGCTTCGCACTCAGGCCCAGGGAGGCAGAGGTGAGCTGGGGTGGGGGGGTGCAAGGAGGGCCACCTGCACCACAGCAGGTAACCCAGGGGAGGAGCGCAGGGGAACTGATTCATGGGAAGCTGGGGGGGGGGGGGGGGGGCGGAGAAGTAGAGCAGGGCGGTGCGGTCAGGGGAGGAGGCGGAGCGGAGCGGAGCGGAAGTGAGCTGGGTCCGGTGGTGGGGCGGGGAGTTAAGAACTCATCCTTTCACTTCATTTTTACTGTCAGAACAAATGACAAAAATGTCACTAACTTATTTTTCTCAGTATTCTACTGGCTGGCATCTTCAGCAACTTGAATACAGTATTCTGTAGTTTTCGTTTCAGATGTAGAAGCAATAGCATTAAGAAGAAACATTTTTCCCTGTATGGTTGTTTGTTACTTTTATTAGATCGTTTTCATGTTTGATCAATCACCTTGCATAATATCTGTTTATTTTTTTAGCCCTTCCTTTAAATTTCCTCTCCCCCTGCACTTGTAACATCTAATAGCAGACCTGTCTGTTCCAGAATATTCAATAAGAAGTGCTTCAATCCCTTCTTTAAATTGTTCATATTATGCTACGCTCTTTAAATTTTTCATTTTGTGCTACATTAAAAGGTGATGGTAATATACAAGAAGGCTTGAAACTTTGACTTTCAGTTGTTTTTATGGCACAATCACCAATTGATGTTTGCCATTTTTAGGCTGTCAAAGAAAAACCGACTGCTTCTCAAAGAAGTTGATATTAAAATGCTGCTGGAATGCGTAGAACAGGGACAAATTGCTGCTACAATACTATTAATAAATTTTAGCTACATTTCAGTGATGATGGCACAAAAAGTATCTCACTTGCAGGCTCAGCAACCTCAATATTCTACTCTCCTGCTGACTTCTACAGACAAAGTTTCATTCAATGATGTATTTAGTCTTGAAGAAACCGATTTTCTCATGAGCAAGAATTCTTTGTATATTGCTATTTACAACTTTTTAATAACATTTACTTTTTACCTTATAAAGAATTTAATCATTTCACTAAAATCAATAACTTGCTTTCTACCACTTCAACTTTAGGCATGTTGAGCAAGATAAATTCATATACTGATATTTGGTAATGAACAGACACTTGTCATCTGTCTGCAATATTGACCAGAAGTTTCCATGTTTACTACAGTTAGAATGACAAACATCTAGTGAATTCAACACTGTAATCTAAAGACTGAAAAAACAGATGAGCTAGCCAGCTCTATATAGAAATATTATCAGATGCTCTACTTTTGCTCTACTTAATCTAGAAAGTTCTAGATTCTGGCAAACTAAGCCCTCCTCAGACAGTTTAGAGCTCCACTTACTCCTAGTTTTAATACCCAATAGCAGTTTTTTCTGTCTTTATTATTTGTATTACCACAGTGTCTAGGAGCCCTAACCTTAGATCAGGACCCCACTGTGCTAGGCACTGTACAAACACAGCACAAAAAGATAGATGTCAAGTGTTTTATAGGCATGATGGCAAAGGAGGTTTTAAGGACGGATTTGAAGGAGAACAATTAAATGTATTTGCAGAGGTTTACGAGGAGTTTCTCCCAAGCATGGGGCAACGTGGAAGAAAATATGTAGGTGCTTGTTTGAATATTTAACAGGTGGGTGATGGAGACTGACATCATGGGAGTTGACCTTTTGATACAGAACAAGATATGACAGGTAGGGTAGGGATAGGCCATGAAAGGCCTTGAAATTAAGACAAGTAACTTTTGCTTAATGTGATAGAGAAGGAGGGAACGGAGAGGGGTAGCATGGTCAAAGTGACGTGCTAAAAGAACCATCGTAGCAGCAACATTCTGAATGGATATGAATGGAGTAAGAATGCATTTGTCAAGGCCAGAGAAAAGGATGGTGCATAAGGCACCTAACTTGCGATATTGCAGAAATTGCGGATGCTGCAATATTAGGCTTCTACCGCAATTTTGACAGTGGGAGCCCCACTGTGCATGGTGCTGACAGTGGGAGCCCCTGCTGTCAGCCTCAGGTCCCGGCTCTCAGCCCTGGGCGGCCGACAGCGGGAGCCACTGCTCTGAGCTGCTGGCTAACAGCAGAAAATCGTGGAAAAGTAATAATAAACTTTATTACCACAAATAATAAGGTACATTATTTTCGCCATGTTGAGCTTGAGCTAACAGACATCCACGAGAGGAGATCAGAGAGACAGGCTAATATTTTAGTTTGAACAGAGGGATACAAATCTGGACTAGAGAGGCAGATCTGTGAGCCTCCTGCATAGAGATGGTAGTTGAATCTGTGTTTGCAGATGAGATTACCCAGAGATAAGGTGCAGAGGGAGAAGAGAAGGGACCAAGGGCAGCCCCGGGGAACTGTCACAGAAAGGTGAAGGGTGGATGAGGAGGATGCTCTGAAGGATTGATTAGAGAGGCAGGAGAACCAGGAGAGGACAGAGTCCCAGAAGCCAAGAGAGGACAAGGTTTCAAGAAGAGCAGCATGGTCAACTGTATCAAAGGTGGCTGACAAGTCAATGAGGATGGAGTACTGGTTCTGAGATTTTAATAAGAAGAGATTATTAGAGATTTTGGTGAGAACAGTTTCAGTTGAGTGACAGAGGAAGCCAGACTGGAAAGGATCTAGGATAGAACTAGAGAAGAGGAACTCCAGCAGCAACTGTAAACAGGGCATCACATGAGCTCAGAGATAAAAGGGAGATTGAGCGGTAGTTGAACAGGCAAGTGTGATCATGCGTAATTTTTTTTTTTTGTTTTTAGAAGATGGAAGACACTAAAGCATGTTAACCTCTGCATCTGTGACCAGGGAGAAGGAAGAAAGTGTTTGGAGGAGGAGGGAAGTAAGGGAAGGCAAGCAAAAGGATGGGGGAAGGTCACATCATACTTTGTTGATTTTTTCCTGGAATAAATCAGCAAGATCCTGTGCAGAGAGAAGTGGAGGGTTTGCGGAGAGAGTCAAAGGGCTAAAAGGCAGCTCAGGATTGAAGGAGTAAAATTCAGTTAAGCTAGAGAAGTAGAGTTGTTAACTGGGAAGATGGTAGAACTGAAATAAGACAGAAGGATTCTAATGGAAGAAGTCAGTCTGGTCATGGGATTTCTACCAGAGATGCTCTGCAGCGTGAGAGCTGGAACAGAGGAAACAGACTTAGGGGGTAAGCCAGGGCTGGGGGTTGGCAGGGCAGACCTTGCAATGGGACAGAGGGGTAGAGAGTAGATGACAGCAACATGAAGAAGGAGAGGAGAGTCAGATGCGGTGTCATTCAAAGGAAGAGAAAGAGTGAGAAGAGGGAAGATATAGGGATTGGAAATAGCAATCAGAAAGAAGCCCAACATATTCTGATCCTGAGAAATCATTGTAAGAAAAGGAGAGGCATCATTAAGGTGCGGCAGAAGCAGTGTCAAAGGGATCCAGGTCTCTGTGAGGGTCGGGAGCTGGACACTGTAAGATATGAAAAGGTTATGGATGCTAAGATCATTTTAGAAGTGGAGTGGGCATTCCACCCATTCCTCTTTCCCTAGGCTGTTCTATAACTCGTTGTTTCCTAATAGACCTAAGAAGAATATTTACAGTCTCATCATTTCTCTTTTAACTTTTTTGAATAATTAGCTTTCATTCACAGATTGAAGTTAGAGCAAAACATTTCCAGTGTCAAAAAGCTTTCAAACATGTGTTGTGTTCCTGTAAATATTTCAGAGCAATAACGAAATTGGAAAAAAAAAAAAAAACACCTTTTTTTTTTAAAAAAAAACAACCTTGCTGATGCCAGAGGCAAATATGGGCATAGAGAGTATGGGGATTGGTGGGGAAGGGCAAGGAGCAGCAGGGGGACTGGTAGCTGTGTGAAGGGCTGAGGTGGATGAAGGTATGAAGACAGGGTTGTTTGTTTTTTTTGGGGGGGGATATAGGGGTCGGTGTAGGCAAGAACAAGGAATTTATGGTGATGGGGGGAGCAGCAGATCTTTGTGGGCAGGGCAAGAATCTGTGGGAATGAGGGGATCTATGTATTGGGAGCAAGAGTAAGTGTATGGGGAGCACGAGGTTTCCATAGTAGGGCAGGGATGAAGGATGAATATGGGGAGCAGAAGTTTTAAATGAAGGAAGCAGATGGGTCTCCATCGGGTAGACAGGGGGTATGAGAGGAGTGGGTATGGGGAGAAACAAAGTGAGCGGTGGAGGTCAAGGATGGAGAGGGGAGGGGAGGGAGGGAGCAGGAGGAGATCTGAGGGACGGAGGCAATGGGTATAGGGGGAGCAGAGGATCTCCGGATGGCGCCGGGTGTGGGTACAGTGGAAGGGTGAGGGGGGAGCCGGGCTGGGTCGCGGAGGGAGCCGGGGTCTCTGTGTGGGAGCCAGGCTGGCTCGGGGTCCGAGCAGGGCTGCACAGGGGGCTCCAGTCCATGGGACGGGGGCGGTGTCAAGCCCCCCGCGCGCTCCCGAGGTCTGCACTCACCGCCTCGCCGGTGCGCTCGCAACCCCACATCTCGCCGGTGCCGCGTGTCACGTCAGCATCACGGTCGCATACTTATCTCGTCACTAGTCCCCGCCTTCTAGTCTCCATAGCAACAGGTCGCCGCGAGCGCTTGTCACAAAGATTCCAAAGAGACGAATCCGTGCTGCGAACCGCCGGCCGCAAGTCCCCGCCGGGGCCAAGATGCGAAAGGGGAAAGGCGCGAAGCGCGGGAGGTAACTGGCTAGCGAGGGAAGTGGAGAGATGAGGGGGCAGGTAACCAGGGTAACGGGGGAAGTGAGAGAGCAGAGAGGGGGAGGGGAGAGGGGAGGGGTGGGGGAATAGGGAGATAGTGAGGCAGGTAACCAGGCAATGGGGATGGGGAGGGCAGAGGGAGGAGAGTGCAGGGAGAGTCCTTGGCCATGGGGTCCCAGCAGGATGGGAGTTCCAGGGGCCTCGTACCCACGTGCCTCAGCTTTTCCTCACAGGGCGAAGAAGGGGGCCAAGGCTGAGTCGAAGGTAGATAAGGAGTCTGAGGCTGAGCGGGCCAAGGCCAATGCAGCGCTATGGGAAGCTCGGCTACAGGTGACTGAGATCTCCCGGGCGGAGTATCGGAAGGCTGCACGTGTGCTGGCCAGGAACAATGAGGAGCTGGCATGGCAGCAGCACCGTCTGGAGAAGGACACAGTTGAGGTGATCAGCTTTCTCAAGAAACAGGATGTGGAGAAAGAAGAGCAGGTATGTGCAGAGAACCAAGAAACCTGTCTACCACTCCCTGCACCCCTTTGAGCATCCACACCAAAGGTGGCAGTGTGTAGCAGCCTTCAGGCCCATGGATGTCTTGGCAGCAGGTTCAGAGGGAGATGCAGACTCTCCACAATGTCATCAGCAAAGGTGAGGTGACCATAGGACCTGCTGCTCATGGTGCACATGCAGCTCCTAATGCAGCACAGAACCTTTTGAAGCAGCTGATGGAACAAATCAAAAATAGCTCACAGGTAGTATCATCTTCTATATACCATAGATATTCTGCACATGCTCCAGGCAGCTCTGACAGTCATTGTGGGAAAGGTGCAACAATCTGCCAGTCCCACTATGCTTTTGGCGGATGCTGTAATCAGACAGGGTGAGCTGAGCACATCCAAAACTGGGTGTTTGGTGTGGATGATGTGCATCTTTGCAGTTTTCAATGGATCATTTTCACTGGAGCAAGCTGCAATTTTCTAGTTTGGAAATATGGACAAGTTTCCTAGTGAAAGTGTAACTGGATCCAGAGTTGCCCAAATATTAAAGCAGTTGTACAGTGTTAATGAGTTATCTTCTCTGCATTAGACCACCTTTGGCAGGACCAGCAATAATCAGTCCCTTCTGACACCTGCAGACCATTTTTTAAATGTGTGAAGTCAAAGCTAGATGCACAGGAGTGTTTTTACATCTGTGTAACATTGTTCTGAGTTTCTCCAATATCAGCCACAATGATCCCCTGTTGACACTTATAAGTGTTTCTTCAGTAAGAGAGAGTGGGCAGGTCTAAGAGCCTCAACTCCAAACATACAGTACAAGAAGCGGGGGACCGATTCTGGAGTCCCATTGTGGCGCCATATGCTGCTGTAGTGGCATAATGGGGACTGCAGTGGCCTATGAGGAATTCTGCCAAAACAGAATCAGTGTAGGGTCAGTGTACACAGCCCTACACTGCCTCCCCATAGTCCCCACTTAAATCTTATAAATGAGAGGCATTTTATGTGTTTCTGTAGCTTTCTTGATGTGATCCCATAAAGAAGCTTGAGGCGGGGTAAACAAATGGGGGAGAGTTTTCCCCCAATGATGGTTTCTCTATTTTCATCTTGTGCAGATTGCAAAACTGAAGCAACAGCTGGCAGATTTGAAGCAGCAGGCCCAAGAAGAGAATGAGAAAGTGGTAAGTGAACTTTTCTCTTTTCCCTCAGAACGAGGCCTTCACAGCAGACTGAGCAGTCGTTTTGGTTCTAGTAAGATGAGCAAGTTAGAAAGAGTTGATATGCAGTAAAGGTTTTGAGGTAAACCCCTGGCATGAGAAAAAAACCTGCAAAAGAAAAGTGGGGTGGGGACTATACAAGGCCTTTCTAGCTGTGAGTGTGGTTTGCTATCTCAGATACCAGCAATAATACCTATAGATAAGGTGTGGGCAGAGATACAACAGAAACATGTCCAATTTGCAGACTACAGAAGTCTGCTATTCCCCACCCTTAAGCAATAAATTGCATGAGGTAGGCTCTTCAAGGACCTCTTGCCCATCCATCCCTAAAAATAACAAGGAACAGAACAGCCTGGGTATTGACATATTATTAAAAGATAGTTCTAAACATAACATTTCTTTCTAGGCCTCCTCTTTTGCTGGTAGTTTAATTCTGCCCAACTTGTTGCTTTTCCTTCTAGTGATAAGTCTCATTAATTTAGTGACTTTTTAAAATTCTGCACATCAAGGTTCTTAATTTTTCTTGGCTGTACATTTCCTGCAGTGATATTGTTGAATGGTTGTGACTTGTTCCCTTCTTGATTAGAATTTCTGATTTGCAGGCAGAACATTATTCTGCGCAGTTGAAAGATCTGGAGGAGAAATTCAGCAAAAAAGCAAGAGAAATTGGCTTAATTCAGTTGGAACTGAAAACAGTAAAAGAATTTCGCAAGAAGAAAGCACATATGGAGAAGGAACTGGAAGATGTAAGTTTGTCATAAGTGTTAATTTTGGATGTTTTAGTGGCCTGAAAGCAATACTAACACAATCTAATTTAAAACTGATAATTTGACATGGTAACCTGTACTTGTACTAACTACATGCTCCACAGGACTTTGTCTGTAATGATTTATAGGAGAAGTGATACTGCTACCTTTATGGCAGGGTGAGTGACTCATATGGAAAGAATATCAGATGCACCTGGCTGATTTATTAGACTGTTTACTGCAACCAGGGCTTACTGTGAGTGTAGAAAGCACTATATTGGTCAGACTTATATGTTCCTGAACTAGAATATAGTTTGCGGGGGACCATATAAAGTCAGCACTATTTGACCTAAAAAGAATCTGCATGTTTTTTGAACTTGGCTGGTTAGTACAGGAATAATTTCCAACTTCAGCCAGATGGTGGCTTCTTCAATTGCTGCTGCCCCAGCACAAAAAATGGACAGATTGCTTCTAAAAGGTCTATTCTAGGCTCAATACTGAGGACAAATGCAACAAATGGTCAATCTGCAAATGTCTTGAGAAAAATATAAGGCCAAATCCAAGCCCTATAATAAAGCATCTAGTACTTGTAGTGATTTTTATCCATAGATCTCAAAGCAGTTTACAGAAGTGAGTTTGGATTGCAAACATTTGACTCATACCCTTCTGCACGAGGCCAGGATTGCAGGGCTTGGGATCCAGTCAATTTATATACCAGAAGGGGCTTACACCTCCTTTAAGAATATGTACAGAAGACCTAGTATTTGGGCTATACGTACCATAGGGTTTATAAATGATATAACATGATTTCTCAATACCCAGTTCAATAGGCAGGTGGAATGCAGTGATTGTCTTATCTCTTGACACAAGTAAGTCACTTAGATTGTAAATTATTTAGGGCAGAGACTATCATTTGCTATGTGTCTATACAGGGCCTTGCACAATGGAGCCCTGATCCATGATTGGAACCTCTTTGGTGCCACAATACAAATAATAAATAAATTTTTAGAAGTAAGGTATGAAATACACCTTTCTGCAGAATTTTCTCGAAGAAATTGGGGCACAGGATTTTGGATAGCACAGATGACTGAATGAGTAGAAAGAATGTAAGACTGTGTGAGACTGGGGAGAGTTTTACAAGGGCCTGTACCGTGTTCTATATATTTATTAACAAACTAGTGGAAAGTATGCTAATGAAGCTTGACAATGATTTAAAAATAGGACAGCTGGTAAACTATGAAAGAGAAGGAAAGTGTAACGTGACTAAAGAGAAGTAGAGAAGAGGCAGAGATTATGCAAGGAGCTGATAAGGTCCTGAGAAGTACAAGACAAAAACTGGGAGATGCCTCTCCAGAGAGTTTCATCTACATGTTTATCTACAAGGCTGAAATACAGCACCATTGTTAAAAGGATATTTTTAAATCATAGATAAAAGAGAATATGAGAATCTCAAACAGGGAACATCAGGAGACTCTTGGAAGGCTGGAGAACAGGTTCATTGAAGAAAAGGTACAGTGCCTTACAAAGGATTTAGGAATCCCATATTAGAACAATGTGACTTTCCCTATTGACCAAGGTTTGAGTTGCTTTGGCTGTTATTTGATGAACATTTTACAATCATCAGTGCTTGTAAAAAAATACAATAAGATGATGTGGCAATTGGGTACAGCTTTCCAGGAAAAGTCACAAGGGCATCAGGATCCCTGAGGGGCCATATCACTACTTAGTCCCCACTCCCACAGGGAGGTGGTTTCAGTGTCCCCAAGGGCTCCATGTCACTGCTCACTCCCTCTCTTCCTCTAGGATACAGGGTTGTATCAGTGGCCAGTTTAATCCCATGTATGTGATTTTAGAAAAATGCTTTGTGTCTGATTTTGTCTTTAGTACCACATAGTCTCAGTCTGTATTTAAGCAGCTTTTTCTCCCCTTCAGCAACTACTAGAAAGAGAGGCTGAGAAGAAGATAGTAATGCTGGCAGAGAGAGCCCACCATGAGGCCATTGTGTAAGCCATTTGCGTTATCTATTCCCCAGTTACAATGAGGAGTCAGAAAGCCACTGTAACTCTTGGTCTTACAGATAACTGCCAGGCAGCCAACACTACTGTATACAGCAGGGACTCTTTGTGGGAAAATGTGTAAGGGCCTTTGGCTGCATCTATATTACTTTCACAATTTAAATGCAGGCCCCATCACCATCCGGTCATCTCTACCATAAAACTCATTTCGGCTCCAGTCCAGATACTGTCTCTGTGACACTTCCATGATCCCCCCTCTTCTGGACCACCTCTGGTGCTGGAAGCAAAGCTGTCTCAGTTGCAGCCCTATAAACAAATTCTTTCTCTGAAATTAGAGTACTGATTTTAATATAGGAAGACCCAAAAGGCTGTGATGTCACCTCTTGTGTTTTGTTTCGCCTTCTCCAGGCAGTTAGACAGCACTGGGAGAGCAGTGTTTAAGGAGAATGTTCGTCTTCAGGAGGCTCTTGCTTATCACCTGAAGGAGGCACAGGAGCTAAAAAAAATCAAGAAGCAGCTAGAAGAGGACAAAGCTTTTCTTCTGCAGGAAAAGGTTCCTGCTCTGATTTCTATTCTATTTCATTCTTCCCTAGGAAGGGGCCCTTGAAATCCAAATTCTGGATACAGATGCAAGTTCTTTGGGACTAGTGCCTTTCCAGTCAGACCCATCCTCAATCTGCTGGATTTTGGAGCTATCTTAAGAGACATGAGGCTCTTATTCTGTCCTTTTAATTGTGAAGGAGAAAATAGAAAACGTTTCCTATGGTGCCCCTCTAAGAAGAGTTCAGTGTGTACAATGGGGAGTGTGCAGATCAGACACTCTTCAACTTGCTTCTCTTGCAGGCAGAGCCCTGACCCAGATTACTACTTGCTTTCCAGCATGGAAGTGCCGGAGTATCTATCAGTCTGATGTAACCCATGTGCTGTTATTGTTGAAAGAGTTCTGAGGTTCAGGGTGACCAAGATAAGAGTCTAAATAATTTTCTCTTGTCCTTTAGGAAACCAATGAGAATTTGGTTCAGGAAAAGGTCCGGCAAGTCACTCTGCAAAAAGCACAGATAAAAGCACTTCAGCACAAGGTAGAGAGACTGGAGGTGGCACTAGGTCACATGACCCAAGAATTTGAAACAGAAATTCAGAAGACACGGCATCAGGCTTTAGTTCAAAACCAGGCAGGCATGGTAGAGATCAACAAGCTGCAGCAGCTGCTGGAGATGAAGGATCGGGAGATGAATCGAGTGAAGAAACTGGCCAAGAACATCCTGGATGAGAGGAGTGAAGTGGAAAGTTTCTTCCTAGAAGCTCTGGAACAGGTGAAGCGTGAGATTGTGTCCAGCAGGAAGTGCTACAAGCAGGTGGCCCAAGCTGCCTATCAGAAGAAAATGATGGAGGCATTTGCAGGGAAGGAAGAGTACCCCAAAATCAGAACGTTTAACAGCAACGCTCACAGCACAAATAGTGTGTACAAGGACCTGCAGGAGGCAGAGAAATGGTACATGTAATTAAACAGCAGATATTTAGTGTCCATCTCCCTGGCTCATAGAAATGAAACCTAAATCTTAAAAATCCCTGTGTAGTAACAATACCCAGATTAGTAATCTCTGTGGAGGCTGCTGTGATGGGAGGGGAGGAAAGAAGTTCAGCATTGGAGGGGAGGCTGCAGACCCAACTGTTCAGAGTAGGGAACTTCAGGACTGACTGCTGCTGCAGACCTGGCAGAAAACAATAGAAGGGACAACGTTAACACTGAATCCTAAAAATGACAATTAAATGCCAACACTGTTATTTATTTAATTGCTGATCATTTTAATGTGCTTTTCTTGCAACCTCGGTCTCCCTTGCCTCCCTGTGAACCAAAAGTCTCAGTTGCACACCTCCCTTGATATCTTCTCAAATGCAGTTCTTCATTGTCAATACAAAAATCTGTGGCACAATGAAAACTGAAAAAGGGGCAACTGTATAAAATAAATAAAATAAATGTCAAAATCAATAACACAGGAGCTACTGTACTGATTGTTTTATACCTTTTTAAATTTAATTAAATAAAAGCCTCTGATTTTGAAATTTATCTGAAGATGCCACAAAATTTCCAGAATGTCCATCAGACTGCAGCAGAATCTAGGTAATTTGCCATAGAATTTAGGTACAATTTTGTGCAGACTACATGTGGCCTTTCTTAGAGATAAAAGCTCTGTATTTTATTCTTGATTAAAACCTGTGGAATTTAAAGAGGTGGGGAAGATTGATCAAGGTGTATAGTCCATCTCCTGCCAATGCAGGGTTCTTTTTTGCTTACATATCATTGACCAGCTGAGTGAAACGTAGGAAATTCAGAGCTATGATTGAAAATCCTTTCTGTGTTTTCTCTGTTCAGAAAAAGGGAGATTTTATGCTGGATGGTAAGAGTTTTGTTTGGTCTTATTCTTCTAATACATTGATCTGCTCTCTGATGTTTTGCAGGACAAATATCCAGCAAGGGAAGGTTGATATTGGCCAGTTGACATGGGAGCAGAAGGAATGTGTTCTGAGGTTACTCTTTGCAAGAATGAATGGCCTGGAGCGACGGTAATGCTCTGTTTCTATGGTAGTAAATGGACACAGAGGTGTTCCTGTTGTGGAATCCAGGGTGATTGCTTGGATTCCCCCATTCTGGAGCTAATGCTGAACCTGTTCTGAGCAGTAATTGTGCAGGCTGGGGGAAAGATATTCCAGCTCAATTTGGAGAACGGAATTTTAGCTAATTTTAGTCTGATTCTAGGTTGAGCTACTAGGTCTTCATGTGTAGTTCTGGATACCTCTGAAGAGGAAGAAAAGTTAGCTGTAGTAGTGAAGGGGACAGAAAGTGGTGCTAGAATCTAGACCGGGGATCAGTAACCTTTGGCATGAGGCCCATCAGGGAAATCCGCTGGCAGGCCGGGACGGTTTATTTACCTGCAGCATCCGCAGGTTTGGCCGATCGCAGATCCCACTGGCTGCGGTTTGCCGTTTCAGGCCAATGGGAGCTGTGGGAAGCGGCAGCCAGCACATCCCTTGGCCTACGCCACTTCCCGCAGCTCCCATTGGTGTGGAACGGTGAACTGTGGCCAGTGGGAGCTGCAATCAGCCGAACCTGTGGATGCTGCAAGTAAACAAACCATCCTGGCCTGCCAGCGGATTTCCCTGATGGGCTGCATGCCAAAAGTTGCCGATCTCTGTTCTAGACCAATGAAATGGGATTAATTTTATTCACAGTTCTTAACTGATTCCTGCTTATCTTTAGCAAGTGAACATAAAGAGATAATTTGTCCAGTTAATGACAGAAGTGTCCCATACACAGAATGAAATCTGTCTTTATCTTTGCCACAGACAAAGCAATTTGACCAATCATAAAAAAGTTAAAACTGTGTTGAAATTTTCACAAACTGGCCATTAAAATTGTACTCACAATATAGCTCATGTTGCTATGTGCATGCAGAATTTGTGAACATAGTTTTAGAAGCCTCTTTGAAAACTTGATTCACAAACTGGAAACTGAAAGGTTAAGCAACGTAAACTATGCTTGCATGTATTAAAAAATATACAGGAGATCTCAAATACTAATCTAAAATGCTATATGTGCAATGAGGGAGTGTAAAGGTTGAGGTGGGAATAGTAACTCTTACACTTTGAGTGTGTTTGTTGAAATTCTCAGCCTTAGTGTTACATTCATGGAAGTTTTGACAATTTTGTTTTGTTTTTACAGTAGAGATTAAAAACATATAACTATATAAAATATATAAAAATATTCCTGTGTGTGCATGGTAACTAAAAAGTGACACTGATCAATCCCATTTCATTGTCCAAACTGAAAGGGAAACTCATGACAAAAAAAGCCCCAACAAACAGCATTAGTAGGAATACAGTTGGATGCTATATTAGAAATGTGTTCACTTTTAATAATCTTACATATAGCAGAGTTTTGTAGGGTCATGTCCAATTAACGTATTTCATGTAGGGAAAACACTATGTTCTACTCACTTTTCATGCTTTGCCCACAAACTGGAATTGGAAGACCAAAATCTGACATTTAAACTTCATTTTCTGTTGTTTTCGACTAAGATAAGCTTAATATTAGATATATCATCTGCTAGGGGAATCTGTTTGTTCCCTGTGAATCAGAAGGGGAATGGACTTGATGAGCTAATCACTGAGTCATGGTCACTTAAGTTAGAAATTGAATTAATGTCCAGAGTGGCTAAATAGGCGGGGGGATAATCTAGGCTCTACAAATAAAGAGTTGAACAGCCATCCCCTGTATGCCTGTAGTTAGAACTGAGCGGCGGAGCAGAAACTTGCTGTAACCCCTGAACTCTGCATTTCTGTGTCTCTCTCAATCACTCCTTACTGTAGCAGGAGGACTTCAGCAGCAAAACACAAGTTCCATTGTCTAGATTAAATTAAAGCACACCTAGCACCAGACTAGCACTTCCTGCTGCTATTCATCTTCGCTGAGGTAGTGAGGAAGAGAGATAGGTATGGCGTAGAGAGAAGCCTCTTAGTACACGTTACACTTAATCCATATTTCTCCTGCCTTTGTTTCCTTCTCACAGGAAACGCAAACATGTTTTGGTCCCTTCAGCTCCAGCTGCTGTTACTCCTACTTCTGAAGAAAGAAACAAAGCTAGGTAAGATAGTACATTTTTATAGCACTCTGCCTAGGTACTTCTGCAGCCTCCATTAACACAACACCCAAGCACCTCCGACATATTTAAAAACAGAAATATAGTCATCTTTCCCTTCCATCTGTCCCAGCATGAAAGAGAAATACTTTGCTTAGTATGAAGGTTCTTGTTTGCTTGTTTATGCTGGTGTGTGTGCACGTGAAGACATGTTTGAGGGAAATTTAAATTGAAAAGATTAATTTTGCTTTTAGTTCTGAATGTGTAGTCTATAGTCATTCCTATCTCTTCTGTTTGTGAGTTCCAGCATCTAGGTCCAGCAGCTCCATTATGTCTCCTGCACTCAGAAGCTTCCCCTAGTCAACAGCTTCATTATTCTTGGACAACATAGTTGTTGTAAGAGGTCACGTTTGCACAGGGAGAGGCAATTACTCGGTTAGCACCGAGAGCTTTGAATATCAGTAGAAAGGCCTTGAGCTAGATTCTCCGTTCAGGAGAGAGCTATTGAAGAGAGTGGAATCCCAAGATTAAGTGTTCAGTGACCTGTGCTGCTAAACAGATGGATTTCTGTGATCGGTACCAGTTAATGCTTTTTCAAAGTGTGTGAACTTGTTCCTACATATATAATGAATAGCAGCTAGCAAGGCTGGAGGTTACAGATGCCTAGTCTGTGCGTGATGGGATGGGTTTCAATCTTCTGCCTGGTTTGAATGACACTTTAGTCCCACTGTGCCTGCTATCTTGGTGAAAGCACCTCATGGCAGGTGTCTTATTTAAATATAGACACCCTATCTCTCTAATATTCTATCTTCCTCTCTCTTCCTCAGTTCAGCTATCACTGCCTGGATAGCAGAGATAGGAATCAGTCCTATTTACGTCCGGAGCCTGGTTGTTCGTAGGTGCAGACTCTGATACAACCACACACCTAGCTGAATTGTTATTCTCCAAGGCATGGGGTATATAACATCATCATATGGCATAAGCTCTGAGGAGTGTGGGTGTATGGTGCATTGTCACTAACTGCTGCAAGTATGCCACATGTTGTGGAGGTAGCACACACTGTGCCCTGGAACTTACACTCTAATATTGGCATACACAAGATAACCAGATAAAATTCACAAATAGGAGCACTGACTTACTTCCTTTAGGGCAAGACCCCTAGCACTTTGCAAGGAGACCGCGTGGCTCTTTGGCATAAAGAGGGGCATGAGTCCCAAGTGTGAGGACTGGCATGGGAGAGGGCACAAAGAAGAAAGTAGGAGTCAGCAAATGAGCCAGTTAAGAAGGTGACTTGGCAGGAGTATAGGCAGCAACCCTTCTCCTTCCCCAGCCAGTTGTTTCATCAACCTGCTGAATGTTGTCATTTAACCATGATTGTACACTCCTCTGGGGCAGAGACTATCTCTTTACTACTTTTGTGAAACCCCCAGCACATTGGGGCCCCAAGCAGGGGGGCCTTTAAGCACAACTGTAATTCAAATAATAAAAAGAATAGGGATGAAAGCAGGAGTACAGGTGGAGGATTGGAGGAGAATCTTACACAGGATGTGGAAGGTAAAAAAAAAATAGCAAAAAGAGATCAGTGCATTTATTGTTTATATTGCAATAGCACCTAGATGCCTCATTCAGAAATGAGGCCCTTTGTGCCTGGCACTGTACAAACAGATAGAAAAACAATGAGAAGCTTGAGTTTAAAATGGAGGTTAAGAAAAGACAGTCAGGGCAATAGCAATAAGATAAGGCAAATACGTGAGTCAATGCTAGGCTCAATTTGATCTGACAAAATTAATTTTGTTTTTTTTTTAAACTTCTATTTTTCCTCTGTGATTTTGTTTAAAACCTTCACCTATTTCCTTTTTAATTTAAAAAATGTCTACCTTTAAAAACATTTAAACAGATTCCCTTGAATGCAAGTGAGGATTTTAGAGATGGCATTTGGTGTAGAGCAGCAGGTTGGAAAAAGTGAGATATGCGGTTGCCCTACAGTAGAATCTCAAGCGTTGCAGACACCTCACAAATGGAGGTTGTTCGTAACTCTGAACAAGATGTTATGGGATGGTTCCTCAGGGTGGATTGCTTGGAGTGGGGGCGCACAGCAGTGCCTGCAAATCGCAGTCTTCACCTCCTACCTGTAAGTGGCTGCCTGGCGAGTGGGGACAGAGAGCTGGTTCTAGCCCCCTGGCTGCAAGGGTGATGAGTGTGGTACCCTGGGGCACTTCTGCATCAGTAGGCACGCAGTGCTGGCTGTGGCCCTTTAAAACTGAGCTGCTCCTCTAAAGCGCAGCAAGCAGGCAGGAGCTCGGGCTCCAGCAGCTCGCACTCCAGGCCAGGTTCCAGCAACAGCTTGGTTTGCTGCTTTCTGGGCTTGGACTGAGCTTGCAAGCTTAGAGGGAGTAGGAAAGGACAGCACCCTTGGCTCACAGGAAAGCAGGGAGCTGCTCCTGTTCTGCCTACTCAGGGGCTCATAGCTGTGCCTGTGAACCTCAGCATCTTCACCTCCTACCTGTAAGTGGCTGCCCCCCTTGTGGCAAGTAATACAGGAAAAGTACAGTATTTGCTGGGTTTTGGGGGGTTTTTTTTTTGGTTTGTTTCTGCTGCTGCCTGATTGCTTAATTCCAGTTCTACACGGCAGCTGGCTGACAGGTCAGTTTGTAACTCTGGTGTTCATATCATATCTTTGAGGTTCTACTGTATTCAACGTGAGAGGTAACCTGGATGTTAACAAAGATGTTCTTGGCATGGGAAAGGATGGATTTTGAGTTTGTAAAGGAAGGAGCTGACAGGATTTGGTAAGAGCCTGAATGGGGTGGGAGAAGAGAGGAGCCTGATTGATAAGGGAAGAAAATGGAGAATTGAAGGAAAAGGCTTACATCTTATTAGAGGTTACTGTTTAACCCCTTCCCTCCTCACCATGTATGGGTGAACAGCAGCATGTTATTGCTGATTCATCTGCAATGCTTTACCTCTGCAGCACTGAAAACATTGCTCCTAGCCTGACCTTCATCACGCAGCAGGTCCCAGTATCAGAGCCCTCTCCTCATGAAGCAATCCTTCCAGATATTGAGATGGTAACATCACAGACAGCAGAGTAAGGTGGCTGTAGACTCTGACTGAACAAGATGTAAGCTAATGATGGTTACCGTCTCATCTGCACCTTTTCTTCTGGGACTCTTGTGTAAGTGGAATGATGCGACAGCTGTGAAATCTTTAATATCCCCATTTTATTGTGGTGTTGGTTTGGCTTTCATTTGAAACCAGCCTGAAAGGGGACTGTAAATTAATTTTATATACACGTTTAAGGTTTTGTCTTCTAAAATAAAAAAATCTTTTATTCTTCCCCTAGCTCAACTTATGTAGGTGGGTAGGGTTTCCCCAGCTGCCCACTGGAATCTGGGCTAGAGGCTGGATGGCACAAAAGGTGTGTCACTGCATTCTGATGAAGATCTCTTTCTGCTCTGGAGGAAATGTTCTGTATGAGGATAAAGAGCATTTGGAATGAAGTGATATGTACGTGGAACCAGCAACGGTCTTCCTCGCAGCAGTGAGCTCTTTGTAGAAGGAGGTGGTGACTTGGATCCAAGCAGATTTAGTAACAGGATCAATGGTGCAGCTGACCCCAAGAGGCAAATCAACATTATATCCAGACAAGGTCTTATTAAAAAAAACAAACAAACAAAACCCCCCAAAAGGTCATTAATTGAAGAAATGCATTAGCAATTTTTATTCATAATCAAATTGCAGAAATATGAGCATTTCCCTCTAGGATATAACAGAACCTGAGAGAAAATACACAAATATTAATGGCACCACAGCAGTTGTATTGAAGTCTGGCAGCTGTCAGTTACAAAAGGCATCTTTACCAGAAGGCAGGATACATAGTGTTCACATTCAGTTTGTTCAATTAGACCAATGAATCATGATTAGAATCCGTTTAATAGCATGATTTTCCTCAGGTGCACGAAGCAACTTTCTGCAAGTCCCTGCCACTTATAGCAGATTCCAAGTGAAGCCAACATAAAGTCCCCTTAATCTTACCCCATCCCAGGACCCTTCCTTAACTACTCCATGGCTGCATGAGTCACCAACTCAAACCCAATCCTCCCCACCTACTCAGAGGATAGAACCCCAGACCTCCAGTTGCAAAGACCTTTATTACATAGGCTAACAGAACCTCCTTACCTGTCACTAGCATTAGGGCCTGCAGTCACTAAAAGATGCACACACGCACACGTGCAGGTGTGACAGTGAATCAAGCAGTGGGCAATAGCAGCATAGACATATGACAATCAGGAAGAGAAACCAAAAGACTGAGATTGGTTGCTTTCTGAGGAAGGTAATGCCTTCTTCCTGCCAATTCCATCCTGTCTCAGAGGGCTTGAACACCACCAGCCAGGAGTGGACATAACACATGTGCTTCTGCTTCCATGGTCACAGGGAACGTAGGCACACAGTTGCTATCATAATAAGCATCACCCTGCAAGTGGTTTCAGTTAACAGTCAGAGCTGAGAACTAACAGGAGTTGTCAGGATACATACATGATGGGGATCAAAGTTTCCAACCAGAGCAAGGTAGGGTAGGATTCACTCTACACTCAGGAATCTCCTTGATCCTCAGTCAAGCATCCCAGTAGACCTCCCTGTAAAACTCTTAAAGCAGCCAGTTCCCAAGTGTCAGACCCGTCAAAACTGTTCAGTGGGTATGGGGTTAAACTCTCCAGAACTTCAGAGACACACTCAAACTTACTACCTGCCCGTAATGGAAAAGCCACTTCTCTGCAACAGGGAGAGTTCCTCAGAGTGAGGTGGAATCAGAATCTTGAACCAGAGAGGGAAGTGGAGAAAGCTGCAGCACCGAGTCAGTGGGACTAAAGACAGATATAGTGGAAAATGGAGCCTGTGCAAGTTCAGTTTGAAGGGTTCGTTGGGGGGAGGGGGGAGAAAGAGAACTTGTGCCCAGGCTTGTCATCTGACCTGTCACTAAAGGAGAGTTTTTCCTCTGGGGAGAAACTGAGCTCAATTAGCTGAAAATTGCTGAGAGCATCAGAAAACTTAGATTGTGCGTTACATGAGGAGCCTCCCTGATTTGTTTGGAAATAGAGGTCTTAAGGAGAACTGAGCTTTCTATTCCCAGGGAAATAGGGAATAGAAGCAGTCAGGACACAGCTGGAAGAAGTCTGCAGCACAGAAGGTGAAGGGCACCATGGATGGTACCCCTGTAAAAGCTAGTTAGTTTCCCATGGTTGGCATAACTACAGCAGGCTTGGTAACTGTGGCATCTTCCTCTTTCCACTGAGAGATGATGGTCCTCAGCTGTGTATAGAACTGCACCCCCTGAAGGAAGTGAGAGAAACAAGGGTTGTACATTTGGCCTTGGGACTCCTGCAGGCTTCCCGCTATACCCTCAGAGTACAAAGATTTCCACCACGGGAGCTGCCAATAGCTTCTCGGCCCTTCCCACCATCCTGAGGTCTCGGCCCCAGCAATAAAGCACGTTGCTCAATTCTCCCTCCATTCACAAGTCTCCACCTTGTTAATGCAACCTGGTGGTCTCTTCCCTCACCTCCACCTGGCTTCCTGCACTAGGTTCACAGAGCAGCAAAAACACAATATGTTTCCTAGTTTGATGAGTTACCTGTTTGCCATAGAAATTGGTGTCTCCTCTGAAAGAAGCACGAGAGCCAGTGAAGGAGAACATGGGCAGAGGCACTGGTATTGGAACATTTACACCCACCTAAATCAGAGTAAAGACATCACATTAATAGAAGAAACAAGTACCAGACTGTAGCAACAACAGAACAGCCTCATATTTCTCTTCCCTGGAAAGATACTAGATCCAGTTTCCTTAAATATGAGATAATAGTATGTTACACCTTAAGACAGAAATCAGAAGCCAGGGCTAGATGGGTGTCTCATTTACATGGCAAGCACTGATGGGAATAATTCTACTCTATACATTATCCTATGGATACAAACCTGCCCCACGTCCACCAAGTGGGAGTATTTCCTAGCGGTGGCACCATTGGTGGTGAAGATTGCAGTTCCATTTCCATAGGGATTCCTGTTCACTATCTCAATTGCTTCATCAAGAGTGTCTGCTTCCAGAACCACGAGAACTGGCCCAAAGATTTCCTCCTTATAGCAGGTCATGCTTGGCTGCCAAGGCAGAAACAGCAGAAAACAAAACTTATGTTAGGGAAATGCCACAGACACCCCCAAAGCAGAGACCACCCCCCACACAAATCAAACCCTCAGAGCATTCCCATCATCACTCACCATCCTTCAATTCACTGGACATCACCCTGCATAGAATCACAGAATTGTAGGACTGGAAGGGACCTCAAGAGGTCATTTAGTTCAGTCCCCTGCACTCATGGCAGGACTAAGTATTACCTAGGCCATCCCTCCCCCTTGAAACAACCTTTTATGTACTTGAAAACTTATGTCCACTCTCTCAGGCTTCACTTCTCCAAACTAAACAAAACCAATTTTTTTCAATTTTCCCTCATAGGTCGTGTTTTCTAGACCTTTAATAATTTTTGTTGTTCTTCTCTAGACTTTCTCCAATTTATCCACATCTTTCCTGAAATGTGGCAACTAGAACTGAACACAATACTCCAGTTGAGACCTAATCAGCGCAGAGTAGCGTGGAAGAATTACTTTTCATGTCTTACTACTATTCCTGCTAATACATCCCAGAATTATGGTCAAATTTTTTTAAAACTGTTCACTCATTTAACTTGTGATCCACTATGACCCGCCCTAATCCCTTTCTGCAGTACTTCTTCCTAGGGCAGTCATTTTCCATTTTGCATGTGTGCAACTGATTGTTCCTTCCTAAGTGAAGTATTTTGCATTTGTCCTTGTTGAATTTGCATGCCCCACTGTCCCTCAAGTCCTAGTGGCTACCAACCCCAATGCCATGCCCTGCCATCTGTCACGCCCAACTATCACATCCATTGCCTGCTCTCAGTCAAGTGACAAATCTACTCTTTGGACTGAGGGCTGATCAAGGGGTCTAGATTCAATTAGGACTGGTTTGCTTCTGTTTCTGTAACTCCTGGCTTTCCATCCTCCCAGCCTGGGTGACCAGATCACTACAACTTGACACACATCTTGCCTGCTAGTCAACCCCATTGCACCCTACCCGCCATCCCTCTCCCTTGCACTCTCACATTGTCTACAACTCTCCCACTGTCATTCCAAACCACCAATTTCTTATGTAGGAGCTGGAGGTTTGGCAATTAATTGTCTGCATCACCCCATTCACACTCTTCTACCTTCCTACCTCCCAGTTTCCCAGCTTCATCTGCATACATCTCTCAGTCCAGTCACAGACCACTTATCACTCTCCCATCCAGATTTCAGGATATACTGAGGTTAGAACCTTAACCATTCTACCCTGCCCAATTAACACATGCAACATCCATAAGTGCTTAAATGCACACACTGAACCAGCAGTCTGCCATCTAGCCTATCAAGGCTAATAAGCCCACTGGGTCATTGCGTTGGGAAGACCACAAGTGCCACCCTTTCCACTGAACCTATGATATACTTTATTCCTCTGCATCCAGTGACCAGCTCATTGACTAGCTCACCTGGACTTTAGCAAGGATGGTTGGTCCAACAAAGTTGCCTCTCTCATAACCCTTCACTTTGATGTCTCGTCCATCCAGAAGGAGGGCAGCTCCTTCCTTCACTCCACACTCAATCAGGTGGCAGACTCGCTCCTTAGCCTGGGGGGTGATCAAGGGCCCCAGATCTGCTCCTGGTTGGTCTCCTTTGAAGTACAGAAGCAGGGGAAGGTTTGAATTGTGATGGTTTCATCTTCAAAGAGAACAATCAACAACTACCTTCCCAGCAAAGATACAAGAATTCTAAAATTAAGTAGCCGAGGAACACAAAACTCAAACACACAGAACCAAGAGGCCCTGAACTCCAAACCCATAGGGGAGCCCCAAACCAACAGAAAAGCCCCAGGCTTCCAAAACAGAGAGAGAGAAGTCCCCACGCCCAAAACACACAGAGCTGACAGTTGCTGTGCTGAGTTCTGTAATTTTGAAGCTCTTGAAAATTTTGCAAAAGCCTTCTTGAACCATAGAAGGGAAAAGGTAACAAAAGGTCATCTTGTCCTGTATATGCTACATATGACAGCTGCTAAAAACAAGCATAAAATGGAGTCAAAGAGGAACTGAGTTTGGTTAGTCTGCAGTACTGCCAATCTCAAGAGATTAAAAACCATGAGTTGGATCCTGAAATAGCATGAAATTGGCCTCAGAAACCATGAGATTTAAAACATATCATGAAGCCTTTTTGTTTTTAGTCTGTCTTTTGACTTTTTAAACTCCCCTGTACTCCATGTATTTGAGATAATTTGATGGGTTTTTTTTAAAAATCAATCTTTAATGCACATATGCCTTTAACTGGCTGCTCAAATGGAGACTCAGTGTATGCCGGAGGGCCACAAACATATTTAAGAACTAGAATGGAGAAGATGCAAGTCTTAGTTTTAGTTAAGCTAGTCCTAAATAGCAAGAGACTCATTTCAATATAACTGTAATGCTTCTGTTAATGATGTCTCATTAATAGGATGGTCGTCTTAAAAGTATCTCTTCAAAAATAGGAGATGGGGTGGAGGGAAGGCATCTATGCTGGCAGGAAAGAGGGGGAGTACTTATGTTAAGGTATTTTACAGGCATAATATAACTCAATAGAGAGCTCTATAGTGTGATAAAGTTAAAAATAAAATATGATGGAAAAACCTAATTCACACACAGTTAGAAATACATTGTACAAGGCCTATAAATGGAGCTGGAAAATGAACATCCAAGAAATGCAAAGTAATCTATGTATCAAGATTTTCAATTATTTTTCAATAAAGATGTATGTGAATGGCGAAGATCTTTACACCAACTACCTTTGTTTGTTTTTTTGTTGTTTACATCAACTACAAAATCCAACAACAGATTGACTTGTCCCCCCAGAAAGAGAGATGCTTCCACCTGAAGGGCTTTACTAAATGCAAATTGAAAGAAAGGGGAACGTTCCTAGAATAAAAGTCTGTTAATGTAATAAGCGGGGTTGCTACGTTAAAGGCAGGGCTGAGTCCTTTTACACAAAACCCCAAACCTACAGTTATAAACTGCCTGATGTTGTGAAAGTAAAACTAGAGTTCTAGTAACACAGTCAAGCCCTCCTTCACAACAGATCCCCCCAGCACCCCAACCATGTGGTGCTGAATCCAGACCTCTGTCACACACCCACAGAGCCTCCAAGCAGGCAGTCTTCCAGGCCCCACCTCCATGCACCAAACCCATGTAGCCAAGACCTCACAGTCACGCACTGCAATGTACCAGATACACAAACACACACAAGCCAGGTGCTTAATCTGAAGCTACCAAACAGATCTGTACCTGCATTAACTCGCAGGTTCTTGGCTCTCTCCACCAGTTCTGGAAGCCATTTCTTTGCCTCTCCCACTAATACGGCTGTAGACAGGGCCATGCAGCGTTGGCCAGCTGCTCCAAAAGCAGCTCCAACAAGCTGATTCAAGGTGTTCTCCTTATTGGCATCAGGCATCACCACACCATGGTTCTTGGCTCCCTAAAATACAAGACATGTATACAATCTCAAACTGCTAAATACATCTGGCCCACCTTCTTCCAGCTCCGCAGTGACAACTTCATATTATAGCTGATACTGAGCTGCTATCATCCTGGTAGAAAGGGAAGCTTAATCTCTCTCAGCACATCCAACTGCCTAAATTCAAGTCAGTCCCAGACGCTGAATGGAAAAGGTCTTAAGTATGTATACAAGGGAATAGCAGCCTGTAGGCTGAAATCTCTGCTACATTGAGGTGCATTACCATGTTGGATTGGACTCTCTTGCCGTTCCGGGATCCTCTTTCATAGATGTACTCTCCAGCCTGATTGGAGCCCACGAAGCTGATTGCCTTGATATCCGGATGGTCACAAATAAAATTCACAGCTTCAAAAAGGAAATAGCTCATTATATGCTGGGACTCTAACACTCCTCTCCAGAGTGTTCAAGACCGGAAGGGACCGTTTTGATCAAATGGCCCCTTCCGGCCTTCTACCCCTATCCCCACAATGTCCAGCCCTCTACTACCCACAGCCCAAGCACCCACATTCCTGCCCCTCTGTGTACCACCATTCCAGGGATTCCACGGCTGCCCATTCCCTCTCCCTCTGCTCACTCTCCAGTACTTGAACCCCTATCCCTGTTCACCTACCTGGCTCCCCAATCCTCATCACTCTGTTCCCACAGCACTCACATCCCAGCTCCTCCACCCACCTTGGCCTCTGCCCTTCTGGCACTTGAATCCCAGCCACCTTCTCCCACTCCAGTCCCTTCCTCACACTGGAGTTCACAGAACTCCTTATCCTTTATATCTTGATGTTCTTCCAGCTCCAGAACTGTGTTAAGGAAAAGTTAGCACATGTGACTCCATTTTGGTTTGGGGCCCACCATTGTTTAAATGCCAGCACATCATACACCAAGAGGAGTGATCCTTAGATACTGAATCCCTGTGAAAATCCTCCTCCTTGTCTCCAGCCTGCCTTGACTCCCAGTATCTGGTTTTTGTTAGTCTCTAACTCCCTGTCTCTTGGCCTTGATGTGAGGCCTCCCATCCTGATAATAAAAGTTACTGATGCATGGCTTTAGGACCATGCTGTGTAATTAACACACTGGTATAGCACGAGGAATGCACCAAGCAGGGATAGGTGGTAGATAAGACAAGGGTTTGTTTATTGGCTAAGGTTTCCGATGCACGAGGGCAACATGCTTTGCTAAAAAGTATATAACCTTTGTATAATCTGTATTCAGGGTCCCCTCCTGGCTAGCAGGGGGGCACCACGCTCGAGCGTAATAAACTTTGTGTCTTTTGGGAACTCTGCAGTTGTGGACTTTGTTTCTGTGCCTCAGCCTAGATTTGAACTGTGCGTGTCCCACCAGGTGTAATTCGCAGCACTGGTGTGCGTGTCCCACCAGGTGTAATTCGCAACAACTGCCAGAACCCTTCTTACTTTTTAACCAGCCAAAATCTGTCAAACTGGGTGCTTAAAGTTAGGCTCCTAAATCCATATTTAGGCGCCGAGGGTGGTATTTTCAGATGTGCCTAAGTGACTTAGGAGTACAAATACACTAAGTCAATGGTACTTGTGTTCCTAAGTCACTTGGACACTTTGAAAAGACCATCCTAGGAATCGAAATGTACATCCAGATTTAAATGTTGTCCACCCTCTCTCTTTAAAGGTTTCTCTATCGTCCTGCACCAGCCTTGCACTTCCCTGGATCCCCCTTGTCCCACCTTCCCCAAACACCATGCTGGTCCATAACAGTGGAAACCCCAACATCTCTATGCCTCCCCTCAAAGCACACGTGCCCCAACACACCCTCACACTCTGTAGCCATATCAGCAGACTAGTCTGAGTTTACCTTCATGTTGCCCATGGATGATGTTCAGAGTCCCATCAGGGGCACCAGTGTCTTGTAATAGCTTAGCAAGGAACATAAGTGCTCCTGGCACACGCTCTGATGGCTTCATCAAGAAGGTGTTTCCACAAACCATGGCCATGGGGAACATCCAGAGAGGAATCATGGCTGGGAAATTGAATGGTGCAATCCCTGCACACACTCCCAGAGGCAGGCGAAAGGTGTAAGTGTCCATGTCCTTAGTGATGGAGGGCAGGGTCTCTCCCAGCATGAGAGATGTCACGCTACAGGCGTGCTCAACCACCTCTGCAGCAGAAAGGGTGATATGCCGAAGAGTGAGCTCCTACCACTCAGCCTCAAAACTGCCTTCTCTACAATGCCACAATGCAATTCTCTCTTTCTGCATCTTTCCCCAAACCTGCAGCTCCCATGCACCATGAACACTCCCTGCATCGCCAAGCACAGTAAATGGATTCTTTCCTCAGTGCATTCAATGTTCACATGACAGGAGCCCTGAGTGAGGTTAACAAAACACTCCCAGTGCAAGAAGCACAGGGGTACCAATCCCAGCAGAGACTTTATCTCAGCCATTTCTGCACACGGAACAGACCCACCCATCAAAAGCCATTTGGAGTCAGTATAACATGCAGGGAGAGAAAGTGGGCTGCAACTTTAAAATGGGGCAAGGAAAATGGACCTTTTCCATCTGCAGCTTCTAAGGTATAGACAAGGCCATCCCTCTACCCTCATGTGAAGGCTCTGAAGGGGGCTACTTTCTTGTGTTCTAGAGCTCCTGTTGCTCATTGGACTTTTATCCTGCCCATAGCTTCTGAAACCCCCTTATAGTGGGAGGAGCCAGCAGCTTACGGAGGCCTCGGAATACGTCTCCCTCAGCATCAGCCAAGGTCTTTCCTTGCTCCAAAGTGATGAGTTTGGCAACTTCTTTCTGGAAATTAAAAAAAAAGAAGTGTGGAAAAAAAGGGCCAACCAGCACAAGTGGGAGGTGGTGGCAGAATAGGCTGTTCCACAGATAGCCAAATACCACAACGAACGGACCAACACTACCCAATTTGCTACTTCTTAGTATAAGTCACTGTACGTGTGAAGCCAACAACCTACAGAAAGGGAATGTTTTAATTAGGACAACTGGAATTGTAGGGCCGGTCTGAATCCTATGGCATCACAGCCAAGCAATCTGGGGACGTAGAACAGGAGACTGCAAAGCCCTAGAGAGAACAACTCTTGCAGCTATTTCTCCCTTTTGCTTTCACGGACTCCATTAAACCTCAAGACAACTTGGAACAGCACTTGGTGTAAGATAAAATGCAAACAACAATCTGCCCTTACCTCTATCCACAGGCAACCCTGCCCCCTTTGCCCCCATGGGTCTGAAAAGCACCACACCATCCCTCCTGTGGCACGAGGAATACCACCCCCATTCAGCTCACAAACCCAGGCAGCACGGCCCCGCCATGAGCCCAGGAAACAGTACTCAAGCCTGCCCAACCTGGGCTACTGGCATGCACTCAGCGACAACCATTGAGGACAGCAATAAGGGTCTCACCAGGTTGTCCTTGATGAGCTGCTGGTAACGCAGCAAGATTTGCTGGCGGCTCAGAACAGATGTCTCTGACCAGTTCCGTAAAGCTTTTTTGCATGAAGTCACTGCTGCCTCCATCTCGCTCTGTGTGGCCTTTGGGACACGACCAACCACCTCGTTTGTGGCCTGATGGAACAACCAATTACATCAAAACTCATCCTCTTCATGCCATCTTCCTCAGCCATTCAATGCCCCTTTCACATCCCTGATCTGATATCCTTCTAAAATGAAACCATACTTACATGATTCCCCTGATGTCAGGGAAAAACTCCTCCCCTCACACACTTGGAGGGCACAGCTTCAACTAGAGTTGAGTGCTCAGCACCTCTGAAAAACAAGCTGTAGGTGTCTCAAGTTGGGCACCCAGAAAACTAACAGTTAGTGACCACCTCTGAACCTTTTGGTTTAAGGGACTTGCCTAACAGTGACTGTAGCAGAGTCAGGGATGAAACCCATTTTCTCTGGGTTCAGTAACAGTCAGTGCTTTAACTACAAGATTCTTTTTGCTTCCTGTATCTCTCAGCCTCTTCACCACACATTTGCTGTGCATAAGACGGGATCCTATGGACAGCAGTCTCTTTCTATATAACAGGCTTTTTCTATGCCTCGTCTGCTGTTCCTCTTGTGCCCTAAAGGAGGCACAGGTCCTTTGGAAAAAATCAGTAAGTGATTATGAAGTTAAGTACTATATCATAATTAATATGGAAAACCATATTTCTAGCATTTCCTATCTTTTGAGAGCTTGTTTTAGCAACCTTAACATTCTTTTAATTTAGATTTTTTTAAAATCTGCCTTGACATAGCCGAGATCATCAGTTACATCATTCAGAGAAACATCTGCAAAATAAAGATAAGTAACTGTTCAGAGCAAGAGGAGAAATAAAACAAGAAAGCGAGTAGCCTTGCAAAGGGTGAATCTCCTCACTAGATACAATGAGTTTAGCTGGCTGAGCCAACTTTGCTGAATGAGTCTCATTGTTCTGATCACTATCAAGAACAATATGTAAAAATAATAACTATAAATGTCAAAATGGGGCTCCACACAGAAAAGTCCAAGAACCCACAGTCTAGACACCTGCTGCAAGAGTCAGGCAGGATCCCCCTCCATGCAATGTCAATTGCATCTGTTCCCCAGAGACAGACAGACAGAAATTAATTTAACAAAATCTATGAGTTCTGAGACCAGACTCATAAAGCAGTTGCATCCAACGTGGTACTTTATGCCAAATTCACTGGAATTTCACAGCTTAAAGAGGGCAGCTCCATCAAAAGAGGGGAAAAGAACCTCAGATTCCAGCCAGGATTCTCTCCTCCCCTCCTACACCAGTCTCTGCCAGGAGTTTACATTCAGGCTTACATCAAATCACATAAGTCCAGTCCTACACTTCTATGATTCTATGACAGAAACCATTTACTAACTTGATGTACTAGTCACAGAGCTCCTCCAGTGTTCAAAGAGCGGAAACAGAGGCCTAAGTCTCCTCTCGGAGATCTACTATATAGGGGAGAGAAGGCAGCATTCATCATTTCTACTGGGTCTGGCATTAACCTTGAGAAGGCAGTTGACCCCTAAGAAGGCAGTTGCAAGGAAGTCACACTCCCTGCATCTCCCCAAGTGACTTCAGTGAGGAGCAACCCCTTCCTGACCACAGCGAGGGCCCACACAGCAGCAGAGGTCATTTCACTTACTGGGTTATGGATATTGATCCATTCGGTAGTTTTGGATTCAACAAACTTCCCATCAATGAAGAGTTTGGTGGCTGGCTGCAGAAGACAAAGCACAAGTTAGTGGGTAGTGTTTCTGCCTCCCTTTTGTGCCGAGACACCTTACAGAAGGGGCTACTAGCACCACCTATTTTTAATGTTGCCTGACATTTCCCATTTAAAAGACCCTGTGTTCAGTTGCTTATAACTTTGGCAGACTTCAACAGTTTAAGCTGGAATCTTCTATACTAGGCGTCTTTCTCAAGGGTGAATTTTTTGGGAAAATTTCAAATACTGGCAAATTTTTCTTTAAAAAACTCTAGCACCTGAAAACTTTGGAGCAAAGACTTGAAATTTGGCAGGGAGATCACCTTTGTGTTACGGACATAAGAATGGCCACACTGGGTCAGACCAAAGGTCCACCTAGCCCAGTATCCTGTCTTCCAACAGTGGCCAATGCCAGGTGCCCCAGAGGGAACAAACAGGAAAAATAATCACCAAGCGATCCATCCCCTGTCGCCCATTCCCAGCTTCTGGCAAAACAGAGGCTAGGGACACCATCCCTGTCCATCCTGGACAATAGCCATTGATGGACCTATCCTCCATGAACTTATCAAGCTCTTTTTTGAACCCTGTTATAGACTTAGCCTTCACAACATCCTCTGGCAAGGAGTTCCACAGGTTGACTGTGCGTTGTGTGAAAAAATACTTCCTTTTGTTTGTTATAAACCTGCTGCCTATTAATTTCATTTGGTGACTCCTAGTTCTTGTGTTATGAGTAAATAACACTTTCTTATTTACTTTCTCCACAGCAGTCATGATTTTATACATGTCTTTTGCTGTCCCCATGCAAATCCACCCCATTTTGGGGGGGGAAAAAAATCCCAATTTGCACATGCTCAGTAGGGACTTCAGTTGTAACAGCTAGAATCTCCAAAGATTCCCTCCTCATTGAACATGCTCCATCCCCTCACTGCTCTTATGAGTGACCAGGCTGCACATGTGACATCCCCACAAAGCGTGTTCCCTCCAGTGCAGGGGTATATCTGGATTTTCTCTGCAATAACTAGGGCTGTCAATTAATCACAGTTAATACATGCAATTAATGCAAAACAAACTAACCAGATTAAAAAAATTGTCGCAATTAATCGTAGTTTTAATTGCACTGTTAAACAATAATAAAATACAAATTTAAATTCATTTAACGTATTTTTGGATGTTATTCTACATTTTCAAATATACTGATTTCAATTACAACATAGAATACAAAGTGCACAGTGCTCACTTTATATTATTATTTTTGATTACTAATGTTTGCCCTGTAAAAAGATAAAAGAGCCTGCAATGGAACCCAAGCCTTTTGAGTCTCACCGTTCCTCAGTGGTCAGCAAATATCTGTGAAACTCATTAGCAAAGTGTGTCTCTCATCCCCCTCTAGTGCTGGGCCACTAGAGATGACAACTTACTATTGCCATCAGTTACTCCATTAAGTGAAGTGACTGAGGTCTGTGTAGTGGATCTAAAGGTTCCAACCCAGCTAATGACCCATGAGGGTGTCAATATGATGCCACATGATGGAATTTCTGTTTTGTTTTTTTTTTCCCTAATTTGCTTTTTTAAGAGCTAGGAAATTAAACACAAAAAACTACATTAAAAGAAGATTATTTAAGTTACAAAGTCAAGAAATCAAAAGTTGGGAAATGCCAGAATTAAGGCTGCCTGTGCAACTTTAATTCAGCCCTTTGTGTGTCTTCATTATGGTAGAGCCTTCAGGTACATCACCATCATTTTTTTACCCCACAGGACCCTTACCTTGTTCAGTGGACAGGATGGACCTATTCTGGTGATGAATCAGGTTTGGGTATTAAAGGGGACTCTTGTCTCTAGGGCCCCTGCCTTATTTGTTGCAGAAGTTGGAAAATTTATACTGAATGAGGCAGGGGACTGCAGGAAGAGTAGGACTGTCTCATGGTTAAGACGGCTGAATGCTGCCCATCCCTGTCTCTGCCACAGAGTTCTTCTGTGAGTCATTTAAACCAAACTTCTTACATGTAGTCACTAGTTGTACGTTCCTCATATTCTGGGTGCCTGACTTAAGACCTTAGCATCTGATCTGCAGAAGTGCCAAGCACTGAGCTGAAAATGACGTCAAGGGGAGTTATGCTTTGAACATATAATGTTCTATATAATGCTAACTACTCTGAAAAAATCAGCTTTTAGTCTCTCTTTGCCTTAGTTTCTTCATCTATAAAATGGGGATGATAATACTACCACCACCACCACCTCACTTCACAGGGGTGTTGTGAAGATAGACTCATTAATGTTTGTGCAACATTGAGATACTCTGGTGAGAGCACCACAGAAAAGCCCATTTTGAGGAAAGTAATAATTCTATCTTCAGAGCAGGGTTTGAATAATGTGCAGTAAATAAACCTGGAGCAACAATGAATAATGACAAGAAAACAAAATATTGAATAGCAGCTCATTAAGTGAGCATCATTCTTTTATGCACTGAATGAGGCGGGGACCTGTGGAAAAAATATATATACTCATGTAATTAAAGACCATCAGAATCAATATGCACAAGTGGGACGAATTAAGGTTGCATGAGCCATCTTATTTTTCACCCCTTGCATACTATTATAATAATCTTTGTACAAGCATGCCTTGTGAGATATCATTTGAAAACTCATAGTTTGATGATCATTATTTTCCTGGTAAAATGTGCGGCAATACTGTATGTAAAGTTATAAGATTTCACTGTCTGGTGTCACTAAAACACATTCCAAGTCTGAGGAGTGGCCAAACTAGTTCCTCAGAGACAAAGGGCAAACTGATGCCTCAGCCAGGGTAAACAAGGTGAAATGGGCCATTACCCATTAAGTGGTTATTCACTAGCAGGAAAAGGGACATAGGTGAAAAATCTACATTTTAGCAAAGAAACAGCATGGGGTTCCCATCCATGTAGACTTTCTGTCTCCTAGATCTCAGCAGGAAATGCTTCTTGGCGGGGGTGAGGGAAGCTATTAAAAGGAGGGACAGACAATCATTCCTCCCTTTCTTTCTGTTTATGGCATTCACGATACCTAAAGAACAAAGGAAACAACACTGGACTGGGAGAGGGATCCTGACTGAAAGTTCAGCCAACAGAACTGCTGAATCATGCGGCAAGACTTTGCCTTGAATTTACACTAATTCAGGGGTTTTCAAACTTCCATGCACCGCAACCCCCTTCTGACAACAAAAATTACTACACGACCCCGGGAGGGGGGACCGAAGTCTCAACCTGCCTGAGCCCTGATGCCCCGAGCAGGGAAGCCAAAGCCCGAGGGCTTCAGCTCCAGATGGGGGGCCTGTAACCTGAGCCCCACCACCCAGGGCTGAAGCCATCTGGATTGGGCTTTGGCCCCACGCCCCAACAAGTCTAACGCCAGCCATGGAGAACTGCTACCCTAGTTGGCAAAATTAGGCGTTAGTTGCCTTTTACTTTTATTTTTCTTCTAAACAGTTCTGACTTTTATGCCTCATACTTGTGTGTGCTTAAAATCTCTCTCTTGTTTTATCACTTTATCTAATCTAATGTATTTGAATTGAAGTATTTGGGAAACTCCATTTGGGACAGCAAGCGTGCATATCATTTTTATTAGTTAAATGACAAACTCTATATAAGCTCGTATTGTCCAGGAAAGGGCTGGGCAGTACAAGACATACATTTCTGGGGGGGAAATCTGGGAATGGGAGTGTGTTGGGGTCACTCTGCATTAAAGCTGGTGTCAGTCTGGCAGGCAGCCCTCTCACAATATAGCTTGGAGTCAGAGCCGTCCCTAGCTATTCTGGGCCCCTACGCAGCCTGGGGCACACCACCCCACAGCACTCACTGGCAGCTCAGCTGGGGCCGGGTTGCTGCACTTCCCGCTGCTGGTGAGTGCAGGCCCAGCCCTGCTGTAGTCCTCAGGGAAGTGGGGGTGGGGCTGGCGCAGAGCAGAGCAGGGGTTTTGGGGAAGGGGTGGAGTGGGGGCAGGGCTGGGGCAGAGAAGGGGTGGGAAGAAGCAGGGCTGGGGTGGAGTAGGGGCAAGGGCAGCACACAGCTGCGCAGGGCACCAGGAAATTTGGTGCCCCAAATTTCCTGGTGCCCTATGCAGCTGCGTACTTTGCGTATGGGTAGGGATGGCCCTGCTTGGAGTGACTTATGTGCTGGAGGCTGTATGAGAGCAGACCAGGAATGGTGGCAACAGCACTGAAAAAGCACCCAAGGTTAGAGGGCAGGGGGACAACTACTCATTAGTCTGGATTTTACCCTGGATGTGTCACTCCTGGCATTTGCTAACTTTTGATTGCTTGATTTTACAATCTTAATAATGTTCTTTTAATGTAGTTTTCCTGTGTGTAATAAATATCTAAGTTAGTTTAATAAGAAGGCAGCTCTCTCTCTCTCTCTCTCTCTCTCTGACTAGAAAGGCTCCTTAGGACTCTCCTCCCTCCCTTCATTAAGAACCCCAAAGCATAAATGTGTTAGGGGAAAACAGCTAGAAGTCAAATAGAGGAGAAGTGATAGAAGTGACCAGAACTTAAATTCAGCTGGAGCTGCCCAGAACAGAGCTCTGGTAAATATTTTCAAACCTGTGGGAGCCTTGGCACCCCCTCCCTGTGGGGCTGAAGCCCCGGAGACCTCTCCCTGCCCCACAACTGAAGCCCAGAGCCCCAAATGCTGGGGGGAGGGGGGGAAAGGAGGGGGCTCTCGGAAAGTCTCTGAGAATTTAAGCCCTGGAAGTGACCTTTAAGGAAAGATGTGAAGAAAGTATTTCATTGCATGAGGAAAAGAGCCCAACAATCCACCTGCCCCAGTAGCCATTATAGACTTCTCAGAGCGTTAGCCAGCCTTATCTAGAGTTCTGACTTGAAACTATTTCATGCCCTGCGAGCTAGGCTGATCTATCTAAAGTCAATTCAGCAAATAAATTTTCTTCCAGTGTAAATCCACCCTCGTGGCAATGCAACCACAAAAACTTGCCTTTGTTTCATAACACTAGATTAGACAGGCACCCTGGATTATGCAAGTGAAAGTACCGGGGTGCAGCTCCTGCCATGCAAATGTGTGGAGGGTTAACAAAATAGCTGCCATCTGCATCTCCTCCTACCCTTCCCTGAATCCAGGACCCCTTGAGCCCCCAATTCTTTCCCTTTGGTAAAGCTTGTCATCAAGAAGAAAAATGAACTCACCACTGAAGAAGAGAAGAAGGATGAAGAATACCAGGTGGAATTCACTTTTGCAGGGATCTATATGAAAGAAAGGCAGAGACACAGAGACCAATGCTGTTAAAACACACAGGAGGCAAATCCTGGGGTCTCTGCAGAGGTTAGACTCATCCAGTCCCTGCCTGGCTTGTGGCAGTGGAGGGATTCTAGTATCTGAGCCCCAAGGTCCATTAGTCAACTGTATCCTAATGGAGCAAAGCAATGCAGGGGACAGTCACCAATAGTTGTAAGTTAATATGCCATGGAAGGGGTCTCCATCATTCTCTGTATGTAGGCTAGAGCACTGAACAAGTGCTAATGGAATCAATGGCAAGAAACCTGATTAAGCACAAACTGTTCAGTGGTTCAAGTTAGCCCTGCTAGGTCGACGTATTTGAAAGTGTTGCACAATCGCCCTCATTCATACTCGTGCAGTTCTAAACCGTTTCAACGGCGCAGCTTCCTAGGTACCGTCCCGCCGCTCGCCTTGGGGCAGCAGGACGCGGAACAATCAGAGCCGCTTCCGTCAGTCCCTGTCCACAGCGGCACAAAAGCCGTGAGGCCGACCCAGTGCAGAGTAGCAGCCGTGTCAGTCTGTATCCGCAAAAAAAAAAAAAAAAAAAACACAAAAAACCAGGAGCACTTGTGGCACCTTAGAGACTATCACATTTACTAGAGCCAAGGCTTTCGTGGGCTACAGCTTAGGCTCTAACAAGTGCTCCTGGTTTTTTTTAATCCCAGCCCAGGCTCCCCTGCCGCGCGGGGCGGGTGCAAGGCTTGCTCGTCCTCCAGCAGGAGCGGCGACCCCGGGATTCTCACTCAGTCGAGCTGCGCCGGCAGCCAGGCTGACCCCGAGAGCCCGTCGGGAACACGCGTGCGGCGGCCACACGGCCCCCTAGCCCGGGGGACTGTCCGGCACAGGCGAGGCCGGAGACCAGCCCCCAGCCGTAGAACTCAGCCCCGGGCCCGCCCGTCGGAGCCACGACAGGACCTCCCCACCTAGGCACGGGAAAGGGGCTGCCCGGCCTCACCCTGCATAGGAGCCGCTGCCCAGCCCGGGCCCCGCGACCTGCCAGCGCCGCCATCCTACCCCCTGGGAGACCCTGAACACCCGGGAGACCGCTAGCCCCCCACAGAGCAGGGCCCGCCCCCGCACTGCCATTGGCCGCTTAGACAACGCCCTCGCCTTCACACGGCACGGTACCGCTCGTCCGGGCCAATAGGGATCCGACTCGTTTGGCCCCGCCCCCACAGGAACGGCCCACCGTCCCGGGGCGAGGATTGGTTACAAGAACCGAAATGCCCTGGGTGGAAATTCGGGTCAAGACACGCCTCCTAGGGAGAGGAAAGCTGGCGACGCGTGTCTGGGCGGCTTTAGAGGGAGTCACGTGTAGGGGTTCCCGCGGGCGGCAGTTGCCCGTCACGTGACTTGGGCAAGATGGCGGCTCCCACGGAAGGTAAGAACTTGAAGCATCGGGGCCGGAGCCGGTTTCGCCTAACGCATCCCGCCAGCCCTACGCGCAGAGCTCACCGCGGCGTCTCCCGGGCACCGGCTCAGCCCGCCCGGTTCCTGAGCCGCATCTTGAGCTTTATCTCTCGCTGCAGCCTCTCCTCGCCGGCGGTTCGGAACCGTGGGTGTCCCGGGGACCTGCCCTGCCGGGCGCCCCCATCTCGCCGCGGGGCAGCCCCGGGCAATGGAGCCTGACACGGGAACTGGCAGCCCTGCCCTCGGGGCAGTTTCCGGCTAGGTGCCCGTGGCGTCCTGCGCGGGGCGCCACGGTCGAGCCTTGCCAGGGCACCCTCACGCCATGGCCCGGGGGCAGTAGGGCCGGGGCGTCGCCGAGGCTACGTGTGACTTTCCCGGCTACGAGGCGGGAGCGGTGTGCGCCGTGTCTGACTGACTGTCTCCTTCCAGGGACCGACCTGGAAGCCTCCCTGCTGAGCTTTGAGAAGCTGGATCGAGCATCCCCAGACTTGTGGCCGGAGCAGCGTAAGACGTGCCTGATTCTCCCCCAGGGCTTGGTGATGTGGGTGGATCCCTCAAGTGGGAGCAGGAGAAAGCCTCTAGTGTCCCAGTGAGAAGAGGAAAGGCCCCTGGACTGTCAGCGTACTGCAGTCCGCCACCTGGGGGGCGGCCTGTGTGCGTCACGGAGTTATGGTCTGGTTGTGCAGGGAGTGGCACTCACTAGGCATCGTCTGGCCATGTAAATATAATGCCGGTTTAATGGAGACAGTATCCAGCTTGAGCCCCAGTAGATCCAGGATGTCTTCCTGGTAGCTTTCTAATGGGGATACTTCTCAGGTTTTGTTCTCTTCACCAATGAATTTAAACTACAATGATCTGCATTCCCTGGTGAGGTGGCTGATATCTACCTAGTGAGGGCTGATAGGAACACTTCTCAGGATCTCTGTGTAAACTACTGGTCAATAAACTCCATCTGCTTGCTCTTGACACTCCCATGGCAAATCAGCAGGGAAAAATCTTATTTTCTCCGGAGGAGTATTCTGAATTTTTGTAACTACTGTTGTACTTGCTGCAGTTTTTTGCATGAATTAAAGTGACTAACATCTCACATTTAATGTAGTGAGATGGCATTTCTTATGGCAGGCTGTGCCTGGGGATTTTACCTAACTACACTGCAGCTGGGAAGTGTAATTCCTAGTTTGATTGGCACATGTGCAGTATCTCTGTTCCATGTAGTGTACAAACATATATCAGCATGGCCATGGCAACTCAGGCTAGCTGTCACACCATCTGCTTAGGACCTCAGACAGGATTGTATTCAGGCAAGTTGCCTGTGACCTCTGTGGCCACACTAATTTTTAGCATGCTAGTGCAAGTGTTTATGCCTACCCAAGGTGGTAATTATGCTTCCACAGCTGCAGGGTAGATGTATTCTTAGATGATGATTAGTTGTGGCTTTTTTGGAAACAGGAAAGCAATGACATTTGGGTCATGAATAATTATCTTTCTTTCTCCTATCCAGTACCAGGTGTTGCTGAATTTGCTGCTTCCTTCAAAAGTGTAAGTGATCTCCTCTAATTGAGACCTGTTTACATTTCCACCCCCGCACACACACTTTCCCCAACCTTGCTATCTTTTGGAAATTCCTGTTTTCCTCATGCAGTACCCTATACAGACTTTGTTCATGAGGTTTCTTAAATCTAGTTTGCTAATGTCACTGTGTTTCTATTAAGACCTCTCCAAGATCAGTGGTTTTCAAACTGTGGGTCACAGCCCTGTACTGGGTCATGGAATGTAAAGCACAGGGTCCCGGCGACTCTGGTCAGCACTGCTGACCGGGCTGTTAGAAGTCCCGTTGGCAGTGCTGCCCAGCTAAGACAGGCTAGTCCCTACCTGTTCTGACACTGCGCTACAACCTATAAGTGGCCAGCAGCAGGTTCGGCTCCTAGGTGGCGGGGGAGGGGAGAGTGCACAGGGCTCCGCATGCTGCCCCTGCCCCAAGCACTGTCTCTGAACTCCTATTGGCCAATTCCTGGCCAATGCGGGGGACTGTGCCTGCAGATGAGAGCTGCACGGAGCTGCTTGTGCGCCTCCGCCTAGGAGCTGGATCTGCTGCTGGCAGCTTCCTGGGCGCAGTGTGGTCCACGGTGCCAGGACAGGCAGCAAGCCTGCCTTCGCACCCCTGCTGTGTCGCTGACCGGGAGCTGCCCGAGGTAAGCCTGTGCCCCACTCCCCAGCCCTAAGCGCCCCTCTCCCCAACCCGGAGCCCCTTCCTGCACCCCAAACCCCTCATCCCCAGCTCCGTTGGATCGTGGGCATCAACAATTTTCTTCAACTGGCTCGGCAGAAAAAAAGGTTGAAAACCACTGTCCTAGATAACCCTCTCCTGTGTGCACATGTTACTTGTCACAATCTGTATTTTCTTGCTAGGGTAACTTTTTTCCTCTCTGGGAGTTTTAGAATTTACAATAAATGTATCTTCTGCCTCATACTGTATATGAAACTTGGAAGTGAAAGCTTTAGACCTGCACTTGGTGATTATCAGAAGTATTACAGTCTGTATTGCCCTTTGGGAGACAAGGGGACATTGCTTCAGCAGCAGTGGAAAAAAATACTGGAAAAACAGGACTCAGATACAGAAACACAGCATCTGACGAGGATAGCTCTTTACAGAGTGGCTGGAGTTTAATCCTTAGTCCACTTAATATTATTGTCTGGGTGTCATTATTGCTTCAGATGCTGGAGATGGTAGCTGTACACATCTTACAGCAATGCACAAAAATACTTGATTGAGCATGCATTTTCTTTGTCTTCTGACAGCCTATCACCAATTCCCCTCCCAAATGGATGGCTGAACTAGAAAATGATGATATTGATATGTTAAAGGGTAAGTATGAGCTAAGTGGAAACTTGAGACCTCAAAGGGAAAGAACCTAAGGTAGTGCCTATTGTGCTGCTTATGCAGTTTAAAAGGGGTGTTAGAAATTTCTGTTTTTTCTTAGCAATATCAAGGAATGTCACCTTTTTTTTTCTTTTCTGGTTGTCTTTGACCTAAATCTATGTTGATAGCCCTCTCAGCTCTTAATTGTTAAATCCTCCAGAGTTTTCTTCCCAGATGTTTTAATTAAAGTGAGAATAATTTGTTTCTCTTGTCAGGTTTTATTTTCTTGTTATCTGTGATTGTATAACTGGAAGGCTATGAACTATTGTGATGATGAGATTAATTTTTAATGTAAAACACCCACAGGACAAAATACATTCTTACCCCACTTTAAAAAAAAAAAAAAAATAAAAAGCACAAGCCAATATCTCTTTCTGTGCCGGTTATTCACAGAGTGACAAGAAATCTTGATTTCTGGAGAAGTTCAACTGTGTTTCTCCCCAACCACCCCCCTCCCGGCTAGAAATCCTACTAATGCTAATAGGCTAATGAAAGTGGGGCTGTTGAAGGGCTTCAGCTCAAATGAATTTTTCTCAGACACAGTGGCTGAGTTTCTTTATTTGGGAGCCATTTGTGGATGGACAGATCTAGAAAACATCATCGGCTTCTGAAGTGTTCAGCAGAGCTCCCTGTGAGCGCATCTACTGTAGAAATAGCTCTTTGAACACAGCTCTACTGCACTGTTTCCAATTTTAGACCTTGGAGATCTCTTCTTCAGGCTGAAGAAACATTTGACCGTACTCCAACACAAACTACAGTGCAAAAGGAACTGTTTTTGAAAATGGCTCAATTCAGCTGTGCTCAACTTGGGTTCTGTTGCACAGCTTCTAACAGAATTAGGCTAAAGAGCAGTCACAAACTGTTTGATCATAGTTCCTTGGATACTTCTAACACAATTTGTCCTTGTAGGTGTTGCTACTTCTACTCAAAATGTGAGTTTTATAAAGGTACCTACTATGTAGGATTCTTGCTCCTGCGTGTTGGCTCTTTAGTACAAGGCTGGCAGAACTTTCTTAGCTCTTTGGGGTTTCTTTTACATTTGAGGGCAAGAGTAGCTGAGTGCAGAATGAGCTAGGTATCTTCCTAGTCACCATCTGCCAGCCTCTCCAGAGAGAATGCTGCATTCTGATTCTGCTAAAATGATGTGACCATTCAAATGATCAACTTAAATTTCAAAGTTAAATGCCCTCAATGACTGTTCACACCTGTCAGAACTACTGTTTCAGACAATCGGCAGGAGGGTGTATCTTCACTAGGGAAAAAAGGAGTTGTTAATGTGCCTTCAGCATATCAGAATGGCCATGCTGGGTCAGACCAATAGTCCATCTAGTCCAGTATCCTGTCTTCTGGCAGTTGCCTCTGCCAGGTGCTTCAGAGAGAATAAACAGAACACGCAATTTTCAAGTGATCCATCCCCTGTCCTCCACTCCCAGCTTCTGGCAGTCAGAGGCTAGGGACACCCAGACTATGGCATTGCATCCCTGACCATCTTGGCTAATAACCACTGATGGACGTATTCTACATGAACTTACATAATTCTTTTTTGAATCCCGTTATAGTTTGGGCCTTCAGTATATCCCCTGGCAAAGAGTCTACATGTTGACTGTGCATTGTGTGAAGAAGTACCTCTTTTTGTTTGTTTTAAACCTGCTGCCTATTAATTTCACGTGGTGACTTCTGGTTCTTGTGGTATGTGAACAAGGAAATAGCACTTCCTTATTTACTTTCTCCACACCATTCATGATTTTATAGACCTCTATCATATCCCACTTTAGTCATCTCTCTTCTAAGCTGAAAAGTCCCAGTCTTTTTAATCTCTCCTCAAATAAAAGCTGTTCCATATTTGTAATCATTTTTTGTTGTCCTTCTCTCTATCTTTTCCAATTCTAATGTATCTTTTTTGAGATGGGGCAACCAGAACTGCAGGTCGTATTCAAGGTGTGGGGGTACTGTGGATTTATATAGAGGCATTATATTTTCTGTCTTATTATCTATCCCTCTCCTAATGGTTCCTAATATTGTTAGCTTTTTTGACTGCTGCTGTACATTGAGTGGATGTTTTCAGAGAACTATCCATACCTTTTTCCTAGTGAAGACGCACCCACCAAATATATTAGCCTTGAGTCATGTTTTCAATGTTGTCTTCACAACCATAGTACTAGAAATCTCTCTTAAATGAAATCCTAAATTCTGGAACAATCATTTGATGACTGTTATATGATGGATATCACAAAGCAAATAATGGTTATGAATAAGTTAATTGAAAGTTTTCACGCTAATAAATTTAAAATACAGCCTGTATCTTAAAGTTTACAATGTACAAGTCAGTCACTAATTTGTTTTATTTTTTCAAACCTCTGACCTAATGTTTCGTTTTTGTTTTGTTTTTCTGAAGGAACTGGAGATGTCAGAGGGGTAATTTTTAATCCGTAAACTAACAGACTGACTTGTGAGAGCTCAATTAATTTGATCTAAAAGAAGATGATTTGCAGAAAATAATTGTATCAATATGTAACAGATCTAATCTCACCTTTAAGTACAATGCTGGCTGTGCTATGGAACAGCTATGATTTTACTACTGTCTCCAAAAGTACAAAATCTACAGGCCTTTGATTCCTACTGAAAACGTGGGTTGTTGAGTTAAACGTTTTTGTTAATTTGTGTTGTTTTCCTTCTTGAGCTTCAAACTTGTTTACTCCCAAAATAAACTACATGATGGCAAAACAATAGCAAAGCAAAAAGGTGAATAATTCTTCCCTGTATGGCTCTGGTTCAGTCACATCTGAGATACTGTGTTCAGCTCCGTATGCCAGAGAGGTATTAACGCTGTAGGGAGCTCAGAAAAGAGCAACAGAATAGTCAGGGACTCAGTGAAATTAATTTGACCAAAGAGTGAAAGTATTCATAATTAATAAGTGGTGGTACAGTTGAGGTGTGTGTCTAAGATGAGAAGAGAGCAGAATGTCTACAAATATTTTCCTGGTGTTTACATCCTCCTTGGAGAACTTAAAGTGTAGTGTAACAAGGAGTAGTGGGATAAAATGAGGGGAAAAATCCAAGAAATATGAGAATTTTGACAGTGAGACACATCAGGTTATAGAAACACCACCTCAGCGGAAGTGTTGCCTCAGTGCATGGGATAGTCAAATTTAGAGTATACAAAGTGCACTTTAAAGTAAATGGTAGGGAAGAAGTGTGCACTAAAAGAAGGGTTGGTTACAGGAGTAAATCTCTTCCCTCTGTCTATAGTTTAGTAATCCATTCAGATTTAGCCACCCACGCTGGGAATTCCAAATAAGGAATCTATGGGTCTGCACTATTTCACTGTTACCCAGATGTGAGGAGGACTACTGAACATGTGCTTTCTCTTCCCCTTGGAGACAGCATATCAACAATATGACCTGAATGCTCTTTGCTAAATAGCTAATATGGCTTAGTTGCCACTAGAGGGCAACAGACAATGTTAAAAATCACATTTATTCTGTTTTTTTAGAGCTGGGGAGCCTTACCACAGCAAACCTAATGGAGAAGGTTCGAGGCCTGCAGAACCTGGCTTATCAGCTAGGGCTGGATGAATGTAAGTACTATACACGTTCACTAATGGCTTCATTGTGAATTTCCTCATTTCAAGCATTTAACTTGCTCTATCCAGATCTGCAGTTCTCTATACCTAGAAAAGTGTATATATTTTTAGGAGTTGCAAACGTATGGAAAAGCAGCAGCAGTGCATTAAGAAACCCTTCTCTGGTAAGAGGACTACTTGTCTGTTATAGGCACATGTGAGTTAATGTTGCAGGAACCTCAAGTTTAAAATTTCTCAGCCTTTGTGGATTTCAGCTTCCATCCTGATGTTGCATTAAAGCTTATTCCTGTGGTAAATGTATTACCGTGTTGTGTGCCTGCACACTCTTCCACAGCTGCCTCTGCTGCAAAATAACGAGAAGGGAGACTGCTTGTCCGCCCTTATACTTTACACCTGCAGGTGCAACCAGTCATAGAGGAGATACAGTAGAACCTCCGAGTTACAAAAACCTCGGGAATGGAGGTTGTTCGTAACTGAAATGTTTGTAACTCTGAACAAAATGTTATGATTGTGACGGGTTCAGTCACAGAGACCCCCTTGGGACTGCCACCTGATGTGCTGAGTTTACCTCAGAGCCTGTTTTCCCTGCCAGCTTTGGACTCCAGAACCCTGCCTTGTTGAGCCAGACACACTAGCCTGCTGCAACACAGAACCAGGTCTGGTCCATGCCCCCCAAAGCTGCAGACTTTACCCAAAAACTGCTCACCAGGTCACCTATCTCCAGCACCAAGACACAGAGTTCCCAATGGGATCCAAACCCCAAATAAATCTGTTTTACTCTGTATAAAGCTTATACAGAGTAAACTCATAAATCGTCTGCCCTCTATAACACTGATAGAGAGAGATGCACAGCTGATTGCTCCCCCAGGTATTAATCACTTAGTCTGGGTTCATTAATAAACAAAAGTGATTTTATTAAGTATAAAAAGTAGGATTTAAGTGGTTTTATGTAATAATTGACAGAACAAAGTAAATCACCAAGCAAAATAAAGCAAAAACACGCAAGTCTAAGCCTAATACATTAAGAAACTGTTTACAGGTAAAATCTCACCCTCATAGATGTTCCAATAAGCTTCTTTCACAGACTAGACTCCTTCCTAGTGTGGGCCCAATACTTTCCCCCAGTACAGTACTTGTTAGTTCCAGCAAACGTCTTAGGTGTAAAGCAGGGACTTTCTCATGACTGGCAGCTCCCTTTGTTCTGTTCCACCACCTTTTATAGCTTTGGCACAAGGTGGGAATCTTTTTCCTTTGGGTCCCCACCCCTCCTTCTAAATGGAAAAGTACCAGATTTAAGATGGATTTCAGTATCCGGTGACATGATCACATGTCCTGTGAGACCCCTTTGTGGGCCAGCCTCCATACTTCCTTGGCTGGCCCACATGTACACAGAAAGGTTTGTAAGTAAACAGAGCCATTTACAGCCAATTGTCCTAGTCAGTGGGAGCCATCAAGATTCTAAACCACCATTAATGGCCCACACTTTGAGGTCCTATTGTAATTATGCAGAGTTATACTTCATATTTCTAGCTTCAGATACAAGAATGATACATGCATACAAATAGGAGGAATATATTCAGTAGGTTATAACCTTTGCTATGATACCTTACAAGAGACCTTTTGCATAAAGTATATTCCAGTTACATCATATTCATACTCATAAGTACTCTCTTCCCATGCGTGATTTTTTTTTTTTTAACACTTGGGCAAATTCCATTGGCTGAAAGAACTGGGGAAGGTGAGAGAAATGTTCCTGTCTTCAAAAAATCATGATTTTTTACATATGTAAGAACTTCCAGATTAAGAACCACAAACATTCAACTAGAATCTCCTATTGGGATCAACTGTATCCCCATGTGATCACAGCTGTAGTTTAACTTCATTGGACAATTTTTGGGAGCAAGGGGTGGCAGCACAATTCACTTCACGGGTATGTCTTCTGGATGTACGACCAGGGCCTTCTCCTTTACCAGCATTGATGTTAGGTATTATTTGTGCTACAGACTTGCAATTTATTGAAAAATGATTTGAGGCATAATTGAAAATTGTTTCACCGTGAATGGTGGTTTGAAGCTTGCAAACTGCGCACAATACGGATAACATCAAAGTTTCTAGACTAACAGTTTCCAACATGACTGAAATGTGAATTTTCTGCATTGTGGGTGTTTTTTTTGTTTTTTTTGTTTTTTTTTTAAATCACCAGAGTTTTAGGTATAAAGCCAGGGCTCAAACTATGGTGTGCCGCGCGTGTGTTAACTTAAAGTGAAGCTTTTAACAAAGGGCACAATGCTCTCCTTGAATTATTTTCCATTAAATCCTTAAACTGGATTGAACAAATGGTGGTGATTAAAGTTTGTTAAATACAGCCACCCCATGAATTTGAAATACTTGCAAAAGCTGTTTATCTGGGGAGAAAGTGTTCTGTGTGTCTGAATGACTGAGTACCATGGAGCTTTTTCTGCCTCTAGCTCAGAGATGGGCCACTGAAAACCTTTAGTGGGCTGTATGTTTTTTAGGAGCTACATATTGTTAGGCCAATGCCCCATGTGGGTTGTAGGTAGTGTGGATCAAACCTGGACAATCTGGAGCTTAATTTATCAGCTTCCACTACCTTTGTTCAAAGACCCATATATCTTAGCCAAGGCTGCAACAGAGTCCTCAATCCCTATTCGGCCTACTCGCCACAAGGGGGGGACAGAGTGCTACACCGTGTAGGCATAGTTTACAATTGCATTAGTCAGATTTTTTTTATTATAATACAGCATGTTCACATACAATTAACTGTTTAAAAAACAGAGTGTTTATAAAAGCCCCTTACAGCGCAGCCTTTAAATGGGGGTGGAGGGAAACAGTTTAAACATAATCTTTCACAAACCTTTTTTTTAGTATGCAGAAGACTAGGGGATTAATAAAATGAAAACATCAACAATAAAAACATCTTAATGTGTTTTCTCTGCCATTCAGTCTTTGCCTCTGCTCTGCTCCCCTGTGGCAGAGCTCAGGAGTAGGAGCAAGAACCCATGAGCCAGGTTGCAATGCCACTGAGGTTTGTCATGCCAGTTGGGAAGTAGTTACTGCCCGTCTATTAGCAGAGATGCATCCTGAACTGCCCATGGCCAGGGGCCAATCAGTTTGGCTGTGGGAGCTGGGAGCCAATGGGAAGGCAGTAATCAAAACTGGGTGGCATAGGGTGAAATCCCTTCCTTGAATGAGGTGGGTAGGCTGATGAGTGGCAGTGTGACCTGGCACATGGGCTCCGACTCCCATTCCCCCTTGACACAGGCTCCAGCTCTTTCCCATGCCACCAGCTCTGGTAACTTCCTGCCCATTGGTTGAGGTATGCCTTGCCCCTGCTCACTGCTTGGCTAGAACCTAATTGGCTCTCAGCTCCCAAAAAATCAGCCGATGTGGAGACAGTAACTGGAATTGGGTGCTGTGGGGGAGGAGCCACAGCTTGTGTTGATGGGGAAATGGAGTGAAGTGGAACTGTATGAGGCAGCAGCAGCTTTACTCAGAGACTACACCCCTCAGCCAGCCGGATCATTCTTTATTTTTTTCTGGAACTGAGAGTCCCATCTGAGGGCAAGCTAAATAAAATGATCTGAAGGGTTGGATAGGGCTGGAGGGCTGGATGGAGCTCAGAGGCTGAAGGTTGCCCACCTCTGTTCTAAGTGCTAATGTAATACAAATAATTAAAAGAAATTAGTACTGTGCTCTGAACAGTTTGGAAGAGGTGAGTTACATCTTTTTGCTCAACTGGCTTATAAAATCCAAGGATGGGACTGATCTTTAAAAAAACAAACAAACCCAACATAACTTGTACTTTATCTAGTGGTGGTCTAGGATTGAAGGGTCTTCTTCCCTCATGTACACTTTCATTCTTCCATCCTAGGGCTTATGTTTTATAATACAGTCAACAATACTGCTAAAGACCTTTACAGATCCAAAATATTCTGTGGTAGTAAGTTGAGAAGCTTCATGTAGTATTTACCTTCCTTCCTATTTTTTTTCAAATGATCTTTGAGGTCCAACCCAGTGCTTCTATGAATTACCTGGCAGGGCAGGTAATAAACATTACTAAATGGTATGGCAGGAATCACCAGTTAATGCTGTTGCACAAAGTCTTAAAAAGTTTTTTCTTAGTTTGCCAGCAAAGCTTCAGTCTCAGAAGGAATGCTCTGGTGGTGGTTTCTGATTCAGATTGTTCGGGAAAACTGTGACAAGCAGCAAGTGAGTTTCTATTTGTTAATGTAACTAGAGTCAGTTTTCAATGCAGGTTTGTTCCCTGGGAGCCAGGCACTGGGTTTTGAGTGGAGATTCATGAAAGGAGGGGTTTGCCTGGATCCCATTTGACCATCTCTCTTCCATGACTGATACGTGTGTGTGTGTGTGTGTGTGTGTGTGTGTAAATAAAACAAGTTGCACTAAGACTGTACTTGGGTTCCATGTTGCTGATTTCTCCGCCTATTAGGAATCCAAACAATACCTTCTCCTACTGCTGAAGTGTAGCCATTCTTGACTTTCTACACGCCTAATTAACTTGTGGAACTCACTACCATATGCTATTACTGAAGACAAGACTTGCCAAGACTCAAAAGATCGTTGGTATGGTTAATGGGGAAATTCTGTAGGTGTTCCTAGGGTCTTTAAAAGACTGCACAAGCAACTGCTGCCTCGAATTAGGAGCAAAATTCTTCCTTATAACTTTGTTAATGTATCTTACATGTTTCTCTGAAGCCTCTTGTTGGAGACGTGATAACTGGCCTAGTTGGATCATTGATCAAACTGGACACAAGTGGTCTTAGGAAATGCCACTACTATCTAATACCCCTAGTCCATTACTACACAACGGGGAAGGACAAAGTGAAGAATCCTATATCTTTAAAGTACAAGGACATTTGGGGAAGCAGAATGTTACCTAACCTGCAGTGACGCTGGGACATCACCGTTAACACTTGCAAAAAGGGTCTTAGGTTCTCAAATCTTTAGGGGTTGGACACGTTTCCAGGTGTGTGTAAAATGGGGATGCTGTGACTTCCAGGGTTTCACTTGGGGGTGCTGTCAGTTTCAGGGATGATAGGGTAGGGGATGGACAGAGGGGACTCTTACCTGCCTGCACTGAATCTCGTATTCCCTCCAAAGAGTCTATTCCTCTAGTTGTCCCTTTTAGTGAAAACTACTTGCTGCCAGCCCCCACTCCTTTTCCTCTCTGCAGGAAGCTGCCAAGGAGGGTAGTACATTCCAAGACTACAGCTTTGTCCAGAGAAGTCTGTCCTGAAGAGCATGCTGTCTCCTGAAAAAAGCTACTTCCTTGCGGAAATGGGACTACTTAATTGCTGTACTGGGAGCTACAGGAGAGGATTTATTCTTGTAGAGGGGAAGAAGCTAGTGTTATGGGGCAGCATCACGTGTTGGGAGCACGGAGAGTGGTAAGAGCCCAGCATTAGTACATTTGCTGTCAATAGCTCAGTGCTAGTTTATTGAAGAGAAGGACGCCCATTCTTAATGTGTCAGGCGTTAAAGATTGAGCCAGCAACTATTGATTTTGTCTTTACTGAAAGGTGGCCCCTCCATAGCAGTCCTAACACTGTGTTGGGACATTGGGATAAATACTCAACCAGAAGGAAGAGTGTCCCCCACTAGAGTCATTCCTATCACTGTGTGCTGCAGAGTGCCCTCTAGCACTGCATTAGGGTCTACAGATTCAGAGTGTCACTTTGAGTCACCATAGTCTATGCCGTGCGTAGACTTCCATGGAGGTCTTTCTGTTTACTTTGGGTATTCATGGAGATCCACTGGCCATGGTGTCTGTGTTGTCTCCCATCCGTGTGCAGACCCAGATAAAATAAGGAGAGAACAGAGTGAATTGGAAGATTCATAGTAATTCATCCATTTGCTTAGAAAATTAGTTGTGTAGTCTTGCATCTGCCTTTGCCTGCCTGAAGCCCATAAAGTACTATGCACCGTGCCAAGAACAGCAAAAATTTAAAAATACAAAGTACTTAGCCCTGTGGCTCCAGAACACAACAGAGCAGACCCCTCCCCAACTGCTGCTGGAATGAGAGTTGGTACATCCACTCCTGTTGGCAGGAGTACTGGGTTCAGCCTATCACTGTTTTGATCATAAAATATCCCCTACAATATTAGCTACCAGGCAAACCTGGGCAAGTTTAGCTAGAAAATTTAAATTCCATCTCTTCTCACATATTTATGCTGTACTTTGGAGCAACCCCTTGTTGAAAAGTGACAATAAACTCTTAATGGGGAGAGAAGGGATGGATAAGGGGAAATTTGGGTGTCTCAGTTGATCTCAAAGGATTAGTCTCTGCCATTCCAAGCACTTCAACAACAATACAACCTACCTGGTTCAGCTGCATGACGCTACCTGCAGTTTAAGCATTTATTGAAGGACGTTTTGGGCCTATTGTATTGGGAGCCCCAGAGAATCCATATTCTAGTGGAGAGTGTTCCATAGTTTCACCCGACCAGCTACAGCCTGTTACGACTTCCTGGCCCAAAAGACGCTCCCTAATTTAGATTGCCTCCACCAGGCCTGGAACAAAGATTTGTGTACGTCCTTGAGCCCTAGCTTGTGGGGAAGTGCCCTGAAAAAAAAAAAACCCAACTCTACAATTGATCTACAATGAAGGCTGATTCAGCAGAAGATTATATTTCGTTCACCCCGGCCCCTGCATAAGTTATAACGCACAGGCCTTTGCCAAAACAGACAGCTTCTGGAGGTCCGAGTCTCCCAGAGCCACACTGGCTCACATGTTTTGGGGCTGTCTCAGGGTACTGTCCTTTTGGTTAAGAGTAGACAAGAGGATTCATATGAATGGATACCTCTTAAAAATTACTTTCCAGTACTGTTTTTGGGATGTATCCTATCATCTTGGGAACACTTCAGTGCATGGAGAGCTTGGTTCTCTAGAGCAGGGCTTGTAGCCAAATGATTTGTATTGCTTAGATGGGAGAGCAGATGGCCTCTGGGGATGGAAGCTTAGCACAGCAAGTTGGCTGACCTGGCAGCTAAAGAGCAGGTAACGTTCCCAAGAAGAGGGACCTCAAAGAAATTTGAAAAGATTTGGTCGGGCCTCTGATGGAAACTGAGATGTCCCTCTCCTTGACCCACCCTTCCCTTTTCCCCCTTCCTTCCCATTCCTCTTTTAAGACCATGTGTTTTGGGTGGAATTAGAGGTAATTGTGAATCTGTAGTGACTAGAGTTGAGAAGGGCAATATGCTGGAGGCATTGACTCGTGCCGTCACTCTCACCCCCTCTGCCTGCCCAAAGGAGACCTTGGTGGCCTCAACATCTCTGGGCCAATGTGATTATGCATATATCTTCACCCTCCTATTTAGACTGTACTAACTATGCCATAAACTTTGTCGGGGGAGAGGGTTCATGGAGGAACTTAGTATCTACAGAATAGAAAGATTACTGCTGGAACATGCTGTTTATTCATAGTCACTGTTGCATAATGGGTTGATCTACGGCAGTGCAGTGGGAGGCTAGGGTGAAGAAAGTGTCATCTCTGAGTTTCTACGTAGTATCATTACTCTCAACAAGAGTCTTCTCCTTTGCAACTCCTGTTTTCTGCCTCCCTACATCTGTCTGCCTCGCGGCGTCACTCTTCATCTCATTTCAGCCTTGCCTGAAACCTCTTTCTCCCTTACTCTGTTTATTATTTAACACTGAATTTACAGTACTTTTTGTGCAGAAAAGATTGTATTGCATGCAATAATGATTGAAGCTGGTGTGGTATTATTAGACAACAGAATTACCCTCTTTAGACATTTGATTTCTGTAATATGCAGTTAGTTTGACAGGGATTTAATTAGCAAAGATAAGAGGATAAACTTTTTCTGCCTAAAAGTGGATCCGATCTTGAATGGCTCACCTGTGGTTTAAAAAATGGCTGATCTGAAATCACATGCAGTAATCCAGGAATTATTATCCTGTCAATTAAAGGGATTCTGCTCTTGTCACATTTTCTCTTACAGATACGAACTTTAATGTGTTCAGTTGGTCGCTTGGGGAGAGTGTTGGGTTAATAAAGCTTGCTTTCACTTTGGTGTGTGCAATCATTCTAAACATCACCTTTGGATGGTTGAAAAGAGGTGAAAGGAACCATAGGTCATCTATCGTTTGCTTATATGGCTGCCATCACCATAATGACTGAGAACCATGGTATCTGTTTGAAACAAGAAACCTTGGCCTTCATTCCGATTCTCAATCTCTCTCTCTCTCCATTCCCCTCCCACAATACTATAGATCTGCTGTCTTATTTTAATGCACAGTGGTACGGTGAGAGGGGCTCTTGGACGAGGAAATCACCTTTTCATTTACTGCTCGTCATAGTTAAGATGGTTTACAGACAGGATTGCTTCTTGGATAGTTCCCACTGGAAGAGTGAGACGACAGAGTGCCAGCTTGAAATTGGCATTCACACATGATCTGTGAATTGGCTAATTTTGACATGTAGTTAGTTAAAAAATTATTACAGCCAGAGGAGTCATGACCTCAACTTTTCATCATCTCCATTGGATTGTGTGCCAGTTTGGAAGTGAAGACGGTATGGGAAGTTTTAATTGTACCTGTGTGATTTATCCTCAGTCAGCTCTTTAATTTCTTCTGGCTGTCTGAGGTTTCCGACATGCTGTAAATTTCTCCAACTTTTTCATTATCTGCAATTTCTTTATGACTCATGAATCGGAGTGGAGAGAGAGTGTGGATTTACAGCAGAGATAAACATGTCCATAAAGTCTGTATCTGTGTCAGTAATTGTACTGCTGTCAGTGACTGTCCTGTTTTACAGGCCTCTCTTGGGAAAGAAACACACTTTGCTACCAGTGGCAGAGAAGTGTTCGCTTTGATTTGCATTAACTTGCCAGGAGATTAGGTTGCAATGGTGGGGATGGAAATTGAGCCTGGACCGTGGTTGCTATTTTTTTTTTTAATTTTTTTTTTGGTTTGGTGGATTTTTTGGGGGGGTTTGGTTTTTTGTTTTTTTTTTTGAGCAAGTGGTTGAGTTGCCCAGGAAGTGCTGAAAACAGAGAAAACACACACTGTTCCTGAATGCAAAAATGGGGGAGAGAATGGATACAGTTTGCTAATGTTATCAAATATGATACTGCACATATGCATAAATTGTTCATTCTTACCACAAAGGAAATACAGTATCCGGGTAACCACTGTATCCTCCAAAACTACCGTACATAATGTTGCATGGATGTTTTGGGGGTATTCTTCCTCTGCCTCATGAAGAGTGGAATAAATGTTTCTCAAAGCATCAAGAAAACTCTGGCCAACCCCTCCCCTACCTCACTCTTTTGGGGGAAATGCTGTTGTGAGTCTCAATGGAGAGTATTAATACTGCATCCTAAACCAGCCATTGATGGCTCTTTGCTGACTGTGGGAGGAGATGTGCACGCTCTTGATGTTTGGAAAAAGGAAACAATCTTTAAAACACTTGTAAATGTGTCAAACATTCAAACTTCTGTCATTTCTCTTCCCTGCTATTTTCTATTTGATGCCTGTTGTGGCCACTTGTATACACAGAACCTCCTTTTGTTAGTTTTTGTAGTTTGGGGATAGTTTTCTGGCCATGGTACGTTAAGATTTCTTTTTTCTCTCAACAAAATGAAAACTGTCTCTCTTTCTGACATTGGTGTATTCTTAGAGTTCAAAGTAACTTCAAAAATGCGGTAGTAAATGCAGCCAGCAGGCCAGATCCCGGCCACTTGATTTATTTATTGTATTGCCACAACACATTCAGATTCTGCAGAAAGCAAGCTTTCATTTTTTAAAAATAAGGACTTATGGTTATGTAAATAACCTCTAAATGTGCACTGATGTAGGACTGTCTTAGATAGTCTGAAACAACAGCTCAGACTGGAGAGATGTTAAATTCTTCTGTTCATTTTAAATGATTGTTGATTCTGAAGCCTAATGCTGACACTACAGAAGGCAGCTTTTCAAATAAATCAGACACCTTTGCCCATCTGATTCCAGTACCTGAGTGTGCCAATTGTGTGCACAAATCAGATGATGGCATGCACAGTTGCCTAACAGGTGGCAGAGATAGCAGTGGTTTTAAAAGTACCTTGCATAATTTTTATCACTGAATGATGCTTAGTTAGTAACTTTACTAACTGAAAGCTTAGTTATAAGGGGCATACTCTACTCATGATCTTTGTGCAAACATCCTACATTTCCCCAGTTTTTGTAGCTGCTGTCCAAGACAGCTGATTTTTCAGACCAGTTCAGGAATCTATAAAGGCCACAGTTAAAAGGTGCCTTAGCCAATAACAACTGTCTTGTCTTGCCCAAGCACTCTATTTTGGACTAGGTGGCAGTAAAAGTATGGCAGAAACCTTGCATTACAATTGCCCCAGCCTTAAAGTCAGTTGAGAAAAAGAGCATGTCCTACAATCCCTGCTGGAGCTTGGTGGTGGAGGTGGGAGTGTCTAGATCAGAGGTCTCCAAACTCTGGGGCACACCCTCCTAGGGGGCATAGAGGAACTTTCGGGGCAGGGCTCAGGCCAGCCCTGATAGGGCAGGGAGGGAGCACGACCCAGTTGCACTCCGCTCTGAGCGCTGCTCCAGCCCAGCCCTGGCTCCTGGGCCCACCCTCAGCCTCTGATTGTGGTCTGGCTATGGCTCTGCACCCGGCCCTACCCCCAGTGTTGGCCACAGCTCTGGTCCTGGTCCTGCTCCTGGCCCCAGACCTGCCCCCAGCTTCAGCCCCAGCCTTGGCCCCCTTATTCTTGTCTCTGCACCCCCACCCTGAGCCATGCCCCGATGCAGGCCCTGGTTTGGGGACCACTGGTCTAGAGGAAAGATTGATGTCACCTATCGTATTGTGGCTCAGCCTCCTGAGCTATAGCACTGGGATTAAGCTGGAGAAGGGTTAATCTGTTTGCAGCTTCAGTTCTTGTGAACAGCAGTCAGGAATAAATGCTCTGAAGATGAGGATGATCCTGAATACAATAAGGTTCTTAAAGACGTTGGTCCCGAAAGCTGGTCTTGGTTCAAATGGAAAATCAGGCCACCATGGTCTTTGTAGACAAGCTGAGGTCCTCAGATGTGTCTCTGTGGCAGGAGGCCCTGCAAGTGTGGGCGTGGGCTGTGTCCCACAAGATGGTCCTAGTAACTTACCATATATATATCATGGGAAGGAGAACATGATCTCAAGTACCATGTTCTGACGTTGTATCCTCAAAGGGCCCTCCTGTCACTCGGCCTACTCCACTCACATATTAGCGGCAGAAAAAGGAAGGGGGTGTGGGAAAAAGCTCAGCCAGCTGTTAACTGGTGCCTTTGTTACTGAATGACTGTCAAAAATTGGAAGACTGCTCTGACAGGGGCTCTTGGGCCCTTGTGTCTGGTCCATGCTCCCAGTGTCCCTAGTTTCCTCCAGCTTCTCTCCCCTGCCTCTGGCATTTAACCAAGACTTTACCTGTGTTGATCACAGCAGGATTACCTGTATAGTGATTTCCCTAAATTACATTTTCCTTCAGGTCTTGGTTCTTGCCAGGAGGGCCAGGAGGGAGGAGAGTTTCTTCTCTCACAATAAGAAAAGGAGTACTTGTGGCCCCTTAGAGATGCATGCATCCGATGAAGTGAGCTGTAGCTCACGAAAGCTTATGCTCAGATAAATTTGTTAGTCTCTAAGGTGCCACAAGTACTCCCTTTTTTTTTTTTTTTTTTTTTTTTTTTGCAGATACAGACTAACATGGCTGCTACTCTGAAACCTTCCCTCACAATATGGCTAGCTGGACCTGCTTGCAGGAGGGCAGTGTGTCTACTGGATAGGGCATTAGACTGGGACTCAGGAGACATGAGGTTCAATTCCTGGCTTTGCTGCTGGTTTGCTGAATAACTTTGGGCAAGTCACTTCCACTCCCTGTGACTCTATTCCCCATCTGTAAAATGAGGATAATGATATTGACCTCCTTTGTATAGTGTTTTGAGATCAATGAAAAGCACTGTACAAGAACTAGATATCATCAGTAAATATTCTATCCTGTGTACTGGTCATTGGTGTCTCCTCTCTGCTCCTGATACCTGTCGCCGTGAAGGAGTAATTTTAAGTCTGTTCTGGGGTACCTCTGCAACTAGAACACACAGTGGAATGGGGATTTAGTGATGGAATGGGTCTGATTGTCGATTTGTGAGAAATTGAAGAAGCTATTAAATGCTTTTACCAAGGATTGGAGATAAGGCTTCTTCACAGACCACATGGCCTAAGAGAGTAAATTTATGCTCATGGGGTGGAATGGGCTTTGGTAGAAAACAAATATTCATTTTCCCATTTTACAGAGATTTAAATAGCTGTTCAGTGGCACGTTTGACCACTTATTTAACTCGGAGATGGTGGCATTGCTCTGTATGCTCTGACAATCCTGGCTTCAGTCCAGCCTCCTTCTCTGCTTTCTTTGAGTCAGCAGTGCTGTGCTCCCCTGGTGTGGGGACTGAGCCGACCGTGGGGGCAGGTACCGGAGCGTTATCTTGCCACTTTTTCTACAATGGATCTTGTGATGCACGCCCAATGCTGTATGGAAGGACTTAGTGGTTTGCCTCTAGCAGAACCTGCCTCTGTTTACTGGTGGTGGTTCCACTTGTTCTGAGCATGAGGTCTTGCAGGAGCAATAACACACATGTTGCCTCACCTTGCATCTGCAGTAAGCACAGCCCTGAAGGCCCTGTTTCCATAATGTGGCTGGAGAAAGTCTCTGTGACAGTATCTCTAACTGGCTCATTAACTCCTGAGCGTTGGAACAAGATAAAAATGCCCTAAAGCCTCTTATCTGATGACTGGTGTAACCTGCTGAAAGCTCGAATGCCATTAGTTTAAGTTTGCAATGCAAGTGCCTCTCTTGAGAGTAACGAGCGCTGATTAAACCTGAAGTGTCCCCCGAGGGCTCTACAGCTGTCATGAGGGTGGTGGCTGCCCCCTCCCCGAAAGGGAAATCGGGGCCAGAAGTCCCACTGGGGCAGGCACTCTGTGAACCACCACGTGCCTGCCCCAGCTGTTCCATTTTGCCTAATGAATTGTTTTACAAGGAGAGGCTGGGTATTGTCATCACAAGCTGTCTTCCCTGGGGACAGAAGCCAGCCTGATAATGACTAATGTTAGTGATAGTAATTGAAGTGTGATGGCTCCCCAGGGACTGGCATAGTGCTTATAGCTGTCAGGCACTTGTGGCTGGTGCAGTCCCATGAATGCCTTAGAAACGTTTTTTAATTGCTTGACTTCCATAACTACAGTTTCTGTGTTTTCCCCACATGGAAATAAAGATTTTTGCGAACGAGTAACAGGTCCCTGTGAGACTTTTGGCATTCTGCTCTGATACGGTTGTGGTGGGGCCTGTGCCGTGTATTTCTGCCCCTGTCTAGCGCTTGTATGCATCCTTGCTTCCTATCTATATGTGCTCTGTCTGTCTATCTAAGTTTATCATTTTTTACCTGTATGTATGTTTAGAGCCCTGCATCTGTGGACTGTGTTTGTGGATCAGATGCGGATATAAATTGTGTATACTCGCAGGGCTCTATGTATGTTTCCTTTCCTGCCCTGGCCTTGTGTTTACATAATGCTTATCCCTTGTGCCTGTGGATTGTACTTGACACTACTGAAATATTTCAACTGGATTCCTAAACATCAGGGGATCCCTGAGCCCTGTAGTGCAGAGTCAGCTGGTCAGTGGTGCCGTTGCATTTTGTTGGCTGTTTAAACCTGTATGTAATGTTAAATGAACAGCCTTTGTGTCTCAGCTAGACTGGTGTTGGGAAACGATAACTTCCCGTGGACTTGGACCAGTGTTTTATCTAGTCCAGTTTCTTGCCTCTGACAGTGGATAGTACCAAATGTCTTAGTAATTCAAAGAAGCCCATGGTGCACAATTGTGGAATAACTTGCCCCTAGGGGAAGTTTATTTCCAACCCTGTCTGTTATTGTTTGTCTTATGCCAGTAAGCATCACGGTTTATATAACCTTGTGTTTTTTCATTCTGTCTGAGGTAGTGTGGATGTTGTTGTTGTTATCTGCGTATAAGCCTTCTTTGAATCCAACTAAGCGCTTTGTCTCAGTATCATGTGGCTGTGAGTTCTGCAGATATCATGTTTTATATAGTTAACACAAGTGTTTTATTTCCTTTTATCGAGTTTAAGTTTCAGTTCACTGACTGTCCCCATGGTCTTGTATTATGAGAGAGGGTAGGGAGCATCCAGTCGGACTTATCTGCACCACTCGTTATTTTACATACCTTTCTTCATCTCCTCTCTAAACTAAAGACTCCCTAGTCGTCTTGGGGCAGTTCTACACTTAAGAAGTTGCAGTGGTACGGTGACACCAGTGCTGCTGCACCACTGCAGACGTTAGTGAAGATGCTACTATGCCGATGGGAGAGCTTCTCCTCAGTGTAGTTAGCTACCACCTCTCGCAGAGGTAGATTTTATGTCATTGGGAGAAGCTCTCCTGTCGACATAGCACAGTCTACGCTGGGGGTTAGGTCGGTATAACTACATCACTCGGGTGTGGATTTTTCATAGTTATACTGATGTAAGTTTGTAGTGTAAACCTGGCCTTAGTCTCTCTTTGGTATGAAAGTCTCTCTAGGCCTCCAATCCTTTTTGTTACCTATTGCTAAACCTCCTTCTGTTTCTTTTACACTCTTTTTGAGATGGGCTGACTAGATCTGAACACGAAATTCTGGGGGAGGATGTACTCTGTAGTGCAGGGGTCAGCAACCTTTCAGAAGCTGTGTGCCGAGTCTTCATTTATTCACTCTAATTTAAGGTTTCACGTGCCAGTAATGCATTTTAACGTTTTTAGAAGGTTTCTTTCTGTAAGTCTATAATATATAACTAAACTATTGTTGTATGTAAAGTAAATAAGGTTTTTAAAATGTTTAAGAAGCTTCATTTAAAATTAAAGTAAGAAAAAAAATGCAGAGCCCCCCAGACCAGTGGCCAGGACCCGGGGTGTGTGAGTGTCACTGAAAATCAGCTTGTGTGCCGCCTTCGGCACACATGCCATAGGTTGCCTACCCCTGCTCTAGTGGTATAGTGTTTTCAGTACCTTCTGTCCCAATCTTTATATATGCTCACACTTTTGTTTGTTTGGGTTTTTTGTCCTCCGCTGCGTGTTGAAGAGAGGTTTTCATTGAGGTGCTCACAATGACCCCTCCTTCCCCTCCACCCCCAACACGCCCTGCGTGGTTACAGTTACATGAGAAGCCAGCAGTGTGTGTGAGTAGTTCAGATTATTTCTTCCAGTGCACGTTCGCTTGATGCAGAGTCAAAGTTCATACACTTTGTCAGCTTTATGCAAGGGCCCATGGTTATCTTGAAACACATTTTTGTACCAGGTTCATTCACTGATTGCCACTGCCTTATTCCATTTTTGCTCGTTCTATTTCTTGTTACAATTTGAAGCACCATTAGTGTCTGCAGAATTGAAGCTATCATTAAAAAGAAGTCTAGTCATTGTTGTGAAGAACCGGCCACGTGTGAACTGAGTGTAACTGCTGTAATGTTCGCAAAAAGAAAAGGAGTACTTGTGGCACCTTAGAGACTAACCAATTTATTTGAGCATGAGCTTTCGTGAGCTTTCCAGCACAAATCCAGGTTTTCTCACCCTCCGCCCCCCCCCCCCCCACACACACACAAACGCACTCTCCTGCTGGTAATAGCCCATCCAAAGTGGCCACTCTCTTTAAAATGTGTATGATAATCAAGGTGGGCCATTTCCAGCATAAATCCAAGTTTAACCAGAACGTCGTGGCCCAACTTGATGATCACTTTAGATAAGGTATTACCAGCAGGAGAGTGGGGTGGGAGGAGGTATTGTTTCATGGTCTCTGTGTATATAATGTCTTCTGCAGTTTCCACAGTATGCATCCGATGAAGTGAGCTGTAGCTCACGAAAGCTCATGCTCAAATAAATTGGTTAGTCTCTAAGGTGCCACAAGTACTCCTTTTCTTTTTGCGAATACAGACTAACACGGCTGTTACTCTGAAACCTGCTGTAATGTTAAATTCCTGAGACTACAGATAGACAGCTCCAGTGCCTTTGCTACTCAGTTCCTAGGTTTGCTGAGCCTCTGCAGCGTGAAATGATGAATATCTAGTGAGTTTCAGGGCTGCTGTTCAGAGCCCTGTGGGTAGAAGTGATACTGCAGAGAATCCATTTAATCTTGCAGCTACTTGAGAAAGCTACGAGCAGCTGTAGAGAGATACTAGCATTATTCACAGAAGAGAAGGACCAAAAAAGGAGGCTGGGAGAGGGATAGTGAAAGGGAGTCCCTCCTACCCCACCCCTTTGCAGCAGCCAGAAGGCATTGGAATGGGGATAAAACACAAAGTACCTTCTCTATTCTGCTTGTTAGGGGGGACTGGAGCTTCAAAATTGTCAGACATCCACTAATCAAGCCATATCTTAGGGGTCCTGGTAAAAATCCTAGCTGATTTGAAGGAGGAGGGATGAGAACTGGATTGTTCAGCAGAGCATTGGCTCCTGAACCTCACTAGTGACCTTACTTTCATCAGTCATATCTGCTTCTGGCTAGCAGATTTAGCTCTCCAGCTAATAGTTGTTGGAACTTTTTCAAGCCCTGGCATACCATGAGAATGAGATGTGAGTATTACTACTGGGGTGCCTTGTAGAATTTGAACTCCTTGAGACCTTTCAAGTGCTTAGGCAATTCCAGTGTTCCTTTGTCTATTTTGTATGTAGATGGACAGAGCAGGATAGTGGGGTTCCTAATTTTAAAAAGTGAACTGGGCGGATTTTCGAGTAGAGCTGCTTGCAAGAGATGAAGTGAGAATTGCGTATACTAAGGATACATCCAATCAGCTCTTTCAGAGAGTATCACAAATCAAGATGAGCATTTAGACATAGGTGAAGCGTGTGGTTGGGTGGGGTAGATTTGCCGCAGGAATTATGTTCTAGGTTTTATAAGTTTGCTGTGAGGTAATGTTCATTGCCATGTTTTCTCTGTAATGCAGAGGTATTACTCTGCCTCATCACAGCTTTTATGTTTTGGTTTCTCTGTCCTGGAACGTTTAACAAAGAGAAGCCTGACATGAGTAGAACCGGAAAAGAGCTTCAGCTGGAAATGGCTGATTCCAACAGACCCTCTTCCTCTTCATGTAAATCGAACCATTAATACTTTCTCTCTTTCCTCTGGCTTTTGTTCTCTTTTGCTGTTCACTTTTTTTCTTGAAGAATTTGGGCCTTTCACCAGGGCTGACCAAGGTGGAAAGGGAAACCAGCCTGGAGCCATGTTCAGGGAGGGGAAAAGAATGAAATTAATTTCCAGTGTTCAGGCCTGACTCATCCTTATAATCTCTTTTTCATGGTTCTTATAGCCCACCTTGAAGTCAATGGAAATATTCCTGTTGACTTCAAGGAGAGTTGGAATAGTCCCATACTGATACCCTGAATCAACGACAGGCTCTTTCTTTATGGTTTTAAATCCTATTGAATATTCTTCTATGTTGAGTATGGGAATTCCTTTGGCCTCCACCTCTCCAGGGGAAAATCACACCCTGAAGACGCTTGATTTTTTTACGAGCAAGCTTGTGCCTGATGGAAGAGCTTTTAAAAGGCATTCTGGGAAATGTAGTCTTTAAATTGAAAGCCAAAATGATCCGTAGGAAATAGACATTAGGACTTTATGAGAGGGTACTCTGGGAATTGTGTCCCACTAAAGGGGAAGGGTTTTCCGGGGTTCACTGAGTCATGGCCTGACTGCTGAAAGGAGTGCTTAGCACCATAGCCAGAAGATTGCATGCGCTGCATTTTCTCATCATATTCATTGTAAGGTGTCCCCCTTCCTTCAGTGAAACACTGTCTGTTATACATCTATTTTGGTAATAAAACCTTACTTTGTTTCCATATAAAATGATGTTTTGAAGGCTGTCTCTTCATGAATTATTTAATCTCCAAGAGATTGACACTCCCTGGACATCCAGCAACCTCAAGCCTTAATAACAAGGGTGACAAATTAGCATGCAGGAAACTAGTCTCAAATAACTTGCAGTGTTTTAACATGTGGCTCTACATGGAAAGACAGACTTACAGCTGACATGTTGTCTACCTGTTCCATCATTGCGTTTGCTTTTTTTTTTTTTTCCCCAGTGTCCCAGAACAGTGGGTGAGTTGACATACTGTTTTTTTGCAGAAATTTTCAACCATGATGTGAAGAGGATACAGTTGCATTTACTCCTTTTCATGGGTGTAAAACTGACTGCTTAGTTATTTGAATTTTGTTTTCGTTCAGTGAATTTCCTCTTATTCATCCTACATCTTTGGGATCCTATACCTACTCAATAGTAACATGAAAGAAGGAAAAAAAACCTGCTCGACACCTGACATAATCCTTCCGTTGGGTAAACAGAGATTTTGGTTTACAGATTAATCTTGAGAAAGTGTGAATGGATTGTTACATCTCAGTCTAGAGGGTCGTGGTGATTTTAAGAGATCCAATATTGATTAAACAAATTCTCTGCTTTGTATTTTACTGACAGACCACACAGCTTTCGGAAACAAAAAGCCCAGAAAAACACATTCAAACAAATAATTATCGTAGGCAAATTCATTGTTCTATGCAGTCATTGTTTTGCATTTATAGGAACAACTACACATGTATCACTTTGTACATGGGCGATTACTGCACATCTAGCACTTCATCAAACATTTATTTTAAGCTACACAATGGTAGTAATTATTTTGGTGCCATTACAATCTATCAGTGAAAGCTTGACTTGTCAGATCATTCGTGACCTGCAACAAATACAGTATATCGTCTCAACCCTTCTGTGTGTCTGTGGGCAAAGTTAGTGAATGTGCCCAATAGCAGATTATTAAACCTCTATGGCTCTATAAGTGATTTGACAAACACTGAGTTTAATAAACCCCACATTGAACTGTGAGTTATTAAAATGTGCTTGCATCTATATCACCTTAGGTTTTGATCTCAGATCTCCTCATCTAAGCAGGATCAAACTTGGTCAGTAATTGGATGGGAATCCTCTAAGGAAAACTCAGGTGTTGCAGGAAGAAATATTGGTGATTCAATAGATAGTGCTTTTCTCTCAGTACTGAACTATTACCCCATCATGGCTCTAGGGGGCTCTATAATGTTGGAAATGTTGTGTTTTGGATGAGATATATGACAAAGGTCATGATGACTTGTGGTCATTAATCCCATACATTTTTTGTAAGGGTAGGATGTTAACCTCAGTTGTCATGGGCAAAATACCAGCATAGGTAATTACAGTCTAATTTTCCCCAGCAACATCAATTAAAACAAAAGCTAAAAGGGATCTTATCGCTACCATGTTGTGTAGTGCTGCTGTATGTTTAAATAGCTTCCACATTCTCCCACAGAGGTAACTATTTAAGTAGCAGGGGAAATGATTCCTGTGTAAGTACTGTACGAAACTCTTTGAGTAAAAGGCACTAGAAAAAGTATAGTTAAGGAGTGCTGCATGTGTATACTACAAGAGAGACATGAAATAATTATTCTGTCACTTATTGAAACCATACAGTACATTAGTGTACAGCGACACACAAAGTATACAGCAGAGTAATAGACATTCCCCATTAAGTTGTGTAAAACTGTGCATTTCAGAAAGGGAAGAATGATACCTATAGTAGACTGTGCCCTGTACTTATAAACCTGGCCTTGTGGATTGTACAGAAAGCTTACTCTGTATTCTGCATCAAGGTCTGTTGATTATGTGATACTACAGTGGGAGAGACTAGAAATTCTGTAGCAGATTCATGTAAATTAAAATGGCAATTTTAAATTACTTCAGTACAAAAATGAATAAAGCAATAAAGACAGTAGTGGAATGCTTTTTGTTGTGTTACTAAATTCCATTCTCTTATGTCTGTGTTTTCAGTACACTGTCATATAAGATCAATGTATAATTCTCTCATAGAAGCTGTCAGGGAGGAAGCTGAAGATTTTGGCAGCTAGGTGGCGACACTTGGGGCTTTTGACAGATGGACAGGCAAAGGAGGCAGTTTGGGATTGTGGGTTGAGCACTTCAGCTTTATGGATGAGCAATGTTATAGTTGACCATGTTGACACTAAAACCTAAATGAAACAATTTAAAGAATAAATAATTTATTGATATAAATGGAGCAATCCACAACTCTGAGAGCAATTGTTTCTGACTGACTGGAGGCTCGAAAAGACAACACAGCATTGGCTACACTCTGTTCATGTCTCCCAGGGTATCATCACAACCATAAGGACTAGAAGACAGCTTTTCTTAAAAGGAAAAGCTTAGATTCTTGAGCACAATTCAGCAGCAAGGGGTGGATTCTGTTGCAGATGCCGGTGCAGATTCTACAGAGTTGTGAAATGCATGTGGCCCTGCTTAGATATTCTCTGTATAAGCAGGAGTTTGTGTGTCGACAATAAGAAAACTATGCTAAATTAAGCCTTGATTCAGCAAAGCACTTTAAACATGTGTTTAAGTGCCACTGAAGTCACATGTTTAAGTGCTTTGCTGAATCAAGTCCTGTAACTTGCTCAGGGCTGGTTTCTTGTCTTGTAAAGGGTATGTAAATATTGTAGCCTGAAATCAATATTGTGAATTCATTGCTGAAGGAAGTCATTGCGATGTACCATGGCAAGATTTAGGAAAGGGTCGGATAACTTTATACCAGTTGATGACATTTGTAGGTCTGAAAGCTGTGATGGGTTGAGGGCACTGTTTGTCCGAAGTCACAATCTAATTAGTTTTTTTGGGCTTGTTCTATCATATCACAGCTGTGCACCAATTTCCAGTGGTGCCTAGATGGGATCTCCTTACTGAAACACACAATGGAGAAATTGTATTTAGATCTGTTTTTCTTATTTTTTCTTATCCTTTTTCTAGGAACTGCTTTCACAGTGGAAAGATACTTTGTATAGTTCCCCAACCCCCCCCCCCCGCCCCCCACAAATTTTTAAAAGTTTTAGTTTAATTGAAATGTAAATTAATGAATGCACACTACTAAGAATTAAGCTGCTGGCTCATTTCTGAGACAGTTGACAACACTTGGTTCCTGCCAACACATCTGACACATGCATCATTAGTTTACTCATACACACCCTTTCACGGTGTACTTTTGTAATGATGGGGAAAATCAAATCTAAAGCTCCAGGGTATGAGCCAGTTGCGACAAGGGTCAGGAAGAAATTTATCCCGTGTACAGCATTGTGCATTTAGTCAGGTGCACTTTGTGTGACTTTTTTTTTTTCTTACTCTGAGGCATCAGTTATTGATCCTTGCTAGATGGACCAGGTAGCTGATCCGGTATCTCAAAGTCCGTACTTTTGACAGCTGCTTTTGTTTTCCTATAGTCTGCACTGTGGGTCTGGTCTAAACAGAGTTGCACTGGTTTAACTAAAGTTGTGCTTTTAAACTATTTTCGTAAATAGCACAAACTCTCGCATGGAAACTCTTTGAGATTTAAATCTGGTTTATAGTTTGTCGTGCATCTGTAAACTTAACCAGTTTTAAACTGATAAGTGTCCACAGAGGGGTTTGCACTAGTTTAACTAGATCAGTTTTTTATCTGATTTTTAGATAAATCAGTGTAACTTCTGTGTATAGACAAGACCTTAGTGTAGCATCCTCAGTCTCCATTATTTAAGCAGTGAGTACATTAGTTATGGTTACTTTCTTGGTCAGTTAAAGATTAGATCAGAGCATTAAAGCTGCAGGACAAAAACAGTGATTTGTCTAATAACAGTGACTCAGAACTGGCTATTAGAAGGACACTCTCAAGTTATTTAAGTAAACTCTTATCTGTTTCCAAATAACATCTTAGTTTATTAGTGACCCTATCAATTTAAAATCTAGACAGTAATTTTAAAAATGAAATAAAAGAACTCTTGGGCACTACACTTGCCTCTGGACATCTTGACAGTTTTTGTGGTTGAGCAGCCCCATTTTCCTTTTTTCTAGAAAACATTTTTCTCTTTCCAGTTGCTTTGTTTAAAAACTCACAAAAACAAGGGAAATGGTAAAACTGACTACACACAAATGGGGAGTGGGGGAACAGAGAAGAATATTTTCCCCTAATCTCTCTTAATCATAGGTTTTGGAGTAGCAGCCAAGTTAGTCTGTATCCAAAAAAAGAACAGGAGTACTTGTGGCTAGTACTTAGAGACTAACAAATTTATTTGAGCATAAGCTTTCGTGGGCTACAGCCCACTTCATCGGATGGAAAGAATGGAACATATAGTAAGAATATATATACATACATACATACATACAGAGAACATGAAAAGGTGGAATAAGAGGCTAATTAATTAAGATGAGCTATTATCAGCAGGAGAAAAAAACTTTTGTCGTGATCACTACAGCTCATCTTAATTAATTAGCTCAGCTTAATTAATTAGCCTTTTATTCCACCTTTTCATCTTCTCTGTATGTATGTGTATATATATCTTCTTACTATATGTTCCATTCTATGCATCCGATGAAGTGGGCTGAAGCCCACGAAAGCTTATGCTCAAATAAATTTGTTAGTCTCTAAGGTGCCACAAGTACTCCTGTTCTCTTAATCATAGTGATCTCAGATATTACAAGTAGTCAGTGTTTAAAAAAAAAAAATCAAATGTGTCTTTTAAGATGTCACTTGAAAATGGAAAGAGTTTAAAATTTTTTATTTAGTTTTCACTGTCTGTGGCCCTGATTCTTCAGATATCTATGTGCCAGCTTCACTTTACACATGTGAATAGTACCACTGACTCAGTTGGGACTACTCATGTGCATAAATGTAAGCACATGTATAGGTCTTTGCAGGATCAGGGCCTATGTTTGCATTTGCCCACTTTGAAGTAGAAGAGTAGAGGTATTGTTGTTTTTAGTCAGTTTCACTTTCTGATTATTCTGAAGTAGCATAGAGTTGCAAAGTACAGTGGGGTGTTTGCTTTCAAGTTCCAATGGCAACAGTTAAATAATGAAAACAATTCTGTTTGGTCTTAATTTTTTCAAAAGCTGAATTTTACAAAATCAATATTTTGGGCTGAATGGGACCTGATGGTCCCTTCAATGTTATTCTAAACCTCTGATTTTAAAATTTCTTTTAAAGTATTTTTGTTTTCCCTTACTCTGATATGATTTCACTGAGGTTCTTAACCTTACTCAGTTTAAGAACCACTTTTCAACCAATCCACATTCAGTGTACTTGGGATTACAGTTTTAATAGTTGTAATGGTTAATAATGCCTGCTTTGTGACAAACAATCTAATGAATTCTGGTGCAGCAGGTTCTGTGGCCCTAGATCCATTGACCATACTAAGGGTCACTGCAGTGCATTTCCCAGGATGAAGCAGCATGCTTCCCGGTAGCTAGTCTGCCTGCTGCTTTCCTGTTAGAATTCAGCATGCCAAGCCCACAGCACCCCTGTCTCTCCTGAATGGAATTCAAAAAGACACTTACATTTCCATAAATAAATTAGGAATTCAGTGGCTTCTTCCGGCTAATCAGGGCAGGCTGATAAACCTTGCTAGCTGTTTAATAAATGAATTGTGACTGATTACCTATTAATATGGACGCCTCAGGAATTCACCCTAGGGGAAGCAGAGCAGTGAAATAGAGAGGGGTATGGCCCCCTGGGAAATCAGGGCTTCATGTTTGCAGCTTAAATATCTCTGTGAAGTATCAATAAGGAGGTAATTGAATTTTGAACACAAACATGAGCGCCGGATGGATGAAGGAGAGGGGGGCTCTGATCATCTCTTCTATGCCCCTTCATACTCCCCTCCCCTTTCCCTTAGAGACCACTCTAGTGAAGATAGATGCTAAATCCATTAAATAAAGATTAGACTCTGTCGTGGTAGAAAATGGCAGCTTAGCTAGATCCCTGGGCAAATTGGGACCTTTAGCAATACAGAAAATTAAAATATACATTTTTAACAAGTATGCTATCGACACTTTAATAATGAGCGCATGGCTTGTGGGGTTTGCTTACCTTTCAGAGCTGCTTTTGTTTGGCTAGATCACTTCCTCTTGTTTTCAATACCAGCCTGTTTTGTTTCTCTGAAGCAGAGAAGACTGTAGCTTTTTTCACATTCTGTCCTAGTGTTTTCTAGGATTCTGTGGTTTGCTTGTAATTAGAATTTCATGAGGGAGAGCTTTCAGAGTAGCAGCCGTGTTAGTCTGTAACCGCAAAAAGAAAAGGAGTACTTGTGGCACCTTAGAGACTAACAAATTTATTTTCAGTGAATGCATCCGATGAAGTAAGCCGTAGCTCACAAAAGCTTATGCTCAAATAAATTTGTTAGTCTCTAAGGTGCCACAAGTACTCCTTTTCTTTATGAGGGAGAGCAGTACTCTAGTATTTGAAAAGAGAACTACTCCCTTCAGTTCCAGGATGTCCAATCATAGGTACTTGAAGGGTAGTTGGAGACTGTGGAGAAGACAAGAGAAGGGATTAGAGACTGAAATAAATGTAGATGCTGTTTTACATGGACCTTATTTCTTAAACATAGGGCTTTTGGTTTCTTGTTTCCTTTGGTATAGGCCAAGTGAATTTTTAGTATGGGGAAGGGGGGAAATTTAACATTAGGACTTATATCATAAAATGTTAATGGTTTTTTTTGTGATGCAATGCGTATATGAAATAAAGCTGAATTGGACCTTAAGTGGGTTAAGTGCCCTCCTTCCTGTATATACATACTCTACCAGATAGACTCAGAATTATGCACCAGGTCTTATTCACATGTGAGTGTGTCACATTCTCCATTGCAGTAAGGTCCTCAGATGTTCATAATAGGTCTTCAGCTTCCATGCATCTAAAGGGCAGAACCACAACTGGAAGGAAGAGACTATCCTATAAAAAGCTTGTCAGTCTAGTTTTGCCTTTTTAGGTGAATGAGATGCTCCTGCATCAGAGCCAGACAAAACAACAAAAATTTTTCTATTTCAAACGACCCTTTTCAAATCTGATCATCTTTTGACCTGCACGGCTTCAGAGAACTGAGGGCTAACGATTATTCCCAGTGGGAAAGTTCTTGCTTCTCTGGATGTCTTATCCCAGAAGAATTTTTAATTTGTTCTCTTTCTCTTCCTGTGTCTGCAGCTGTGCTTACACCTTTCTGGAAGCCTTTCCATGGAGTGCAGGCTGTGAAGAGAAGGCAAAGTGTAAGGAAAAGACTTGTTCCTTGTGCTAGTCCCCTGTAATTCAGTGATTAGGCAGGGTGCTTTGCATATTCAGTCGTCCAGCACCTTCTCAGCCCCACTTCTGTGCCTGCAACCCCATCTCTAACTCCAGCAACCCAGTATGCGTAAACTTTGGTACCAGCTCCATCGGTTGGCGAGTACCCAGTTTCTTCCTCTTCCTCCTGAGGGCAGAACAGAAGTTGACCACCGACAGGGCAGTTGGAAAAAAACCCATGAGTGCGTGGACCTGCTTCAAAGACCTTGGATGCAGCAAAGAGTCTAGAAGTCACTGTATCCAATCCCTTGGCCCCTAGGGGTCAGAGAGCAGCTGAGGGGCACTGGAGACATGAAGCAAGTGAGATTCAATTCCCTTTCCATCTGCTTCCTTCCCTTCCGAACTGACAATTGGACACCCCAGTCCTGGATCCCAGTGATTTACTCAGTTGTCTCCTGGCCTGGGGATTCCCCAGATGGGGTCAACAGTGATTTCTTCATTCAGCAAGACTTTTTGAGGTGGCAAATTATTCCCTCTGAGCTGGCTCAGGCTTAAGCATTGCCCTTAGATAGCACCCAGCTGGTTATATCCCTATTGGACTTCTCTTCATGGGCTAGAGTTTGTCTTGCTGAGGACACTACCCCCCTGAGCAGATGCTTACAGCGCAGCAGTTACCCCAGGAAGTGGGCAGTATCTCCCTCTTAGACTCCCAACCATAACTCTTACCCAAAAGGAATGTCACTGAGGTTATTTCTTTAAAGAAATTGCCAGAAAAGAAAGTTTTCTCTACCTCTTCCTCCTCAATTGCACTCCTGCTACACTTCTGAGAAGGGAAAGAACAAGAAAAGCATGGAAAAAAACCAACCTCAAAATGGTGCAGAAATCTGAATCAAACTCTGCCTCATGGAAGGAAGGCCAGGATGAAGCAAACTTTTGTGTGTCTTTCTAGTCTCCAGGAATTCCAGCTGTAACAGATGGAAATCTTGAAGACAGCTTAGGCTTCCATCTTGACAGGGTATTTCCTGACTTCTGTCAACCTAAGGAGGCTCATTTGTGTGTTCCCATTTGGCCACTTCAGATTTCTCCAATTCTAGTATGGATCTCATAATTTCCTCCACTCATTCACAGAATCAGAGAACTGTAGGGCTGGCGGGGACCTCAAGAGGTCATCTAATTAAGCCCCCTGCACTGAGTTAGGACCAAATGTACCTAGAACATCCCTGACAGCTGTTTCTCTAAGCTGTTCTTAAAAACCTCCAATAACAGGTATTCCACTACCTCCCTTGGAAGCCTATTCCAGTGCTTTACTATGCTTCTGGTTAGAAAGTTTTTCCTAACATCTAACCTAAATCTCTCCTGCAGCAGATTAAGGCCATTACTACTTGTTTTATGTCAGTGGACATGGAGACCATGTGATCACCGTCCTCTTTGTAACACCCCTTAACTTATTTGAAAACTGTTATCTGGTCCCTCACCAAGTTTTCTTTTCTCAGGACTAAACATACCCCGTTTTATTAATGTTTCCTCATAGGTCTGTTTTTTTTAAACATTTTATCATTTTTGTTGCTCTCCTCTGGACTATCTTCAATTTGTCCACATCTGTTCTAAAGTATGGCTCCCAGATTTGGACACAATACTCTACTTCAGTGGTTTTTAAACTTTTTTTTTCTGGTGACCCAGTTGAAGAAAATTGTTGATGCCCACGACCCAATGGAGCTGGGGATGAGGGTTTTGGAGTGTAAGAGGGGGCTCAGGGCTGGGGCAGAGGGTTGGGGTGCGGGGATGAGGGCTGTGGGGTTGGGACCAGGAATGAGGGGTTCAGGGTGTCATAGTGGCCTCTGGGCTGGGGCAGGGGGTTGGGCTGCTAGAGGGGGTCAGGGCGCTGGGGTGGGGCTGGGGATGAGGGGTTTGGGCAGGAAGGGGCTCTGGGTTTGTGGGGGGCTCAAGGCTGGGGCAGGGGATTGGGGCATGGGCTTACCTCGGGTGGCTCCCCGGTCAGCGGCGCGGCAGTGGTGCTAAGTGAGGCTCCCTGCCTGTCCTGGCACCGCGGACCACGCTGCACCCCAGAAGCGGTCAGCAGCAGGTCTGGCTCTCACCCCCAGGCCCCACACCCTTCAGCTCCCATTGGCTGATTCCATGGCCATCCCTCCTAGGAGCCAGACCTGCTGCTGGCCGCTTCCAGGGCGCAGCGCGGTGTCAGAACAGGTCATTAAAGAGCTCCTAATGCAGCCATATTGGCCTCTTACTCAGGGCCGTCCCTAGCTATTTTGGTGCCCTATGCAGCCCCAGGCCTCCACGGGCAGGAGCAGGTGTGGCTGGCCCCAGGCCTCCGTGGGGGGGCTGTGTGGGACCCCACTCCAGGCCTCCGCGGGATGTGGAGGGGGCTGGCCACTTCCTGCGGGAAGTAGAGTGACCCGGCCTTAGCCTGCTCCGCTCCCCTGGCTCCCAGCTGTGCCGCCGGCGAGTGAGATGGGGCAGTTTCCCCTTCCCTCCAAGTCTGGGAGCCAGGGGAGCAAATCAGGCTGGGGCCGGGTCACTCCACTTCCCACAGGAGGTCCCACTCCACGGAGGTCTGGGCCCCCACACAGCCCGCCCGCGGAGGCCTGGGACCTGACCCCCGCTCCCTCCTGTGGAGGCCTGGGGCCCGAGGCTGCTCTGCTCCCCTGGCTCCCAGGCTTGGGGAAAGGGGGGAACCGCCCCCCAGCACTTGCTGGCGGTGCTGCTGGGAGCCAGGGGAGCGGAGCAGGCTGGGGCCAGGTCGCTCTACTTACCAGTAAATGCAGGGTTGGGCCTGGCTGCACTCTTCAGGGAAGTGGGGGCGGGGCGGGGGCCTGGGGAAGAGCTGGAGCAGCACGCAGCTGCACAGGGCACCAGGAAATTTGGTGCCCCCAATTTCCTGGTGCCCTACGCAGCTGCGTGCTTTGCATATGGGTAAGGATGGCCCTGCTCTTACTATTCTTCCTGTCTTTCCTAAGCATCAGAATAGTTTGTTCTTGTGCCTTTTAATATTGTCTTTTTGAGAAACTGCCGGCTGTTCTGAACTCTTTTTCTTAGATTTTCTTCCTGTGGGACCTTACGTACCAGTTCTGAGTTTGTTAAACCAGCTTTTTTTGAAGTCCTTATTCTGCTACTTTTACTCCTTCCTTCCATTAGAATTATGAAATCTATCATGCCACGATCACTTTCACTCAGATTACCTTCCACCTTCAAATTCACAACCAATTTCTTCCAGTTAGTCAGAATGAAGTCTAAAATGGCTGCCTTCCTGGTTACTTCCTCCCCCTTCTAAAACAAGAAGTTATCCCCAGAACATTCCAAGAACTTATTGGACATCTTTTGTTTTGCTGTATTACTTTTCCAACAGAGATGTGTGGGTAGTTACAGTCTCCCTTTGCTACTAGGTCTTGTGTTTTGGATATTTCTGTTTGTTCTAGAAATGTCTCATCCACCTCCTCCTCTGGATTTGGCAGGTTATCACCCCTGCCATAAGGTTACTCCTTCCTTCGCCACCCTGCCCCACCCCACTTTTATCTTCATCCAGAGACTTTCAACTGGTCTGCCTCTCACCTCCTTCAGGACCTCAGAACAAGCTGTATACATTCTTGATGTATAATGCAACACCACCTCCTTTTTATCCTGCCTGTCCTTCCTGAACAAGCTGTACTCCTCTCTACCAATATTCCAGCAATGAGATTCATCACATCAAAACTTAGTGGAGCGAGTTAAGTCATAATTTAGCTTATGTACTAATACTTCAAGTTCTTCTTGTTTATTCCCCATACTCCTTACATTTATATATAGACATGTAAGATTTGCCCACTGTTCTCTCTTGTTTTGCTCCTATGACTTATTGTACTTTTCCATTTCCTCCCGACACCTAGCCTTCTGTTAAGGTCATCTTTATTTATACCTACCTGTGGGCTTTTGTCACTTGCCCCCTTTGAGCCAGGTTAAAGCCCTCTGCACTACGTTGGTAAGTCAGTATCCAAAAATGCTCTTCCCCTTCTTGGTCAGGTGAACCCCATCTCTTCTCAACCATCATCCTTCCTGGAACAGCATCCAATGATCAAGGAAGCCAAAGCCCTCCCATTGCTATCATCTGTGCAGCCATGCATTCATCTTCAGGAAGCGTCCCTCTGCCTGGGCCTTTACTCAAAACCAGGAGGATGGTTGAGAACACTACCTTCACCCCCAACTCCTTCACCCTTGCTCCCAGAGCCCTGTAGTCACTGCTGGTCTGCTCAGGGTTATACCTGGCAGTATCATTAGTGCCCATGTGGATGAGCAGCATAGAGTAGTGTATAAGCAGAGAGAAATGGATGAGCCTCGACAACTTTTCCATGACTTCTCAGATACGGACTCCGGGCAGGCAGCGTACCTCACGTGACATCAGATCAGCAAATGGATGCCTATGTCCCCCTCAGAAGGGAGTCCCTGGCCACCCCCACCCTACATTGTCTTTTCTGGGTGCAGTGGCTGTGACCCTCCCAGCCTTGGGAGCAGGTGGGTCCTGTTCCTCAGCCATTGGGGTCTGTTCCTCCCTTCCTGTTGCCAGTACAGCATATTGGTTGTTAACCTTGATGGACGGGGGATTTGCGTGGGGGGTAGAGCACTTTCTGCTGCCCAGAGTGGCCAGCAGCCAGTCTCCTCCCTGCAGAGCAGCCAATTCTGCTTCTTCCTCTGGTGCTGCTATATTCTTCTCTCGTTGGCTGCACCCTCCATGCCAGACTTCTTTATATGCATCCTGTCAATGGAGTCCTCATGCTCTCAGATACTACTTAGATGAACCAGCTCCTCCTGAAACTCCTACCTGCTTTCTGATTAGATTCCACCAACAGACACCTCTCACAAGGAGTGATTTGCCGACTTTTGTCAGCTGGTGCATGCAGGCTGAATTCCCAGCAAGTAAAGGCCAGGACCTCGGTAGAAGCCTCCAAGGTTAGGATGCCCCTTTGGCCAGGGCCCCCAGAGGTGCAGTCAGAGGAAGAGCTACTAGTGGTGGTTTCTTCCCATTGTGGGTTCTACCTGCCTTTTGGTCTTGTGTTGGATTCAAGAGTATTTACCTAGTTTCTTGAAGACCTTGGGTAGGAAGAGGTCCCCATTTACCTTTTCCTCGTCTAGACTAGTGCTAATTGGAAATGTATCAAGGGAGATGTCCAGTGTTGTCATGTGTTGATAAATTGGGATGAGAGCCAACTACAGCAAGCTCAGTATAGTCTCCTTTTAGGAACTGTGACACAATCCATCACAGAGTATTTTTCTCCCAGGAGAGCCAGTCCAGGCTTCAAGAAGTAGCTGTGTCAGCCACCATCCTTCCCTCCTCATTGTTGCAAGCCCTAATGGGTGTTTTCAGTGAGATGCTGTGATGGTCCTTGCCTAGTTATTGGTTGGTAGAGTAGCATCACCTAGTGGTTGGGGCTTAGGCCCATGACTTGTAGTTGGGTTGTTGTTACAGGAGCTCAGGCCCTCCCGCTCCACCAGGCTCTGACCCAGGGCCCTTTGAGGGCTATCAGTGCTCTGACAGCAAGGGGCTGCTTAAGGCTGCCCTCCATGGGCCATTTCCTATCACCCCCTGTGATTGTCCCAAAGTTGCCATCTTAGTCTAGAGGGCATGAAGGATGTCCACTGACCATAAGGCACCTTCTGGCGGCTGCGTGTAGCTCTCCTCCTCTCTCTGGTGGCAACTGCCTCCTTCTGCAGTTTGTCCATAGGCCATGTCAGTCCTAAGGCTTTCCCTTGCGGGGGGCAGTCCAAACAAAATAAAGGGGAATTAACAAAACTCAGTCCATACGAAAGGAAGAGGGGAATGCTTCCCTCTCAGGCTCTCTGTAGCAGGCTTACCCTTCCCTCAGGGAGGGAGCTTTGGGCAGTTGTGGGGAGAGATTCTGCCTTTCCCTCAGCACTTCTCTGCTGGAGCTATGGGTAGCAGGTCTGCACTCTTCCCTGGTCTGCCACCAAATGAGCTGCTCTCCTGCTGTTTTTATTCCTCCTCCAGTTGGAGCATTTCCTACAGTTTTGGCGAGGCGGGGCTGGCTGAGCCCAGAGCAGTTCCTTAACCCCTGGTTGCCCAGTGTAGGGGTTTGTATACCCCATTACAGATGGTCTCTCATCAACATCCTTCAGTGGTCAAAGCATCATGAGACCCCTCCAGACCTTCCTCCTATTACTCCCATTATCCACTGGGTCTCACTCCTCAACAGTAGAAATTCTGCTGATAGTTGTCCAGTCATTTTGGTGGACAAGACCTTGCAGATTTACCAGTGACCATCCAATAGTGGGACCTACTCAGCTAGTCATGACTTCTGAGCTTGACACCAGGCTATAGGAGCTTATTCAGAGGACAGGACTTAAAGAAAACTCAGCAACAATTGGCTAGTATTAGGAGCAATCCACTGCACCCTTCAAGCTGTATTACCTTTTCTCTCTTACAGAGGGATTCTGTGCATGACTGGCAATACCTGAACCATGGCCTATGTTAGCAAGCGGAGACGGTCCAAATCATCTTCCCTGCAGAAGGAAGCACTCTTTTGATATCTTGGGCAGAAAGGAATATTTAATTTCTATGTACCTGGCACATAAGAAGAAAATTAACTCTGTAGCAGATTGGCTGAGCTAGTTTCTGATTGATAAGGATAAGATTTTGTCACAGGTCACAGATTCCATGACTTTCAGAGAACTCTGACATTTTCTTCAGCTTCTGCCCAGGGCGGCATGAGCCCCATGGCTCTGGAGCCACCGGGGGCACTGGAGGTTCCAGAGCTATCATTCCAACTCCCTCAGCCCCACCTGTTATTTTTAGTAAAACTCAGAGACAGGCCACAGGTTTCCATGAATTTTTGTTTATTGCCCGTGATCTGTCTCTGAGTTTTACTAAAAATAACTGTGACAAAATCTTAATCTTACTGGTAGACCAGGCAGAGCAGGCTGTATATCCAGGGGTCTCTCTTCATTTGACCAAGTCCCTAAGGATGTCATCGCTGGTTTTATTTTATAGACTCAACAAAATGTGCTCAGGTTCTTCTCCAGCAGGTGAGATGTGGAGACAGTAGACATAGATGCTCTCTCCCAGATGTGACCCAATATCCTCTTGCATGTTTTTTTCTCCAAAATTTCTAATTTCCAGGCTATTTTGGAAGATCAAGAGGACAGATAATCCTAATCACCCTTTATTAGCCAAGGTTGTCAAATATCTTCTGTATAGCAACCAATATCCCTTCCCTCTGAGAAAGTCATTTCTCCCACAGACTGATCTACCTGCTGGATCCAAGGAAACCAAAATTAGCAGCTTGGCTTTTGAGACATGTTTGAAAAAGGGGTACTCTATCAGTGTGATCAAACCTTTGCTGGTCTCTAGTCTGCCAGCATGGCATATTCCCGAGTATGCGCAAGGTTTCCCCCATTGATGTAAGTTGAAAGGAGTTTCTCTGTCTCTTGCATCCATTGACTATCCTAGAGTTCCCACATGATGGTGTAAATATGGGTTTGTCAACGTGTATTCTTAAATTTTAAGTACATAAGAATGGCCATATTGGGTCAGACCAAAGGTCCATCCAGCCCAGTATCCTTTCTTCTGAAGTACCTGCAGCATCCAGAATCCTTCAGTCAGCAGGCAGGAAGAGGATTTCCAGACATCAAAAGATGCTTATAGTTGCAACATTTAGAAGCCTGTCAAATGTACATAGGGCTCAAGCATGGGATCTCAAGCTGGATCTGAATGCTCTCGCAGAACCTCTCTTTGGGCATTGAAGAGAAGAATCTCTCTTTTAGAGAAAACAATTTGATGACTACTAGTGATCATGTCATCAAGAAGGATTTCTGTCCTGGGACCCCAGTCAGTGCAATCCAGTTGCTGCACCTCTTGTGCTAATTAAGTGGTCCTCAGGATAAATCCTGTCTCATGCCTACGATCAACTCACTTTCAATGAGAGCACTTTCTCCTCCCTCTGCCAAAATCCACACATCCTTTAGATTGGAAATGATATTTTTTGGATGTTTATAGAGTCCTCAACATATATATCCAGCACACAAAGTTCTTCTGCAAATCCTTAGACCTGACTTGTTCTATACTAACCATCATATAGAGGCAAGACAGTCTCTAAGGGTTCCATTTCCAGGAGGATTCAATGGACAATCTTAGAAGCATACTGAGAAGGTCACTCCATCAGTCTGGTAGAGCTCACTGTTTGAGTGATGACAACATCATGAAGGGAAAGGTACATTTACTTGTGAGGAAATGCATAAAGCAGCAACATGGTCTTTTGTGTACAAATGAGAATGCCATGCTTCAGTGAATGGGGCTTTCAGATCTGACCCACCTGGGGATATATAGTTATAGCTCATGGAAAACGTTAGAATGCTGTTTTGTTGTTTCCAGCAAGAAACTACCTTTTCATTGGCTCTGTTGTAAAAAATGTTTGTCTCTGACTCCTGTGGTATTACCTTATCTGACTTGTTCTGTGATTATCACTCTTAGCTATAGAAGTCATCTATAACTGGTAGACTCTTCAGGATGATGGTCTTTCCCTCTTCTTGTGTCTGGTTCTGCCCACTAGCTGCGTGCTGCAGGCAGTAGATCATTGCGATGATCTGTGGACCTTCCTACTCAAAGAAGAATTTTTTTAGATAAGATGGATATATTTTCCCATTTTGATGGCCTTGCCAGTAAACCTGTGTATACAGAACTACATGCTGACTTCGGTGTGAAAGTGCTTCCAGGATGGACCATAGCCAGCTCTGGGTTTCACACCAAGACATCAGTGCTCTTCCTGTCAGATTTAATTGAAGGTACTTCTCCAGGGTGCTGGATTCCTTGCACATGCACCATATGCTATTAATCAGAGAAGTAAAGTTTGTGATTACTAACATGGATTCAAAGCTAGCAGATAATGCAGGAGAGTCGCACCGAATTTTATTGTAGCTGAGTAAGAGCCAACACCCTCCCCCTTACTCCTCATCAAGGATTAAATTGACTCTGCTTGTTTGCTTTTCTGGCCATAGTGGTAGTGCTGGGGGGTAGGTGCTTAGTAAGTAGTTAAACACATACCTTTGGTCTCCACATTAGAGCACAATATGGAGAAGAGATCTGTTGCTGTTGGGAGGTAATAAGAAGCGCAGCTCCCACTAACCATAACTGAAATTGTCCATTTTATCCAGCAGATGGCATTGAAAATGCACACCCACTGCTTTCTTCTTACAGCTAAGCAGTTCCTTAACTCCTTCAGGCCACGTTTTTCCTGTTTCTTTGATGCATGGTTGCAGATCACTTCTTAATGCAGACAGGGATTTTAGAGAGTCCCCGCCTAGTGTGGAACATAAAAGCTGGCACCTGTATGGATTAATGAGCAAGGAATTTAACACTGGCTACTGTATCTGACTGGCAAAATCTCTGCTTTGTGGATTTCATTACATTTCTTTAAATGCCATAAATCCTAGATATACCTAGCACTTGGACAGCCCTGTTAGCAAGCCTCTGTTTCCTGACATTACATTGTCTGTCTATTTGCCTGTCTAAGGTATTTCTAAGTTGCTGATCATCTTGGTATTTATGTGCCATGTGGGCAAATAAGCAGTGATCTAGATGCTGAGCTTTCACTAAGTTTGGCACTGAAGGAGAGCATCATTTAAACTTTCTTCCTTGCAAGTGGTCACACAGTGGTGACCAGCTCAGACTTGCTGTTATACTCCCAGAAATTACTGCAACTTTCTCCAGGCAGTAGCAGCTGGTGCATTTGCAGATCCAGTGCATGTGGGTCATATGTGGAAGGGGAGGTGTTAGGTTGTTTAGGATGAATGCCACTTCCTCTAATTAAAGCATAAGGACGGTGATCTAATTCAAATGATAACCAGTCATGGCAACAAAGCTATGAAAAGAAAGGCTTCTTATACTTCCCCATTCAGGGAATCCCCAGTTCTGCTGCATTTTCCTGTCCTCTCTATGAAGTCTCCTCTAATTACCTGGAAGTACATTGCTGAATATACAGGGGTAATATAAAAAATGAGCTAATGAAATCATTGAACATAAATAAAAGCTGAAGTATCTTATTGTTCCTGAGCAGCCTGATTCAGGTGAGCCATGGAAAGTGTCCTTAAACTTCTTTCTAAACCCTCACTCCTGCCATGTAGCCTGCAAGAAATAAGTTAAATTTAAATGTAAAAGTATTCTGTATCCCTCCACTAGCTCCCTCTTCTCCTATTGCAACAAACATAAACTACTTGTCTTCGTTTTGAGGCCTTTCACGTCCTATTGCCCACTCTCCCTGTCATCTCTCTTCACTATCAAGAGGTTGACTCCTGCCTCCAGTTGACGCATGATGCCAGCCTTCATCGCCCATCTGCTAAATTTTCAAATAGGCACCTTTATGCTTTCTCCTATGCTGCCTCTTGTGTTGGGACTCGCTCCCTGTGAACATCCCCAAACGTACCTCGTTATCTTCCTTCAAAACTCTCCTTTGTTTGATGCCTACAAAAAACTCGACAGTCGTTAGGCCGCTGGTGTGCTGATACTACTTCCTACCGTGCTGACCAGCATTGTCTCATTGTTACCTTGTACTCCCTTGTCAGTCTGTCTGCATCCATCTGTTGTAAGCTCTTTAGGTTAGGGACTGTCTTTTTGTTCTGTGTTCGTACAGTGCTTAGTGTAGTTTGGGCCTGGTCCAACAGGAAGAGGCCTAGACTCTATGGTACTGCAGGTATTGTGTCGGTAAGTGTGCCAGGTAGCTAGCGCACAATATTTAGTTTAAGGCTTTTCTTTAGTAGTAAGATCATAAGTATTTTTCTTGTTTTTGTATTTGGATTTTGTCCAGCCATTAGTCTACCTCTGCCATGGCAGATGGGGCAAGAAATCAGGATTTGGGACTCCTTCTCCTGACAAATGATCTCTGTTGAGTGGTCTTCATGGAGGATGCCTTGGGGACTCAGGTACCTTTGACTGGCCTTCCTGCAATAGCTGAGGGTGCCAGAAGGCTCTTCAGACTCTTTGCCTAAGACCTTGGACTGACTGGGAAAAGATCCCAGTCATTTGTGCTGGAACACTTTCGAGTCTGAACCCAATATTAGCTATTTCATAGTGCTTTTCTTCTGTCAGTCTCAAACATCTTTACAGAGCTTCTGCTGTATATATGCTCAATGGGGAAACTCAGGCATGGAGAAGGGAAGTTACTTACGTAAGGTTACATGGCAGGTCATTGGTGCCCAATCTACTAGAACACACTGCCTCCATAGCCACAGAAGTTGTCGCATCCATCAAAATAAGTCTTCAGATTCTTTCCCTCTAATAGAGCAGTCAGATTCTCCAAAAGTTTGTGGTGCTGTTTGTATTTTTCTACTCTCAAGAACTGGGTGTGGTGGTGGATAGCTTAGGGCTTGTCCGCACGGTGCACTATGGAGTATGATTTCTGAAGAGCACTAATGTGTTGTGCACTAATTGGTCCATGTAGACCCTCATGGTGTGCACTAGAGTTCCCTAGTGTGCTTTACCATAGTACTATTTCAAATAGCAATATGTTAAAGCATACTAGGGACCTTTTAGTGTGTGCCAGCATGGTCTACACAGACCATTTAGTGTGCCTTAGAAATCACACCTCCATACTGTGCACTGCTGCACCATGTAGACAAGCCCTTAGTTCAGACAGAGTATCAAGCAACGTCTGAATATGCCCTGCTCTCAGATGGGTCCTTTCAGAGAACTCCTGACACAAGCAAACAACTCAGGTGGAAAGCTGACTGATGAAGGAAGTTAGGTTTCCTGCTCTTCAAAGGAATATAGGCCAAAACACCCAGGAGCAGCAATACCCAAAGGGTAGCAACATTTTGGCTAAGGTTGAATTGGATGCTCCCATCTGAAGCCCTAATTTCGGTTTTGGTTTTGAGACCATTATATACTTTTGGGACTGAAATATTACATGGTAGATGATAGCACAGTGGGGATTTATTTTTTTAGTTCATATACATCCAGGCTATGATCAAATGCTGCCGTTTCTTCCTACCAGCATATTGAAAAGTGGAACCTTTCTTTCTGTCCCAGCAATTAAAACACCTGTTCGTATCTTCAGTTTCCCATCCTGGTTATTACACTTTTTCCGAAACCTTTCTGATACCCATGTTGCCGCCTCCTGTCAATCACAACAGTTTAGATGACATTCCGCACCCATCAATACGACCATGTAACTTTCCTCTTTTGAATACCTTAACTGGCTCTTTGCTCATCTTACTCAGTGTAAATGTCTCATCCTTGCCTTTGAATCCCATAAAACTCTGTCTCCATGGAAGGTGCTCACGACTCAGTGATGGGTATGGTATTAAAACCTGAACAGAATAGAATCTAAAGAGATCTTGTCTCTTTATCATGCTTCCTTTTACTTCACTATTATTGCTAATCTTGACCCCATCATAGCATGTCAGGCCCTTATGCTCTCCTCATTCATATCCTTTCTAAAGACTCACTGCTTCTGCAAATCCCACAAACACCCGCATTGAGTGTCCTTCTAATGCCAGCATGATAGATAAAGAGAGGAGGAAAAAGGAATCTAAGGCCTGGTCTACACCTACAACTTAGGTTTACCTAGCTGCATTGCTCAGGGGTGTGGATTTTTCTGAGTGACGTACTCTCTAGCTGACCTAAGCCCCAGTGTAGATACCACTAGTCGACTGAAGAATTCTTCCTTCAGCCTCTCGGGGAGGTGGATTAACTACAGTGACGGAAAACCCCATCTTGTCACTGTAACAAATGTCTACGTTCCAGTGCTACAGCAGCACAACATAGCATTTGTACTGTAGTCGTACCCTAAGTTAGTTCTCTCTTCTGGGCCTCCTGTTGTTTGTTTTATGGATTATTAGGTCTTTGGGGCAGGAACTCTCTTTAATGTTTTGTGTCTCGTACAGCTCCGAGAACACTGTTGGGCCCCTTGCCAGCAAGTAGTAAATAATATAATCTGCTGTCATTATTTAGAGTTATGTATAAAAATGTTTTTTACAAAATTGTTCTGATCTTTATAATGCATTGATAATCAAACAAAGCTGTCAGTTAAACTTCAAATTGACATGGACTTTCTTCCTCAAGGAAGACTCATTTTGATAAGTTTGGCAACATCAGATTTTGAAATAACTGGGATGATATGAGCTGAGTCGGAGAGAAGGTGTCTAGAAAGGGGTGCCACAAGGATCTGTGTAAGGGGTAATCTTATTAAAAAACTTTTATAGCTGGATTGATAACAACATCTCTATTAACGTTGCCTAATGTTATGCTTGTGGGGTTTTTGCAATTTTGTTTTTTGTTTGGTTTTTTTTGGAGTAAGAAGTTGAAATTTGGCATGAAGAGTGTCCTCAAATCAGACTCCTCTTGAAAAATGTGTCTAGATTTGGCAGTTGTTTGCACAAATGCTGATTTTTTTGTGGCTAACAGAGTTTTCACAATTGGTAAATGCTCTGGCATTGTTCCAGTTCCCGCTGCACTGCTTGGCTTTTCATATACCCCTAAACCATGGTGAGCCTGCTGGAGTGTTTCAGAATACCCACGTCACTCTGTAGCTCCCTGCAGGACACAGGGAGAATGATGACTCTTCCTCCACTCTACATAAATACCCTCTGTCCTGAAGTAGGCACCAGGCTGGGAGACAGGAGACCGTGATCTGAGTCCCACTCTTCCTCAGATTGGCCTTAATTCTGAGCACTTAGCAACCATTTTTATTGGCCTCACAACCGTTCAACAGAAGGAAAGCAAGTATGATTCTCCCCATTTTACAGATAGGATAACTCAGGTTGCACAAGGTCACTTCTGGCAGAGTCTTTAGCATTATAACAGGTTTCGGAGTAGCAGCCATGTTAGTCTGTATTCGCAAAAAGAAAAGGAGTACTTGTGGAACCTTAGAGACTAACAAATTTATTTGAGCATAAGCTTTCGTGAGCTACAGCTCACTTCATCGGATGAGCTGGATAATAACATCCATAGTTACATTAGAATAAAGTATTTTTAGGAGGGATATAAAACCTCATGCTGTAGGGTGTAAACCAACTATTCCCGAGGGCTGAGAGCATCTTTCTGTGTAGGCAGGTTTTTTCATAATTGTTCACTATGGAGTTTCTTTCATCTTTCTCTGAAGCTTCTGATACTAGCTACTGACAGAGACAGGATACCAGACTAGCTGGATCACTGATCTGATCCGGTCTATCAGTTCCTATGTTCCATCATGTTCTTGCTATTGCAAGCATGGCAGATTCTCATTTAATTTGAAATCACATTTGTGTAACGTAGAGTATCACCCTTTTCTAGGGATTGCCTTAGATTCTGTTGATAGGATTTTGTACACAAAATTTTACTTGGTGATATAGGCTGTAAATTTAGCTCAGGTTTTTGAGTAACGTCTCCAGGGAGCACACTATTATTAAACCTTTTCCAGGGTGTCCCCAGTGGCAGCTCCATAGAGCAGGTGGCTTGTATGGCACAAGCACATAGGGAGTCAGGAGCCTGTGTCTTATCAGAGCATATAATCTAAAAATCGTTCAGCCTGTTTTTCTCTCCTGGGGAGAGGACAACTACACTAGACTCTTATGCTAAAAACTAATTATTAACCTGCAGTAAACGTCATTCAACACAAATCCCAGCAGAAAAGGGCTGGGTGAAGGATGTTTCCGGATTGCAGGCCAAGCTGTCATTTCACTTTTCAACAGATAGTCTCTGTGTTGCCTCTGATATTTCTATGCTTAGCTTCTGGTTTACCTGAATAAGAGTGTTCTTAAAGCACAAAAGAAATGTGTACAATTTCATCCCACCCATCCAGAGCAGTGGGGATATGGTCTGCTCTTGTAATTGGTGTGGGCCACACGCTTTCTCCCCTGCCTCTAATTGTTGCTGTTTGTCCCTCTGCCAGAGGTTGTCTGCATACTCAGGCTGACATCATTGCATCGGTTACACACATCATGTTTTTAAGCTTTCCTTTTATGGAAGAGGTGATTTTGATGTCATCATATGTGTCTGGGAGCCAGGGCCCTAGGCATGTATATGTTATGGGTGTGCCTTAATTTGGCTTACTCATGAGTATACCTGAACCCATTTAGGGAGAACCACGCCTAAGGATCCTAGCAAAGCCTGCATGTTTATATTTTGAATATCTACACAATGTGCTGTGAGTGGTGTCTCATTTTGGCATCTCAGGTAGGTGGGTGTTGGCTCATGGGCAGAGCTTGGTAGAGCACAGAACTCCTCACACACATACATATAATTCAAGTCCTGATTTTTGACTCCTCCTAATCTACCTCTTCCTCTCTGTTCATTTGTATCCGTGACTGTATCTCCAACATGGTTCAGATATTATGGGAGCCATGTGAATTCCTTAAATATATGTGTCTATTCCCTGATGTCTAGAACCAACTTGGATTCAGTTTGGCAAAATTGTTTATCTTTCCTCCTCAAACCCCTTCGGAATTGTAACATTTCCTCAGTCCAGGGAGGTTAATGGTACATGAGCAGAAAGGATCCTGGAGGACAGGGAGAGTGAGGCTGGCAACTGAGAGACCATGAGAAGGTGGGGTGGGAAGAAGGTGGAGCTAACAGCCAATCAGCAAAGAGGAAAGAAATCCATAGTTCATAGTAAAGAAGAAAGAGTCTTCCAACATCCGTGATGTTCAGCTAGTTGTAAAGCTGCTGTTCCTCTTCCTCCAGCTGAGATGGTGGGCTGATGCTCAGGTCCTTATGCTTCTGCCCTGCTACAGTTCCATAGTTCCTGACTCTTGCTAGGAGGAAGTCCCTGGCCCTAGCCCTGGGATACTGGATATGAATCAGGTGCTGTTACTTTTACATGTAGAATACTGCTTGGAAAACACTAATTAGGGCACAGTTCAAATTGCAGTCGCCCAGTTAGGATTTTTTGTACTGTATCAGTGTTTTACGGATTGGGAAAGGGACCTTCTGTTTATTTCCAGTTTAAAGCAAATAGTACAGTTCACTGATAAGAATCCACTCTTCTTTTCCTGAACAGGTCTTTAATCTTTGCTAATTCATTATGGCGTCTGGGATTATGTTTATCTCCTCCACTGAAAATTGTTGTTCCAACAAGGGTTCTTGAGGATTAGACTGTATGTTAAGGAAAAATCTAACATCTGGATTTTTTTTTAATGGATTAAGAGGTCATTATGTTTATATATATTTATTTTAAAATAATACTTTGCATGTATATACGGTCTGCCTTCTGAGGACCTCATAACATTTTACAGACATTACACCTGTAATGTAAGAAATATTATACAACTGTTAAATTTCAAGTTACAGTTCTGGAAAGTAGGTGAACACACAACTTTGGGCAAATAAGTTTAGAATATTGGCGCATTCCCTTCCTTCACCCAGGCCCCTCTTCTCACTGTCCTTGTCAACGGAATTTAAGTTAAACAATTCAAATCCATCTCACAACTCATCTTTCGTTAGTAAATATAAATGTCAAGCTATTACATATCCTATTCAAAGGGAGTTGTCTCAGCCATTCAGAGGGCAAGGATGTTGTATAGTTCCTGACCCATAACCATAAAGAGTTTTTTCCTTTAATGCATTTCCCTGCACTCTGATTGTGGGTGTCCTGACTTGCATAACCATACAGTTTGTATCCCTATATTCTGGCTGTCTGACAGCCATTATTAGCCAGTGGGAGTCTAGAGATTTACATAATCACTACACAATATTTTTCAGTTACTGTACTGTGACTATGTAATTCTCTCTACCCTGACAACTCTAATCCCTTTGCTGTCACTGGCTTCTGTGCTCAGAATTATCCAAGGCCTGGCTAGCCTCAGGTTGGACTTTAAAGAGCTGTTACTTTGAGAGAGCCCTTCCTCACCATGAGCCTGTAGAGACCTACTACCCCAAGCAAGCTAGGGGCCGTTTCCAACATTACACGTCAGCTAGGGTAGAACCCCTCTACCCAGTCTCCCATGTGCACACACCAGCTTCCTCCAGGGGACGCTTGCTTACCTCAAGAACCAAAAAGGACCCTTTTCCCATGCAACTACGCTCTCCCTCAGCTCACTACTAGTGGGGACCCACTCAACCATCCCACAGCCAGAGGCCTCAGTACAATCTGTTTGCTCTCACTGCTGTCACCAAAGGTTGTTAGGTAGGGAAGCCACCACCTAGAGGAGCTTCTATGAGGTGCTGGGGCGGGGGAAGCATGGTAGGTCAATTGTTACTGGGCCCAGCGGTTGAGGGTGGATGCATTGGTGGATTTGGGGTGTGTGTGGAAAGATTGATAGGTTTTGTGGGGGACCTGTGGAACAGATGGATATTTTGCACAGGAGGGGTGGGAGTGAAGAGAATACTTTCCTCAGGGAATGTTTTGTCACAGACTGAGGTGGAAAAATGTTGAGAGATCTCCTTGTTAAAATGTTGGAAGCACATCACTGCCCTAGAGGTCAGGGGTGAGGCACATCTGTTGGAGAAAGCCTGTTCATCCTGTATCTAGTCTGAAGATAACTCAGGGAGCTTAGCCCACTGAGATCAGTCTGGCACTTCTTACAAGAACTTAGAGGAAAAAAATCCTCACCTTTCATGCTGAAATGGGTTTAATATCAGACGTATGTATTGAGTTTCTGTTTCTTCGTCTTTAAAAACGATTTGAACATCATTTTTCTGTATTTAATTAGCTTCATGATTCAGATCCTTTACTCAAGTCTTGATTTTTTTTTTCTTTTTTTTTTGGCATGTGACATTTTTGTGTGTATTTGACCTTGGCTTTACTCCAGAATAAATGTTTTAAGCTGTTGGTTATGTATTTTGTGTCTTCAGTCAGAGGCTAGGGGCAGACATAACCGGCACTGAGAGAAGTGAACTGTATAAACCACAATTAGAATTGTAGAGCACAGGTGTTTGAAGATCTTATACAGTTGCCAAGCTATTTGTTTCTCAAATGAGTGGGGCTTGGGGAGTGTATTTTGGAGAATAAACAGAGCCGGAGGGCTTCCTTTTGGTTGAATTTTTTTTTTTTTTAATCCTAGTTTAAATTCTTCCGGACTAGATACATTTGATACCTGTATGGAACCACAATAATGAACAATTTTAAGTCATCTTCTAGTTTGGCTGGCCACTGAATTTACATCCTGTTTCAATGAGGAATTACCATTTAAGAATAACTGTCTTTAGCAGAGAAGCTTTCCTTTGAATGCAGAGCTGGATTTTACAGTTTAAAAACTGAATGTCGGGCTTTGGAACAAGACCACCTGTAATAATATTAAAACAATATCATCATTAGTGTCAGGATTAAGGGTAAGTGCTACTGTGGATGTCTGAGGATTTCTGTAGGGAGATAGACATCTTAAATCTGTGCTAGTCATATACAAAGTGTTACTGGAATGAAAAAAGTAGTGGTGTGAATAACACCAGCTCACAGCACAAGGCACTTGATGATGTATCTAGAGCCTCAGTGTTCACTGTACTTTGCAATTTAATGCACAGGATTTATATTTTTTCAGTTCTGTATTTCTGTATGCTCCACTGTGTCAGATCTGTATTCCTGGGACGTAAGGTTCCATTAAAAAATAAATAATAATCGTAGGCCCCTGTTCTCCCCCTCGCCCCCCCATACACTCATTTTCTATAATATGGTAATGATATCACCGTAGCAGTAATTACGGGTCATCTTCATTTCTTTCATCTCTGCTGGTTCTGATGGCTTCATTCCTTTGACGAAGAAGATTTGGCTCTGGGTGCTGTGATTATTTTGTTAAGCATTATTCGAATAGACAGGAGTGAGAGAAATTAATCAATCCAAATGCAATTAGCATCATGTTTAACCCAGTGATGGACGTCTCAAGGTGAAACAGCCAGGGGAGTTTCAGACATTATTATTCAATCCAGTGGCTCTTATCTAAATTATAATCAAGAGAGGTTTTTATTGGCTTCACGGAGAGGAGATGTAACTCTTTCCCTGCTCTGAGGGTCAAGGGGATCAGGCCTTCACCCTCATAGGATGCTGACTGCTGCCAGCTCCTGAAGTGGGAGGTGCTGTAGGAGTTTCATCTTACTGTTTAGGTCACTTGAAACAAAATAGCTATACGGTCCTCATGTTTCTGACCTGGAACTAGATCTTAGTGGCTCTCTAGGCCTGGGCTGGGACGTCACTGCCCGTCACTGCAGGTTTATACCTGGTCTGGCATTGGCATCCCAGGGATGTTGTGAAGCTTGATAAATTGTTTGCAGAGTGCTCTAAGATCCAAGAATAAAAGGTGGTATAGGAGTAGAAAATATTGCTCCATCCAGATGCTCCTTCTGGCAGCTGCTCAATCCTCAGTTACCTTCCCTCAAACAATTAATGATTGGGTAGATACTCAGTGTCCAGAGATGATTTCTTAAGCACAAGTTAAACAAAAGCATATTTCAGGTAGTCTTGTCCTCTGTGAAGGAGATGGGGATGGCATCTGCTAACCACTGTTCTTCAGAGATAACTCCTCGAGTTATTTTCTGGTCTGGGTCTGCTGCATGGGTCCATACACATCAGGACACTGAGGTTTTTATCTGGCAGCCATATCAGAGAGAGATTGGGTCAGCAGAGCAGTTAGGGTTCTTTTTGTGAAGTGTTAAGGATGAGATGGAGCAGGCCAAATTTCTAACATCTACCAGGTGTTGATGGGACTGGTGGAATCGGGTCATTCTGCTTATAAGTATGCTTGGTAGGAGAGGAGCTAAGACCACCTGGGAGGTCAAAGGGTACAGGACTCTCCTCTTGCATTGTCAGAGTTTTTGAAGCAGGCTGACTGACCTCTCTTGCCCTGCTAACAGTGTCCCATAGACCTTGGCTGATACAAGCCATTCTGTTGTATCTTTTTAGGGTTAGTGTAGTAATTTAAATCTTCACATAGTTTGCTATTTTAGTTTGTGTTTTTGTAAATAGGTTGCATCTGAGTTTTCTGTCTGTCTCTCCTGGGGCTGATTATCGTACAAATGCCTCTGTTCTCCTAAGTACTGCCCCTGTAGTGTCCCCCAGATGCACTAATAATGGAGCCCATCCAAAAGATTAAGCTTTGCCATTGACTTTCACAAGCTAAGACAAGTAAGAATCTTACCCATTGCTCATGAGTGAGCTCTTCCAGGGCCCCCCGTGTGTTTGTGTCTTCCTGCCCTAATGCTGTCTGCTCAGTCAAAGAGAAGTCATCCCTATTACAACAGACGTTCTTGGCAAATAAGATAAAAATCACCTCCTACTGCTCGAATCTGTCTCTCTCCAAGGTAGGCTTCTCCCAGCCTTGGACAGTTCCCCTGGCCATTCTTTGTATTTATAGTCAAGGGAAAGTACTTTGGTTTTTCATCCCTGTAGTGATATAATAGTTCTACAGTCAAGCACCATGTCTTTTATTAGTTTCCTGGTGTTGGCTGGTAATCTGATCAAAACACAATAATTTAACTGGAAAACTGGCTACAAGAGGGGCACCTGGAAAAAAAAAAAAGACCTTAGGAAATGGGGAATGTTTTAAAAGCAATCAACAGAATACTGTGTGGGAAGATGATATGAAATGAATTAGATCAGGGCAACATGTATGAGAAACCAACCAGCAATGGGATGAGGAAGGAGGGATAATAAATATTTAAATTTGTGGCAGAATTAGAATATATGATAGTGTGATGTGATCTGAAGAAAAACTATTATAGAAATAATTCAGAAATATTTAAAAAAAACTTTATTTGGACTTTTTAATATCTGTAAGGTCAGGTTCTTTAATTACCAGAAGTCCAACTGTACAGGACTCAGAGGAAGAGGAAAACTACAACAGATACATTTTTAAAACCTTTAAAATTTTTCTAAAATAGCCTTTCTTTACCTTCCCCCCCCCCCAAAAAAAAAAGTGTGTGTGTGGGGGGGGGGGGGATATTCAAAGTCTGATATCTCAGGATCTTTCAGGTCTAAAACCAATTTCTGTGTTCCTCATTGGGAAGGTGAGAAAATGAGTTTCCAACCCTGAAAAGTAGCAAAATATTTGAATTTAGGACTGTTACTGGTCCAGGGCTGAGCCTGTCCTATATTTTAGTCCAGTGTAATTTTGAGAAATGAATTTGGGGAAGAAAGGAAGAAATGTTTTTGTCAGGTTGATTGCATTTTTTAATGTCTGCAGTTTGAAGCTGCTCATAGGCTTGGAATACTAGAATAAGTCCCAGAAGAGATGGATTAGTGAGCAGAGGGCAAGTGTAATGGCCAAAGGTTCGTGATAAATGCAATTTGTCACATTATTCTGTTGCATAGATATCCCCAAATGCCTTGTTTATGTGTAATTGTGTGTGTGTATATTTGTGTATGGGTATAATAGAATGTGTGTGGGGGTGTATATATATGTATATCACTTTGGGATCCTTTTGGGTGACAGTTGCTTATATAAGTGTAAGTCACTGTTTTCATTACTGGTTTTAGTGCAGTAATCCTCCATTATTTCCTGGCTATCCAGACCTTATGACACAGTTTGTATTGTGTTGTCATATGCATGAGAAGGCTGTTTATGAGATGTTGGGGACCAATGAGAATGGATCCATCTCCAGCAGAGTGTTCTTTCCTAATTAAATTGTCACTAGAAGGAACATCCGGAGCAGCAGTTTTCATTTTGGATTGGAGGCAAAACATTATGAGTTTTTGTCATTTGATTAAAAAGTTACTTAACCTTTAAATTGCTACAGATGTAAAGATGGCTCTGAGTTTCCAATGTAATCGCCTCAAAGTTAAAATCAGGAAAATCTTTGTGTAATGAAACCCATATGTCATAGTGAAAGGATGCAAAGTGCTGGCAGAGTGGGCTGCTCTAGCAGGAGATTCTGCACCCAATCTTGTTAGCCAGGGCTGCTTTTGGTAATCCCTCATCTCCTCACTTGTAAGAAATCAATCTGTACCACTGAATCTTTTCAGCCAGCAGCCACAAAATTTACTGCAGGAGGCAGTTTGGGGACAGTTGTAGTAGAACAGGAGCACAAGGCAACAAGGCTAAATGCAGGATTGAGGGATTGAAGTTCTAAAGAAGAGATTATATTAAATCTAACTCCACCCTCCGAGCAAGTGGAAATCACAGCTTCCCTTTTCCGCCCTGACCTCTCCTGTCCAATACATGCTCTGAGATCCACCTCTTCCAAGGCAGAAAATTTAATTCCCGGGTCAAGGGTCCCCATTATTTACAGCAGTCTGATGCCAGTGCTTTATGCAGTCCGAGGAAATGGAGTCTGTTTAAGCACTCAACTTTTATTGTAACTCAGGCTGATAACATCTTAAAAAGGTGTTTTTCTGTGGTCTTCAATACCACCCCCCCCCACCATCTAACTGAAGAGATTAATTTGTAACCAGGCTATTGCGATCGTATCCATTGTTGATTTTCTATTGTAGTGATAGATGCACAGCATAGGAAGGGTTGTAAATTGTGACTTGACATGGAGATTCATGTTTCTATTTTATGCTGCACAGACTCTGTGGTGTCTGTTTGCTGGTACAATGAAACCTGCGCTAAAACCCCACCTCCATTAGACAAGTGACTTGTTTAAGCAACCATTTTAAAATATCCCAAAGGCTTCCAGTACATATTTTGTCCAGCCTTTTAATTAAAAGATCCACCACCTCTGTCTACTAGGCAACTGGCTTCTACTGTTCCATTGGGCAGTCGCTTAAGATAGGTTTTACGGTCTTTCTCTTTGACTGCAATCACTTTTAGAACATAGGGGTGGTTTCTTCATTCTCCAGCTTCTACAGCAACCCAAACAACTCCAAGATGCCCACCTGGAAATGCTAGTCCCATCATAAAGAATTTGTTTAACAGGAGCTGGGTGGACGGAGCACTTTTAATATTGGAGACTTTTTTTAATCTGTTTTGGAGTCTTTCCTGAACACGAGTGTTCCATAAAAAAGGGACCGAGGAAGGAATAGGCAAGACATTTGAACTCAGAACCCTGTAATCTGGATCTGTCCTGTGTTTACCAGCAATACGCTGACCTGTGATTCTTGGGAAGATCAGAGAGTCAGGCAGAGCAGGGAAAACAAGATTGTAAATATTTGTGGAAATTTTCCCTTACCGTTTAGCTGGGATTTGTTTGCATTATGGAGATGTATTTCATGGCACTCTCTATACGTATACAAACATGTAGGGCCTTTCTCTTAGTTTTGTGTCATACCTTTAAAAATAGAGCCCTGCCACAGCCCGAGTGTGGAGAAGAGAAATACAGAATAGCAGAAGGCTGCCTCCTGCTCCTAATGGGATTTTGTAGCAGCATGTGCGAGTTTGTTTCAGAAGTCAGAAATGAACAGATGTTGGTATAAATTACCTCTGTGTCTGATGTCTTGCAAATTAAAAGCGCGGTTGGCATCACTAAACAATTTCACCAGGTTGGGCGGGGGGGAGAGCGGGCGATGATTATTGTAGCAGGTCGGTAAGAATCTTAAGCTACAGCAGAGTAGGATAGCAAGGATAAAGGAATGAAGAATAAAATGAGAGGTCTGTGAATTAATCAGAAATGTTCACATCTCCAATGACAAGTGAACAGGAGGGCACGTGCTCTGGAGCAACCCCCAACCCACAATAATTTCACTCAGAGTACAGAAGGAGTCTATGCTCACTGCTTGATTTATAGGGTGCAACCCTCTTTGGTGGAACGGAATTGTCATACATGCGTATATCTCCTATATGGGTCTGATTTTTAGGAAATCTTGCCACTCTATCAGCTGAGAATGCTGTACTTCGATTTTGTGCTTTCTCCACAATAGCATTTTACAACGCTGCACTATTGGATAGTGTCAAGCATGGCAGTGTCAGGGAGCTGCTTGCATTGAGGAGTATGTTTCAAACTGAAACCTCTAGAAAACTCACATTTTTATTAATCACATGCTTGGATTGTTTATAACAATATAGTTCCAAACCAAAAAAACCAGACTACCCTCTGCCCTTCTCCAGCTCCTTCCATCCGGGAGCCTCAGAGCACTTTATTGGTATTCATGTCCTGGGAGGCAGACAGATATTTTTATTATTACACTCATTTTGCAGGTGGGAAAATTGAGGAGCAAAAGGAGTAAATGGTTTCCTGGGCTCGCAAAATGAATCAAGGGAAGGGCTAGGAATAGATCCCAGATTTCCTGAATCCCGGTCCAGTTCTTCAGACAAAGGACTGTTTTTCAGTATAATGGGAGGACCCTGTGTATTCTGCGATTCCTCAGTCATGGAACCTGCCATAGAGTTCATCCTTTTTTTTGGAATTGTGGTCCAGAATCCATGTTTACATTTTAAAAAAGAAATTTCTAGCCATCATGATTGAAAACGTGAACCAGTGTCACCGATGCAGTAATGTCTGCCTGAGTCTGCAGGCAGCCTGAAACAAAAGCTCTGATAGCTGAGATTTGTCCCATTCATGTCAATGGGGTGTTGACTCTGAAACCTAACCATGCCAATTTAACTGCCAGCATTAGCTATTTCACTGTTGACTGTTTTGGCAGAAACATCCAGCTACTGGATACAGCTTCTTCAGGTAGGGAAGTAGAGATCGGTTGTTTAGGGAATTGAGGATGGCATCTGAGGTCTTTCAATGGTAGTTCATGAGTTCTAATCAGCCAGGTGAGTAGTGACCAAATGTCTTTGCCTGATGATGGGTGTTTAGTAGCTTATGTGAAATGAGTCAGGTTTTAGTTCAGTTCCTGCTGGACAAGTGGTAATGTTACAAAATCCACCCTCACCTCAGGCGTTATTTGTCATTTTTGCTGTTCCTCTCAGTAGAAAAGTCAAGAACTATGAATGGACCGTATAAAAACTAAAATCCCATCTCCTCCCTTGATGGCGCTGTCCAGGTTTGGCATAGGAAACTTGCACTGCTCCTGTACCTGTTCTGTGAATAAAGGACTCCATGTTCCCTGAGCTGTTAGTCAGGAACCTTTCACCAGCACAAAGCTTACTAAAGCCTTATTTAAAAGAGCTGAGAAGGTGAGGAAACCCCTCTCTCCAGGGTTCGATCACTAATCATGCTGTCTATATTTTGTATTATGATTGTGGGACAAAGATTGTATTAGGGTGACTCTGCCAGAGCCTGTGGGCTCACAAGTCAGAAATGTTTCATGCAGGAAAGTGGCTGTATAAACTCTGCTGTAATACAGCAACCAGAGATTGATGATGCCAAGAGTGAGGGAGAGACATATAAACCTTGCCTTGCTGTATTTAATATCTAGGAACTGACAATGCAAAGAGAGAAGACCAAAGCTCTATAAACTCTACTTTATTACACCATACATAGATGAACTGCATTGAGGGAATATAAACCCCATTATATTGCAGCATCCAAGGAGTAATACTGCCAAGGGAGAGAGAAAATGCTGTCTAATTTCTGTTTAAGATCATAAGCATCTAGGGACCAGTAATCCTGAAATGGAGAGACAGAGCTCCATGATCTCTGATGGATTTTAGCATCCAGGAACAATTGCCCTGAGACAGAGCGTTGGAGCTCTGGATTACACCATTCAAAGATTGATAGTGCAAAGATAGAGAGAGATCTTGCATGACCATGAGGCTATCCACAATAGGAATAGAAAGTGTAGATAGTATATAATGAGACAGGCCATGGGAATTATTGCTGAGCTTTGAAGTTTCCAGTGTGTGGCCTACGTTTCCAGGCTGTCAGGAATTCAAGGTATAGTTCAGATTTACCTTTTCATTTAAAAAAATTCTTAGCTTTGCGTTAGCACCAGAGCACAGATCTAAATGAATTTCTGTCCTCTAATTAAATATTATAAATGATCCTGCTCTAACTGTTTGTTTTACATTAATCTTTTTCTCTGTTGTGATTTCAGCTAGAGAAATGACTCGAGGGAAGTTCCTGAACATCCTGGAGAAACCCAAGAAGTAGCTGCTGCTACTGGAACTCAGGAAAAAATATCCCTTTCTGGATCATCTCACCCCTCACTGCAGATCCAGCTGAACACTATGATTTCCTAAAGAGAAGGATAAAGCTCTTCGCTCTAGAACTACAGAAGCAAACCTCTCTACTGCTTCCACAGCTCTTCTCCTTACTGACAAGCAGCATTCCAGACACTGTTCACAATGATTGCAAGTAGTTCCATCAGCACTGAGACTTCATCCAACCTTTCCGGCACCCAATTGCCAGGAAAACTCAACCCTAGCATGCTGTGGCAAAGTTATGCAGCAATCTTTTTTTAACCATTCAAAGCAGTACATCCCCAGTGGTCTCATTCAGTTGCTTTCAGTGCCGGCATCTGTTAAACCAGGGTATTTGTGATGCTGGCCAGTACCTCTGGGTGATGCATTGGCTCTTCCATGTGTCTCTCTTGCCTTAGGAACAGTGATTCCATGTGTGTAATTTCCATGCTGAACGCACAATTGCAGTGCTGGTTATAAGTAGGGTTCTGGATGAAGACTGACAGTTCTAGGGTTGGTTAGTTCTGGATCTGCACAATCATACCCTGATTACAAGGCAGGTGGAACTTGTTTTGTGTACTAAATTCACATTACTCACACCCTTCAGAGAAGGATGTCCTGCAATCAAGCGAAGTCCTTCAATCCTGTCTATACTATTCTGCTCTTCATTCCACAAATACTTGCATCAGGTGCTATGTGTACAGGGAGCTCCATCTCGATGCTAAACATTTGTATGTTCTCTTGTTTAACCTAGACCGATGGTCCATAGAGAGTGAATGAGAAAAGGTGGCTATTACTGTATCATGAAAGAAAATATCCCTGTGGGAACTTCTGCCAGGACACAAACAGATCTACCTGTCCACTTTGCAAATCCAGCTCCGTGAAAGTCCGGCTGAGGTACTGGAGAAAGATTCAGGGTTGAAGGGCAATAATGTTTTCAATTATAGAGAGCTTCAAGGTGGAGCGACTGTCTTGTTCACACCCCCGTGGGGATAATCTTTATAAACAGCATCTGCATGCTTATACTTGAAAATAGAATTCTGATGTTTTCCCACATTATTAGAAAACAGCAGCCCCAGAACTTGCTTCACCTGCAAATGTGGAATGTGCACCCCACTCTTTAAGGGGTGAATTGTACTGTAAGCTAGTATCCTCCTGTACAGATTGGGTCTCATTCATCTGGTACTGGAGTACCTTTTAGTGCCTTGAGGCCCATCTGGTACTGGAGTACCTTTTAGCACCTTTCCTCTTTCAACATGCTGCTGTGTATCAGTCTTGTGATTTTCAGATTTTATTTTTCTCTATAAGGTTGACACAGCTCTTATTTCACTCTGTTTCCTTTTGCCCGTTAAAATTACGTATTCCAGCGTTAACAAACTGGTCGTTCCTCAGAGCTAAAAAATAGCATTAAAGTGTTGGTCCAAGAGCAGTTTTCTCTTTGTTTAAACAGTTTCATACACATATTAGCATGTGTGCCCTTTAAATTTAGTCATTCCCCAATCTGCAGTTGGCTGTGAGGTGTGAATTGAATCGGGGCTGTACTTGTACAACGTCATTTTAATGGACTGTCCTTGAAGTATTCAATTCTTCTGTCTTCGGGTGGACTCTGTTTTTGGCCCTGTTGTGCATTAGTGAGGAGCAGATCTCTGCTCGGAGCAGACTTCTGAATTTTTACTAAAATTTTTAAAGCCTCTCCATCTTTAGTCTGTGGGTGCCTCCATTTTGTCAACCAGAACTAGGCTAAATTGGGAAAGCTCCTCTTCACTAAGCATGCACAATTAAGACCTTGTTCTGCAAAGACTTACTCAAGTGCTTAACTTTGGACATGTGAGCAGTCTGATTGAACTCAATGGGGCTGTACTTGTACGCTTGTCTTTGGAAAATTGAGGCTTAACAAAGCAGCTGCATCTCTTGAAAGGAAGGGCAATAGGATAGTAGGATATGCAGAGAAGCTGAGAGTGGGGAGTCAGAGACAGGGAAGGGACTTGCTTAGTTGCTGGTCAGAATGGACATAGATGTAGCTTTGAAAGTATTAATTTAAATTATTTGTTTGTTGGGAAATATTAACATGTGTATGTCTAGTTTGGATGTGTTCTGTATATATAGAATGTGTGGCCCAAAAGTGACTGTTCTGAATTTTTGTCCTTTGTTGCATGTTATGGAGGTCTACCACTCCAATGCATGAGGTGTTTGGGAAGCTGAGAAGTATAGAGGGAGACCCTGGAAATCTGCCACGAATCTGCATGCCTATTTTATGATCTGGCTGGTAAAATATCTCAAACTTCAAGTAGTTGGTACCATAACATGTAAAAAATCCTTTCTTTTACCCTCACCTTGTGCAGCAGTGCTTATCCTCTAGCTATGGGGCAGCATGTTATATATGCTTTATATTCAAGATATTTATTGGTTGTGTATTTGTCATGTATAGAGATGAGTCAGTGATGGGTTTTTTTAATTGGTAGTATTTTCATGTATTTTTGTGTGTTAGCCAGAAGATTGTAATCTGTCTGTTGTTGCTCTGTTTTCTTATAATAAACAAGTGCAAAGCTTACGGAATGGTGTAAGTTTTCTTGAAACGGCCCTGTGAAATGTGGAAGCTGTGACCAATCACCTTGGAAATGTTCCTTAGCAACAGGTTCTCCACCATTAAAGTTTAATAGTAAGGCACTTTTCTGCATCCCAATATATCAGTTTGTGACCAGCAGGCGTTACCTCCTCATTGGTAAATAAGTGGCAACAGCCAAAAAGAACTACGAATTTTTAGCAGCCTTCACAAGCTCCATTTCTTTCTGCTGAGATGTTCTTCCCAATTATGGGACGGTTACAGAGCAGCAGCAAATGTTTGCAACTGTGTGTGTGTGTGAGTGTGAGATTTTTATTTTATAATGAAAAAAATAAAAAACAGTGAAGAAAAGGAAGAATAAAGGAAGAATTAGGAACGAAGGAAAAACCAAAACTTGATTGCATTTCATTACATTATCCCAGGGTCGTCATTACTTGATAGAGCATTGTCATGTGTCTTACCTTCCCCAGTACATTCAAATGTTAGTCTAAAATCCACAGAAATAAAGCTAATAAGTCTTCACAAATGTACTGTGCCTTTTAAATGCCAATGTTTTATTCATCCCATTCTATTCGTCCTCTAGCCCTAGAATCATTCAACTTTCAACACGGAAGCATCAGGTGCTGTGCTATTTGTGCAGCTGAAAGAAATACTTGTTCCTGAGAATCCATGGGTGCCTATGAATTAGCTAAAAGAATAGAAAGAGCCAGAGTTAATGGGAGAGAGGAATTAAATTATACCCAGAGCATGTGCCACTTCAAAGCGTATAATTTTGGAACAGTCCCACAACATACATGTATATAGCTCCTAGATTCCACCTCTCATTGCCAGTATTTTCCTATATTACTACTTCATTCATGAGGGTCAGGGACTGTATGTTTATACCTGATTAATTAGATTAAGAAATTTCCTAATCTGCATCAATGTTTTAACCACCTCTTCTCAAAATGGGAGTATAATTTTAATATAGGTATCTGCTCCAAGAAGGAGTTCGGTAGCTGTCATATGTTAGGCCTGTGTCATAAATATATTAGTTTGGTCAAAATGTCTCAATATTGGATCATTCATTGGTTCTCTTCTGTTTGGAAAGGACAGCATTTCAGCAAGAAGTTCAGTGGACATCCTCAGCAAACGGTACAGTGCCCAACACAGTTGGTCCCTCAAAAACTCCACAGTCATAATCTTCTCGAGATGGGGCTGTTCACAAATTGCCACAAATCGAGGGGGGAAGTCTTCAATTTTGATCTAGAAGCAAGAGGCCCTCACTTCAGTGAACAATGCATTCCTTCACTCGTGGGAGGAGCTCCTCATAAACATTTGCAAAGCCACCCCATTATCCTACTTAAGACTCTCCTTTGGAATGGTGCCTACAAAAACTTAAGTTAGGCAGCTGGTATTCAGATAACACTGCCTGTCATGCTGACCAGCATTGTCTTACTGTTCCCTTGTGCGTCTTCTGTCTCTGTCTGTATCCACTTTGTCTTTAGTCTTCTACTTCAGCTGTAAACTCTTGGGGCAATATTTGAAAAGTGCCTAGCACAATGGAGTCCTGATCCGTGACTGGGACTCCTAGGTGCTACAACAGTACACATAACTAGTATAATACATTGGATTCAGGCATTCCTGTCTTTCCCCGACCGCCTCTCATTTTGAGTATCATTTCTAAAATTAGACAGGACAAGGTTCAGGCAATGATAGTTTTGACTTGGATTAATCAGTTTTTATTCTCAGGTTTCCTAGCTCTATACCATATCTGCTATCACAGGTTCATGATTAATCTGTCCATTTGGGATTCTGGCAGTATGAATACTGGACTGTTAATAATCTCTCTGAATTTAAGTATTCCCTAGAGTGTTAAGACAGTTTCTTGGAGAGAAGGGAGCATTCAACAACAAGAACGTATACAAGGAAACGGAGAAGATTCTTGCTTGTATTTTTCTAGCTCTGTTACAATCTATGGTGTATTCAGAATGGGGCTATTTGGGGCTATTTCAGACAGTCTGGGTTATCCTTGAGTTCTGTTAAGATCTGATTGGCTGCCATCTCTGCTTACTATCATCTAGATTTTTGAAGGGATTTATCCATATCTTTCCATCCATTTTAGATCCACCACCTTCTAGGGACTTGAAATTCGTACTTATGAAGCCAATGGAATCACTGTTGAGATTCTGGGAGAATACTCTTCATGCTATTGATTCTTGAAGATTTCATTCCTCTCCTATGTTGGCTTCCAAGTTCAATACTCTTCCAAAATCTTTAATAAAATGCTTCACAAACCACATACTTTTTGAGGATTGTTACTGCTATTTAATCTCTCAAGAATTGGGATCCATGTTGATCATACTCAAAGGAGAAAGAGAGGTTACTTACCAGTAACTCTACTTCATGTAGATTCACATTTAACTCCCTCTATCCTCTTCTTTTGAGCCTTTGCTAAGGATTCTGAAAAAGTAAAAAGGAAGTGATGGGGGCTTGGAATCACTCTCATGTACATCCTTGGGACTAAATATTAAGTGCCATAAGGGGTCAGTCATGTAGCTCCAATGGCTATTGCTTCCTAGAGAGTTCTGACTGGATGCTGAAGGATATGTATTCCAAGAATGACTGTTTACTTGAGTAACCTTCTTCTCTATTATTGGCCAGTGGAGATCAGTTACTCCTTGTTGTCCTGTTGGCAGAGAACTAGTGTGGAGTTCATTGTGCCCTTTGCAGAGTAGGCATGACCAAAGTTACCCACTTCCTGGAGTAACTGAAACAGTAACAGTATAAATCTCAGACCAAACTTGCTCCTTGAACCTGGATGTTCTTAGAGTTTCCTTCCACAATCTCCTCTGAACCCAAAGATACACATCCATACCCCTTATATCATGGTTGAGCTAATTGGATTTACTTGCCAGCATGATAGAACAGTAAGTACCCTGAATCTGAAATAGGGTGTTAATGCTCGTACCTAGGGTAATTCAGCAGAAGAGTCCAGCTTTCCTCTAGAGGGTTAGAGTCTGCCACCCTATTACAAAGTCCTACTGCCCATTGGCAGATAGACCCAAAACAAATCAAGGCCAAAGGTTTGTAGTAGAAACCTCTTTCTCAAGCACTTCCTGGATATTTGAGAAGCATTATCATCTATGTATACAACACTTACTGACCTCTTCCTAAGCATGTGTGTAGGCTAAATTGTTGAAATGAGAAAATGCTTATAAATAGTTTGCTCCTTATAAGTAGTTAATGAGGAGCTTGGGCTTTCCTTTGCTGTTCTAGAAATGTGTGTCCTTCTGATGTCCCTACAAAGCTGGTTTAATAGCCACCGATCAGTTTTACTTCTTTCCCTTGGAACTGGAGCCATGAACCTTCACAATAACACACAGAGCGAATGTACTACTATGGAATCCTAGTCTTGAATATTTGTGGGCAGCCGAAAACTGCCGTTTTGTGAATTTTATCCTTTTTTTAAAAAAAAAAAACAGACTCTGAAGAAATGTAAAATACAAAAAGCTGGGTCTCATCCTGCAAAGCCCTTTTTCACCTGAGGAGTCTCACTAATGCTTGAGGTTGTAGGGAGGACTTTGAATAATCTGTGATTTTTAGGAAATGTCACACACCAAACTTTCCATACTAGCCCCTCTTTTACATTTTCCAGGCTATCTCTGCAATGAAGAGGGTTAAAGATTAGAGGTGAAATCCTGGCCTCATTGACTTTAATTGCAAAACTTCCATTGAATTCAGAAGGGCCAGAATTTCACCCTACCTTTTTAAAAATGAAAGCTGAGATTAGCCTTGATATTTTCTCAAAAAAAAACAAGGTGAGGGAAGGCATATGGCTGAGGATTTCATGGTCCCTAATGGCCCGGTCTGGGGCTTCGGGATCCTTTGAGATGAAAGGCACTCTAGAGATATAAAATTATTCTTACCTGTAGGTCACTGGGTGGGAACCCAGGCATGCACATGCCTCAGTAACTTTTGTATTTCTTATAAATAAGGCTACGTTTATGTCACGGAGGTTATGAAAGTCATGGATCTGTGACTTCCAGAGACCTCCATGACATTCTCTGCTTCAGCCCCAGGGTCTGTGGGACTGCAGCTGGCAGCCAGCGGGGCCCTGGCAGGGTTCCAGAGACAAGTGACAGACTCTTGAGGGGGCCCGCCTTAGGGTTCCAGCGACAGATGCCAGCCTCGTGCGGGAGAGGGGAAAGGGGATGCCTCGGTCAAGCGGCTGGGGTGTCCCATTTTCTCTTTGGGAAATATGATCATCTTCAGCTTCCAGCTGCCGTGGGCAGAGGGGGAACCCCACAGCTCCCAGCCACCAGGATGGCAGGGGAAACCCTGGAGCCACAGCAGCAAAATTCTCAGGTCACAACTTCTGCGAATTTTTGTTTATTGCCCCTGACCTGTCCGTGACTTTTACTAAAAAATAACCATGACAAGATCTTAGCCTTACTTATAAATAAGTTTAATGCTAAAATGGACACAAATGAGGAAATTCAAAACCTAAGATTCCCATCGCAATATGAACCCCAACCACAGCTTTCAATATATTTTTTAAAAACCCTTTTCATAGTATAACCCCACACTCTATATTCTTTGTCATACGTGCAATATGGCCAAGCTAACACATGTATTTGCCACGGGAATTCTCAGCAGGAAAGCTCTTTGCTTCATTATCCACCGAAACTACTGATTTCTAGACTTGACTTTGTTCATCACAGCCCTTTGTGCAGAACAGCTGATCCCAGGCAGCTGAGTCTCACACAGAATTGGTGTTTCCTTGTTAGGTGTGTGTTGCTGACCTCTGATTTTCATGTTGACTCCTAGAACACAGATCACTAACCAGTGAACCCTCGTATAGTCTCTGCCTGTCCCTATTACAGGTTTCAGAGTAACAGCCGTGTTAGTCTGTATTCGCAAAAAGAAAAGGAGTACTTGTGGCACCTTAGAGACTAACCAATTTATTTGAGCATGAGCTTTCGTGAGCTACAGCTCACTTCATCAGATGCATACCGTGGAAACTGCAGCAGACTTTATATACACACAGAGATCATAAAACAATACCTCCTCCCACCCCACTGTCCTGCTGGTAATAGCTTATCTAAAGTGATCATCAAGTTGGGCCGTTTCCAGCACAAATCCAGGTTTTCTCACCCTCCGCCCCCCCCACACACAAACTCACTCTCCTGCTGGTAATAGCCCATCCAAAGTGACCACTCTCCCTACAATAAGAAAAGGAGTACTTGTGGCACCTTAGAGACTAACCAATTTATTTGAGCATGAGCTTTCATGAGCTACAGCTCACTTCATCGGATGCATACCGTGGAAACTGCAGCAGACTTTATATATACACAGAGAATATATATACACAGAGAAAATCAGATGTCAAGAATTATAACATTCATAAACCAGTCGGAGAACACTTCAATCTCTCTGGTCACGCAATCACAGACATGAAGGTCGCTATCTTAAAACAAAAAAACTTCAAATCCAGACTCCAGCGAGAAACTGCTGAATTGGAATTCATTTGCAAATTGGATACTATTGATTTAGGCTTAAATAGAGACTGGGAGTGGCTAAGTCATTATGCAAGGTAGCCTATTTCCTCTTGTTTTTTCCTACCCCCCCCCCCCGATGTTCTGGTTTAACTTGGATTTAAACTTGGAGAGTGGTCAGTTTGGATGAGCTATTACCAGCAGGAGAGTGAGTTTGTGTGTGTATGGGGGTGGGGAGGATGTGAGAAAACCTGGATTTGTGCTGGAAATGGCCCACCTTGATTATCATGCACATTGTAGGGAGAATGGTCACTTTGGATGAGCTATTACCAGCAGGATAGTGAGTTTGTGTGTGTGGTTTTTGGGAGGGGGGTGAGGGGGTGAGAGAACCTGGATTTGTGCAGGAAATGGCCCAACTTGATTATCATGCACATTGTGTAAAGAGTTGTCACTTTGGATGGGCTATCACCAGCAGGAGAGTGAATTTGTGTGGGGGGGTGGAGGGTGAGAAAACCTGGATTTGTGCTGGAAATGGCCCAACCTGATGATCACTTTAGATAAGCTATTACCAGCAGGACAGTGGGGTGGGAGGAGGTATTGTTTCATATTCTCTGTGTATATATAAAGTCTGCTGCAGTTTCCATGGTATGCATCCGATGAAGTGAGCTGTAGCTCACAAAAGCTCATGCTCAAATAAATTGGTTAGTCTCTAAGGTGCCACAAGTACTCCTTTTCTTATTGTAGGGAGAGTGGTCACTTTGGATGGGCTATTACCAGCAGGAGAGTGAGTTTGTGGGGGGGGGGGGCGGGGGGTGGAGGGTGAGAAAACCTGGATTTGTGCTGGAAATGGCCCAACTTGATGATCACTTTAGATAAGCTATTACCAGCAGGACAGTGGGGTGGGAGGAGGTATTGTTTTATGATCTCTGTGTGTATATAAAGTCTGCTGCAGTTTCCACGGTATGCATCTGATGAAGTGAGCTGTAGCTCACGAAAGCTCATGCTCAAATAAATTGGTTAGTCTCTAAGGTGCCACAAGTACTCCTTTTCTTTTTGTTCCTATTACAGACAGCTTGGCGAGGGAAAAGAAGAGAGAGTCTGAAACACCTTATTAATCACCGATCAAGGAAGTGGGCAATATGAATGACCTCAGACCCAATTTATTGACAAGATATCTGCAAAGAGGAAGTACTTGACTTGATTGTGGAGAGTGAATCAGGATCACTGTGGTAATTATGCAGTTGTGTTAATGTGAGTTAATGCAATCTTAGGATTCTCCAAACTCCCACCGCCTAATGCACATATAGCACTATCTAATTGTCCAGGTGCATTATTGGGGTCTTACACCTTATTCTGAAGCATCAGGTATATGCTACTTCTGAGGGCAGGGTTATTCTTACTATTAATATTGATTTATATTGTAATGGACCCCAAGGTGTGGTAGGTGCTATGCAAACACTTAGAAGGTGGCATAGGAGGCAGCAAATAGAGCTAAAAACAGGTGAGTTTGTAAGGGGAATTTGGGGAGGGGATGTGTGCTGATTTTGTATGTGTGTGTGTATGTGTGTTTTCCTTCTTGACAGGAGTTTAGGAGGGACGGCTATGACATCTGCAGCAGTGGTGGTGACTCGAGGAATGGAAGAGACAATGAAGATGACTGGATAGGCAAGCTGTGGGATGTACATTATCCTGGAGAGGGTATCTGACAGGTGCTTTGTTTGTGTGAAGTGCCACCTAATACATCTGATGGAAGAGAAGATCCAAGGTTTGGAGTTGCAACTAGAAATTGGCAGAATTTCGAAGGGTATTGGAGTCGAGGATGGAGGGAAGGCAAGAGGAGACTGAAGCGAAACCTCAAGGCTTACAGATGCAATCTGGACCAGAAAGCTGTGAGGGTAGACTGCTGGATGAAGAAAGTGGCTGAGGAAAACATGACTACAAGGAGGCGGCAGAGGAAAAGACCGGCTAGTGATGGCAAAATAGAGCTGAGGAACACGTTTGTTGAGTTGGAAAAGGAAGGAGAGAGGGGCAGGCTATACCAGAGGATGGGAGAGGACGGAAGAAGAGAGGAGTGGCTAACCCTACAAGAAGAGAGCCGGAGTTCAGAGCCCCAGGAGGATAAGAGATGTCTCGCAGAAGATTGCAAGTGAGAACAGAAGACAAGAAGACTTATAGCCAGGAAGAATAGAAGGGGGAAGGCCAGATAATCACACCAACATCAGTAAGAGGCAGGTCTGTGTGACTGGGAACTCCCTACTAAAAAGAGCAGACAGACCTGTCACCACTGCTGAACTGGAGAACAGAAGGATGTGCTGTCTGCTGAGAATTAAGATATGGGATGTGAGGCTGAAGAGGATCCTAATAGGAGCAGGAAATAATCCACTGATAGTCCTTCATGTGGAAACAAATGACATAGCTAGATTCTCACTCGGACGCACAAGGAAGTCTATGACAGGCTGGGGAAGACTCTTTAAAAAATGGAGAGTCAGGTGATCTTCATTGGGATTCTCCCCCTCCCTAGAAGAGGAGAGCAAAGGCAAGACAAGATTATGATGATCAACAGATGGCTCAGGTAATGGCGCTATAAGGCGGACTTTGGGATGTTCAACCCCTGGGAGGTATTCCCAGACAGAGGATTGTTCTCATGGGATGGACTCCACCTGAGTAAGGAGGGAAACAGACTTCTGAAATGGAGCACAACTGATTAAAAGAGCTTTAAATTAGGAATTCGGGGGATACGGTTTGGAGATGCACCTATAATCTCCATGCCTGAGTCTGATATTGAGTGGGAGGAAAATCAAGTAAAAGATGATACAGCAATGAAGAAAGGAACAACAGAGTGTAGAATGGACAAGAGGAAAGACCGTGTTGGTGCTGATGACGTTAACAGTCAGGTACATGATACAGGCAGTAAAATGACTTTACCTAATTGGGTAAGGAATGTGGGTGAAGCCGAGCAGAAACAAATCAGATGTTTGTACGTCAATGCCAGGAGCCTGGGTAACAAAATGGAAGCACTAGAACAAGTAGTGCAAGAAGTGAAACCAAATATAGGGCTAATTGAAACATGGTGGAATAGTAGTCATGACTGGAGTATAGGTACTGAAGGGTATGTGCTGTTCAGAAAAGACAGAAATAAAGGTAAAGATGGTGGAGTAGCATTGTATATTTATGACAAGGTAGACTGTAAAGAAATTAGAAGTGATGGAATGTATAAAGCAGAATCTGTTTGGTCAAAATCACTTTGGGAAAGAAAGGTATCAGAGGCCCCATTGGGATAGTGTTTGGGGTCTGCTACAGACCATAGGGTCTGATTTGGATATGATTAAAGACCTCTTTAATATTTTTAATGAAATAAATACTATTGCTAATTGTGTGATTATGGGAGACTTTAATTTCCCAGATATAGATTGGAGGACAAGTACTATTTGTCCAGGTAGGGCCCAGATAAGCGATGGGGTGTCCACCCAACATAACGCAGAGCAGGTTAAATTAGGTCAGTTAACCTTATATGTTACACCTAAAGGAGACCAGGAATCAATAAAGCCTCATGAAAGATAAGTTCAGCTGAGAAAAGAGCAGGTTGGGCCTGTATAAAGGGATGAAGCGGAGAACAGAAGGGGCCTGCAGGGGAAGTAGTCTGCAGTCACTCCCTGGGAGAAGAGAGGGTTGTTTGGAGCTACAGAGTTTGGCAAGGAGTCAAAAGGGGAGGTAGTCTACACTTACTCCCTGGAAGGAGGGAGTTTGGGCTGGTAAACCCAGTGGTGAGGGGCCTGAAGATAGAGAAGGAAAGTAGGGAGGAGTCCAGGGTAATAGTGACAGGGTCTAGGAGCAAGCAGACTAGTTCCTGGATATAGGGTCTCTGGGCGGGAAGCCAGAGTAGTAGTTGGGCCTGGGTTCCCCTGCCAGCCACTGGGAAAATGGCATAGGACCTCATCTTGGACTAAAAGGCTGTCTGGAACAACCTGCCAACAGCAGATCCAGTGGGACTTTGATACCCTGGAAGGGGAGGGCTGTACAGTGACCTGGCCAGAGGACTGAGTCATGAAGAGGGAGTACTGTGAGTCTTGCAGAGCAAAGATGGGGGGAGGGGAGGGAGGGCATGGTGTGAGCAATTACTAGAAGGGGAGAATCAGACCTGAAGGAGCTAATTCCCATATGTGGCCACAAGGTGGGGCCCCAGCGGACAGTGAAGGTCATTACAGGTAGCCAACAGATTTCTTCACCAAATAATCATCGAACCACCAAGAGGTGATGCCATTTTAGATTTAGTATTGGTAAGTAGTGGGGACTTCATAGAAGAACTCGTTGTAGAGGACAACCTTGATTTGATGATGAGTTAATTCAGTTTAAATTAAATGGACGGATGAACAAAAATAGTCTACAACTAGAGTCCTTGATTTCAAAAGGGAAACTTAAAAAAAATTAAGGGAAATAATTAGGGAAGTGGAATGGACTGAATCAAGGATCTTATTGTGGAGGAGACTTGTAATAAGTTTCTTCAACTTTGACTTAAAGTATCTGAAGCTTGCACCTCAAGAATATAAGAACATAAGAACAGCAAACTGCGTCAGACCAAAGGTCCATCTCGTCCAGTATCCTGTCTTCCGACAGTGGCTAATGCCAGGTGCCTCAGAGGGAATGAACAGAACAAGTAATCATGAAGTGATCCATCCCCTGTTGCCCATTCCCAGCTTCTGGCAAGAGGAAAAGATTTGTAGGGAAGGATTGCAGAGCAAACTGAATGAGCAAGCATCTCAAACAGGTTAGTAAGAGAAAGCAGAAAGCCTACCAGGAATGGAAGAAGGGATGGAAGCAAAGAAAGCTACCTCTTGGAGGTCAAAAAGTATAGGGAAAAAGTGAGAACTGACAAAAGTCAAACAGAATTGGACCTAGCAAAGAAAATTAAAATAGTAGAAGGTTCTTTAGCCATATAAGGAGAAAGAAAACAAAGAAAAAAGTGGAGCCATTTAACACTGAGGATCGGGTGGAGATTAAAGATAATCTAGGTGTGGCCCAATACCTAAATGAATGCTTTGCTTCAGTTTTTATTAAGGGTAATGAGGAGTATGGGGGCAGTGGCAGGGTGGCTAATATGAACAAGGAAATGGAAGTAAAAATTACCACATCCGAGGTGAAAGCCAAACTCAAACAACTTAATGGGACCAAACTGGGGGGCCTGATAACCTCCATCCAAGAATATTAAAGGAACTGGCACGTGAAATTGTAATATCAATAGCAAGGATTTTAATGAATTCTTAAACTATGCAATTATACCCTTTGACTGGAAGATTGCAAATACAGTACCTATATTTAAGCAGGGTGCGGGGAGAGATCTGGGAACCTACGGGCCTGTTAGTTTGACCTCAATTTTATGCAAGGTCTTAGAACAAATTTTGAAAGAGAGAGTAATTAAAGCTATGGAGGTAAATAGTAATTGGGATAAAATACAAGATGGTTTCACAAAAGGTCAGTTGTGCCAAACTAAGCTGCCTTTGAGAAGATAACTGATTTTTTTAGACAAAGGAAATGCAGTGGATCTAATCTACCTGGAGTTCAGTAAAGCATCGGATAGATTTCCACATGGGAAATTATTAATTAAATTGGAGAAGATGGGAATTAATATGAGGATCAAATGGTGGGTAAGGAAGTGGTTAAAGGGGAAATTACAACAGGTCATGCTGAAAGGTGAACTGTCAGGCTGGAGGGAGGTTGCTAGTGGAGTTCCTCAAATAAGGTTCGTCCCAAGACCAATCCTTTAACATTTTCATTCATGACCTTGACACAAAAAGTGCGTGTGCGCTAATAAAATTTGCAGATGACACAAAGTTGGGAGGTATTGCCAATTCAGAGGAGGACCGGAATATCATACAAGATTGGATGGCCTTGAAAGCTGGAGTAGTAGAAATGGGATGAAATTTAATAGTACAAAGTGAAACATCATGCACTTAAGGACTAACAACAAGAATTTTTGCTATAAGCTGTGGATGTATCAGTTGGAAGTGGCAGAGGAGGAGAAAGACCTAGGTATATTGGTTGATCACAGGATGACTATGAGCTGCCAATGTGATGTGACCATAAAAAAGGCTAATGCAATCTGAGGCTGCATCAGGCAAGGTATTGCCAGTAGAGACAGGGAAGTGCTATTGCCATTATACAAGGCACTGGTGAGACTTCATCTAGAATACTGTGTGCAACCTTGGTCTCCTATGTTTCAGAAAGATTCATTCAAACTGGAACAAGTACAGAAAAGTGATATTAGAATGACAAGAGAAATGGAGAACCTGCCTTACTAGAGGAGACTTAAGGAGCTTCACTTGTTTATCCTAACAAAGGCTAAAGGGGGGATATGATTGCTCTCTATAACTACATCAGAGGGTTAAACACCATGGAGGGAGAGAAGTTAAGTTAAAGGCCAATGTTGGCACAAGAACAAATCGATAGAAACTGGTCATCAACAAGTTTAGGCTTGAAATGTGAGGCAAAGGTTTCTAACCATTAGAGAAGTAAAGCTCTGGAGCAGCCTTTCAAGAGGAGTAATGGGGGCAAAAAACCCAACTTGTTTTAAGATTGAGCTTGATAAGTTTATAGAGAGGGTGGTATGAAGAGATTGCCTACAATAACATATGTCCCATCCACGACTGCTATTAGCAAATATCTCCAACAGCTAGAGATGGGACACTAGATGGGGAGAACTCTTGAGTTACTACAGAGAATTCTTTCCCAGGTGTCTGGTTGGTGGGTCTTGCCCACATGTTTAGGGTCTAACTGATAGCCATGTTTTGGGTAGGGAAGGAATTTCCCCGCAGATCAGATTGGTAGAGAGCCTGGGAGTTTTTCACCTTCCCCTGCAGCATGGGGCAAGGGTCACTTGCTTGCTTGACCTAGAGTAATAGTGGATTCTCTGTCATTTGAAGTCTTTAAACCATGATTTGAGGACTTCAGTAACTCAGCCAGAGGTTATGGATCTATTACAGGAGAGGGTGGGTGAGGTTCTGTGGCCTGCAATGTGCAGGAGGTCAGACTAGACGATCAGGATGGTCCATTCTGGCATTAAAATCTATGAATGAGTCCCTGCTCCAAAGAGCTCACAGTCTAAACGAAGTGAGGAGCAGTGCGATACAAGATACCAGTGAAGTGAACAGGGTCAGGATGGATATTTGGTTTGTTAGGTCCATGGTGTTTCTATTTGTTTTCCCCTCTCTGTATAAACTATCTCCAGCTGCCCCTCTAACTAGCCATTACGAATTTTTATTTATTTACAATTATATATAAACTAATCGCAATTACCATTCTAGCGAATCATCTCCTGCCCATTTCCTATAGCCAGCATTGGTTAATTTACCACCGCTTGTCCCCCAGTCTCCCTACTCCCCAAATTCTCTCCTCCTACTGAGAACCATAAAATGGGTAGATTAAACCAGTGGTCTGACTTGGCTTGATTTTCCAGAAATGCTGAGTACCCTACAGGTCACACTGATGTCCATGGAAGCTGCAGATGCTGGGCAACTTTAATAGAGCTTATTGAAATATTTTTGACAAGACAGTTTCTGTTGAAAAATACCATTTTGTGCAAAATTGAAATATTTTGTGGAGCCATGTCAGTTTTGATGACAGTTTCGTCAGGAAGGTGTCTCAGGTCAAAACCAGAGAGAGAGAGGGAGGCTCTGTTCTGCTTGATTTGGAGCAGGGACCTGAATCTATGTCTCTCACACCTCTCTCCCTTGTGACAGAGTCTCGTTTTTGTTCGGCATTGGACAGAAAACAAATTTTGAAATGTATAACAAAAAGATTTTTTGTTTTCTGGCTAGCCTTAACCTTTAAAAACCAGGCCATAAGACCCTATGTAAATTCACTGGAAATGAAAGGGTCTCATTTAGGAATTACCTTTCTACATGCTTCTTCTGCGTTTGAGTATTGACGGCAGACCATGGTTCTCTGTCTCACTGGAGAAATGCAACTGCTTGGCTCTATTGGCAGACCCTGTTTCAACCACTGTCCTGCATTTCCTCTTAGGTGCAGTATGATCAGACAGAGGGAAACCCCCAAAGGGGAATCTTTGTGGTCATTTAAGCCGAAATCTCTGCAGCTGCCCCATATTGTCAGAATTTACTGTTGCCCCCTCCTCACCTCCAAAACCAAGGTAACATGCAAAACAGTCTCTGCTTTGGAATGAGCTAAAAGCAACTGCTTGTTTTCAGATCCTTGTGCTCTGAGGAGATTATTACACAAATATATGAGGGAGCAGACAGCAGGAGAGAGGGGCAAGAAGGGAGAAGGCAAGCTGATGATTGGGATAGGGAAAGACGGAAGGTGGATTGATGGCTGAGCAGTGGAGAAGGAGGAGGAGGGAAGGATGGAGGCGGGCTGGGGACAGTCTTTTTCACCAGCAACACTTAGTTGATGCCAGCCATTCTGGCCTCTTCCCTTCGGTCCCTCTTCTGCAGTAGACTGGCCCCAGATGCTGGGCTGCTTTCTGACTGCTCATCCACTTCCCTTTTCTAGTGTAACTGCCTGAGAGGCAGCTCCTGTTGCTATTTGTGGCACAAGGAGTGCTGGCTGTCGCTTGTTAGGAGAATTCCCCCAAGTCAGACCTGGGGTAAGAGCCGTGTGAAGCGGAAGACAATTAGGGGCTTATTAGTGTCCTGGGGAGACGTGTAACTTGTGTTGCTGGGACTTACCAAAACAGCGAGAGTCTTACCGGCAAGCTCCAGCCGAGAAAAGACTGAGGGATTGTCTCACCTAATTATGGGGAATGGGCCTCTTTGTGTTTGTGATTCGGTACGGTTGTCCGATCGCTTATCTCCGGCTGCTGGCTCAGGCCTAGCTGGAAGTGTGCTAATTAGAAGAGAAATGGACGTAGTGATCCTGTCAGCTCTCGTTACCGGTGTGGACAAAGCAGAATATTATTCTGAGGCAGTGTTTTGTGAGTGTCCCTCTTCCAGATCTCATTAGGGGAAAGGCTGGTGGATGGGGAGGGGATCCTACCACATGGGCTGGCTAATGGAGCACAGTCACTGTTACTGTGCTAATTAACGGGCTCAAGCAAATGCTTCTCCAACCAGCAGTCCCAGTAGCTGCACCTGGTGCATCCAAAATCCCAACCGCCTCTCTGGATGAGCAAAGAAAGCAGTGTGTGTGTGACGGAAAGGGGTCTAACTTAGGACAAACCTATCCTACTGCCAGAGGGGCAGGAGAACGGTTAAAACAGTCAGCTTAGAGATTGTACTGGCAGAGTACTGCAGAGCTAGCTGGCTGCACTCCAGTGACCCCACAGTAAATGACGTATGTCTGCTTACACCCAACACACCCTACAGAGGTGTGAAATGGACAGGTGGGTGGAGAGAATCTGGGGAATAAACACCAAGGATGTAAAGCTGGGATCAAGAAATCCTAACCCCCAGCAGGTGAACAGCTGTCAGTATCCTCATGGAGCAAGGACTGTGAAACCTGGGAAAACTTACAGCAGGTAACATGGAGGTGACTGGGACAATCCCAGACAGAGAGGGCATCAGCTTATTCGAGGTCTGAGACGAGGAGGGAGACAAAAGTACATTTGAGGAGGCTCCTCTTGCCCAAGGGAAATAGTTCTGTCTGTGAGACTTCTAGGTGAAGGAAGCTGAGACCAATAATAACCCATAAATTCACTTAGCCCTGGTCTACACTAGAACTTTAGGTCGAATTTAGCAGCGTTAAATCGATGTAAACCTGCACCCGTCCACACAATGAAGCCCTTTATTTTGACTTAAAGGGCTCTTAAAATCGATTTCCTTACTCCACCCCTGACAAGTGGATTAGCGCTTAAATCGACCTTGCCGGCTCGAATTTGGGGTACTGTGGACACAATTCGATGGTATTGGCCTCCAGGAGCTATCCCAGAGTGCTCCATTGTGACCGCTCTGGACAGCACTCTCAACTCAGATGCACTGGCCAGGTAGACAGGAAAAGAACCGCGAAATTTTGAATCTCATTTCCTGTTTGGCCAGCGTGGCAAGCTGCAGGTGACCATGCAGAGCTCATCAGCACAGGTGACCATGATGGAGTCCCAGAATCGCAAAAGAGCTCCAGCATAGACCGAACGGGAGGTACGGGATCTGATCGCTGTTTGGGGAGAGGAATCCGTGCTATCAGAACTCCGTTCCAGTTTTCGAAATGCCAAAACCTTTGTCAAAATCTCCCAGGGCATGAAGGACAGAGGCCATAACAGGGACCCGAAGCAGTGCCACGTGAAACTGAAGGAGCTGAGGCAAGCCTACCAGAAAACCAGAGAGGCGAACGGCCGCTCCAGGTCAGAGCCCCAAACATGCCGTTTCTATGATGAGCTGCATGCCATTTTAGGGGGTTCAGCCACCACTACCCCAGCCGAGTTGTTTGACTCCTTCAATGGAGATGGAGGCAATACGGAAGCAGGTTTTGGGGACGAAGAAGATGATGATGATGATGAGGTTGGAGATAGCTCACAGCAAGCAAGCGGAGAAACCGGTTTTCCCGACAGCCAGGAACTGTTTCTCACCCTGGACCCGGAGCCAGTACCCCCCGAACCCACCCAAGGCTGCCTCCTGGACCCAGCAGGCGGAGAAGGGACCTCTGGTGAGTGTACCTTTTAAAATACTATACATGGTTTAAAAGCAAGCATGTGAAAGGATTACTTTGCCCTGGCATTCGCGGTTCTCCTAGATGTACTCCTAAAGCCTTTGCAAAAGGTTTCTGGGGAGGGCAGCCTTATTGTGTCCTTCATGGTAGGACACTTTACCACTCCAGGCCAGTAACACGTACTCGGGAATCATTGTAGAACAAAGCATTGCAGTGTATGTTTGCTGGCATTCAAACAACATCCGTTCTTTATCTCTCTGTGTTATCCTCAGGAGAGTGAGATATAATTCATGGTCACCTGGTTGAAATAGAGTGCTTTTCTTCAGGGGACACTCAGAGGAGCCCATTCCTGCTGGGCTGTTTGCCTGTGGCTAAACAGAAATGTTCCCCGCTGTTAGCCACAGGGAGGGGGGAAGGTTGAGGGGGTAGCCACGCGGTGGGGGGAGGCAAAATGCGACCTTGTAACGAAAGCACATGTGCTATGTATGTAATGTTAACAGCAAGGATTACCCTGAAAGAGTGTAGCCACTGTTTTATAAAATGTCTTTTTAAATACCGCTGTCCCTTTTTTTTTCTCCACCAGCTGCATGTGTTTCAATGATCACAGGATCTTCTCCTTCCCAGAGGCTAGTGAAGCTTAGAAAGAAAAAAAAACGCACTCGCGATGAAATGTTCTCCGAGCTCATGCTGTCCTCCCACACTGACAGAGCACAGACGAATGCGTGGAGGCAAATAATGTCAGAGTGCAGGAAAGCACAAAATGACCGGGAGGAGAGGTGGCGGGCTGAAGAGAGTAAGTGGCGGGCTGAAGAGAGGGCTGAAGCTCAAATGTGGCAACAGCGTGATGAGAGGAGGCAGGATTCAATGCTGAGGCTGCTGGAGGACCAAACCAGTATGCTCCAGTGTATGGTTGAGCTGCAGTAAAGGCAGCTGGAGCACAGACTGCCACTGCAGCCCCTCTGTAACCAACCGCCCTCCTCCCCAAGTTCCATAGCCTCCACACCCAGACGCCCAAGAACGCGGTGGGGGGGCCTCCGGCCAACCAGCCACTCCACCACAGAGGATTGCCCAAAAAAAAGAAGGCTGTCATTCAATAAATTTTAAAGTTGTAAACTTTTAAAGTGCTGTGCTTAAAGTGCTGTGTGGCATTTTCCTTCCCTCCTCCACCACCCCTCCTGGGCTACCTTGGTAGTCATCCCCCTATTTGTGTGATGAATGAATAAAGAATGCATGAATGTGAAGCAACAATGACTTTATTGCCTCTGCAAGCGGTGATTGAAGGGAGGAGGAGCGGGTGGTTAGCTTACAGGGAAGCAGAGTGAACCAAGGGGCTGGGGGTTTCATCAAGGAGAAACAAACAGAACTTTCACACCGTAGCCTGGCCAGTCATGAAACTGGTTTTCAAAGCTTCTCTGATGCGTACCGCGCCCTCCTGTGCTCTTCTAACCGCCCTGGTGTCTGGCTGCGCGTAACCAGCAGCCAGGGATTTGCCTCAACCTCCCACCCTGCCATAAACGTCTCCCCCTTACTCTCACAGATATTGTGGAGCACACAGCAAGCAGTAATAACAGTGGGAATATTGGTTTCGCCGAGGTCTAAGCGAGTCAGTAAACTGCGCCAGCGTGCCTTTAAACGTCCAAATGCACATTCTACCACCATTCTGCACTTGCTCAGCCTGTAGTTGAACAGCTCCTGACTACTGTCCAGGCTGCCTGTGTACGGCTTCATGAGCCATGGCATTAAGGGGTAGGCTGGGTCCCCAAGGATACATATAGGCATTTCAACATCCCCAACAGTTATTTTCTGGTCTGGGAATAAAGTCCCTTCCTGCAGCTTTTGAAACAGACCAGAGTTCCTGAAGATGCGAGCGTCATGCATCTTTCCCGGCCATCCCACGTTGATGTTGGTGAAACGTCCCTTGTGATCCACCAGAGCTTGCAGCCTTGTGGTTTATGTACTCGGTGGCTTGGTGCTCTGGTGCCAAGATAGGGATATGGGTTCCGTCTATGGCCCCACCACAGTTAGGGAATCCCATTGCAGCAAAGCCATCCACTATGACCTGCACATTTCCCAGGGTCACTACCCTTGATATCAGCAGATCTTTGATTGCGTGGGCTACTTGCATCACCGCAGCCCCCACAGTAGATTTGCCCACTCCAAATTGATTCCCAACTGACCGGTAGCTGTCTGGCGTTGCAAGCTTCCACAGGGCTATTGCCACTCGCTTCTCAACTGTGAGGGCTGCTCTCATCTTGGTATTCATGCGCCTCAGGGCAGGGGAAAGCAAGTCACAAAGTTCCATGAAAGTGCCCTTACGCATGCGAAAGTTTCGCAGCCACTGGGAATCGTCCCAGACCTACAACACTATGCGGTCCCACCAGTCTGTGCTTCTTTCCCGAGCCCAGAATCGGCGTTCCACAGCATGAACCTGTCCCATTAGCACCATGATGCATGCATTGGCAGGGCCCATGCTTTCAGAGAAATCTGTGTCCATGTCCTGATCACTCACGTGACCGCGCTGACGTCGCCTCCTCGCCCGGTATCGCTTTGCCAGGTTCCGGTGCTGCATATACTGCTGGATAATGCGTGTGGTGTTTAATGTGCTCCTAATTGCCAAAGTGAGCTGAGCGGCCTCCATGCTTGCCTTGGTATGGCATCCGCACAGAAAAAAGGCGCGGAACGATTGTCTGCCGTTGCTCTGACGGAGGGAGGGGCGACTGATGACACGGCTTACAGGGTTGGCTTCAGGGAGCTAAAGTCAACAAAGGGGTGTCTTTACATCAAGGAGTATTTCAGGCAGGACTTCACGGAGGGTTCCAATAAGAAATGGTGCTCCTAAGTTATTGTTCTTATTGGAACAAGGAGATTAGCCTGGCCTCTGATTGATGCATGGCTAGATTTACTTCGCTGCACCTTCTCTGTGAGTGACTGCAGTGTGACCTAGAGGAATGAGTCCCCTAGACAGGGGAGTGGGGGAAGCAAATGAGTACAAAACAAATCTGGTCTATTTCTTGTTTTGATCCACTCCATCTATCTTTTACATCTTTGGCTGGCAGCAGACGGTGCAGAAGGACTGCATGCCATCCACATCTCATGGCTGCTCGGCAGAAGATGGTACAGTACGACTGCTAGCCATCCTCATCTCTTGCCTGCCTGGCAGAAGATGGTACAATAAGACTGCTAGCAATCCTCATCTCTTGCCTGCCTGGCAGAAGATGGTACAGTACGACTGCTAGCAATCCGTATCGCCTGCCTGCTCACCATAAGACAGTTCAATAGGACTGACTGCAGGACTAAAGAGAATGACCTGGTCAAGTCACTCCAAATTTAGTCCCTGAGCCCATGTCTGCCCAGGCGCTCCCAGCCGACATGGCCAGGAGCACCTCGGACACGACGAGGACGACTACCAGTCATACTGCACTGTCTGCTGCCAGAAGGCAATGGGTTGCTGCTACTGTGTAGCAAAGCCGTACCGTGTCTGCCAGCACCCAGGAGACATAGGGTGACGGTTACCTGAGCGGGCTCCATGCTTGCTGTGGTATGGCATCTGCACAGGTAACTCAGGAAAAAAGGCGCGAAACGATTGTCTGCCCTTGCTTTCACGGAGGGAGGGAGGGAACGGGGGCCTGACGATATGTACCCAGAACCACCCGCGACAATGTTTTAGCCCCATCAGGCATTGGGATCTCAACCCAGAATTCCAATGGGCAGCGGAGACTGCAGGAACTGTGGGATAGCTATCCACAGTGCAACGCTCCGGAAGTCGACTCTAGCCTCGGTACTGTGGAAGCACTCCGCCGAGTTAATGCACTTAATGCACTTAGGGCATTTTCTGTGGGGACACACGCACTCGAATATATAAAACCGATTTCTAAAAAAACGACTTCTATAAATTTGACCTTATTCCGTAGTGTAGACATACCCTCAGTCAAGACAGATAAAGAGGGTGGCTCAGGAGGAGCTATAGGAAGCATTGAAAGGTATGTTCAGATACCGTGTATCATTTGCTTAAAAGCACTAGTTACAGTTAAAAATTGAGAGAGAATGGAGAGGTAGAAGATAGAAAACAGAATGCTGATGCGCTGAGCTTGTGGGATTCCATAGAGTAGATATATGTCTAACTGGCATAGAGATGGAGATGGTACTAGAGACAGAGACTGCAGCTATGTGGGTAAACGTGCAACCAGAAAGACCTGTGTAGCCATTGAGACCTGCCCAAGAGAATGGAGGAGTCAGTTGTGTCTCAGGTGAATGAGGAGGGCATTGCATCAGCAACAGAAAAGGACAGTGGGTGTTGAGAGGGAAAGTGGTGGTGAGAATTTTAATTTACTGTTGGTATAATTTTTATCAATGCAGTTCTTAACTTTATAAAGCAACATGAGTAAGCACTACAAGAAATTGCTGGTTGATGTTGATTCCCCACCTACCCATTCTTTTGAAACAATTAAACCTGTATGTGGATGTGATAGTTTTTTAAACTAGGGATCTATCCAACTGCCAAATTAAATCAGTGTCCTCAGCATGAGGGGATGATATGTCTTGTCTGTCTGTCCTAGAATTTTCAAAGTTGCTTTCTCTGTTTCAGCTGTGTTTTGAACCTGTTTCAACCATTTTTGTTCTGATGGAGGCTCCAGGGCCTTTCACTTTCTGGTTAGAATGTATCCGGCTCAGGGAAGTAATTTTCCCCCTCTATTTGTTATTGTTGCAGAGGATGGTGGGAATATTGCTCCATTGTACCAAGCAGTCACACCTCCCTAGCATGCCTGCAAAGTCATGTGGTCTATAGTCTGCCATTTCTCTAGGGTTATATTCCATCTGAATGAATGTTTTTGTTCTCCACTAGGTTGGAGGAAGAGCCAGTATGTATTCCACAGCCTACCAAAAATCTTCTGTTCTCTTCAGATTAGCTCAGACTGTAGTTCTCCCTCTCCACTATGTCCACTTATTATTTTTAGGAACATCCAAAAGTGTACTAGATACTTCCCAATATAAGTAAAAAGACATGACCCTGTCCTGAGGATCATACAAAATTTCAGATGTGATATAAGGAGGAGTTGGGTGAAGGAGAACAGGGGTAATATTGGTAAGATAAAACCATTATTCAAGAAGATTAGTGTGCGATATAATGGGGTAGTGAAAGCTTTGATTTATCTTTTTTGTAAAGGAAGAAATAAATTAAGGGATGTCTTAGTTGGCTATTTCCTGTAGGCTTGTGGCAGAGTTGGATCTTAAAGAGAGACTTGAAGAGGAGAGGGCAGTCACCTTGCAGTCATGCTCAGGAAAAGTATTCCATGCTTAGGGGATGGCATGAGAGAAAGAGTGTTACGGGAGAAAAGTGAACAAATGGATTATTAACGATGCAGTCATGAAGTGCATGCAGTCACAAGAGTGGAGGGCTTGGAGGGACACTTATACTTCATTGCAATTCCTTAATACCCATACATACTACTTAGAGCTCTCTATAACCTCCAAGCCATGCCATTACTGGGTACAGAGGAAAGCATTGTCTTCTCCTTCAAGAGCTGGCCATATAGCTCTTCACTCTCAAGAGAAACATCTCCCTGTGTGGGAGCTTGGAAATGTCTAGCAAACAATAGACTTTGGGGCCACTTGTTCTCCCATCCCTTCCTCCTTTGTGCTGGGGAATCATCCCAACTGCCTTTCAGTTCCTTTAAACCCTCTATAATGGTGGTAAACTCCAAGCTCAGATCAGGGTCCTCAACTTATCTCTGGTCAGTTTTATCCCGTCTGCCCATTTGAGTTCTATTTTTGAGTATGGTTTGTTTGTCAGCTTTTCAAACTATTACAGTGCCTGCTCTTTTCCTTTCTTTGTGCCTTGTGGTGGAGTCTCTCCTGGAAAAGGTGAGGCCTTGGCTCTAAGGGGCCCCAGTCTCAGTCTTGCTTCACCCCCAATGGCAGCTTGAAGCCTGTGCCAGCATTCTTGGCATGCTGCCTTAGGCCTTCTTATCACCACTTGGTCAGATCACAGCAAGGGTCCTTCTCCTGGAGCAGCATCTACTCTGTCCATGCCCTGTCCCTGGGTCATTTGGACTTGTAAAGATCTTGTCTACATCTTCATCCTTATGAAGCCTTGATTTCCTTCCCTTGTTTACATCAGTCTTGGGAGCCAGAGTCTAGGAACTGATCTCCAGATAGGGATAGATGGATGTCTTCTCCACAGATATCTATCTTTTAAGAAGCAGCAATCTAACCATCTCGTTGAGGTGTCAGAACTGGAGGAGGAAGGGTTTGAGGCACCTGAGCAGGAAATACCTTTCTTGACTTACCCAGATGAATCTGTAGCTCTCAGACCACATCCCATCTTGAAGAAGGCAATCTTCTCAGAAGCATTTTGAATACCTTTACTCCACCTAACTTAAGGCTATCTACTATAGCTGTCTAGTGTAGCTATGGCCAATGAAAACACCTTGCCATGGTGGAACCTCTAGATTCGTGCCTAGAGGTAGAGGCCGGACAGTTGTTGTTGACACATAAAACTTATTCCTCAGTCCTTCTATGGATGAGAATTCCCAATCATCCGGCAGTGCTGGAAAAGCATGTCCTCCTCTCTGGGATGAGCTACTGTCCCTGTGTAACCGTGCCTTAGTGGGCTACAATTGAGAGTGCCAAATTCAGGATGAACTGCTGAGAAACAGGGCAGATACACCCCAAGACTGGTGGCTAATCCCCCATAGGATATACCAAACCAGCATCAAAAGTAAACTTCTGTTTCACCACACTGGCTAACAAGAAGTCATAAAGGCAGTTTCCTTAGGCATTCCAGCTCTTGTATTACCACTAAAAATACTAGATTTAAAGGTAAATGGTTCTTTACAACCAGTCTTATCAAATAATAGGCTCTTCTGATCCAAAAGGACAAGCCGCACACCCAGATCAATATATAACTCAGATCTTACCCAAAAATCACGCTCATGCCAATCTGTTAGTATCTAAAATCTAAATTCATAAAAGAAAGAAAGGTGAGAGTTAAAATTGGTTAAAGAAATCAAATACATACAGTAATTGCAAAGTTCTTGGTTCAGGCTTATAGCAGTGATGGAATAAACTGCTGGCTTAAGTCAAATCTCTGACTGCTTCCAAATCATTGTAAGGACCTCAGTCCATTGGTTAGAATGCTCCCATTAGTATAGTCCAGAGGTTTGGGCAGGAAAGAGGCTGGAGCAGGATAGAGGCAAAATGGAGGTGTTTCCAGGGCCTTTTATATCTTCTGCCATGTGGAGGGAAAACCATTGTTTTAAACAAAAACCTCAGCACAGCTAGTGGAAAATTACAGGTGGCAAGATAGTGTTTGGAGTCACATGGGCAAGTCACATGCCCATGCATGAAGGTTTGGACACAGTAGAAGCTATTACCTATACCTCAAACATCACGTTTGCTGGACAGTCCGTTCAGTGTAGATGGGCATCTCCCATGGTCCACTGTCAGTCAGGTGTTTCTTGATGGGCCACTTAATTTGAATAGTCCCTCCAAAATGTGCTGGCTAACTACCTTGTGGGCGTTACCCCAGGAGAAAACATCTGAAATCCAGATATAGAGCCAATATTTATAACATCAAATACAAAAATGATACATGCATAGAGATAGCATAATCATAACCAGCAAATCATAACCTTTTCATAGACAATATTGCATGCCACATTTTGTAGAAGATTTGTTGCAAATATATAACAGTGGTTGCAACTATATGGTCATATTTTAATCAGATAATGTCACACCCTGTTAGATCAGCTTTCAGATGAACTGAGAAAGGAGGGGAAGTGCATCATGTCTGAGCTTCAGATGGTGGCCGAGCCCAATTTCTAAGCTGTGGTTGAGGCTTCTGATACAGCTGCCAGGTCTGTGATGATCCTCCTAGCTGATGAACTCCAGTTTGCCATGGGAGGCTCTGACCATAGAGAACTGACCATAGACCCTGGTCAGGTCCCAGGTGAGGGTCCCAATTTGTTAATGAAAGGACATAGGATACCTTGAAGAATGTAAAAGTCTCTTGGGCAACACTCAGGTCTCTGGGTCTCTGCATGCCTTTAGTTAGAAGTACATCCACTTCCTTTGGGATCCAAAGCTCTTTCCAACTTCCAGGGGACCAGGAGTCAACCCAAAGCCACTCTTCTTTCAGACAGAAGTCCAAACATTGCTGCCAACTGTCTGTCCATGCTTTACTGGGAGTTCATCTGCTGCACCAAGCTCCAAGCGGCTAATTTGATGGGACACTCAAGAACTTCCATCTAGTATCTTGTCTCAGAGCCATGGTGAGATTCTCTACCCAGATTGAAGTCTCTCAGACTTGGTTGTTCAGGATGCTAGATCAAGTGGCCTGCTGAGGACTAAAAGACACTACTGGAAAGAAAGAAACCTTCAACCAGGGAAACTTGCCTAATGAACATGCAACACTATATAGGGCTGTCTGCATCCCTTTACACAGCATTGCTTCCTACGTTTGACCCCCTAGATCAGATGAGTCATATAGCCAAGCTAATATGAAGTCACTTTTAACTAACACTGCTCAAGCCCACATCCAGCATGGTCAGTACTGCTTGTTAACTTCCCAAGAGAGAGGATCCTTATGGGCAATTCTTGAAGGAGGAAAAAAATGGTTATTTTGACTTTCGGAGATGATTGCCAGTACAGATCAGCACTACCCACTTGGCTTCCCAGCTTCTTCAGAGTCTTAGGTTAAGGATTCCTAAATCAATGGCAGGAACTAAAGTCTGTTGGGATCGCTGTTGGGACCCACTTTCATGCCCAGAAAAACCAGATGTGGAGTGAGTAGCTCTAGCACACAACACTTGCTAGAAGTTTCCAGGGGTGCACATCTCCCAAGAGTGTTGAGCCATGTAGGCAACCCTCCCAAAGAAACATGGTTACTACATATAACTGTTTTTCTCAGTCTCTCTCAAATTCCTCATATGATGAGGTGTGAGAGTACTTGTTGTCATGTCATAAAATGTCACCGTGCTCTATAAATAATAAGTTGCAAAACTTCATATTTCCAAATACAGAAAAGAAAAGGGTGATCAGATATCTTGCATCTTGCTTTCAAACTCTTTCTTGCAAAGAAAGATTCTCCCTGGCAAAGAGAAGCCCTATAGAGACCAGCAAACCTTGTGTGGGGTGCCCTAGTACGAAAGGGTATGATGGTTTCATACATTTCTCATTTAGATTTTTTTTATATTAATCTATTAGTTACTAGTGGAGCAGCTTAGGTAAGGGGTGGCTGTTTGGTTTTAAGGCAGGAGAGCTTTTGGAAGGAGATCCCTTTTACATTATTATTATTATGATGTATTTGCATTACAGGCTCCATTGTGCTAGCACATAGTAAGAGACAGTCCCTGTCCTCAAGAGCTTATAATCACAGAATCATAGAGGGGCTGGAAGGGACTTCAAGAAATCATCTACTCCATCACCCTGTGCTGAGGCAGGATTAAGTATACCTAGACCATTCCTGACATATGTTTGCCCTTACCTGTTCTTAAAAACCTCCAGTGATCTAAATAGACAAGGCAGAAAAAGGGAGAAGGGAAAACCGAGTCACAGGGAGGTGAAGTGACTTGTCAAAGTTTACCTAGCTGGCCAGTGGCAGAGCAGGAATAGAACCCAGGTCTCTGAGTCCCATTTCAGAGCCCTTACCACCATGCTGACTCATTCTCAGCTTGAATATCTGTGGCTTTTTATACAAATATAAGCATCTAGAGACTGATGGGTATATGAAATTTAAATAAAAATAAATCACAATGTAATACCTGACGTTTTAATCTTTTTTTTAAATGCCCGTAAGAACTATTTAGAGAATTACATTTTTAAAATTCACCTTAATGCATTGGTAAAGGCTGGGAGTTTAAACACAAAAATCAGCAAACTAAAAATGAAGGTTTCCCAAATCCGCATTGCACAAAGTATAGCCATGCTATTAAGAACTATGTATTATTATTTATTATTAAGGTGCTTCTAACAACAGTCATTTCAACTACTTCTCTCAAAGTGTGGGAAGCTTTTGGCCTAATACTCCCTGCTTTGTACCTTGTACCATCATTTACACCTGTACAAAGTGGGCATAAAGTACAGCACTACCTTTCTGACTTGGTAGCACTTCACACTCACTCTGCACAGGCGCGAGTGATGGCACAAGGCAGGGGGAATTAGTCTCCTTAACATTTTGAAATGTTTTAACTATAGTGTGTTTAAATTCTTGACCCCACTGGTGCAATGATGATAGTGGGCCAGAGGGTTCTGTGAACCCTCACAGAAAATACTATTGCATTAACAATCTCAACACCCCAAAGAGTTAAGTACTATGCAGCCCTGGTGTAAGTGAGTGTTTCTCCCATTCACTGCAGTAGGAGTTCCAGCTGCTTTTGCAAGGGCTGAATTTGATCCAGTTAAATATTTACTTACCACAATTCATGTTTATTAGCTCAGTGTAGGTATAAGTATTAGTATTATTAATTATCAAGAGACTTAGGGTGGCACAGGACCAAGGCAAGAGAATGAGACACAGGTGGGAATAAGGGAAGCGGACTGAAGAAACTGATGATGAAACAATGCAATTTGGAAGAAAGCAAGGAATGGACAAGAAGGTGGGGAAAATGTGCAGGAGTGAATGAGAGGACAAGAGATGCTGGTTTTCAAAGAAAAAGAAAGGGGTAGAGTGAGGTGGACATAAAAGGAAAAAATAGGGATAAAAAATGGAAAAAGGGACTAAACAAGAAAAGATTTGCACAAATTTTAAGCACAAAATTTAATTTGCTTTTATTATATTTTGCTTCCCAGGCAGACCTCATTAAGATGAGATTAGCCTTGCTATATTTAAAGCCCACCAAATCAGTTCATACTCAGTGAGGGTTACCTACAGTGTGGTTTTGGGGCGGGGGTAGGAAAGTCTCCCCATTCTTTCAATACGTTGCAGGTAGCAGTGGTGGGAGCCCTAGAATAGACAGGGCTCCAGGCAGCTTCCAGTGCTCCAGTCACTGTCTCATCTAATTTGCTCAGAGCAGGGCTGCATGCCAAGGTGATGAAAACACTACCAGCAGCCAGCACCTTGTCTATACTGTTGCTGCCATCAGTGAAGCTGAAATAGCATTAGCACTAGTGGAAATTTTTAGATGGATAAAAACATTGTGTCATCAAGGCCAGTGAAAGTTCCACAGCTCTGGAGCTTGCTTCCCCCTGTCAGCCCCCAAACTTGTTGACCTTTAGAGCACCTTGCATGGCCTATCTACTCACATAGGGCCTGATTTTTCAGAACGTGCTCAGCATTTCTAGCTCCCACTGACTTCAATTTGGGTGTCCAGCTCTTCTGAAAATGAGGCCCGTGTATCACAGCACTAGGCTATTATTAATATTAAACAAAGTGAAGAATAAAACACTCTATCAAATCAGAATCAAATCAACAAATCCACTTAGTGTTAATATTGGATTTGAGTTAAATCATCAAATTAGTAGCAAAAATGATCAGTTCTTATATAAATTCTAAGGAGTCTAAGAAAGTGGCTGTCTGTTTGGTGACAACATAGAGAATTTGACCAAGGTCAATCAAATCTATAATTTGAATTATTAAGTATTTTAAAACTGAAACCAAATGATCGGGGTAGCAGGTTTGTATAATTTTTGGTGGTCCCCACCTGCCTTGTAAGCCAATATTTTTTTTAAATATTTTTTTAGCTCAGGGATAGGGCAGAGGGTAGGGGTATGGGGGGTAAGGGCTCTGGGGTAGGGGTGAGGGGTTTGGGGTGTGGGAGGGGGCTCAGGGCTAGGGCAGAGAGTAGGGGTGTGGGGGGTAAGGGCTCTGGGGTGGGGGTGAGGGGTTTGGGGTGTGGGAGGGGCTCAGGGCTAGGGCAGAGGGTTGGGGTGCAGGGGTGAGGGCTGTGGGCTGGGGCTGGCAATGGAGGGGTTCACAGTGCAGGAGGGGGCTCAGGGCTGAGGTAGAGGGTTAGGGTACAGGGGGGTGAGGGCTCGGGGGTGGGGCAGGGCTGGGGATAAGGAGTTTGGGGTGCAGGCAGGCTCCTCCGGGGCTGGGGCCAGAGAGGAGGACTCCACATTCCCCCCCAGCCTTCTCCCCCTTGGCAGCACACTCACCCAACACCATAACTGCACATGCTCCTGGGGCTGGGCCCCTCTCAGGTCCAGGAAACCCCCTTGGCTCCCTGTGGTGGGTGCTGCGGTGGGAGGGCTTCCATCTTACGAAGAGAGGGAAGAGCATCTTTGCCAGCAGGCTGGCTAACCTAGTGAGGAGGGCTTTAAACTAGGTTCACCGGGGGAAGGAGACCAAAGCCCTGAGGTAAGTGGGAAAGAGGGATACCGGGAGGAAGCACAGGCAGAAATGTCTGTAAGGGGAGGGCTCCTGCCTCATACTGGGAATGAGGGGCGATCAACAGGTTATCTCAAGTGCTTATATACGAATGCACAAAGCCTTGGAAACAAGCAGGGAGAACTGGAGGTCCTGGTGATGTCAAGGAACTATGATGTGATTGGAATCACAGAGACTTGGTGGGATAACTCACATGACTGGAGTACTGTCATGGATGGTTATAAACTGTTCAGGAAGGACAGGCAGGGCAGAAAAGGTGGGGGAGTAGCACTGTATGTAAGGGAGCAGTATGACTGCTCAGAGCTCCGGTACGAAACTGTAGAAAAACCTGAGTGTCTCTGGATTAAGTTTAGAAGTGTGTGCAACAAGAGTGATGTAGTGGTGGGAGTCTGCTATAGACCACCGGACCAGGGGGATGAGGTAGATGAGGCTTTCTTCCGGCAGCTCACGGAAGCTACTAGATCGCATGCCCTGATTCTCATGGGTGACTTTAATTTTCCTGATATCTGCTGGGAAAGCAATACTGCGGTGCATAGACAATCCAGGAAGTTTTTGGAAAGCGTAGGGGACAATTTCCTGGTGCAAGTGCTAGAGGAGCCAACTAGGGGGGGCGCTTTTCTTGACCTGCTGCTCACAAACCGGGTAGAGTTAGTGGGGGAAGCAAAAGTGGATGGGAATCTGGGAGGCAGTGACCATGAGTTGGTTGAGTTCAGGATCCTGACGCAGGGAAGAAAGGTAAGCAGCAGGATACGGACCCTGGACTTCAGGAAAGCAGACTTCGACTCCCTCAGGGAACGGATGGCCAGGATCCCCTGGGGGACTAACTTGAAGGGGAAAGGAGTCCAGGAGAGCTGGCTGTATTTCAAGGAATCCCTGTTGAGGTTACAGGGACATACCATCCCGATGAGTCGAAAGAATAGTAAATATGGCAGGCGACCAGCTTGGCTTAACGGTGAAATCCTAGCGGATCTTAAACATAAAAAAGAAGCTTACAAGAAGTGGAAGGTTGGACATATGACCAGGGAAGAGTATAAAAATATTGCTCGGGCATGTAGGAATGAAATCAGGAGGGCCAAATCGCACCTGGAGCTGCAGCTAGCGAGAGATGTCAAGAGTAACAAGAAGGGTTTCTTCAGGTATGTTGGCAACAAGAAGAAAGCCAAGGAAAGTGTGGGCCCCTTACTGAATGAGGGAGGCAACCTAGTGACAGAGGATGTGGAAAAAGCTAATGTACTCAATGCTTTTTTTGCCTCTGTTTTCACTAACAAGGTCAGCTCCCAGACTGCTACGCTGGGCATCACAAAATGGGGAAGAGATGGCCAGCCCTCTGTGGAGATAGAGGTGGTTAGGGACTATTTAGAAAAGCTGGACGTGCACAAGTCCATGGGGCCGGACGAGTTGCATCCGAGAGTGCTGAAGGAATTGGCGGCTGTGATTGCAGAGCCATTGGCCATTATCTTTGAAAACTCGTGGCGAACCGGGGAAGTCCCGGATGACTGGAAAAAGGCTAATGTAGTGCCAATCTTTAAAAAAGGGAAGAAGGAGGATCCTGGGAACTACAGGCCAGTCAGCCTCACCTCAGTCCCTGGAAAAATCATGGAGCAGGTCCTCAAAGAATCAATCTTGAAGTACTTGCATGAGAGGAAAGTGATCAGGAACAGCCAGCATGGATTCACCAAGGGAAGGTCATGCCTGACTAATCTAATTGCCTTTTATCATGAGATTACTGGTTCTGTGGATGAAGGGAAAGCAGTGGATGTATTGTTTCTTGACTTTAGCAAAGCTTTTGACACGGTCTCCCACAGTATTCTTGTCAGCAAGTTAAGGAAGTATGGGCTGGATGAATGCACTATAGGGTGGGTAGAAAGCTGGCTAGATTGTCGGGCTCAACGGGTAGTGATCAATGGCTCCATGTCTAGTTGGCAGCCGGTGTCAAGTGGAGTGCCCCAGGGGTCAGTCCTGGGGCCGGTTTTGTTCAATATCTTCATAAATGATCTGGAGGATGGTGTGGATTGCACTCTCAGCAAATTTGCTGACGATACTAAACTGGGAGGAGTGGTAGATACGCTGGAGGGGAGGGATAGGATACAGAAGGACCTAGACAAATTGGAGGATTGGGCCAAAAGAAATCTGATGAGGTTCAATAAGGATAAGTGCAGGGTCCTGCACTTAGGACGGAAGAATCCAATGCACCGCTACAGACTAGGGACCGAATGGCTAGGCAGCAGTTCTGCGGAAAAGGACCTAGGGGTGACAGTGGACGAGAAGCTGGATATGAGTCAGCAGTGTGCCCTTGTTGCCAAGAAGGCCAATGGCATTTTGGGATGTATAAGTAGGGGCATAGCGAGCAGATCGAGGGACGTGATCGTCCCCCTCTATTCGACATTGGTGAGGCCTCATCTGGAGTACTGTGTCCAGTTTTGGGCCCCACACTACAAGAAGGATGTGGATAAATTGGAGAGAGTCCAGCGAAGGGCAACAAAAATGATTAGCGGTCTAGAACACATGACTTATGAGGAGAGGCTGAGGGAGCTGGGATTGTTTAGCCTGCAGAAGAGAAGAATGAGGGGGGATTTGATAGCTGCTTTCAACTACCTGAAAGGGGGTTCCAAAGAGGATGGCTCTAGACTGTTCTCAATGGTAGCAGATGACAGAACAAGGAGTAATGGCCTCAAGTTGCAGTGGGGGAGGTTTAGATTGGATATTAGGAAAAACTTTTTCACTAAGAGGGTGGTGAAACACTGGAATGCGTTGCCTAGGGAGGTGGTGGAATCTCCTTCCTTGGAAGTTTTTAAGGTCAGGCTTGACAAAGCCCTGGCTGGGATGATTTAACTGGGAATTGGTCCTGCTTCGAGCAGGGGGTTGGACTAGATGACCTTCAGGGGTCCCTTCCAACCCTGATATTCTATGATTCTATGATTCTATGATCACATGTGCGCCTCCTCCCGCCGCAGCCTGCCGCCGGCACCACTCCCTTTTGTAGCCGGCAGTGGCCAGCGAGGGAGCACAGCGCAGAGCTGCAGGGGGCAGCCACCTGCTGCCCAGGGTGCAGGCAGGGAGGAACGCTCCAAGGGAGGTGCATGGGGGCGGCAGGCGGAGCCAGGGGAGGCGCATGAGGCAGCAGGTGGAGACAGGAGAGAGACCCGGCCCCAAACATTGGTGGAGCCTGGCCCCCAAGCCCTGACTTTGCTGGAGTATGGGCACATGGGCCCATATAACTCGCTGCCCCTGCAAATTATTATTGAATGTCTGAACCTCAACCTAAGAACCAATTATAAAGCTCCCTTCAAACAGTCCCAGTTCTTATGTGGTAGCTAACCCTTTCCTCCCCTCACCACAGAGTTGTTATAATACAGACCATAACAGAATAGTCCCAGTAAGCAGAAGTTTAACAATTTTATTTACCCAGAATTACAAATGACAATCTCAAGTCTCTACGGATTTTTACATGCAGAACACATTTTAATGAATACCTTTATGAGACAATCTTTAGGGCTGTTTAAACCTGGGGAACTTTTCTTTTTAGCACCTTCCCTGGGTGGGCTTTATGGGCACTCATGCACACAGCAATGCTTTCACTTCGCACCCTAAAAATAAAGAAAATATAAAGGCTGGGATGTCTCCTGGCTAATCAAAACAAAAAAATAAACATTAGAAACGCGAAAAATAGAATGCTTAAGGATTGGAGGGGAGGGGAAGGTGAAGTCTTCAGCTCTTGCAGGCTTCTCAACTCTGACAGTGGAAGCTGGAACTTCAGTTAAGGAGCCAAGCAGTGACATTCTGCTGGTACAGCATTTCTCACTAAGGGCCATTCTTTGGGTGCTGGGAGAGAGAGGCTGGTCAAAGGCTAGAACAGCCTGTTTGTTGATGTCATGACTTCCTCTTTCCAAGGTGATCAATCTTGTTGACTCTGGAATGTCAGTTTTTCTTCAGATGGCTTAATGACCCAAAAGGCAAGGCTTCTTGGCCTTAGATTTGATCCTTCTGGTTTGACTTTTCCGTGCTCTGTCTTGCATCACCTCCTCCAAGGCCTTTGGACAATCAGGTGTCAACAAGGCAATTACCTTCCTATTAATTTAATTGCCTTCCTGTTCTGGAACTGAGCTATAGTTCAGACAGCTTATCTTCTGAAATCTAAATCTTGATAGAATAAAGTTACTTTAAAGTTCATCAAGATGAAACCCATTTACAATTTTATATAAGGTCTGTTTACCTCTATAAGCACTTCTCCTAATGAATGGGACTACTTTCACACACGAAGTTAGCATGTGTCAATGTTTGCAGGACTGGGGCCTTGGACCATATTCTGGTTGGCTGCAAGTTGTAGAAATCTGACCCACAAGGTCTCACACATCCCAAGCTTAAAATAAGGGTGGTTTTGTTGCAAGGTGTTTGGGAGAGATGTCAGTCATCTAAGCAGCAGTTGGAAAACATCTTTTCCACCAATTAAAACACTGGTTTAAGCCTGAGAAGCCACTTCCATCCACTTCCTTTCAGGTGCCTGGGGAAAGCCATAGAGAACTCATTATGACATAACAATACGTTTAGTGTTGGCCTGAAAGTTTTTGCACCCTTTTAGTCAACATTTTCCATCTTTGTCTTAGGATATTTTTCTGGTCTGAAATTATTATAAAGACCTAGTAAGTCCTGTTATATAACATTTAATTTCTCACTGGATTTAGGGTGCTGGTTTGTTTTTTAGGATATGGGAAACCAGATGTCTGTGTATGTATTACATATTGTTTAAGGAAAGAGAAGGGGAGTCACCAGTACCAGAAAGTGGCCATTTTGGATAAAGGAGCAAAACTGCATGGCCCAAGAGCCTCCACATTAGAAAGTTAAAGGAGGCTGGTGATGAAAACACACCATCACAACAGCTTCTGGGATTCCTTTGGGTCTTATAGCTGTGCAATTGGCCTGCATGTTATATGCTGCTGGATGAGAACATGTATGGCAGCTCTTGGAGATCCTCACTTGGGTCCTGATCCAAAGCCACTGAAGTCAATGGAAGATTTTTCACTGACCTCAGTGGTCTTTGGTTCCAGCCACTGTAGAGGTGGTGACAGCCCTCTTCCTCTGACACACACATACACACAACTGGTAGTAATGACCTTGATTTTAAAACCACATCAACTTCCTGACTCCACACTTGTGCTGAAATACACATGCCCTGTATGTCTGAAAAGCTGACCTCTGCATCTGTAATCAGTGGAAATAGCTTATTTTTGGTGGCTACTGCCTTGGCAGCTAGATGTATCCAAATTCACATTGAAAACTTGCTGATAGTTAATCTGCAAATTAGGGCAACCAATTAAGATCACATTTTAATATCCTAATTTACATATTTGGCAATTTGAGTGAGATATAGAAGACACATTCTAGTGTGTAAAGGTTTTGTTGGCATGAGTTTGTGTTGGCTACACTACTCATGAGTGGTGAAGCATCCCACAGTCATACCTATAAAACCTTTATCCTGCACCAGACCAGCATGGATTCTGTGCATGCAGCACCTTTTGCAGAAAAGCTATCTTGGAAATGTTTGAGAGCGTTGTTTGGTGCTTTGTTTCATATCCCTCCAATAAAGCCAGGGTCCTTAATTACTGTCTCTCCAGACATACAAGAGAGAGCCTGATACTGGAGCCAAAGATGCAAGGATAATCCGTATCTAAATGCAAGAAGCACCAGGAACCTCCACCTGTTATTCCCCCTCATAACAAGGATGAGGCAAGAGAAAGAAGAAATCTAAGCACTTCAAAAGGCTCAGGCCTAAGAAACCAAACATCGCAACAAACATCCCCCTCAGACAGGTCCCCTTTTCCTGCTGCTTCATCCCAGATCAGGAGAAGAGCTGTCCTTAGTGGTGAGTCGAATAGATAGAAGAGTGTTTCCTTCTGAGCTACATATTTGAAACTATGGTTCACTGTGTCATTGCAGCACTCAGCTTGCATGCACTGGGAAGGAGGTGAAGCCTGTAGCAAGGCACTCTTCAAAGTATTAAAAAATGCAGCCATTGAGGGCGGGATAAAAGATACAAAGAGCAGCCCAACACGAGATAGGGCCTGAACTGACAGGGCTGCAAAGGTTACAAATCCCCAAACGATAAAACAGCTTGCCTCACGATTCCCAAACTGACCAGGGCAGTCCCAGCCCATGCCAAAGATCCCATCATTCCCTAAGGAACTCACTGACCTCGAGAGAAGTAGCCGTTATGCAGAACTAGGAGGCTGGCTCAATAGCTCTACAGGCCTCTTTAGCTTCTACATGGTTCTCCAGAATGACAGTAGTATGGTTGACAGTAGAAAGTGGAACTGAAAATCAGCAACATTCTTACTCAGATGCCACTAGCCACAGATTGTTCTGTGGTCACATCTATGGAATCCATCAGTCATTTAGCTATAGCAACAGCTGCAAACATAGTCACAGGGTGGAATCTAAGGCTATACATATGATTCAGGGAGGCAGCCAGGTTAAACAACTCCTCAGATCTGCCAAATTCAACAGAGACCAATGTGAAGCGGATGTAGAGTGGAATTAAAAAAGCTTAAAAAAAAGTGTCTCCTCAATCTGTACTCCTCCTGCAATTGCCTGAGATGTGTCTTATGCCAATACCAATGGAATAAACTATCCCAAAGATGAAAGTCATGGGGAAGGTAACCTGGAGAAAGAAAACCATGTCAGCAGTCCAACATCTGAGGGCAATTCTCTTCGAGGCAAAATCCATGACTGCCTGGAAAAACAAGCCTTATGTGATTGACTGATTCTCCCAACTTCAGCCTGGAATAACAGACTACATCAGGCAGATCAGTAGGCATGAACACCATCTGCACCCTTGGAACTATTGAGGCAATCACAAGGAAGATGTATATGATGGCCCCTTGAAATCTAGGAGCCCTCTGGAAAGAATCCATCTATGAAAAGTCCAGATTGTCTCCTGGATGTGGCAGGGCTGTTCTCCAAGGACAAAAGGCTTGCCAGATGTACCCCATCTTCTTTGTGATTCCCAAGAGTCAGGGAATCCAAAGGCTGTTAGATCTGAAATTGGTGAAATATGAAGCAAATCAAATTCAAGAGGGGAAAGCCTGGCTTTAATATCAGCCGTGATTCAGAACATAAGAATGGCCATACTGGGTCAGACCAAAGGTCCTCTAGCCCAGTATCCTGTCTACCAACAGCATCCAATGCCAGGTGCCCCAGAGGGAATGAACAGAACAGATAATCATGAAGTGATCCATCCCCTGTCGCCCATTCCCAGGTTCTGGCAATCAGAGGATAGGAACACCAGCCCTGCCCATCCTGGCTAATAGCTATTGACGGACCTATCCTCCATGGACTTATCTGGTTTTTTATTATTTTTTTAACCCTGTTATAGTCTTGGCCTTCACAATATCCTCTGGGAAAGGATTCTACCAGGGGAATTCATGACATCTATATGTCTAAGCAAGATTTATTTATACACCCCTTTGCATTATTCATATAGGAGGTACCTACACTTCTGCTACAACAGAACGTGCTGGTAAAACAACACAATATCATTCAGGCTCTTCTCTTTTCCCTAAGAGTCTTCATTAAAGTGTTAGTGACTCTTGTGGAACATCTCAGAAGCAGAGGCTGACATGTCTTTTCCAATTTAGACAGCATCCTCATCAAGGCCGAGACCCAGGAAGGAATTTGAGATGGCTACACAGTTCATAAAATTCCTGATCTCCCTCAGATTTCTAGTCAATTACCAATAATTTCTCAGACCAGGATGAAGTCATGTCAGTGGAAATGTCTAATTATGCTGCCACAGTACTGATGCCTAACAAGGGCCACCTTTCCTAGTGAGTGCTCCCTGTACTGTGGTATGTCATAGCTCAGTTGTGACATGACAATCCTGGCAGTGGTGTTTGGCCACCTACTCAAGGACAGTATGGGGTGCCAGGTACACAGAATAGATCGAATGGGATTCATGGTTGTGTGAAGCCCTCCAATATTAGATCTAATCCATTGAGATAGACGAGGCAATTGTAGATTTATTCATCTTCCCTTCATATAGAGAGAGCCCTTAACTGGGTTGAGTGGGAGTTCTGTTTTTGGAGATAAGGGTTTCAGTCAGATGGTTTTAATCATATGAAATGGTGCAGATATTTTCTGTTAAAGAACTTGGGGAGGGCCAGTCCTCTTGAGGCATTCCCTCCTGGGGGAGGCTCAGCGCCACCCAACAAGGCACTCAGATGCTATGGTGATGGGGCCCATATAGCACTCAGCTAGTAGGATGCCCTGTGTATCACCAACCCATTTGTGCAGAGCATTCAAGCTTGTCCCAGTGTTCAAGGCACCCAGTGCAAAGTGGCTTTGAAAAGCCTTCTATTCTGACACACATTTTAAACATCTTCCCTGGTTACCACTCTCTCTCTCTCAGATATTTAGGCTGTTAAGGATGCTGATCTCTATTGTTTCCCGTGTAGATTTTCATTAACCCCTTTTCCCTCATCCTTCAGATGGTTCACATGAAAAATGAAGCACTCGGGGTTCCAGGTGACTCCCAAATTTGAGGGTCTCTTTGTAACTAATCTCCCTTCTATAATTTCTCAGAGTACGATGGAGGCATGTCTGTGGGTAAGCCTTATGGTGACTGGAACAGGCTGGCAATCTTTGCCTGGAACATCCTCCACCCTGTTAGCTGGTATTGATCCTAATGTGAATGTGTTAAATGGGTTTTGATGACTCACTGACGCAGCTGGCTTGTTACCCAGACTTGCAGGTTGAGCCTACAATAATGAGCATTGCTGTGTGGCCTCCAACTTATTCCTGCTATGTAGTAAGAGGGAGGCCTAAGAGGACACTGGAGTGGGACTCAGGAGATCTACATCCACACTGGCTCTGCCACAGATTTCCTATGTGACCTTGGGCAAGTCACTTAATCTATCCTGTGCCTCAGTGCCCCATCTGTAAAATGGAGTAGTACTTCCCTGCCTCACAGGGTGGTTGTGCAGATACATTCATTAATGTGTGTGAAGCTCCAATACTTTTGGTCATTGGAGCCATGACAGTATTTAAAAGATAAAGAGGAGAGCTACAAGAGACTTACACTTGCTATTGCTCAGTGAGGAGTGCTACATCTAGTACTTAAACTTTTATGTAGCCTTTTCTAACACTTGCTCCGAAAGGCATGTAGTAGTCAAGGTGAGAAATGAGCAAGGCTTTCATCACCCAGTGTTTTAGTAATAGATCTAGAGAGAAAATGACAGGCTATATCCTTTTGGGCTATTCCAAACAATTACCCTCCTTGGTGCTAAGTGATAAGGAAAATATTCCAATACCATAATAAAAATTACTGGGATATTCTCTCACATATAGTTTTCAGCTATGGAAATTGAGGAAGGCCCTGAGAAGGGTAGCAACATTTATTAGAGGCATGGGGATGGTTTGGCTTTCTTACAGAAAGAGACACTACAAAGTCTCGGCGTATCTAGGGTGAAAAGGAGAAAAGTCAAATGAAAGAAGGGTGTAAGACAATGACTGTTGTACAGAAAGCCAATCAGGTTCCAGTTTGCTCCGGTACAAAAAATTAAAACAAGAGGGCATACAAAATTAAAAAGCAACACATTTAAAATGTCCCGTAATTTCTATCCAATAAGGAGCTATTAAGAAGCAACTGATCAGATATAAGGTCTGTGAGTTTTTGCTGGATTATTGCCTGAACAGACTCTGTGATACAAATAAATGACTCTGTATAATGAATAAAAATGTAGTAGGGTGGTATCCTTTTAAAATAAGCATTTTTGCAAATGTTTTCCATACCGTTTCCTCTAGTTCCTCAGTAGGACAATATCAGAGGCAGATTAAGGTTTCCTGGTGTCCCGAGCCAGAGTAAGTGGGGGGCCCCTCCCCACCCCTTCCATGCCGCCCCTTCTGCCTGCACCCTTGCCCACAGCCCCACCCCTTTCTGCCCTTTCTGCCCCCTTCCTTAGGGCCAACTCCTGTTTCACCCAAGGTCTCCCCCATTCTGCCCCCCCTCACTGCAGCCCCACAACTCCTTTTGCTCCTTTCTGCCCCCAAGTGGCCCCAAGATCAGAGAACCCCTGTCCCCATGCAATGGCCCTGGTGCTGCAGTGGGGAGTGAGAGCTCCTCCAGTCCCAGGGCTACAGCAGGGGTCCAGGCCCTGGGGTTTCCCCCGCCACCACTCATGCTTCTGTGGGGGACCAGGGTTGGGGTGCTGGGGGACTTCTGCCCCACCTGCAAGGCGCTTCTGCGGGAGAGCAGGGTTGGGCATGGGGGCTTCCCCTGTTGCCCTGCAGCTTCTGCCAAAGACGGGTGTAGGGCACTGGGGCTTCCCCTGTCTGGGGATTCCTGCCGGTGACTGGGTTGGGTGTTGCCCAGGGTGGCTTCCCCTTCCCGGGAGCTTCTGCCAGGAACAAGGTCTGGGGCCATGGGGTGGGGGGAGGGGTGGCTTCCCCCGTCCCACCCGCCCGGCGGCTAGGGTTCCGGGCTTCCACCGCCTGGCAGTGGATTTTTTCCGGAGCCCCCCCACAGTTGGCTGGGGCCTCTGGGCCCAGGCCCCATTGGCCCAGTGACTAATCCACCACTAGATAGTACTGAACAATTACCTGCCTTGTGGGAATTTTATGCCTTCTCTTGTAGCACCCAACATTGTCCACAGTTGAAGCTAAAATATCAGTCTTTGGAGCCTGTTCCAGAAGGATATTGGATTATATGGCCCATAGATCTAATTTAGTATGGGTTTGGGATATTTGACAAGATGCACTAATGGCCATTTCTTGTTTGGCAGTTCTTATGCTCTTCTGTAGCTCTGTAATTGTTTGTACTTTCCTTTTAACCCGTAGGAAGCTAGCTAATTCTGTGGCAATTGGTGCCCAGGAACTGGCTAATTTCTTAGGTCTCGGAGATGGTCACGGGGGTGGTATAAAGTGGAAGTGAGAGCTTCTAGACATTGGAGCCCAGTCAGGTCATTGTGAAGGGAATCCTGACCAGCTTACATGCTGCTGAGAGGTCCTTCCTCATGCCCATCTACCCTCATGTTATGAACTACCCTGTAAAGTGTGTTTATAATCTAATAGTACCATAGACCATCAGCATTCTCGGAGCCTTGTACACAGGAGCCGGGGTCTCAGGAACTCACACCCCACACAGGTGAGTAATGCTTCTGTCCCCCAAGGCACTGTTTCCCTCTGTCACTAGTGTGGTATACTCAGCATTCTCCCTCTGACTTCCAATCTATCCCTGACTGAATCCAAAAATTCCTCTCCTTCAGCTTTGGGATCACCCATTTTGCCAGCTGGGACCATCTGGCCTGAACCTCAGCTCTGTTCTGTTTCTGTGACCAAAACGCCATGGGCATTGTATTTGTAGGCTTTTGAAACGCTGCTTATTGCTGTAGTATCTAACAAGTGCTGGTTTAGCCCCTCTGTGTGTCAGTACTATCTCAGGAGCTCGGCCCTCCTTTCCCTACCCCTGCATTAAGCTGCTGTTTCTCCACATGTTGTTCTCCTATCCCCCCTCCCTGCGATCCAGGTAAATTCTAACAGTCTTTCTGTGCAGGGCATAGAGGGTGCCTGGGAGGTGGGGGAGGTTGCACATCACCTGACCCCCTTCAGCCAATTCACTGAGACAAGACGTCAAGTTAATGAGCCCTCAGGCCTGTAATTAGCTGTCAATTACCACAAATTAATCAACTCCTCGCCTAATTAAGCATTATCGGCAGGTGGGCAAAAAACGGGCCATTGTGTGGGAGCCATGAGAAAACCATGGCTGGCAAACTTGGTTAGTATCAGCGGTGCATTCCCTGCCTCGCTGCACTACAGACACCAGGACAGCCAGGCACTTCTTAAAGGCACACAGTCCTCTTTTTTCATAACAGCTTCTACCCTGTGCTCTGGACAAGGTATGAGACAGTTGTCGGGAGATGGTGCATCATCAGCTCCATATTTCTCTTTGGGCTTTTCTGAAGACTTGTGTTTATGCCAAGTTTGAACAGAGGAGGTGTCCGCAAGAAGCATACAGAGAGAGGGGTCCTCCAGGGGTATGACAACCAGAATCTGTCTCTGCAGAGGAATCTCCATTTGGCTACACACATGGGCCAGTGTGCCGTACCCCACACAGTGAAATGCCTGCAAGCTGCATGGAAACTTAAAAAAACCCACCATAACAGAGGTTCAAACTATATGTTTACTCCAAATTTTTAAAAAAACCCAGTAAGAGGGCCAACATAAAATGCCACTATGGCTAAACAACGGAGTAAAAGAGGCGGTTAGAGACAAAAAGACTTCCTTTAAAAATTGAAAGTTAAACCCTAGTGAGGAAACTAGAAAGGAGCATAAACTCTGGCAAGTCAAGTGGAAAAATAGAATTAGGCAGGCCAAAAAAGAATTTGAAGCACAACTAGCAAAAGACACAAAAAGTAACAGGAATTTTTTTTTAAGTACGTCAGAAGCAGGAAGCCTGCAAAACTATCAGTGGAGCCACTGGACGATGGAGATGCTGAAGAAGCACTCAAAGAAGACAAGCTGTTGTGGAGCAGGTAAATGAATTCTTTGCATCGGTCTTCACTGCGGAGGATGTGAGGGAGATTTCCACACCTGACCCATTCTTCTCAGATGACAAATCTGAGGAACTGTCCCAGATTGAGGTGTCAATAGAGGAGGTTTTGGAACTAAGTTAACCAGTAATAAGTCACCAGAACCAGATGGTATTGATCCGAGAGTTCTAAAGAAACTCAAACGTGAAATTGCAGAACCACTAACTGAGATATGTAACCTATTGCTCAACTCAGCCTTTGTACCAGATAACTGGAGATAGCTAATGTGATGCCCATTTTTAAAAAAGGCTCAATAGGCGATTCTGGCAATTACAGGCTGGTGAGCCTAAATTCAGTACCAGGCAAGTTAGTTGAAACTATAGCACAGAACAGAATTATCAGACACATAGAAGAATATGATATGTTGAGGAAGAGTCAACACTGCCTTTGTAAGGAAAAATTGTGCCTCACCAATCTATTACAATTTTTTGAGGTGGTCAACAAGCATGTGGACCGGGGTGATCCAGTGGATATCATGTTCTTGGACTTTCAGAAAGCCTTTGACAAGGTCCCTCTCCAAAGGCTCTTAAGCAAAGTAAGTAGTCATGGAATAATAGGGAAGATCCTCTTATGTATCAGTAACTGGTTAAAAGGCAGGAAACAAGGGGTAGAAATAAATGGTCACTTTTCACAGTGGAGATAGGTAAATAGCAGGTATCCCCAAAGATCTGTACTGGTCCTGTTCAACATAATCATAAATGATCTTGAAAAAGCGGTGAAGAGTAAGGTGGAACAGTTTGCAGGTGATACAAAATTACTCAAGATCATTAAGTCCAGAGCAGACCTTGAAGAATTACAAAGGGGTCTCACAAAACTGGGTGACTGGGCAGGCAAATGGCAGATGAAATTCAATGTTGTTAAATGCAAAGTAATGCACATTGGAAAACATAATCCCAACTATAATACAAAACGATGTGGTCTAACTTAACTGTTACCACTCAAAAAAGAGAGCTTGGAGTCATCGTGTTTAGTTCTCTGAAAACATCTGCTCAATGTGCACCAGCAGTCAAAAAAGTGAACAGAATGTTAGGAAGCATTAGGAAATGGATAGGTAATAAGACAGCAAATATCATACTGCTACTATATAAATCCATAGTGTACACATACCTTAAATCCTGTGTGCAGTTTAGGTCTCTCTATCTCAAAAAAGATACATTAGAATTGGAAAAAATACAGAGAAGGGTAACAAAAATTACTAGGGGTATGGAACAGCTTCCATATGAGGAGAGATTAAAAAGACTGGGACTGTTCAGCTTGGAAAAGAGATGACTGAGCGGGGACATGGTAGAGATCTATAAAATCATGACTGGAGAAAGTGAACAAGGAAGGGTTATTTACCCCTTCACATCACACAAGAACCAGGGGTCACCAAACAAAATTACTAGTCAGCAGATTTAAAACAAACATAAGGAAGTACTTCTTCACACAACACACAGTAAACCTGTGGAACTCTTAGTCACACGATGTGAAGGCCAAACGTATAAATGGGTTAAAAAAAGAACTAGATAAGTTCCTGGAGGACAAGTTCATCAATGGCTATTAGCCAAGATGATCAGGGACACAACCCCACGCTCTTGGTGTCCCTGAACTTTGATGGCTAGAAGCTGGGACTGGACGACAGGGGATGGATCAGCCAATAAATTGCCTTGTTCTGTTCGTTCCTTTTGAAGCATCTAGCAGTGGCCACTGTCAGAAGACAGGATACTGGGCTAGATGGACCATTGTTCTGACCCACTATAGCTGTTCTTATGTTCTTATTGCTCCTCTCTCATGTTTACAGTCCTGGAGGACTTAGAAGAAGAGATTTTAGACAAAATCAGAAAGTGGTTTTTCATTATAGGGGAAAATTTAAGAGTATGATATATTATAATGTGGTGGGGGGCACAGACTGTTGAGAAAGGAGAATGCTGTTTGTTTATACACTGGAGAGTGAAGCCCATCCATAATGAAATTGTTTTGAGCATGGATTTCTCAATTCTCTGTTTCCAGTCATAGCTGGATGGGCAGAGACATCCCCATTGACATCAGGAGAGACAAAGGGATGTACTCCAGAGATGAAATATACACTTTTTTGTGAATATTGCTGCTCTTGGAGTCAGGGCACAGGACTGTTGCCTTAGTTTGGTTGCTTTCCTTCATTTCCCTGAAATGATTTAGCCTCTCTTATTCATCCGTGCTTGTGAACCTGTCCTGTTGCAATATCAAAGGGACTCCATCTCCTGCAGCCACCTTATCTCCTGACCCCTGCTATGTTCTTACTACTTTTTTCATTCTTACAGGGCACCAGAACTACTACAGACATCTTCTGTGCCTAATCCTGCAGGGGCAGCTCCTACACTCCAGCAGGCTTTTCAGGCAGCCGCTCTAGTGTAGTGGACTGACACAAGTGTAAAACCTGCTGGGGGCACAGAAGTAGCCCAGATCCCAGCCTGTCAGCAGGATGAAGTTGGAGGTAAGAGTTCTGTCAGAGTGGGGCACTAGGGAGAGGGACCTGCATAGGGCAAGAGAAGGGAAGAAGCCCTATCACAGAGCTGGCTAATTGTAGGCCACAGGCCAATTCCAGCTCGTGACCTTGTTTAATGTGCCCCCCCCCAGTGAAAGGACTGGTGAGTGGTTGTCTTTATTTTCCCTCCAAACACATGCATTTGCTTTCCATGTGCTTTAATGCTGAGTGCAGGTGCACAGAAAACATGTAGAACCAGGACACAGTAACACATGGGGAGAACAGGGAACTCAAAGGGGATGGACTCAGGAAAAGGAGAGGAGGAACAAGATGAAGGAGAGAAAAGAAAAAACTCCCAGTATGGTAGAAGATATTACAGAAACAACCCAACTGAAACTTAGTAGAGATGTGGTGTGTGAGTATATATAGGAGGGTTCAAATAAAAGAATACAAATAAAGCAATATATATATATATATATATATATATATATATATATGTATTATTTTTAGCTAAGACAGTAGGGGTATTTGGGGGGGGGGAGGGGACAATCCCTTATGATTTCTTCTTTCTCCCTCCAGCTGCTACTTTCTGTCTTCACCTCTTTCTCTCTGTCCAGGTAATTAAGTAGTGAATGTATGGCACACTTTTTGCCTCTTAGGCCAGACCTGCCTGATCATGTATAATGTGTTCAACACAGACTTATATTGAAAACACAGGTTCAGCCTATATGAACCATTGATAATAAACTGAAACGCATCTCACCAGTTTTCATTTAAAATAAACAAAAAGTCCTACAGATTTCTGGTTGTGTGGGTGGAGAAAAGCTCCCTGCCGGCACTGGGACGGGGCCAGCTTCCCTGCCGACTTTCAGATGTCACCAGTCTGCACAGCATAATTGTTCTGTTCTGTACCAAATCACAGCTGAAAAGTTTCTGTTTTCCCTTCCGAGGGTTGGTTCTACGCAGTGTGCATTAAATTCCAAAGTTTACACGCCATGCACCAGCTTCTTTTTAAAAACACTGTGGTGCATTTCTGAGAACCAGACAAGAATGGCTGAAGTGCAATGCACTTTAGACCAAATATATTGTACAACATTAAAATGAAAGGTTTTGATTATGTCTAAAACATCAATTTTTATGTAGCCAGATTATCACCCAGCGCGCTGGATTTACACTGCATTAGTGATCATCAAGATTAGAGCAGAATCCCCAGATAACAGACTAGAACACAGGATGTCAATTTATGACATAATAGCAATAGTAATAATAACAATAATCATATTTAGTGAAGAAGCTTGTGGTGCTGGGACAAGCCAGAGCACTCTGTTCTGAAAAGGAGAAACTGCCTGGATAGGAGAGGCTTGAGTAGGGAAAGTAGCTCCCTTACCTCAGAAGGGGATTGCAAGGTGGTGTTGTATATGCCCCATGGAAAGGAAGGAGAACCAAATCTGAACCCAGCATAAACGTGCACCAACTTTTCAAGCCATAAAAAACAAGTTGTCCCCATTGGCTCCGAGCAGCATGTGTATAGTTCCCAAAAGCACTTTGTGTCCCCAAAGGAAAAGGTTGATGTTAAACTTGGCCTTTCTGTGCCTGTGCACGTTTTACTGCCATGCACCACGATCTCGGACAGGAGTAACCTGGAGGGAGCCCCAATTTTCGTCCCACATGTTTTGTGTCTTTGGGTGGCAGGAGAGGAACAGATGAGGGGATATTCTGCTGCCACCTCCAGGGAAAGGAGCTGGCTCCTGGCAGCAGTCCCAGCCACTCAGAAGATTAAAGGCCCCACCGCTCCACTCCTTGCACAGTGGCACAAGCAGCAGCCTGGTCTCTGAGGCCACTCTGCCTGCCTGCCGCGCTCTCGCTGCAGTGCGTCTTGGTTCTACCTGGTGCCCCTGTAGCAGTGGCTTTCAGGCAGCCCCCTCCTGCACCAAATGCTCCCTCCCATCTCAAGCTTGGCCCTTATCGGGGGAGGCAGTGTGTGTGTTTGGAGGTAAGGGGTGGGGATAACATTTACCACACAGAGTGTCTGTCAGTGGCTCCCTGACTGCTGCTGTTATCTGCTATGCATGTCACCAGAGTAGCATGCCACACCCGCCTCACATAGGAACTGAGGGACAGGCTGGAAATGACAAAATAGGCTCTAAAATTAAATTAAAAACTTCACAAGTTTTAGAAGTCGGCCTCTGACTGGGGTTTACTCCCAAGGCCCTAACAAAACGTAGGAGTTTAGTCACCCTTTAAAAATTAAGTCATCCAAGTGCTGCAGCTAGCCCTAAATGACCTCAACCCAAGAAGAAAACAAGTGAGCGTGTTTTCCTAGACCTAGCAGGCTGTTTTTCCAGTCTTCCTTCCTCCCTGCCACACTGAATGGGTTGATGACCACAGGGGCTATCGATAGCACCTATCCCCATAGTACAGCATCTAAACTTGGATATACATTAGAAGCCCTTCCTTAATGCAGGAGGTTCTGTGATGGAAAATGCACAATCCCGCATCTGTCTTTTTTACTAAAACATATATAAAAAAAATTTGATTGTAAACTAGAAATGTCCCTACTTCCCTCAACACATCCCCCCACCCACAGCCCCACTGGGTACCACCTGTCACAAGAGCAGGTTGGTCACACTCCTTCCCCCCACTTCCTATGGTGCCATTCACTGAGGTCTCTGTATATAGACAATCAAGTGTAGATTTCACTGTAAGGTTTAAGGAAACATCCTGTAAAGCAATAACCCAACCCCCTACCCCCACCTCCACTTATGCACGAGCCACCCAATGAGCCAATGAGACTGACCAGGGTTTTCTTTCAGTGGGGAGGGGAACAGGAACTCTCCCAGGTCCCCCACATTTTCTCCTATGTACAATTCCATACCCTCAGGCTCTGCATCCTGGGGATTCTTCCTCTGGCTTGAGGACTGGACTCAGCTACCTTTGGAGTCCATCACCGCTACCCCAAGAATCAGCCAGAAGGAGGCGCTGCTGAGTGACTGAGTTCCCTGGACAGCAGTGACCCACACTGGAGCTGGCATGCAGATTTCTTCTTTACTTTACTTTTTATTTATTGAGATGGTCTGGCTGCAGATTGAGGTCCTTGGCTCATTCTTATAGCTGGAACACTAATGGTTTAAATCAAGGTTGAGTAAGCATTTCTATTATAAACTCCCTTTTTAGTTACGCATAACTCTTTGACTTTTGGGGGTGAAATTCTTCAGCAGAGGGGAGGCAGATTCTCTGTTCTGCTCCAGTGCCAAGCCTAGCATAGATCAGAGGACACTGGTGGCTGTTCTAACCTGTGCCAGCTAGCAAAGAATCACCCCCTGCTTGGAGATGGTCAGACCACGGTGTAGGCTGGCCATGTCATTCCTGGCCCAACAGCCCTGTGCATCTGCTGAGGCGATGGTTTCCTCTCCCTTTGTGCCACCTAAATTGACACAAAGGGAGCAGAGTGGGGCAATGAGCTTGCATTCATAGCTTCGTTTAAAAAAAATAACGTCAGCTATTTTATTTATTTATTGACTGGGCAGAAATTTTAAAACAAGGTTGAATGATTTTTAATAATGATTTCCTAACGTCCTGAAGGCAAAGAGTCTGCGCTGCACGTTCATGTCTGTGGGATTGTGGGTGATGCTGAGAAACATGAGCCATGCCTCAGTCAGCATGAAGATTTGCATGTGCCCTGGCTCTTTCTGTACAATACTCTAAAGTTTAGGCAGACTCTGTGTCATTTTTGAGCTATCTCACTACATTGTCTAGGCAAATAATGAAGGTTACATTAGGGCGATTCCATGCAGCGTAAAGCCCCCAAATGTCAGGAAAGGTCAGGGAAGTTTTTAACATGAACTCCGCCCCATTGTGCATGTTCATTATGATGCGATCGGTAATTACATAGATTCATAGATACTATGGTCAGAAGGGACCATTATGATCATCTGGTCTGACCTCCTGCACAATGCAGGCCACAGAATTTCACCCACCCACTCCTGCGAAAAACATGATCATATACAGGATGCTGAGTTCGGGGGTGCTGCAATCCATGCCTCATTCTAGCCTAAATACTTTTACAATGATAACTATGTAAATTAATTGAGATCAATGTACTCATTGGGACTCAAATTGTGGGCAGTTATCCACTGGCCTACATGCGGGGTGGTATGGAGTTGCTCCCCTTTATGTTGAGCCAAGATGAGGGAGCATTCCTCAAGAGAGACCATCCCTCTCTTCGCAGTCAGATGTTGTAGGGAGAGGGGGAGGACTGTACAGGTTACAACATCCTAGAAGCCTGGCCAAAACTGTGGGCTGGGGCAGAGTGTGTATGTGTATTCAGGGGAGACTCCACCTCCTCCCTGTCCTCTTTGGGGGATATGCACCCACACAGCTGCATTGATGGAGCAATCTTGTGCGCTCCTCCAAGTGAGTGATCCTTGCATGAGGTCAGTCACAGTCAGGTCTTCTGAATTAACACTGAGGTAACTGAGAGGAGAATTTGCCCTTCAGTGCACAGGCAGAGCATGTATAGCAAGAATGACTTTGTGATGATGAAATACGTATTTGTACTTCATTGTGACATGGACACCGTAAGATTTATGATGCCCTTAACAGCTCATTGACTGGCTTTTCAGTGCCTGAGTTCGGTAAACGACGTGACATGTAACTTACATGTCGTCATTCAGTAACAGTCACTCTTTTTTCAAATGAAATGTCTGGAATTTATCATCATTTTGCCAGCCTTGAAATGGGAGCAGCAGGTGCTGTGATAGATGAAAGAAGAGGGTTGTCTTGTTTTAATGGCGTTTCTGTCCGAGCCTCTGTCCCATCCGACGAAAGGCTGTAGGGTAACTTCCTATGTTGTTCAGATTCCCTGAAAGCAGCAGATATTCACACCATCTCATAAACTAACAAGGCACGAGGGGTATGGGGGTGTGTATGGTGAGGTGGGGGATCTATTTTTTCCTATATCACCAATAGTGGAAGAACATCACTCACACAGCTGTTTCCATGTGGCTATCAATAGATCTTGGAGTTAATATCCAAACCTAAAGGATCATGAGACATCACAGCAACTAGAAACCACTGAGTTTGCTACCACGTTACCATCAGGGGTGAAGAAGATATTAACAGCAATTGTCCAGGGCCTGGTAAGGGAACATTGGGTAGCCTTACTGATTTGACTCTGTGTATTCTTTAAAGACACCTAGCCAAATTTGTCCCCAGTGTAACTCCATTGAAATCAACCCAATTAGAGCAGGGATTTAACATGGTGCACCCTATTCCTTACAGAAGAGACAAGGTAAACACATTGCTTTCTGAAAGCATTTGAAAAGGTTCCCAGTAAAAGATTATTGACTAAGCTAAAGAGGCCATAACATAGGAGGTAAGAGGCAAGATCTGAAATTAGGGTGGGTGAATTGTAATTTCCCAAGCTGGAAAAAGGTCTCTTGAAGGAAGAGTCCCCAGTAGCTCACCTGATCGATCTGTCTAGATACCCCCATCACTGCAATATTTGAGCCCTTTCGCGAGAAGGTTTTTTTCTGTTTATTGCATCTGTCAACAATGTGGCTCAAAATATCAAAGTTTACTGATGATACCAAATAGGGAGAGCAAGAAGAGGAACGGTGCCCAGGAGTTTGGAGAGGTTTACATCTTGGTGCTCGGAGCCATCAGGGGTGCTGGAACAATTTGTATCGTGGGGGTGCTGAGAACCATTGAACCAAACTGTAAACCCTGTATATGACGGAAACCACTTCAAGCCAGAAGGTGCTGCTGCACCCCTAGCTCCAGTACCTATGGGAGCCAGTGAATGGAAAATGCATTTTAATGTGGATAAAGCCTGGTGACAATGATCCAAAATAGGCAGCATATGTGAAATGAAAAATCTCATGCTGTGCTGCCCAGATGAGTGGTAGGGAGCTCCTTTTACCACCCGCCCAGAGTATGGCCACAGCAGAAAAGACTGGACTCTGGGGGAGAGTGCAGATCCCAAGGAGTGATCCTATGGGTAGACACCATCTCAGTCAAATAGCAGTGACCACATGGAACAAGTTGCCACATAAGGCGATTGAGAAGCAAATATGTAAATTAGTTCAGTAGACAGCCAGACATTTTATTTGTGGGGGTGGGGTGTGGGGAGGAAGGGACAACAATATATATAGGGAAAGACCCAGAGGCGTAGATGAGAGAAACCTAAAGGGACAGTCAGTCTTGTTGGGACACAGCTTCTTGTGTCCTGTATTCCCTCTTGTGATGTCTGAACCTTAAGACCCCCCCCACCCCCCCGCAAAAGAAAGAGGGTACCAAGGTGTCATGCCCCCTCTTTGTTTTTAATTACTTCCCAATTTAATCTTGATTTGCATGTCCATCTCTTAGATCTGGGCCAGGGACTCTACAAAGCCCTCGTCAGCAACTCCCCCAATAATAAACAGGAAAAGGCTTAAGGAGCAAATCACTTGCATGTTAATGAGACTGTTTGCTGGAGTCAAGAGAGAAAACAGCAAACAAACAAATGGACTGAATTCCAGCGGCAGCTGTTTGCTCCTTAATCTCGGCTCGTCAGAGCTGCCCTTTGGTGGGACACAATCTACACAAACGATTGTGCTAAATCTTCTAATCTACGTCCTCATTATTACATCCCTTCTTACGCATGTAAATCAGGGACAAACTCATTTTAATATGTAGATAGATTATTGAAGGGAAGGGGAGGGGATAGGAGGGGAAAGGGGAGCTGCTAATGGTGTCTGTGTGCGTGTGTGCTAGGGGGGCAGTAATGAAGAGACTGGGAAGGGGGCCTGTCTGTGGACAGACACCAAAGGAAACGAGGAGGGTCTGTTGTTGGACTACAAAGGAGAATATAAGGGAGCAAAGCCTTAGAGGGTGGAGGGCATTGATAGTGGGGACTTTTAAGACAGAGAACAGTCAGCCGTGTGAGGATACAATTCTACTCAGTGAGACTTCATTGGCCTTACAAGCTGTACAAGTGCTGCCGGAATGGAAGTAGAGCCAGACCCCTCAGGTCTCTGTCAGAGGCAAGGACAGGTCCACCCACACTAGGGCTCCACACTAACCCTTCTCCTGATTGTTTGGGGTACAGCATCTGGGCCAAAGTCTTCTGCCAGCCAAGAGTGCCGCAGAAAAGCAAAGGGGGAGAGTGCATGATGTGCAGGCGTTAATGGAGGATAACGTATGAACATGCAGAATTAGGGAGCTGTTCATGTGACATCCCTGCTTATTGCCCAGCTCTAACCACCTGAAGCAATCCCATTTGGAGCCTGAGGCATGGATGTTAATGACCCAATTTAAATTGTGTTAAGTTTCTACATATACCTGGTGATAGGCATCTTACACACTTATCTATTCATTCATATTTATTAACGGCTCCCGTCTTGTTAGACAATTAAAAACCAACTTATTTTCACACTACAAAGCCAAATAAGGGGAATACGGAGGAATACAGCAATGTAACTAGTCCAGTCAGAGAACAGAGGCTCAACTTGCTTTTCCAAAGTATATAAGTATAATTATAGTAATCAACTATCATCACCATTTTGAGTAACATTTAAATAGGGGCTTAAACAGGAGCATTACCATGGCCCATTAGAAAAATCCAGACCTCCCATATCTTCCCAGCCCAGACATCATCTCCCAGCTTGGCTCTTCCCCCAGCCTGCAATCCACCCCCTACCCAATTAACCCTCTCCTTGTGCAAGAATATCCTGGGAGAACAGCTGAGTCTTGCAGCATCCACCTTCTCTAGCCCAGCCAGCTAGCTCTCCTCCATATCCCAATCTCCATTAGACACTAGGTAAGCATCCCCACCCTCTGGGTCATAAGACATGGAAATATAGAGAAAAGAGGATGCCATCAACATACTGAACACACTGCAACCCATATTTCCTCACTAGTCCCTCAAATATACGTATTTGCTGAACAAGACGAGTGCTGAGATGGAGCCTTGTGGAACCCCACATGAGAATGCCCGTGAGACAAACGAGTAATTGCCCCATACCATTCTTTGGGAATTATCTCAAAGAAAGAAGCAGAGACATTCAAGAGTAACCCCATCCACCATGCTATGGTCTGCAGATGCATCACCACCATCTTGTGATTAATGCTACAGAATGCAACTGATAGATCTAAAAGACTAAGTCTAGATATCTGCTTTTCCTTCATGACCAGGAGATCATCAGCGAGCACTATCCTTACCATTTCCTTACAATACGCAAGTCTAAACCAAACTGACTGTCATCCAAAAAACCTGAAGAATCAAGCTGTTGAGGGAGTTGATTTGCCATCATCTTCCTGGGAGGTTGGAGATGTAGCAATAGTTGGAAAGAGCTCCCATGTCAAGCATGGATTACTGAGCAAGGATCTGGCAATTAATTGTGTGCGATTACAATTAATAATACAGTGGCCTACACATTGATACCTGAAGGAAAGATGAGGGAGAGAAATATTAGGAATAACTCCTGGTAGGAAACCATCCCACCCTCTGAATGCAGAACTGCTGGCAGACTCCAAAAAGACAGACATTCCATGTACTCTAATGAGCTAGGCCTGACTGAGTCACCCCATGCACCCGATGAAGTGAGCTGTAGCTCATGAAAGCTTATGCTCAAATAAATTTGTTAGTCTCTACGGTGCCACAAATCCTCCTTTTCTTTTGTGGAATAAAGCTATTAGCTAACGGCCGGGCTTCATGTCTGTGTGGTACAGGTGCCACTTCTGTGAGCTCAGATCTGATGGAAATGAGCACAAGATAAATGCTTGCCTAGACAGATGACAGCGCTTTGTAGGCTCTTTCTGCTATCTGACAGGGTGTTTGTCACAGTTATATGTCTAACTAAATGTCTAATTTTAGTGTTTGACTAGCAAGTACCTGAAAATGGTATTTGGCCAAATATAAGCAGGTGGAATACTAATCAACTATCCTATCTTGCATATTGAACATAAGAACATAAGAATGGCCATACTGGGTCAGACCAAAGGTCCATCCAGCCCAGCATCCTGTCCACCGACAGTGGCCAATGCCAGGTGCCCCATAGGGAGTGAACCTAACAGGTAATGATTTAGTGATCTCTCTCCTGCCATTCATCTCCACCCTCTGACAAACAGAAGCTAGAGACACCATTCCTTACCCATCCTGGCTAATAGCCATTAATGGACTTAACCTACATGAATTTGTCCAGTTCTCTTTTAAACCCTGTTATAGTCCTAGCCTTCACAACCTCCTCAGGCAAGGAGTTCCACAGGTTGACTGTACCCTGAGTGAAGAAGAACTTCCTTTTGTTTGTTTTAAACCTGCTACCTATTAATTTCATTTGGTGGCCCCTAGTTCTTATATTATGGGAACAAATAAATAACTTTTCCTTATTCACTTTCTCCACACCACTCATGATTTTATATACCTCTATCATATCCTCCCTTAGTCTCCTCTTTTCCAAGCCTCTTTAATCTCTCTTCATATGGGACCTGTTCCAAACCCCTAATCATTTTAGTTGCCCTTTTCTGAACCTTTTCTAATGCCGGTATATCTTTTTTGAGATGAGGGGACCAAAGCTGTACACAGAATTCAAGATGTGGGCATACTGTGGATTTATATAAGGGCAATAAGATATTCTCCATCTTATTCTCTAGCCCTTTTTTAATGATTCCTAACATCCTGTTTGCTTTTTTGACTGCCGCTGCACATTGCGTGGACCTCTTTAGAGAACTATCCACGATGATGCCCAGCTCTTTCTCCTGATTAGTTGTAGCTAATTAGCCCCCATCATATTGTATGTATAATTGGGGTTATTTTTTCCAATGTGCATTACTTTACATTTATCCACATTAAATTTCATTTGCCATTTTGTTGCCCAATCACTTAGTTTTGTGAGATCTTTTTGAAGTTCTTCACAGTCTGCTTTGGTCTTAACTATCTTGAGCAGTTTAGTATCATCTGCAAACTTTGCCACCTCACTGTTTACCCCTTTCTCCAGATCATTTATGGATAAGTTGAATAGGATTGGTCCTAGCACTGACCCTTGGGGAACACCACTAGTTACCCCTCTCCATTCTGAAAATTTACCATTTATTCCTACCCTTTGTTCCCTGTCTTTTAACCAGTTCTCAATCCATGAAAGGATCTTCCCTCTTATCGCATGACAACTTAATTTACTTAAGAGCCTTTGGTGAGGGACCTTCTCAAAGGCTTTCTGGAAATCTAAGTACACTATGTCCACTGGATCCCCTTGTCCACATGTTTGTTGACCCCCTCAAAAAGCTCTAATAGATTAGTAAGACATGATCTCCCTTAACAGAAACCATGTTGACTTTTGCGCAACCATTTATGTTTTTCTATGTGTCTGACAATTTTATGCTTTACTACTCTTTCAACTAATTTGCCCAGTACAGACGTTAGACTTACTGGTCTGTAATTGCCAGGATCACCTCTAGAGCCCTTCTTAAATATTGGCGTTACATTAACTATCTTCCAGTCATTGGGTACAGTAGCTGATTTAAAGGACAGGTTACAAACTATAGTTAATAGTTCTGCAATTTCACATTTGAATTCCTTCAGAACTCTTGGGTGAATGCCATCTGGTCCCGGTGACTTGTTACTGTTAAGTTTCTCAATTAATTCCAAAACCTCCTCCTTATCACCTACAAAAGACAGCTCGGGTTTGGGAATCTCCCTAACATCCTCAGCCGTGAAGACTGAGGCAAATAATTCATTTAGTTTCTCCGTGGTGACTTTATCGTCTTTAAATGTTCCTTTTGTACTCGATTGTCCAGGGGTCCCACTGGTTGTTAGCAGGCTTCCTCCTTCTGATGTACTTAAAAAACATTTTGTTATTACCATTTGAGTTTTTGGCTAGCTTTGAGTTTTTGAACTGGACTTTTTATTATAATAGAGTGCTACTAATAAGCACAATCCCATTGACATGTAATGGAGACTGCAATTTAAAAAGGAAGAACTTGAAATCTGTTACCATTTAAATGGCAATAATTAGACCCCTCAGGCAGGAGCATAAACAAAATGTTGCAAACCTTAAAGCTTTTCTTGTTGTTTTTTTTAAACATTTCTTTATTCAATTCTCTCTCTTTCTAGCTCCTTTCAAGACTCATAGATTTTAAGGCCAGAAGGGACCATTATGAGCATCTAGTCTGACCGCCTGCACATTGCAGGCCACAGAACCTCACCCACCCCCTCCTGCGATAGACCCCTAACCTCTAGCTGAGTTACTGAAGTCCTCAAATCTTGATTTAAAGACTTCAAGTTACAGCGAAGCCACCATTTACACTAGTTTAAACCAGCAAGTGACCATGCTGCAGAGGAAGGTGACCCCCTTCCCCCCCCCACCACTCCCCCCGCAGGGTCTCTGCAAATCTGACCTGGGGAAAAATCCTTCCCAGTCCCAAATATGGTGATCAGTTGAACCCTGAGCATGTGGACAAGACCCACCAGCCAGACACCTGGGAAAGAATTCTCTGCACTAACTCAGCGTCCTCCCCAGCTAGTTCTCCATCTCCAGCCATTGGGGATTTTGCTACTAGCAGTCGCAGATGGGTCACGTGCTCATCATATACCCACTCCATAAACGTATCAAGCTCAGTCTTGAAGCAGTTATGTTTTTTGCCCCCAATACTTCCCTTGGGAGTCTGTTCCAAAACTTCACTCCTTTGATGTTTAGAAACCTTCGTCTAATTTCAAGCCTAAACTTATTGTTGGCCAGTTTAAATCCATTTGTTCTTGTGTCGATGTAGTGAGGCAGAGTGGCCTCCCGCTGGACTAGAGAATGAGATACCACTACCATCTCTCTGGAGGGTGGAGCAAACCCGCCCCACCCCCCCGCACTGGAAGTACTGGGGTGGAACAGGAAGTTCAAAAGGAGGACCCTATAGTTCAATTGGGACTGGAACAGGGAAAGAGATGGAGGTCTCTTCTAGGGAGCAGAGCCGTCTGTGGGATTCTGGACCAGCAGTTGAGCAGACCAGTGCCCTACTGATCGAAGAGGCAGAGGGCTCCAAGGAGTTGCCAGAAAGGACGCTACCCAACTGTGATGTGGCAAGATGGAGCTCAGTGCCAACGGAGCAACGCAGGCAGAGTTGGGTAGGAAGTAGCTCAGGGGAACCAGACTTTGGTCCAACTGTGCTGCTGGTGAGCGTGTGTTTATTTCCGCGCTGACCCAGTGGCGGGACCACCTGCCACTAACAGGGCCGTGGGCTGGGGCCCAGTGGAGTAGGTTGGGCCCAGGTTCCCCTACCCCCCTGCCGCCATCCCCACATCTGGGGTTGGTTGCACACTTTCCCTAGGCCAGTAACTGTTGATTGCTGTCTGCTCCAGCCAGGAGCCTTAGGGCTAAAGACTGCTTGTTGCTCTGCCCCACCCAGATGGCCAGAGCCCCACACTGTTGATTGCTGTCTGCCCCAGCCAGAAGGCTGCAGGCTATATAGAGGTTGTTGCTCTACCCTGGCAAGCGGGGCCAGCGAACCTATTGTTTCCTGCAGTAGTGAAGCGGAGTGGCCTCCCTCCTCACTCGAGAGCAAGGGATCACTGCAGTCAGCACTGGCACTTAATTTAAAATAACTCCTCTCCCTCCCTGGCATTTATTCCTCTGATATATTTATAGAGCGTACTCATATCTCCCCTCAGTCTTTGTCTGGTTAGGCTAAACAAGCCAAGCTCCTTGAGTCTCCGCTCATAGGGTAGATTTTCCATTCTTCTGGTCATCCTGGTAGCCCTTTTCTTCACCCTGTTCCAGTGTGAATTCATCTTTCTTAAACATGGGAGACCAGAATTGCCCGCAATATTCCAGATGAAATCTCACCAGTGCCTTGTACAATGGTGCTAACACTTCCCCGTCTCTACTGGAAATACCTCGCCTCATGCATCCTAGGCTTGCATAAGCCTTTTTCACAGCTGCATCACACTGGTGGGTCATAGTTTTCCTGTGATCAACCAATATATGCAGGTCTTTCTCCTTCTCCTTCACTTCTAACTTATACATCCCCAGCTTATAGCAAAAATTCTTGTTAGTCCCTAAGTATATGATTTTACACTGTTAAATTTCATCCCATTTTTCTTACTCCAGCTTTCAAAGTCCCTCCAGATCTTCTTGTATGATATTTCAGTCCTCCTCCGTATTGGCAATACCTCTCAACTTTGTGTCATCGACAAATTTTGTTAGTGCAAGTCCACCTGTTGTGCCAAAATCATGAATTAAAATGTTAAATGAGATTGGCCCCAAGACCAATCCCTGAGGACCTGCACTAACCTTCCTCCAGCCTGACAGTTCAACTTTCAGCATGACTCGTTGTGATCTCCCCTTTAACCAGTTCCTTGTCCACATTTCCATTCTCATATAATTCCTTATCTTCTCCAATTTAACTAATAATTTCTCATGTGGAACTGTACCAAATGCCTAACTGAAATCCAGGTAGAATAGATCTCCTGCATTTCCTTTCTCTAGAAAATTAGTTATCTTCTCAAAGAAGGAGATCAGGTTGGTCTGTCATGATCTACCTTTTATAAAACCATGTATTTTTTATCTCAATTACCATTCACCTCCATGTCCTTAACTATTTTCTCTTTCAAAAGACCTTTCATACGTTCTGTCTAATGCTTCCCCTGTTTCATGTGCCCCTGGCATCTCCCAGGAGTACAGAATCTTTCAGCCAGCTCAAACTTCTATTCAGAGGAAGGATCCTGGTGTGCGAGGCCTTGTGGCCAGTTAGACCTTTGTCCTATTGTCAATGCTCTTGGGTAGGCTCACAGTGTATGGGATTTGCAGCTGCTTGTACTCTAATGTGTGTGTATGTGGCGGGGGGGGGGGGTATGTGTGCCAAAGTGTGGTGTCATCTGGCTAAGGTGAGGTAGCCACCATATTCTTTCCTGCAGACCTTGGCCATAGGGATTACGCCCCCACAATGCTTTCCAGGAGGTGCCATACTCTGACTGTTCCTATGAAGCTTCAAAAAGACTCAACAAAAGTTGTTTGGCAAATACTTGAATTTAGGGCAAATTGGAGTTAAATTGTGATCCAATACTAGTCTTGATAGAGTTTGAAAATCCAGATCATAGAATCTATAGTGTTGCAAGGGACGGTGAGGCATTCCTATTTGCCAAAGCAAAATGAAGGACTAGGGAGAAAGCAGGTCCACTTATAAGTGAAAGGAATTACATTAAGGAGGGTTTAAAAGCGGCAGCAATACCAAACTGATTTTTACAATCTGTTTTCAGCAAGAAACATGTCGAGAAAAGAAGCTTGGGTCATTATTAAGGAAGGAAGAACCTATACAAATAACTGTTGCTGAAGAGCAAGTGTGGGAATGCTTTGGCAATGTAAAGATGTTCAAAGCGGCTGGTTCAGCTGACATATATTCTAGGGTGCTAAGGGAATTAACTATTGAACTCACTGACCCACTGTCAATTGCTTTGGAAAAATCATGGGCACTGGGGGCAGTGTGGAGCAATCTTAACCACCGAGGAACTCTGAGAGGTATAATACCTCATGTAGGCACATTGCTTCGCAGAGCAATCCAACAGTTATTTGTGGGAGTGGGGAGGCTCTGCTGCACTGCCTCTTAGAAAGAGGTCCATGCGTGTGCCCTTCCAGCCACGGAGGAGATAGAGCCTTAATCCCACCTCCACTTTGCCTCTTTTGGAGAGACTCCAGAGGGCGCCAGCAGATAGCACTCACTCTAATCAGAAAAGTGCAGGAACAGCAACTGTGCTGGCCCCTGCGTGGGCAGTGAAAGGGAGAGAACTCTACCACTTGCACACCACCCAATAGCCAGGCACAGCCAGTCCCTTAGTGTGGTACTCAGGGCTGTAAGTAGGAGGAATAGGATGAAACTAAGAAAGGGAAAATTCAGGTTAAATACCAGGAAATGTCCCTGCCAGTGAGCTGTACCATGTGCGGAACCTTCTCCCAAGGGACGGGGTAGGAGCCACATCACTTGGGACTTTTCAAAGTAGACTGAACAAAATACCAAAACACACACACTAGCGAACAACCCTGCATTGGCTGTGGGAGTTGGGCTGGTTGAGCTAAAGGCCTGTCTACGTTAGGAAATGGAACCCTGTCTGACAACAATTTGTCAAGAGTGAGTCTCCCTGAACCCACTTCAGTTTCGTTCATAATTTCTGCATTGTGTTCTCTAGACACAGGTAGCCCACACCATCACAAAGTTATCACAGTGCCTGCAAGAGATCAGGAGTTGGTTGAAAAGCAGCCATTTCAAACTAAACCCAGGCAAAACCGATACTTGTTGGGAAGAGTAAGTGCTTCAACAAACTAGCCAGGATATTGATTTCCTTTCTTATTGAAAGTGCCTATTACTTTGTTGGTCAAGTAGTGCAATGCCTCGTAATCTTGTTTCATTCATTGATCAGCCTGGATGTTCAGGCATGACGGTGCTGAGAAATGCTTCAGATGCTCCCAGCTTGCTAGGAGACCTCACCCCTTTCTCCCAGACTATGACCTGGCCTCAGCAATCCATGCATTTCTCAGCTCCAGACTGGATTACTCTAATTTGCTGTATCTGGGGTTAAACGTAGAGGCCTTTCAGAGGCTGCATCCAGCATCCCCCTGCTGACTCCCACTTGGCTTCCTTTGCTAAGTGAAAGCTTTAGTCCTGGTCTTCAAAGGCATCAGTGGGTCAGGCCCAACTATATTAGTGACCACAGCTCCATCCGTGGCCCACCAAGACAGCCATACCCCTCTGGAACAATGCAGTTGACAACACCCAGGATGAAACCATGTGAGAGCTGAAGATAAACCAGAGATAAACATCCAGAGGGTTTGGCTATTGAAAGAATTTCCAGAGGAGGTCAAAGCCTGGGCACTTCTAGAACACACTGCAAGACTTTTCTGATGAAGCTTCTCTATCGTAGCTGAAAGGGGATTCATATTACAAAATATAACTTAAAAATAAAAAGGTGCAGGAACCTCCTATTTGGGAGTCTCCAGGGAACTTGAAATGGGATACAGGAAAAGAGAAAAAGTTGATTTGGACTATCTGAGACCTGGAAAACAGAAAAGAGTCGTTAGCTGCTTCCTGGATGTCTGGACAGGAGAGCAAAGCATATGCAGAAGGGTACAAGAGGACATCCCAGTAACTGTTATCCTAGGGGGGAACTAGTTACAAAGTGAAGGAAGATTTCAATAGAATCAAGAATTAGATAGCTGAGAAAGAACTGAAGGTGAGAGTAATGTGGATGATCTTCACTGAGAATCGAGGATGGAAGGAGACATCAGAACTGAATAGTTTCTGTGATGACAGTCTGTTTGGAGTGGTGGTCTCCACACAGGAGAAGGTCAAACCTCCTAGGTTCAAAACATCCAATCTAGTTTTATACATCCCACACAATAGGGTGTCCCTCTCATGCCACTTTCCTTGGAGAAACTTTCACAGCCTGGTATAGCTCATCATCAGGAACTGTTGCCTGCTATTTACCCCAAATCCTACTGTTCTTTATTTCATTCAGTTAATCCTATTTAGACTTCCGAGACCATCCTAAATCCTTATCCTTCAGATAGTTGAAGACTTACCATTTCCTCCCTGCTTATTTATCACTTAAGCAAACCAGGAAGATTTAGCACTTACTGTTTGCTCACAAATTCATCTCTCCAGCCAGCTGATCATTTTCGTTGTGCTTCTCTAAATTCCTTCCAATTTTTCAGTATTTTGTTGATAGTGAGGCACCCAGAACTGGACACAAGGTTCCATGTGCAGTCATACCACAGCCAGGCAGAGAGACACAATTAACTAGCTGCTTCGGGAGGTCATATCTCTGTGTATGTAGCTCAGAATTGCATGATAGCCACATCACATTGCAAACTTATGTCCATTTTGCTGTTCATTATTACTCCTACATTACTTTCAGCCATTTTGGTTTTCTAGCTGTCTTGCCTCCAATAGATTTATCTGTTGTTGGATTATTTTTCCCCAGATGCCGTTTCCCAAGTTGACTCTCACTCTGTTTTTTGCTCAAGTCTCTAATGTCTCTAGGCCTCTGAGTTCCATTTCTGTCTTTACTGATGTTCACAACTCCTCTCAACTTAGTATCATCTGTAAATATTGTTAAAGTGCTGCTTAATCTCCCTTCTACACCATTGATGAAGATATTAAACAAGATCTGTCCAAATACAAATGTATTGAGCATTCCACTAGACACCTTCCACAACTTGATACATTCACACTCATAACCCATTACTTACAGTCCTTCAGCTAATTTTCAATTATTTCTATTGATTTTTTTAAAATTACAGTAATTTTCTCAATAGCAATATTTTGATAATATTTTAAAAATAGAAACAGAACCAACACAATGAAACATACAAATGAACAAAGGCAAGGACTGTGCGTCATTCATTGCACAGGGAGGTACCTCTGCCAGTTATACTTTCCATGACCATGTCCTCTCCAAGCCAATCTGAATTAATTTGGCAGTAAAATTTTGTGAGATGCTTTTCTAAAACCAAATTGCTCAACTGTGTTCCCTTCACCCACCAATCAAGCTTTCTTCCATTATTGTTTTATGGATAGAAGTTAGACTTTTGGCCTAGCAGTTGTCAATATCATTCTTGCCCCCTTTTTAGGAAAATAGATGTATCTATTATAGGTCTCTGTATGGCTGTCTCTGTCATATCTAAGTGCAGCACAAAAAAATCAAGACCCTGGAGCCCAGAAGAACAGGATTCATCCCTCTCCTCCCTCCCCCCCATCCTCTGGCAGATAGTGTGAATTTGTGTGTGTCTATTTCAATGCTGCTTCTGTTGTCAAATAACTCCATCTTCTTTCTTAATTTCTGTTGAAGGTGCATGCTTGGTGATTTGAGAAGTGAAAAATCCCACTCCTCTCCTGTCCAAGCTAGTTTAAAGGCACCTAATAGAGTGTACCTGTTATGAAGCCAGGAGGTTGGTACCCCATCTGTTTAAGTGGAACCCACCTAATCTAACTAGTCCCTTCAGACTACAGAAGACTGGAGGGCCATGTGAATCCTAAACTCTCTGCTTTAGGCGATTAGTACATCCACTGGCTTTCTCCAGCATCAATCAATCTTCTGTCTTCACTCATGTTCAGCAGTGGAAGGATCTCAGAGAAAATCACCTCCCTCAAGCCCATCTACTGTTCTCTCACCAGGTCACTGAAGTCATGCTGCTCCCATCTCCTGTCCCTTTGCTCAGGTCATTTTGTTCCCCCATGGATGACAATAAATTGAAATACCCCCAAATTTTCCTTTACCCTTTTTGTTACACCATTTGTCTTGGTCCTCTCCTGTGTTTATCTGTCACCTTTGATCTCAAAGCTCTTTACAAATGGTGTAACTAGGCATCAGTTTGCCTCCTCTTCAAATGCAGCTGCCCCCGCCCTCCCAACAGTACAAGTAGCAGCTGTTTAAATAAGGACAGCAGCTCTTGGCAATAGTTTAGGGCAGGCAGTGAAGAAGATGACTGTGTCCATCTGAATTGGTTTTAAAGAAGAAGAAAGTTATTACCTGAGTTGAAATTTGGCCAGGATGCTGGGAAAAAAGCTCAATCTCTCACAAAGTTTGTCAGGCTGAAAGCTTGGTGAGGGGGTGACATATCCAAGCCTGACGCCACTATGATATATTCTGTCCAGGCCTCTGTCCCTAAAATATTGCTTAGAGGACCTCAGTCACAGAATATGAGGTGGTGTCCATGTTCCTTCTGTAAAACTTCATCTCCGCCTGGGATGGGTAAATATAACGAACTTGCCTCAGCAGCAGCCTCCCTCACCAGTTGTCATAAGGCATCTCCTCCTGTCTGGCCTTTTCTTCCAAAAGAAGGCATTGCTAGGCTGACTTTTCTGCACCATGCACAAGGCAACCTCAAGCAGCAGTCTTAGCATTATCCAGTGGAATTTATTGGTTATTTGCCTCCTTTAAACCAATAATACTCAGTGAATCTACAAATCTTAACAACACAACCCCCTTGTGATGTAGGTAGGTTAGTAATATTGTTCTCAAGCTACATATGGGGAAATTGAAGCACAAGAAGTGCTTGCACTTTGAGTCAGTGTCACAGCTAGGTGCTCTGAGCAATGTTCTAGGGACAGAGTCTATCAGAGCAGAGCTCAGGAGTTCCTGGTTCCCTGTCCATGTGCAGCCCATTACAAGGCCCTGCCCTCCAAACCCATAAATCACGGTGCCCAGCTGGTGGGAGGTTGGAGAGTTCAGAGCCTGCGCTCCAGGCCCGGTTCTGCAGAGTGAGACAGTCTGCACAGGGTTTGCGTTTGGGGCCTGCTGCTGCTGCCATCCCTTTGTGCCTTCATCAGCTCCTCTGCATTGCCCAAGAAGGTGAGTGCAGTTCCTCTGATGCGGGCAGATCCAGGTTTTTGATAAGTGTGTGATGGTTAGTTGTATTTAGATGGTGGGAGCACCCGACGTGTGGTCAGCATTCCACAGACACAGCGAGACAGTCCCTGCCTCAAAGAGTAGCATAGAGGCTAAAGTAAAATGATGGTCACTATTGCCTAGTCTTCTGAGCCAACAGGTCAGATCTAGACCAGGCAGCCACTAGCCTGGAGCCTCCCAGCATGTATGTATGTCACCGCCATGCTCAAACCTCAGAGCCTCTCACTCTTGTGCCTGAGTGCTCACTGGGAGCGGGGGCAGCTTTCGGAGGTTCTTCATTAGGTCACTGGCCTCAGAAGTTGGACTCTCCCCTCCCCCACCTCTGTACACAACTGTTCCTCATTTACATAAATTATCTCTATTCAATTATCTGTCCAGATGTCTGAATTGTGCCACCAATGATCTGTGAATGAATTAAAAATGGAATATAATTTAATAATAACTGATTAGAAGGAGATTAGTTATATAAAAAGGAAAAACCAAGAGATAGCTAGTTGCCCTTAATCCGAGCCAATCCACAGTAATTATAGAAAACAGCCTCTCTCTCTCCCCTCCCATCTCTTTCTCCCTCCCTCCCTTTCACCCCTCCATGTTCTCTCATTCTTCTTTTCCCTTTTCTGTCTGCCTTTTCTTTCCTCTCTCTTTTTCTTTGTTTCTTTTTTATTTTTTTTTGTCTCTATCCCTCCTGTATCTTCTCTCCACTTTCTCTCCCTGATTATACAGACCTACATCAACAGATTTAAAGCCCCTTTGGCTAAGTATACACCCATGTAACTGTGGATATTCTGGCAGGAGCCAGCCAACAAGAGCTTTCAGCTGCTCTGATGTCTCTCTTTCAAGCCCTTTTGACAATGTCTCTTCATCCCTTTCAATTTTCTGTTAAATAACTTTGGAATTTCACCCCTCTTTCTTTGCTTTCAAGCCAAACTCTTTTAGTATTTCCCTGTCTGATTCCTTTGGAGTAATTTAGAGAATGTCTACATTGTATTGAATTTAGGACAATATAAATTATATAAGGCCTGGGTGTCCTCTCACTTGCACCAGTGGGAATCTGGAAGAGCTCCATAGAAATCACTGGAGTTACAGTTCTGTTGGACTGGTGTAAATGGAGACTCATCCCATACTGTTTTCAGAATACTGTCATTGGTTTACTTCCCTCTACTGTTTCTGCCTCTCCCAATCAGACAGACACAGTGTTCTAGAGATGCTGTGAAAGAAAGGGCCTAGAATCTGACTACTTACCTACTGTAGACCTAATATTGACCAAATCACCCTGGTATTTGAACACCTACTCAGCCCCCTCACTACTATATCTTCCCTCTTCTAACAGAGCAAGTTTTCTCACAGATCTATCTGTGCCAGCTGAGGCACTGGGTATCAGCCTCTATCAGATGTGATTTGCAGTGGTGCGAGGCTGTGCAATCAGGATTCTCTTAAGTCTGACTTTTACTTCTTCTGTAACTTATAACGAGGAAAAGATCACAGGCTGAAAATGTGGGCAATTAGTATTAGGTGGAGTAGATTTTTTCCCCCTCCTGTTCACGTCAAGTATTTTGATTTTGAAGCTACTCATTAAAAGTTCTCTTTTGCATACGTGAGAAAATATCATGTTTTTCCCAGTCCCTACTTCCAAATGGAAAGGTTTGCACAGGTATTAACGAGGTGTATGGATACTGCTATAGAGAAACACTTGCATAGTTTAAAAAAGAAAAGTTGAAAACGATATATTAACTGTACCTATTTACTCTACCCAACATCATGGAATGTGACATTTCAAACTCTCCTTGTCCTCACTCTGGCATTGAGACCTCTTCCTGCCACCTGGCTGGTGCACAGAACGCTTTCACCTCCTGTAACCATTGCAGCACAGAAAATTTCATGCACTGACTGGTCCCCATTCCCTGCTCCTCACTCTAGGCTGACAAGAAAAATGAAATCCATAGTCCACATTCCCTCCCAGCTGACAGAGTCCATGTGAAGCTTCTCAGTTCCTCAAGGACAGTTACAGGACTTAGAAGCTCAGCTGACCCAGTCCATCCAGTGCTTCTAAGACCAGTTATGGTCCATGCTTGACTTTCAAGCTTGACATGCACTAAGGTCTTCAGGTACACCGTTGACATCAATGGGAATAGCAGCAGGCCCTGTTGCAGCTGACAGAGTGTGTAGACCCAGGACCTTGGACTTACTTTTGGATGGGAAGGTTAATGTTATATGAATGGGAGGGTGGGGATGGGTGCAGAACCAGTCACTGTTCAGCTCATGAAGTTTTGGGTACATATGTGGTTATGCATGGAAGTATTTTACATACAGTTATGTATCCACATAAGTCTATTTTGTATATCTAATCTAGACATTTATACTGTGCGCATTACCATGGTATATAAGCATCTTATTAACATAATTCAGCACATATAGTTTTATACACATAACACTTCATTTAATCATATAAAGAGTTATCCACAGAATATTTAAAGAGAAAGGGTTGTTAGCCGAATGATGACCAGTCCTCTCTCCTTTTTCAGATATTACTGACTTCTCCAGCTCAAATGAAGTCTGTGGTGCTGGTTCCACAATTCCTACCAAGGACAGGCTTTGATGATTTTCCAAGTTTCATCCCTACTCCTGTGCAGCTTGGAAGCACAACTTGGACTGGATCTTCCAGTGTAGACAAGAGATGTTTCAGAGTAACAGCCGTGTTAGTCTGTATTCGCAAAAAGAAAAGGAGTACTTGTGGCACCTTAGAGACTAACCAATTTATTTGAGCATGAGCTTTCGTGAGCTACAGCTCACTTCATCGGATGCATACCGTGGAAACTGCAGCAGACTTTATATATACACAGAGAATATGAAACAATACCTCCTCCCACCCCACTGTCCTGCTGGTAATAGCTTATCTAAAGTGATCATCAGGTTAGGCCATTTCCAGCACAAATCCAGGTTTTCTCACCCTCCACCCCCCCACACAAATTCACTCTCCTGCTGGTGATAGCCCATCCAAAGTGACAACTCTTTACACATTGAAAACCTGGATTTGTGCTTGAAATGGCCTAACCTGATGATCACTTTAGATAAGCTATTACCAGCAGGACAGTGGGGTGGGAGGAGGTATTGTTTCATATTCTCTGTGTATATATAAAGTCTGCTGCAGTTTCCACGGTATGCATCCGATGAAGTGAGCTGTAGCTCACGAAAGCTCATGCTCAAATAAATTGGTTAGTCTCTAAGGTGCCACAAGTACTCCTTTTCTTTTTGTAGACAAGAGAGTTATTTTTCAGTGGGTGGAGAACTTGGATTCTTCAAAATATACAGTTTTGTTGGTGCAGTCCAGAGTTTGTAGAAGTCAGTGTTGATCTTGTGAGTCCCATAGGAGCCTCATGTATGCTCTTAATGTACTTTGGTTGGTTTTAAAGAAATATAAACAAGGACATTCCCAGACAAAAAGCTTTTGGTTAAAGTCATAGCTGCTCCAGTGACCAACAAACATTTGAGAAAAAAATAAATGCCAAGAATACTAGCTAAAAAAAGAAAAAACCTCAAACCATTTTAAAAGCATGGAAATTATCTTAATTTATTGTGTACATAAAATTTTGACTATGCTACCATTCATACATTTTTTAACAAAAATGTAAATGTGAAAATTAACAGTGTTGTTCCAGTAACAACCTTAAGTCAGGACCAATTTTCTTTTCTCTTTTCCCCTTGAATTGTGTACTATAGACTTTGATCCCGTAAACACGTATGCATCTTTATTCACATGAGTAATATCACATAAATGTTTGCAGAATCAGGGCAATAGTTGTTCAGTGTTTTGTCTAATAACTATGGAATGGGATGTCAGTTGTAAAAGGACCATGAATAATCTGGTTGAAGATATAATTTCAGAATATATATCTTCATTACATGTCATTATGTACAAAGCAATGTTCTTCGTATTATCTATACATTGTTGCCAACACTCATGATTTTCATGAGTCTCATAGTATTTATTGTTTTCTTTAAGACCCAGCTCCTGGAGTCAAGTGATTATATGAGATTCTAAACTCTCATTTTAAAAGAATACATTTCTGTCCTCATGGTTGCAGAGAAAAGCTTGAAAATGTGACCTGAATGCAGCCTAAAGGCTTAGAAACCAAAGGTAATTAAAAAGATCTCTCCCTCTGAACATATATCATGATTTTGGGCGACCTGTCTCACGATTTTTTTGAATGCTTGGGGTTTGCAATACTGCTGTCTGTAAAATTTGATAATTAAAATGTGAGTATTCTGCAGCTAGAAGATAGACTTTGAAGGGTCTTATTTACATAGGGATAGGTTGTGATACACATGGGGTTCCATTGGGTTATTATTAACTATGAGTAAGGTGGTGCAATGTGGCCCATCGATGGATGCAAGACAAGTTATAGTTTCTGAAGCTATTTTAATGCTGTATGTGTTGAAACAAATGGTTTGATCTTTTTTTTTTAAACTATCACTAACACCTAAATGGAAGTACTATGTTTCTTGGTATCTATATTGGAGATTTAGATTATTAGATTGTTATTAGATTGTCTATCTAATGTTAAATTACCGATGTTTAGATCAATGTTGGTGAATGTATGAACTGTAAGTATATTCAAACCTTTATGTACATTACAATAAACTGTAAAAAATAGGGAAACAAGAGGGCATCTGCAACTTCTTGGTATTCATTTTTCTAATAGCTGTTAATTTCAGTCTGAACCTTAACTTTAAGATCTTTTTGTCTAAGAATATGCAGTAGTCAGTGCTGTGAGTTATACTTAGCTTTATCTTTGTCATTGTGAAATTTGTTAAGAGTCATGAAGAGGAAGGATAATCCTGTGGTTAGAGCAGAGAACTGTGAACCAGAAGCTCCTCGATCTAGTCCCAATTCTGCCACAGAATAATGTTATGACCTTGGCTAAGTCACTTGACAAGATCTATTTTCCATAAAACCATATTGATAGATGTTAATTATGGTACCATCTTTTAATTCTTTGCTGATTCACTCCCATATCTTCCTTTCCATGATTTTGTACAGGACTGATATCAGGTGAACTGACCTATGGTTTCTCAGGTCATTCCATTTAACCTTTTAAAGTACAAGCACAAGAATAGCTTTTCCCCAGTTCTTTAGAACTTCTCCAGTATTGCAGGATTTTTTTAAAAAATCAACATCAGTGGTTAAAACACCTCCTCAGCCAATTCCTTTAAAATTTTTGGGAGCAAGTTATCGTGTCCTGAAGATTTAAAAATGTTTAATTTTAATAGTTACTGTTTAACATCCTCCCTAAATAATAATGGAATAGAAAGTATTTCATTGTCACTATAAGATGTGAAAATGTCATCAAGCTTCTTACCAAATACAGAATTACAATATTTACTGAAAATTTCTGCCCTTTCTGCATCACTATTGACAATTTTGCAATGCCTAGATAGTAATGACCCATACCATTGATAGAATTTCTTTTGTTCCTGATATATTTTAAAATTTCCTCCTTATCCTTAACCCTACTGGCCACAGATTTTTAATACCTTTAGCTTCCCTTATCCATTGTCTTCATTTCATAACTGCTAATTTATAGTCATTGCTTTCAATTTCTCCTTTTTTATATATATTAGGATTTTTAAATTTTATTTTTATTGCCACTTTCATGTCCCTCCTTAACAGGGCACATTTTTAACTGAATAAGCCTTCTTTTGTGATTTTTAAAAATATATATATATTTGGGGTTATCTAGTAAAATATCCTCAAATGATTCTCAGTCACTGGTCACTTTAATTTTTTTCCTTTCAATTTTGTTGATGATTGTTTTCACCCATAGGAAATCATTGCTTTTAAAGCTTCCTGTGTGCCTGTGTATTAATGGTCAACACTATATTCTGTTTGCACATAACCAATATAATTAGATCAGGTAGATAGTGATCACTTGCCCCTAGGCAACCACTAATTTTTAGTTCAATGATCAGTTGTGTATGGGGAGTGGCCCTTGCTGTGGGCTCCATATGGGGGTCCCTGGTTGGAGGGTTGCCTTCGTTTGGAGTGCCCTCTGTTGGGGGAACCCTAGCTGGCACCCTCGATGGCGGATACTTCCTGGAGAGAGACGCCCTGGCTTGACGTGGGCACATGGTGTGGGCACCCTGGGGGGAGTCCTCAGGCTGCAGGTGCCCGGGTTTGGGGAGGCGCCCCGTTCTGAGGAGGGGTCCCCTGGCTCTGGGCTCCCTGCTTGGCAGCCACAGGAGCTGCAGGCTGTAATTAGCAGCATTAGAGGAAGGAAAGTTCCCTGCTCTGATCTCTGTCCTGAAGCCACAAGGTCCCCGGCTCTCCTCCTCCTTCCCTTTCCTCATTGCTCCGTTACACGCCCGGCCGCAGCCTGGGGCGGTGCCTGTTTGTATTTACCAGCAAATGATTAATTGTTGCTCTGCATTTGCGGTTAATGCTGCTAATCCGGGCGGCTCAGGCCGCGCCAGGCCCGGCTGCTGGGGGGGCGGAACCCGGGGCGACGACGCGGCGGTAATTACTCCCCAGACAAATCTGGGCAAACAGAGGAGCAGGGAAATCTCGGCCCATATTGCCGCGGCTGCAGCCCCCACCCGCGGGATAATTTGAGACTCAAATCCCAGCAAAGACCTGCTACAAATTGCTGCAAATTAAGCTGATTTTGCCCCGAATGAGGGATTTTCTGCTGCAGATCAGCCCTTCCCGGGAGCTGATGAGGTGGGGATTAGAGAAGGGACCGAAATCAAAGGGACAGGATGGGGCTGCTGGCTGGGAGGGGGGACGTGAGGGGAGGGGGGGCTGCCTAGCAGTGAAAGTCCCGGAGCATTAACACTTATTGATTTCTACTTTGCTGACATTTTATTCTATTACTAAGTTTCTGATTAGCCTAAAATCGGATCCGGTGGCAGGCAGAGCAGGAGTGCGGAGCTCAGAGGGGGAACCGGCCCCTACAAGTGGGCTTTACCTTCAGCCCTCCGCTCCTGGCACCAGTTGGTACCAGCTTGGAGGGGCTGCCCAGTAGTCACTTGGAGCTGAAGGCTTGACAGGGGAGCTGTAGCGAGGAAGGTCCCACTGGGCAGGGGCGGGGGTCTAGTCTCTGCAGAGATGCAGGTGATGTTCCAAAAAGAGCAGGAAGCTGCTTTCTAAAAGCCTAAAACTGCAGAATGCCCAAAGCTCTAGCAGAATGGATGATGGGAGCAGCTAATTTGCTTCCCTCTCCTCTCTGTCTGTCTGTCCATTCATCCCTCACTCTTCTTGTAGCTCCTCACTTCCATCTGTTCTTACAGGAATAGCAATGTATGTTGCCGGTATTTCAAATTGCACCATTAAAGATTTTATGTTGTGGATGTTAAAATTAAAAAGATGTATGTGCAGATAGTCACTATGAATTTAATCAACTTGATTTAATACTAATAGGAAACAGCAAATGGAATTCATGACTCAAAAAAAGGAAGCCACTATTTAAAAAAAAAAATACAAGTACTTTGTGCAAAGCAGGAAAAAAAAATCCCAATCTGAAGAATTTATTAGAGTCTAATCCCCCCACAACAACCGAAACCAGGGCTGCCTACCCAATAATCCCGCCTGCCATTAAAATATTAAAGATAAATCTAATCGTCTCTTTATCCAAAATAAGCGACTTTTATGTGGAGAGAAAATATCTAACCCTTGGGGAAGAGAATTACTCCTAATGCAGCAAATGGAATTCAGTTGGGAGGGCAAAACTGGGTTTAAAAGCAAATGAGATGGTAATAGAGATAAAGCCCAGTATAACAAATTAAAAACACTCATTTACACGAATTAAAATCCTTCCTAAAGGAGGATGAATGTTCCAAGTGGGAGCCCATTGGACAGCCTTGTTCCTCCTTGGCCCACAGGAATGCACGCAGCACTTCTAGACCAGAGAGAGGTCTAAGAGGTGGTGATGGGAGGGTGCAGGAAAGACTTTCTTCTGTCCCCATCTCCCCCAGGCTGGTCTAACCTGTGCCCCACAACTTCCCTCACGCTGCAAGCCAGAAACTCGTGCCTCACAAGCAACAGAAATCCACACCCCAAAATGATCGTTGCCCTCTCTGCCTGGATTTTTGGAGCCCTCAGCCTTACACACCATCCCCAACCTCAAGCTTAAGGATTCCTAACCCCACACAGTGTCCACAGCCTGGCACTTAACATTCCACACTGGGGATGACTAGCCTGTGGCATTTGAGTGTGTGTTAAGAAGAAAATATATGTTGGATTATGAATTGAACATGTGTTCCCTGAGCCATGATCCTTTTAAACAGAAGTGTTTGAGGAGCCCTGTCACTGTGGGGAGTGGACTCCACACCTCCCACTGTCACCCAGTGCTTGCCCAGCAGCCCCAGGGAATCTCTGGCGTGAGCAACAGTGCTCTGAGCAGAGGCTGTCCCTTCCCTGCCGCAGCTGCTCAGCAGCACCACTATCTGCCAGCTGCTGCATCACAGGGGAGGGGAGGAGAGAATTGCCCGGGATGCATCATTGCTTGATTCCCTGCCAGGCTGGGGGAACCTCAGGGAGAACAGGTTAGGAGCTTGGTCACCTCTGCCTGAGCCTGGGCCCTGGAAGGCATGTAGCAAAGGATGGTCACTTTTCCCACGCAGCCACCCAGGGCAGCCCAAGCCAGCAGAGAAAGAGAAGCTGAATCTGAGAACCAACAACTAGTTACAGTGCTCTTATTCCCTACGCCAGCCCAAGTTGGAGAACCTGACAGTTGCTGTAGTTTCATCAAGCTGCTGGTGGCCCCCTGCACACCATACACCAGCTGCAGGTAGCCGGAGCTCAGCATGGGATTCACTACCCCTCTCTGGCCCATGCACACAGGGCTGCAGGGAGGGAGGCATACGAGATGGCTATGCCTGCTTTAGCTCCACTGGAGGAATCCCCAGCCATGGACTTCAGAGGTTTCTGCTCCCGTTATGCCTCCTGAGCAGCACAATGGGAGTGGAACAGGACAGAGAATCTGCCCCCAAGTCCTGATTGTGGCTCCTTGACCTTTATGAAACGAGGTGCTCAGCCCGCAGGCTGAGAAGATGGGATACCCCAGCTACAACACAGGACTCCCAATGCCACACTCCAGTGCCTCCATCCACAGTGCCTCCTAATGCCACTCCATCCAGTGCCTCCATATACTAGAAAGCCCATCCCACACTTGATCTATCGTGCTGCACTCTGAACTCCACCGTCCCACACACAATCCTGACCCCACGTGCTCAACTCCTCCCCCGCAACCCTACACACTGGCTGGATTTCCCATCCCTCCCAGAATCCTCCTCCCTGCACACCGGGAGCCCCAGTGCAACGTACTATCTTCAACCTATCCCCTCCAATCCCACGTTGCCTAGAATCCCGTGTTTTATAAACAAACCTCTCTCTGCTCATGGTGAGCCTGTCCAAGTCACTCCACCAAGTCCTCAGTTCTTCCTCTCTCCCCATATACCGAAGTGACAGTTCTCAGAGCGGAGCGACTCTGATATCAAATCGTCATGAACAGGAAGCTCAGACTTTTATTATTTCACATAAAATGGAATTAAATGTTGTGAGAGGAAAAAAATTCTCATTGGTTGGCTTGATCTCTGCTCTGAGCAAAAATGTCCATCTTCAAGCAACATCAGGTATGAGGTGAAGAAAGGTATGTTCTGCTGAGTTTTGTATTCCCAAACCAGCTCCAGCCTCTCCTCCTAGTCCCTTTCACCTCCCCAGCCCACACCCCCATTGGATTCCAGTTCCATTGGGAGATTATTGGTCTCTCCAAAGGCTGGGGTAATGAGACAGCTTCTCCAGTGCAGTGTGGTTGCTTTGTGCTACTACAACATTGTCTTAGCCCAGGGAGGAGCCCCCTAGAACATGGTGGTGTAGAGGCTGTTATCCACTCCCGCTCTCCCACTGTCAACATAGCAGGGAAAAGGAGCCATGGCTGGAGGAAAGGAGGGAAAGGAGGGGTAGCCAGAACATCTCTATTTCATGCAAATCGTTAGCTACATTTTAGTCTGTTGGGGCTATTTGTAGCCAGTATAATTTAGAGCACACCTCAGGCTGCTTGAACGTAGCACAGAGGGAATGACCCTGTGAAGAAGCTGCACCAGAACTGGGGTGGGGACAATAGGGACACCCTTCAGCAGCTGGAGATCACTGAGGTGTAGGGTCAGTCACACTGGCCATGTCCCATTTCACCTAATCTTTCATGCCATTAGACAACCAAAAGATCTCGCTAAGCTGAGGGTTAAGGCTGCTTCAGGGGCATGCTCAGGAATTTGAGTGCTATTGAAGGGGCATGTTCTGTGCCCCCGCTGCTGTTCTGGGGCTGGAGGAGCATGCTCTCCTCCCCTGGCCCCTGGGGCCAGAGGAGCTGTCAGCTCCCACCACGGCCTTGGGGCCGGAGGAGTTCTGTGCCCCCCACCTATTATTGGGGGGGAGAGTGCCCCTGCTTGTCGCTCCTTGTGCACACCCCTGCCCTGCCTTGTACCAGGGCACCAGCACAAAGAAGAATGTACAGATCCAAGAACTGAACCCAATAAATGCAGATGTCGTTGCCTTACAGCCCCAGTGTCTGAGGGAGTTAAGGACCTTGAAAGCCATCAGCTGGCTGTAGATCAGCCTGTAAAGCTGGAGAGAATGCTGGTAGGTAGAAAGAAGCAGCAGCAGTGTGGGAAGCTAGCACTACTGCAATCTCACCAGGGAGTGAAATGGAGAGACAAACCAATCGGTAGTGGTACTGCTCAAAGCTCCACCCACAAACCAACTTTAGCCCATCTGAGACACTAAACCAAGATGCCATTCACAATAGGTTATGCACATCTCCAGAGTGAAGTAGTTAAGAATATTAACATTTGAATTAAAAAAAGAACAGGAGGACTTGTGGCACCTTAAAGACTAACCAATTTATTTGAGCATAAGCTTTCGTGAGCTACAGCTCACTTCATCGGATGCATACTGTGGAAACTGCAGAAGACATTATATACACAGAGACCATGAAACAATACCTCCTCCCGCCCCACTGTCCTGCTGGTAATAGCTTATCTAAAGTGATCACTCTCCTTACAATGTGTATGATAATCAAGTTGGGCCATTTCCAGCAAAAATCCAGGTTTTCTCACCCTCCGCCCCCCCCCTCCCCCCGCAAACTCACTCTCCTGCTGGTAATAGCCCATCCAAAGTGACCACTCTCTTTACAATGTGTATGATAATCAAGGTGGGCCATTTCCAGCACAAATCCAGGTTTTCTCAGCCCCTCCATCCCCCCCCCTCCAAAAACCACATACACAAACTCACTCTCCTGCTGGTAATAGCTTATCCAAAGTGACCACTCTCCTTACAATGTGTATGAAAATCAAGGTGGGCCATTTCCAGCACAAATCCAGATTGTCTCACCCCCCCCCCCACTCCCATACACACACAAACTCACTCTCCTGCTGCTAATAGCTCATCCAAACTGACCACTCTCCTTACAATGTGTATGATTATCAAGGTGGGCCATTTCCAGCATAAATCCAAGTTTAACCAGAATGTCTGGGGGGGGGGTAGGAAAAAACTAGGGGAAATAGGCTACCTTGCATAATGACTTAGCCACTCCCAGTCTCTATTTAAGCCTGAATTAATAGTATCCAATTTGCAAATGAATTCCAATTCAGCAGTTTCTCGCTGGAGTCTGGATTTGAAGTTTTTTTGTTGTAAGTTAGTGACCTTCATGTCTGTAATTGCGTGACCAGAGAGATTGAAGTGTTTTCCGACTGGTTTATGAATGTTATAATTCTTGACATCTGATTTGTGACAAATTATTCTTTTACGTAGAGACTGTCCAGTTTGACCAATGTATATGGCAGAGGGGCATTGCTGGCACATGATGGCATATATCACATTGGTGGATGTGCAGGTGAACGAGCCTCTGCTAGTGTGGCTGATGTTATTGTAGGGAGAGCGGTCACTTTGGATAAGCTATTACCAGCAGGAGAGTGAGGTTGTGTGTGTGTGTTTTGGGGGGGGGTGTGAGAAAACCTGGATTTGTGCTGGAAATGGCCCACCTTGATTTTCATACACGTTGTTAGATAAGCTATTACCAGCAGGAGAGTGGGATGGGAGGAGGTATTGTTTCATGGTCTCTGTGTATATAATGTCTTCTGCAGTTTCCACAGTATGCATCCAATGAAGTGAGCTGTAGCTCACAAAAGCTTATGCTCAAATAAATTGGTTAGTCTCTAAGGTGCCACAAGTCCTCCTTTTCTTTTTGCGGATACAGACTAACACGGCTGTTACTCTGAAACCTAACATTTGAATTGTCATCAGTAGACTTCAGTCTTAACAACCCCTGTCATGAATAGGGGCAATTCATGCCTCTCTTAGAGCTGTTGTTTCAGGCTGCCTGTAGATGCAGTCAGATATCACTGCATCATTTTACACTCTGTTTACATTTTTAAAGTTATCTTTGGAACCAGAAGAGCAAGACACTTAATTTTTTTCTTTGAACATTTAGCTTCTGGAAGTAAAGATGGCGGCCTCCAGAAAAAAATATCCAGTTCTTCAAAATGCCACACACCTGCCCTATTTCGATCCTTGAGTCTTACCTTCAACATCTGTCTTCTGAATGGTGATGTGCTAAGTAATCTTGGAGTCCTTTTTGGACTCATGGCTGCTCATTGATTGCCTAGATAGCAGCAGGAGCCAGAAATGCTTACTTTCCACTGAGGCTTCTAAGGAGCATGTGCCCTAGCCTATTGAATGCAGATTGCACCACAGTGATCTGTTTTTAACTCCTTATGTTACAATAGATGCTAACATTGTTTAGGTTTGTGAGGGAAAGACTGTGAGGAACTCCTGCCGGGCCTGACAAAGCTTGGTGAATGGGCAGTGCCATTGCAGATTGAATTCCGTGTTGGCAAATACAAGGCAGTGCAGATTGGAATGAATATTTTGAAAGTACTCGTACATATTGCTAGGTTCTATATTAACTTAAGCCATTCCTTGTGGACAGCTCAATGAAAGCCTCTGCTCAATGTGGAAAGGGAGTCAAAAAAGCAAACAGTTTGGATGTATAAAGAATTGCATAGAAAAAACTGAAAATGTTCTAATATTGCATGAATCAAAGGTACATTGTCATGCAGAATACTGTGTTCAGGTGTGGTCATCATATCTTAAAACAGCCCAGAGATGGGAAACAGGAAGGATTAAACTGAGGCTTGGACAGACTTCCCCATAAGGAGAGATTGGGACTGTTTAGAGAAGAGGTTCTAGTCAGACCTCCTGTATAATACAGGCCATAGAACTTCCCCCCCCCCCCAAAAATTCCTAGAGCAGATCTTTTAGAAAAACAGCCAATCTTGATTTAAATATTGCCAGTGCTGGAGAATCCACCACAACCTTTAGTAAATTGTTCCAATGCTTAATTACCCTCGATGTTAAAAATGTATGCTTTATTTCCAGTCTGAATGTGTCTAGCTTCAGCTTCCAGCCATTGGATGGTGCTGTACCTTTCTCTGCTACACTGAGTAACTCATTATCAAATATTTGTTCTAAATGTAGGTATTTATCGACTAATCAACTCACCTCTTAACCTTCTTTTTGTTAAGCTTAATCTATTGAGCTCTCAAAGTCTATCACTATAAGGCATGTTTTCTAATCCTTTAATCATTCTTGTGGTTCTTCTCTGAACCCTCTCCAATTTATCAGCATCTTGAATTTATCTGGAATTGTGGACACCAGAACTGGACACAGTATTCCAGTTGCACCAGTGACAAATACAGAGGTAAAATAACCTTTTTACTCCTATTCGATATTTCACTGTTTATGCATCCAAGGATTGCATTAGCGCTTTTGGCCACAGAGTTGCACTGGGAGCTCATGTTTAGCTGATTATCCACCACAACCCCCAGACTTTTTTCAGAGTCACCACTTCCCAAGATAGAGTCCCCATCCTGTAAGTATGGCCAACATTCTTTGTTCTTGGATGTACTCGTTTACATTTAGCTGTATTGAAATGCATGTTGTTTGCTTGCCCACAGCTTACCAAGCAATCCAGATCGCTCTGTAGTAGTGACCTGTCCTCTTCATTATTTACCACTCCCCCAATTTTTGTGTCATCTGCAAACATTATCAATGTTGATTTTATGTTTTGTTCCAGGTCAGTGATAAAAATATGAAATAGTGATGAGCCAGGAATCCATCCCCACGGGACCCCTGGCCACACACCTGCTTGATGATAAATCCCCATTTACATTTTGAGACCTATCAGGTAGCCAATTTTACATTTAAAATTAAATATTATCCATTTAACATCTGCCATGTTAATTTTATATTGGTCTAGTTTTTTTAATGAATAAGGGGGAATATGACAGAGGTACACAAATAATAGAGATGTTGCAGGGTATCCCAGAACATACCATGGCTTGGCACTGCAGCCTCTGCTCTCGGTTCCCCAATCCACTCATATGCATCCAGGAGTTTTAGAATAATGTTCTCTCCCTTGGAGTGCAATTTAGTCAATCCTCATGAAATAAATACTGTTCCTCCTTCCAGGCTCAAACCCTTCCTTCCTTCCTTTGGGCTTCTTGCATTTACCCTCGTTTCAGGGCTTCAGACCTTGGCTGCCCACTTCCCTCTGAGCAGGGGAGCTCTGCCAGTCCCACTCTAGCCTCTGAGTCTCTCTGGGGAGACTTTCCTCTAGGTCTCTTCCTACCCCTGGTTTCAAACTCCTTCCTGCCATAGAAGGGTCTCCTTCTTAGGACCGTGGCTCTAGTCTGTCAGGCTTCCCCACAACCCAGCATTATGCATACTCCATGGAAGGAGAATCTTCCTGTAAAATCCTCCTAACAGAGGTAAGAGCACTCCTTTTAAAAATCCTCAGCAGGTAGTCACATGACTCAGGCAGCTGAACTCATGCCCAGCTGGATCTGGTAATACTTCCAGTAAATTACCTATTCTTAAAGAGGTCATGCCTTAGAACAGGGTTGGTTGGCCCTAGTCCCCTCCTGCCTTTAAATGAGACAGACTACCCTGTTATAGAACAGAGTAGAGAGGTAATTTGAGTTCTCCTATTCACCTGTCTCAAAATGCAAGAAAAGGGGGCCAGCCAATTAAATTAAAAGACAACAAATTTAAAACATCGAATGAAGTGGTTTTTTTACACAGTGCATAATTAACCAGTGGAACTCATTGCCACAAGTTACCACTTTTGATGCCAAAAGCTAACCAGGATTCAAAAAAGGATCAGATACTAATATGGATAATGAGATCATCAACAGTTACATTAGACAGCATAAATCCTTGTAAACACTTATGCTCACATGCTTTACGATATAAGGCACCCACTAAGGGCCTGTCTACAGTGGGGAAATTTTCTAAATTATTTTACAAATGGTTCAACTGAACTGATTTTTAAACACTTTTTTTTGTAGTGTAGACCTGGCTTTAGGTGGCTTAAAGTGTCCTGGTTTGTTTTCATTCAGTTAGTTTTCAGACTACTTGAAAGTGGTTTAATAAAAATGGGCAGCCCTAGACCAACTAAAACTGTATCTATGTTAAGGTTCTAATTAGTTTTAAAATCGGATTTAAATTAACTGGTTTCAAAACAAATCAGAAAATTTCCCGAGCACAAACAGGCAGGGAAAGGCACTTCCCACATTGGCAGCATATCCTGTTACAGAGTATCTTGCACCTTCCTCTGACTCATCTGGGGTGTGGGCCTCTGTCGGAGACAAGATACTGGAGTAGATGGAGCACTGCTCTGAAGTGGGGGAGCAACTCCTTAACTCATAACAGTTAAATTGCTTTTATCTGTTTTACAGGCAACAGGGAGTAGCTAATATGAAAATGTGTATATGGGAACCAGAAACCCCCAGTGTCCAGCTCTTACCACTCAGCAGCCATGGGAAGAAAAGATGCTTCGTCTGGTGTCTAGTTCCTACTCTGAAGCACCGGAGGTGTCAGGCCCCAAGCCCTAAAGAGCCCTGCTCGTAGATCTGTTTCAGCTGTTGCCCAGTCCCTGCCACAGAGGAGACCCAGGCAGAGGAAGTATTTTACCAACAGCTGCTCACTGCCTCAGCTGAGGATGCTCCACCCAAAGAATATGGAGATGTTCTACCCCAGATGATGAGGAAAATGAAAAGCCATGGATATTTCTGTGTCTGTAACAATTACCAGGCACATGGGGAAAAGAAGACACACACGTTATGGTGAATGGTGGGGATGGAAAGGAAATTCTGGCTCCTCTGACGTCAGTGATGAAACTCCCATTGACTTCAGTGGACCCAGGATTTGACACTCTGGTTTAATGGATGTAAGTGGAAACTGATGGGATGATTTTCAATAGATAAAATAATGAGTACTACTCAGTACCTCCCTAGCGCCTTACTAAACACTAAATGTACTGACATTAAATAATATTTAAAACCCCACCAGTGAGGCGGGCAAGTACTACAATGGACTAGCAACTACTAATGGGAAACATTCTGAAAGGCATGTAAAAATGTTATATTCTATCACTCTCCTTGTATTTTGAGTATCCTACTGAATAGTTACAAAAATCAATAAAATGCTATTTAAAGAAAAAATCTATCCAATGGAACATCTCAGCTATCCTAAGACTAGCAAGAAATCTCATAAGTACGTTGTTGAAAAACATTACATATAAAGGACAACACGAGAGCCGTAGATTCAAAGATTTTAAGACCAGAAGTGACTATTTAGACTGACCACCTGTATAGCATGGGCCACACAGCCTTACCTTGTATAGCATAGGCCACACAGCCTTACCCAATAATTTCTGCATGAAGCCCATATCTTGTATGTGAGCTACAGCATATCTTTTAAAAAGAAATCCAGTCTTGATTTAAAGACTTTGGGTGATGGAGAATCACCCCATCCCTAAGTAAGTTGTTCCAGTGACCAATTATAATCACACTTAAAAATTCACACTTTTTTTCTAGTCTGACTCTGTCAAGCTTCAGTTTCTAACCACTGGATCTCAGATAACAGTATACTGTATTTGTTGATACAGCAGGTAAGTATTTATTCTGGACATCATAACCCATTATATCCTACATCCATAAGAAATGATAACCCATCACTGAATGATAATGATCACACCAAAGGTTTTATTTTGTCTTGTGTCTTTCACACAAGAAGGATCCCAAATACATCACAGAATTAAATGAGAGAAGAGTTAAAATAACAGTGCAGCGTGAGAGAGATGAAGAGTTTTAGGCAAAGTGGAAAATCTTTTTTTTCACATGATGTTTGAAAAGAGGTGGATAGTAGATGAACTGGAAAGATACAGGGAGGCCATTCCTTTGGAAGGAGCAGCAAAGGACAAGGCTCTCATGCCAAGCGAGCTGAGATTGCATGAAGTCAGAGGAGACCGGTGGCATCAGAGCAGATGAACAAGTGGAAGCGGAGGGGAGCAGAGGGAGATAGGGTCTGTGAGGCTGGCTGGAGCAAATCCACAGGAGGTTTTGTAAACAAAGAGCAGGGCAATTTTGAACCAGATGCTGAAATAAATTAGATTGAGTGGGAATTGCGTGAGGGAGGGGGTGATCTAGTCACGCTTCTTTGCAAGTGTGAGGAAGTGGTAGCAGCTCTGTGTGCACATTGGATATCTGGGACTTTGGGTATCCACAGTTAAGAAAGCTGCTTTAGTGAGAGGAGGTGAAGGCAGAGAGGGAGTCAAGGCAGTAGAGCACATGGCCAGTACTGTGGGATGGGATAAGGTGGGTTTGCTGACAGAGCCTGTGGGAGAAGAAGGCAAGTTCAGAGTTGGGTACAATGCTCAAGTTACAGAGAGAGGGGGCAAATCATAGGAATGTAGGGCTGGGACAGACTTCAAGAGGTCAACTATTCCAGCCCCCTATGTTGAGGCAGGACCAAATAAACACAGACCCTTCCAGACAGGCGTTTGTCTAACTTGTTCTTACAATCCTCCAAAGACAGGGATTCCATAACCTCCCTTGGAAGCCTATTCCAGTGCTTAACTATCCTTATAGTTAGAAAGTGTTCCCTAATATTTAACCTAAATCTCCCTTGCTGCAGATTAAGTTGACTATTACTTCTGTCTTCAGTGGACATGGAGAACAATTGATCACTGTCCCCTTTATACCAACCCTTAGCATATTTGAAGACTGTTATCAGGTCCCTTTTCAGTCTTCTTTTCTCAGGACTAAACATGACCAGTTTTTTTAACCTTTCCTCATAGGTCAGGTTTACTAAATTCTTTACCATTTTTGATGCTGTCCTCTGGACTCTCTCCAACTTGTCCACATCTTTCTTAAAGTGTGGTGACCATAACTGGACATGGCACTCCAGCTGAGGACCCCCAGTGCTGAGTCGAGGGGAACAATTACTCTTGTGTCTTACATTCAATGCTCCTGTTAATACAGCCTAGAATAATATTTGCCTTTTTCATAACTACATCACATTATTGGTTCATATGCAATTTGTGATCCCCTATAATCACCAAATCCTTTTCTGCAGTACACTGCCTAGCCAGTTATCCCTCATTTTGTAGTTGTGCATTTGATTTTTTAATTCCTAAGTGTAGTAATTTGCACTTGTCTTTATTAGATTTCATCTGGTTGATTTCAGACCAATTCTCCAATATATCAAGGTCCTTTTGAATTCTAATCATGTCCTCCAAAGTGCTTGCACCATCTCAGTTTGGTGTCATCTGCAAATTTTATAAGCATACTTTTTACTTCATTATCCAAGTCATTAATGAAAACATTGAATAAAACCAGACTCAAGACAGACCCCATGTGGAACCCCACTTGATACAGTCCTCCTAGTTTGACAGTGAACCATTGATAGCTACTCTTTGAGTACAGTTTTTCAACCTGTTGTGCACCCACTTTATAGTAGTTTCATTTAGACCACATTTCCCTAGTTTATTTATGAGAATGTCCTGTGGGATTGTGTCAAAAGCCTTACTAAAAATCAAGCTATAATCACATCTACTGTTTCCCCCAATCCCACTAGGCCAGTAATCTTGTCAAAGAAGGAAATTAGGTTGGTTTGGCATGATTTGTTCTAGACAAATCCACGTTGGCTTTTACTTATCACCCTATTATTCTCTAGGTGCTTACAAACTGATTACGTAATAATTTGTTCCAGTATATTTCCAGGTATCAAAGTTAGACTGACTGGTTTATAATTCCCCAGGTCCTCTTTAATCCCCTTTTTAAACACTGGTACTATGTGTGCCTGTCTCCAGTCCTCTGGGACTTCACAGGTCATCTGTGATTTCTCAAAAATAATTGCTAACAGTTCAGAGATTGCTTCAGCTAGTTCCTTAAGTACCCTAGGATGAATTTAATCAGGTCCCGCATAATTGAATAAAGCTAATTTATCTAAATATTCTTGTGATGGGTGGCTGCCCCTCACTGGCAGAAAAGGGGTTAAAAGCAGCCCTAGGGAGGCTGTGCGGGAGGCAGCCAATTAGAGAAGGGTCAAAGGGAGCAGCCAATCAGGGCCACGCAGGCCCATATAAAAAGGGAGCTACAGGGCAGAGGAAGGTAGTTCTTGGCTGGGAACTTGGGGAGAAAGGACTGTGTCTCTGGAAGGCTAAGAGACCTATCAGCACTCTGGACAGAGCAGTGATACCAGCAAAACTGGGGGAGTGAGAGACACTGGCTGGCTGCTGGGGTTTGTAGGCTGAGGCAAGGGCAAAGAAGATATTGGGGCCATGAGGAAATGGTCAGACAATTTGCTGCAGTAGTCACTAAGGGAAGTGGCTGAACAGTGGATTGCAGGTCCCCTGGAAGTGGGGAGCATAGTCTGTGGCACAGCTGGAGGTCTGTGTCACTGAAGAGGATGCTGTGGTCCTTGGAAAGATGTGGGTCCAAGAGCAGGAATGATGGTGGTGAGGAACCACCAGAGGAGGGTGCACTGGCAAACTGAGCTAATTCCCAAGACAGCCATCAGGAGGTGCCATAGTGGTGAGTGAACCTTGTTACAATTCTTTAACCTGTTCTTTCCCTATTCTGCTTTGTGTTCCTTCCACTTGGTTGTTATTAATTGTGTTAAACATCTGGTCACAATTAACCTTTTATGGCAAGAGTGAAACAAAATATGCATGAAACATCTCAGCCTTTTTGGTGGTGGTCATTAATAGCTCACCTTCCCTGCTAAGTAGTGGACCTACTCTTTCCTTTGTCTTTCTCCTTGCTTCTAATGTATTTATAAAACATCTTATTGCCTTTTATTTGCCTTTCTAGGTGTAACTCATTTTGTGCCTTAGCCTTTCTGATTTTATCCGTACATGCTTGAGCTATTCTTTTATACTCATCCTTAGCAATTTGTCCATGTTCCTACTTTTTGTAGGATTCCTTTTTGATTTTCAGGTCATTAAAGAGCTCCTGATGCAGTTGTATTGTCCTCTTACTATTATTCCTACCTTTTCTTCGCATCAGGATAGTTTGTGCTGTAATTGTGTCTTTGAGAAACTACCAGTTCTCCTGAATTCCTTTTCCTCTTAATTTTCTTCCCATTGGAACTTACCTAACTCTTCTCTGAGTTTGTTAAAGTTGGCTTTTTTGAATTTCACTGTCCTTTTTCTGCTGTTCTCACTCTTTCATGAAGCCATCATTTCATGATCACTTTCACCCAACTTGCTTTCCACCTTCAGATTTGCAACCAATTCCTCACTCTTAGTCAGAATCAAGTATAAAATAGCTGCATCCCTGGTTACTCTCCCTCGTTCCCCCTTTGAAATAAGAAGTTGTCCCCAGGACACTCCAAGAATTTATTGGACACTTTGTGGTTTTGTCATGTTACTTTTCCAACAGATATCTGGATAGTTGAAGTCCCCCATTGCTACCAGGTTTTGTATCTTGGATATTTCTGTTGCTTGTTGTAGAAATGCCTCATCCACCCCCTCCTCATTCTGAAATGGAAGATTTGAGTCTAGGAAACTTGAGGAGATGGAGCTAGGCCTGAGGAGATCTCTTTCCCTAAGAGAAACACTTGTGTCCTTGAGATATTCAGCTGCAGGAAGTAGAGAAGAAGCCAAATGTCCATTTGGTCAAGACAGGGTACAAGGGTGAATCACAGAAGGTGTCAAACTATGTATAGCCAAGTATCCTCAGCACAGAAATTATGGCTCAATAAAAGCCAGAGAGAAGCTGATGGAGGTACATAGAAATGTGAAGACAATCAAGAACTGAGCCTTGTGGAACTCCACTGAAGGGGTGATCTTTGCACAATATAGGTGTCACCACTAGAGATGTACAAAGAGTATGATAGAAGGGAGCCAGAGTTATCTTCCTAGTTATGGAGGCAAGGCCAGGAGACTGGGGAGTTCCCAAAGTATCTAAGGAGAAATAGAAAGGGAAGAAGAGGGGGAAAGATGGCATTATAGGCGAATAATTACAAAGCCAATGAGATGCAACTTGATGAGAGGATGTGATGAAGTATTTGGGGAAAGGCAATCAAAAGGAAAAAACAAAGCACCTCCAGTGGCTATTTGCAAGAATGCCAGTGCCCACTCAATTTCTGTATTGGCACCCCCCACACTTATTCTGTTCCCATCAATTCCTCATATCCTGAGATTGGAGAAGGGTGAGAATGAAAAATCTCTGGCCCAACTTTCAAGCAGCTTGAAACTACCAGATATTATTCTCATGGGCCAATTTAGCTACCAAGACATGTGTTTACCATCCACCTCCATATCCCAGGGACTTTGTTGGGCTAGATGAGCTCCTTTGTTTTTACAATGACCCCACTTGTGTCAGCAATGGGCTTTGAACCCAAGACCTTCAGTATTCACAGCGTTGGCACCTATTACTTAGGCTAAAGGAGTAAATTTGTTAATATAGCAACTGTCGGAGACCAAGCACTTGAGGGGGATAAAGACCCACTGTCAACCAGTGTGGGCTACATTTGGAATCTTCAAAATTATACTAAAAATGCCAAGTCAATAATTACTTTTGCTTGTTTGCCAGAGTTTTTGGACATTGTTGCATCTGTGGGCTTTACCTATGCTGTGAGTGGATCTCTTCTGAGATTTGGGTCTGGAAAGGTATGTAATGGGGACTATCGGTCCTTGAGGCCCTCTTGGGGCAGCACCAAAACCTTCACTCACCCCTTCCCACTGGCATCCCTGGCAAGAGGCTCAGCTGAGCCAACTCATGGCTTGACATTTTGGGGATTAACTTCTAGTCTAATTTCTAGTCAAATTTCAGAGGAAGCTCAGGGAACCCCCCCCCCCAGCTAGGAGCAAATTAAGTGAAGCTGAGCCTATTTAGATTGAACATCTTAAGGAAAAGTGTAACCTCAAAAGGAAGAGAGCCTGAGGGGGATTGTGATTGCTAGAAGCCAGTGATGGACAAATATGACCCTTAATGGTTTGTTCTTTTTATTCTATCTGTTTGAAGGACTGGATAGACATAATGGAGCTAGAGACCTTTGTCCATGTGGATTAAGCTAGACTCCTGCAGTGACGCCTCCTCCAGAAAGGGGATTCTGTTTTCTAACCTGAGCCACAATGAATTGTCTCTGTCTCCATCTCTCTTGTTGTTCTGCCCTTGGCCCTAGAACAGGTGTCCGGTAACTATCTGGAGTTCATGGTCACATGACTGGCTGGTGCAGTTGGAGGTCAAAGCAACCCAAATACAATCCAGTGTTGCAACCAGAAAAAGGGTGTGCGTGTGTGTTTTTTTGTCTCTAGAGGCTTCTGTATCTGACACAATTCCAGGAGAGCCTGAGAATAAGCTAATCCATCAGGATGGGATCTTGAAAGCTTAGTGGAGACCTCTGGTAACTGGCTGTCCTCAGCCACTGAATTCTTGCCAGTTAAAGATACAATCTTGCTGGGTCTTCCCATGGCTAACAGTTTAATTCAGGGAAATGAAATGACAGGGAAGGAGCCTTGCATGCTCAGAAAGCCCAGTTGCCTCTGGCTTAGCAGAGGGTTAGAGCACAGGCAAACCTCTGATTTGTTATAGACTTAGCAAAGAATTCTCCATTGGAGACGTTCAGAGTGGTGAAGTCTGGTGCACATGCAATGGTTCTCCTACCCCATTATTACATTTTAATTTGTATTGAAGTCAAAATGGTTTTCCATCTCTTTGTCCTGCATGCCTCTTTCTACAACCTTTCAGAAAATAGCATATTTGTTAGGACCTACTGACAATGGATCTGTAAGCTGAGCGGTTACCCTGTTGGCACAGTCAGCTGCTAAAATAAGGAAAAGGCAAGTGGCACTGGGATCACATATGGATAATGGTGGATGTCTCTTTAATTTCTATTTATAATCTAACATTTTATAATTTTGGATTTAGTTTTAAATTGTGTAGAAATACTTTTTGGTTTTTTTACACGTTGGCCCAAGGCTAAATTGCTATTAATAAACTAGACTTGGACACACTCTTCCCTGAAGGCTCAGTGTTTAAATGATGTGAACAACTTCCATCTTCACTGAGAAATTAGTTGCATTACAGTCAGCTGTGGGTTGTTTCGGAAGGGGGACTGAAGATTGCATGCCCCAAACCTTGGCAATGTTGCCTTGAGGGGTCATAGAAAGACGTCTGAACACACTGAATCTGTGCAGCACTGCTTAACAGCCATTGCCTGCAGGGTTTCTCTAGATTCTCTACCTGCAGATAGAAGCTATTCTCCCTTGGTAGAACCCTTAAGGAAGGTTAAAGGTGCAAATGCCCCTTGTCCTCTCCTAGGGTACAGCTATACCTGCTGACTCAGGAAGGTGCAAAGTTCTCCACCTGCACCAGCATCTCTTATGTTAGGAGTATGGTTTCAAATGCATCTTAGCTAAGGGTGAGTTCCTCCCCCAGGACAGGCTCCTAAGGGTGCTTAGATCCCACTCCATTTTCATGGGATTTGTCTATGGTCAGTACCTCCTTTTTTGGAGGAGAGCATGAGCCCAGCAGAAGCATGCCAAAGGCTTGACCTCTGCTAAGACACCAGCGGTTGACACTCTGGATCTAACTAACCTGTGTTGGGGAAGGTTGTGGCTGAGTTGCTTAAATGTGCATCTTCTAGTGACTTTCTCTGATGGGCCTCAGTAGGTTGCAGCCAGTGCAGGAAACAGTTGAAGACACTCTTGAGCACAGACATTGGAGGTGCTTCAAGGCCTGTTAAAATATAAATCTTTGAATGACATAGGACTAGTCTAGCTGAATGGCTGTTGAGTTGATTTATATCCTATCTTAGTTCAGATGTTTGGGGTTGAAGCTGCTGGCAATCCTATGGCATAGTCCCAAGAAGGCAGAGTAGAACACCCCTTGGGGCCCATGACTCTGGACTGTTGTCCCCTGGATATATGCCAGGGTAGAGATGTGGCCTCCTAGGTGAGACACAGGAAGATTTAGCATCTCTATTTGTTCTATCTCATGTGTTTGTGGGGAGGGATGAGGCATATTGTAATCTTCTGGTCTTGTGTCTGGGTTGTGGAGGGAGCCCCTAACTTTTGGCTTAAATGGGCTCTTGCTTGTTGAGAAATTGCATTCAGTTCTATTTTCTTAAACATACAGAAGTCTTTGTGCTTGGGGGAGGCGGGCAGGAGGGGAGGTATCCTATAAATGGAATGCAATCACTGAAGATGTTCCTCCATTGAGGACCACTCTAAAGCCTAGTAATTGGAATTCCTCCATGTGCAAGAGAAGCTATTCTTCCCATTTCAGCCCAAAGTTGATAGCCATTTTCCTATTATCAAATGATGTGACTAATAAGATGAAGAATGGCAGGAGGAGCTAAGGGAGATGGGCAAATGTGGTACTACTCTTCAGGAAGAAAAGAGTGATCCTGTAGCAAAACCTTGGAGTAAATATCTGAGACCTCAGAGATATTTAACGAAAAGCTGGGCTCTACTGAGGGTAGGAAGAGAAGGGACACTGCCCACGTAGTAGTGTTGAGCCTGTGTAGGTGAGGAGAGGATAATGCCTCAGGGGGAAAGAGGCACATACTCTCTACCAGCAGTTACTACATAGCTACAACAGGTGTAGCACATGATCCTCTCAGCGCTCTTGTGAAGCGGGGTGGGGGGAGTGAGGGGAAGGACTGGGCATGGCCACACACATTCACTTCAGGGCACTAAGGCCTGCTGGTAATGCCAGAAAACCCCATCACCCTGTGCACTCTGAGGCCTGGCTTTTTACAACCAATTAGCTGCCTTGCTGGGAGTTCCCTTGGTGTAGAGGACTCTACAGCTCTATGCTGTCTGCTCCTGGTCCCTCTACATGGCAAGGTGGTGTGGCCAGAGTGTTGTACTCTCTGGTGATTCTTAGCCAGCAGACTGATCCCTAGGTGACTATGACTCCCGGTGTAACATTAAGGTTCTGCCTCAGAGCTCCACCAGGGAGGGGAGCCAAGATATACCAAGGACCAAGCAAACTCCAAGACTGGGGAACAGAAGTGTGCCACTTGGAAGCCCTCAGGAGCTGACCCTGAGAGCTCAGGCTGTCACATTATAACTGCCTTCTCTGTGGGAGTGTTGGGTAGGGACAGGGGCTTTCTGTACAGTCTCCCATTCTCCCTTCTCCCCATCAGTACATTGATGGCTGGTCCAGCAGGATTTAGCCCTAAACACTGAAGTATAATGGAACTTTGAGCACTAGGGGGCCTTCTGAGGGGAAGGAGGGAAAGCATTATAAAGAGCTATTGCTGGCAGGCAATTGACCTCACTTTTCTTATCTAAGTATAACAAAATAGACTAGCCTTTGCCTCAAGGATGGAAACAGTTGCTCCCCACTTCACAAGGAATCCTGCTGCTCTTAAGTCATAGCAATTTCAAACTTTAAGGCCAGATTGAGTGGTGCCTCGGGGGGGGGGGGGGTGTAAAGATGGCTTTAAGCTACCTCTGTCTACTGAATTCTGGCACCCTGGCTGGCCCAAGTAAGAGCAGCCCCAGGGGCTGCTTTAATTTAGGCCAGTATTAAACAAGCTATAGGCTGCTCTGCTGGCTTGGAATAGCCAGTGTTGGCCACATTCCTCGCCATGCCTTTGGCTGGCTCTTACTTTGTCTCCATTTGCTGTTTTTACCATCTCATGCCACTGGGGCCATGTAAAAGAGGTGGACAGTAAGGTGCCCAATTCTCTTCATGTCCCAATCTTCAAATACAGCTCCCTCTTGGAGATGTTTGGACTTCCTTTCTGCTTCCCACAAAACTACCTTCACTTCTCCCCATCTCTCAAGTGCTGTTTCTCTTTAGTAAAAGTACTGGATAGTTTTGTTTTCTTACACCTTCAAGCTGGGATGCAATTAACTCAAAATCAGGTGTGATCAAATTTGATCTTGAAATGTGTCTTCCTTCTGTTCTCTAGAATGTTGTATTGCAAAGCAGAATGGCCTGTGCTGACTGGGACTCACTAAAACATTTGTACTGTGACCCATAATCTGTGTGGAAGAGAGTACAAAGGAACCTAGCAGGCTACTCCACCCTGTCCCTTCTAGTTCAGTGCAATTGGAATCCCATCAAGTCCCCTTGGAAGGATTCCTGGGGGGGGGGGGGGGGGAAGCAGAACAGGGTACCAAGTTTCACCTCTGAGCCATTCCACCCAATAACTGCCGAGGCAGTTTTCTATTGTGGCTGGAAATCACCCCACATCCTATAGGTGCTACTGCAACTGTTGACACTTGAGGGGTCATAATAATATTTGATGGGCACAAACTTCAAGAAGGAGGGGATCGTCAGGATGACAAACAGGTTATACCTAAAAGGCATGGGATGAAGTGTAGGCTTGAGAATTAAGCCATCTTTTCTGAAATTGAAGCCCAAGCACCAAGGAGGTGCTTTGCCTGCTGCCCAGGCTCTGTCCCTGTGGAGCCCCAGGCTTAGAAGTTGGGTGGGTCATCCTCTGTCTGCACTTCTTACCCGCCTCTTTGGGTCTGGGTGGGGAGGTGCTATCTGAGCAATGAGTAGTCTGTATCTCCTGTGCTCTCAGCTGTACCGTGTGTCCCTTGACCTAACTCATTTCAGTCCCTACCTTACCTCTGTTCCATACAAGTTGGATAGCACCTCACTCTTGTTGTTTAAACTATTTACCTCAGAAATAATCATGCAACTAAGAAGGCTAATTATGCTGGGAGGAATCCCGCAGCCTCTTCAGCTTCCCCCATCACTACCACTTTGTGTGTCTCTTCCCTTGGGGGTGTGACACACACAACCCTCCTGCTTGGGCCTTGGCAGGCTCAGAGATGTGCTCGGGCATTTCAACTTCTGCTCACTCTGATGCCTTCTTAAAGCACTCCCAACCCACCACAACCCTTCTCTCCCCTCCGCCCACCTTCTAGCCTGGCAGCCTCCCCACAGCACAACTTCACTGTGGGCTCAGCAATGCCCCTGCCCCGGGGGTTGTGTGAGGGGCTGCCCCCACATTGCTCCTCGGTCCGCTTCTGCCCTCTGATCGTTCCCCCACCCCGCAACAAAGGCGCTAGCAGTGGCTGGGGGGCTTTCCCTTCGCTTATTTAAAACACCAGCTCCGAAGCCTGCACTTGGCAAATGCCCACAGCCTGCTGGCCCTGGCCTTGCCTTGCCTTCCCCCTCCTGCTGTTGCCTTCTGCACCCACCTGTCAGACCTTGTCCCCGTTCAGACCCCACGTTCTGGGGGCCAGCAGCTGGCTGGGGTCGCTGGGCACCCGCGCTGTCATCAGTAATAACACCTGGCCCAGCTGATCGGCAGGGCCCCTCTCCGGGCTCCCCCCAGACACTGCCCCGATCTCCCCGCTCTGCCCTGCCAGGGTCCCTCCGTCCCAGGCGGCCCCCAGGTCCTTGCTGCCTCCACAGGGTTCCCCCATCTCCCGGGCTCCCCCCGGACCTCGTGTCCCAGGCCGCCTCCCCCTGGCCCCTCCGCTGCCTGTGCTGGAGCCTGCTGGCTTTTTGGAATTCCTAATCGCGGCTGGCCCCTGTGATTGGCTGCTCGGCTCTGACCCCACTTGGGCTCCAGGCTGGGCGGATAAAAGGGGCCTGAGCCGGGGGCTCCCGAGCATTCCCGGGAGCGGGCACTAGGGACCGGCCGGCCGCAGCATGACGGGCAAAGCGGGGGACGCGCTCGCCCACAGCCTGCCCAGCAAACCCAAACCCGACAGCGCGGCCAGTGCGCCTGGGGCCGGGGCCGCCGCTGGGCCCAAGCCCAGCTCCGGGCCCACCCCGCCCAGGTGCACCGGCTTCGGCATCCAGGAGATCCTGGGGTTGAACAAGGAGCCGCCCTCGCACCCGCGGGCTGCCCTGGACTCCCTGCCCGCCGGGCACCTGCTGGCGGCCCGCTCAGTGCTCAGCCCCGCCGGGGTAGGTGGCGTGAGCATGGGGCTCCTGGGGGCAGGCAGCATCCCCAGCTTCTACACCCAGCCCACCTTCCTGGAGGTGCTGTCCGACCCCCAGAGCGTCCACCTGCAGCCCCTGGCCAGGGCCCCCGGACAGCTGGACACCAGCCAGACGGCCAGCTCAGGTAGGCTCAGGCTGCCGCCCTGGGGCTCCCCCATAGCCGGGTCCTCTCTCCCCGCGCATCGGAGGAGTTGGAGCCAGGGCGGCAGGGAAGCCCGGGCTGCCCCCCGGGGGGGCTTTATGAAAATTCGTTGGGGCGCCAGGAGGATGGGTTCACGATGGGAAACCCCCGGCCGGCGGGTGCCACAGCGGGGGGCTCGGGGGATGCGGAGCGCTGTTTCCGGGGCTTCCCGGAGCCGGAGGGGAGCGGACCCCCGGGGCGCCGGAGCCTCTAACTCGTTTGCGGGGAATTGGGTGCCTCGCCGTCCGTTTGCTAGACGGCAGGATTCGCCCGGCCGCCTTCTCCGGAGCCCAGGCCCCGGCCGGGCGCGCTTCACCCGCAGCTGCCGGGGGAAAGTTAGTAAATATCATGATAATTCCCCCCCCTCCCTCACACACACACACACCTGCCCGGCGGGGCCGCACAGCGCCGCCCGCCCGCCTGTAACGCCCGGTCCGCATAGCAAATGCCCATCGGGCCGAGGGGGCCGATCCCATCCCGCCGCCCCTCGGGCGAGTCCGAGACTGTCCCCGCCCCATGGCAGAACCGATTGTATCGAAATGCGAGTCCCGGCGCCCTGCACCAGCGGCTCCTGGGCGGGGAAGGGAGATCCCGAGCTGCCGGAACGACCCCCGGCCCGGGGGAACGAACAACCACCCGGGGCGGCGAATACAGGGAAGGAGCCGCCGGGCGGCTCCGGGATGCGCCCCGAGCCACGCCGGAAATCGGCCGGCGCCTCCCGGGTGAGCAGGGCGGATTATCCCCCGGAGCCCGAGTTACCCCTGCGGCGGGGTCCTGGGGGAGCGGGCACAGCGCGGGGATTTCCCGCCCTCTCGGGGGTTTTGTTTTAAATGCCGCCAGGAATTAAAAACCAACGAAACTGGGTGCAATCGGGGCACAGGCGCGCAAAGAACCGGCCCCTCGGAGCAAAAGGGGGCCGAGCCCCGAGACTTCCTCCGCCGCGCTCCGGGACAGGGGCTCCAGGAGGGCTCTGCCGAGTCCGGCCGACCCGGGGGCTGCCGCGGCGGGATCGCAACGAAATCCCCGCTGAACCAACGAAAAATAAAGCGAAACCCCAGGGAGATGCAAAGCAAGGGCCGTGCCAGCCCCTGGCACCCCGCGCCGGGCAGGGAGCCTCCGGCCCGGCCCGGGGAGGGGGCGCCAGCGCTGGGGGCCTCTGCGGAGCTGGGAGAGGCGAGTCCCCCAGCCCGTCCTCAGTCTGTGCCGCGTTTCTCTTCCCAGACTCCGAGGATGTTTCCTCCAGCGACAGGAAAATGTCCAAATCCTCCTTAAACCAGAGCAAGAAACGCAAGAAGAGACGGCACAGGTAGGAGAGCAGCCCGCTGCCCCCTCCCCGCCTGCTCAGCTCCCCACCGAGCGAGACCCCGCAGGGCTACCCTGGAGCCCCCCGCACCTTGTGGGCTCGCCTGCCCGTCCGCCCCCAACAGCAGAACCTGCCCCAACCTTGGCTGGTACCTTTAGGCCTCTCGGAGCCTTATTTATTATTTCTATCCCCCAGGCCCTGTCGTGCGGGGGCACTGCACAGAGGCACGGGATGGCGCAGCCCCTGCCCCAAAGATTTTCCAGCCTCGGGCCCCGGTGGTGCAGTTGGGTCTGGGCATGCAGAACCTCGCGCTCATTTGGATCCAGCTGCTGCGCCGGGGCCTGCCTTGAGACAAAATGCACTAATTCGGTGTAACAGGCGATTGAAGGGGCTAGGGAGGAAGGATGAGGGTAACGGCGGTAGGACTGCCTGGTTGCATGGATTTGCTGTACCATTGATGCGTTTCAAATAAAAGGACGTTTGATTAAAAATATAAATAAACATGAATTAATGAGATCGGCAATCCCTAGTAGCCAGCCCAGGATCCAAACTGGGTCTAACCCTACCTTCCACCTCTATTCCACTCCCCTCTTCCTCCCCCTCCTCTGTATAGGTCCACGCACCTTCACATAAGAGCTAATTCAGCCCATAGGAACAGGGGCTCAGGTCTGACAAAGGGCACAGGAGGGAGGAATCTATCTGAAGGGAACGTTCTGCTTTTTGCTCCCCAATCAAAGGAAGCAGGATTTGGGGTTTGATTATGAATCGCAAGAAAATTACCCACAGATGGCATTTGACTTCAGTTAAGATTCATCATATATTTGCTACTAGAGAGGCACTCTGTTGCAAGGGTTGCAGGGAACTGGGGACATATTTTCACATGTGGTGGTTCTGCCCAAGAATTAGATGGTTTGGGAGGAAATTAATAAAGAGATTTATCTTATGACAAAATGCTGGCTTCCTAGAGATCCCCTGACCTGTTTAGTTAATGCTCTAGTGAAGGGTCTGCATCTTAAACAGAACACAAATTGTTCTTTTTATTGTTGGCAGTGAGACTTTGTACTGCACGTTATTGGAAATAGGTGACCCTTCCACCTATACAATTATGATATAGTAAAATATGGATTGTCCTAATAGGAAAGCTTTCACACCAAGTACATAAACAAGAGAAGTGCCAAAAAGAGAGGATAAGTATTAAGAAATTTGGTCATCTTTGATAGTGGATTAGGAGGAGGGCTCCCCAGCCAGCAAGCCAGAATCTTTAGCCAGGTTCTTTGAATATTAATCTGATCCTGAATAAGTAATCTACAATATAGTATGTTAAAGTTTTATTGTAACTTCGTCATTATAAAAAGCTTGTTTGTTTATTTTGAAAAGCTACCCTGGGGGATTTATTCCCAACGGCTCTGGATCTTGGAACCTTGAAACCAGGCTACTACTTAACTCAAAAGATGCCTACAATTTTTAGGTGTGTGGGCCCCAGAGGCATCAATAGTTTTAAAATATTTCCTAAAGTGACAAGCCATTTATCCAGGGCCACTAGAAATGGGAGTAGTCGGGTTATTAAAACTGGACTCTGCAATGCAGTAGAGCAATTTTAGCATAATGTATTAGGCAAATAGCAGTTTCTATCAATCACTTATTCATTATTAATAAAGTATTGAAGATCTTCAACAAGAGGTAGAACAAGCTGCTAAGGTAGATGAGGGAAGATGACTTGTTTGGTAAGGCACTTGTGTCACACCTTTGAGATTTCGTTTCCCAGCTCTGCCATAAGACTGTGATATTTTGCCTCCCTGTGCCTCTATTACCCATCTGTAAAACGCAGCTAAAAATCACTGAGCCACATAAACATTAGACGCTACAGTGATGGCTAGAAGTACCTAGCTCGATTCTGGGATTGCCATGGCCAGCGATAGTCAGGACAAAAGGAGGTGGGATGGCCATCTATCAGGGATGGTTTAGGGATAATTAAATCAATCTTACCACAATTCAGGATGGGTGGATTAAAAGATATCCTAGTGAAAGCCTAGCCAGGATGCTGTGCAGGAAGAGACTAAATATCCCAGGATGGGTTAGATTCCCTGCTAGAGGTCCCACCCCAATCCAGGGGGATTGACTAGTGACCTATGTGACATACTTTCAAGTCAAACAATTCTATGGTTACCCCCAGAGTAAATATGGACTCATTTCCTTTGTGAACTAGATTGGGCTCAAGAATGGGTGAGATCTCAATTAGGACTGGAGTAAGGATCACAATTGGATCAGGACTAGAGATGGATCAGGATACTGGAAACAGGATTTGGATTTGTTTATAATTTTCAATTTTGCATAGTAACAAACTTTTCATGTTTAGTAATTTTTTTTTAAAATAAGAAAAGCTTAAAACTGCCAAATCTGTCTGCTGTATCTGGGCTAAGTGACAACTGGAGGAGGGATTATGTATTGTGGTAAAAAGGGCTTGGACTAATCAGATTTTTAAAAAGGGAAAATATAGGATGAATTTCAGGATATATATTCAGCCAGTGAGCTGCACTGGGCTGTGGCATCATCTCCTGATGATGGTAGACGCCCCAAACGTGAGGCCTTTAAAAACTAGAGAATGTTCAATAAGAAATAATCCTGCACTGGGTCCCGAAGAGAGAAACTGGATGAGCTAATAGGTCTTTTTTCATCCTAGTGTCCATGATTCTACAAGAGCAGGAGCAGAATCCTCCTGAACACAGAACAGATTTAGGAGTGAGTTTAAATAAAGATCTGATTGCAGACTGGGTCCCCTGCATTCACAAGCCCCTCTTGTTAATGTTGTTGATCTGGTGGAATCCTTAGGTTTACGAACGTTGAAAGGTCATTTTGAGCCTGTGTTTCTGTTTGTGGTATTGGGAAGGTGCAGGATCTTTTGAAATTCTCTAATTTTAGTGAAAGATTTAAAAAAAAAATCTTTCGGGCACTGTATCTCTGGTCCTATGGTTTGATTGTTTACTTGAAATGCAAGTCAGGTTAAAAAAACCCCACCCATTAGAATGCTGACTGCTGTATAGGCTGACCCTGCTTAGAAATTGGAGTTTCAAAGGGTTTGGATAGCCTGAGGTTCAGGGAGGATTTCTGACACCAGGGAGGTGAAGAAGGTCTTGGTACCTTACTTCCCCGTTGCTAGAATCTCTTTGCATTCCCCTAGAGTTGTGCTTTCATCTTTCTCAGCTCCCAGCTGCTGCTATTTTTTTCATCCACCCATCCCAAGCTGAGAACTGGGCATACGGATGCAAGCTGGGACAATTGACCATTCAGGGCAGTCAGGAAGGATTTCCAACGATGGGTAATGGGGTAATGCAAATCAGAGGAAGGGAGGGATCCGCTAATGGGAGATGGTTTTTTTTCTGGGTTCCTGTGTAGAAGTCGAGCAAGGGAATTGGCACTGGGTTCATGGTTGGAGGTTGCATGCATGGGGTGAGGAACTGGCTGGTGAAAGTAGTGAGGGCTGTGACAAAACTTTGGGGACTTGCTGAGGGGGAATGGTTTGTTTGTAAACCGGGAGAGACTTGGGAGAGGTGAGATGCTGAGAACAATGTCACTTCTTGTGGGTGCCTCAGTGCAATCTTCTGGAGTGTCTGTGTGGCAAACATAAAGGGGACCATAGTGCCCATAAATCAGGAAGTGGGGTCCTCTTTGAGGGGAAAAAGAGACACTTCAATGTCTTTTGGAAGGAAATAATGTCTGAGATCTAATCTAGAGATTATGGTCATCCTGTGGGGGGAGAGAAACTGGAGGAGAGGCTGCCTAGAGGAGGAAGTGGCTGAAAAGGAAGGTGACTTGTGACTGTATAAGAACACCATGTCCTGGCACTTTCTGGGCTTTCTCTCAGCCAAGGGCTTGACCTTCTGTCCATAGAAAAACAGTAAAACACAATCTACATACGTTATCCAGTTTCTGAGATTTTCCTTTCCCTGTTTCTCTGTCTCTGTGACTGTTCAGCTTTCTCTATATTCTGATCAATGAGTTTTACTCCCCTCAGGACAATCTTCACATCCTACCAACTGGAGGAGCTGGAAAAGGCCTTCAATGAGGCCCACTATCCCGATGTCTATGCCAGAGAGATGCTGGCCATGAAAACGGAACTGCCTGAAGACAGGATACAGGTAATCATACCTCTCTGGGCCCTTAGAGCAGCCTCTCATCCCTCCCTTCCCAAGCAGTGTTTGCTCTCTCCCTAAGGAGAGGACACGGCAGCTTCCAGCACAGAAATGGTCACATCACACTGAATAAAACTCCACCCCTTGTAACCAAAACCTCTAGGCAGTCATATTTTCTGTGCTTCTTTGCAAACATCTGTTTGGTGTATGTGTGTGGTATGTCTTTGTGGGTGTAGTGTTTTGTGTGTGTGGTTGCATTGTGTGCTGGTGTTAGTGTGTTTGTGTGTGTATACTATACTGTATTGTACTGGTTTTGTGTGTGTTTTTGTTCTATTAACTTCCATAGCACCTGCCACAAGGTGCCCAGGATAATGGATATATTTTACAATAGGCAGAATAGAAAAATAACCCCAAAATGAGGAGCTACTGTACTGAAAGAGTCCAAAATGGTCAAAATGACTTGGATAGCCATGCCTTGCAGCTCCCAAGGGTCTGTGTGGACGTGGTTAAAGAGGAAACTCCATAGAGACCAGGTCCTTGAACTGAGAAATCCCTGATCCCAACCCACTACAAATTGAAGCATTGACATGGGGAACAGCCAGTCTCTGTTCTCCTAGAGGCCCACAGGAGGGCTAGATCTCATTGTCTGAGGGTGCATCAGATTGCCTAGTGTAGCCCTGGATAAGATGGTATTATGAACTCTGGCATGGATGAGTTTCTAAATAAGGCATGTGCCTTCTATGTTCTCTGTCGAACTCTCAAAACAGAGACTTGTGGCTTCCCAGGAAAACCTTTGGGGCTGATTTTCCATTGCACCCCCGCCTTCTTATTTCCCTCCGGCATTATATCCCTGTTAGATGGGGATTCCCTGGATGGCACTGAACTGCCAGAACAGCTCTGTGTGTGTCTATGCCTAGCACAGCCTTTGGCGTAGGGCATGTCAGGGTGGGGAGGGAGGGGGCATGGTTGGAGAATGCTGTTCTCTGGCTATTCTGGGCTGGCAGATGGCCCATAGGGGGCGTTGAGGCCAAAACAGAAGCTAGAGAATCCTTTTGACTGCTGCAACTGTCCGAGGCAGTGTAGGACCCTGACAGCCTGGGAATGTGGGGATCAAAAAGGTAGCTTAAAGCCACCTCTGCCCCCTGCTCCTGGTTCCTGCACAAAGCGCAGGAACAGAGCAGCAAAGTATGGAGCCCTTTGGCTTCACTGCATGTGCTGATACAGAGTGAAGCTTCTGGGCTTGCAGGGTTGAAACTTGGCCTTATTCCCCTGCATACCTGTGGCAGGTGCTTCTCTAGCTGATGCAGCTCGGTTTCTCTGAAGGGCTTGGCCTGGGTTCCAGTTTGTGCCACACTAAACTGCACGTTTTCTTACTGTCCCCACTCATTCCTTCAATTGCCCCCCTTACTCAGATCTGCTCTTTCAGTCTGTGCCTCTTTCAATGCCTCTTCCCTGCACCCAGGGGATCAACACATCATTATCCAGCTATTTCTTCAGCACTGGTGGACGGCCTGTTCCATGGGCTCACAAGAACCTTAGAGAACTCTTAAGGATATAGTGCTGATGCTGTAAATTACTGAGGTATATACTGGGAGGTGGCGGAGCGGGGAGTGACGGGAGAGGGAGGAATGGAGAGTTTCCCAAACCCAAACAGCTTCATTTTTTTTCTTTGCAACACAAATCTTCCCCCACCAAACGCTAATCAAACATACCATGTTGATAAAACCAGGTCCCAATCCTTCTATTGTGCTGGCATGACTCCTGGTGACCTCACCACTGGTATCCTAAGCACTGATTTCCAGCAGGCCTGAGATATAAATAATTGGCTCCTTACCTGAAATAGGAATGGCTAGAATAAGGTCTCTTATTCCTTGTATTCCACGTTGGGATTTCACTGTGATGGGTAGGTCTTGATGCTTCTATCAAGAAAGAATTAGATGGAGAGCCAGTTAGATACCTCTGGCTTTCTGGGATGTCATCTCTCTGTGAATCAGGGTGTAAGGCCTGTGGGGAGGTAAACATTGCTTGCATTCATCATCTGGAGCTAGATTAGAAAGTCCATTCTTTGATTTCCCACAGATAGGCCTTTACCCTTTGTCTGTCTGGGAAGGAACCTTCGCCATGGACAAAACCAGACTATTGAAATGTAGAGACACCATTTACAAATCATGTCAGGCTGGGATTGACCAATATCTTCACGTGCTGCAGGTCAAGGTTGCGTGTGTAATGTCAATATCTGGGTCACTTTTGTGGTGATGTGAGCCAATGTTTTTGTCTGTCTAATGTAGTAGCTGAATAGCGCTTGACAATTTTCTTTCACCGAATTGCTATTTATATTTTACTCTGTCACTAGCCAGTGAGAAACTGTTTGGCAACTTCTGTGCCGCAACTTGTCATTGTTGTGATCTGCCTACTCAACTGGATCTGGGCTAGACCCATCTAAGTGGGAGCTATAGATGGGCATAATAAGCATCAGCACCTGTATCACAGGGGAAGTGGTCGTCAGTGAAACTGGGATGGTGTGGGAAACAGCAGCTTTTCACGGCACTATTATGTGGGGAACGTGAGCATCTCATGCCGGGACAGAGATCACAGAATCACATAAGAGACTTCTGAGAGATACTGAAGGAAAAGAGCAAGCTGTCTCCAAGCCGCCAGTACAGGATTGCTCCTTATTGTATATTTTCTAGTGTTTCCCTGGCTGCTGTTTTGTGTTGTCAGCCTCCCCACATATCGGGAAGATGATGCTAATGCTTGAAAGTGCTCCTTGATATTTAACCTCAATATCACCTTTTTAAACTTTCCAGTTACCCTCCTTTGTACCAGCCTGAATGATCTCTCTCTCTCTCTCTCACCAGCCTTTGATTTACACCCTTTAAATAGTGGTAGACTGTTAACCTGTTCTCCTCTCCCCTCCAACCTCAACTCTCCAACCTTTCATCATTGCTTATCCAAGCTATAATATCTTTTTTTAAATCATCCCTCATAAATCAATCTCTCCAACCCCTTAATCAATTGGTTGCTCTTCTCTGAACTCCCTCCAGTTTGTCAGCCTTTCTAGTAACAGGGGATCAAGAGCCTACAGGAATATACCAAATGAGTTTACACCAGTGCTGTATAGTGAGGGACAGCTATCTTCCCGAGTCTTTCTGCACATCTCTCTCCAAACTAGTGTTGGCCTGGTTTTGATTCCACATCACATTGCAAACTCTATCTGTCTAGTGGCTGTCCGCTACTGCTCCAAAGTCTCCTTTGGACATTCCTGCTTCCCAGGTTTCCCTCTTCCATTCAGTATTTTTGGTTTCAAATTATTTTTCCACTTAACATATTAGCTATATTTTTTCCTAAACTGAATCTCTCCTTATTCCCTGCCCATGTTTCTAATCTTTCCAGGGCCCTCTATATTTCTCTGTCCTCGTGGGATTTGCAGCTCCTCCCAATTTAGTACCATCTGTGAATTTCATTAACATGCTGTTCACTCCCTCGTCTAGATCATTAATAAAGAAGTTATATAAGACTGACTCCTAATGCCAACCCCTGCACATTCCCACTGGACCCATCTTGCATATTGCCATTCATTACTACCCTTTGTTTTCATGTATGGGTTTAGTTTTTGGAGGTCACAAGCAGAGACCAATATTAAAATACATACAGAAGTAAATGGAAAAACTGAAATAGAGTGGTGTGTAAGAACTTTTCACACAAGCAATACCTGTCGCAAAGCACCATGTGTTCTTAACAGGTATCAAATACTGAAGTTCCTGGTTTTGATACATTATAGTGGACTCAGTATAAATATTCCCAGGTGCCCAGGCAATGAGCTAATATGGATATTAATTCTTTAGGACAGCAAGTTTCCTCATTGCAAGGATTCTCCCATGCTTTTCTGAAGCAGATGCTCATAGAAGGAACATGAGGATTTCCTCACTGGGCAGCATTCAAAAGTCTCCTTTATCAAAAGGAAACTGAGGAACTAGTTTTGCTAGCAGGTTCTTTCTCTCATCTCCTAGTAACTTGCATTGTGACCATTTCACAAAATATTGGGATTAATGTGTAATCCCATCACACATGTTTGAAAGAGCCGACCGCAGAATTGAAGTGACCTTTATCAAAATAAATTGAGGCCACTCTGTATGGGGCTAAGCAGGCTGCTACTGTGTATGCACATGTTTAGTACATACAGGGTGTCTACACTGCAGCTGGAAGCAAGACTCCCAGCATAGGCAGGTAGATTTGCACTATCAGGGCTTCAGCTAGTGCACTGAATGTAGCAGTGTGGACGTTCTAGCTCAGGGTCTCGAGCCCACCTGATCTCCTGGGCTGCAAAGCCCAAGCTCCAGCCTGAGCCAGAATGTCCACACTGCTATTTTTAGCACACTAGCTTGAGCCCCTCTCGTGCAAGTCTGTCTACCCAGGCTGGGAGACTCTACTCCCAGCAATGGTAACGTAAGAGATGCATTAAGAATCTGGCCTCTTCCACAAAATATAATCACTCTGTCTGCAGGAATCTAATATCCAGCTCAACCTATATACTACTTAAGAGGGCAGAACCTGGTCTCTTAGATGTATTGTGTGGATTTTAGATACATTTAAATTCTGGTTATCTAAAATGTTATATTTTCCAAGCTTGGTAAGCCTCTTGCATTCAAAGTGCTATTGCCCTGTAAAAGTCCAAGTATGGGATTATTGAAATAATGATATATAGGTGTAATTACACTGTTGCTTACTGATCAGAGGAATATATCTGACCAGTCATATAAAGAAATTGAGTACATCTAGTAAGGCCATGTCTGTCTTTTTTTTTTTTTTGGATGGAGAGTAGGATAATCTTCTAGGGGAAATGATCAATTATTACAGAGGGGAGAAGGGAATGGAAAGTATTTAAGAATTCTGGCAACTCTAGTCAGTATAACCTTTGTATGGTGAGTAAACAATGTAATTATATGTGAGCAGGTAAAAATTAGACTGTGTAGGAAAAGAGATATTCAAATGGGGTATCTAGGATTTGTGGTTCCATAGGGATCCAGTGCTGTTTGGAAGGGCATAGGCAGTATATGCACCATTCTGGTAATGGATCCAACAGTGCTGCTAAACAGTTAAGTTGTGAAACTCCAAACCACCGATGGACTTTTTTTTTGGATACAGAATTATAAAGATTTTTTTATCTGTCAAAATACGTTTTAATATCACCCTGCAGTTGTTAAAGACGTTTAACTGAGATTGGGCCTGGAAGAATTGGGAGAAAGTAATTAATCGCAGGGGGCTGGAGACGGGAGTTCATACTAATAGTGTTTATTCAGGAAAATAGAGGTTAAGTATATTCTAGTTATGCAAGACTGTTTTCTAAAGTGCAGGACTAAAGGAGGATAATTCAACTTGAAAAGGTCTAAAGAATCTTTGGCTACATGGACTCCAGTACCTAATTCTAATGTTCCAATGTCTAACTGAGTTGGAGCCCATGAGAATGGGCCACAGGGGACTCTTAGGAGGTGAAACACAGAACCTGGGAGGTGATTGTTATCCCTGATTTTTTCCCCCCCTGGAAATACAGTTGCTGGAATGAATCCTTTTCAGCTAGGGGAGCCATAATAAAAGAAAACGACAGTGAGAGCACATTTAATTTCTTGAAGGCCAAGTTTTTGGACTCATAACTATCGTTAAAGATCATGGCTGTTGAGGTCTGGTACAATTACCTTACCAAAGTAAGGAACTTTGGCCCAGATCTTATCACTCAAGGCTAGAAATGAGGACTGACCACTCAATGCAATCAATGGCCTTTCTGGAAACTAGGGATGGAATTTATTCAGAAATATGCTACCTTAAGGAATATTAATATTATGACATCATCTCTTGCCTGTGTAAGTACCATGTGATTGGTAAAGACCAGACCAGGGAGAAATTCTTCCTGCTTCCTAAAACTTGGATGATTTTATGCCCTTATTGAAGGATAAAATAGGCCAATCTAAGGCACAAACAAATGCAGGTCATGGCTGCACACACAGTTGAAGGTAAACTGCCAGGGCATATGGAGCAGTTTCAGGTATCAGTTAATTGGGAACCAGCATTTTTGTTAAAGAATTGTTTAAAATCAATAGTCTGTTCATCAGGGCTGGGGCCTTTGCCATGAGGTACTTTAGAAATAGCCTGTTTATCTCCTCAACAGATATATCATCTTCCAATAACTCATGGGGCACATCTGGGCAGTGAAATCTCAGATAAGTGTTTGTTAATTTCCTCTCTGTTTTTAGAAGTGTACAGGTGAGATAAAAGTAAGCAGACATATGGATTAGTAACCATATTATTTTGGGTATTTCTTGGGGCACTTGGTGTTTCTCAGCACTTGTGTTCTAATTGGTATGTGAGGAGTTCTCTGCTTTACCACTTCTTCAGTAAAATGCAGTGGCAGAAATGTGCTAGTTGCTTTATGAGCACATAGGAAGATGTGAACCCTGCCCCAAAGAGTTGAGTTAAAACCAGCTGGATTGTGGGGAGGCGAAGGTGATATAGTAGGCAAGAAAAACATGGGGTGTCTGGAATACCTCCTCTTAGTGCCATTCTATTTTTCACTTCTGTTATGTAAACTATCCCTGGCTATCATCTAGCCACTAATAGCTGGTTAGTTTCTTGTAGGCATTGCCGTGGAAGTGAGTCTTGGGAAGGAATTAAATGAGAAGCTGGACCTGCTCGAATGCCATTCCATGTGCTAACAAAAGCATGGGCATGGGCAGCTAAAACGAATTAATATTTTGCAACTCTCTGTTCTCAAGGGCTTTATTAAACTGCAGATGCATTCAATCCACTGACTTCCTTCAGCCACAAATTAATGTTTGGAACTCATTTTTTGTGTGTGTTTTTTACACCTCATGTTGCTTCTTGTTGTTTGTGGCTCTACCTACTAGATGTTAAGGGCCAACTCAAAGTAGGAGGCAACACATTCATGCTGCCCAAGGAGCAGGGAATGAACTGTGAGTCAGGAGTGACTGTTCCTCCCCCATCTCTCCTTGTGCTGAAGAAATAAGTTACTGAGCCCCTTGTTGGGGAGTGGCTTACTCCCACCCACTTTCCTGCAACAGGGAACATTGGGTGCCTAGCTCTTGCTTTCCCCACCACAGTGGGGACCATGGTCTAGGAAAGAGAGTGAGGGAGGTCTCTGCATGGTTGAGTACAGCTGTGACAGTCGAGACATTCAATATTTGTTCCATTATTTTCCTAGAGATAGAAGTTAGGGGTAAAATTTTCAAATCGCCTCAGTCTTGATTTCAGCAATGTCTTTGAAAATGGGACCAAGGTGCTCTTGAAAATTTTACTCTAAATCTCTATGCTAATAACTGTCATGCTCACTCCTGCCTCTGGCTGAGGAATTTACTTCTCTCTAATCCTCTGATACTTCCCCAACTTTTCATGACCTGAGTTGGGGAAAAAAAATTTGTGGATGGCCCAATATCTTCAATAGTTAATTCTGATCATGCCCTAGGGTGCATGTCAAAGGGACCAGCTGACTGGTATATGTTCAGATTTCCCCTTAGTTGCTTTATTTTTTTTAAAAAAATTCTTCCCGGATTTTGTTGAGTACAAACTTTTTAAAATGCAGTTCACTATCACAGCCATTTGAGCGTCATGGTTAATTTCACACACACCCCTCCTCATATCTTAAGGGATGAATTTTTCTATAACGCTTCTCTTTTTCCTGTTAGATCTCTAAAAGCTGTCTGATTCTTCTTTGCCAGAATTAATCCATCCTGCCTTTTGAATGCCCTCTCTTCCCCTTGTGATTGGGTGGTGTTGCAGCAGGTTCTAGGGCCTATATATAGATCTAAAAAGCATATTGTCACTCTTGTCCTGCATCCTAACCATTGGGTGCACCAAAACCAGGAGAGAAGTCCTGGTGCAGATGCAAATTACTCTTGTCCTTCCCTGACCTGAAGCCTGTATGAGCCACTGCGTGGGAGAAACTGGAGACTGAGGTGAAGAAGAAACTGCTGCAGTTATGCTCTACAGCAGTGGTAGCTTCTGAGGCCTGCTGGAGGTGGTGCGAACAGACAGGCCTCTCCTCCCTCTAATCTGAGCAGTGCTAATGCCAGAAGGGCCTTGCAAACTCCTGCAAACAGATCAAACAAAGCTGGAAGCATTAGCTTAGACCCTGCCATCTGACTTTGGGTATGAGGTGGTCTCTGCTCCCCTGCCATGCAGCCAGCCTGAGAGGGACTCTGTCGGTCCCCAGCTGGGGTGTGATGCTGTGCAGTCTGAACGTAGGCATAGCTGAAGCTGCTGGCTGCTAGCTAATAAAACTTGAAGCTTTATTAAATACCACCTCCTTGATTTGCATGTTTCTTCAAAGCCCCAGCAGGGGAGGGTAAGAGCAGCATAACTGGTTTTGTTGGCTCCCTCTTCATGCCGGTGTGCGGCGCATCAAACACAAACTCACAGGTGAAGTTTTGTGATAAGGAGCATGACCTCATGGGGGAAAGTGTCTTTCCTGTGACCCAGAAGTGACTGCCTGCTCTCTGGCTGTTGGGGCCCCTGGTGGATGCAACTTGGGAGGGGAGTGTCGGGCACCCAGGGCAGGTGGCAGCCCTTTGCTGGGATAGACCGTGCTCTTCAGCCAAGCCTGAGCCATGGTGCTACACAACTGATCTGACCTATCCATGCTACTGAACTGAGCCCCATTGCCATGCTGCCATTGGAGCATGTACATCCTGACAGACCTTGGCCCTGTCATCTACCAGAGAACAAAAGGCTCCATTAGCTATCGGTGCCATGATACAGGGTCTATTTCTTGATCCTGACAGGTCCAATCTGTCACTATTCCTGAGGTAAGGATGTACCCAGAACTGAGGCCTCGATTCACCAAAGGACCTGCTTAAATGCTTTGCTGACTCAGGGCCTGAATGCAGCGTTCCCGGAGGGCTCATATCTGAGCTGCGGAGAGGACAAATGCTCCCCTCTTTGATCCGCGGGTGAGGTCTTGGCATACGCTGCCCAGCAGTGCATTAGCCTCTTTCCTGGCCATATCGCAGGGCAAGCTCCTGTCTAAACTGTACCTGGTGCACTACACCTAGCCCACCCTGGCCCTTCAGACTTTCTGCACTGTTCTCGCACCCCGGATTCCTCCCTCTCAGTGAGTACCTGAGTGGGGGATTACTTTTAGCCAGCTAGGTTAGCTCTGTTTAGGTCAAGCTGAATCAAATTTTGCTGTTTCCTGCCTGTATTTCTAATCTCTGTTGGTCCCTTTGTATTTTTGTCCTGCCTGATGGGGGTGTGGCTCCTCCCACTTCAGGAGCAGCTGAGAATGTTGTTAAAATGCACCTGAATTGGCCCCACTCTCTGTTACTGGAGTGCTCCTGCTGATTTATTTATATTACAGCAACATGAAGCAGCCCCTGTTGCAGTATCCCCATGCCGGTGCTGTACACACACAGGGCGAGAACCAGTCTCTGCCTGGAAGATCTTACAGTCTACACAGCCAAGACACACGAATGGATCACAGTCTGGAAATGCCAAAGTCAAGCGTGTACATGCAGGCCTGGGTTTGCCGCCTTGTGTGTATAGCCACTCATGGTGGGCCCGATTCTCCTCTTACGCCGGGGTAACACCAGTGCTTTCAGGGGAGCTGCCTCTCATTTGCAGCAGTGAGGCCAGTTCTTAAATACATAGCCATGTACTATTTCTCAAACACCATGCAAATTACAATTGCTCTTCACCCTTAAGATACTGTCTGTGTGTAGCATCCTGTAGTCCTGCACATTGAGCTGTGAAGGCCAGCTGGAGTCTAGGAGAGGCATATACATAGAAACCGCACCTGCTCATTGCACTACAGATTAAGGGCCGATGACTGTAGCTGGCAGCTGAGCAAGGCTGAGAAGAGAAAGGGCTCGTGGCACCTTCTCTTCATTCTTGTGCCCCCACCAGCAGCTGGCTATGATGTGCTTGCAGCGCACAAGGCTCTGCTTCCAATTAGTGTTCCTCTGGGTTCTAGCTACCTGGCAAGGCAACGGGATGAGCTGGGGCAGTGGCCAGGGGCAGGAACTGGGCCTATGGGAGCATCTGCTGCATTTTTACCGAGGTTGACGCTACCCCTCTAGTGTGTGTCTGCCTGTAAAAGGTAGAATCTAGCCCCGAGTATACAACTCGGAATGCTAGCGACATTGGCCAGTGCACACTAGCCACCTAAGCTAACATAGCCGTGAACTGCCTCAGCCCCTGAATTTCACCAGTCGCTGTCCTGCTGCAGGGTGATCAGTTGTCAAGTTGGTGGCTTCTGCTTAAATGATTAAGATACAGACCTCTGTGAGAAATGAACCTAAAGGACTCTGACAGTAAAAATACACTGGGCCACGTTGGCCGTGAAATTAACACAAGTATAATAGAAAAAGCTGGTGGCCCTGTATCTGAGAAATGGGAAGTGATCATGTAACTAGGGAGGATATCATCATATCACATATGCACAAGGGAGCAACCCAGGGCATTTCCAAAGCAGTATGTCCTGCAGCCGTCACGTTCTCATAACTGAGACAGGCAAAGTGCAATCCTTAGCAAACCAGTGGTGATAAAAAGGGAATATAAGAGGGCCTCCCACAAGAGAGACATGCGAGTCTACTGGGTGGTTCTATTGTAAGGACCTAGCACGAGATATGGGGATCCGATAAGATAAAATAAAATCTGCTGCCTCCTCCCTGCCAAAGCTAATTCTTTATCCAGGTTCTGGATGTGATGGCGGGGATTTCCCACTGATTACAGTCCTCGTGGTGACAAATGACGGCAGCAAAGGAAGACTTGGTATGACCAAGACCCATTTCAGAGTCCTAGGAAGAGTACTTAAGTCGGGAGTGATACTGATCCTCTCAGCAGAGCGTCTTCTAGTGCCAAGTGCAAGAGAAGGAAAGAGAAGGCTGGTACTGGAGACAAACTGAGGTAGGATCTGCCAGTGTAGAGAAGGGCTTGCGAGTTACAGCTTTGGAATGCCCTCTGTGAGGAAGAACGGGAGGCAGGTGTCACTCAAGCAGAATAGGTTCTGATCTCCTAGACACAAGCAGCCTGAGAATGCCATTAAAGCATGGCCCTGAGTCGGGGCGGGAGGAGGGGCTCCACCCCACTGGGAACTCAGAGAAGTGTGGTGCTGTGCAGAGTTCTTCAGTGTGTGGGCAACAGGCACACGTTGCTCCCCCCCTGAAGAGTGTGCTGTCAGTGTCGTCTGCCAAGTTGGGCCAGCTCTGTTGGCCAGGGCAGGGTGCTTGGCCCTGTCTCCTCCTCAACAGTTCAGCAATGTTGTGGGCATGATGGGCACTCATGGGAATCATCCTACTGACTGGAAAGTACATAGCAGCACAACCTACTTGGAAGAGAGAGGGAAGAGTCACAAGGTATGTCAGAGCCATTTGCAGTGCTAGGGAGCTACAAGTGGACAATGAAGAATGGTGGAGACATTTTGGGGGAATGAAAAACAAAGCAGAAAGATCTCTCGGGACAGGAAGAAGATGAGGAGGACTATTTCCTGGGGTGCAGTTCTCGGTGTTCTCAGCTCAGCTCGTGGGGAATTTTGATTATCCATGTACGCTGGGTAACAAACAAAGCCAAGCAAGCCTCATCAACAAGGTCCCCAAGTTATACAGAAAACTCCTTTCTGATCCAGAAAGGAGAAGACAACAGGCAATGGAGTTTTGGGAAGAAGAAGGATAAAGAAGAGACAGCAAGGGTAAGAGTGCACTGCACTGGAGAGGATGTTCTCTAACATGGGTACTGGATCATACCATAGGTGCCAACTTCTGCTGGCGCCAGTGGGTGCTCAACCCCCTCTGCCCCCGGCTTGTCCCCAATTCCACCCCTGCCCTGCCCTCATTCCAAACCCTTCCCCAAAGTCCCCACCCCAACTCCACCCCCTCCCTGCCCCTATTCTAACCCCTTCCCCAAATCCCCACCCCAGCCCCACCTCTTCCCCACCTCCTCCCCTGAGTGTGCCACGTTCCCTCTCCTCCCCTCTCCCTCCTGGAGCTTGTCACACCGCAAAACAGCTGTTTTGAGGTGGCAAGAGCTGGGAGGTAGGTGGAGAAGTGGGGGCGCGGCGCGCTCAGGGGAGGAGGTGGAGGCAGAGGTGGGGTTGTGGGGGAGCTTGGCTGCCAATGGGTGCAGAGCACCCATTAATTTTTCCCCGTGGGTACTCCAGCCCTGGAGCACCCACGGAGTCGGCACCTATGGATCATACCATTAGCCATGTTGTGCTCTAGCCAAAGTAGAAAACATGGGGGTGGAGACTTGCGCTGCAAAGCAACTGAAAGGGGTAAGGGTGAGGAGGGAGGTGAAGGCTGGGAGTGCTTTAAAAGAGGAGTGCGCAGAGTGTGAGGTGCAAGAGGGGGTTAGGAGGAGACAGGAGCTGAGATGTGGGCTGAGGCAGAGCTGTGAAGTGCCCTGACAGTGAGGCTCAATAGGAGTACTTGCTTTTTCTCTTTGGTGGCTTCCTGGCTTCTTAGGCACTGGTCAGAGAACTGTCCATATCTGGCCTGGTCTCCATCTCTTCTTCTCCTTCAAGGGCAGGCTCCTGTCATTAGCGATGATGTTGGGAGGCTCCATAGCCCTTTGTCCTCTGCATTGTGCTGACCCAGTCAGGCTGGACTATAATAGCTGTGAGGAGAGTCAGAGGCAAACCAAGCCAATCGGGGTGATTGTAAATTTTTAGAACTTTATTAGGGAAACCCCCCAAATTGTACTCGGAGTATAAATAATATAGAACATTACCAAAGACCTACTATTTATAGTAATGAACTGTGGGTTACCAGCTCCTTAACCTTTATGAGCTTCTACACACTGGGCAGTTCGTACCAAATGCATTGTTATTAACGAGAGATTACAACATACTGTGTCCCTTCAGAGGAGAATCAGCTTTTCCTCTCCTTGGCTGTAAGTCCAGCTCCACTCTAGCTGCCCAGTTCTTTGTTTCTCTTCAGCCTGAAGTGCTCCTGAGGCCTGATGTTTGTGTGCCTATACCTCTTTGCACCAAGCTGAACCACAAGTGGGTTTTCCTCACCTAGTGGGCCCTCACTTTTCCATTAGCCACCTTCAACAGAGCTTCAAACAGTCACACTTTCTGTTCATGTATCCTAGGTCCTTTGTGGGTGGGCTTTTCATTTACTGCTTCCAGGGTCTGTTTGCATCTAACACAGCCCTTTGGTCAATTCCTTTCCCCACCAGTTCTATTTCCTTTTGGTTTATTCCCTTGATACCCGCTCTCTGCTAAGTCTGGATTTTATTTCCCTCTATTTCCCTTCTCTAATAGCGGCTGCTCACCAAGTCTATTTTTCCCCTGCTTCTGCTAACCTCCTTCTTACTCCCCAGTTCCCTACTTTTATTCTCCTCTTCTTTTATTACTTCACCTCCTACCCCAGCTCTGGTTCCTCTGCGAGCTCAGCAGCTAGATCTTTCTCCTTCCCACCTTCTTCTCTAACATCTTTTTCCAACTGCCCCCTTCAGGTGGTTTCCGAGCCTCTGCCCCAGCTTGAGCTGCCCTCTCCTTGGCTGTCTTTCTGCCCAGCAATGCATTCTGTGCTGCTGCATCACAGCTGGGGCAGGTGCTAGTGCCCGGGAGAGGGTTTCTACACATATTACTCTTCTTGGTTGTCACATCCTTCCACCTGTTCTTCTGCTCTGACGACGGCCATCTTGCCTGTTGTGTTGGCTGGCGATGTTCTGGTGGTACTTTCCTTTGTGCTTCATCTGACCTGGCGCATTGGACTGCTGAGGGTTTCTTCACGGCCCCATACACACGGAGGTCTGGGGTAAGAATTGTCGTGAGCATAGTGGTAAAATGATTTCTTATTGCATGAAACAAGGACTTGCCAGCACCACTTGCTATTTAAATGACCAAAGGAGATGACTACCAATCAAGAAGAAAGGGAGCAGGATAAATAATCCTAAATTGGGTATTATTATTTATAGTGCCATAACACCTGGGGACCTGCATCAGTAGCAGGACCCTGTTGGGTAAGGCAAGAAGTGTCAAATGTATTGATCGCAGGCTGGATCTGGCCCGTCTACTGAATTGTTGTGCCTTGCGTGACATATTCATGTGCAGAATGTTATGACCCTCTAATTCCTGAGCTGCAAGACCAAAGCTCTGCTAGCTAAGGCTGTAAAAGCCACCTCTAGCTGTGGCCCAGTCACCACTCGAGGGAGACAAAGCACCACACTGATCAGGCAGTTGGTTACATTTGGTAAAAAAGTAAGTTTCTAGCCCTCATGGTTGCAAAGAAAAGCTTCTGTCGGTGAATGGAGAGTAAATGGATGCACTGCTGTCTTCCTAAGTCTGCAGCCAGCCTGAAACAATGGCTCAGAGAGGCATTCGCTGTTCAGACTCCTATTCATTTCATTGAAGTGTCAACCAAAAGGACATGTTAATGTCGACATGAATTGTGTTACCGATCTTTTCAGCAGATGGACTGGGGACAGTAGTCAGAGAGGAGCCCATATGTACAAGGACGGAAATGCACAGGGAAGACCCGAGGAGACACAAAAAACAGAAGGAAAGAGAGAAACCAGCAAAGGAGGAGGGAGAAAGAAGAGAAACAAAGGGCAGAAATAACTGTGGCCTACAGGGGAGATGCATTTTTCTGCCAAGTGTTACTGAGTGTGACACCAAAGTAGTTAATAAAGAACAGGAACCCAGACTCTACCCTTGATCTGTGTCAAATCTCCCACTGACAGCAGCAGGTGTTCTGCTGTGGATAGAGATGGGTGTGGAGTCCTAGAATTCTGCTCCAGTCCCCTACCTACTGTGGGAACGCAGCCCTCCTCCCTGAATGAGTTTGGTGCCCTGGTGGTAGGGGCTCCACAACCACAGTGCCTGCCTGAAAAAGCTTACAGCCCAAGTCATTCTGTTAATACACACAGTAAGCGTAGCTCAGGAGTCTCAAGGATCCTGGATGGAAACCTCTGTAGTGTTGGAAAGTCCCTGAGAACTGGACCCAGGCTGAGGCACTTCTGGGAAATTCTGTCTGTCTATTGTAGGCACTGATGGCTCCCATTACCATAACCACCTGAGCACCTCACAGCTGTTAACAGGTTGAGCCTCCCAACACCCCTCCATGGGAGGGAAGTGCTGTCATCCTCATTTTATGGGTGAGGGTGTGAGGCACAGCCAGGCTACGGGGCTTGCCCTGAGTCGCACAGGAAAGCTGTGATAGAGCAGGGAATTGAACCTGGCTCTCTGGTTAGCACCCTAAGCCCTGGATCAACTCGCCTGCTAATTGCTGGTGCGCTAACTGGAGGTTTCATAGACTGTGTGATATTCACCCTTTTGTAATGTAGCCCGTGGCATGGAGCTGTGTGCGTTCTTCCCCTCCCCAACTCCTCCAATGCATATTTCACTGGGCAATATTTAAACTTAGATGAGCCTCTGGAGATCTCTCGCTCTTCCCCTCCCCCTGCTTCCCTCTCTGGAGGTTTCCATCCAACGGAGATGAATCTTGGACAGAGCAGAAGAAGGGGAGCTGATTAGCAGCATCAGTGTATTGTAATCTCCTATTGATTATTCATAGCCTAGTCTCAGTAAACGGGTGGCTACCATGTTGAGATGTGGGCACACATGTACTCTCTCTCTCTCTGTGACATCACCCTCATGCTGCCATAGTGTCTGTCATCCTGAAGAATGCCAAAGCACTTACATTCTTCAAAAAAACAACAACGAAGAGTCCTTGTGGCACCTTAGAGACTAACAAATTTATTTGGGCATAAGCTTTCGTGGGCTATAACCCACTTCATCAGATGCATGGAGTGGAAAATACAGGAGCAGGTATAAATACATGAAAAGATGGGAGTTGCTTTACCAAGTGTGAGGTCAGTCTAATGAGACAATTCAATTAATAGTAGGATACCAAGGGAGGAAAAATAACTTTTGTAGCGATAATGAGAGTGGCCCATTTCAAACAGTTGACAAGAAGGTGTAAGTAACAGTTGGGGGAAAATTAGGTTTAGGTTTTTTAATGACCCAACCACTCCCAGTCTTTATTGAGGCCTAATTTGAGGGTGTCCAGTTGGCAAATTAATTCCACTTCTGCAGTTTCACGCTGGAATCTGGTTTTGAAGTTTTTTTGGTGAAGAATTGCCACTTTTAGGTCTGTTATTGAGTGACCAGGGAGATTGAAGTGTGCATTGTGTTTAGGGACTACTCACCAAAATACGGTCTCCTCTGAAGTGGAACATGACAGCTGTAAACAAAAGGCCTAGAAGTCAGTGCAGATATTCAGGGGCTGAGTTTGGCCCCAAGGCTGTAGGTCCCTATGTTACAAAATGTGCCATGTGAGATTTAATGAGTGAGCCTTTGGTGTAGCCTGATAGCACACTGGTTTTATATCTCCCCCAAAAGTGTGCACCTATCATAGCACATTTCTCCCTAGCACCATGCTGACGCACGGGGGTCAGCATTGACTCAGAAGGGAGAGCACTCCCTGCTGAGTTGTACCACTCCCTGAAGCGCGCCACACTGGGGCAGTTGGGTTGGTATAGAGTCCAAGAGGAGAATAGTGCTACAGCATAACCCATACTAGTTCCTATGTCTCTTCTTTGGAGGCCTCCTCCCATCTAAATGCTGAGCAGCCCTGACTGCTTAACTTACGATTTCTGATAAGTTGATCGGCAGAGATGGGCCATATGTTCATGGAGAGAACCCACACAATATGGAAGCAACAGAAAGGTATCTGACTGTGGATAGACTCCAACAGGGCTTGCCTTAGCTTTTCAGGCACTTCTGATGCAACTAGATTATTCCACTGGCCTTCAGGAGATCAGGCCACTTTCTGCTCAGCCTTCATACTTCACTTGTTTCTAGTGGCCCCTCAGGTCAGCTTGACACATGCAGGACAAGACCAGGCAAAACCCTGTGAAGTGTCATCTTTTGTGTTAATGTAAAATGGATCTTTGGACTTGTCTAGATTAGGATCCATGTATATGTCTGAAATGTGTTATCTACAATGTTGTACCTAGCACATTTGAAACCCAGTGCTGTATTTTAACATGTGTTCTCTGGCCAAGGTGAACCCTGGACTCCCTCTCTAATCCCCTTTTTGTTTATGTCTCACTTGTGTCCTATCTAAGCCCTTCAGGGCAGGGCCTGGGTCTCACTTGTTTTGTAAAGTTCCCAGCATGCGTTGGGATGCTGTAAAAACAATCAGTAACAACAGTGAAGCCCTAAAAGTGGCAAAACTCTTGCTCAGCCTGATCTCCAACCATGGTGAAGTCCACAGCCCAGGGCTCTCCTACTTTACCCTCCATGAGTTTGAAACTGAGCTCCGCCTGCCTGAGCATCCCCACTGAGCGTGGCTACCCTGCAAGGTGAGACAGGGTGTATCAGGTAGCCAGACCCACACCCACTTCGTGCTTTAAAGAAAATTTCCAAAGCCTAGATATCAAACCAGGACTGGATAGGAAATCAGCAGAGTGCGGAGTTTTGGTGTGGTGCACTCTTGTTGGTTACCCACGAAGCATGTGTCAAACAAGCAAAGGCACTAGTTCAGCCTGGAGGTGACCAAAGTATGGATTGCTGTGGTCAGGTCCACATTCAAGGGGTAAGGGCCCTGTCTCTTGGCTAAGTTCTGGCTCCATCTTCTGTCTGGGCTCCTGCGAGCAGCGGGGAATCCACCTTAAGGCACCTCAGGTTTCCAGGATTGATCTTGAGCCAGCTGTTTTCTATCCCCATTCCTAGCTCCCTCAGACACCGGGGTATTAGTATGATAGCATGTCTGTGCTTCATGAGGCCAGCAAGAGTGGGGTGGCATCAATATATTGATGGTATTGTAGCCCACAGTGTCTCACAATCTCCCCTGCAGCCTACCATAGGTGATGAACAGGGATGAGCTTGGTGGAGTGACACAGGTGAGAGCCCTCAGTGTGGTGGAATAGTGCCCATCATTACCCGCAGGGATCTATTCAAGAGGAAAGAGTGAAGCTAGCTGAACGTGACGCCTGCTACCCCTTCTAGACTCCCGTAGGTGGATCAGTAGCATCACATGATGGAAGTGATGAAAGTTGCTACCAGATCTAGCAATGTTAGCATGTCCATAAACCTTAATATTACATTAGCTTGTCCACTGTCCATCAATGTCACTAGCACTGTTTCTATGCCACATGCCAGTCTGAAATCAGCCTGGAAGGGTCCAAGGTGTTGTTGGAGGAGAGGAACTAGTGTAGTTAGCTTGCAGCAACCTTGTCAGGGAGGTAACCTTGGAGGGAGAGATTTCAGACAGGTCAGTAGTTGGTAAGATCACTAGCAGCAAGTGACAGTTTCTCAAATGAAGGCCAGACAATTGCATGTTTTAAAGTTGCACATAGATTTACCCTCCCCCTCGAGCGGTGTGGATGTGAGTCCAGAGGCAGAGGTAATTGTTACAAATTGCTGAGCCTGGAAGGAAAGGCCCTTGTCCTCCAGTGTGGTGAGAATCCATCTCCTGTGTCAGTGCCGAGTTCCCTTGTGCTGGGTTTAGGCAAGCAACAGGGACAATGCTAGTCAAGACTTCTATGATCAGCCATGCAGGCCGTGTGCCACCTTTACTGTGCTCGTTTAACTTCATAGCCCTTTTACACCCTCCATAGAAAGTGATGTCACCATAAACAGTGCCAATAATCTTGACATTACATTTGAATAAACAGCAATAAACAGCTTCCTGGTTTATAAACGTGCTGCAGCCTCGTTGAGAAGCCTGGAAGTTTCCAAGCCAGGCCAGGTCTTCCACTCCTGGGCATGTAGGGAGGAGGGCCCGGTACCTATCAGAGAGCAGTATCCGAGCCAAGCCTACAATTGCACCCCTGGCTGGCAATCAAGGCTTGCTAGGGAGTTATCAAGATCCAGTCAAGACTTGCACTATTATAATTAATTGATTTATTGAGCAGCAACAGTATGCTTGGTGATGTGCAAAGAGAGAGTCTCTGCCCCAAGGGGTTTGTTTGCAGCTTAAATCAGACCCAGATGATGTAGTGGGACACATTTAATGCAAAGGTAGAGGGATCAGTATCGCTGCAATGGCGTTTTCATTTCAGTGACTTTCATCTCAGTGGATTATCACTGAAAGCACTGGGGTTGCAGGACATTTCAGAGACATGCCAGTCAGAGATGCCAGATTAGACAGGGAGATGTTAGGGACTGAGGTAGATCAGGGAATCATCAGCATAGAGATGACAGATGAGACTATGGGAGCAGCTAAAATCACCCAAGAAAGAGGGTCAAGGGAAAAAAAACATCCAGCAAAACTCACTAGCTCCTTGGCCATGCTCTTCTGGCCATCAGGTGGGGTTTATTATTCCCTGCTATTTTCTCAGTCAGAGACTTCTCCTTTTTATGAGTTGTTATTCTGTAGTGGAAGGGATCAGGTCTGGTAGCTTGAGAAAGCAGCAGGATGTTTGAGACACAGGTAATATCAGACCTGAAGAAATTTGTGATAAAATGGCCGAATGTTGGTTTATCTGCAGGACAAGGGGAAATTGACTATGAATCAGTGGTGGGAAGAGCTAGAGGACTTCTTAATGCCAGCTATTCATTTCCTCAATCTCAGACTCTCAAACAGTGATGCACACGTGCATCCTAGTGATTATGCAAAATATGTGCTGAGAGACAGAGAGATTTTGTTGGTCTGTCTGTCTATAGGTGTGTACATATTTGCCTGTGGCCATCTAGTGGACATTTCAGGATGCACTTGTTTTTTGGAATAGCATTCCATGCTCAATAAAATTTACTGAAATATGGTATCAAAGGTGCTGGGTGAGATTTGGTGTTTGTAAGCCGCTCTATCACAGAAACAGTAAGTATATTAATCAACTTCAAGCCTGAAGATCCAGGGAAGGTCAATGCCTGGATATGTAGTATGAAACTTTAATTAAAAAAGCAAAAAATGGTCTATCCATCTTGCACGGATTGGAGGGGAGATACGCTTACATATTGTCCCCACTCCCCACAAAAAACATGTTGTAATAGCCTGTGTTTTGTTTGAGCACATGGACAGCATTAGAAACTAGACATTTTTAAAATTTCTGTTTTCTAATTCTGATTCCCAACCACAAGACTAAGATGAAGGAAATCTCTCTTTAGCAGGCATTGCTTCAGGAGTTCCTAGAGTAAACAAACTAATATGATTATTGCAAATGACTAGCGTACGTTCTGTCTCATCTCCCTTTGCAAAATGAAAGAATCTTTCTGATACAATTTACTCATAACATCACCATCAACAGTAATAATAAGAATTAGTCATATCAATTGTGGTTAATAGAAGAAGGAAACAGACAAGGATAACTTTGTCAAGCCCTTACAGCGAAACAATTTTACAGTGTATCATAGCTGAGATTTTGCTGTTCTGGGGCAATGGTCACCCCATTGCCAAATGAAATAGTTTCTGAACAATCACATTTTCCAAGATTTCACAGCACAGCCAGATCTGGTGATAAGGCATCACAGGTATAGGTTGGGGGTGGGTGGGTGATGTTCCAAGAGGTGATATTATGGTTCACAGATTGTGATATCTACTGGAGATAAGTGGTATCAGTTTGATGCTTGCAGCTTCTTGTGTCCTGTGCTCCGGTGGAGGAAAGGGATCAGCAGCGGGTTCAGAGAACCCGTGCTGTCCTGTTATCTAAAGCAAATTACGGTGATCCAGATGATGATCACATCTCTCTTTGTTGAGGATGCCATGTGACCTCTCAGTATGTGCTTATTACATAATGATGGCAGGTTTCCAAATTTAATAATCCTAGTGCTCCAGGCACAGCAACTAGATAACTCTCTCACACACCTGGGGAGCAGGGTAGTCGACCTCTAAAAACACAGGCTACTTGTCATAAAAATGAGCTCCCTTAGTTGGCAGCAGTAGCAGATCCCTTATCTGCTCTGTGGCTCTAGCCACCAGAGGGAACACGTCTGTCTATCATACTTATACGGTTCCCATCACTGTAGAATCTAATCATCTTACAATCTTTAATATATTTATCCTCACAACATCACTGGGAGATAGGAAAGTGCTATTATTCCCATTATACAGGTGGGGAACTGAGGCACAGAGAGACTGCAGGTATGTTTACATTTCGCTCTGGAGGTGTAAATTCAAGCTTGAGGAGACATACCCACACAGGCTGAGCTTTAGCTGGCGTGATAAAAATAGAAGCGTGAGTAGTGGGAGTAGTTAGCCACCTGAGTACACACGTAGTGTCTTGGACAGGTACAAACTCAAGACAGTTAGCCCCTCCCCCTTCTCACACAGCCATGGCTACACCTTTATTTTTAGCACACTAACTCAATCAGAGCTAGTGCGGGTATGTCTCCTTGAGCTGGAATTTAAACCTCCAGTTGGACGTGCAGACGTACCCCATGTGACTTGCCCAAGGTCATTCAGGAAGTCTGTGCATGCACGCACACGCCACACTATGCAGTGACCATCTTCTTGTCTCACCGGTACTGCGCAGAGAGTGATCCAGCCAATTTGCTGTACTTATGCTTGTGTTGTTGCCTCTTAACCCAGCTAACGTCTGGCTGGGATTCACAGCTCCAGGTATCAGCTGTTTACCTGCAAAGGGCAGCCTTACATGACAGTGTTGGTTCATCAACAGCAGGGCAGACGACTTTAGACATTTAAACAATAAACACTGAGGCTGAGCTGTCTTCAGCTGACTTCAGAATCTAACATGTCCTGCTGTGGAAAGCTGTTGTCCTGCAGAAAAGAGTGAATTTGTGTCATTTCCACCAGATCTGTGGAAATGGGTTCAGAGCGCAAGGGGGCTGTTAGTCTCCTGATGCAACTTGGGCCTGCCACACAGGTGGAGGTTCTGAAGGCACTAGACAATGAGAAGACCATTCCGTCTCACATGACATGGACCCCTTCCCCATCCAGTTAATGAAAGACAGGATGTGGGGCTAATGGAGACCAATTATGCCTGGCTGAGGGAGGGACAGCTCCCACTAGCCCTTAAGTGTCAAAATCTTACTCAAGAAATTTGTATTAGGTGTCAAAGATCTTGCCAACTACTGCCCTGTCTCTACCTTCCCCTCCTTAGGAAAAGGGTATTGAGAAGCTTGTGGTGGGTCAGCTTCAACACCCACGTTTCTCTAGTACCTTGGTTCCCAGTGGGGCAATATGAAGGGCACCAGGTGCTGTTTGGTATTTCAGATGCTCCAGAGGAGTATCAGCAGCAACAGCAAGAAGCAGTGACTATTGCAGAAGGTGCTCTGGTATGTGGCTGTGGTGAGACAATGGAAGAAGCAGTAACTGACCATAGCAACATACTACAGAGAGCCAGGAGCAAAAAGGAGTTTCCTGCATTTGCCATCTGCTCATTGCTGAGGGGGTGCGTCCAGATCCAGAGAAGATGTATGCAATTCTGGCTACGCCTAAGCTAGCCAGTGTGCAGGCAGTATGAAGTTTGATGGTGTCTGTGAATTACTTCTGTCAATTTTTGCCCACCTGTACAATGTGTATAAGCCACTCCATCAACCGTCACACAAGGACACTGCCTGGGAGTGGCAGTCACAGCATAATAAGCCTCTGAGCAAGTGAAAGCAATTGTCATGCAGCAATCAGCACTTGGCTACTAAGATGTCAATGAGGATGTAACACTTCAGAGTGATTGAAGTGAGCCAGGACTAGGTTCAACCCTGCCACAGGAAAGACAGCCTGAAGGTCAAAGTCTCTTTCAGCTAGGAAGCTGCTATAGGTACCGATTAAAAAATAGTGCCAGACTGCAGCGCTCACATCCAGGGGATTTGATCTGAATGGCGAGCTGTGATCAGTGCTGATTCAGACCATAAACCTCAGGGTAACATCTTTCCCTTCAATTTGCCCATGACTCCTCTCGAAGTACAGAGATAGGGGTCGAGAGGCATGTGCTGATCATGTGCTGCCTTATTCAAGCCCCTACAGTGGCTTCCTCTTGCTTCCCAAGCTTTTCATCTTTCCTTTCAAACCACTTCATGACTCCACCCATTTACATCTGTGCTCTTGTCTCTCCCTCCTCTTCCCACTTGCTGTCTGTGCTCCATCCTAGAATATCTCCTTGCCCTAACCATTGTATTCTCCCACTTTCCTCTTTGCATCTTCTCCCCTGCTTCTCCAAATACTTGGTACTCCCTCTGTCTTCTCAAATGCTGAACAACCTCCCCTTTTCTCATCCACATCCTAAAAGGTAAAAACAACATAACAAAATCTCTCCTGTTTACTATATCGTCTTGGGCAGTTTTGATTATGGACTTCTTGGGGCAGGCTCTATATTTTCTGTTGTCTCTACAGGGCTGAGCACACATAATGTGCTTATATGAAATAAAAAGGGACCTGAAGTATATATTGCAAACTTATCTTGGGAGTAGCACTGTCTCAAGATACTTTGCATTGGTCCAAGACGGACCACCAAATTGAGAGCTTTGCAAAAAATCAAAGAAATCCTTCAGCAAACAGAAACAAAATCTTGAGAAATTAACTCTGTGCATTTTGAATGTGCCCGTCAGCAAAGTATCTGTAAAATGTAAAAACCGTCAGGTCTTTCAGAGAGGACTCTACTCTTCTTCTCCCTGTGGTGTATGCCTCTGTACATCAGATCAGTACCTAGCTGAAGATGGAAGATGAGATGAAATACTACAAGCACTGAAAGCCATGTTGCAGGAAGCAAAATAGAGTCTCCTACAAAGGACCCAGAATAGTTCTAGACAAAGTTATGAGAATGGGGGTGTTGTCAAGAATTCATGCTGGTCACCAAGGCACATAGAAGATGTCTTGGCAAAGACGTAGATGTTATTCTGGCCAGGCAGGAACTCAGACGGTAGGTGCTGTGAGAGACAGTGCAATGTGTAATATTTTGCATAATAACGTGAAGGAGCCACTTACGCCACGTGATGTACCCTCAGACCTTGGAGCAAAGCTAGTATAGACAAATAGCTTAAGTATTCAGAGCAGTTAACTATCACTTTGACTTCAGGGAGCTTGAACCTCCCAGAGACACAGCCTCTCCTATGACTGTGGAGTGTTGCAGTGAGCAGGTTAGTCACCTTTTTGTTTCTAATGTTGTGACCATTGCTAATGGCTCACGGTTCACAAAGCCATTACTTGGGAAGTTTGGGAGTGCAAATACATAACCTCCTTGCCCTATCCCAGTCAGTATAATGGGAAAACCAAGCTAAGGACAAGCTTTTATTAGATGAAAGCGAAGTGTAGGGTATACACATGCAAAGCCTGCCACAAGGGGAGGCACCAAGAGCAGACCTATACAGCAGCTAATGTCTTGATTAAACCTAGATACTGCTCCCAGTGGCCAACAGATTACTGCTGATGCAGATTATGGAAAGAGCTATAGAACAAAAATGTCAGCACCATCCCAAAGCAAAGGCTACTCTGGATCAAGGAGCCATAGAAGAACCGAAGGAAAGGGAAAGGGAAAGTGGAGGCAAGACACCTGCCTACAATAAGTGGCTCCACATTTATACATTGTGGTGGTGGCTGAAGAGATGTACTTGCATAACAGCCAATTCCACAGGTTTACCAAAAGTGAGGCATCAGGAAAAGCAGAGAAAATAGACAGGGTTCCCACTGTCATAAAGAAAGGGCTTCCCTTGGCCCTGAGTCAACTGAGAAACTGAGCAAAGGAAACCGTAGGCTGGATGTCATGAAACGGTTCCCAAGAATGAGATCTGTTAGGCTGTGGAATCATCTCCCAAGGCTTGGGCCTTTTAAATCTAGAGAAAGCCCTGAGAATAAACTGTAGGGAATAATGACAGGTTTCACAGTAGCAGCCATGTTAGTCTGTATCCGCAAAAAGAAAAGGAGGACTTGTGGCACCTTAGAGACTAACCAATTTATCTGAGCATAAGCTTTCGTGAGCTACAGCTCACTTCATCGGAAAAACTTCAAAAACAGACTCCAACGAGAGACTGAATTGGAATTAATTTGCAAACTGGATACAATTAACTTAGGCTTGACTAGAGACTGGGAGTGGATGGGTCATTACACAAAGTAAAACTATTTCCCCATGTTTATTTCCCCCCCTCCACCCCCCACTGTTCCTCAGATGTTCTTGTCAACTGCTGGAAATGGCCCACCTTGATTATCACTACAAAAGGTGCCCTCCCCCCGCCCCCCCGCTCTCCTGCTGGTAATAGCTCACCTTAAGTGATCACTCTTGTTACAGTGTGTATGGTTACACCCATTGTTTCATGTTCTCTATGTATATAAATCTCCCCACTGTATTTTCCACTGAATGCATCTGATGAAGTGAGCTGTAGCTCACGAAAGCTTATGCTCAAATAAATTGGTTAGTCTCTAAGGTGCCACAAGTACTCCTTTTCTTTTTGTAGGAAATAAGTCTGCCCTGTCTGACGATGGTGGACTGGATGTGACCTGCAAAGGCTCACAGCCATAGTGTCTTCCACAGTGTTAGAGAATTGATAGGTAACGTCCCATGGAAAGAAAATCTAAGGGATAATGGAGTTCAGGAGAGCTGGCAGTTTTTGAAGGAGACAGTATTAAACGTGCAACTGCAGACTATCCTGATGCAAATGAAAGATAGGAAGGATAGCAAAAGGCCAATATGGAGCCATAAGGAGCTTGTTTATGACCTGAAAAACAAAAAGGAATCCTACAACAAGGGTAGCATATGGATGAATTGCTAAGGATGAGCACAAAAGAATAGCACAAGCATGTAGGGACAAAATCAGAAAGGCTAAGGCACAAAATAAGTTATACTTAGCAAAGGAAATAAAAGGCAGTAAGAAGAGGTTCTTTAAATACATTAAAATTGGCAGATGAAATTCAATTTTGATAAATGCAAAGTAATGCACACTGGAAAACATAATCCCAAATATACATACAAAATGATGGGGTCTAAATTAGCTGTTATCACTCAAGAGAGAGATATTTTGGAGTCATCGTGGATAGTTTCTCTGAAAACTTCGGTTCAATGTGCAGTGGCAGTCAAAAAAGCAAACAGAATGCTAGGAACCATTAGGAAAGGGATAGAAAATAAAACAGAAAATATCATAATGACTCTGTATAAATGGAGGATTGCTCACATCTTGATTACTGCATGCAAATGTGATCGCTCCATCTCAAAAAAAAAAAATCTGGAATTGGAAAAGCTTTAGAATAGGGCAACAAAAATGATTAGGGGCATGGAACAGTTTCCATATGAGAAGAGATTAATAAGACTGGGACTTTTCAGCTTGGAAAAGAGATGACTAAGAGAAGATATGATAGAAGTCTATAAAATCATGACTGGTGTGGAGAAACTAAATAAGGAAGTGTTATTTAGTCCTTCTCATAACAGAAGAACTTGCAGTCACCCAATGAAATTAATAAGCAACAGGAAATACAAAAACAAACCAAAGGAAATATGTCTTCACACAAGGCATGGTCAACCTATGGGACTCATTGCCAAAAGTAGAGAAGGCCAAAAGTATAACAGGGTTCAAAAAAGAATTAGATAAATTCATGGAGGTCCATCAATGGCTATGATGGTCAGGGATGTAACCCCAAACTCTGGGTGTCTTTAAACGTCAAACTGCCAGAAGCTAGGACTGGAGAGCAGGGGATGGATCACTCAATAAATTGCCCTCTTCTGTTAATTCTCCCTGAAGCGTCTGGCACTGGCCACCATCAGAAGGTAGAATACTGGGATAGATAGACCATCTGACCAAGTATGGCCATTCTTATGTAGGAGGAAGAGAAGGATGAAGGAAAATGAGGGTCCTCTACTTAGCTGGGAAGAAGAGCTAATAACTGATGAGATCAAGAAGGCTGAGGTGTTTAATGCTTATTTTGCTGCAGTCTTTACTAAAAAGGTGACCAAAATGATGAGCAAAAATTCAGCACAATTAACATTAACAACAAGGGGAAAGGAATGAAAGCCAAAACAGGAAAATAACAGGTTAAAGACTATTTAGATAAGTTAGATGTATTCACATTGGCAGGGCCTGATGAAATTCATCCCGGGGTAACTAAGGACCTCGCCGAAGCAATCTCAGAACCATTAGCAATTATCTTTAAGAACTCCTGGAGGACAGGTGAGGTCCGAGAGGACTGGACAATGGCAGACATAGTACCTATCTTTAAAAAGGGGAACAAAGAGGACCTAGAGAATAATAGACCAGTCAGCCTAACTTTGATACCTGGAAAGATACTGGAACAAATTATTAAACAATCTATTTGAGAGCACCTAAGTGATAATATGGTTATAAGCAATAACTAGCATGGATTTGTTAAGAACATATCATGCCAAACCAATATAATTTATTTCTTTGACAAGGTTACTGGCCTAGTGGATTGGAGGGAGGCAGTAGATGTGATATAGCTTGATTTAGTAAGGCTTTTTGACACAGTTCCACATGACATTTTCATAAGCAAACTATAGAAATGTGGTCTATATGAAATTACTGATGTAGGGACACAGCTGGTTGAAAGACCATACTCAAAGAGTAGTTATCAATGGTTCACTATCAAATTGGAAGGGGGTATCTAGGAGGGGTTATCTACTGGAGTCCCACAGGGGTCTGTCCTGGGTGTGGTACTATTCGATATTTACATTAATGACTTGGATAATAGAGTGGAGAGTGTGCTTATAAAATATGTGGATGACACCAAGCTGGGAGGGGTTGCAAGCACTTTGGAGGACAGGATTAGAATTCAAAGTGGTCTTGACAAATTATGGAATTGGTCTGAAATCAACAAGATGGAATTCAATAAAGACAAGCGTACTATACTTAGGAAGGAAAAATCAAATGAACAAATACAAATTGGGGAATAACTGGCTAGGTGGTAGTACTTCAGAAAAGGATCACGGGGGGTTATAGTGGATCACAAATTGAATATGAATCAACAATATGATGCAGCTGTGAAAAAGTATAATATCATTCTAGGGTGCATTAACAGGCATGTTGTATGTAAGGCATGGGAGGTAATTGTCCTACTCTTCTCAGCACTGGTGCTGTGTCCTATTCTGGGTGCCATGCTTTAGGAAAGATGTGGACAAATTGAAGAGCGTCCAGAGGAGAGCAACAAAAATGACAGCATGTTTAGAAAACCTGACCAAAGAGGAAAGGTTAAAAAAGCTGGTCATGTTGAGTCTTGAGAAAAGACGTCTGAGAGGGGCACTGAGAACAGTCTGCAAATATGCTAAGGGTTGTTATAAAGAGGACAGTGATCAGTTTTTCTCCTTTTCCACTGAAGATAGGACAAGAAGCAATGGATTTAACCGACAGCAAGGGAGATTTAGGTTAGATGTTAGGAAAGTCTTTCTAACAATAAGGATAGTTAAGTTCTGGAATAGGCTTCTGAGGGAGGCTGTGGAATCCTTATCACTGGAGGTTTTTAAGAACAGGTTGGACAAACACCTGTCAGAGATGGGCTAGGTTTACTTGATCCTGCCTGAGTGTAGGGGGATGGACTTGATGACCTCTCAAGGTCCCTTCTAGCCCTACATTTCTGTGATTCTGTGTGTTGAGGTCTAAGGCATTAATTGTGGCAGCGATGCCGAGCTTGAGTCTGATCTCATTAACCCTAGTTTTAAACTCCATTGGTCTCACTGGAGTTCTGCCTGATTTATGAGTGTAAATGAGAGCAGAATCTGGCTCTTTGGGTCAATACTAGAGCTGATCAAACCTCTGGCTCTTTGGGTCAATACCAAAGCTGATCAAACCCCAGAATTTCCATTCTACACGATACTCTGACATTCCAAAATTTCTTTGCATCCCAACTAAAAACAAAAAAATTGAAGATTCCCATTAAAAAAAAGAATCTGAGAAAAATGCCATGCTGGAAGTGTCAGAACAACCTCATCAGACTGCTTTGTTTCAAATTTATCATTTTGACTTTTATATTATATTTATATTATATTATATTTATGATATAACATGACTTTTATATTTATAAATTATAATATATAATAGTCAAAACAAAGCCAAAATGAGGTGCTTTGATCTTATTGCTCTTAAGCTCTTTGATAATTTTTCATCAAAAATTTTGACCGAATTGACAGTTCTCATGAAACATTTTGATCTCACTGACATAGAAAATTGTTTGCCACCTGGCAGTCTGTTGCTGTTGTTTTTACATTTGCTTCCTCTCCTCTGCTGTGAAAAAGATAGTAAGTATGTTGAGTTTCAGTGCATAGAGCCACCTAGTGGACATTACAGATGCAAAAAGAAAAGGAGTCCTTGTGGCACCTTAGAGACTAACCAATTTATTTGAGCATGAGCTTTCGTGAGCTACAGCTCACTTCATCAGATGCAGTTACATGAAAGAGCTGGGGAAAGGTGTGGTATGGGAGAGGTGTGTGAGTAATGGTGTGCATCTGACACACATGTGAGTGAGAGAAGTTCACAAGACTGTGTGTCCCAGGGGAGGAGCAGCAGGAAGTGTGGGGGAGGGAAATGAAGTACTGAGGGGAAAAAGAAAAAGAAAGTGAAGAGTGATAAAATCCAGGGGTTGGGAAAGGAAAGAAGGGTGTATGTACAAGAAAGAGAGAAGAGCGGGGGGGAGGGGGGGGGAAGAGTTAGGGGCTATCCATAAATTGTTACACATTTTTTGGTGGTTTTCAATACCTACCCCTTTGTAACACTGAAACAAACATTTAAAATTAAGAACCCACCCACCCCCTAATGGATTAATTTATGGACAGCCCTTTATGTACAGTAGATGCACTTTAAAAGTCACAGTGAATCCCCCACGTCCCATATCTATCTCACAGGGGGAAATCTATGGCCAGCTCGGCTGTCGCTGTGTGATAATTGTTGACAAATGCCAAGATAATCTTGGTGCTCAGCTACTGCAGAGCTGAGCATCTTAGGAATTGTTTACAGGGGTTTAATTATTTGCAGTCAGCTTCCCACAGAATTTTGAGCACCCAAGGTGTTTCTAATAGGATATCAAGGGAAGAACATGGGACTTCTGTAGATAGGGAGATAACTGTATCTATTTATCCAAGGTAAAATTGGCAAGCTCGGTTGCTTGGTGTGGGGGTGGAGGTGGAAGCCTTTTGATGGCAACTGCTGTATGGGTCAGAGGTGTTGTTACCAGTGATATTCAAAGCTGGTCAGTTAGAAAGGACTGGTACCATTTGCACTGCTGCCTCAGAGTCGGGAAGCTCACAGGAGAAATGAACAAAGCAGTTCCTGAGCAAGAATTTCTCTACCTCCTGACTGATAAAGAGCCCTCCAGGCAGGAGGGCACAGGTGAATCCTGGAGGGTGCTTGCTAAGGGATCTATGGATTCAGAACCATTAACAGTCCAGAAATAAAATAACAGAATGAAAATGCAAAGAATATGGGTCTTAAATGTGCAAGGAAGCTATTTACATTACTCTTCTGTGAGGCAGTCAGTGGTGGTGAACTCTCTGACTCCATTCCCTGCAGTGCCTGCTCCTGGGAGAGGCTGGGATGAGAGTAGCTGAGACGGTCACCTGCCATTCCCTACAGTAGTGGTTTTCAACCTTTTTCCATTTGTGGAGCCCTAAAAAATTTCGAACGGAAGTGCAGGCCCCTTTGGAAATCTTAGACACAGTCTGCAGACCACAGGTTGAAAACCACTGCCCTTCAGCAATTCCTGCCTGGAGAGGCTGGGGCTAAAGCCACTGGCAACTCCCCTACAGCTAGTGCCTTGGTCCATTTCCTGCTGCCCCCTGCTGGGAGAGAGAGGACTGGAGTAACTGTGCTACTGTCCCATACCATACCCAGTTCTTGGTAGAACCGGTGGTACTGGCAGGAGCAGCACTAGCCGTTCCGCCAGGCAGGGCAGAAAACATTTTTGGTGCCACCCCCTCCCTGCGAGTCCCTGATCAGAAAAAAAGCCAAGTCCCTTTCCCCACCAAAAAATCCCCCGGCAGAGCAGCACAGTGGTGCAGCACCCCCTGGAAGCTGGCGCCCCTGCTTCCCCGCCCCAGGGTACAGAAGTAACTGCTGGTGCCCTACTCTATCCCCAACAGTGCCTACTTCTGAGAAAGGCCGGAAGTGGAGTAGTTGGGAGCTTCCCCACAGGGGTGCTCCCGCCTCTTTCCCCCCAGAGAGCTCCCTGCTGCGAGAGGCTGGCATCACACTTTCTCCATAACCTGGGTTGCTCCCCACAGCCATTGTAAGGTCTGCCCAGACTCACTCATTTCAAATCGACAAGCGCACTGACAAAACAAACCTGTCAGCTGCAGCCCCACAACCCCCACCTATGATCCAGCCCTCCCCCTCTAAGTGCTCCCTTGCTGCTGGAGGGGCGCGTCCGGAGTTCATTCCAGAATTTCTCTCCCCAGCCCAGCCCTGGGAGAACCCACTTCCCAGCCTCGGGCCCCCAGCTGGAGCGGTGAGCACTGCTCCCCTCTGGCTCATGGCAGTGGAGGCATCAGAGGGTTAAGTTGTCAGCTCTGTAATGTTAAACAGGTGTCAAAGGCGCCTCCATATATCTGCAGATTGAAATCAAATTCTTTGCAGTATAAAAAGATAAATTACCCAGGCGATTCCCGCCTCATCCCACTCATCAGGCCAGCACCAGACGGCAAGCAATTTTTTTTTTTAATGTGCTAACGACCTAATCAAGCAATCAAGTTGGAGAAGATTGCGGAGTGACCCCGAGCATCCATCTGCCAGCGAGACCCCGCCATTCATTTCCACTCTGCCATGTACTTCCCTAGAAAGAAAAAAAAATTCCTAAACAAATTAACACCCAATTTTCCGTGAGTCTAATTAGTTAAATGAGGAGGTGGTTGGGGTGTCCTCAGGGAGGGTGGGATGCCTCGCAGAGAGGCGAATGGTAACTCCATGGCATTAATTAGCGCAGGTCAATGGCCTGGTTCCCAGGGGACCAGCTGCTTTAATTTCCCGTGATATTTCAGTGCCTGAGGCCCATCGATTCAAACTGAAATTAACTTATTTTTCAATCAGGCCCGGGCTGCCCCTGGGGCTGACGCTTCCTTTGCCGCCTTCTGAATAGACCTCGAGCAATTTTTCATCTAAAGCTGATGCCGCTCCACTGCGGGAAGGGAGGGAATGAGGGGAGGGTGGGGGGAGAGCGAGACAAGAGGAATGGAAATCGGAGCGAGAACACTAATAGATTTCTGTGAGCCCCCCCACCCCCCCTTGATGCCACCCGAGTCTCTGCTCACTGTCCCCTGGGTCACAGCCCAGAGATTATTCTGCCAATTTTCTGAGAAGATGAGGGCCTTTTCAAACGGGGAATTCAGGGCAAGCTGTGGCGATCGCCCCCCGCCCCACACACACACCCCCTCAGCACACACCACTCTGGGCCAGCCATCCCCACAGACACTGCTGCACACAGCCTCTCTCTGAAGCTCAGCCACTCAGTAAATAATGAAAGAGAAAATCCCAGGCACCCGAGCCAAAAGCCACTAGCGAGAGACACTGCAATGGGAAATTAATTACATCCTGCAGCAAGAGATGGGACTTGCACTGAAAGTTGGCTCCTGCGAGGGTGGGGAAAAGACACAGACTACTGGAGGGGTGCAGGAGGGGAGGAAAGCCACAGCTGCTCCAATAGAGAACATGTATTGCCCCCCTGGGGTACACATGGCAGCCCCTGCACAGCCACTCAGGGGAGAGGTGTAGCTGCTCCTGAGACATCTCCATGTCCCGTAGAAGGGCGCTCTTCACCCTCTCCGAGAGATTGAGGGATATTGGCAGAGCTGTGTATAGAGCGTCCCATCATTGGCATACCAAGGGGACCTGAGGGGCATCAGCAGAGCAGCAGGTGGAAGCTTGCCCATTTCTGGCCTGCACTATGCCTTGTCCATTCAGCAAGGTCAGGCCTGTGCTTTTGTCAGGAATAAAGGTGACTAAAGTCTCTCACAACATTTTTAATAAATCTCTCTTGTTTTGGCTTGTGATGCCTGAGGGGGACATACGCCCTCACACAGATATCCACAAGCATTTGTCCATGCACGCGCACACACAGAATCCCAAGCTAACTAAGGGGGCAGCGACAATTCACCGAGCCTCAGTAAACTGCTCTGCTCATTGCAGGTTTGGTTCCAGAATCGGCGAGCCAAGTGGCGGAAGCGGGAGAAGTGCTGGGGCAGGAGCAGCGTGATGGCAGAATATGGGCTTTATGGTGCAATGGTACGTCACTCCATCCCGCTACCAGAGTCTATCCTCAAATCCGCCAAGGACGGCATCATGGAGTCCTGCGCCCCTTGGCTCCTGGGTAAGAGACCAGCACCCTACCTGGGCACAGGCATGACATGGAGTGACATGTTGACATGGAGTGACATGACACTTCTAGGGAGTGACATGTTGAAATAGGGAAACTTAGAGTAACACTGGAAGTTACACTCACACTTTCCCCATACCCGAGAGCACAAGGACATTGCCTTTTATATTAGGGCCTGACCACTGGGCCCTGGGGTGAGGCTGCAAGCCCTGGGTCCTGACTTGAGGGGCAAGGATATCAGCCCCTTGGCCTGGGGTGGGGTAAGGTATCAGTCCTCGGGTCCAGACTCCTGGGGTGGGGGCTATCAGCCCTGAGCCCAGACTCCTGTGGCATGAGGTGGGGTACCATCCCCTTGGCCCAGGTTCCTGTGGCATGGGCGTCAACATCCACTGTACACAAAAGCCATGGCAGATTCAGTTCCCTGCTACACAGCAAGAAGTTGTCTGGGTCTGACTCCTGCAGCCCTTGAGGGGCCCCTTGTGTGATGCTTTGCTGTGGGGGGGGGGCAACTTTGTTGTTCCTGTGATGAACCAAGTGTCCTCCTGAGTCCTCTTTTTGGGAGGAAGGGAGGGACTGGTATCCTCCCACAGTTCCCTGCAGCTGAAGGCAGTCTAATTCCTGCCTGCCTTCTGCTGGGGGGTCGGGGGCTGTGTGGATGTGGAAGTAGCAGATTCCCTTTCACATTCCTGCTCTTTGCTTCCTGTTTTCTGATCTCTCAGGCTCATTCTGCCAAAAAGCTCATTTCTGGCCTCTTAGAAATGCGCTGCCCTGTCCTTCTGTCTGTGTGAAGTTGGGAGCGAGAGAAGTGGAGGGGTAGGCTGTGCGAGAGGGAGGAGAATAGGCAGAGGGACACCTCTCATCAGCCCTGTGGGTGAGAGAATAGCCAGATTCCCCTCCTGCTACCTGGCTCCAGTAATAGGGTGCTGTACAAAGGCGCCCCCCTGCCCTGTTATCTTGTCATTGCTAGTTGGGTACCTTCACTGTTCGCTAGTGCCAGGGAGCCCATTCTGTTTGATCCCTCATGCCCCGGTCCTGCAGCCACACCCCTAACCTCTGGGGCAGGAAATCCCTGGCTCTCCATGATGTTTAGCCTGTGCCTCCTGAAGTGGCATCAGACTTTGGCACATTTGTCCACTTCTCAGGACTGGCCCTTGAGGAGCACAGGGATCTGTCCCCTCCCACCGCCCTGCTCTCCCTTAGGTGTGGCCTATCTCAGTTCTGGCCAAGTTCCATGCCTGTTGCTACAGGCCTGGTTCCTCCCTTATGTTTGGCCTGTTCAGAGCACAGAGTTGGCACAAGCTCCCCCCTCTGATCTGTCCTGGGCTCCCCCTCAGTGCTGGCCTGTCTCTAGAAGAGAACTGGCCTGAGTTCTCCCTCATGCAGGGCCCAAAGCAATGGGCCCTCTGTGTGACTGCTGTTTGAAGCAAGGGTTTCTGCTTTTCCTTAATTCTGGCCTCTCTTTATCTTTGCTGTTTTCAGTTCAAGATGGCTTTCCCATGCCCAGGCGCTTTTCTAAACCCGAATACCAACAATTCTTTTTAGGGATGCACAAAAAGTCTCTGGAGGCAGCAGCTGAGGTGGGAAGGAAGCCGGAGGCGGAACGCCAGGCCCTGCCCAAGCTCGACAAGAGCAGCAAGGAAGAGAGGGCCCCGGATCCCAAAACCACCATTTCCCAGGAGGAACTGAGAGAGAACAGCATTGCTGCCCTCAGGGCCAAAGCTCAGGAGCATAGCACCAAAGTCCTGGGGACCGTACCTGGGGACCCCCCCACCCCAGCCAGGAAGCCAGAGAAAGAGGAGGAGGTAGTGGCAGAGGATGAGAGACAAATGGAGAAATCAAACTCATCACAAGAGGAGGAGAAGCAGATCTAGAGGGAAAGAGATGATGGAAACCAGCCCCCAAAGACTGTCTCCTCTGGGGGGCAGCAGCCTCCTCTCAGACTGACAGGGCCCCTCCGACAGCCCCTTCACAGGGAGTGAGGCCCCACATGGTCTCTGTGCATTTCAGGAAGCCACAGGCTCCGGCCAAGCTCTGACTGTCAGGTGTGTCCAGAGACTGTTCCCCTCAGGAGCATTCCTGACCCTCCACTGTCCCTGCCCTCAGGACTATTCCTGCCACACTGCCCCCTTCTTTCTGAGGGATCAGGAATTATCAGCATCTTCTTCTGAGAGGAGACTGGGGCTAACTGAGCCTCTGGGTCCCTCTGTATCAGCCTGAGAACCAGCTTTGTGTCTCTCCTGTCCTGATCCAACATACCCAGTCTCAGAGCGAGTCTCTGTCCCAGTCCCACCCATTCCCATGTCAGAGCAACTCTTTCTCCCTGGTCCAGTCTCCCCCACCCCAACCCTGAGAGCGAGTCTATCCTCTGCTGCATTCCCACCTGCCCAGAGCAGCATGAACTCCATCTCCCAAAGAATGTGCTTCTCCCCAGTGTGTTTATGGACCTGGCCATTGGCACCCAAGAACCTGGTGTGGGTGGGGCTGCCCCACTGCCCTCACAGGGACCATTTTACTCTTTCTCTGGCCTAAAGCACTGCGGGACAAATCCATGGAAGTGTTTGCGTAAAACAGTGAGTCTATTTAAATGGTGGTTTGTATATTCCATGTGTGTCTTTCCTGACTGAGTCATGGAGTGTCCGAGGGGCACTGTGAGACGGGGAGGGTGGTGTGCTGGACAGCTGACTTTGGTCTCGGTTTTCCAGTAAGAAGCCAAGGGGATGGGGAAGCGCAGGCTTAACTTCCAGGAGCTGATCCCTACAACCTCAGGTACCCAAGACCCATTCCTTCCCTTTGGGAGTATCCCAAGTCCTGCACCTGTCTTCCCCTTATAGGCGTGCCGAAGACTCATAACCCACTCAGGTACCAGGTCCCTACCCTCAGCCATCCTGAACACCTACTACACCTGACATCATGCTTAACAGGTATCCAGGATCTAACGGGTACCCAAGTGTTGCTCCCAGCTTCACCCCTTACTGGTAAATGAGACCCGGCTCCTCCCCGCATAGATACCTGGCACTTGGCTCCACCCTCCTCAGCTGCTGAGGCCAGGCTCCACCCCAACGCTGCACCCTCCTCCATGCACTGTATCATTTTAGCTGTAATCTAGGCTGCCTCAAACTGCTCCCTAGAAATGTTTGGTCAGCACATTCCGCTCCCCAGCATAAACTGCTGAGGTTTACTCATATGGATTAGTAACAGAGTCCTCGCTGCAGGCATGCCCTGGGTCCAGCCTGTTTCCACAAAGCTCATTCTCAGAGACTTGGCTATGGCTCCCAGAACAGCAGGGCATCCCAAGAGAGTGAGAGGCCTGCAGGTTCTGCTGAATCTCAGTGTGGAGTGGGTCAAATATTGGGGGAGAAATATTCACTGAATAAACGGTTCTATATCAAACAACAACGTTTGCCAAATTAGGTATTTATTGAGTTACACTCCACCAGCAATGTCTCTGAGTTTCAAAGGGAGCTCCAGCCACATCCACGGATATGCAGGCATGCTCATTAAAGCTCTGAGGTGTACATATGCCTCACACAGACCCCCCCCACATGAATACACACAGACCCTGTCACTAACAACCAACAAAACCCACTAGCCAGACATCACAGCTCCAAGATAACATTCCCCTTCTATCCTGTTGAGGAGCCACCCTCCATGAAGGCTCTAGGACAATGACTTACACCTGTCCTTTCTGTCCTGCTTTCAGCTGTGAGCTGCTTTTCCCCAGAGCTACTGTTTTTATTCTGTCAAAGGTTGATCCTTCCCTTCCATGCAGCCTCTGTTTGTCTTTGTCCCCAATTTGTTTGATGTGTTAGACTATAGCCCATGGTATGTAAATACTGTACATACAGTGAGAAAAAAATTCGGTATTGAGGTGTTTGAGGTATGGAACTGTAACAACTTCTAGTAATTCAGAACCTGTGAGTTATGTGCCATTTTCTGTAAAGATATAAACAAGAATAAAACTAAACTAAAGCTAGCAACAAGCTTGGAGGAATCATCATCTTTTGGAGAAAGGGGGTCTGGACGGAAGGCAGATGGCCCAGCAGTTTGGGCATAAGTGTAGAGTGTGCATGTGTACTTGCGTGTGTGTGTGTGGGGAGGGCGGGAGGCACGCCCATGCACACAACTAAAGGAGGGATATATGTTACCCCCACATCTGTGTGAAAGTTGTTTCCACCTGCTCTTAAGACAACCAGTGGAATAAAATAAAAACATGGAGCAGCCCAAAGAATTTGCTTTGTGCCAGAGCCAATGGAACCTAAAAATGTTCAACTTCTGTTCACAACCCACCATTTCCAATGTGGTGCCAAATGTGGTCCAATGAATTCTCAGTTCTGTAATGTTTAGAGAGGGAGCTGGGCCTCCCAACAAGCGACTAGCACATTTCAAGCAGCACCAAATAAGGGTGACATGGCATTGGTCATGGTCATCCCTGCATCATATTGCAGCAGGAGAGGTGCTCAGGGGACACATTTACAATTCTCTCCCCAAATGCCACACACCACCTTACACTCAAAGGCCAAAATGCAAGGCAGATATTTCCTGGGCATCATGTAGGACGTATGGAAGCTTGGGGGCCTCCTGGGAAGGGGGCTAGTGGCGTATGTTCTAAAGCTTCATATTTCAAGATTTACTTAGCGCTGCTTCTAATACCCCGCGTGTACACACATGCCCCACACACAGGATTTCACTTCTCACACCGCATACACATCCCACTTCAGCCACATACACTGTGGCTCACCCACAAGCATTTACACCTTGCACACACCCATGGTCACACCTCACAGACACAGATTGCACATACTTGTACTTACACACTTTACACTCCCTGGCACAGGCACAGGTCTGCTTTGCACATCCATGCACCACACATACACCCTGCAGACATGAACACACTTTACGCACCAACACAATGCCATGCTTACACTTTGCGCACATCCACGACTCACCTGCACGTCACACTTGTTCACACTTCACTTAAGTGTACACAACACACTTGGCACACATGCCATTCAATTTAATAGTACTGTATTGATATGACGAGCTTTAGGAGCATTGCCAAAGTAGCAAACATACCAGGTATCTTGTAGAGATAGCTACAGGCTGGTTTAGATGGGGAATCACAACTGCACATGGACCCAGAAGCCGTATTCTGCAGCATTCTCAATAAAAAGGTATGGTAACTGCCCATGACAATCTATCCATGGAGTCAAGACAGCGTCCTTCCTCCCTGAGAAAACCATTGGCCATATCTTAATTATCCTTCATTGTTCATTCACCAATGTAAAAAATACACAATGGGGGAGACATGTGCCTCTTTTATAAAAGAGGTTGGTGACACTTTGGTCTCAATCTGGCACCCAGGACTGAACCTTCCATTGCTACAAAAACTTCCATTGCTATTGGGGTTGTTGGGGAGGGGGGAACATATGACACCATTAAATCAATTTACCAAGTTAGGTGTAGGGTAAAAGACAACTGCATGCAAATAGAGGCCTTCAACTGAGAAAGGCGCAAGAGGGCACACGTGGGGGTTGGGGTGGGGGTTGGGGTCTGTCTCACACGCAGAGCTTGTCGTGCCAACAAAGTATTACTGAACTGAAATGGAAATTGCAAGTTTGGACTTTTACTTCAGCCCACTCTTTCCAGCACATACTTCAGTGACCTATGAATCCTACTGGAGCAATCCCTTGACCCAGCTGTTCCAGTGTACTACTCAGAGATAAAGCCACCACTGGGGCTAGAGAACACACACTGCACCTCAGGAAGAGGTGATGCAAAGATGTCTTTAAATGCAAAGCTCCCCAAGTCTGGACACCAAGCCAGTCCCTCAGTGTAACTGAAAGTAGCCTGAAACGTGCACTAAATTTCACCAGGCTGTAGGAAAGCCCTAGCCATGGGGAGAAGAGGGACTGAAAGCTTTATTACCTAATATATAAGTCATTGAAACTAACTGATTTTAAAAAAAACAATCCCACACTAGCTGATACCTAGTCACAGTGAAATGTGCCAAACTTACACAGACTCTTACCAAATACTGAATCCGTGACCAAAAGCAAGCTAGAGACGCTCTGCGACTGGAGACACAAATGAAGAGAGGAACAGCTATGCAGAGAAGAGATTGAAATAAAGACATTTTTAGTCCTGTGTCCAAACTCCAAAGGTGTGAGAGACAGGCTCTTCAAACTATCAGAAATACTTAAAGACATTCCATTAAATGGCAATAAAGAAAAACTGGGTAACCCTGTGTATCCAATGCACTGGCCCTGGCCCTCTCTTGGCATGAAGAGAAAGTGATGCAGAGATGACACCAGGCATCTGCATCAGGAACTGACAAAAATGACAGTGAATTCATGGGGAACCAAATGTGCCATGAAGCCCAGTCACAGAATCATAGATGGGTAGGACTGGAAGGGACCTCAGTAGGTCATCTACTCTAGTCCCCTGCAGGATTAAGTAATAACTAGACCATCCCTGACAGGTGTTTGTCTAACCTGCTCTTAAAAAGCTCTTAAAGACAGAGATTCCACAACCTCCCTAGGCAATTTATTCCAGTGCTTAACGACCCTGACAGGAAGTTTGTTTAATGACCAACCTAAAGCACCCTTGCTGCAATTTAAGCCCATTGCTTCTTGTCCTATCCTCAGAGGTTAACGCGAACAATTTTTCACCCGCCTCCTTGTAACAACCTTCAATACTGTTATCATGTAATCCATCCCCCCCAGCCGCGTTCAGTCTGCTCTTCTCCAGACTAAACAAACACAATTTTTTAAATCTTTCCTCTTAGTCTTAAATCATGTTTTCTAGACCTTTAATCATTTTTGTTGCTCTTCTCTGGACTTTCTCCAGTCTCTCCATATCTTTCCTGAAATGTGGCACCCAGAACTGGACACAGTATTCCATCCGAGGCCTTATCAGCAAAGTACTTGCTGTGTTGTCTCTGTTTCTGATGGCAAGCACTGGGTTCTGTCTCTGTCACTCTGGCAAAGCTTGCATGATGCATTATGCCATTATCATCAAATTACACCTCACCCACAATGCACATAGCCCACTCCCCAACAAACCTCCTGTGTCTAATCTCCAGGCACTTATAGCTGTAATTCACTGGTGAGGGTATATCCTACATCCCCAACATACAGAGGGTGTAAGCCTAATACAGGCACCAGTTACAGAGCCTGATTCTTTACCGCTTCAGCTCTGGAGGTCCCTGGTATAAGCCATGATGATGGCTATCATCCATCCACCTCCCTGCTTGCCTGTGTCTCCTTCATGGGTGTCGCATCTCTGAAAGCAGGAAAGAAGGGCCGTGAGTAACTCATCAGCCTAGGGCCCCTCTTGTGGGGCGAGTAACTCCTGCCCAGTAAGGGAGGTGGATGGTAAGGTGATCCGGCTGCAGTGTGGTTTATCACAGTAAAGTCTGACCTAGCCCAGCTGTAGTGGGGGAAGGTGGGCATCTTTTCCAGGCCTCTCTGTGCAAGGAAGGGGGTGGCACAAGGAGCCCCTCCAGACCTACCCCCTTAGAATTAATCCCCAGTCTCTGAAGGCAAGGCCGTGAGGCAGCATCACCAACTCTTCTCGCCAGTAACCAACTGGGCCTTGCTGGAGCCAGTGACGGATGATGATGAGAGAAAAGCACCCCCCCGCTTCCAGGGGAAAAGCCCCTTCTGATTGGCTGCTCTTCCCTATAAGGTGAGGAAGTGGGGAAGGCAACCAATCAGGGTTGCTGCAGGAGGCAGCCAGAGCTCTCACCAGAGCTCTCAATCCCCTCAGGCACCAAAGGATTCTTTGGGTAGGGGAGGGAGACCCCATTCTCATGAGAAGGGAGGGAAGAGAGCTCCCCTCTTGTGAACAATGGGTCCTTCAACACTCTGCTCCTCCCTCCTGCCAATGCCAGGCCTGGGAAGGGGGAGAGGGGAGTGAAGAACCCCTAGAGCTGCCCCCCACACCAGGAGGGGGGAGAGGGGACCCCTGCAGCTGTCCCCCCGCAGCCTGGGAGAGGAAGATGAAGAACTCCAGGTGCTGCAGGTGGAGCAGAGGTAGGGCTGGGGCAACAGGCGGATGCAGAGACTGTGGAGAGTAGAACTGATGTGGGGCTAGAGGGGCAGAATTAATGGCTGGTCAGGGGGACAGGCAGATGGGGGATTGGGGGGCACTGAATTGTTCATTTGGGGGAGAAGCTGGAAGCTCTACACTATCTGGCAGCCCGCAATAGCTCTTGCAGCAAGGGGCCAAATCACTTTATCTGTTTGGGAGCGCTGGCAACACTAAATTTGTGTCGTTCCCCTGCCACACACACACACTGGGGATGGCCAGAGGGAGAGGGAGGAGTTAAAAAAAAATCAAAGACAAAGCAAAAACCACAGTATAATTTTTTTTTTGAAAAAAACAACTCATGATTTTTGGGTCAATCTAGTGATTTTGGGGGAATCAGTCATGATTCTTTGAACGTTTAGGGTTGGCAATACTGCCTGATGGTGGGGCTGGTTGGGAGGACATTTCTACTGATGGGAGGGACGCTGCAGAGTGGGACAGATGTAGTGGAAGCACAAGGGAGCAGGGTAGAGAGGGGACTCAGGCAGAAAATTAGAGGAAGGTTTGCCTGCTCTGGACCCTTACACCTCCAAGTGGTGGATGGGGCTTGGTGTTGCCTAGGTTTAAGAAAGTGCCAGTGTGACTATGAGGTAGGACTGTATCTGAGTTGCTCATGTCTAGTGTGGACACACTGACCCATTTGTGCACAACTGATTGAAGAGCAGACAGTGTAAGTCTCACTTGTAGACAACGCCTCATCCTGCTGCATAAAGAACAATCCTGGTGTTTTGCTTTTGTCATAGGGTCATTGGTATGTTGTATACACACAGGGATCTGAATAATGACAGTCAGTCCTTTGAGGGACTTATGCAGTGGGGTTAGAGCCCTAACGTGTAACTCTGCCAATGGTTCTGATGCTAGGCGAGGCACTCCCCCCTCCCTGACCCCTGCTTCTTTTCTCTGTGGAGGCAGCCCCTCCCTGTAGACAGACTTTCTTCCTCACTGGTATCTGATCAGCGCTCCAGGCAAGTCAGATCCCACTGATCAGGGAAACAAGAGCCACAAGGGATCCCACTAATGAAGAGTGAAGAATCAGAGACTCATTAACCTTCATGGCTCCACCATTGATTCCCTCAGCATGTCTGGCCTGCCACCAAGACTGGCCTGGGCTTTGGGTTGCCAATTTTGGTTGGATATATTCCTGGAGGTTTCATCACAGGACATAATCTTTAATTAAAGATTGAGCTGTAATTCCTGGAGACTCCAGGAAAATCCTGGAGGGGTGGCAACCCTACCCTGGACTTGTCACAGCCCCTCACTGCAGGGGGACGGGAATCCCCAGCATGTTCCTCCCTCCTCATTTCTGTCCCCTGCAAAGCAAATTGGTTAGATTCTATAAAAAAATAAAACCTTTGCATTAAAAATAGTTGCCTATTTAGGCCCTGAGGAAAAGGAAAACAGAAAGAAGCTGTGTGGTATTTAGATGTTGCTTGTAATTATTAGAATTGGGAGCACTGGCTGTTGGGAGTCTGAAAGGACAGGAAGGAGCGGGGAGGAGTTGAGAGGCTGGGAGAAAGCTACAGAGGGTGCAGCAGCAGCTTGGTAAAGAGGTTTTGTCATAAATATAAAGGGAAGGGTAAACCCCTTTGAAATCCCTCCTGGCCAGGGGAAAGCTCCTCTCACCTGTAAAGGGTTAAGAAGCTAAAGGTAACCTCGCTGGCACCTGACCAAAATGACCAATGAGAAGACAAGATACTTTCAAAAGCTGGGAGGAGGGAGGGAAACAAAGGGTCTGTGTGTCTGTCTATATGCTGGTTTCTGCCGGGGATAGACCAGGAATGGAGTCTTAGAACTTTTAGTAAGTAATCTAGCTAGGTATGTGTTAGATTATGATTTCTTTAAATGGCTGAGAAAAGAATTGTGCTGAATAGAATAACTATTTCTGTCTGTGTATCTTTTTTGTAACTTAAGGTTTTGCCTAGAGGGGTTCTCTATGTTTTTGAATCTAATTACCCTGTAAGATATCTACCATCCTGATTTTACAGGTGGGATTTCTTTATTTCTATTTACTTCTATTTTTATTAAAAGTCTTCTTGTGAGAAAACTGAATGCTTTTTCATTGTTCTCAGATCCAAGGGTTTGGGTCTGTGGTCACCTATGCAAATTGGTGAGGCTTTTTATCCAACATTTCCCAGGAAAGGGGGGGTGCAAGTGTTGGGAGGATTGTTCATTGTTCTTAAGATCCAAGGGTCTGGGTCTGTAGTCACCTAGGCAAATTGGTGAGACTTTTTACCAAACCTTGTCCAGGAAGTGGGGTGCAAGGTTTTGGGAAGTATTTTGGGGGGAAAGACGCGTCCAAACAGCTCTTCCCCAGTAACCAGTATTAGTTTGGTGGTGGTAGTGGCCAATCCCAAGGACAAAGGGTGGAATATTTTGTACCTTGGGGAAGTTTTGACCTAAGCTGGTAAAGATAAGCTTAGGAGGTTTTTCATGCAGGTCCCCACATCTGTACCCTTGAGTTCAGAGTCGGGGAGGAACCTTGACAGGTTTCCACTTTGAAAATAAAGTCTTGTTGAAGCTTGTTAGTACCTTGCTTGGTTGATACAACATTTTGGTGATGAGGATGGATCTTCTGCCTCTGAACCCACCCGCACCCTTTCTGCAAAGCCCAGGTGAGCCTCCAATTGCTTTTACTACCTGGATCCATATGTTTGAGACTTATCTGCTTCCAATCAGTGCTACAGAGATTTCTGAAGTAAGAAAGCATGCTCTGCTAATCCACTGCCTTGGAGCAGAAGGGCAGCGTATATTTTACACTTGCAGATGATAAATATGAGACTGCACTCACTGCATTAAAGAATTTTTTTGTGCCAAAAGTGAATGTAGTAGCTAATCGCTACAGATTTCGCCAGCGTGAGCAGAAACCAGGGGAACCTAAAATGCAGTATATTGCTTCCCTGAGGAGTCTGATTGTAATTTGTGACTTTGGGAATATGGCAGATGAGATGATTGGAGACCAGCTCATTGAGAAAACAACCATGCTTCATGTAAGAGAACGCTTACTTCTGGAATCACAACTTACACTAGAAAAAGCAGTAACCATTGCTACTCAGATTGAGTCCGCTATAGCTGAAGCCAAAATAATGAGCATAGGTACAGGAGGCACCGTCCAGGCTGTGACTCCTTTGCAGAAAAATTCACTACCACTGCTGACACACAATTGCAAGAGGAAAACTAATGAAAAACCACTGAATCAGCAAATTCAAAATACAGTAAAAGCATGTTTTCACTGTTCCCCACAACACCTTGCAAGCTACACAGGATGTCCTGCAAAAGTAGCTCAGTGCAATCATTGCAAAAAGATTGGACATTTTGCTAAAGTATGTTGCAGTAGCCAGTTCAATCAACAGGTGCATGCAGTTACAATACCAGATGTTCCTGTGCTGAGCATGGACAAAGTCACTACTGCACATATTCCAGAACAGATAAAGTGCACTGTAAATGTTTCTGCCATACCTTCAGGCAAACCACACTCTATTCAGCTAATGTTGGACACTGGCTCAGCAGTATCTATACTACCTGATTCCATCTATCTGCATTACTTTAAAGATGTGCCTCTTTCTGAACCCAGGCTTCACGTGGTGTGCTATTTGAAAAACCATATTCCCGTACTTGGCTGCCTGCCAGCAATAGTTACTTTTGGTGATTGCTGTGTAAATACAGAGTTCTACATTGTCCACAAAGGCACTCCTATCCTCGGCAGAGATTTATTGGCTGCTTTAAATCTCAGCGTAGTTAATGGATTAATTGATCTTCCTCAGCAAAGCACTCTTGCAGTACACACACCAATTTCAGCTGGGACCCAACACCAGGTTGAGGAGAAACTCAGCTGTGCTTATGGGTTTCTGCATGAAGTTAAAATGCAGAATAATGTGATGCCTGTATGACAGAAGTTATGGTGCTTACCATTTTCAGTCAGGGAAGCTGTTTCAGAGGAACTTAGAAAACTTGTTCAAAAGGACATTATTGAAGAGATCGACTTCTCGAAATGGGTTTCACCTATAGTAGTGACGCAGAAGAAGGGTTTGCATTGGATGACTTCGTCGTAGTACCAACACAACAAGACATTGCACTGGAACTGGGGCTTAAGAGAGAGCCTGTCAGACCCAGATGACCACCTGGTATGTTACGTAGTATCTACAGTGTTTTCAGTGTAATATTTCTGCCAACAGTATAGTGTCTTGTTTCATATTTGTTCCTGTGGTTAGAACAATAATGTTTATTTTAATTAGGAGAGTTTAAGAGAGGAGCGAATGGGGTGTTTAGATGTTGCTTGTAATTATTAGAATTGGGAGCACTGGCTGTTGGGAGTCTGAAAGGACAGGAAACAGGAAGGAGTTGAGAGGCTGGGAGAAAGCTACAGAGGGTGCAGCAGCAGCTTGGTAAAGAGGTTTCCACTTTGAAAATAAAGTCCTGTTGAAGCTTGTTAGTACCTTGCCAGGTTGATACAACAAGATGGCAGTTCTCATGTTCAGAGATAAATTCATTCCTGCCATGGGCAGGAGGCATACATAGATGCGATGGCATGTAGAGATTCACTCCAGTGTCACAGGGAGAGAGTACCCAGACCAGTGCTCCCGAGTCTACCTGAGGAAGATGGAAGGCCTGGCTTGATCCCATGACCCCAGTCCACCATAGGGATGTGTCCTGGCCCAATGACTTGTCCCATGGGTTAGGGGGATGGAATGGGGGGATGGCACAGCTCAATACGCCTCATTCCCATGGAGGTAGGTGCTGAGCCAACTATGGCACAACTCACAGGGGGGAGCCAGCCTGGCTTGACACCTCTCTGTCCTGCAATGAGTCAGGGCGTGGCATGTGAGAGAGTGCAGGCCTTGCTTCGACAGGTGCTCCCCCAGTCCCTCACGGAAGAGAAGGACCAACGCAACATCCCTGGTCCTATGGAGGGAGCTCATCCTGGACTGACACCCATAGTCGTATGAGGGCACATTATGTGACACAGAGCCCCCACAGCCTGATGTCCCCTACACCACCCAATGCTGCAAGGTGGAGGTGGCCTGGTCCAATGACCCCCCTCCCCCCCCGCCCAGTCCTGTGGGAAAACAGAGCCCAGCCCAGCACATAACATTCCTGTGTATGGAGATGGTCCAGCCAGTGGCTCTCACAGGGAGGAGAAGGTCTAGCCTGACCTACTGGTCCCACTGGTGGAAGACAATGCAGACTGATGCCCCCCACCTCCATCCTGCTAGAAGAGATGGCCTGATCTAAAGTCTAGAAGGCCCACATGGGGGCTTTACCTGGTGCAAGCCCCCTACTCCAAGTCTGACATATCCTGGATCCACAGGGGAAGATGGTCTGGCCCTACTCCACCCAGGCCTGTAGGATGGAGATAGTCCAGCTCAGTGCTCCCCAATCTCCCTGGGCTGACATCGCCAAGGGAAAGATGGACCTACTCACCAGCATATATGCCTATAGAAGTAGTTGGTCTGGCCCGACACCCAATTCCTGCAGGGGGAGATGACCTGGCCTGATACATCCCACTCCCACGGGGCTAGATGGTGAGCCTGCCTGCCTTGATGTGTACTAGTCCTGTGCATGGAGACCTAACATCAGTGCTGCCCATTTTCACAACTTCATCACCCATAACATGAGTAACGTGAGTTTGGCCCCTGCTGGAGCAAGTCTCAGAGACACCCTAGCCTTCATGCCAATTTCAGACCACCCATCAGAAATTCCCCTCTGATTGGCTGCCTTCCCCACTTCCCTACCTCCTGAGAAATAACAGCCTATCAGAGCTGAGTGGGAGCAGATATGGGGGCTGAGGTACAGGCAGATATGGGGACAAAATTAATGTGGGGCTGGTGGAACCAAATTGTTATGGAGGTAGGGGACAGATGCATAATTATTTGCTGGGCTGTGGGATGGGTAGATGTAGGGCTTTTGAGGGGAAAACAGCTTTAGACTGTTTGGATTTGGGGAGAAGCTAGAAGCCCCACATCCTCAAGCAGCCACTGAGAGCTCATGCACTTTGGGGGGGGGGGGGGGGAAGGCGTGTCAAAAATCACTTTGTAAATTTGGGACATCTGGCAACACTAATGATCCCATGTATGTGTGTGCGCACGCTCTCACACAGAGGGGGTGGGCAAGGATAATTCAAAAATTGAAAGAGACAAAAAATATAATCTTTTTAAAAACTCATGTTTCTTGGGGGTCAAACATGGTTTTTGAACTTTTGGGGTTGGCACTAGTGTAGGTGTCCGAATGCCTGAGACTTTTGGCCATTTTGAAGGGAAAAATCATCAGCATAGGAAAGCACTAGGGGGCAAGGCAGACCTGTCCCCCTCAATCCCTTTTGCCCCAGGGGCTTAGTTTATGTTCCATGTGCTTTAACTCTGCCAATCCTGGAACCAGTCCGGTGGGAAATACTCACATGTTGTGACCTGAAAAAGCCACTGGAGGTCACTCTTTTTCAAGAATTACTGAGGCTGCAGCTGCCCCTTGCCTTCCTTCTAGGAACCACTTCCAGTCTTTCTCCCTGGATTGCCCCAGCACAAGCCCTTAGAGATTATTATTATGTTCCCTCAAACCCAGTCCCCTCAAGTGTGCTGGGTGTATCACAGACAATAAACCAGGACCCTGCCCCAATGCAAGGAGCAGACAGAAGCTACATAAGGGAATTCTCATGCTCCTTGCTAAGCTTGCATCCAGCTTCTCTGCCTCCCTGTCCCTGTCCCTTTAGACACAGTCACTCAGCCAGGCCTCTCTACACCTTCCCCTTTAGAAACAGTCACTCAGCCAGGCCTCTCTACACCTGCCCCTTTAGACACAGTCACTCAGCCCACCCACTCTGTGCCTCTCTCTATAAGATACAATGGCTCAGCCCAGCCTCTCTGCTTTCCTCCACCTGCCCATTTAATTACAAATTCCCCCCCCCCCCCCCCCGACGGCCTTCTTACTCCAGCTCATATATTTCCCCAGTCTCTGGGCAGTTTTTAACTCTTGTGTTTGTAATTCCTGCTTGGTGCCTCAGACTCCTCTAGTTCAGGCAGCCTGCATAAAGCTGCAGCTCTGTTCTTACAGACTCTGACCCCTAGCCTCTTCCCCAGCTCTTCCTCCCAAACCCATTTTCCTAGCACAAAAATTTGGCATTGCTGATATCAGAGGGGCTTCTGGGACAGTGAAGCTGCAGCCCTGTTGTGTTCATGCTGCTGTTGCTGCTGGGTTCTCTGCCTCCTGGGAGCCTGGATGCACCTGGAAGGAGACGGTTGACAGGGATTCAGCCCCTCATGGTACCAGTAGAGACTATGTGGAGACTTAGGGCTCCAGGGAAGGCCCCTTCACTGTTGTGGGGACTGGGGGCTGCTGCCAATACATTTGGTGCTGTACACACGGTCATTCCTTTGCAATCACTGGGATTCCACTGTCCTCCCAACACCCGGAATCACGCCTGAGTGCCATAGCTGCCTCCTCTCTTCCCTTTCATAGATTTAAGGCCAGAAGAAACAATTAAACCATCTAGTCTGCCCTCCTGCATATCATGGGCCAGAGAATTTCACTCACATCCAGGGGCTTGGCTGTCAGCACATCCTGGTAGTTCTTCCTTTGCAACATCTCTGAGATCCACCATGAACACTCAAAGCTGCTCTATCTCTTGGCCTTCTCTCTCATCTGACTTCTCCCACCTTCTTCTCCCTGGCCTCCCTATATCTCATCTCACTGCCCCTCTGCTGTCACTTGAACACACAGACTCCCTTTCAAATTTTCTTGTGCGGCATTTCTGCTCTAGCACCATCTTGGGCTCATTTCCTGCTATTCCCCATCCTCCAGGCAAGTCTCCATCCCCGTCTCCCAATCCCTGAAACAGTTTCTGTGGTCTTGCACCAAATGACCAGGCGCTACTCATTGAAACCTTTGTCTTTCTACAAATCCTAGAAGCTACGTCACCCCCTGAAGTGAGAGTGCCAAAAACCCAAACAAAACTATCTCAGATGCAACCAGCTTTTTTCTCTCATTCTGCATAGGAATCTGGGACTTGGAGGGTAGGGACCCCTCTTTTCTTTATTGGGCTATTCTCCACGCCCTTCATGTCTGTTATCCTTTCACTGTAGGCTAGATTTTGGTCCCACTATGGCCCATTGATGCTGTCCGCTGGTGCAAAGGGATTGGAAACCCCGGTCTGGGGGCATTCCCCTAGCAAAAGAGCAACACAGGGCCCTACGCTGCTCTCAGAAGAGGTGTGTTGGGGTGCAGCTAGTGGCTAGAAAGGGGAGTGGCCAGGGTAGTTTGAACTCTGGTTATTCTGTGCTGTGGGACCATCCCTGGGCAGCTATACAATGCTGCTGTGCAATTAGGGACTGCTGTAACTTACTCCAGGAGCTGTGCTTGAAGCCACTTTTGCCTGGCCCTCCCCTTTGGTGTTGCATCTCCAGGGAGGTGCAGATCAGAATCTGGCTGTGTCTCTTCAGTCCAACTTTAGATGGGAAGCCCCTTGGGACAAGGATCTCATTTTTACAGTTGCCAGTAAAGCTCTGGGCATGCTGTGGCAGGGCATAAATAGCAATGACAAAAAAGAGGAAGGCACGGTCCCCGCCCCAGAGAGTGTATATAAACAGCCCAGATCACCTTGAGTGACCAGCTGAAGGTGTGATCTCAGTCAGCAAAGCATTTTCATAGACTCATAATAGACCCATAGTTCTGTGGTGGACTGTGGCTGAAAGACTTCAGAAGAGTATTTTTAGGAGGATTCTGACTGAGGAGAGTGAGGTCATTTGGAACATAAAGGAAGGGAAATAATTACAGGTACAGGGGGCAGCATGAGTGGGGGAGGCACAAAGTGAGATTGGGAAAAGAATTCAAGCGGAGCAGATAGTCAGGAGGCTTGGGTGGGGCCAGATCAATCTAGCAGGCAAACTGTTCCATTCAACCTCTAAGCAAGGGCAGGTTAATGATAGGACAAAGGGAAAGTGTAAGGTGACACAGGCCAGCCTGGCTTGCTCCGGCTGCTGAGAATACAATCACCAGCCAGTTCTGGCTTCAGTGCAAGAGCAGTCGTCAGAATTCAGATTAGCATGAAGGTTATTCCAGTCAAACATTCCTAGAGCCCACCCCCTTTCCTCCCTTAGAAGGGATTGAATTTCCTTTTCATGTATCCATCTGGAACAGGCGAGAAAGCGTGTCAGGAAGAGACGGCGCACCTCTTGAGCTGTCTGCTGAGTGTAGATTTATAATCTGATGGACAGAGAGAGACCCAGCTAGCACTCCACTCCTTCCCGCTCAACGCCACGGCTCCAGGGCAGACTGAAAGCACTTAGCCTGAGTTTTGTACCTAAAGAAGAAAAGCAGAGTTCTGAAGACCATTTCCTGCTTGTTGCAGAGTTGGAGATCTCTCTTGCAACCCTGGATCATGGCCTGGCTGCTTCCTAGGGCTTGCTGCCTAAAAGTCTTCTGTCAATCCTCTAGAGGACCCTTTTCTTCTGGAATAGCTAGAGCTTGGAGTGGCGGGCCCCTGACTGCATATATGCCAGAAGCTGCAGCATTCCCTGGATCAAGGGACCACCCAGGGCTGTACAAGGTGTCAGTGGAGCAGGCAGATGAATTCTGGGGAGCTCTAGGGAGAAACCGACTCATGTGGATTAATCCTTTTCACTCTGTACAAGACTGTAATCTACAGCAGGGCTGGGTGTCCTGGTTCCTGGGAGGACAACTGAATGTAGCAGGTAAGCAGGAAGCCAGACCTCCCCACCCTAGTTTGCTGGCCTCTTGGGGAACCCACCTGGTCCCAGCATCTTCAGGATGGATCCTTTTCAGTCTCATGAATCTGTTCCTAGGAATGCACACACCTTTAACTCCTTCTGTTAGCCAGTTGCTACTGGGGAAGTTCTATGGCAGCAAGAATTAGCTTTCTATTTTTAGACACTTTCTTGGAAGTGCACCAATCTGTCTTTCCCCTGCATGTGGAAATCCTAAACTGAGAGGAATAGTCTGAGGAACAGACATCAAAGAGGGAGGAAGGCAAGGGAAGAACGTGTGTCAGAGAGCAAGGGTGTGAGTCTAGGACAGCACCTGCCTCTGACCCCCACTTTCCCTGGCGTGTTTGTTCCCAGTCTTATTCTCCTCACACACAAATCCAGGAGTGCTCAACGGTGTCACTCAATCCAACACTTAAAGAAAAACTAGGGAGGTAGAGCTGAGCAGCACGGTCTGGTAAAAGGGTTCAAATGAGGGATGGTTTCTCAGATCCAGGCACAAGTTCAGCCAGAGGACGCCTGCCAGGAACGTTCCAATTGGCTGTGTGTAGTAGGTGTGTAGGAATGTGATTGGTTGTAGGGGAGCAAGTGTGTCTCATTAGGATGTATGAATACAGCTGGACCACCATGTGCTGTGAGCCTAGCTGCTCTCGCAAGCTGTGTCATTGGGCCTGGTCAGTACCCTTTTGTGGGAGTCCTCAAAGGTGCACCCATGTACTACTGAGGTCATCAAATAGAAGTTAGTGCTCTTCCCTTATCCGTTATCAACGAGTGCCTCTTCACAGCGCTAGATAGCAGCACTGCCAACCCCAATCACTCAAAAATCATGAGTCAGGCCCCCCAAAATCATGAGATTTCAAAATAAGTTTTAGTTCTTTTTTTATTTGCCTTCTGGTTTTTGAGCCTTCAGGGGTCAGTTTTTTCAAGCTTTTCTCTGGAACCATGAGGGAGAGAAATTAACTTTTTTTAAATGAAAGCTGAAAGTCTCACCTAATCGCAACTCTGGGAGCTGGAGCTCTACAACGAACAACATATGTAATTAGACTCCCAATAAAACTACAAGTGTTGGCAACACTAGTGCTTTCAGAGGAGCCCACTTTGGGATAAGATTTAAAACCAAGGTCTTGACCGCTTGTGGTCATTCAACATTCCAAGGAACTCTACATACCCCCAGAGTTCTAGCCCTGTTTCATCTCAGGTGATTGCATTCTACTTCCCTACATTCCCTCTGCAGCGCTCCTCACTTCCTGTCCTAAACTGCCTTCTGGAGTGCTGCTGTCACTGTTTAATAGCTGCCTCATTCCACTAAAGAGGCAGCTGCATTTCAGTGGGAGGTGTAGTGTTCCCTGTGGATTGCTTACCTGCCACACAGGGTTGCTGAGAAATGACTGAGTTAATATTCATGAGGCACTCAGAGAGCCACCAAGGAGGAGTGCAGAGGGCTGTTATGGTTACTCAGGGTGTTTGGGGGCAGTTTCTGGTTAGGAATGTGCAGATTGCAAGTAAGGATGATGAGGATGGTCATGGGTATGGCGGGAAGGAAGGTGTGGGAGTGGGATTGGGGTGGTGCTTCTGACCTGATGGCTGGTGCTAGCAATGATGTGGTTTAAGGGGTTGAATAACAGTCAAACTTACAATGCAGCCACCCTGATTGTATTCAGAAAATGAAGTGGCGAGCACTGGCTTTACTAGAATTAAAAATAGCTCAGAGAGTAATGACAGTCAATCTTCTCTTTCAGTGAATTGTCTGGATCGCCATGTCCATATAGCCCCAAACAAAGTGGCCCTGATCTGGGAGAAAGATGAGCCTGGGAAAGAAGTTCGGGTTACATACAGGTCAGTACTTACCCCAATCCTGAGCTAGAGGAATTGAGCACAGAGGGCTGGTATGGTTACTTATCTGATTAAGGGACCAGAGTCATTTATCTCCAGCTCTGCGGGGCTCCCAGAAGGGAAGGGAAGGGAAGGGAAGGGAAGCTAGCCCCATCTGTTCCCAGTTCAGAGAGGCTTCTGGGATGGGAGAGCTTCTAACTACAAGCCGATTTCTTTGGACAGAGAACTGCTTGAGTTGACCTGCCGTCTGGGAAACACCTTGAAACGACAGGGAGTAAAAAAAGGTGACCGAGTCACCATCTACATGCCCCCATGCCCTCTGGCTGTGGCAAGCATGCTAGCCTGTGCCCGGATAGGAGCCGTACACACAGTGGTATTTGCCGGATTCAGCTCCGAGGCTCTAGCTGACAGGATCCGGGATGGTAAGAGCCTTCTTCACAACTGATAGGTGCTCTGTGCACAAATTGTCCCTTCAGCCTGGCCCCTTGGAGAACAATATAAACCCCTGTCAGCTTCAGTGACCAGTGGGGCTGAGGGTGTGGGGATTGTGCCCAAAGCTTCCTGGCCCTGGCGTTCTTACTCCTCCAGCCATGGAGGAGAGAGTGGCCTGAGGGAGTGGAGGAAACAAGTGGGCCCTGGACCACATGCTCAGGCCACCCAAGAACATCACCACAACTCCCCACAAGCTGTAGCTACAGACAAGCCCTGCCCTGAGAGATGGTTTGGAAAATAAAAGCTGCAGCCAGGAAGTCGACTGAGGCAGATGAAACGGTTTGCACAGGGATCGCTCATTCCCACGGGCAGGCCTGGAAGGAAGAGGCTTAAGATGCAGCCAGGGAAGTTCAGGTTCAATATTCAGAGACGCTCTCTAACCCTAAGCAGAGCTCAGCAGTGGCACATGCTGCCAAGGGACGGTGCTGGAATGCTGCTCCTTGGACCTCTTTAAGGAGAAACATCCCCTGCCCTATCAGGGATGATTAAGAAATCCTGCCATGATGATGCACGGCAGGGAGGAGAGGACTAAATACTGTATCCCGGTAGAGGGCCTCCCCTGATGCAAGGCTATTCACTAGGTCTCATTAGAAGCCTCTTCCAGCCCAGTGGATGCTATGCCTGGCTTCATCAAATTCAGCATTTTAAAAATAAGCTCCTAGAGCAGCAGGGTCTGTCAGGCCATTGTCTCTTGTTGTGGGGGCTTGAGTTCTCTGCCTCAACAGAGGGAGCAAGGGCCTGGAGTGCTGCCTCTCATCAAGTTGTAGGAGACTTAATGGGACACATTAATGGGAAAGAAAGAGTTTAAAACTGCTGCTCTTATTTTAAAGAGAGGCCATGAAAACTGGAGATGGGAGGGGGAAGGAGAGAGAAAAGGCATGTGGGGCAGGGCAGGGTTAGATGTGTGTCTGGAGCCGGGTGGGAGGGGGCGCTAGACATCCTGGTAATAATGATGGAGGGCAGAGGGGCAGCTGGGCTGAGGGGAAGGGCTGATCATGCTGCTGTTCATTTCCTTCTCTTTTGCCCTCTTCAGCGCAGTCAGAGACAGTGATCACTGTGAATCAGGGGCTGCGGGGGGGCAAGGTTATTGAGCTGAAGCAGACCGTGGACCAGGCCGTGCACGCGTGCCCACTGGTGAAGCGAGTTCTGGTTTCCATGAGGACTGAGCAGAAGGTTCCCATGTCAGAACTGGATGTGCCACTGGAGGAGGTGAGATGCCATATGGAGCTACCACCAACTTCCCCCTAGGGTAGGACATCTGCTCTAGGGAATCGGGAGAAGTGGTGGGGGTGGGTTTCCAGCCCAGCCCAAAGGACCCTGTTTGCACTTAGTTGCACTGGGGACATTGTTCTGGGGTAATAGCGTCGTGGTCCGAAGCTTAATGCCCAGGCCAGGAACCTTCCCAACAACAGTTGCCCTGCTTTCCAGAATGAATGAATGAGTTAATGTGGGGAGCTCTTGGAGACACAATATTCTCTGTGTAACATCAGGGGCTGGCAGCACTAACCAGAGCCTGCAATAGTGTGGGCAAGACCTTGAAAACTATCTGTCCATGTACCTCAGACCTGGCCTGTAGCACACCCTGCTATTCCAGCCCTGGGCTCTCCATACAGCTTTGTCCATGCACCTTATTCCTGGCCTGCAGTACCCTTCTATTCCAGTCTGGGTGGGGCCACATTTACTGACGGCAGTCCTAGCAGTCAGTGCTATACAAGGCATAGACCAGGGGTCAGCAACCTTTCAGAAGCCGTGTGCCGAGTCTTCATTTATTCACTCTAATTTAAGGTTTCGCGTGCCAGTAATGCATTTTAATGTTTTTAGAAGGTCTCTGTCTGTAAGTCTATAATATATAACTATACTATTGTTGTATGTAAAGTAAATAAGGTTTTTAAAATGTTTAAGAAGCTTCATTTAAAATTAAAGTGAAATGCAGAGCCCCTCAGACTGGTGGCCAGGACCCGGGGTATGTGAGTGCCACTGAAAATCAGCTCACGTGCTGCCTCTGACACGCGTGCCATAGGCTGCCTACCCCTGGCCTAGACAGTGACGCGGGCTGTCTCTCTTGGTGTTTACGCTCCTAGTGAGGCACAATGCACCCAATGATGGTCAGACCTCAGGGGAGCAGCACTCATGCTTGCTGAAGAAGTATTTTGTTGTTAGCTCCTGGGTTCAGAACAACTGCCTCCACCATGTTTTGTACAGAGCGGAGCTCACTGTCTGTGCTCAACAAATAACCTAATTAACATGAGAAGGCTTCTCATAGAATTCTGTTATGGTGAGAAAAGTGACAGGAACAAATGGCTTCTTCCTACTCAGGAGATCTGCTCTGTGGCAGGGTTCAGCATTAGAGCTGCTGGCTCAGTGATTACAGCCTTTTACTCCTGCTGGCTACACAGGCCTGGGAGAGGGAGCTGGAGTCTATTCTGGACAGGGCCTCAGCAGAATTTTTAAGTGCGCCCCAACTGCAGAATCGTTATTACTGGTGGTGATGCCGGAGCCAGCAAGAGCCAGCTTGACCCTCAGAACCCACGGGGAGTTTGTGGTGCCAGCATGTGGAAGAGAACCCCTCCGTTTCCTTGAACACAGCACACTTGGTCTGGCAAGAGTGAAAAACAATAAACACTGCTCCCATTGGTGCCATTTTGATAGTCACTTTCCAGAGTAGTTCTGCATTTTAAGGAGCCAGCTGAATGAAGAGGGGGTGAGCGTTTGGGAGTGGGAGGGAATTCAAAGCTGAAGGGCAGCATAGAAGAAGATGCAAAGACATGATTAGGAAGCTAAGGAAATAGAGGAGGAAATGAGAGCAAAGATGTTGATGGGGCAGCGTTCTGTAGGGCCTTGTGAGCGGGAGGAAAAGGACCTTAAACCAGATGTGGAAGGTGAAAGGAAGACACTGAAGGGCTCTGAAGAGAGGTGGGTGGCATGGTCACAGTGGCAGCACCCATTCTGGTATGTACTGGAGAGGATCAGGCAGGGAAGCAAGAGCAGCAGAGGCTGCAGCAACGAAGATGAGAATTGACCAACTGGACGAGACATTAGCCGTATGGAAGGAGAGGAAGGGATGGACTTGAGAAATGTAGGAAGGAAGAAGCAACAGGATTCAAGAGCCGGAATGTGGGGAGAGGGGTTAGGATCTGGTTTGCTAGAGTGCTGTCCCAGCCTCCGCAGTGCTATCCCCCTGCCAAGCAGCGTTGGCCCGTCACCAGGCAGCAGAGGAATAAGCCACAGTGGGGTTCATTTCTCTGATGTATACAATGCTTTCCAGCTCTTCTGGGCTTAGTAAATGACTAATGAAATGTAAGGTCAGAGCAAGTGTGGGGAGAATGGAGGGAAATCTGGGGGCTGTGAGGAGATCCTGGAGCTGAGTGAGAACCACTCTGCTTTGTGTCATAGGAAATGATGAAAGAGGATGTATGCTGTGAGCCTGCTGCCATGGAGAGTGAAGACTTGCTGTTCCTTCTCTACACATCAGGCAGTACTGGCAAACCCAAGGGGCTGGTCCACTCCCAGGCAGGATACTTGCTCTATGCTGCCATCACACACAAGGTAATGAGGCCTAGACACAGACACCGGGGACGTCGGGTCAAGGCGTACAGGCAGCAGAACTACCAAGCTATGATGACAAGATCATGTCTCTATTATTTGAGCTAAAGCACAATCTGGGAGCTGCTAATGTTATTAGGGGTCCAGCTGCTGGAGAGCAAGACAGTTACTAGGAATGGAGCAGGACTGAGTCCAGGCAACAGGGGGCACCAGTGCATGTTCTAGAGCAGGTCAATTATTCATTACTTATAGTAGCACCCAGAGGCCCCAGGTAGACCTGGGTGCCCTGTTCTGCTGGGCACTGCTCCAACCCTTGGGAAGAGACGGTCTATGCCTCAAAGAGCTGCCAAGATGACAAGTGAGGTAGAAAGCGGGGGGAGGAGCAGCAAATGCCAGCAAGACACAGGTTTTATATTTACAGTCATTTATGTTTAAACATTTGTTTTTTCCTTCTTCTGTCCTCGCCACGCCCTGAGCCAATCAGTTCAGGGAGGGTGCTCCGCCCATAGAGAAAAGCATTGCTCAGACACCCAGCCAGTTTATTCCAGGGGATGGAGAGGGAGAAATGGCTGGTATCTTACAGAAATATTCCAGCCTTTTCCTTCTCTGCATAAGCTCTGTTGCAGTTTAGCCAGCAACCTGCTTACAGGCCGGCAATGGGGAATACAGGATATACTTACAGAGAGAGAGAGAGATCTCCAAGCCCCCTCTCCCCTGTGTTCTGAGCTTCAACTACCCCCAAGCATACATGAGAGTGAAAGCTCTGCTCCTGAAGAGAGCCCCTAGAGCACTAAAGAGAGGGGTCCATACTTCAATGGAGCAGAGGTAGCTTTGGGAAGAGGAAGCCCCTAAAACAGACAGAAATGTCCCAGATTTTATTCCAGTCATTAGGTGGCCTGTAGGCAAGACCTTTGAAGATACATCTACACTTGGGGGGAAAAACCCCACGGCAGCGAGTCTCAGAGCCTGGGTATACAGACTCAGGCTCATGCCACGCCACTAAAACTAGCTGTGTAGACATTCCCGCTGAGGCTGGAGCTCAGGCTCTGACACTCACCCTCTTCCCCCGGGCTTCAGAGCCTGAGCATGAATGTCTACATGGCTATTTCTAGTGCTGTAGCGTGAGCACTGGGCACCCGTTGACTTAGGTGCAGAGACTCACTGCCGCGGGGTTGTTGGTTTTTTGCTGTGTAGTCATGAGAGAGAGCTGGAGACCGAGCTGCTGGGAGCTCACGTGCTGAGCCACACTTGTGTTCCTGAGACAGCACAGTACTGGGCTGCAGAACAGCCCCCCAAGGGAAGTGGGGAAAAGTCCATTGCTTGAGACAGTTCACCAAGCAAACAGCTTCCAAGTGTAACCCACACACCGCCTGGGTGTGGTGTTCTGTCCCATCTAGTGGCACCAAGACCACTTAGAGAGAGAGAGAGAGAGATTAATGAGTCTGCTCTACAGCCTTAGCTAACAGCCATGTGGCTTTTAGCTCATGCAGTAGACGCTCATGCACTAAGCTCCAGAGGTCCCAGGTTCAATCCTGCCCACTGACCACCAGGGCCTGTCGGTCTTACACAAGAGCCATCCTTCTGGCTTCTCATGAGACAAGTCCCTTTCTAAACACCTCAGTGTGGGCTCCTTAGCCATGGGCAAGCTCCCCCTATACCTGATCCAGGGACCTTCACACCTCCACCCAGGCCCTCTTACCAGAGGGCTCCAGTCCTAGCCTTGGTGCATCTAGCATTCATGTGAGGCCAGATCTGGTGACTTAAGTCTGAAATGCCCTGTGTGCCTGGGGGTGGGACATGTGGAAATCAGGGAGCCAGTGATTGGACACAGAACAAAGCAGCGGATGTTGTCCCAGGACAGGAATGTGGGAATGAGGTAGCACTGTCCAATTCCAACACAAGGCCACTTTAGCTCCAGCTGCTCTGGAAAACATGACCAGAGCTGGAATGAATTCCAGCTCGTTTTCCCCGGGTGGGTTCAGCAAGCTGCTGCTGAATACTTTAAACAGAGACTAGCTCAGAGGACAGCGAGTTTCCATTACAAACACACCAGAGCCTTCCTCACCCCTGGAATCCTCATCTGTCACCCTCCTGTCAGCGGGGCCCACTTTGCGGGGAGCTGCTGGAGCATTGCCACAGCAAACCTAATGGCAGCTAGAGCATGTTAGTAAGGGACGAAAGACTTTTAAAGTATTGTTGGAAATGGCGGATCCCAGAGCAACCGCCAAGAAACAAAGGACTTCCAAGAGACATTACACTGGGAAACTTGCTTGGTGGGAAACAGATGGGAAATGGAGTAAGAGGAGCCAGGCCCAAGTAAAATACAGGTTTCACTCTCAGGGCCAGCCCTGCTATCCAGTTACTTTAGGACATTCTGTCCCTCCCCCTACATCCAATGAAATGGGAGGGTGTGGAAAATAGCAAGGTCTGAACTCCGGCTCCCTGTGCTGGTGCGGAGCCAGGCTTACCTTGCGGAGAGGGACAGAGGGGTGTCCGCCTGCTAGCCCTGCAGAGCCAACGCCGCAAGAAGAGAGGGGTTGGAATCGAGTTTGGCTTGCAGAGCAGCAGTGCAACTATTTGTCCTTATTAGAGAGTGTTCTGAGGTGGAAGGAGCCCAGTTCTGCTCACGGGGGAGTTTGAGGGCTGGCAAGTGGAAAGAATTTTTTTTTTTTTTTTTTTTTTTTTTTACTGGCAAATCGATACACCACTGTCACATCCCCTCTGACTCATCTCCTCTTTGAACTAAATAGTCTGGCCTCTTAGGGAAGTCTTCTAGGCCTCCACTCATTTCTATTTCTACTGTACCTGTGTGTGACGTGACAAGCAATGCTGAACACAACTCCAGCTATGAACTTACTGTTGATTTGTCTAATGGCAGTATCACATGGTCAGTTCAATTCATTATACAGCCTAATAACTTGTTTGCACAAAGCAGCTCTTTTCCGTGAGTGGTCCCAGGCAATTTAGAATCCAGCAATGTGAAGGAGTGGTCCAAATTATTCATTCCAACAAGCATACCCTTGCCCTTGCCAACAGTGAATTTCATCTGAAATCATGTTGCCAAGTCTACCTTTAGAAGGGTCTTCTGGAGTTCCTGATAGTCCTCAAGTGTTGACTCCAGTAGTAATGGGAACTGGCTTGTTTGAATTTGCATCAGGACCCTGGCTCCTTTCCTCAGCACAGGACTGAAGCTGCTTTAGTTATTTATTTCTTTTTCAGCAGGGCCCTAACCAGGACTACGGCTCCATTGTGCTGGGTGCTGAGTAAATGCAGAATAGGCCAGTCCCTGCTTACAGGCTAAACAGGGACAAGCTGTGACAGATTGGTGTAGCAGAGAGGGTGGGAAGCAGTGACTCAAAACAATTTGGGAGTCATGGTGGATAATCAGGTGAACAGGATCTCCCAGTGTGACAGTATGGCCAAAAGAGCTAACGGCATCCTGGGATAAACAAGGGGATCTCAAGTAGGAGTAGAGAGATTATTTTACCTCTGTATTTGGCACTGGTGCAACCGCTGCTGGAATAGTGTGTCCAGTTCTGGGGTCCACAATTCAAGAAGGATGCTGATACATTGGAAAAGGTTCAGAGAAGAGCCATGAGAATGATTAAAGAATTAGAAAACATGCCTTATAGTGATAGACTCAAGGAGTTCAATCTATTTAGATTGAAGAGAAGATTAAGGTGTGAGTTGATGACAGTCTATAAGTACTCACGCGGGGAACAAATATTTTATAATAGACTCTTCAGTCTAGCAGAAAAAAGTATAACATGATCCAACAACTAGAAGTTGAAGCTAGACAAATTCAGACTGGAAATAAGGTGTAAATTTTGAACAGTAATTAAGCATTGGAACAATTTGCCAAGCCTGTGGTGAATTCTCCATCAAAGGCGATGTTTAAGTCAAGATGGAATGTTTTTTCTAAAAGACCTGCTCTAGGAATTATTTGGGAGAAGTTTTATGGCCTGTGTTACACAGGAGGGCAGGTGAGGTGATCACAATGGCTCCTTCTGGCCTTGGCATCTATGAAGGGGAAGACAAGACTGGCAGAGACAGGAGACTTTAGTTATAGATCTCTCCCACACAAGAGCTGCTCTGGCAACCTCTGTGGTAGGAGGGGCCCTGTCTCCAGGCTATAGCTCTTGCTCTCTTCTTTTTTTTGCACAGTATGTGTTTGATTACCACGATGGGGATGTCTTTGGCTGCGTAGCCGACATCGGCTGGATCACGGGGCACAGTTACGTGGTGTACGGCCCTCTGTGCAACGGAGGTACCACAGTCCTTTTTGAGAGCACTCCAGTGTACCCCAATCCTGGTGAGTAATGAAGTTCAGAAGAGCCCTGGCCTCAGGGAAGGGCAGCCGAAAGAGGCTGTGGGGCTGAGGGACCAAGGATCCTTCTTCAAAAATGCTTGGCAGCCATTCTGCTAAAACTGTAAGAAGCTATTAGAAATGCATGAATGTAACCCTGCTCTGAAATCTCTGGCAAGCAGGGAAGTGACCCTGGATGCTCTATACAGAAGAGAGAGGCCTGAAATTAATTCCCATCTCAGCCCACATACCAAAGACTCCTGCCACCATGGCACGAGTTGAGTCCCTGTGTGGAGCTGAAGAACACACTGAATTCCTCTCACACCCCAGGGGAGGTGGTAGGAAACCATCTTAATCATGGGTGGAGCAGTAAGGAGAAGAGCAAATCCCTCCTTCTCTGGAGTAGTCTCTTGTGTATTACACGTTTGGGAAGTCACCTCCACATGGTAGGGTCCTGAGGGGGATGCTAGCTGTGCCCTTCCCTGCCGCAGAGAGCGCTGTGGAGATGGTTATCAGGAAGGGCTCTCAAGGAAGGAAAGAGCCACTGCTGCTGCTCCTGGTGTTTACCCTGAGCTAGGTTGGCCTGGCTACAGCAGGGGTATGGAAGCAAGGAAAGTATTGGGATCAGGGTGAATGAGCCAATTCTAGAGGTAACTGGCCCAGTTTCCTATTCCAGGGCGTTACTGGGAAACAGTGGAGAGGTTACGAATTAATCAATTCTATGGAGCACCCACAGCAATTCGCTTGCTGCTGAGATATGGGGACGAGTGGGTAAAGAGATACGACAGATCTTCCCTCAAGACCCTTGGATCAGGTTGGTACCAGGTGATGGTTCAGGGCTGACCAGACTACCACTCTCAGACTCAGTTCAGTAGTGGGCTGGATTAGAGGTGTGTGTTGGGTCAGTACTTCGCAGTGAGAGAGAATATACCACCAAGGAGAAGGCCTATTAGTTGGCCCAGGTCCATGATCTTGATAAAGCCAGTATGTCGAAGGAAAACGGAAGGAGAAAGATTTTTCTGAATTGTCCCTTAAACACGATTCATCTCCCTTTCCCCTTTCAGTGGGAGAACCCATCAACACAGAAGCGTGGGAGTGGTACTTCAACGTGGTTGGGGATGCACGGTGCCCAGTAGTTGACACATGGTGGCAAACTGGTAAGAAGCAAAGAAGACCCCTCCCATTACAGGCACTTAAGCAGTTCCCCAGTCATCTCCCCATCTTAGGAGGTGTAATACCCATCTGGGATTGTTCAGCTTGGGGCAATTATTATTTAGACATCACCATAGATGTGCATGGCCCATTGTAGCCAAGTGCCCAGCACAGGGAGCCTTTTGGCCCCACCACAGGTCAGACAGTTAAATAAATGATAGGATTTAAAATTAACCTGGAGAAGAGACGGTAGGGACCAATCCAGCACTGGACTAGATGAGCAAGACTTTCCATCTCTAATTAACAATTTTTTCCAGCCACCTCCAGACAGCAGAGAGCCTTGCCTACAGTAACCCCTGCATGGGTACGGAAGCAGCTGCATTAACCATGCAAGACTTAGGGGGGGAAGGTGGATTTCTTAGCAGTATTCCACGGCTTTCGCTTTGACCTAATTTCATGGGTGTCACCATTACATTTACCTCAGAAACAGGAGGCATCTGTATCTCTCCCCGTCCATCCAGCCCTGGAGATGAGATTCTTCCAGGCATGGCCATGAGACCACTCTTTGGGATCAGCCCTGCCCTCCTGGATGACAAGGTAACTTACAACCATCAGTCCAGAGGTTCTCTTAGCCAACGTTCCCATACTGTCCCCTCTAGCAGGCAGAAGCTAGAAGTAGAGAACTTGCAAGCTGCACCTGTCTTCCACACACCCCCACCCCCAAGGTCATGTCCCACTCCCCACAGATCCTCCTATTTCGAGCAACTCCAGCAAGGGAGCTGGTAGCAACCCCTTGACATCTCAGCCTGTGTTCCTGCACCATTCTCTATAGCACCCTGTCCTGGGAGAAGTTTGGAGGCTCGCCTCAGAAATGCTACAAAGGTATTTTCTGGAACAGTGGTTTCCAGCTCCTCAGTAACTGAACGGATGCCATGCTAGACTTGCAATCATAGCTGTAGCTATATGCCAGTGCCCAGGGAGCCTGGAACACACTAGGGGAAGAAGATCTGGACAAGGGCACAGAACAAGCTGGGCCTGAGTGAGAACTGGTTTCTGTCAGAAGCAATGGACCAATACCGGGTGTTAAGCAGCAGAGTGGGCTACACATGCACATCATCTCCCTGCGGGTGGTGTGAACTAGATCCTCCCCCACTGCTCTCCATGTCTCTCCCAGTCAGAAGGTTGTGGTGGGGATGTGGCAGGTAAAACTAGACCCAAGACTAAGCATGAAGGTTACCCTCAGCCCCAGTCATGACAAAGGATATTATTTTCCAGGGAAACATCCTAACACAGAACGGCGTCTCTGGAGCCCTCTGCATCTCTCAGGCCTGGCCAGGAATGGCACGGACAATTTACAATGACCACAAGAGATTTCTGGAAACCTACTTGATGCCTTACCCAGGTAGGATTTGCAGGGAAGGACAGAGGAAGGCGCACAGCTGATCATGGATTGGAGACTGAGTGCTTCTAGAGCCACATGAAGAAGTGTTTTATGGCAAATGCATTAGACTGGCACATGGGAGATCTGGGTTACATTCCTGGCTCCAACAGACTCACTGCAACACTTTGGATAAGTCACGTAGCCTCTCTGTGCCTCAGTTCCCCATCTGTAAAATGGAGATGGCTCTTTCTTTCTTCCTCCCTTCGCCTGTCTCATCTATTCGGAACATAAGCTCTTTGGCACAGGGACAGCTCCTTACCATGTGTGTGTATATATAGCACAAAGGGGTCCTGATCTCAGTGGGGACCACCAATTGCTTCTGTAATACAAATGATAATGTCAGCTCCTGTAGCAATGAGAGAAAGGGAAGAGAAGAGTGTCCAGACCATGGAGGGCTGCACTGTGGCATGTGTCCCAGGCTTGTGGGAATGGGGCTAGTCCAGCAATGGAGCATGCACCCCAGAATTAAGGGTGGTAACGGAGAATGCCCCTGAGCTGTAGAGCTGGGAGAAGCCATGAGGTTGACCGGGAGCAGGGAAGTCCCTTTGCTGTGAGTTTAGGGGGGGCATAGTATACAGGGGGATGGTGTTGATGTGGGGAGGGGTGTACCTAAGCCATGGAGGTAATGGGAATGGGTAATGGGAAGAGGGTGTAGCTAGCATGGGCTAGCTGTGAGAGACTCTCACGGTTCTGATCATCACAGGATTTTTCTTCACGGGAGATGGAGCCTATCGTACTAGCCAAGGATATTACCAGCTGACAGGACGTCTGGACGATGTCATCAGTGTCAGCGGGCACAGGCTAGGCACCGCAGAGCTGGAAGATATTGTGGTAAGAGGCTTGGGCAGAAAGAAGTGGCAAACATCTGACCCCTAGCTTATAAGCAAGTCCAAAGAGCTGAGGTGGGGAGAGCCTCTTCAGGGAGCAGAGCAGGGGCACGGGGGCCTCCAAGTAAAGAAGCCATGAAACACTGAGTGAACATAGCACCTTGGTATCATGCCCGAGTTTTCTGCTCCAGCAGGAGGCCTTGTAGGGAATGGGGCAGAAGTTCTACCTGGAGCAGGTAGGGTGGAAGGAGCAGTTCTCTCATCTCTACCACTCCCACTCTGATTTCCAACCAACTCTAGAGCTATCCAGCTGGGATAGTGATCACAACATGCAGCCATCGTTTCTCAAGTCACATTAGGACTCTTCCCATCACAAGTTTCATCAAGCTAGCTACGAGTATGTACCTGCTGCTTTACTGGGTAGGGGACAACCCCTTCTCCCTGCAAACACTTCAGGCCTTCTTACCTTTCTGTCAAAAAGCCCAGCACAGGGCTGCACTATGGTAAGTTCCACTTTCCTCACCAGCATCAGACGAGATGGCAAAGTATTTAGCTCCAATATCACAACTAAGCTGTTCTAACAGCACAGGCCCCAGCTCTATCCTTGCACTCAAGGGAGAGAAAAAGGTTTATTTGGAGCTCAGGCTACAGCTAGGTGAATTCAGAGCATCATGCAAATGTAATGTAGGGGATTATTAACCCTTGGAGGCCCCCACTGTTATGTGATTGGAGTCTCTCAGTGCTCTTTGGAGCCGACACATCCCTGGGTTTGTAAGCAGGGACTACCCAGTGAGATCTTGTGAACAGGTTACTGGGTCCTGCTGCAGCAGGGGTGGGAGGAGCAGAGTGGGTAGTTGCCACTCACAGAGGTAAGCCGAGCTGGAAGGGGAAGCAGAGGTGTCAGGCCTCTTCCCTACACTCTACTGTGGCAGGTAAGTAGGAAGAGGGCATGGAGGCCACCTTGGGAGCTCCCCATCTCTCTGCCACATACCAGGCCAGTGTGGGGCAGGACAGCCTGCCAGGACTGCTGAAGTGACATGCAGACCTGTTTTGTTCCAGAATCAGCACAGAGCAGTGGCAGAGTCAGCCGTGATCGCCTTCCCTCATGAGATCAAAGGAGAAGGTGAGGGGCTCTGATTCCTGCTACTGCAATCTCTGTAATGGGCTTCACAGCTGCTAGGGCTAGTGGTGGGGGGGAGGAGTAATTCTCAGGGTGACTGCATACCTGACTTGTACTAGGGCATAGGGACCACACTCACCCCTGCGGTACACACAGTAAGCTTTGTAGGACACAGAGTATGGGGTGGGAGTCACCGCAAGAGCCACATGGCTTTGGGCTGGAAGGGGGCAAGTCTCTGGTAGCATTACACTGCAGGGGCTTGCAGCTTCAGGCAACACAGGACTCCCTCCAGGACATCTTCAGGAGGGAGGTCCCACAACTTCATTGGAGTAGAGGAACTGTAGCCTTGTAGAGCAACAGTCTCAGCTTTGGTGATACCACTTCAGAGATTCACTTAGGTCACAGACACACCATCTCAGCCCCTATCATACTTCAGGTTGCATCTCAGCCAGCTGCAGAGTGCTTAGCCCTGCACTGGACATCTCCCTGAACCATCGCTTGGTGCATGGATGAGTAACTCCATCTTTTCCCAGGAGCGTATGTGTTCATTGTGCTGAAGAAGGGGACTGATATCTCTCAGGAGAGGCTGAGCAATGAACTCAAGGAGCTGGTCTCACAGAAGATTGCAAAATACGCAAGCCCTGAATACGTTCAGGTAACAGCCCGTAGGCCTGTTCCTGCCCATACTGCACCCTGTATGCCCTCAACCCTGTCTCAACAGCATGGCAGAAGCCCCTTCCCCACTGCTCCCAGCCCCAGATGATACAGCTTAGGGCTCCAGCGCTTACTCTGCTCCTTTCTGCCACAGGTCACAAAGCGGCTCCCCAAGACCCGTTCAGGTAAGATTATGCGTCGTGTCCTGAAGAAGATTGTAGAGAACAAGGCAGATGAGCTTGGGGACCTGACCACCTTAGATGACCACGAGGCTGTGGAGGAGATCATCAAGGGGCACAAGCGCCTCCTGCAGGAGGAGCAGGGCCAGTAACATGAGTGCTCTCTGCTCCCCTTTTCTTCACGCTTCCCACCCCCATCAAATTTGGGACCTAGTCTAGAAAAAGCCAATCAGCAGGCACCAGTAATTCAGCTGAGATCAGACCTTTATTTTTTACACCGGCACCGAAGACCTTGGACTAAACCTCCAAAGCAGACCGCTCCTCTGAGAGGTGACCATGTCTAGGGGCAGTAGGAGTGAGGGGGTGAGGAAGGGGGTCCTGCTTCCTCCCTGAGAAGCAGAAGGCCCTAGTGAGAAGCCACCATACCCCTCCCAGCATCTGGATAACGAGAAAGGAGGCAGAGGGGGGAGGTTAGTTAACCCCAGATTGGAGGCCTCTCTTCAGGATGGCTCCCAGCTCCAGCATGTCCATGTAGAACACTAATCGCTGACACTTTTCCGGCTGCTGCTCCAAACCCACTGCCACAGCACTGTGTCTGTGTAGGGGAGGGGTGTCGGTGCAGACAGAGTCGGCCTTTCTTTGGAGTTTGAGAACTGCAGCATGGGGTGCAGGGATCAGGTGCCTGCCAGGCTGCACAGGGAGAAGTTTGACCCCAGGGTCTCCCCTGATCATACACCCCTGCACACCTAGCAGGAGGAGAGTGGGTGCACTGGCTCTGCAGGCATGAGCCTGGCTGACCTGCACCTCCCAGAAAGGCTGGCAGCTCAGGGCAGCACTGCCCACCCCCCGCCCAGCTGGCCAGAGGCTCCAGCCCAGCTTCCACTCACCCCTGCTCTGGTAGCCCAGGGCCACCAGCTTGTGGCACTCTGACGCTGCATCCTCGATGCCCTAGGCAGTCGCCCATGTAGCCCTCCTGTAAGGCCAGCCCTAGTGCAGGATGACAGGAGGCAGCGGCGGCTGCTGCCTGGCACCAGCTCAGGCTGCTTGATGAATGCTGACACACATACCCCATGCGAACAGGCCTGGGATTTTCATGCAAAATGCTTCTAGTGAGGTTCATCCTAGGGTGAGATGACACAAACTCCATGGACTAATCCACCATGTGCTGAGCACGACCCTGAACAGAATGAGGAGACATGGGCCCTGTCCATCCAAACAGATTCCAGCCTCAGGCCCAGATGCTAATGGTCCCTGTAGAGACCATGGTCCTTTCTGAGCCAGCATCACACTGCAGTCAAATGCAGGCAGCACTGGCCCTGCCTTTGCATAGCACCAAATGATGCCTTCTCCTGGCACCCAGAAGTTCCCCCACTCCACCCAAAGTTATCCCCTCTCAAAAGCAGCAAGAAGAGGGGCTCCTTCTGCTCCCCCTAGCACGATAGGCAGGAAGAGGGAATCAGATGCCAGGGGAATGGTTTGGGGAGAAGCCCCTCTCTGGGAGGGACACTCTCCACTCTCAGCAGCACCCAACAAGCAGCAGTTTGGACAACAGGCAGAAAGAAAAGACTCAGCCCTGGTTCCTTCAGTAAAATCCAGAAACCACCACCTTCCTCCCTGAATACTTATTGGCTCCTGGTGGCTCTGCAGTTCCTACAGTTCTACTAATCAGGTATCTCCTGTGGCGCAGGTAGTTTCTGCAGCTCCTGGGTAATTAACCAGTCTCAAGCCTCAGTACTTTTTTCAGCATCCCTCACTGGCTGGGAGCCGCCTCACTCTCTCGGTTCTTGTTAGTTCCCATCTTCCTCTTCCGGAGAGTTTCAAAATCCAACTGTGAAACTGCAATTCAGCAACACACAACTGAGTGCCTTGGCTTCAAAGGGGGGGATCCACTTCCTCCCCACCATCTCTCTCCCTCCCTGCCCAACTCCATGCCATCCACCCACTGACAACATATGCCTCGCCCATTCATCCACCTGCCCTTCCCTGCCCTGTTCAGTCCCACATGCAGTCCAGGAGCTAACAGGCCCCACACTGCTGATGGAAATAGGTCTGCCACTCTCTGTCTCACCTTTTCCAGGCTGGTGCGATGTCCCACACTGACTAGTGTCATCCCCAGCTGAGCGCAGGTGCAGTATAGCTCATTCTCCACCTCCTCCGTCAGAGCACTGGTGGCTTCATCCAACACTGAGAGCAAAGCAGAAAGCCCCATCAACATGGCATCATCCAAGGACTACAACCACTCAGGCTAGCTAGCCAGCCCAACCAATCCCTGCCCTCAAGCCTGCTCTTCCCTGTAGGTGTGGATTCTGAACTGAGCAGCTGTTGAGAACATTGCTCACATGCTGCATGGAGCTGGCAAGGCTGAAACCTCCATGGAGGGACTCTTAGGCAAACTACAAAAGGTACCAGAGAAGCAGAGCAGGGACCTTTGTTCACCGCTGGTCCCAGCTCCCAAAGCTACTATCTGCTGAAGGGGAAACCTGGTCTTCCCAAAAGGACTCCTACTCCAGCCAAAAGAATGCAGCTCACGTCATGTACCCCCTCCATCACAGCCAGATGCCAGTGAGTATCACCGGGGTTTGTCTTTCCCTAAGAACCTTCAAACACCTTATAATCTGGGGAAGTCTCCCCTATGAGAAAGTCTCCAGGGCTGGCGACATTGGGGAAGCTAGAACCCCAGGTCCATTCACTCCACAAACTGGACCTCAATTCTGTGGCAATGTTTCTGAATTCAGCTACAAGCTGGTGGGGCAGACTGGAAATTCTGCAGCCATTTCACTTAAATTAAAAATGAAGAGGTTTATTAATACTACAGTCCTGGAGTCCCTGGGGTATTGGTTAGAGATTAAACTGAATTTATTTTACAGACTCCATAATTTTTAGTTTTCAATATGCCAAAGATTTCTGTACTGGTGGCAGGGGTTGTGAGGAAACAAGCTGCAGGTGTTGGTGCCTGGGGATCGTGCTGTAAGCATTTCCATTGGTGATTCACTTTAGCAGAAACATCCAGCTCAACAAGGTTGCCAGGTACATTTGGATCTTTAGGTTTCAGAATCAACATCCCAACGTGATGAATGGGATAGATCATAGAAATAAAGGGCTGGAAGGGACCTCAAGTCGTCAATTAGTCCAGCTCCTTGCGCTGAAGCAGGACCAAGTCAACCCAGATCACCCGGACAGGTTTTTGTCTAATCTCTTTTTTAAAAGCCTCCAGTGATGGGGATTCCACAACGTCCCTTGGTAACTTGTTTCAGTGCTTAACGAGCCTTATAGTTAGTTTTTCCTGATAGCAACATGAATCTCCTTTACTCCAAATTAAGCCCATTACTTCTTGTCCTACCTTCAATGGACATGGAGAAAACTGATCACTATCCTCTCAATAACAGACCTTAACATATTGGAAGATTTATCAGCTTCCCCCCTTCACTCTTTTTTCCTCAAGACTGAACATGCCCAGTTTTTTTTAAATCTTTCCTCATAAAAGTCAGGTTGGCTAAACTGTTTATCATTTGTGTTGCTCTCCTCTGGACTCCTTCCAATTTGTCCACATTTTTCTTCAACTGTTTTGCTGAGAACTGGTCACAATACGCCAGCTGAGGCTGTGCCAGTGCTGAGTAGGGCAGAGTAGAAAAATTACCTCCCATGGCTTAGATATGATACTCCTGTTAATGCACCCAGAATGGATATTTGCCTTTTCTCAAATGCATCACATTGTTGGTTCATATTCAATTTATGATCCACTATGGGCCCAGATCCTTTGCTGCTGCTGAGCCAGTTATTCTCCATTTTGTAGCTGTGCATTTGATTTTTCCTTCCTAAGCACAATACTCCCGCTCAGAGTTATTTCAGGCTGCCTGCTGCTACGCAGACAACACTGCGCGGATTCTGAGCAGGTCACGTTTTCAAGTTTATCTTCCCAACCATTAGAGCTAGAAAACAAACAGAAGTTGAAATTCCAGAGCACAATTCCACACCAAAGGGTGGGTTGTGTGGCACTGTGGGGAACATCAGGGCCCCGGTTATGACAGCCGCCAGCCGAGGAAGAGGAGCCTCCATAAGCTCAACCTTTGAAAAGTAACTTCTGATGTTTTTCTATGAAATGTTGCACTAAGTGGGGTTACAAGTGTCCCCAACGGAGCTTTCAGGGAACCTTGCTGAATACGCACCCCCATGTAAGAAATTCCCTGGTAAACAAGTTGGATAAAAAAAAACTGAGCTAAGGATGAGCTAAGATCACTTTTCGCACTTGGAAGCTCTTCCCCCTCCCCCACTTAATTCCACTCAATCCCTACACCCGACCTCCCGTTGCAATATAGATCACAGATACACTCTCCCTGCCAAAATGCTAGGCTCGCTCGTTACCAAACACTTACTGTAAATAATTAATGCACAAGCCTCCCCCTGGAGGGGAAAGTGATCTAGTGGCGAGGCCAGTCACAACCTTCTCCCCAACAACTATCTCACTGTGGGCCAGAGAACCTGATGAGAGGCAAAAAAGCTCAATACTGTAACTCGATCTACCTGTACTTTGTCCACGATATAACAATGAACCCAAAATTCACTCACAAGTTACCTCCTATACTACACACAGACACATACAAATCTGCACTGAAAGTACATTATTAAAGTTGCAAAGTCAAGCACTCAAAAGTCAGGAAATGCCAGGATTAAGGTTACCCATTTAACCAGCACTAGAGGGGGATGGGAAATGCTTTACCAGTGGATTTCACAGATCTTTGCTGACACCAGAGCAATGGTGAGACTCAGGAGTCTTGGGTTCTACTGCAGGTTCTGGAAGGAACACGCTCTAGAGGGCACTGCCACTCCCTCACTAAGACTTGACCCCTTCTGCCCTGTCCCCTCCAACCTGTCCCATTCTTGTCTCTTACCCACCCTGGGCTCCTCATCCCACAGAGCACAGGAGAGACAGGCTCCCTGCTCTCAGTTCTAGTGCCCAGGTCTCACACAGCCTACAGCAGCAATTGCAGGGAAAGTCCGACTCAGCCCTGGGCTATAGCATATCCAGTGCAAATCGACTCTTCTGCAAAGCTAGCTGTGAAGCTCTAGCAAGTCTTTAATGAGCAGGTGCAAGTTGCAATTTTTTGAAAGGCTTATAACTTGACTAAATTTGGGCAGATTTTCCTGGAGGATGGCAAAAGGCACATCCCTGACACTAAGGCCATCTCCCTGCCAAACTTCAAGGCCTTAGATTCATAGATATTTAGGTCAGAAGGGACCATTATGATCATCTAGTCTGACCTCCTGCACAATGCAGGCCACAGAATTTCACCCACCCACTCCTGCAAAAAACCTCTCACCTATGTCTGTGCTACTGAAGTCCTCAAATCGTAGTTTAAAGACTTCAAGGAGCAGAGAATCCTCCAGCAAGTGACCCGTGCCCCACACTACAGAGGAAGGCAAAATCTTCCAATCTGCCCTGGAGGAAAATTCCTTCCCGACCCCAAATATGGCAATCAGCTAAACCCTGAGCATATGGGCAAGATTCACCAGCCAGATACTACAGAAAATTCTTTCCTGGGTAACTCAGATCCCACCCCATCTAACATCCCATCACAGGCCATTAGGCCTATTTACCATGAATATTTAATTACCAAAAGCATGTTATCCCATCATACCATCTCCTCCATAAACTTATCGAGTTTAATCTTAAAGCCAGATAGATCTTTTGCCCCCACTGCTTCCCTTGGAAGGCTATTCCAAAACTTCACTCCTCTGATGGTTAGAAACCTTCATCTAATTTCTAGTCTAAATTTCCTGGTGGCCAGTTTATATCCATTTGTTCTTGTGTCCACATTGGTACTGAGGTTAAATAATTCCTCTCCCTCTGCGGTATTTATCCCTCTGATATATTTATAGAGAGCAATCATATCTCCCCTCAAGCTTCTTTTGGTTAGGCTAAACAAGCCAAGCTCCTTGAGTCTCCTTTCATAAGACAAGTTTTCCATTCCTCGGATCATCCTAGTAGCCCTTCTCTGTACCTGTTCCAGTTTGAATTCATCCTTCTTAAACATGGGAAACCAGAACTGCACACAGTATTCCAGGTGAGGTCTCACCAGTGCCTTGTATAACGGTACTAAAACCTCCTTATCCCTACCGGAAATACCTCTCCTGATGCATCCCAAGACTGCATTGGCTTTTTTCACGGCCATATCACATTGGCAGCTCATAGTCATCCTATGATCAACCAATACTCCAAGGTCCTTTTCCTCCTCCGTTACTTCTAATTGATGCGTCCCTATCTTATAACTAAAATTCTTGTTATTAATCCCTAAATGCATGACCTTACACTTCTCACTATTAAATTTCATCCTATTAGCTCACGAAAGCTTATGCTCAAATAAATTGGTTAGTCTCTAAGGTGCCACAAGTACTCCTTTTCTTTTTGCAAATACAGACTAACACGGCTGTTACTCAGAAACCCATCCTATTACTATTACTCCAGTTTACAAGGTCATCCAGATCCTCCTGTAGGATATCCCGGTCCTTCTTTAAATTGGCAATACCTCCCAGCTTTGTATCATCCGCAGACGTTATTAGCACGCTCCCACATTTCGTGCCAAGGTCAGTAATAAAAAGATTAAATAAGATTGGTCCCCAAACCGATCCTTGAGGAACTCCACTGGTAACCTCCCTCCAGCCTGACAGTTCACCTTTCAGTAGGACCCGTTGTAGTCTCCCCTTTAACCAATTCCTTATCCACCTTTCAATTTTCCTATTGATCCCCATCTTATCTAATTTAACTAATAATTCCCCATGTGGCACGGTATCAAATGCCTTACTAAAATCTAGGTAAATTAGATCCACTGCGTTTCCTTTGTCTAAAAAATCTGTTACTTTCTCAAAGAAGGAGATCAGGTTGGTTTGGCACGATCTACTTTTGTAAAACCATGTTGTATTTTGTCCCATTTACCATTGACTTCAATGTCCTTAACTACCTTCTCCTTCAAAATTTTTTCCAAGACCTTGCGTACTACAGATGTTAAACTAACAGGCCTATAATTACCCGGATCACTTTTTTTCCCCTTTCTTAAAAACAGGAATTATGTTAGCAATTCTCCAATCATACGGTACAACCCCTGAGTTTACAGATTCATTAAAAATTCTTGCTAATGGGCTTGCAATTTCATATGTCAATTCCTTTAATATTCTTGGATGAAGATTATCTGGGCCCCCCAATTTAGTCCCATTAAGCTGTTTGAGTTTCGCTTCTACCTCAAATACAGTAATGTCTACCTCCATATCCTCATTCCCATTTGTCATGCTACCATTATCCCCAAGATCCTCTTTAGTCTTATTAAAGACTGAGGCAAAGTATTTGTTTAGATATTGGGCCATGCCTAGATTATCCTTGACCTCCACTCCATCCTCAGTGTTTAGTGGTCCCACTTCTTCTTTCTTTGTTTTCTTCTTATTTATATGACTATAGAACCTTTTACTATTGGTTTTAATTCCCTTTGCAAGGTCCAACTCTACTTGACTTTTAGCCTGTCTCACTTTATCCCTACATGTTCTGACCTCAATAAGGTAGCTTTCCTTGGTGATCCCTCCCATCTTCCACTCCCTGTATGCTTTCTGCTTTTTCTTAGTCACCTCTCTGAGATGCTTGCTCATCCGCTTGGTCTACAACTCCTGCCTATGAATTTTTTCCCCTTTCTTGGGATGCAGGCTTCCGATAGCTTCTGCAGCTTTGATTTAAAATAATCCCAGGCCTCCTCTACCTTTAGATCTATAAATTCTTCAGTCCAATCCACTTCCCTAACTAATTTCCTTAATTTTTGAAAGTCAGCCCTTCTGAAATCAAAAACCCTAGTCACAGATTTATTTTTGTTAATCCTTCCATTCAGTTTGAACTGAATTAGCTCATGATCACTTGAGCCAAGACTATCTCCTACAACCATTTCTTCTATGAGGTCCTCACTACTCACCAAAACCAAATCTAAAATGGCATCCCCTCTAGTCGGTTCAGCAACTACTTGCTGAAGGAATCCATCAGCTATCGCATCTAGGAAAATCTGAGCCCTATTATTATTACTAGCACTCATCCTCCAGTCTATATCCAGGAAGTTAAAGTCTCCCATGATCACACAGTTTCCATTAGTATTTACTTTATTAAAAACATTAAAGAGGGCTCTATCCATATCCAGATTAGATCCTGGCGGTCTATAGTGCACCCCAAGCACTATCCCAGGGGAGGCTCTAATAGTTTTCTTCCCCAATGTAATTTTTGCCCAGACAGACTCAGTCATATCCATTTCATTGCTTCTTATTTCTTTACATTCTACCTCATCACTGATATACAATGCTACCCCACCACCTTTACCTTTATTTCGGTCTCTCCTAAACAGCACATACCCCTCAATACCTGTAGTCCAGTCATGACTACTATTCCACCATGTTTCTGTTCTCCCTATAATATCTGGTTTCACTTCCTGCACCAGTAGCTCTAGTTCCTCCATTTTGTTACCTAGGCTCCTCGCATTAGTGTACAAACATCTTAATTTTTGCTGTCTGGCCTCTCTCACATTCTGTACCCTATTAGGCACGGTCATTCTATAGCCAGTATAACCTATTAGACTGGTATCTACACTGCCCTTCCTCCTACCCACGGCTGTACCCTTTTTTACTTCGTTTTCTTTCCTCTCAATGCTAAAATCCAGCGTGGAGATTACCTGGACATCTCCCAACCATCTCCCCCAAATTCCTAGTTTAAAGCTCTCTTAATCAGTTGTGCCAGCCTCCATCCTAGAAGTCTATTTCCTTCCCTACTCAGATGAAGTCCATCCCGAGAGAACTGTCCTCTGTCCATGAATGCCTCCCAGTGGCCATACATCCCCAAGCCCTCCTTATAGCACCACTGCCTAAACCATCTGTTGATAGTCATAATCTTGTCACACCTTTGTTGCCCTTCTCTAGGAACAGGCAGAATCCCACTAAAGGTCACCTGAGCCTCGATTTCCTTAAGCATCTTCCCCAGCCTAGCATAGTCTCCCTTAATACTTTCCAGCGAGAATCTAGCCATATCATTTGTTCCCACATGAAGAATAATTAGGGGATTCTTTCCTGCTCCCTTTAGAATCCTTTTCAACCTCAGGTCTACATCCCGTATCTTAGCACCTGGAAGACAGCACACCCTCCTATTCTCTGGATCAGCTCTGGTTACAGGCCTATCTATTCTTCTCAGTAAAGAGTCCCCAGTCACATAGACCTGCCTTTTCCTAGTGACGGTGCTATTTTCCAGTCTATCCCCTGTTCCCCCTGGCTGCAAGTTCTTTCCATTCCTATTCTCCCTTGTAATCCTCTTTAACCCATCCTGCATCCTCCTGGGGCTCATATTTGGTGTAGTCTCCATTGACTCTTCCCCTTTTCCTATAGGACTAGCCGCTCTTCTCTTCTTCCTTGCCCTTCCACCTTCAGTGATTACCTGCTGAATCCTTCACCTTTGTTCAGCCTCTTTTGCACAGTTTAGTCTAACAGACAAAAGCTCCCTAGGGCAGATATTTGCCACTTTTTTGTCCAGCAGGCATCCTGAACTATGGGACTGTATAAATATGTTCACTGGGACAGATGCACACGTCATCTGGCAGCTGGAGGGTACACACAGGAAGTCATGACTGATGTCAAAGAGACCCAGATGGTTCCTGGCAAAGGAAAGGAGGTTTTCTAAAAAGAGCTGGTTTACCCCTCCAGCTGCACAGAGACCTACTCTTCTCCAGCCTGCAGTCACTCACCTGCATATCTGGGCTGGAGGTAGAAGAGCCTTGCAAATGAGAGTCTCTGCATCTCCCCTGGGGACAGGATGTCATACCTGCAGCAGAGCCAAGAATCAGAACAAGCCACAATTAGCACCAACTTACTGATGAACCCAACCCTCTGGCAATCGGTAACACCAGAGAATCATGTGATCCACCTTCACTGTCTGCCTCACAGAGCAGTCTCCTGCAGAGGTACACAGCCGCCTCCTGCCACACACACACACACACACACCCCGCTCACATGGAGCCAACTCCTTTCCAAGCTTGGCACCCAGAGCTGTCAGATTCAGAGCTTAGGGGTGGCTCTGCAGCCCCAGGGATCTCAGATTGCTTTGGGAGCAGATGTGCCTATGTGGGACTATCAGACTCAGATGTTGGGGGCAGGGATGCCGGAACAGACACTCAGTGCTAAGATGACATCTTTGCTCCAAAATACCATTCCCTTACCCCTGTGCGGCTGGATGCAGAGGATATTTCCCTCATAACTCAGGTCAGCTCTGTGTGACTGCCCCGCACTCACTTCCACTAACCAGGAAATCTACACAAACCTAGCCTCAGACACTGCACCAGCCTTACCAGTTCCAATCCACCTGCTGGTCCAGACCCCCTGTGCGCACCAACAAATCAGACTGCAAATGACACAGGAAAAGAGACTAATGAAAATCTGAGCACGTCCCCGGCTCTGACCAACAGCCTCCCACGGCAGATACAGTCCTGAATAGAACCACCCCCTTCCTCCCCAGTGCTGTCCTCAATAACCCCTTTCCATCCTTCTCCCAAAGTCAGCTCCCCCACAAACGTGCCTCCTGATTTCACCTTCCCATGACATCCCTTCTCCCACCCCGGTGTCACTCCTGCCTTTGATACGTTCCCACCTCCTCACCAGTGTCGCACCTTCCACAGCAATACTCCTCCTCTGCTGAGCCTAGTGGGAGGTAGGTAACAGATAACACCCTGTCCAGGTAACAGATAACACCCTGCACATGACACTCAGCACTGTACTGCCCTGCCGGGAGAGGTAGGAGAGCAGTGCCCTCAGTGATAGAGCAGGCCCATTATGCTGTTGTCAGCTCCCTTAGCAACTCACCAGCCCAGCCAGCTCCAGGAAATGCAGGATCCTCTCATCATCTGCAGACCCTAGAACACAAAGAGCATCATCATCACATCCAGGACAACAGTACCACTAGGGCAACACTTCTGTGGGATCACCAAGGATGGGCCAATGGGCCCAAATCTCCCACTGCTTCCCATGAGAGTTTCTGGTTGCTTGTTTATTTTTCAACTAAATCATTTAAAGTCTAACTTTTGACTGTCTGAACCACTGAAGAGCTGCAGATTTCACACTCCACCGTTCGGCCCAAGGCTAATCCTCAAGTGGTTCCTACAGGCCCACCACATGCAGGGGAGGTTAAACACCAACATCCAGGAGCAGCACCATGAACAAAGCAGACTTCTAGGCAGCACATTTCAGAGCTATATCTAGAGCCTGGGTCAGTGGAGAGCAAGGGAGGAGAAACACAGGGACCAAGGGTTCAGTAGTTCTGACTGTGCCCAACTGCAACAGAAACATGCCTTAAGCAAGACTGCCTAAAAGCTCTAAACCCTCATATTGCAAACCGGGGAATCCCAAGGGTCAGAACACAGGCACCAACAAATGGGGAGTTCTGGGAGAGGAACAAGAAGTTCCAACAAATGCAGGGACAATATCAGAGCTAAAACAAGCCAGCCAGCTGAAATCTAAAATAGACACGTGAGCTGATCTGGAAGCTAAGCAGAAGGGCCATGTACCTACCAAGTGCCTCTCTGAAGTGAAGTTAGCCTTTGCCACCTTGACATTAGGCAACTCCAATGCACTCTACATCTGGAAGCAGAATGTAGTTGCCAGCTTATTGGGCATCACTTCCCTCAGACAACATTACACTGGAGCTCTGCAGTCTGCACTGGCTTCCAATCAGACTCCAGTCTGGTTATAACTGATAGAGTCCTACTAGGCTTGACTCCTGGCTACACTGGTCACGGGGTGTGCTTTGGCGGGGGAGCATGGGAAAGATTCTCTTTCCCCCCCACAGGATACCACCCACAGCAGGGCCTGACTATGGAACACACTTCCTAGGGGTCTGACAGAACCAGGATTCATTTGCCTTCAGGACATAATGCAAAGTCCAGCTATTTTCTCAGGTTCTTTGTGAGGGGTAGGTTTATTTAGAATAGGCTCTGTAGGCAGGCTCTACACTCTGTGAAGCAGTCATAAAACACACTAAAAGTTACAAGAAATGACTGTCCAGCCCTCCTTGGTACAGCAATAAATACCCACCATCCAGCAGGAGGATAACACAATAAATCTAGGAGTGGGAGCAGCCAGTCATGAGTTGTGCAATAAAGAGTGGTTACACTGGACAAGTAGCCCTGTGGTCTTGGTAAACTTTGGATGGGCAGGTTTTTTTAAGCTTCGGTTTTGTATATTTAATGTTTTTTTGTTTTTTAAACTAACACCTACATCTGCTGGGAAAAGTGCTTTCAGAAATCTAACTCAATATATATTTACCATGACAACAAGACATAATTTGGTTCAGAAGGGGGCTGGTGATGAAATATGTTGGGTAACATTACAAAGAACAAAGGAGTGTCACGGGCAACTAGTACAGCACCGAGAGAAAATCCACAGCACCCTGAATCCACTGATTCTGGTCTCACGGGGCAGTTCCACTCCTAAGATACCCTTCATGGACCTACTTCTTACTGGTCAGAAGGTGAAGACTCAGTGTTTGACTAATTCAGAATCTGGGAGAATTCAGAAGTGTAGTAAGGGTGATTTGAGTACTTCCTCTCCACACACACGTATGGAAATCAGCAGGGAATCCTAGAAGATTCCGTACATAAGTAGCAATGAATAAGGGACAAGCAGCAGCCAATGTGGCTTCACAAAAGCGAATCCTCCTCCCGGAAGTGTATGGAGAGCATGGAGCTGAACTACAGACACAGATAAGGCTTTCAAGGAAATGCTAAGGGCAGCAGAAACAGAACGAGTTAGTGCTGCTAACATACGGACAGGCACGGAGATGCTGAGCTAGAAAAAACAATGTGCTAATGGGGTGTGTAGGGGGGCAGGTGCAGCCAGTGATCACTTAATAGCTGTTTCAATTAATTTCCACTCACCTGAAACTGGATAAATCTTCTTCAGAGGATAAATCACCTGGTTGAACAAACCAAACACAGACCCATGTCAGAGGAAGCTGGACATGGAGTTCATCACAGCCACACGCTGGGCCCAGAACTCAGACGCGAGTTGATGAGCTGTCACCAGTCCGTTCTCCTATGAGCTTTTATGCAGCCCAAAATTTCCTAGCACTGGGGTTGCTTGTCCCGTCCCATCTGCTCCGAGTGCAACTAGGGACTGGGACTGTCACTTTGTGCAGCCAGCCTGTGGGACCCCTGCACCAAACAGACTCACCTGCTCTCGCAGGGTTCCATCTGTGAAGAAAGGTCTCTGTGGCAGGAACACCACCCCATGGGGACCAAAGCAGCTCAGCATGTGGATGTTCCCTGCATAGATCCGAGAGAGAGAGAGAGAGAGAGAGAGAGTCACACCAATTCACAAGCTTACCTTCTAGCCCTTTCCCAGGGCACAGGCCTGCATTAGTGAGATCCAAGCACTAGGTAATGATCACGCTTCCATGGATCAGAGGTCAGGTGCTCAGCAGAGTGCACGGATGAGAAGTTCACACCACAGCACACGGGAGAGGGGACAGCTTGAATGCACCAGTGACAGCACTCACAAGGCCCTAACTTGCCACTCGTGGCTCAAGTTCCACCCACCAGCCTCTCTGGGGCAGCATCAGCTCCTGCCCCGTTTCGTGGGATGAGGTTTTGGAGAAGTCACCGTCCTTACCCCGTGTGCTCTCCCAGAGGCCACCAAGGACCCTCAGGAGTGACGTCTTCCCCGTGCCAGTGTTCCCCACGATCAGCAGATTGTTCCCTTGGGAAATCCGTAGGTCGAGGTCCTTGATGAGCAGCTTGTCCGAGGATGGAACCGAGAGAGACACTCGCTCCAGAAGGAAGGCTGTCTCCCCCAGCACAGTCTGCTCTCCAAGACCACTGGAGCCCAACCACCAAAGCAGAGGGAGAAGAAAAGAACCAAGGGTAAGTGATTGAGCCTCGTGGTGGTGAGGAGCAGATGCCTTTCAAATGACATGCCTCCCCTAAAGTCATATTTAGGGCCTAGATATCATGGCGACTGGTGCCAACAGACAAAAACTCAACAGATTCCAGCCTTCTGAGTTAGAAAGCACCAGTTACTGGGGTACCAAGGTGTCATTTATACCAGCTATGCCGTGAAATAGTGGGCTAATCAGTGACCCAGCACAAAAGCACAGCACAGACCACACAAGCCATCGGCCTGCAGCAGGAGCTGTGGCAAAGGGTAACACCAAAATGTGATCTCCAGTTCCCCCTTGTGGAAACATTGCCATAACAGTTGCCAGCTCTGGAAGGCTGTACTAAGAATAGACAGCCCCCATGGATGGTCTACACTGGAAAAAAAAACAAAAAAAAGACCATGCCAGCAGGTCTCAGAGCCTGGGTCAGCTGATTCAGGGCTCGTGCTACAGGGCTAACAATAGCAGTGTAGACGTTACCGCTTGTGCTGGAGTTCAGGCTCTGAAACCTGGCGAGGGGGGTGGGTTTCCAAGCACAAGTGGGAAAGTCTACACTGCTACTGTTAGCCCTGTAGCACAAGGCCAAGGACCCAGGCTCTGGGATTCGCTGCCACAGGGTTTTCATTGCAGTGTAGACATACCTTATGAGGCCCTTTCATGGGGGGGCAACACTTCAATCCAGAATTAAACAGTGATTCAAGCTAGAAAACAACCTGTAAGGAATCAGCTACTTATTGATAGACAGGTCAAGAGATGGACAGAGAGTGGATGATTCATTCGTAACTTTTTAAAACACACGCACCCTCCTATGAATAAGAGGCCTAGATCCCACTGTCTCCCTCTCCCCTCACTCATCTATCTAGAGCAGGGGGTTCTCAAACAGTGGCTTGGGACTCCTCAGGGGGCGATGAGGTTATTACATGGGGGGTCGTGAGCAGTCAGCCTCCACCCCAAACCCTGCTTTGCCTCCAGCATTTATAATGGTGTGAAATATATAAAAAAGTGTTTTTAATGTATAAGAGGGGGTCGCACTCAGAGGCTTGCTGTGTGAAAGGGGTCACCAATACAAAAGTCTGAGAACCCCTGATCTAGAGCGTACGCTCTCTGAGGTAGACACTGTTTTTGTAGATGTTTGTCCAGCCCCCAGCACAAGGGGGCCCAGATCCTGTGGGGGGCCACGGCTGCTATTACATAAGTTATACTCAGTGGGGCTCCCAGACCCAATCTTCTCAGACTGCAAGTCAGAAACTGTCAGACTGCAGGAACCAAACTGCTCATTCTGCTTCACGCCTCACTGCCCACAATGGGAGCTGCACTCTGAGCTCAGCTACAACAATCCCGATGCATGAGGCGAACCCATCCCTTTCCTCGACAACCTGCTCAGGACCAGGAACCCAGCAGGAAGGAATCGGGGAGCACAGGTACAGTAGAAATGGCAGGAACGGAAAGAAGTAACTTTGCCGGCCAGAGGCATCTGATGGTTAGAGGCCAAGGCCAGGATTTTCAGACTTTGGGGCTTGCAGTCCTCATCCGTTAAAGGCAGGCCACTTTTATTCAGGCCTGCTTTTAGACTTCTAGGTTTGGAAAGGTTGGCCCACACCCTGAACATACCGTCAGATCCCCACCCCTCCAAGCACTGGTTCCAATTCCACAGATGGAAGGAACACATTCCAAAGCGTAGAAACACCCCCAAATGCAGGGGCTGTCCATGTCTGACAGGATGTGATGATCTGGGACAATAGCAAGAAGGAAAATGCTGAAAGAGAGCCCCACGTGGACGGATACAGTGAGGAACTGGAGGGAGCCTGAAATTGGCCAAAGCCCTGGAGAACACATTATCAGGAACAATCCCACTGGCTGCTTGGGTCGGGGCAGACTAGATAGAGCTTCTCTCTCTCTCGACTTATTTACTATTTTCACTATGGTCGTGCCCTGAAATCCTGGTTGGGATCAGGACCCCGCCGTACTGGGTGCTGCGTGTGCACGCACATGAAGACATGCTCCCTGCCCCAAACAGCTTATAAAACTAATATGAAACAAGATGTGACAGGTGAATGTGACAGTTGGAGGGGAGTGGAGGCAGCCAGTAACAGATCGTATGATCATATGATTACGAATACATTGGCATTAGGGAGGCTCAACTTGCTGGCCTCAAAAGGATTTTTCACAAACACCTGGCTACCAGCACCTGCCTCTTATTGAGCTGGTTGATTTCCAAGGCTGCAGATTCCTTGATTTTCCAGTGACATGAACATACCTCCCTGCCTCAGGGAGATCTGGGGACATGCCTAGTGGTTGTTTAATCTGTGCCTATTCCTCAGACACAAAGGATGCAGACCTCTGCTCCTCCTAATAGCACCCCCAGGGGAATTCAAGGGAGAAGGACCCTAGGCTGCAGTGTTTGGAAGAAACCTTATTTTACCATCCCAGAGGCACATCCAAAATACCTGATGAACATGAGAGTTTTCCCCACAGCCTGAAAACCCACCTTCAGACAGTAATTTACCATCCCAAGCTAAGGCTGGCCGCAGATACTCACTTGTCAAAGTCCCAGTTGGTTTCGGCTTCTGATTCACAATCACGGTGTTTCCTGGAGAGAGACAGCAGTGTCTCCTGCAGCTCCCCAATCCTGCAAGACAGGGAGGGTAGCAAGAGGGACAGACGTGACTCTGCAGCCCTCTCCCCACATTCCAGCTCCTGTCCCAACTGGGCTTCTAAACAGATTGTATTTAATATTTGTTTAGCCTGAGCAATGTGCTCGGTGCTGTACAGGACACAGAGCAAGTCCTACCCTGCAGAGCTGCCAGGCTGAACCACTGACTGGACGTCCATCCTGGGGGACTGGAGGGAGGTTAAAAGGAGTTCTCTTTTGTTTTTGAATTACCCAGAGTTCCTAAGCAGCGGGCATCATGCAGTCAGCTTCCATTGCAAGCTACTCACTGGACTAGAAAGCACACGGACACTAATGGGCTGCGACTAAGGCATATTTTAAAGGAAGAGCTACCCTTCCATTTAGCATCTGGCCTCCTCAGTGGCCTCGGCTGGCAAGGGGATTCCAGTCCTAGGCAATCAGCACCCAGGCTCTGGAGAGACGTGCTCCCTGCCAACCTCAGTTCCAAATGGGCCCATGGCAGTGACCTTTGAGTGCGAGCTCTCTAGGGCAAGGGCAGTCTCGCAATAGGTGTATGGACGGACCATGCCTAGCACCATCTGGGTTTGGGTCTGTGGGTGCTATCTTCATACTAAGAATGTCACCTTGTACAAGCTGACCCCACATTAGCAATCACCCCTTACCAAGGAGCCCTGCCTAGGGTACAAGCTTCCCCACTTCTGCCAGAGCCGCAGACTGGGCTCAGTCCCAGAAGCCTTGCACTGGGGCACCAAGAAGGTTCCCTCTCCTGGAGACAGGCTTAAGGGAGGGCAACTCTCACCTGTGTGTGTAGCCAGCCACGTCAGACAAGATGGCAGAGAGATCGATGAGCTGGCTGAAGCAGCTGATCAGGTAAATGGAGACAAAGGCATTCTGCCGGAGAAGCACACACCGGGAGAAGAGTTAGCACAGAGATGGAGCAGCAGCGCCCAGGCGGCTGTACCTGCCCTCACAGCCAGCAAGCTAGAAGCAATGGATACCATATGCTCAGCTAGGGGCAGCCATCACAGTTGGACATGTGCAGTTGCTCAGACTCCAGGAGAGCGGTGACCCAACAGAGGGACGAACCACAGAGAAAGCGGCATCAGACAAGAGACATAACAGGGCTCACCTGCACCAGCCTGTAGACTGACCCTGGGGAGACCCCTCTGGGTGTCTGCTAGGAGCTGCCCTTTCTCACTCCCCACAGCCATTGAGTGAACTGCCTCCCATAAGGCCACCCCTGAAGGGAACACGATCAGCTCACTGCAAACACAATAACTGGCCAGGGGGCCTGGTGGTAGGACTTGGGGAGGAGAGGGCACCAGGACTCATTCCCCACAAGAATCCCCACTGGCCTGAACACTCCCTAGAGCCCTGGACGAGCACCTCACACTAACGCCTTAGGAATCCCAGCCAGTAGGGAGCTCCTCTCAGTACTCCAAGGGTTAAAGCCTCTAACAGCTTTAAGCGAAAGAGGAACAACCAGAAGAACCACCAGGAATTCTAAACAAACAGGCTGCAGCTGTTCAGTTAGCACGTCCACAAGTCCTGCCAAGCTGCACTGTGACTCCTGCCAGCACTGGGGTCAGTGTCCTCTCCCTGGTGGCACGCTGACCACTCCCCCCGCCCTGGAAGTGGTCTGCTACTCTCAGATGCATGTCTCTGCTACACAGCCTGGAATGCTAAGCTGGCTGTTTTTAGATCTGCATTACTAGTCTTGGGCTGTTTTCGTTTAGCTGGGAACCAGTCAGATTTGGAGGCCCCTCCCTAGGGGCCTAGTGAGGCAACAAAAGCAGGAGAGAGATCAGCCTTCTAGACAGAGCAGTTCCATGAAGACAGGGGCTTTTAGAGCCAAGAATCTGGTTTGTGGACAGGCTGGTTCCATGAGCAGCCAGCTGCTGCAGTCTCTCTTCAGTCAGCAGAAGCACTGCGCTTGGCAGTGCTGCATGGGCCCAGCCCTGCGCTGATGCCTTGTGCGGTCTCATCAGTATGTAACCTTTCATTTAAAACAGGAGGGCCTGATCCTGCAAATGCCTGTGCGTGTGATTAGCTTTCCACACGTGAGTGCATCGAATCAATCACATACCTAAGAGTTTGCAGGCACAGGGCCTACGTTTCTAGCCCTATGTTGGCAAAGAATGTCCTGAACGTGACTCAGTGAAGTCAGCCATCCCTAGCGAGGGGCAGTCGCCCCCTCAACCTCCAGCACCGCCTCTTGCGGCGCTCTGCTCTCAATACCAGCCACCCCTTCCACTGGAGCCCAGCCCTGCACAGCACATCGCTGTCTTCGGACTTAGCACCAGACCCTCAGGATTGGGTCAGCCTGTGCTAGGTCACACCCCCTGGCCTAGTGTCCTGCAGGGTGCAAGGGGAAGAAACACAGTAGAGGGGACACGTGCTGAACTCACCTTGCTGACCAGAGCGCTCAGCTGTGCTGGATCCAGGTCTCCATAGACACCACTAAAGATGGGAATGGCAATCACCACGTAACTCAGAATGCTGCCCAGATAGTCAAAGGTGTTGATCCCAACTGGATATAAGCACATTGGCAGAAGTTAATGAGCAGGGAGCACCCTCTGTCCCAGGCAAACCCAAGCCCAATTTCTGGGGCCAAACACAGAACTAGTCCCCCCCATTTACACGCCTCACACTGCACCTCAGGGGCCAAGACAAAAGACAGCAAAAGACCCACATCACAGAGATGAAACCTGTTGGCATGAAGCTCCCCCAGCCAGGACACCAAAGTGGAGAAAAAGCCATCCAGATACCACCACCCACACAGCTAGAGTACCTTAGACAGGGCAAAATCCACCTAGCCTACTTGTTTCCAAATGTCAGAGCGCCCGCTGCCTCTTAGAAACATGGGGAAGCAAAGTGGCCAGCCAAGCCAGGACGCAGGAAGGAATATCCAGGGATCTGGCTGGGGCAGGAAGCCTACATCACTGACCTTCCTAAGGAACACAGGAAAGGCAGAAACGCTCAAGCGTTCAGAATTCCCACATACGCCACTCCACGATTTGCAGAGCTCTAGATTGTACCCTGAAGGCAAGGCACCCACTTGCCCTTGACTCTAAGCACTAAGGGACTGGCTCAGGTGGGGCTGGAATCAGGATCATAGTCAAGATTTCCGGGCAGCATCAGGGCAAGAGGGACATGGTCTCAGAGCAGCTCCCGTTCATCCCCACCAATCCTTCTTCCTTCCAAGGGCCCAGTTTCCCTGACGCTCTTAGTGTGGATGACTGAAATCCCAAGTGCTGCTGCCACCTGTTCCCCTCAGAGTCTGGATTCCTGCAGAACCCATTTCCTGATTTGGTCCTCCGGCTTTGCCAGTGTCCCCCCACAGCATCAGTGTGACACCCAACATCATTCTCTCCTGGGCTCTCCTCTAGGAAGGCAATGCCGCCTCAGCAAACACCTGAGGTGCCAGTACACCAATAGGTATGGCCTCCTGCAGCCAGGAGCAGCCAGCACTCCTATACGTCTCTGGGGACGCACTCCCCAGGTCTGAGGATTACCCTGATGAAGCTGCCACATGCCCCTGCAAATCAAGGAAATTCTCCACTTACTGTAGAGCCACAGCTCTTTACCCATCAGCTCCCTCTGTGTCTGCAGGAGGCTCTGCAGCCGGCGGTCAGTTCTCATGTGCTCTACCTGCCCAGCTCTGCAAAACAAGACAGTAGCATGCCATGGATCTGCAAAAGCCACCACATGCTGGGTGCACTGCAGAGTGATGTAAACATTGCAGGACTATTGTAGCTATCTGGAGCATGCCCATCACCACAGTATCTGGGCAATGTTATTGTGGTGGCCAGGCACTAAATACCCAGGTGCTGCCTGGTGAATGTGCCTCTGAGGAGTTCCTCGGCTGAGGCAGGTGGCTCTGAGAAAGAATCTGCCAGAGCACCTTGGTATTTCTATTAGACATGGAGGGCAAAAAGGAGGCAAGTGATGACAGCAAGGCCCAATACTGGACTAGGGCACCCGTGGGGCTATTTCATGCACCTGAACAAAGAGCCTTCTGGAATGGATGGACAACACCCTGCAGCGTTCCTCCAGCCAGAAAGGGAAGCAGTGTGGCGAGCTGAGGAAGTGACGTCTAGCCTGTTTACCTGACCCCTGACCACCAAGATGCCCAGGCCTTAGCCTGGCCACTGTTCCATAACTGTTATCACACTGGAGCAGAAATGGACTGATCACTGGTCTCTTGTGGGTCACTTTGGCTCAGGCCTTCAACATCCTGAGAAGCCAAACCGTGAAGTACTTTACACAGCTAATCCAGGTGAATCTGTGCCTATCAAATTCATGTCCCTGGAACTATCGGTCTAAGACTGGATTTCAAGCCTGGAAGGGGGCTCTCTCCTACCCCAGCTTTAGTAGCTGCTGATATAGTTGCAGTCATTGCTGACTCTTAGATCAGCACCACTCTGACTGCACCCTGGGAGCCTAGATCCTTGCACCAGAGAGCTCCATTTACACACCAAACCACCTGGGCTGAGGTCTGCAACAGCTACTTCCACTCATTCACAAAGTTTACACCGCCCTCAGGTGGCAAAAAGCAGAAAAAGATAAAATGTTTAGTATTCAAACGCAGGCTGTGTCCACGCTGAATTTCTACCAACTCTAGCCCCCTCAGAGCAGCGCATGGGGCTAGCCCCAGAGCAGCTGCCAGTGTAGGTCCAGTGCAGGTGCTTTTGCCACCACATTGTCCAACTCTGCTCTCACCATGCCTAGATGATACAGCAGTGAAGATACTGGTCCCCAGCTCCCATTATTGTTAGCACCACATGGGCACAGACCGATGGAGGGAGAACCGCTTCAGGTGCTCAACCAGATCAGGCCAGTGAGCCACATACACAGTGGAGGCAGGGAGGGCTGGAGAATGGGGCAGCCCCCAGTATCCCCCAGTGATAAGATTCCATAGTGCTAAGGCTAGGTGGTGAGGGGAACATGGACCTTCATTGCCCACAGCCAGGCACTCCACTCCAGACTTAATCAAGCTGGGGGCCCTCAGGCATCAGGGTTCTAGCCAATCGGATGCAACATCTTTAGTAATGATCTGGTTCAGGGGGGTAAAGAGCATGCTGATGATGTCCACAAGAAGAACAACACTGGGAGACATTACAGACACCATACAGCACTGGTCCCACCTGGGAGCGCACGCTCAGTTCTAGGCACCTCAGTAGTAGCAGACATTGACAGAGTGGATGCAGTTCGCAGAAGATCAACAAGGTGATTAGAGGGACTGAGCTAGAAGGATAGAGAGAGAAAGAACTAAAGTCTGTTTAGCTGGGCTGACAACAAAGGGGAAACAGGAGAGAGTAGTGGGATGAAATTAGGAAAAGGGAACCTTAGAACAGATCTCAGAAGAGGATCTTAACAAGATAGGATGAGGCCCTTGAACAGTCTCCCAGAGTAGTAGAAGAGGCCCCAGTCTGATGCACCAGAAAATGGATAAACGTAGGCCACAGGATAATCCGAAACTGGACCCTGAGGAGGGGGGGAGAGGGCAAAAGGTTGTTCCCCTCCAACTCCTAGGATTTTAATGCACCTGAGTTATTTATTGACCACTGCAAGCAGGTGTTGAGCAGAACCCAAAGGAAGGCACTGTGGCACAATCACAGGTCTAGGAAACTCTCCTACAGGCACTTTTTCTTAAAGGAAAGGTAGGACCCAGCACAGGCCCTGTACTTGGATCACAGTGGGATCATAGCAGAGCAGCAAGTTAGAGACTTGGTACCAAGCACAGGGGGCAGGGACAAGAGCTTTTAAACAAAAAGGACAGGACAAGGCAGTGCAAGCAACAGGATAGGTCCCTTCCCTTACTGTTCTGGAACGCGTGAACTGAGCAGTTATTCTAGGAGCTGGGAGGATCCACGAGAAGAGATGAGAAGAAACAGGTTAATCCATCATTTACCTGTAGAAAGCAGCTGGCTCTGCATTTACACGAATCTGCATGTGCTTGAACCTGCACAACGCAAACCAAAACGTGAGATGCGACCACCCCACAGAATAAACAATGAACATCCCTGCAACAGAAAAATCCATTCCTGCTCCTGCCATCATGGTGAGTGACCTGACAGATTCTTAGCCCAGGAATGGGCCTGAACATAGGGCCAGGGGCCTTGAGCAAGGTTCAGAAGGGCACTACACTGCCCTATACATAGGTACCATCAGTGGTCTAGTTTGGTCTCCTACCTTCTCCACCAATCGCACTGGACCATTGGCATTCCACTCGCTGGGACAGTCCAGTATTCCATATCTCGTTTACTAGCCCAGTATCCGAGATACACTGGATCAGATAAATGAGTCCATCTAATCCGGCATCCACACCTCTGACAGTGATGGATGCTGGATGCTATAGAGGAAGCTGTCAAACCCTTACAATGCACCTGGTCATTGATACAATACCTTTCCACAGTTTATGCCCCAAAGTGTAAGGAGAGATTTAGAAGACCTAGGGTGTATGTGGGGATTTCAGGCACATCATGAAGGTAAGTGCATGTGTGTGGTGGGAGGAAGAGCAATGCCTCAAGTCTCAGCCACCATCCTTGGTGAACGTGGATCAAGATCCAATTTAACAGAAGCTCCGTGCTCCCTCTACTCCACAGCACCTCACTGCAATTAGCGGCAGCAGCGAGGGATCAGTGGAAAACACTGACGGCTGGACCAACAGAGACCCAGGGGCGCTGTCTCACCAGGTCACACTCTAGTGGCAGGGATGGCTGGGGCTTAGCAGGTTGATTCCAGATGGGTCTCTCTGAGGCTGGGTTCAGTGGGCTGGCTGTGCGCTCAAAGGAGCTGAGCAGGCTGATTTGCTTAGTCAGAGGAGCGGGGAGGAGATTAGCCACATCTGGGTCACACTGAGTACACTGGACTGGGGGATGACCAGGCTGGCATTAAACAGAGCAATTCCAGAAAGGAAGGGTCAGTGACAGCAAGACTCTGACCACTCACCTGAAATCCCCCTCCAGCTTCTCCTGATGCACCAGTTTCGACACAATGGGACTCATCAGCACCTTGTTAACAACAGTCCCAATGACAAAATACCCAAAGATACTTACTGGGCCCAGCCAGCCAGTGCTAAAGGGGAAGATGGAGAGAGGTTAGTTAGCAAACCCAGGAAAGGCCGCACACTAGACTGGGAGTGCAGTCAGAGCAACACCCACCCCACTATTGCTGGGAACCCTACACATGAACCCCAGTACACTAGGACTAGGAACTCTACCCCCCTCCTGCTCCAGCATAGTCAGAGTCACCCCCACCAGATCAGTGCCAGGAATCCCACACCACGTACTAGTACCAGGCTTCAAATTCCCAACCACTAAGTTCTGAGGACCATAGCACTCCCAGGGATGATATGAAAGCAGCTCTGAGAGGTGCAGTACTCCAATGGGAAGGTGCAGAGATCCTACCTCTGAAAGCACTGATAGGTGTAGTAGCCCAGCGTAAAAGGAGAGATGATGAGTTTACTGGCCATGGAGCTTAGCTGTCTGCAGAACCTCTCCACATCCTGACTGATTCGCTGGTCTCTGCTCGACATAAAACAACACTGACTGTTAAAGCCAAGTATGAAAGCAAGAACAAATCAGAACAAGAGATGATAAAGCCCTGTCAGGACGCACCTAGTTCCTTCCCCCACCACTTCCATCCCACACACTGGGCAGGGCTGTTCCATTGTCTAGTCTCAGGGTTTTGTCCAATCCAGTTTTTGAGGAAGTAATGGGGCTTCTACCACTTCCCTTGCGAAACCATTCCACAACCTGACAGGACTTATTAAGATGCCACTAACACCACCCAGGCACAATGTTCATTTTATTATCTTCATCCCATTCCCAGTTTTACCCCTTAGCCCATCCTGAATCACCCTTCTCCCCGCTTGGTGCTCACAACCTTCTTAGCCATCTCTTGGGGCCCCATGTGCACTACAAAACCCACCAAGTCACTGCCGGCCCCCTTAGCCTGATTAGACATAGCAGTTAACAACACAGTGAGGGGCCCTAACCACACTGCCAAAGGCTGACCCTGCTGTAATGAGCTGCTTGACCGGATTATGTTTGGCGTGTAGGCTGGCCCTTTATGCAAGCTACACATATTTTTTCAAAACTTTCTCCATAAATCAATCCCACACTTTCATTGCTCTCCTTTGAACTCCTTCCAATTTGTCAATACCTGCCTGGAAAGGAGGTGCCCTGAACCAACACAGTACAGGAGGCACGGTTTCCCTAGAGCCAGGGGGGGGGAGACTCTCCCCTTCTTAACTCTGACATGCTCCCTCTGCAACCCCAAAACAGCACCAGCTTTTTGTTTTTATGCTGCTCCATCATACACTGATCTTACTGCTGCCGCCCTCCCTCCTCACAAGTGTTTGTGATCATCTCTCATTCAGTTACATTTTAACTAGACTGGAAACCCGGGGCAAGAATGTTGTCTTTCCTTTGTCTGTTAAACAACATTTATAGCTCTATATAAGTAATATTAATTCAGATACCCTGCTAGAACTCTGAGCTGTTTGGATGTGATACCCTGATGGTGCCCATCTACTTATTCCCCCCCACACAGAGGGGAGTGAGAGAGAAAGAAAGAGAGATTGTAAATCAAACTGGGGACTTTGTGTGAGCTAACAAGACACCACCTCACCATTACTGCTTAGCCTCTAACTTCCTGGTGCAGAGGAAGATCCCTGAGGAAAACCCATCAGACACATTTATGTCCTGGAATATTTTCAATTATGAGCCATAACAGAACACATTTGTTTGGCGGTGGGGAACGAGGAGTATTCCATAGTAACACATTCATTCTGCCGCAGAATTTAGGACTTGCTGCCGTACAATGTGGTCCCATGTTGCTGAGGAACCGAGGGGGCCCTGATTATATAGTGCACATCCCAAGATTAAAAGCAAACATTTGACTAAGATAAGTCTGGTGAGGGGCCTCTCTGTTCCTTCCCTGAAGGAACAGCTGGGTGTGCATGAGTTTTTGGTTTTGATCCATGCTCTGCACTGATAGTGCCTATCACACTAACGAGGCATCCAGGTGTCTTGACCTTAGGCACTACTTTCTAAACTTGTTTCTGCAAGTTTGGTCTAGTGCAAAGTTTTGTCAGCAACAAACATTTTTTGAGGTGGGTGGCAGCTCCAGTCATGGCTGGAGAATCATAGTTCAGTGCCACTCCTGTATCTCCATCCCACACAGATGTGGTGCTAAATCACTTTTATTACAGAATGATCATGATCCTCTTACTTGAGAGGACTAAATTACCTGAAGTCATCTCCATTAACAAGAGTTATGGTCCCCATTAAGCAATCATTTCCTGTAACTATCTCTGGGCTCAGCTCAATTCCCTTGGAGGTGTCACCAGTAAGAGAAGTGAATTGTATCACTAGCTATCCAAGTCTGAAGTACCCATTCCTCAGCCATAATGTCATTATGCAGCCATGTAACTTGCTACAGATTGCATTTTTTTTTTGTTCAGATTCTGGATTATATATTTGTAGTGAAATAAAAAAAAACATACAGCCCCTATTCTCTCCAACCGTGATACGAGTGCAACTAACACAGTGTTGACTTCACAAATCTATAGGAAGCCTGAAACAATAGCTTTGGCAGGGGTGACAGCTAAATGGAGGGACCTCTCAAAAGCCTAAGGATGTTGATTCAAATGACAACATTAACTATTTAGCTGCTCATCATTTTATCAGAATCATCCAGCTAATATACTCCTCCTCTCCCCTGCTTGTTGATGCAGTGGCAAATATTGCAGTGGGGTGTAATGGAGAAGCCAATTGTCAAAGTTTGCTGAGATGAACTATGAGGAATTCAACTCTCCACCCACTACTCCCAAGTTCAAAGTCACGTTGACTCTGCCCAAAAGGGGACAGAAAAGAGAAGATACACCCTCTTCTCGAGTTCTAAATGCCTCTACTGCAAGAAACAAAGCCAACTCCCAAGCCTTTCCCAGGTGTCAAAAGCCCTGCCTGACCCCTGCCTGCCTGTCAAAACCTCTTAGAAAAATACCTGCATCAAATTAAAAATTCTGGGTAGTTTAAGATCAAAACAAAGAAGCCTGTCCCAACTGGACTGGGGAGAGGGGGGAAGAGGGCGGAGGGGAACCAGCTGTATGGTTCCAAGGTCCCTGCCACAGAATAACATGCTGCACAGCACATGAGTCTTGTTTATAACCAACACCACTGTGCAAATAACTAGTCTCATTATTTTAAGCCTCAAGTGGGCATATTTTCCTTGCTCCGTATTTGAGCCCTGTCAAAGAGGAAGGATTTACCCTGGGCAAAGCACCAGCCCAAAGGATGATCTCACATCCCTACCAGGGGGAGCAGAGTCTTTGAGAGGGAAGCAAGGCCCTGCGGGAGGGAGCTGGCTGTGGGGGCAGGGGGAGCTGCATGAGGCAGGAAAGACCAGGCAGCACAGAAGACGACCCACCAACAGAAACAACAGCACTTTCTGTCAACCTACAGGCAGTGAGATCTTTTGGCAATGAAGAGTTTTCTCTGTCAGGAACTGCCTCCCACCAGGCACAGAGATAGGGACCCAGGCCACCCAGCCCTAGAGAAAAACCCACAGAACAGAATTACACACACAGAGAGCTCAAAACGGCCCCCTACCAAGGGTAGCCAGATACACAGACATGACAGCCAAAGAGCGAGAAGCAGTTCAGGAGACACCAAGCAAGAGGCTGAAAGAAGTTTCGAACAGCCTACGGATTATCGATGTCCTCACGCAGCACGTTCAGGGTGTAATACACCTGGCCCTGGAAATAGTAGCCATGAAGGTATTCGGTGAGAGTCTTCCTCCAGCTCACATACATCAGGTTACAGATAAACTGGTCCAAGCTTTTCAGCTGGGATGAGGCAAAGAGAGACAGAGAGAGGGGCAGGGAGAGCAATCATTTAACGATACAAATCCAAAATGAATCAGAAATAAAAAACTAAATAGCCCATTCCACATTCAGCTGTCTGCACAGGGCAGAAGGGAGTCTTAGTCCCTCCCCTTGGGCACTAAGGTCCAAGAGCAACGTTGCGAGCTGTACTCCTGGAGGAATTCTGTGCCAAAAAATTAAAAATTCTGCACACAATATTTTAATATTCTGCATATTTTATTTGTCAAAACAACAATATAAATCACAACAGTTTCAATTATTTTTTGTCATTTATTTCAAAATACCCGTTGGCAAGTATGTCTAACAATACAGACATCAAAAAAAGATCCAGGAAATGTTTTTTGACAAATAGATTCCTTATTAGGCATATTAATACAGAACTCTAAATAATAATTCATTTAAACTACAATACAGAACTGTATTTCCTTCACGCCCCAGAAACAGTGCAAAGGCTTGGGGGAGTCAGGGGTAACAGAGGAGGTAAGGGAGAGGAAAGTAAATTGTTGGGAAGGAGCCTGGGTGTTAACTTGGAGGGCTGTTGGATATGGGTAGGAAAAGTATGGAACAGGTTTTGTTGGGGGGTGAGGAGGAATTGTTAGCAAGCTTCCCCCATGCAGACCCAGGCTGACTCTTAGCCTCTCCCACTCAGACACATCTGCCCCGTCCCCATATATTCCAGCACCCCTGTGTCCTTGCACCCCCTGTCTACATGTGTCCCTCCACCCCCACTCAGACACCCACTCCCACGTGGCTCTGTACCCCCTCCCCCTGTCCCTATGTGGCTCTGTACCCCCACTCAACCACCCTCTGTAGCTCTGCACTCCCCCATCACCATGTGGCCCTACACCTCCCTCCCCCTCACCATGGGCCTGTTCCTCCACTCCCATTCAGCCCCTGCCCCAGTCTGTCCTCCCTACTAGCCCTTATGAGCCCCCGTCTGACTCCCCCAGCGCCCCACACTGTCTCCCTATAGCCCCTGTCTCCTGACCTGGCCTAACAGGTGCTTTTTTAGAAGGCAGGCTCTTTCTCTTCCCTAGCTGGCTGGGAGCTGCTGCTGAGTTCTATCGCCACAACGCCTTCTGGTGAGTAAAAGGCAGAACTGCAGAAGTTATTTTCTGCTGGGAGCTTCTGCTGTTCTTGCCCCACAGCACCCTTGTGATAAATGAAAGGGGGGAGGGAGGAAGCTCCCTTTTATGGATCCAGCCCACCAGTTAGCTATAAAATTTCTCTTAGTAGCTGTTCTCTACCTGTAAAGGGTTAAAAATCTCACTGCGATGCAAAGGTAAAAGCAAGTGAGTAGGCACCTGGCCAAAAGAGCCAATGGGAAGGCTAGAACTTTTTAAAATTGAAACAAGACTCCCCTTTGTCTGTCTGTTGTTGTTGTTCTTGGGGAGAGGCAGACAGTTATGCTGTAAGAAGCTTTGGGCCAGGTATGAAAAATCATCGGTGTCATACCTAGAAATTACTCATTTGAAATCCCAGACATGTTAGTAAACCAGGAAATGTCTAGGCAGATGCGATTAGGTTTATCTCTTTATAGCTTATGGAATCCTCTGTGCTGACCACAAATGCTTTTGTTTTGCTTGTAACCTTTAAGTTAGACCTCAAGAACGTTATTCTTGATGCTTAATCCTTGTAAATGGTTGGTTGTTTTTTTTTAAATCTAGCAACAGCCTGACTTTCCAGATGTATTTTCTTTCTTTTTGTTTTTAATAAAATGTACCTTTTTAAGAACAGGATTGGATTTTTGTGTCCTAAGAGGTTTGTGCACATGTTGAAATCAGCTGTTGCCACCAGCTAATTAAACCTTTGTTTTTTTCCTCAGTTCTTCCCCAGGGTGGGGGTGAAAGGGCTTGAGGGTACCCCACAGGAAGGAATTCCCAAGTGCGCCTTCTTGGGTCCTCAAAGGGGTTTTTCACTTGGGTGGTGGCAGCATCTACCCGTCCAAGATCAGAGAAAAGCTGTAACTTTGGGAGTTTAATACAAGCCTGAAGTGGCCAGTATTAATTTTTACAATCCTTGCAGGCCCCCACCTTCTGCACTCAAAGTGCCAGAGGAATCAGCCTTGACAGTCCTCTGGTGGGCAAAAGGCAGAACTGCAGCAACATTTTGGCAGAAGCTTTTTCTGCATAAAAAATTTAAAATATGCATGGCTCATTAATTATGCACACATGCAGTAGTCCAGAATTCCACCAGGAGTAAAGATGACAAGGGATCCCAGGCCATCTGGAGAACCCAGGCTTGAGAGCACATGCTTCAGCCTACGGAGGGCTCTCCTTTTTTATAGGGTCCCTCTCTGTTCCTCCCCATCCTAAGAATGAAGACGAGGAAGCGTTACTGTCTTACCATAGGGTCCCTCTTTGCTCTCCCTAGCCCTCTAGAAGCACATGCCTCTCTTACCGTGGAATTGAGTACGATGAGTATCGCAGCAATCGCAGTCAGGGTTTTGAACCCAGAGAAGTCCTTGCTCCCCAGGACCCTGTAGTACTGGCTGGGGATCAATCCAACCTGGTAAATGACCAACTGCTCTGGGAGACAACAAGAAAAACAGAGGGAAAATGAAGGACTGAGGAGGCACAGTGGAGGAGTGGCAAGAAGCATGCCCCAGTGAAAGGCCTGGACTTGCACCCCTCCCCTCCGTCCCCCAGCCCAGCCCAAGCCAGGCCAGCCATTCACTAGCTCACCCAACAGGGCAATGCTCAGCAGGGTCAGGAACATGAGCACATTCTGGGAGGACCATCTGGGAAACAAGATGGCCTGGATCTTCCCGAAGCGTCGCAGGAACTGTAGGTCCAGCTGGGGTTGGGGCCTGCTGAGAGAGAGAAAGAAAGAGCAGGAGAGTGAGGTTAGCAAGCAGGCACTAGACTCCTGAAGGTGCACTATGTAATCTGCCTTTTACAGAGAAGTAGCCATCTCTGCTCCACCCCACCCCAGGGCCTGCTTCCCTGGAACCAGACTATCAACCCTTCCTCTACCTCAGTGGAGGAGCCTCACATAGAATCACAGAATATCAGGGTTGGAAGGGACCTCAGGAGGACATCTAGTCCAACCCCCTGCTCAAAACAGGACCAATCCCCAATTAAATCATCCCGGCCAGGGCTTTGTCAAGCCTGACCTTAAAAACTTCTAAGGAAGGAGACTCTACCACCTCCCTAGGTAACACATTCCGGTGTTTCACCACCCTCCTAGTGAAAAAGTTTTTCCTAATATCCAACCTAAACCTCCCCCACTGCAACTTGAGACCATTACTCCTTGTCCTGTCCTCTTCTACCACTGAGAATAGTCTAGAACCATTCTCTCTCGAAACACCTCTCAGATAGTTGAAAGCAGCTATCAAATCCCCCCTCATTCTTCTCTTCTGCAGACTAAACAATTCCAGTTCCCTCAGCCTCTCCTCATAACTCATGTGTTCCAGACCCCTAATCATTTTTGTTGCCCTTCGCTGGACTCTCTCCAATTTATCCACATCCTTCTTGTAGTGTGGGGCCCAAAACTGGACACAGTACTCCAGATGAGGCCTCACCAGTGTCGAATAGAGGGGGACGATCACGTCCCTCGATCTGCTCGCTATGCCCCTACTTATACATCCCAAAATGCCATTGGCCTTCTTGGCAACAAGGGCACACTGCTGACTCATATCCAGCTTCTCGTCCACTGTCACCCCTAGGTCCTTTTCCACAGAACTGCTGCCTAGCCATTTGGTCCCTAGTCTGTAGCTGTGCATTGGGTTCTTCCGTCCTAAGTGCAGGACCCTGCACTTATCCTTATTGAACCTCATCAGATTTCTTTTGGCCCAATCCTCCAATTTGTCTAGGTCCCTCTGTATCCTATCCCTGCCCTCCAGCTTGTCTACCACTCCTCCCAGTTTAGTATCATCCGCAAATTTGCTGAGAGTGCAATCCACACCATCCTCCAGATCATTTATGAAGATATTGAACAAAACCGGCCCCAGGACCGACCCCTGGGGCACTCCACTTGACACCGGCTGCCAACTAGACATGGAGCCATTGATCACTACCCGTTGAGCCCGAGAATCTAGCCAACTTTCTACCCACCTTATAGTGCATTCATCCAGCCCATACTTCTTTAACTTGCTGACAAGAATACTGTGGGAAAACGTGTCAAATGCTTTGCTAAAGTCAAGAAACAATACATCCACTGCTTTCCCTTCATCCACAGAACCAGTAATCTCATCATAGAAGTGATTACATTAGTCAGGCATGACCTTCCCTTGGTGAATCCATGCTGACTGTTCCTGATCACTTTCCTCTCATGTAAGTGCTTCAGGATTGATTCCTTGAGGACCTGCTCCATGATTTTTCCAGGGACTGAGGTGAGGCTGACTGGCCTGTAGTTCCCAGGATCCTCCTTCTTCCCTTTTTTAAAGATTGGCACCACATTAGCCTTTTTCCAGTCATCTGGGACTCCCCCCGTTCGCCACGAGTTTTCAAAGATAATGGCCAATGGCTCTGCAATCACAGCCGCCAATTCCTTCAGCACTCTCGGATGCAACTCGTCCGGCCCCATGGACTTGTGCACGTCCAGCTTTTCTAAATAGTCCCTAACCACCTCTTTCTCCACAGAGGGCTGGCCATCTACTCCCCATGTTGTGATGCCCAGCGCAGCAGTCTGGGAGCTGTCCTTGTTAGTGAAGACAGAGGCAAAAAAAGCATTGAGCACATTAGCTTTTTCCACATCCTCTGTCACTAGGTTGCCTCCCTCATTCACTAAGGGGCCCACACTTTCCTTGGCTTTCTTCTTGTTGCCAACATACCTGAAGGAACCCTTCTTGTTACTCTTGACATCTCTTGCTAGCTGCAGCTCCAGGTGCGATTTGGCCCTCCTGATTTCATTCCTACATGCCCGAGCAATATTTTTATACTCTTCCCTGGTCATATGTCCTAATGACATCCCCAGTGACAGTTGCAGGAGAGGCCACGGACTAGCCTCGGGGCACCATGAGTGCAGTGATCCTCAAAATAAAGGACTCTACATGCCAAGAGAACAAACTGCAGAGCTGCCCCATGGAAGATACACCTGCTTGGTCCAAGGCCAGCAAGCCAGTCAGGGGTCAAGTGTGTTAATAAGAATTCATTAGTCAGGGATTCCACAGCAGAACATTTGTGCTGGAGGATCCCAAAGGAAGTAGCCAAGATGACTCTTCATGTTGGAGAATATGAATCCTTTCCTGTGCCTTCTACAGGCTGGGATAGGCTTGACCCCCCATCATGCTTCATGAATCAGGCAGGATCCAGGCCTTATGGTTGGATGGTGAGATTGATTCCACCCACTGAGTGCGAATCAGAGAAGCTGCTGCTCCAGCATTCTAGATCTACCTCCAGCACATGCCCAAGAAGTGTGGCTATTTTACACTCTGGCAAGATGCATCTAACTTGTCCTGCCAATGAAACACCTGAACTGGGAAAAAGAGATGATGCCATCTAGGGGAGAGATAAAGCCCAGTTATTCACAATCCCTTGGAAAAGTGGCCCACCTGACTCTTGAGTTGGATCCTAAAGTCTAACTAAAGTGCTGAGGCTAAAGCCATCTTCCTATTCTGTTGCTCCAACAATTACCCCCTCTCTGGGTCACACTCCCTTCATTAGTTTCACATGTCCTTCTGCATCACGTTCCCATCCTGGACATCAGCCTCCAGGCTCTCTCTCTTCCGCTCTTCCCCCAGCAACCACCTTTTGCTATCCAAAGGACACCCCCCACCACCCCCCATTCTCTGCCAGCTCCCCTTCCCTAGCTATCTAGGTACTTGTGTGGCCCTTACTGCTGTAATATCAGAACACACTCAGGCTCCTTTCCAGTCCCCCACAGACAGCTGAGTCAGCCACACACCACTAGACTGGACTAGCCTCTGGGATCCTGGACACCACACAGCTTCCCTCTTCTCTTCCTCCCATCCTGCTTCCAGCTATGCCCCCACCCCCTACCCCCGCCAACCAATGGAGGGCCCGTTACCTGACAGGGGGTACAGGGTATTGGCTGGCACAGGGTACAGGGTATGTGGGGGGCATATTGGCTGGCGGGGGGTATGTGGGGGGGCTCCAGCCAACGTGCCCCTACCCTATACCCCCACCAGCCAAAGAACCCCCGCATCCCCCGTACCCCCTCCAGCCAACGTGCCCCTACCCTATACCCCCACCAGCCAAAGAACCCCCGCATCCCCCATACCCCCTCCAGCCAACATGCCCCTACCCTATACCCCCACCAGCCAAAGAACCCCCGCATCCCCCGTACCCCCTCCAGCCATCGTGCCCCTACCCTATACCCCCACCAGCCAAAGAACCCCCACATCCCCCGTACCCCCTCCAGCCAACATACCCCCACCAGCCAAAGAACCCCCACATCCCCCGTACCCCCTCCAGCCATCGTGCCCCTACCCTATACCCCCTCCAGCCAACGTACCCCCACATCCCCCGTACCCCCCAGCCAACGTGCCCCCATATCCCCTGCACGCCCTGCCAGAAAACACGCCCCCCACATACCTCTTACCCCCGCCAACCAACGCGACCCCCATATCCCTCCCCACTGCACCCCGCTCCCACTCACCGGCTGGCGGCGCTCCCCACCGTTGCGCTCCCGACAGCCATGAGCCCAGCACCCCCCGAACCGGGCCTTGCCGCCGCCGCCGGGGCCAGAGTCCGAAAGAGACCGTCACTTCGCCAGCGGCCTACCCCGCCCCCAACACCACGTGATGAATATTCATCACTCCTTCTGAATATTCATGAGATGCCCTTCTCAGCCCGCCCACCAATGGAACTATAGAGTCTCTACACCACGAGGCAGACAGGCGCCGGCAGGGACCAAAGAATTCGACAGCTGAGAGAGAGCAGTTCCGGGAAAGGGAGGGCGCGGACGCGGTCAACATGGCGGCAGGGAAGGAAAATCCCATACGATAGACATCTCGCGAGGGGGGCTAGAAGGGCCACGAGTCCGCTGCTGCTGGTCCTTTTACACTCCCACCCAGCGGATAACAAGATACTGCAGCCCCATAAAGTCTCGAATCACCAGCACCGCTCCCTACAGCACAGCACCCCCTAGCGCCACCGTCTGCAACACTGGGGAGAGCGGTGCTAGAGGGCACAGCGTCCCCTATCGAGCCACCACATGGCTCTTTGTAGCATCTGGACTTTCTTTGGGCCTCCCCTCCATTTTCCAGCCCTTCTTCTTTTCAGAAATACATTTCCCCAGGGCTGACATAGATCAGGCTCATGCACAGATGAATTATTTAGGAAACTCTAGACATGATAAAGGAGATCTTTTTGAGTTATGGTAGAAATGTGCAGCTCTCCTAATAATATTCACAGTCAAAGATTTGCAACATAAAGTTTCTTCATTCAAATCCCTTAAAACAGTGGTTCCCAAACTGGGGTTCGTGAACCCTTGGGGTTTGTGAAATGTATCAGGGGGTTCTCAGAAAAAAATTCTGTAATGGGGGACAGAGCTGTCCCGAGGGACTCCAACCCCCGCGGGGGCCGGCAGCCCAAGCCCCGTGAGGCGCGGGGGCCGGCAGCCCGAGCTCCGTGACCATGACTTCCTGACAGAACAAGTTTAAGCTTTGTTGTATTGTAATCATGTGTTGTTTGCCTGGACTGCTCAAGACCCGAATCCTTGTGGGAGGAACTCTTGATTTGAGTTGGCTTCTTAAATACCTTCATGCTGTTTCACGTCTGGTACTCCTTGATGAAACATGTAGGATATGAGCTACAGAAGTGAAATCTTGGAAGAGTGTTGCCATTTTCATAATGTAATAAAATTAATAATGTAATGATAAATAGTGTGTAATAAGTGTAATGTCATAAAAAAACCAAATTATTTCCAAGATCACTGCTTCTATAATTTATGGAAATATTCATTTTAAGGAGTGGGTTCATGAGATTTGATATTTTCGTGAAAGGAGTTCACGGACTGTTAAAGTTTGGGAACCACTGCCTTAAAACACATCCTGCTGCCAAGCCTAGTGCTGTGAATAGTACAGCCAGAGAATATAACCCTCCTCTGGTCAATTCCACATGAGCTGCATTGTGTTTGCACTGTGAGCCCCTTGTACAAAGATGAGCACGCAGTGATGTCACTTAAAGAACAATAAAGCAGTAGAAATATAGGGCAAGCTTACACTGATTATCATCTTTTTATCTCTTACATTTTTCACAGCTGAGTCACTCTCTGACAACCTACAGCAGTTACATATCTTCCCAGATTTCAGAGTAGCAGCCGTGTTAGTCTGTATTCGCAAAAAGAAAAGGAGTACTTGTGGCACCTTAGAGACTAACCAATTTATCTGAGCATCAGCTTTCGTGAGCTACAGCTCACTTCATCGGATGCACTTTCGGGAGCTACAGCTCACTTCATCGGATGCATCCGATTAAGTTAGCTGTAGCTCACGAAAGCTTATGCTCAAATAAATTTGTTAGTCTCTAAGATATCTTCCCAGAGAAACCAAAGAAATCTCCATCCAGCGCACGAAGCTAAGGTTGAGAATTTCTCCCCTCTACAAACAGTTCAAGTTACCATGACATTAATTTAAATGTTCCCAGTCAGGAACTTCCCAGTAATAATTCCAACACCAACCCACAAACTCCTCCACCCTGATGTTCCAGCACCAGCTCCTTACACATAGGAAGTGGTTTGGCCAAACCCTATCTCCTCAAACAAAGCCCAACCAAACTCTCTGTATGAGTCAGGACTGGTACCATCAACGTTATGGCTTGCCGACACAATCTGAGTCTGCTGCCAGCACAGCTCTTCTGGGGAGCTTCCCTGGCTGCACCAGTCCGGAGCCCAAAATGTCATGTTAAGCCCAACATAGGGATGCTACACATTTACATTCTGGGCTGCTGCTGTCAGCAAAGCTTTCTGGTGTCTCCAGTTCAAAAATGGGCACCACCACTTGTTTCTGGGGAGCAAGGAGCCTGACCCTCCCCATGAAGATCCCCTCCGACTGAAAGAAGGCCCCTGCAGGTGGCAAGCATTCCTCTCAAGTGTGCTACTGCCAGAGGGGCTGAGGAAGGGAAGGAGAACAGCAGGGTTGATGACTTGTGGGGTGGGAATAGAGGGGGGGCCTTCACAGAAGCATCCCAAGTAACCAGAACCTTTTGTGATGGCCCTGTTGCTCTTTTCAAACAGGTTTCTCTTTCCAGGATCACACAACACGGTGCAAACAGCATATTGGCAAGCAAAGAAGACATTAGACTAATATACAGTAGGTAGGTGGTGGTTAACAGCATAATCCCATGTGTGTCCCATGATCCTGCAATGAAACCTCCTATTGTAAAGGATGAACACAAGCGGTCAGAGTGGAGGCTGGTGAAGGAGCAGAAGAGAGAGGCACAGTGAGACTGATGCGAAATGGGGAGGGTCTGTGGTAGGAAGTTGAAGTAGGTGGCAGAATAGGGTCTGTGTTGGAACCTAAGTTACCACTGACTTTCCTGGCCTTTCAGCAATCTCATCTTTAATGCTGGAGTCAGTTAAAGCTATTGTTTTTTAAATTGTATCTTAACTCTGGGTTAGGAAACCTTTTTGTTTGAGGAAAATCTGATTGTAAAGAGATCTGAGCCCCTTTGGGCTTGAGGCCCACATTTCCTCACAATCCCCCCTCACACCTGGACCTCTCTTTGTATCTCTTCTCCCACTGCGCCTTTGGGCCTTTCCTTGCACACACACAACCCCTGTGCCCAGACCATGCTCCCTTTGTCCACACACCAACCAGCCTCACTCCCCTGTCCTGTCCAATCCCTCCTTGCAGGTCACTCCTCTTGGCTGCTTCCCCACACTCCTCTCTACTCAGGCACTAGCTGGTCGTGTGCCTGATCAGTTTAAAAAGCAACAAAAAAAATCAGACTCTACATAATCAATTAAAATGCACACAATCTGCCTCCTTGCAAATATTGCTCTCCCACCTGGTTCACATCTCAGCTCCCTCCCACCACAGGCTGTTGTGATTTACAGCTTTATCAGTCATATTTAAAGGTCAAGCCCACCACCACTGTCAAACACTGAGCCCACTAGCATGGAATGTTATGGCTACTGGTAACCATATTTCCCCAAAGGGAAAACGGGACACCGCCTGGGGCTAGCCTGAGGGTCCCCACTGCCTGCGTGGGGCCAGCTCCTGCCACTCACCCTCCCCGCCTGCGCGGGGCCAGGCCAGCCTGAGCTGCTCTCCCAAACCCTCCCTCCCCCCGCACATTCTTTCCTGCCCCGCTAGTAGTTGCACCTGACTTTTCTGGCAAACTGGGCATTTGTCCCATTTGTTCTTGCCAACTGATGATCAAATAAATGTGTTAGTCTCTAAGGTGCCACAAGTACTCCTTTTCTTTTTGCGAATACAGACTAACACGGCTGCTACTCTGAAACCAGTATTTAAGAGGTGGCATTTGTGAGCCTTGTCATGTCAGTAATCACTGGAATTTATCTGCCTCGCTCTCCCTCCCACTAGGAAGATTAAGTGGCTTCCCAGCTGGGACAGAATATTCATGTCCGGGTTGTTATAAACTGGACTCCACTTTGAATGCTTGGAAGCCAGGGGATCTGACACACATATACATGCTGGGCTGCAATTGTCTATTCCAACCCCTTTCCCACCACCTCTTTGTCCTCCCCCTGCCTCATACAACACCTGCTGTGAGCTCCATTTAGTGTATCAGTTCCAAGAATTTCCCCAGCTCTTCCTGACACAGCCAAGATCAAGAACAAAAGAGAAACGCACCCTCTGGGCCTCTCTATCAGCTTTCTTCCCCCTCCCCCCCAGAGCCCGTGTCCAAGACAGTCGGAGCCGCTCTCAGCACTGAACATTTACATCTTTTATGACACCCTTCCCACTTCTCACACTTCTTCACTAGCAAAGGCTGTGTCCATTCCAGGACATGCCTCAGGGCAGGGCTGGGGAGTGAGTCCTGGAGTCAGACCTTCTCGGGACGCGCTGCACTGTTTACACCACAGGCCATTTCATATCCGCTGTTCTGGCGACACGCACCAAACGATCCCCTCTGCACTGCAGGGCCCCGGCTGAGGGATTTGCTATTGATTCAGAAGTTAGAGAAGGAAGAGCTCTAGTTGGTCCCATACAGCTGACCCCCTCCCAGCAGTGCAACGTAATTCCCTCTGGTGTACTAAGCAGGGCTTTGGCCAGTCCAGTTCTCAATGAGCCATGAGATAAGGCTGCCACTCCCTTCTCTGTGCAGAGCTTGACTGATCTCAGCATTCAGAAATTGCCTGAGATTCAGCCTGTATTTTCCTAGGTGTCAGTCCATCCTGTTGCTCTCAGTTATAACCCCTTGCATGCCTCCCACAATCCTCCTACCTCCTGGTTGTTGTCCCCCCTGAGCCCAATGTTCTATACCCAAGCTAGACAGATTTAGCTCTATTCAACTTTCCTCATCAGTCAGTCTCTCAAGCCCCTGAACCATTCTTGTTGCTGCTCTCCAGCTCCTTCCAGTTTGCGGTCACAGCAGAGGCAGAGCTGTATGGACAGTGACTATACATTCTCTTTGACAGAGTGACAGTGGCTTCTTTGCAGCTAGACTGCATTGCAAGCTGCCTGTTCTCCACATTCAGTCTCTTCCAGACATTCCTACTTTCCAGGTTCCCCCTGCCGGTAGCTGGGTTTGGGATTATCTTCCTCCAGACATATCAGCAGAAGCTTTCCAAAGTTGAGTCTTGCTCTGCTGTTTCCTGCCCATGGGTCTAATCTCTAGGCCCTTTTATAGTTCTCTGTATTCCCTGGAGTTGGCAGCTGCTCACAACTCAGTGTCATCAGCAAGTGTCATAGCAGGTTGTTCAGTCCCCCTTTTGGATCATTAATGAGGAAATTAAATATAATTCGGCCTATTATTGTCCCCTGCACTCCCACTCCCTTTGTCTTCCTCTTGCTCTCAAGTCTATGTGTGTAGGTTGTGTCATCCTAGTATCTAATGACTCTGCTTCTTCTCACCTCATTCACTATGCTTGGCTTAACCTTCCTTTTCCAGAGGGCCAAGCTGCCTTATTCTCCTCTTCCAAATCTCTCCTTGTGGTTCACCGTCTACCACTAACCTCCAATCCCTACTCCTCCCAGGTCCTACTGGCAGCCCCTGTTCCTGGGAAAGGGGTAGGGAAAGGGGTAGCAAGGAGATCTTCTGGGACCCCTCCCCCAGCCCCGAAAGAAGCCCTGGACTGTGAGGCTCCTTGAGAGTTCTTGGCACAAGCATGGGAGGAAATCAGTCACCAAACTCACATCAGGTCTCCACTAACACTGGGGGTGGGGGACATTCACCAGGTCTCCACTGCGGGTAGAGTTATTATGACACAGGAAAAGCAAGGGGAAGAGCAGCCCCCATCCCCTTCCACAGAGAGCCTGCTGGGGGCTGAATGCTTTTATGTGCATGCGGGAGGGAAGGAAAGTGTGAGGGGATCAGAAGAGAAATGCTTTGATCTTGACTTTGAATCTTCAGCAGTTCCCAGAACTCCCCCTCCCCCACCACCTGCTGCCAGGAGCTTGCCCAGCATTATAGGACATGGGCTGGGATAAGCTGGCGTCTCCCGCTCCTGTCCAACAGCAGGGAACTGAGCTGTGTGCATTACAGTCACCCCTAAGGACAGCCCCCCAGAGCAGAAAACAGAGCCCAGAACCAGCGTTAAATCAGTCCATGGTACGCACCCTTTGCAAAAGCAGGGTGCGGGAGAAGGGAACCCAACTGGGCAGGTACCTTGAGCGAGGAGGGCAGGGAGCCTAAGAGTGCAGAAGCCCAGAGCATGTCATTGGAAATCAAAGGCAGAGATGAGAAAGCCATTTGGGTCTCAACTCTATTATCCCAGGGCAGGACTGTCCCTCTTGCAAATGGGCCAGTGCATTTTCTGGTCGAAATGACTCAAGCAATGGGGCCTCTCCCCTCCTGCTCACCTTCCCCTGGAGGGACAAGTCTCCCCCTGAGCCATTCTCTGAGCAAGGGTTTCCCCTTCCTTCCTTCATTTCATTCCATTACCCTCAGTCCCTGCCCCTGGTATCACCCTAATTAGTTCCTCTCCCTCCGTAAGGGTTAACTCAGTGGTTCTCAAACTTTAGTACCAGTGACCCCTTTCACATAGCAAGCCTCTGAGTGTGACCCCTCCTTATAAATTAAACACACTTTTTTATATATTTAACATCATGATAAATGCTGGAGGCAAAGCGGGGTTTGGGGTGGAGGCTGACAGTTCGTGACCCCCCCATGTAATAACCTCGTAAACCCCTGCGGGGTCCTGACCCCCAATTTGAGAAATCCCTGGGTTAACCCCTTTGATGCTAGCTGTCCCTCCCCTCTAGTCCTTACTTAGCTCAGCTACACAGATTTAGCTCATTTAATCTTTCCCCATAATTCAATTGCTCTAGTTTCTGAGCCTTTTTGTTGCTCTTCTTTGAACTCTCTCTATCTAACTCAGAGAGAGGTGCCCAGAACTGAACATAATATCCCACCAGAGCTGTACAGAGAGGGGTTCTCACCCCTCTGTCTCCTGACCTGGGGCCACTGCACTGACCCAGCTTTTGGTGCAATTTGCAAACTCCACCCTGCTTGCTGCAAATTCTTCCCACTTCCCAGGTTTCAGCTTCCCTGCAGAACAGCACATGAGTAAGAGGGGAGAAGTCAAACCACGGGAACAGATGTGCAGCACCCTCAACTCCCATAGACTTCCATGGGAATGGAGGGAGCTCAGCACCTTGCTGGACTGAGCCATGAGAAAGGCAAAGAACAAAATCTATTCTTTAGAGAAGGGCTGAGCGACACGAGCCCTGAATCCATTCAGATCAACTCAGGCCAAATCCAGAAGAATCACCCCAGCAGCAGCCTGACCCACCCAGAACAGAGCCTGGCTCTAGCTGTGACACACAGAAGATTGGGCAATTATACGACATCCCACAGCCCAAAATCAATCGGTCTCCTCTGTCCTCCCCTGAACAATGCTGGAGTCAATGAGTTACTTGGACTTGCTCAGCCCATGTTCTGTTCTGGAGGGTCCCCTGTACCTGATCCTGTGAGGGAAGTTGACTCTGCATTGGAGTTGGTGGGGTAGGGAGAGGAGAGTGCTTTCTTCTTATTTGGGGGAGAGTGTGGAATGTGTTCAAATGTGCCCCCCCTTCCCCTTTTCAGGCGCTATCAGAGTCATCACATTCCAGTGACGCAGCTACAAATACCCCTCCTTGAACAAGAACCCAGCTCTACGCCCTGCGGACACTCCTCCCCCATTTCAAAAACACCAGGGAGAGTTACAAATGTCTATTGAAAACTGGACCAGTTTTCTGCACAGAAATGCATGTGCCGATGGCTTAGAGCAGACAGGCCTGACTTACAACATGGCAGAGAACCCAGCATGAGAAACTGAGCCCAGCTGGATTCTGCGCCCCCTGCCCCAGGGCTTGTTTGAGGAAGGACGGGCTGCAGCAGGCGGGTTAAAGCACAACAGCTAAACCACAAATGTCTCCATGACCTACAGAAACAAAACCCAGCCTCCTCAGAACCAAGTAACAGAGAGCAATGGTGTCTCCCGCTGACCTGGCCCAGGGAACAGGCGGCACCAAGCACAGAAAAACACTAACTACTTGTTTATATGCTGCAAGCCTGTGTGTGCAGTGATCTGCATAACAGAACTGCTCAGGGGTGTCTCTTTGTGTGCTTTCCAGCCCCCATGTTAATCACTGATCCAGCTGACTCTGGATTTACCAGTGTCCCAGGCCTGTGAGCGCAGCCTTGCAAATAAGACCAAAAAGTTACAAAGAGAAGGGTGCAGGAAAACATTGTTAGAGTGTCTGTGGGTGTGCTAGGGAGAAAGGAGCCAGCCAGGCTGCCAGGGAGAGGTGATTCTGAATCAGGGTCCGAGGGAGAAGGAAACTGGCTATGCAGCTGCCCAAGGTGTCAGGGAGAAGGAAGCTAATCTGGCAGCTCTTTGGGTTCCTCTCCCTCATTCACTCTCTCTGAAATGACTCTTCTTTGTTTCAGAATAGTGAACTCATTGGGCATGGAATCCAAGTTCTGGGTGAGCAGCCAACACCTGGAAATAGGGGCTGCCAGGGTTTGAAGGTAGATTGGGTCATGGTCTTAATTAGAGGGATTGAGGAGAGTCTAGCAGCTGGGAGATGGGGCTGGTCACAGCACTAGTCTACAGGGAGTCATGCCCTTCTTCTCCTGCTGAAACCTCCCCAAGATGCTTCTCAAGTGAGCAGTGGCAACTGAGCGTGTCATTTGCACGTTCGGAGGAGAGTGGGGGAGAAAACAGGAGTGAGACATAGGGGGTCTGGAAACACTTCTCAAATGTCCCTCATTTCAAGGGTCCTAACTCATTTTTAGCCCCAAAGTTACCTACAGGCCACACAACTTCAAAAATTTGATCCCCCCCTCCATTATTGCTGGCCATTATTACATGAGAAATAAAGAATAAAAAAATGGAAGGTCCAGAAAGTGAGTTATGCTGAGGAAGGAATGCTACAGCATGTTTGGTATCTGCATCAATAACTATTTTGTGCCTCTCACTTCGGGTCTTTGTCACACACCATATCCCATGCTTGGCGTTTGGCAGGTCAAAAGGTACGGGGCTGGGTTGGGGTCTGGGCTAGTCCTGGGAGAAGGGGGTGGGTGGAGACTAGACCTGAGTAAAGGGTTTGTTTGGGGGCCAGCAGAAATCACACGTTGGCTAAACAAAGGTGGATGCAGCTGACAACGAGAATAATGAACCGGTTGGGGATAACCTGACACCAGGGCTCCTCTCTTCTTATTGCTAATACCTGCAAGAGAAAACATGATGTATGCTGGGCTTCCAAGACCACTGGGATCCATTATATCTGCCCACCCTCAGTAACAAGCACCAAAGCTCAGGGCCCCATTTTGGGGCAGTGGACAGTCAGTCTCTCACTCTCTCAATTAAGCATTTCAAATCCAAGAACTTGTTTAAACTTCCCTCATCTGAATTGTCCCAGTCCAGAGCCTGGTCACTGACTGTGCAAATGACCAACCCACTACAAAGACTGCAGGAAGCCGCCCCTGGTAGAACCAGAGTCCTAGGAAATTGACATACCATTCATTCCATTGCTGTTTTTTCCACACAAATCCAAACAGGGCATGGGAGACAGATGCTTTGGAGAAGCCAGTGTGGAATAGACATAGAGGGCAAGAGTGCAGGGGCTTCAGGGGGGCTGGCAGGAGGCAGTGGTTAGGTTAGGATAGAACACAGGGCATTGGAGGGCTGGAGAGGCTGTGGGAATGGCAGAGCTGTAGGTGGAAGAAGAGGGTAAGGTTTGCAATTTCAGGGTCTCGAGTGAGGTCTTAGAGGCTGCAGGGTCTTGCAGAGAGGACTTAGACTTTGAGGCAGTTGGTTTTAGGGACTGGGGGACAATGGAGCAAAACTCTCATGGGTTTTATTGTTTACACAGATTCATGTAAAGCCCAAGGAATGTGACGAATCTAATGTGCTGGGAGGGGCTGATAAAGAGATTTCTGGGGCCAAGAGAATAGGTAGAGGGAGAGAGCTGCAGCAGGCCAGAGCTAGTGGGAGGGGGCTGGTTTCTGAGGGCAAGAAAGGAGTGAAGGAAGGGATCCAATGAACAAGAGAGGGACCAGTCCAGGTATCAGGGAGAGTGGGGGAAAGAGGCTGATGGTAGAAGGGTGTGGGTGAGGGACAAGCCATGTGTATAAGCAAGCTGCCAGGAGTAAAGAGCCAGTGGGTAGAGCACCAGAGCCAGGGGGAGACTGGTAAGGTTGGGCTCTAGGAGGCAGTAGGGCCTGGTGGTTACAGACAAGCAGGTAAATCTGGATAATTCTTTCTGAAAGGCAATGCAGCTGAGACTTGGGTCTGCCATATTAGAACCAGGTTCTATTCCTAGCTCTGCCAGAAGGTACCTTATCTGTAAAATGCGGAGAATTATACTTGCTTGTCTCATAGAGAAAAATGTGAAGCCTTGCTCATGAATAAGGGTTGTGAAATGCACAGAAATATAAACAGCTGTGAGTGAAAGAGGTATGACTTGAACTCCTGGAGTCCTGGCTCCCAGCTCTGTGCACCTTCCCCATGGCAACAGAGTATTTTGTGGAGGAGGGTCTGCTTCCCACAATATTTAGGGCAGGCAACAGATTGCATGGGCAGTGGCAGGAGACTTGCCTGGGAAAGGGTAGGCAGGCCGGAGAGTGGGTGCAGAAGGGTGATAGCTAGCAGACTAGGTAAGAAAACATTCAATTTTTCTTGCTCTGAGTTGATGGAGCAAGAGGAGAAATCAAATCCAGGGCTGATCTCTGGGCAAGAAGTTCCTGGCCCTTTGATTCTCTTTCTGTTATAATTGTGGAAGCAGCAGGAGGGTGTTGCAGGGGCTGAGGAGGAAGCTGTTGGGGGTCCAAACCAATCAGTCTGTATCCAAGCTCCCTTCCCAGTGTCCGAGTTGCCCACATGGCTCCCAGCTTCAGGCAGAGGACTTCTCTGCTTTTACATTTTCCTTTTGGAACTGAGATCTTCCCAGTTTCTTCTTGTTTTTCTGCTCACATTCTGGAAGGTCTGAGAGCACACAGTAGTGAAGGTGCTGGCCCTTTAAGAAGTCCTGCTGGCCTGAGTGTCTTGAGACAATAGCCATTATCACTTTAGCTTTGGAAGTGACCCCTGAATCTGCACTCCTTTCATCTTGGATACAAGAGCACTTGAGGATGGACTATTTCCTGGTGGGGGAGGGGAGGAGCTGAGACCCCTTCACACAAGCCAAAGCCAATCACTCCAGATGGTTCACTCCAGATCTGAAACCAGTTCCAGTCTGAATGTGGGACCCAGCTGAGAAAGTGGAGCCTGCTGCGCTTCCTGCTGCAGGATTTAAATGTCCAGGGAACTGCCTTGCCGAGGGAGCAAGGCAAGCAGCAGCAGCCGGGGATTGGCTGGTGTGAGCTGTAGTGCTCTGCCCAACAAGCAAGGTGAGTCCAGGGGAGATTCCCAAAGCACAGCCCTGGCTCAGGAGGGAATCTTCATCCCAAGGGTGAAAGCCAGGCGTGGGCCGGACTGCAGGAAGCGCAGCCCAGGTCAGCAGGGTCCAAACGCTTGGGGCTTGAGCCGAAGGGGAAGCTGTGCAATCACCTCCGGACGCGGAGCAGCTGCAGGGTGGTGCCCAGGGGGCTGCGGCGGCTACCAGGGAAGTCCCTGCCTCACCCACTCTGTCTATTCCGCCTCCCGGCCGGCCCCAAGCCCTGCTGTGGAGCCGCCACCTCCCCATGCGAACTGGGCCTCCCAGGGCAGTTTCACCGGCTCCTCACTCCCCGCTTGGGGCCTCTCAGCCCATCTTTGGAACGGAGCGTGAGGAACCTTTGTATTGTCTCTCCATGTGGACTTCGCCCCAGGACATAATTGTCCAGAAAATGCCTTTCCTTCTTTCAAGGACAATAAACCCGGTTCCCCTCCCCCCAGAGTTCCCCCTCCCCCAGTGCCTTCTGGCCATTTGAAACCCCTGCATGTCTGAGGGTAAAAAGAGCCACACTTTGTCTCCCTTAACTTCCACCTCTCCACACACACAAACTTCCCTGTGCCGCAGCAGGGCCAGGGAGCCACCAGAGGGAACCCACAGTGCTAGCCACAGGCCTGTGCTGTCATCCATGACATCACAAACAACGCTGCCCATGCATTGGAGTGGAGCCTTCCACCTCTAGGGCCCAGCTTCCAATCTGGACCCACATGGGGTTAATGGTGCAGGGCACTGTCTGGTTTAGGGACTAGGACATAGGGCCTCCCCCCATCTCTGGAGTTCCAGTCTGACCCCAGGACATACATGGGATATTAGATGGGCTCAGGAAGGGTCTGAAAAATCCACTGTCTCCTGGTGAGCATGGGAGCTGAAGCCATCAATATCTGTGCAGCATCTGAACTTTGATTCTTTGTTTTGGTCAAGGCTTGTAGTCTTTATGGCTGTGAGAAATTTTCCAAACATGATGTCATTTTCCTGGGCCTGCAGGCAGCTCCAGTGCTGCCACTGGTGCTTAGAGCTTAGCCAAGCATCCATAAAGGGAAGTTCACAAGACTCTGTTCAGCTTCACTGCAGCCGTGGGCAGCCCTGACGCCTAGACTACAAACATGGCTTTGACACAGGGTAACACGTGTAAAGGGCTTTCCACTATCTCAGTTAAGCTAACACAAATGGAAAAATGCACTCACTAGTATTGGGTCAGCTTCACATGGTTGCTGTTTGAGGAACTGGAAGTGTTTATGGGCGTGTTAAGATGAATGGGGCAGCTCACACCTCATAAAGCTGTTGTGTCATGCTGCTGGAGGACTCAGGTCTTGTCTACACTAGAAAGTTTTGCCACTTTACTGGGATAGTTAAAGCCTCCACACCCACCCCCTGCTCCCACCCCCAAACCAGGTCTGAGTCGGACATAACTATTAAGCTTAGTCTACACTAGAAAATTTTCTACCAGTATAACAGTGTTGTGGTTAGGGGGTGTGACTTTTATATCTATTATAGTTCTAGCCCTAGTGTGAATGCTGTTATGCTGGTATAAGGTTCCTTATATCTGTAAAGCATATTTCCCCTCGCAAATTGGAATAATGACAGGTTTCAGAGTAGCAGCCGTGTTAGTCTGTATTCGCAAAAAGAACAGAACTAGTGGCACCTTAGAGACTAATCAATTTATTTGAGCATAAGCTTTCATGAGCTACAGCTCCAATGAAATGAGCTCACGAAAGCTTATGCTCAAATAAATTGGTTAGTCTCTAAGGTGCCACTAGTACTCCTTTTCAAATTGGAATAAGCTGCACAAGTATAAGTACCTTTATACCGGTATAATTGTATCCACAAGAAGGGGATTGTTTTGTTTGTTTCCTGCTTTAACTATCCTGCTATCCTTAAAGCGACAAAGCTGTCTAGTGTAGACAAGCCCTTTACACATGTTTTCAAGCTTCTCTCTATAATCATAAGGGATGGCAACGTTATTTTTGCCCTTGAAATGAAAGCTGAGAATCTGTTGTGGTCATGTGACTCCCACGGACTAGAATCTAGGCACATGCTTATTGTGTCTGTGCCTTTAATCCAGCTCTTAGTAGAACAGCAAGACTCCCCCCTCCACTCCTCCTTTCTCCCCCAGCATCCAGGAGGCTTTAGGGAAGGGTGGAATATTCGACCCTTCCCCTAATGGCTCTGGGTAGGGCAGGAGAAGAGAGAGCTGCTTCTCCTCTTCCTGCTGCAAAGGAGTGGGCAGTGGTTTCAAGTTCATGAGATGTCTACTAGCCAGAGACTAATATGAAAACTACAGCCCCTGACCAGGGTTCGGGGATAGCACCCTAGTGGGAATTCCTGCATGTTCTTCCATCCCAGCAACTGGGGGCAGGGCTTCTCACCATGCCCCTGGACCTCCCTGCTGGCCACATCACAGGCTTTTGTGTCAGCCTCTGGTATTAAGTGTCTGGCTTCAGGATTTGAGGAATGGGCTGTGAAGCTTCACCTCTAGGTCATAGGTTCAAATGCGATGTTGGGCAGTGGTGGTATATCCCTGGGCTACCAAGCCAGCTGGCACTGTGCGTAATAAGCTTGTGACTGAAGTGCGGTGCCTAGAGGAGAGGTACCTAAATCACAAGTGGCCTCCTTGTTGGTAGCCTCAGCAAAGGGGCCAAGGAGTTGGACCTTGTGGACTAGGCTCCATGGAGGAGGGCTGGCCACATACAGAAGGAGATGGAGGGTGCTGGGAGCTTGCTTTGCTAGAGCTGCTTTGGGGATGAAACCAAGCCCGTTGTTTCAAAGCTGGCAATCCAGCACCTTGTGGCAGCTCCAGGCCCCACTCTTCCACCACCCTAGCCAAGCCCTGCCAGATCCCTATGCTGCCTGAAGCAAGGGGTCTGCATTTGGGATCCATGCAGCAGCCCTTGGCTCAGGCTGTCTGCAGCAGGAGTTGGACGTGGTGTGGGGGCAGCAAGCTTAGCCCTGAGTAGGGTTAAAGCGGTGGTTCTCCCCCTTCTCCATACCGTGACCTCCTGTTACTATAGAAAAAGGTTTGGGAAGCCCCTTCCATCTCATCATAAAGGAAGAGAGGCTGTTCATGACCCCCAGATTGACAACCCACAGTCTGTTGGGATCTTGGAGATGGATCCCACTACTAAAGGACCTCCCCCAGCCTAAGCGGAGGATCCACATGGTCCGGGATCCCAATTAAGTATGGGGGACAACTAAAGATATAACAGGGATGGGAGTGAGGTCACAGGGCTAAATGAAGGGAACCAGACAGGGACACCAAGCAGAGAACCCCAGACAGCACCCACTGCTCCTTGAAGGCATCAAAGGAGTCAGCGGACGCTGCCCAGAGGAACTCTGCCCGGATGCATGAGACCAGGGAGGAGCGGAAGTAGGCCTCACAGCTACAGAGCACCCGCTTGTCTACCAACCTCTTCCTGGTAGCGTAAATAGCTACTTTGGCTAGTGCCAGGAGGAGCTTGACAAGGAGGTCTCATGACTTAGTGAGGCCACGGATAGGGTGTGCGAAGATGAACAAGTGTGAGGAGAAGTGCAGCCAGAACCTCAGCAGGAGGTTCTGGAGGAGCCGGAATAGGAGCTGCAACCTGGTGCACTCCAGGTACATGTGCGCCAGGGTCTCCTTCACGCTGCAGAAGGGGCAGGTGTCCAGGATGGAGGTGAACCGTGCCAAGGACACCCCTGTGCTCACGGCCCCGTGAAGGAGCTGCCAACTGACATCCCCGGTGGGCCTTGGGACCAGGGTGGAGTGTAGGCTGGCCCACTGGGGTGCCTCACCCTCCAGAGGCGGTAGGAGGTCCCCGACACTTTGTGTCAGGGCAGGATGCAAGGGTGAGGATGTGAAGGGTGTGGAGCACGAGCGTGTACAGATGTTTCCTTGTCACGGTCCAGAAGTGAGATGGCTGCAATTCGTGCAGCTGGCTCACAGTGAAGGGGTGGGATGGCTGGGGGGGCCATGGCACAGGGGCCTGATAAAAAGGTCCGGAGGGCCCGGCGTGCAGGGGGTGCTCTCTCGCAGGACCTGGTCAAGGTCGACAACCCACTGAGAGCATCTTACTTGATCTCTTACTCCCTGGACTGGGAGTGGTGTGGGGGTAACATATTAAACCTGATGGGGAATGACCACCTCGCTCTCTGGGCTGAGAGTGGAGGATGCAGAGGCAGGACGTGGCAAGTCAAGTCCTGTGGGCTGGGCTGTCAGCCCTTGCAAAAGGGATTCACTGACACATACTCTGCAAGACCTCCTGAGTGAGGGGCAAGTCTTGCTCTCCTAACAAACCAGAAAACCTAAGGAGCAAAGGTGATGGAGTGGCTAAAACAGGCACAGGTGTCTGCTTCCTCCTTGCCCCAGGGATGCTCAACGCCTGCTCTGCCCCAGGCCCTGCCCCCACCCCACCCCTTCCTCCAAGCCCCCATCCCTGCCCCACCTCTTCCCACCACCACTTTGCCCCCTTCCCCAAGCGCACCCTGTCTGTGCGCCTCCCCCCTCTCCCCAGCACCTCCTGCACACTGCAGAACAGCTGATGGTGGGAGGGAGGGGGAGAAGCTTGCTGCCAGTGGGTGCTAAGCAGAGTTGGTGCCTATGAAAACAGGTGACCAAGATGTGTGGCCTGTCTGAACACTGCTTCACAAAGTATCTCTCTTGCAGCCTCAGTGAGAATAAAAATGTAGCCCTGTGCCCAAATGGCAAACCCAGATGCAACTGTACCAGGACTTAAGGGCAAGTCCGGCTCCCAGCTGTGGGGCTTTGGCCCATCTCTGCATTAAACCCACTGCATGCTTTCCCCTGTGATGATGGTGACTTTCAATCCTGCCTGTAATGTGCTAGGTGCTTTCCAGTCATAAAAGAAGGCTGTGCCCTGAACAGCCCACAATCTGAGACCAGCCAGAGGGACCTGGAACATAAGAACAGCCATACTGGGTCAGACCAGTGGTCCATCTAGCCCAGTATCCTGTCGTCCGACAGCGGCCAGTACCAGGTGCTTCAGAGGGAATGAACAGAACAGGCAATCAAGTGATCATCCTGTTGTCCACTCCTATCTTCTGGTGAACAGAGGCTAGGGACATTCAGAGCATGGTGTTGCATCCCTGCCCATCCTGGCTAATAGCCATGGATCTATCCTCCAGGAACTTATCTAGTTTTTTCTTTCTTTTTCTTTCTTTTTTTTTTTTTTTTTTAAACCCTCTTATAGTTCTGACCTTCACAACATCCCCTGGCAAAGAGTTCCACGGGTTGACAGTGCATTGTGGGAAGAACTACTTTATTTTGTTTTGGATTTTTTTAAACCTGCAGCCTATTAATTTCATTGTGTGACCCCTAGTTCTTGTATTATGTGAAGGAGTAAATAACTCCTTACTCACTTTCTCCATACCAGTCAAGAATTTTAAAGTGCTCTATCATATCCCCCCCCCCCCCTTTAGTCATCTCTTTTCCAAGATGAAAAGGCCCAGTTCTTTCCATCTCTCCTCATACGGAAGCTGTTCTATACCCCTAATCATTTCAGTTGCCCTTCTCTTACCTTTTCCAATTCTAATACATCTTTTTTTGAGATGTGGCATCCAGATCCACAGTATTCAAGATGTGGGCGAAGCATGGCTTTATACAGAGGCATTATGATATTTTCTGTCTTATCTTTCCCTTTCCTAATGGTTCCCAACGTACCGTTTGCTTTTTTGACCGCCGCTGCACATTGAGCAGATGTTTTCCGAGAACTAGCCACAACGACTCCAAGATCTCTCTCTTGAGTGGTAACAGCTAATTTAGACCCCATCATTTTGTACGTATAGTTGGGATTATGTTTTTCAATGTACATTACTTTGCATTTATCAGCATTGAATTTCATCTGCCATTTTGTTACCCAGTCACTCAGTTTTGTGAGACCTCTTTGTAACTTCAGTCTGCTTTGGACTTAACTATCTTGAGTAATTTTGAATTGTCGGCAAATTTTGCCACCTCACCCTTTACCCCTGGAAAAGGGAAACCAGTACTGAGGTGACTTGGCCCTAGGCTAACAAAACAAAGGGTTAATAATAGCACTGTGGCCTTTGTTTTGTCTAGGTAATGTTTGCCTCACAACTAGACCTCTCTGCCTCAGGGTGTCAGTGTGGTCTATGGACAGAGCACCTGACTAGCAGTCAGAAGAGTTGAGTCCTAGTCCTGGTTTGGATTTCACCTCTGAGGTGTCTGTCCCCCCTTCTCCCCTGTGTCTGTCAGGTCTGTTGATACTGTAAGCTCTTGGGGAAAGGGGACTCTCTCTTTCTGAGATTTCACAATGCCTAGCACAATAGGGCCCAGTTTTGGCTGGAGCCCCGAGGCATTACTGTTAGACAAATAATAATGGTTCCTTGCAGGCATCACGATAGAGGTGAGTCTTCAGCCAGGATCTGAATGCGGAGAGGATGGGGACCTTTGGACCAGCTAAGAAAGGATGTGCCATGCAGAGCAGGTGACATGGAAGAAGGCACAGCCATGCTTGTAGGAGAAACAGAAATGGACTGTTGAGGCTGCATCATTTAGGGGCGTGGAGGGGAGCGGGTGACTGTCGGAGTGTTGGGCAGATAAATAAGGATGCACAGGACTAGGCAGGGCCTTGAAGGAATGATAAGAAGCTTGAATTTGATATGGTGGAAAAGAGGAGCCAGTGGAGGGATACAAAGAGGGAGGGATGTTGTGAGATCATGGAGCACAGAATACAGCTTTAATGGACTGTGCGCAGGGGTGGCTATGTGGGTGTCAGGAAAGAGTGTACAGTAACCAAGAGGGGAAATAAGGGACTGGACTGGAGTTTTCGGCTTGTGATTAGAGAAACAGCTGGCTCTCGGAGCTGGTACAGAGCAAGGAGGGACAGGATTTAATGTAATCGCCTTCTATGATGAGATTACTGGTTCTGTGGGTGAAGGGAAAGCAGTGGATGTATTGTATCTTGACTTTAGCAAAGCTTTTGACGCCGTCTCCCACAGTATTCTTGTCAGCAAGTTAAAGAAGTATGGGCTGGATGAATGCACTATAAGGTGGGTAGAAAGTTGGCTAGATTGTCGGGCTCAACGGGTAGTGATCAATGACTCCATGTCTAGTTGGCAGCCGGTGTCAAGTGGAGTGCCCCAGGGGTCGGTCCTGGGGCCGGTTTTGTTCAATATCTTCATAAATGATCTGGAGGATGGTATGGATTGCACTCTCAGCAAATTTGCGGATGATACTAAACTGGGAGGAGTGGTGGACACGCTGGAGGGCAGGGATAGGATACAGAGGGACCTAGACAAATTGGAGGATTGGGCCAAAAGAAATCTGATGAGGTTCAATAAGGATAAGTGCAGGGTCCTGCACTTAGGACGGAAGAACCCAATGCACAGCTACAGACTAGGGACCGAATGGCTAGGCAGCAGTTCTGTGGAAAAGGACCTAGGGGTGACAGTGGACGAGAAGCTGGATATGAGTCAGCAGTGTGCCCTTGTTGCCAAGAAGGCCAATGGCATTTTGGGATGTATAAGTAGGGGCATAGCGAGCAGATCGAGGGACGTGATCGTCCCCCTCTATTCGACATTGGTGAGGCCTCATCTGGAGTACTGTGTCCAGTTTTGGGCCCCACACTACAAGAACAATGTGGATAAATTGGAAAGAGTCCAGCGAAGGGCAACAAAAATGATTAGGGGTCTGGAACACATGACTTACGAGGAGAGGCTGAGGGAACTGGGATTGTTTAGTCTGCAGAAGAGAAGAATGAGGGGGGATTTGATAGCTGCTTTCAACTACCTGAGAGGTGGTTCCAGAGAGGATGGTTCTAGACTATTCTCAGTGGTGGAAGAGGACAGGACAAGGAGTAATGGTCTCAAGTTGCAGTGGGGGAGGTTTAGGTTGGATATTAGGAAAAACTTTTTCACTAGGAAGGTGGTGAAACACTGGAATGCGTTGCCTAGGGAGGTGGTGGAATTTCCTTCCTTAGAAGTTTTTAAGGTCAGGCTTGACAAAGCCCTGGCTGGGATGATTTAATTGGGGATGGGTCCTGCTTTTGAGCAGGGGGTTGGACTAGATGACCTCCTGAGGTCCCTTCCAACCCTGATATTCTATGATTCTATGATTTGGATGTAGAGTTTAAGGCCAGAAGGGACCAATGGATCATTTAGTCTGACTTCCTGTATATCACAGGCCACCACCCACACACTAAACCCAACAACATGGCCTGGACGTAGAGAGATGGAGGCGGCTTCGATCTCATGTTCCCCAGTTTCCACAATGACTAAGGTCTACAGCCAGATCCATCCCTGTGCCAGCACTGAGGGGAGGCAGCTGGTACTCCCCTGACCCTGGGGCTGCCGCCTCAGCCCTTGACAGAGGCTAACCCTCAGCTGCACCCTTTTCCTGCCTCCTCCCGCTGCAATAGTGTCTGTGGGCATTGCAACAGCAGGGAATAACTAGACTGTGGGGATGCTTCCTGCTCCTCCCATCCTGGAATGTCCCCGCTGAGGGATTGCAGAGGCCCTTTGTGCTGGCAGTATTCATCAGGAGGGCCCTTATTCCAGTGCCAAAGGGCAAGGATTCCTGAAATCACTCTTGCTTTATACACTTAGCCCTTCTTCATGCTTCTACAGTGAGTGGCATGCGCCACCTGGTGGCTTAAAAAGAAAAAGGAGTACTTGTGGCACCTTAGAGACTAACAAATTTATTTGAGCATAAGCTTTCATGAGCTACAGCTCACTTCATCGGATGCAGTGAGCTGTAGCTCAAAGAAAGCTTATGCTCAAATAAATTTGTTAGTCTCTAAGGTGCCACAAGTACTCCTTTTTCTTTTTGCGAATACAGACTAACACGGCTGCTACTCTGAAATCTGGTGGCTTAAAGGGAACTACAATCACCATTTATTGCAGAAGTTGGAAGATGTGTATTGTACTGTCAGGTTACAGACTCCCCAGGATGGGTATTGAGAGCTTTGTTGTTCTCACACAATGATCCCAGCTGTGAAAAGGCTTCACTCCTTCACCTGACCAGGCAGAGGGAGCTCTTAGATTGTCCCATTTATTTGGCAGGCTGAAAGCTTGATTGAGAACAGGCTCTGTGTCTAATTCTCACAGGAAAGCTGATGACTGAAGGGAGTGGCCGTTCCCCTCTCCCAGTGCTGTTGTTGAATAATGAAATGAATACACTTTTTTTCCCTTTTGAGATTCCCAGGTTTACCATTTGGGGTAAATGTTGGGCTCAATGTGGGCCTGAGCACAAAGCCAGGCACAGAACAGACAAGGTGTAAGCTTCCCCTCTTCACAGCTCTGCCCAGGCACCACACTCCTGGCCTGCAGCACCCCCTATTCTTCCAGCCTTGCCTCCCACCCTCAAGCTATACTCTCCTACACCTTGCTTCAAATCGCTCCGGCCAGCCTGTCCTCTCTGGAGGCCATCAGTGCCATTTTATACATTAGCCAGAAGAGGTCGCTTGAGAGCAACACAAGATTTATCCCTTGCCCATGTTTGTGTGTGAGGACCCAGGATTCCTCCTTTGAATCTGGAGGACTGAGAGCAAGAGCGGCCCCCTTGAGGGTGGGGGTGGGGGGTTGGTAAGCATGGTCTCTGCTGGAGCTCACATCGTTTGAATTCTTGTGTCTTGCAGGATGATCCAGCGGCACCAGCTAGTGCAGTCTGTACTGCAGGAGCTGCAGGAGGCCACTGAATGCTTTGGGCTAGAGGGACTGACCAGTGCAGCCCTGGAGGCTGAGAGGACCTTGTCCTCTTTCTCCCTACCCAGCTACTGCGGGAGGCAGTTCCAGGAAGAGTTGGAAGTTGACCGGGTGGCAAGAAGCCTGTATCCGGAGGACGCCCCCAGCAACATGCTGCCTCTGGTCTGCAAGGGGGAGGGGAACCACCTGTTTGAGGCAGCCAGTGTGCTGCTGTGGGGGAACCCCAGCCTGAGTCTGGAGCTGCAGGTGCGCACAGTTGTGGAGATGTTGCTGCACAAGCATTACTACCTGAACGGTATGATTGACTCCAAGGTGATGCTGCAGGCTGCCCGCTACTCCCTCTGCACCGAGGAGTCCCCCGAGATGACCAGCCTCCCTCTGGCCATCCTTGAGGCCATTTTTGATGCTGACATCAAGGCCACTTGTTTCCCTGGCACCTTTGCCAACATGTGGCATGTCTACGCCCTGGCCTCGGTGCTGCAGTGTAACATCTACTCCATCTACCCCATGAGCAACTTGAAGATCCGGCCATACTTCAACCGCCTCATCCGGCCCAGGAAGTGTGGCCCACAGACCTCCACGCTCCATATCATGTGGTCAGGGCAGCAGCTCTCCTCACAGGTTTTCAAAGCACAGTACTTCGTGGCTGTGGTAGGCCTGGAAGAACTGGAACCCACAAGCCCTCCTCCAGAGCCTCCAGTCCAGCCAGTCCAGACTCTGGAGCTGCTGAAGAGTGACCCCCGGCTGACCTACTTTAATCTGTGTGACCGCTACAGCATCACCAAGAGCACCTTCTACCGCTGGAAGCGCCAGTCCCGGGAGCACAGGCAGAAAGCAGCCACCAGGTTTGCAGCCAAACACTTCCTGCAGTCTTGCTTCCAAGAGGGCAATGTGATTCCTCTTCAGCACTTCCGACAAATGTTCCCAGAAATCTCCCGCTCCACTTACTATGCTTGGAAGCATGAGATGCAGAGCATGGTCAATGGTGGCGATACCTCTGCTCCAGCTGAGGCTATGGTGTCACAGGAGCCTCATGGAGACCATCAAAAAAAGCCCCACCCAGACAGGGATGATGCAGCAAAGTCAGAGAGGGACCTAAGGCCAAAGATCCCTTCCCTGGAGCCCAACCAAGCAGGAATCTTCATGCAAGGAGCCAAGTCATACCTAGAGAAATGCATCTCCATGAACACTCTGGTGCCCTACAGGTGCTTCAAGCGCAGCTTCCCTGGTATCTCCAGGTCCACCTACTACAACTGGCGGAGAAAAGCCATTAAGGGGAACCCCAACTTCAAACCCCCTCAGCCTCCCTCAGTCAGCCAGAAGCCCCTAGTGAAAGGGAAGGCATACCTGCCATTCAAGCCTGGAAATCTGCCTGGCAAGAAAAGGCTGAATGGACACCGACCAGAGCCCAGAAGTCTCCTCCAGCTCAAACCCTCTCTCTATAACTGGAGAAAGCAGCTTCGAGACGTGGCCAAGAGGCATGTCCAGCAGTGGCGGCTGCCATTCTGCAAGTTCCGCCTGCGATACCCGGGCTTCTCCTCCACAGCCTATTGGTTCTGGAAGAGAAGCAGCCAGCAGATGAACAAGCATCCTCTCTGGACCAGCTCATCCCAACAGCTGAGTCAGGTCATCTCAGAGGCTCCTGGAAAAGCAGAGCCTGCGATAAAGCCACAGTCACAAATGGAAGTGGCTCCCAGGCATCTAGACAAGCAAGCATCGGTCACCCCCTACAATGCCACAATCTCGGGCTATGCCATGTCGGAAAGAGCCAACAGCCGGATGTTCGTGATGGATGTGATTGCCACTGCCCAGTTCAAAGCTCAGGCCAAACTGTTCCTGCAGCAGCGCTTTGAATCGAAAACCTTCCCGACCTACAAAGAGTTCAGTGCCCACTTCCCCCTCACGGCACGCTCCACCTACTACATGTGGAAGCGTGCGCTGCACGATGGACTGACACTAGTGGATGCCTGAGGGTGGGCTGCCTGCTGGAACCTGCTCTCTGCCCTCCAGGCGGGAGGGCAGTGTTTGTGAGCTATGATTCAGCTCTAGCTATCTTTGTTTTTTCTCTTATTTTGTTTTCCCTTCTGTTTTGGCTAGATCTGGTCTTGGGGGTACAGGGACCAGGTCTGCACATTGCCAGTCCCTGGAGGTGGGGGGAGTGGAGTGAGAGCTCTGGTTTGTGTTGGGTTAATTTCTGGGCTGCCAAGATGCCCCAAAAGAAAAAGGCAAAATGGAGCTTGCCTTCTCCCGGTGCTTAGGCTGGGATATAGGGTGGTGGAATGGGGGAGAGGGAGGGATATGTGACTCTGAAATGTTCCTGTAGGTGCCATAGGTATAAATGCCCTTAATTCATGGGCCAACAAGCTGCAGGCCTCCATTCTAAATGCTGCGTGCAAGATTTGCGGGCTCATCTGCCCCAGGTCACTGTCCAACCCAAAATCGATCTTGTTAATGTCAAGATTTTCTTGGGAATGAGGTGAGCCATATGGTGCCTGGCACAGAGGTCAACAAGCTCATTCTTGCCCAGGCCCCAAGAAGTGGTGCTGAGACTGTCCCAGGCATGGTGTCCTTAGGAAGAATTCCTAACAGCCCAGCCTTGGGTGAGGGCACCTTGGAGGCTGCACTGACTGTTGGGGAGCAGCCTCTCTGCTTTGGTGTATTCCTTGTTGGCTTAGGAGCAGGGGCTGGGAGCTGAGGAGCGGTTTAGCTCAGGCACAGCAGTGACATGATCTGGGGTTTTGTGATTGTACTAATTCTAGAGGCCATGTGACTCTGTGGCTTCCCTGATCACTCATTGCCCTGTCTATAGTCACAGGAGACAAGACTTCCTGGCATTCCTTGGTTGGCGAGTGGATTGTGTTCCTGTTTCATTCGGTCTGCCCTTCCCTCTCTGGGAATGATCACATGTAGATCTTCAGCTAAGCAGGGGCCTGTTGGCCTTGTCCCATTCAAGCCTGTGTCTTGCAGTCCTTTGCAGGCTCTGGAGAAAGATAACTTCCCTGAGTCCTCTGCCCTAGTAGCAAATGACCTCACTCCTGTGCCCCTCTGCAATCCCAGTCAGCGTGTGCCTTTATGTTCCTGTTCTCCAGGAGCGTCTATTTCACAGGAGTCTGGTAGGACACCCCAACCTGCTGTCCACTGCAGGGGGTAGAGAGACAGCACGATGAGCTGAGGGTGGGGTTCTGCTTTCACTATCTAAAAGGAACTGTAAGAGAGGGGGGAGGATGACCCATAGCTGAGCCCTATGCTGAGACAGGGCTGGATGTGCATGTGTGACCTGTAGAAATTTAAAGCAATAAAGACCCTTCCACTCCCAGCCCTGTGTGGTGTCTCTCTCATCTCACCCCCCTTGTCTGATTGAAATGCCTTAGTGAGGGTTGTTGCCCTCCTGTTTGTTTTTAGAGGGAAGCTGGGCCCCTAACAGGGTGATAATTTCTCTGTCTCTAGGGCCCCGTGCAGACAGCAGCTGTACAATTTTCCTGCATGCACCATCTGCCCTGAGCCTGTGGCATCACCTCTAGGGAGGAGATGGGACTTTAGGCTCTCTTCCCTTCTGCTGCAACTGGCTAGCAGGGAGGGCAGTTTTGTTGCTTTGAGCATCCACCAGCTCATCTCACTGAACAGCTAGCAGGGATGTGATGGAGGACAGAGAGAGGGACAATTATCTAGCCCTTCTCCCTACCAGCAGGGGCAGCTCCCTACAGCTTAGGGCAAGGGCTAACACCTATGGGTTACTGCTGAGCTGGGCTAGATCCAAACCAGTGACATAGGAACCGATCCAGTCCCTATTCAGAACAATGGGGGTCTCTATATTGACTTGAATGGAAGCCTCATCAGGCTCATACAACTGAATGCTACAGGCAGGCTGTCCCCTTCTAATAATGTTAGAAAATGAGCTGGGAGTTGCACCTCTGGCTGATACAGGGGTGGTTTCCTACCCACAGGGGCCTGTCCCACATGGATATGTTTATAGAGGTGGCAGGGTAGAGAGACACCGCAATACAGGCCTGCAGTGACTATCCTGCAGTCTGTGGCATGCAGCAGCACGCACTCCCCAGCTGCTGACAAAGGGAAGGGAAGCTACTGCCTGTTAGAAATAACCCCAGATGGAGGATCTGGAGGGTGCTTGTACATTTATTATTAGTGGCCTCAGGCATCTAGTGTGCAAACAAACATAGGTAAAGAGACAGCATTTGCACTGACAAGTTCACAATCAAAGGGACACACAAATCATCATAGCAAGTGTCTGACAGAGAGCTGATTTTTTTCAAAAATAAATTATTTAATATGCTGTGAATGGGGTGATAAATCTGCTCACTCCCTGTCCCTGTAGAAAAAGTGGTGGTGAAAGGGGATCACAGCCAGCAGGTGGTGCTCTGATAAAGGGAGACTGGAAGTGCAGACAGTGTTTAAAATGCACAGTTCCCCACTCAGCAGCCCCTGCCTATAGGACAGTCCTCTCTGCACTGCCTGCTAGGAAAGCTGTGCCTTAACTCTGCCTATCTACAGTGGGGAAACAGAGAAGCCTTCCTCCCCTCAGCGCCCCGTGCTTCCTGTTACCCCTACTTCACTCAGCCACCAGGTCCTTCTGTGTATGCAAAGAGAGGAATCTCAGGTCTATGGAAGAGTGGCTGGCAACCCTGGCAGTCTGGGGTTCTGGTTCCTGTGGGCCCAGAGAGCCTGTGGCTAGGCAGTTCAGTCTGATCCCTGTTAGGACTTAGCCCTGAGAGGTTGCATCCAGTAGGCCAAACATGGACCCCTCAGGGCTATCCCAAGTGGGACTGAAATGGGCCCTAAGTCAGGGGTGAAAATAAGAGATGTGGTGGAGGTCCAACTCAGCCTCCCACTCCTGTGCTAAAAGTCCCCACCTTTCCCTGCCATAGAGGAGCAGTGTTCCCCCTCAGCTCCCTGGCTGGTGGGGTACAAACCCTTCCTCCACATCCTGTTTCAATGTACTTTAGCCCTTGCCCCAAATCCCACTGGTAGAAAGGGCCTGCCCACCTAAGATCTGACTCCAGTTGGCATTAAGCCCTAGGGACACTTATTCTGGTACAGCTCCTCCAACCTGAGAAGACGACACCCATGGAGGTAGCTGGGGTTGTAGGGCAAGGCCTTCTTCCTACTTCTTGCACTGCAGCATTTGTCCCAACTCCCCTTAACCCTGGCCCTGCAACATCTTCTCTCTTCCCTGCTCCCATCCCTGGCACTGCTGAGCCTGCACTGAGTCAGTCTAACTCAGGTGGGGGGCTGGTGCAAGTAGCCCTGGGGTTCATTCTACCGGGTTGGTCCGTGAGGAGCAACAGGTGTTAGTAGGCCTGTAGAGTTTGTTTTACTGTCCAGTCAGGGCACTGATAGATGTCAAAAACCCTACCTACTGGATAGGTAAAGCAGCAGGGCTGCGATTTTGGGTCCAGAGCAGTTGCCAGTAGGAAAGGTGAGCAGCCCCGATCCAGGGATGGGAGAGCACTCCCCCATGACAGGGGAATGGGCGAAGCTATTGCAGAAAGTGCTGCATTTGCTCTGATCACTGGGAGGGGCGGGGGGTGTGAGTGAGTGAGTGAGAGAGAGAGACAGACAGACAGACAGACACAGCATAATTAGCTCCCAGGGACTTCTCACCGGTGAATTCCTCTGAGGTAGTGAGCTGGTAATTACTCCAGAATGATTATCCATGTCTGTAACCTGTGCCCAAAGATCAGCTGTTTCCCCTCAGCAGCGGTGGCAGCAGCAGCTGTGAAATTGAAATCAAGACTAAGTGGTATTTTCCCTCAGCTAGACAAAGGAAGGGAGCGATAGAGGGTGGATTGGCTGACACTGAGCCTATTAAAGCACAGGTTCAGACTCTAGGCACCAGTGGCCAAGCCGACTCCGCATCAGGGCCAAGGCTCAGAAATACATGCACCCGAGATCAGGAGCATAGCATGTACAACACATTGCCTGAGTAGATGAGCTGGTGATGCTCCATCGGCTTTTATAATCAGACCCTGAGAGCAACCAGATGCTCCTGGGGAACGTACAAGAAACTCCCATGATGGACAATTCTGCAACTCCCTGCCCAGAAGGGAAGTTTCTTTTTAACTCCCATCAGGCAGTGGTTGGTTTATCCCTGAAGCAGGAGGTCTATATGCCATACACATAGTTATCCTATCAGATATAGTTGCAGGTGGCTTCATGGTGTTCACCTGGTCCTTTGGGAATCCTGCTAAGTTCTTGGTCTCACTATGCCCTTGCAGCGGTGAGTCCCACAGATTAATCATGAGTTGTGTTAACTAAATTCTTTCTTTCATCAGTCATTTGTCACCCACCCTTCTCTCTCCCCGCAGCCTGGCACCGACCTGGTCATGGGGGAGGCTGGAGAGCTACTGGTAGCCAGTTCCTCTAGCATAACCTTGTGTAAAAGGGGCCAGAAGGCAATGGGGCCCACAACTTAAGAGCAGGAGAGTTCTAGTTTGTAAGGTGTAAACACAGATTTCTTTTCCATGCTGAATCGTTGCAGATTCAATTTTCAGCTTGTACAACTTTCCTTCACTGCAAGCTCCCGCTGAGCTCCCTCTAGAGCAGGATGAAATGGAATTGGGGAGTCTGCCTTGGCCTAGGTCTCACACAGCCGAGAGACTGGAATTGGTGCCATCGCTGCACTGCTCTCTCCTCACCTTTCAGGGGACGCACCCTGAAGCACCCTGGGGACTGTGTGCCAGATGAGTGGGTCTGTGAGATGCTAATTTTAACTCCCCCCCGCCAGCCTCAGCACATCTTAAGGAAAGTACAAAACCTTCCTGCTACTCCTGAACCTCACTGAGATTCACTCCTCCACTGCCATCATACAGCGTGGTCACACAAGGGAGCCCTTGAAGGTCCATTAATTTTGCACTCAAGATTTAATAGCTGACTTCTTTAAAGAAAAATGTCAGTGTGCAGAAAGATTTGATTTCTTAAGTGCCTGGCCCCAGCTTGGGAGGAGGTCAAGACCGTAAGAGCAGCCAAGTTGGAGGTCAGAGCCAAGGGGTAGCGCAGTGTGTAGGTTGGTGCCAAGTGGGGGGCGGGGGGGGGGGCAAGGCAAGACTGGCCCTGGGAGGGAAGTGACCAAGGCAGAGGCTGGGAGTTTAACCCACGCTGTGTATTTTGAAGGAGGGCGTGAGATTGCAGGGTACGCAGGGTCAGGGCGGAGGTTCCAGGCACTGCAATCAAGAATGACAGATCTGCACTGAGCCTGGCTGTGGGCCAGGTGTCTCTGGGTGGGGTGGGGGTATAGGACAGACAAAGAAATATTTGGGCTATTGACAGCTGAGAATGGCTGGAGTACAGTGCACACTAGCTAGCCCTCCCCCCAGCCCTGCCTACACCAACACTGAAGGCTGTGCGGGGCCAGCATAGAGTAGAACAGCCATGTTTTGGGGCAGGCCCTGTGGGCCAATTCCACCTACAACCCAGTGCTTTTGTGACATCAGAGCATCATAAACCAGCACAGAGGAGCAGCACCAGTATCCCCTACAGGAGAAAGCCGGTCAAAGCAAGTGGGCACAAGAACATGCCCTCTCCTACTCGGTTTGATAGGCAGAAGGTCTTTATGGCATGGACCCAACTCTCACAGGTAGATCCTTGGTGTCTGTGCCATTTGAAAGCCCAGATGGTAGCCTAGCAGGTGGGCTCTACAGTCAGTCCCTCCTTTGAAGACGATGATGCTAGCCCCGCAGAATGGTGTTGAGCTTCAGGCTTTGCTCAGGAAACCACTGCTTGACATTCTAGAGCGACCCACTTCAACAGTCTGGAGAGCATCCCGTTTTGGGGAAGGCACTACCGGAGCAGCTCGAAGGGCCTCTGAACAGAACAGCAATTGTTAGTAACTTTCACCTTGGGGTCAGGCATGGGGCTCACGCTGCTGTACCGGACAGATGACTTTGGCACTGGATAGAAGAGCTCTTCAGAGGGAGAACAGTAGATTTACCAACTGCTGTGGCTACTGGTGGTGGTGATATAGTGCAGGTCTGGTTGCATGCACTTGCAAACAGGCCCAGGTTTGCAGTCTTGAGGATGTCAGACAATGGTGATGAATAATTGCTCACTGGCCCCCCAGAGCGCCTCCTGGATGGAACTGCACAGGGGTAAGGGTTGTCCACTGACAGATGTAAGGCAGCCTGGTCTGGCCTGTGCTCGAGAGACAGCCATCACCTGGGACAAGGCTTGTTGAAGAATGTGTGAGATGCCCTGTTTGAGTCCCTGTTAAAACACCCACCTCCCGTGGTCTTTATTCCCCCTAACCTAAGTATCTCCCCCACCCCAATGGATTTTTACAAATCCATCATACACCCTGGGCCCCTCTGACAACATTAACTCCTTCTGCTTTTCCTGATCTTTTCTCTGCAGCTTTCCCTGATTTGGAGAGTTCCCATGTGAGTGACAGCTCACCTTCTCTGTTGCCGGTACTGGTTCCGGATCCTTGAGCCAACCCTAGCCCAGCCACATTGGCTGCTCCTGGTTCCTCCCATTCCTCTTTTCCAAAGGACCTACAGTTAGGATTCCATAGCCACCTTCTCCCACACTGGTGATTGTAAGGACCTCCTTTTGGACGTTGCTCACTAGATTCTTCCTGGAATCTAATGCAGTTGTACTGCTGTATGCAATGACCAATCCCTTCCACATGCCAAACTCAAGTAGCACATGGTCTCTGGATCTGCTGGTCACTGGTTCCCTAGTCTCACCCGATCCCTCCATTTTGGCAAGGAGCAGATCCAGAAAGACTTTTCCTTTTCCTGGAGTCTCTGTGCTCTGGATCATAGGACTGGTCTCGCCACAAGAACAACTTTGATGATCTTTGTTGGTTTGTATCCGTCATCCATCCAGATGCCTGGACTGTTAAAAGCCCCCCATGGGAGTATTGTTCCCTGCAGTATGGAGCTGCTTGAAAGTTGATCCAGGAAGCTCTCTCACTCATGGGAATGGAGAGGTGTGAAGCGGACGCCCAAGGTCGCTCGTCCTTTACTGTATGTTCCTTGTATCTTTGCCTCCAATCCCCCTGCATTATAACATTATGACTCATTGGCTTTAACATACAGGGCCTTCTCTCTACCTCTTCTACTTTTCCTCTCTCCCTGTAGAGGTTTTTTCCTATCAATATTAATAGCCCATTTATGGGATTTATAGCACCAGATTTCAGTTACTCCCACGAGGTACTAAAGGATGGTGACAGCGACAAGTATCACTTTCAATTCATCTTACTTATTTCCAAGAGGGATCGCAAAGTGCTTTGCAGACTTTGTGCATAATTGACAAAGGGCTCGTCTTCCTGGGCTGTGGAACACACCAGCTGTCTGGCATCCCTTCAGCAACACTGCAGGACATCTGAGGACAGGAAGTGAAGAGGAATTGTGTATTCAGTAGAAACTGTAGGGTGAGTTGAGGGAGCAGAATGGAATTAGCCCAGGTTGGAATTTGGCCTGGATCCCAGGATTAACACTTGGTGAACCTACAACTCTGGAGCCAAGGTTGGAGTCTGAAGGTTGGGCGAGGGCTCCAGCAGTAGCAACAGGCCCATACCCTCTGCTTTTCCCAGCCAGCCTTATCAGTTTGCTATGCAAGGCTACTGAGGACTATGCAGCTCTTTATGCGCATCCTCCCACTGCTGGAGAGGACGCTGTCTGGGGTTTGCTGCATACCACCATAAAGCATGAATCCTCCAGATACAGGATCTCAAGTCTCCAGGACTCCTCTTTCTTCGGTGTCTGCTTCCTAGGCCTCGTTTCCTTTTCCACTCTCTGGAGTTCGTTTTGGTTTCCATTTCCCATCCTAAATTCCAGTCTCCAGTGTCAGTTTTTGTTCCCAGTTCACATCCCACTGTATGGCCTCTGGGGCTGGTTTCCAATCCCCATCCTCATCTCTGGTCATTGTTTCCAATCCCCAGCCCAATGTCAGACTCTCCATGTTGGTTTCAATGTGACAAACCTGCATTTTCCTCCTGCCAGCTCAGGCCCAGTTTGTCTTCTTCCTTGGTCTGCTGTAACGAGATGGTGTTTTATTGCCCAGCCAGCCTGGAGGGACATGGACAGAGGAGTACTCCTGGCATTAATGATCAGTTGTGGGCACTTTTTATTTACTGAGGTAGTTTGTGGCTGAGTGGAGTCTAACTGGGGGGAAAAACATAACTTGCAATGTATCCCTGCCACACTGAACTTTCATTGAGCTGACAGGAGAGAGATGAATTTCAAACATGCCCAGCTGCTCCTCACTTTGCTGTCAACCCTGGGACAATAAATCTCTCCCTTCACATGTGTGGGGTAAGATTTAGTTCAAGTGTCACCTGAAATCCCTCACAGCCTGGTACTTAAAAACACAAACCCCAGCAAAGCAGGAAATGAAAACAGTAAAAGGAGATTAAAATGCAGAAGCTGGGGGACTGTAAAACCCATACAGAGGAGCCCTCCTGCCGGTGTCTGATTTAGGGGCTGTTCTCAAACACTGACGCACCTAATTCACATTCATCCATGTTTGTCATGCTACTCAAAAACCAGCCAGACTCAGTGCAGGGACTGAGAGATAAGAGCAGTCTATGCAGCACATGGCACTGGGCTCGCCCCACTCCAGGAGGAGAGGCTCGCAGAACACAAGATTTGTCAGAGCACTAGCCTATCCAGTGCTGGATCCTGCCTCTAGCAGGGGTCAATGACTGGGCCAACATTTTCCGTGTGACCGCTGCCATTAGGCATCTACATGCCTATTTAGACATGTAAATAAGTGAAGTGATTATCAGAAGTGTTGAGTACCCACAGCTCGCATCAAGGTCCCCAAACATGGAGCACACTGCACTGTTCAGGTCTCCTCTACATAGTCGAATTGATGTTTTCAGACAGATCAGCAGAGGAGCTCAAAGAAGATCAGCAAACAGAGGCTGGTGGGGGGACTCAATTGATGAGGGTGATTGGAAGACCTAAGAGATGGCTATGGGAGGGCAGGAGAACCTTTTTGAGATGTGCTACAGTTGCTCCTGTCTTCGTGCTGGCAAGAGCAGGGTTGCCTTTGCCCCAACCCCACCTCTCATCAGAGCAGTTGATGAGCAGCTGATTGGGAAACTGGGTGATGCAGGGAACTTCCCACTTGTCAAAGCCTGGCCATGATACGGTCTTTGTCTCCAGCATCTGCTGGTGAAAAATGCAAAGCCTATGTTCTCCTTAGTGAACATTAGAAGTCACTCTAGAGACAGCCCTAAAGTATCATTCTGCTTAATTCGGGTCACTCTCAAATCCAAATACAGGAGCTGGGATACTACCACAGACTGTGGGAGAGGTCCTGTTCCTTCCGCTAGTCCTGACACTCAAAAGCCTCTCATCTGGACTTACTTTGTTGTTATTTGCAAGCTGTAATTAGAACTTTCCCCCATTAATCAAGGCCGTGGGGTTGTGGTCTCACGCTCTGGGTCTGTTTCAGTCTTTTCAGAGCCATTCGCTTGTTTCTGAACCACATCTGTGGCAGTAGCCCTTGGAGTCAGCAGCAGGGCCTTCAACTTTTTGGAACCCTACCTCACATTGTGCGATTGGGGCCACAAAATAGAGCTCATGCTCTTTCCACTACACCTGCATTTTGTACCTTTATCACAAGGTAGACCCGGTCAGCAAATTTGATGGAATAGTTTTCTGCCAAAAAAAGATAGTTTTGACTAAACATTTTGTGGGAATATGTCTATTTTGACAAATGGTTTAACTTTTTCCGTTCAAGACCTTGTTTCAACTGTATCGTTTTGATTAGTTTTGACTATATTAAAATTGACTTAATGGTCAGTATAATAAAATTAACATGAAACGTTTTAATGGTTCCAAATAACCAAGGTTTTGGAAGGTGTTTTGTGGGACACTGCAGCTTCTCATAGCGATTTGGAACTAATTTGGTTTCAAAAATATTGGAATTTCTTGCCAAATAGAAATTCAGGTTCCCAACCACCTCTAATCACCCTGTGTCTGAAGAGGAGAGCATTTTTAGAAAAAAAAAAAAAAAAAAAGAAATATGAATTAACTAAAGCCACTTTAATTCCCCAGCCGGGGAGGGAAGCTGGCAGAGAATTGCGGGAGAACTTCCAGAATTTCTTGGAAGCAAGTGATATTGCTCAGAAATCTGAGAGTGAAACACAATGGTGCCTGGGGCAAGCCTAAACGCTTTGAGGACTTGCAATCCAGTCCAGTGGGAGCATGGAGGAGACTGCAGACTGCCAGACAAAAATAATTCAAACATATCCACAATATTATGAATCCGATGAAGTGAGCTGTAGCGCACGAAAGCTTATGCTCAAATAAATTGGTTAGTCCCCAAGGTGCCACTAGTACTCCTGTTCTTTTTGCGGATACAGACTAACACAGCTGCTACGCTGAAACCATCCACAATACTGTGACCCACAGAAGGAGGTCACTTGGCATAGACACTTTTTTGTTTTTAAGCAAAAAACCCAATAGCCAGATGAAATAATTGAGCCTTTTGGTACAAACTTACCTAATAAAGCTCAGCTAAGCCATGAAAACCTGACTGGTTAACCGATGAACTAATCGGAGTGGTATAACTGATGAACAGGTCAAAGCAAGGATATTGTGAGAGGCGGACTTGACTTTGCAAAGAACATTAGTTATTTGTGGGGCTAGTGAGAGCTGTGCTTCTCAATGAAAACGTTAATAAGCAGTGAAAGGACTAAAGTGAATCCAGTGAAGCATGCACATGAAAGCAGAAAGACACAGTACAAGGGTAAACAAATGTCAGGGACCAATTTGTTTTCAATAAGTGTGGAAGTCATTGCAATACACTGTGTCCAGCACAAAGGCTGCAACAGCATGTAGAGCAACCATGTAATGAACTGGGATTCATCAAATCCCTAATAATCCCAGTGGGTGCCAACCACAATATAGCGACACCTAACATTTCATTTAGCAGAGAGGGAAGGTAAAAGAAAAATTTGACCAGATGGTAAAATTAAATGTTATTGAGCAACTACAGATACCAGCAGACCGAGTTAACACTGTAATAAAACCAAATGAGTTAAGTGGACTACTGTTAATTTAAAAAAACAAAACAAAACACCACTTGAGGTGCTGAACACAACACACCCCCTAGCAGCGTACTAAGCCTCATAAGTCAGTTTGTTCACCAGAAGACTCCAAATGAGTTAACCGTTAAGGGCCTGCAACCCACGAATAGCTCATTTTGGCTATTTGCATTATAGCAGAGCAGCAGCTCTAAGTTTGAATCACTTGTTGTTTAAAAGATGAGAATTTTAAGGGCTCTTAAGAGGCAACTGGCCAATGGGGGACTTGGATGGTCTTGATATTTGCTGTGCCTCATAAGGATATGGGGGATAGGGTTAGTAGCCCAAATTTGGGATCCTTTGAGCAAGAGGTTCCTGAAATATAATCCCGCTAAAAAATCAGCTGTTTACAAAATCCAATGTTTTGGAGGTTTTTTGTCCACTCCTGGGGGGCTCAACCTATTGCTCCAAATCCCCCCTAAACTGATCTCAGCTGCTTGTGATTTAGCTCAGCTAGTGTATCCACTGACTCCCCCTTCCAGGGCATGTCAAAGGTTCAGTCAGTGATCAGCATGCCCCCTCATGGCTGGGTGTGGCATAGCAGCTCAGCTGTTTCCTCTTGTATTGTCACCTGCAGTTTAGGCTGCTTGGTGGTCTTTTCTTTCTTGACATTTAAGCCAAGTCACTTGGAGCCACCTCACCCCTTTAATGGCTTATCCCAAGTCTTCAGTCTGGGTACAAAACTGGTTTACACTGCCTGCCCTTCCTGCAGGGGAGCTGGGGAAATCCAGGCCCAACTTCTCCTCTAGGTTCCTACCTAGGCCCCTTGCAATAAGCAGGTAGGGTCTGTTCTTTACAATACCTTGCTGGATCCCTGGGCTGCTGCTTCCTACCTTTGTCAGTTTGCAGGCACCTGTTACAGAGCTGCAATCTCCAGTCATCACTCCCTGAACCATCACCTCGTCATACAGCTTCCTCACACTTTGTTGCTAAGGCTCTTTCTCCAGTTGGTTAGCTCCTAGCCCCTCTAGCGGCCCCACTCTGCAGCCTTTTATCCCAGCTGTGATTAATTGGCCAATTAGTCACAGCTTGAGAGGGAACTGACTCATCTATTAAGCCCTTCCTGGCTGCCACAAGGTGAGGTCTATACATCCCATCACAGGAAGCAATACTGAAAAATGTATTAAGGACAAATTTCACATTCTAGATCTGCAGGAGCTAAACTGACACATTTAAAAGAGTGAAATGTGCACATGCAGCAAGACTAGGGTTTCCAGGCAGCTTGTTACAGTAACTGGATAGCTCAGGCTCATGCTGGGGTCCTTAAACCTGAGCAGCACCCATGCACTGAGGCCATGTCTATGCCACAAAATTAAGTTGACCTAATTTACATCGGCATACAGCCGCTGCAGTAATTACATCACTTGGGCGTATCTACAGTTTGTATCCTCACCAGGAGAAACTTGTATCGATTGCATTTTTGGTGTGAGGCGTTGTGGTATGGCTCCTGAAAGCCAGTAATAGTCGACATAAGCAATGCAGTGTCCACACTGACACTCTTCGACCTATCTACATCAGCCTTGACTCTACACCACTCAAGGAAGTGGAGCAGTTACGTTGGCGGGAGTGAAATTTAAGCGTAGACACGTCCAGAGTTAGGTGGACATAAGCTGCCTTGCGTCAACCTAACTCTGTAGTGTAGACCAGACTTGAGAGTCTAAGCCCTACCCTCAGCAGTTTTCAGAGAATGTGCCTTGGGCACGTTCCCTGCATTCTTCAGGGGCTCCTTTTGAAAGTTTTGCCCTAAGCCCAAATGTCTAGTTTAAGAATGATATTTTAAAGTGCTCTAAAATCCACATTCAGACTCTGATTTTACTTTAGATGTATTGTCAAAGAAATTAGCATTTAACAGAGGGAAGATGAAAGACTCTAGTAAGCAGTTAAGGTCATGTAATTCCTGAATTTCTTGAATAATGGAACTGAGTGTGATCAAAGGCAAGCAAGTCCTTGAGTTATTTGATCAAGGGTTTCCTAATACTAAGTTCCCCCCTAACAAGAGCTTCTTGTAACATTTGCAGATTCTTATAACTTTTTTAGTGCAGACCTAAGGAATATGAAAGGTCAGAGCAGAGAGGGGGGTTGGAACAGTGCATGGTGGGTGAGTTGAGCCAATACAAGGGAGGGGACTCTGTCCCTTTGCCAATCTTCACCCCTTTAGGTCTGTGCTCTGGCACAGATTGTTAGGGGCCAGCACAGCCCTGGACAACATCTTGTATTAGTGTTAAGGGTCACTCAACCATTGCTTTTGAAAAACCAGTTTGATGACTAAAGTTTTGATGAAGAACTGGGTTTCCAAAAGGGTAGTTTTTCTATGATCCCTCAACAAATAAGGGTCATCCTCAAAAGGACCTTTGGTTTCTGGGAGCTCAGTTCCCCTGAGAGCAGAACCAAAAAGGGGAAAGTTGAGCATTTTCACCTCCAGTAACATATTTGGTAGGGGAAGGGAAGTGGAGCCATCTAGGCCCTCCCCCACAACCCCCACCCCCCATTTCCCATAATTCCTCCCTATGTTGCTCCATCAGGCCCAGGGCGAGGACTCAGGGGCTCCCCTTCCCTCCACTACCACCTGGTCAGGGGTGGAGTCCAGAACTCCCCTCCTTCTCCATGCTGCCTCCAGCAGAGGGAAAGGTCTCCATGCTCACGCTTCCCCACAATGCTGCTGCTGCTGCTTCTAGGAGGAAAGGGGAGGTCAGAGCAGTACAGAAGAGTGGGAAGGAAAGGAGGGGGTCAGAGTTGTGCAATGAGGAAGTAGGGAGGCTTTAGCTGTGCCCCACAAACCTATCAATATCCATATGCTCCATTTCTGTCCCGCCTTCAAAACATGCCCCTCACCTTGCTGTGACCAGCCAAGCTGAGGAGCTGGGAATGAGCACGTTCAGTGCATGGCACAGGCATACAATGCCAATGCCACAGTGAGGAGCTAGGAATAGGCATGATCAATTCACGGCACAGTGCACAGCGCTGAGATCATAGTTGAGAACTGAGAACAGGCATGCTCGGAGCAGGCACCAGGCACACAGTGTAGAGACTGTGGTGAGCAGCTGAGAACAGGCATACTCTTGGCATGGCTCAGGCCCACTAGTGCTGAAACCATGAGTGGGGGATAAAAACACCCACTGAGGGCTTGTCTACACTGCCAATTGAAGGACAAAACTTTTTTTTAAGCACCTATCCCACTCCCGGAAAGACAAAAGTTTTGCCACAGCAAGTGGCAGTGTAAATGGCTCACTGTCGGCTTGTAGGGGGTGGAAGTATTTTGTCCGCAAAAGTGCCATGTTGCTAAAAGCTGTGTAATGTAGACAAAGCCTGTGATAAATGGAGCAGTTTGCCCCTCTCAGAGCTGTTGTTTCAGGCTGTGTTAATCTTCATGGAGTGCTCTAGTTCAGCTGAGAACATCTCATTGAGATGAATGGGCCACTTCACACCTCTCTGAGCCTGCTAGGCTACAGATGGATGTGTAAAATGCCTTCTGCACACACCAGGCCCAGATTGTGGGGCGGGACTTTGCATCTCCATTCTCCTACCCCTTCTTGCAACCAGCTGGTGCATGAACACACTCACAGCCTCACCACCTTCCCACAGCCCCTCCAAGTTTACCAGGGGCATGAAGAGACAAGAAGGGGGGATGAAACTGGGGCAGTGGTTGGAGCAGCGGAGGGGATGGGGGCGGTCAGAGCAATGGGCATGATGGAGGGAACGTTAGAGAAACTAGAGCAGTGTTAGAGCAGTAGGGGAGTCTGAGCAGTGAGGGGGAACATGGGAGGTCAGAGCAGTCTAAGGCAGAGTGGGGTGAACAGGAGGTTCTCAGCGCTGTGCAGTGTAGGATGCTGGGAGGTGGCATGGATCTTTGTATTTGGTACTGTTCAGAGGTTTGAGGAGTGTATTACTAGTAGCTGTAGGATAATCATAGCACCTAGGAATTCTAATCATGGCCCAGGACCCCACTGAGCTAGGCACCATACAAATTCAGAACAAAAAGACAGCTCCTGCCCCAGGGAGCTCACAAGCTAAGTATAAGACAAGAGACAACAGATGGATACAGACAGGCCAACAGGGGAATACAAAAAACCCAAAGATAATATTAATCAGCATGAGGCAATGGTCTCAACATACCAGTGGCTGAACTAAACATCCTAGGACACATCACAGGGAAGAAGGAGGATCCTGGGAACTACAGGCCAGTCAGCCTCACCTCAGCCCCTGGAAAAATCATGGAGCAGGTCCTCAAGGAATCAATTCTGAAGCACTTAGAGGAGAGGAAAGTGATCAGGAACAGTAAGCATGGATTCACCAAGGGCAAGTCATGCCTGACTAATCTAATTGCCTTCTATGACAAGATAACTGGCTCTGTGGATGAGGGGAAAGCAGTGGACGTGTTGTTCTTTGACTTTAACAAAGCTTTTGACACGATCTCCCACAGTATTCTTGCCAGCACGTTAAAGAAGTATGGGCTGGATTAATGGACTATAAGGTGGATAGAAAGTTGGCTAGATTGTCGGGCTCAATGGGTAGTGATCAATGGCTCCATGTCTAGTTGGCAGCCGGTATCAAGTGGAGTGCCCCAAGGGTCGGCCCTCGGGCCGGTTTTGTTCAATATCTTCATAAATGATCTGGAGGATAGTGTGGATTGCACCCTCATCAAGTTTGCAGATGACACTAATCTGGGAGGAGTGGTAGATATGCTGGAAGATAGGGATAGGATACAGAGGGACCAAGACAAATTAGAGGATTGGGCCAAAAGAAATCTGATGAGGTTCAACGAGGACAAGTGCAGAGTCCTGCACTTAGGACGGAAGAATCCCATGCACTGCTACAGACTAGGAACCGAATGGCTCGGCAGCAGTTCCGCGGAAAAGGACCTAGGGTTACAGTGGACAAGAAGCTGGATATGAGTCAACAGTGTGCCCTTGTTGCCAAGAAGGCCAATGGCATTTTGGAATGTATAAGTAGGGGCATTGCCAGCAGATCGAGGGACAGATCGTTCCCCTCTATTCGACATTGGTGAGGCCTCATCTGGAGTACTGTGTCCAGTTTTGGGCCCCACACTACAAGAAGGATGTGGAAAAACTGGAAAACATCCAGCGGAGGGCAACAAAAATAATTAGGGGGCTGGAACACATGACTTACGAGGAGAGGCTGAGGGAACTGGGATTGTTTAGTCTGCGGAAGAGAAGAATGAGAGGGGATTTGATAGCTGCTTTCAACTACCTGAAAGGGGGTTCCAAAGAGGGTGGATCTAGACTGTTCTCAGTGGTAGCAGATGACAGAACAAGGAGTAATGGTCTCAAGTTGCAGTGGGGGAGGTTTAGGTTGGATATTAGGAAAAACTTTTTCACTAGGATGGTGGTGAAACACTGGAATGCGTTACCTAGGGAGGTGGTGGAATCTTCTTCCTTAGAAGTTTTTAAGGTCAGGATTGACAAAGCCCTGGCTGGGATGATTTAGTTGGGGATTGATCCTGTTTTGAGCAGGGGGTTGGACTAGATGACCTCCTGAGGTCCCTTCCAACCCTGATATTCTATGATTCTATGACCCTGTAACAAGCAGGCAAGGTCTGTGTATTCAGACCTACTTCCACTACCTTCCTGGGCTTCCTCCTACCTCAGCCTGTCCACAGGCCTTTTCCATAGTTCCTACCCGTATTTTTCTCAGGCTTTATAGCCTCTCTTGGTTCATGCTTCTTTCAGGGCTTCCCCTACAATCTCTCAACAAATCCCAAATGAAAATACAAACAAACCACTCTGCCCTCCTCAGACTTGAATTTTCATCCCTCTTAGATTTCCTGTGTTCCTCACTTGAAAGCCCCCCAGGGTTTTCCTCCCTGGAGGACCAGATCCTTCCCTTCTAACAAGGCCAGAGCTTTCTGCACCACAGCACCTGCTCCATGTCTCTCCCTACCTCTTGCCAGAGTTCTCTAGTCAGGGGAGAATCCCAAGGCCAACTCTTCTCCTAGGCTTCCTCTTCCCTCCACTGCCCTAATGTTCATCCTGGCCCTGAAGGTCTCTCACCTGCCCAGAGAGAAGCTACAGTGTTCTTTCTCTCCATCCATGCTACCTTTCTTCTGCTCTAGGCTTCCTCTCTATACAGTAAGCACCCAGCTCCTTACCCAGCTGGGACTTATCTTTCACTGGGCATGGTCCCCTCTCCACGTGCAGCCAGGTGTCCTAATTGAGTTCTCCAGTGAACTTTTTCAGAGCCATTGGGGCGTATACTCCCCATCGCTCACACCTCCCTCTCTGAGACACAGTTCTTCAGTAGGAACAGGAGACAGCTAAATAAAACCAACGAGGACGTTGAATCTCTGTTTCTTCAGGAATCCCAAATGACCGAGAGTGCTCATGTGCTGCCTGCGAAGTAGCTCATGCCCGCCCAGTCACTGACAGCGGAAAACAGTAGCAAACCAAGGCCCCAGGTCACAGCTCCACTTCAGGGCTCAACAGGCCACCAGGGTTGCCAGGTGTCCAGTTTACGGTACTGACCGGGCTGTTAAAAGTCCGGTTGGCAGCACAGCAGGCTGAGGCAGGCTCCCTTTCTGCCATGGCTCCGCACGGCTCCTGGAAGCAGCAGCATGTCCCACCTCTGGCTCCTACATTTAGGGGCAGCCAGGGGGTTCCGCGCATTGCCCCTGCCCCAAGCGCCAGCTCAGTAGCTCCCAATTGCCAGGAACCATGGCCAATGAGAGCTGCAGGGGCAGTGCCTGTGGTTGGGTCAGTGCGCAGAGCCGCCTGGCCGAGCCACCGCGTAGGAGCCAGAGGAGGGACATGCCGCTGCTTCTGGGAGCTGCCTGAGGTAAGTGCCACCCGGACCCTGAATCCTTGACCCCTTCCCACAGCCCTGATCCCACGCCCCCCCACACTCTCCAAACCCCTTGATCCCAGCCCAGAGCACTCTCCTGCACCCCAAATTCCTCATCCCCAGGTCTACCCCAGAGCCCGCACTCCCAGCTAGAGCCCTCACACCACCCCCACGCCACAACTCCCTGTCTCAGCCCTGATCCCGCTCCTGCCCTCCAAACCCCTTGGTCCCAGCCCGGAGCACCCTCCTACGCCCCAAACCCCTCATCTCCAGCCCCATCTCAGAGCCTGCATGCCCAGCTGGAGCCCTCACCCCCACCACCCCAACCCCCAGCCTGGAGCCCCCTCCTGCACCCCAAATCCCTCATCTCTGGCCCCACACCAGAGCCCGCAACTTCAGCTGGAGCCCTCCTCCTCCCCCTCGCACCCTAACCCCCTGTTCCAGCCCAGAGTGCCCTCCTGCACCCTGAACCCCTCATTTCTGGCCCCACCCTGGAACCTGCACCCCCAGCCCAGAGCCCATACCCTCTCCCACACCCCAGTCCCCTCCCTCAGCCCGGAGCCCCCTCCCATACTCCAAACACCTCAGATCCATCCCCCAGCCTGGAGCCCCCTTCTGCATCTCAAACCTCTCATCCCCGGCCCACCACAGAGCCCACACCCCCAGCCGGTGCCCTCACCCCCTCCCGCACCCCAACCCTTTGAGCCGTCTCAGTGAAAATGAGCGAGTGAGTGAGGGTGGAGAGAGCAAGCGACAGAGGGAGGGAAGATGGAGTGAACAGGGGGCAGGGCCTCAGAGGAGAGGCAGGGCAGGGGACAGGGCAAAGGCTTTCTGTTTTTTAGTAGAAAGTTGGCAACCCTACAGGCCACTGCAGGAGCAGTTTGATAAACAAGATATGGCTGTGTGATCAGAAAGCCATTTGGGTTCTGAGATAATGACAGGTGTCCAATAGAGTGAGAATAGTTGTCTCATCTGCCAGGGGCTCAGGTCATCTGAGCCCACCCTCCATCCTAGGTATCTCCATTGTGTGCCTTATTGACTAGCAGTGTTAATCTGTGGTTGTATTTTGGCTGATATTATGATTTATTTGCATCTAATTTCCCTCCCCAAAAGGGGGTGGGGAACTTAGCAGTAGCCACTGGAGGTGGGTACTGACCTGTCATGTGATGGGGCAGAGCCCTTTAACCCTTGCCTATGTCAGATGCTTCAGCCTGACAATAAAGACCAGACTCTTCCTAGCACCCTTGTGTGTCACACCTTTATTATAGGTTTCAGAGTAGCAGCCGTGTTAGTCTGTATTCGCAAAAAGAAAAGGAGTACTTGTGGCACCTTAGAGACTAACCAATTTATTTGAGCATAAGCTTTCATGAGCTACAGCTCACTTCATCAGCTTTTGATTTTAGGTCAACCCCAGCCTCGCATTCTGGCAATGGTCCCTTTGAACACCCAAAACCATCTGTCTCTGAGTCAGCAAATGGCCAGTCACATTATGCACAGACCATCACCTTTCTCCTGTGCTGTCCAGAGTTTCCTGCGCTTGCTCATGGCTGCAGAAGGCTGTCAAATGGCTGAACTGGCCCCAGAAACCCATTATCTTCCAAGATGTCCTGATCTATCTGGATATATTCCAGGGAGCATGTGGGTCATTCACTGGAATTTTACCCTGTTGAGACAGATGGACATGTGAGTAGAGCCAGGTGTACTCAACAAATTAATTACTGGGGAAATCCATGCACGACACAAGCTGGAACAGTCTGATACAGTCAGCCAGCCTGAGAAAGTACCTATGCTCAACGGTCAAATTAGACTGAAATGAGGCGGGGGGAAGCTCTTGCTACACCATCAAGGAGGAGGGGAGTTCCTGGGATATGCTGCACCCACAAGCCAGGGAGAGGAGGGGGGTTCCTTCTCCTTTTAGCTGACCTCATTCCCTGCCCGTCCCATTCCACCCTCTGCCCATGCTGGCTCTTGGGATGGAGGAACTTCAGCAGTTGGAGGAATCCATAGTGGAGCTTATGCCTGAGCCCCTGAATGTGGCTGTGTTTGCTTTATAGATTAAAGGTGCTGGGAACGTTCAGGAGGAAGTGAGGGTGAATTGTTCAATCTCGCACACCCCTGATCTCAGGATTCTTGTGTGAGTACTGAACGGATGGGGCTTCCCACAGTGGGAAGGTCTGGAAAGCCACCAGGGAAATGGTAGGTGGCATCCCAGTTGGCAGGATGTGTGAATTCCTCTCCTGGGTGTTCTAGGAGTAGGTCTGCCCTGCAATTAAAAACCTGCAGCTGACCCATGCCAGCTGACTCAGGTTTGTAGGGCTCAGGCGGCGGAACTGTTGAATTGCTGTGTAGACTTACAGGCTCTGGCTGGAGCCCAGACTCTAGACTCCTACAAGGAGCGAGGGTCCCAGAGCTCAGACTGCAGCCCCAGCCTGACTGTCTATACTGAGCTTAACCAGCCCCTCAGCCCGAGCCTGAGTCAGCTGGCATGGGCCAGCCCCGGGTGTCTAATTGCAAGGGAGACATACCCTAGGTTACCTCACTTCAGCTGTGTTACTGACTCTGCTAACGGCTCTCAAGGGTGAGACTGAGGTGTCGCTGAAGATAGTAGGGTCACCCTTGATTTTAAGGTGCCTTTTATACATGGCTTGTTAAGGGTTAATAAACAATTAATAAGGTTTTTAAGCATGTCACACAGAGGAACAGTATATGTAAGAGCAGATTCTAAACACATCAACTAGAGTAGGGTCTAGCAACCTATTGACCCCTGTGAATCTATAACCATTTATTAACCATTCATTAACCCTTTATTAACTATTTACAAATGGAATGTCATAGAAAGCGTGGCCAAAATGGTTATGCGTGCGGGAGTAAAGGAAAACAATACAGGTACATATACTGCTGGGGAAAAATCAGGAGGAACTCTATAGCAGGTGCTGGTGTATGTATCTGCTTTTCTCATTAGGATTGGAGTTCAGTTTGCTGTTATTTATGCTGAGAGCTAAGGCTCCAGGCTGTTTAGGATGTGAATGGGGGGGATGGAGAACTGGATTCAGAGGTTGTTGTGCCTTTTAGTGGGGCTGCTATTTATGGACTGGAGCATTAAGATTGCTTCGTTCTGTGCAATTTCCCTTCTTTTTATTATTTCCGACACACAGCAAATAAATAAAACTGAATTATGCCCCGAGTATCTTCTCCAGCCTGATTCCTTTTGGCAGGAGTATCCAATGGAGTGTGGGGCAACGGGCACCTCCTTGCACACTAATTCTCCACTGCGGCGAGCAGTCTGTGACAGACGTCAGCTTAGATTAGCGTTCAGCCCTCACCACTTCCCCCTCCTCGGCCCAGTCTCTGCAGCGGCCCTCGGCAGGGAGGGCAGAGGCAAGGAGAGGGGAGATGAAGCTGAATGTGCTTTTGCTCTCCGTGTTCCCCATGGGCTCCATGCTGGTGCAGGTGTGGTTTCTAAAGGGTAAGGAGTTCCACAACATGGCAAGTAGCCCTGACCTTTACTTCTCCATGGGGCTGCGGGAACTAACTGCAGGTTCAGGCGAGCACAGCAAGGAGCAGAGTGTTCCAGCCACAGGCCCGCTCTGCTCCAGAGAGCTCTCTACAGCAAACGGGGATGTCCTGAGCATGCTGTGCAGCGCTGAGGAGGAGGCTACGAAACAGACGCTGGTCTCAGAAAGAGGAGACAGGAACAGCCAAACCATTTAATCAAGGCTAAGGAGTCTCGAGCTGGCGGCAAAGTTCCTCCATGCCCCTGGCTCTGTGGGAGTAGGCAGCCCCCAGCAATCCCCGACAGCCTTTGCCCACTCTCTTAAAGTGCTTGGAGTCACACTGATCTTTCTGTCTCTTTTAGGGCTTTACCTTCTTTTCTCTAAGTTGGCAGAAGCCCCGATGGGACTTGCTGCAGCTCTGCAAGGTAGCAGGAACACGGGCCCAGCACTGCCATCCCCCAGTGTTCAGAAATGGTTAGTCAGGCCCCCAGCCAGACCATGAGATTTTTGAAAAATTATACGTTTTGGGGTCTGTTTATTCACTGTCTGAGTTCAGAGCCTTTTGGGTGCCCTCGGGTCACATTTCCAAGCTCTTCTCCACAACCGCAAGGGCTAGAAATCTACTTCTCAAAGGAAAGCTGAGGTTTCCTTGTACATCTCTGATTCCAGGAGCGGGGGTGTTACGACAGACACTACATATCACGAGCTGCAATAGAGTCACCAGAGTTGGCATCTGTGGACCTGATCCACAAGCATCACAGCTGGCCCATTTGTCCCAGGGCAGGGCAGTTCCTGGCAGTGCTCCCGTCCCAGGGCTCACCGCCACTTCTCCCTGCTTAGCTCCTCCAGGCAGCAGACATTTTCTAAAGCCAAGGGGCATAGGAGCAGCTGCCTTGCTGGTTGCAGGTTCACTCTCAGCTGCTGGGGCCTGACTTCCACCGCTGGAAGGGGCAGCTCCTGCCCCATGTGGTCTCTGAGGGGTGGACAGCGGTGCCCTGGGGTTCCTCCTGCTGCTGGCTGAGCTAGCTGGGCAGCTCTTCTCTGCCGGCTTGCATCACCTACTGGACACAGGTGCAGTCTATTCCTCGCATGGTGAGAGGCTGGTGGGACTCTCCTGTGGGAGGTGTTGCTGCATGGCCTCTTTCTGCCTTGCCCAACGGAGCTGGCTGAGCTCGTGTCTGTTTGGGCAGCCCTAACTGTTGTGCTCTGGTGCATGCTGCTGCTGGAGATCTTTATACGGGGAGATCATGGCAGGTGTCACAAGGGAGAGGAGCAATAATGAGTATCCTGGTTTTACAGCAGCTGATGCCTGAATGATGGCCCTTAATTGGCTTCTCTGTGAGTAAATCCCTTTCCTCCAGCCCCTAGAGAGATGGCCTTCACAGTCTCTCCCAGCTGCAGGCTGTGGGCGAGTGGGGGAGGAACTGGAATGGAAGGGGGCAGGTGAGTATATTTCTGAGATCCTTTTTTTGCTGCAGGAATAGAAAATTCACTCTGCCTCAGATAATTAGACAGTTCCTCTCTGAATTGCTGTGAAAGGAAAATATTGATTGTGCCGTCAAGGGAGGAGAAAGCATCGTTCCTTTTCTATTTCTGTGTCACTCCTTCTGAAATGAGGAAAGCATGTTTGCTGAGGGTCTAGAGTGACTCAGGGAAGGGTGAGCTAGCGTCTTTCAGCTCGAGGGCAGTGGTGCCAATCCAGCCACAGGTCGGGGGGCCAGACTGGTGCAGGGAGTAGGAGACAGAGTTTTTCACTTTTAGGTGACAATTTCTCATCCATCAGGGGCCTGGATGATTTAGGGGACTGGGAATAAGACAGTAACAAATCATGAATACCCTGCTTTTAGATAACGCTTTTTCTCCAAGCACTTTACGTGCCTGGGGCAGTGTTCGTGTTCCCATTATTGTCCATGACATCCCTGACAGATCGAGTGGGTAAGGCCAACATTGTGAAAAATGGCCCCTGATTTTGAGTGCCCTATTTCAGACATCTTGAGACGGGTTTTTTTTTGAAGTGCTGTGCCCCCACAATCCAACTGAAGCCAACGGGGGCTGCTGGTGCTCAGTGCCTGTGAAAAATCAGGCCCCAGGTGTCTCATACTGGACACCCAAAATCAGTCACCACTTCTGAACTTTTGGTTGTTGGTAGCTGACTTGCCCTAGGCTGCACAGTAAGTCAATGACAGTGCTGGGAATAAAACCCAGCCTCCTCCCTCCCAGTCCCCTGCGTTAATCACTAAACCACGTGGATTCCCCTTGCTACAGAACCTGATAGGTCACCACTCTGAATATGGCCCAGGTCTGTAGTGATTCAAATTCCTAATCATCTGGCCACTGTTCAGTGGTTATGGGTAATGGGTGTGAGGTTCTAGTGGCAGATGGCTTCATCATAGTTGTCACCGACTTGCCCGTTTGCTGGCTCTCAGCTGAGAGGCCAAAGGATAGTGGACCTCTGGAGTCCGCACTCCTGCTCCCCGCCCTAGAAGAGGTCTCTGCAGGACAGCGGGGAGGCACTTGAGCCAAGGTGGTGTGAACAGGGAAGAACACACTGCTGCTGCCCCCAATGTTCCTGGTTTGGGGATAGAGATCTTCAGTTTCCAGGAATCCCATTCATTAAGGTTCATTTGGTAGAAGCCAGTGTATTCTGTCCTGAATATTCTGCACTAGCCCCTCTCCTTGTGCTCCCTGCTTCCTCCTCCCGATGCGCTTCAGAGAACGGGAAGGAGAACTGAAATAGATCAAGCGCAGAACCAGCCCCTGCACCCTTTGTAACTACTACAAAGCCCAGCATCCAGAGGCAGCTTCTGCTTCTCTCCATCTCAGATCATTCGCCAAGGGGGAAAGGCGCATGAAGAAAGGAAAAAAGGAAGCATGTGTTGACAGACTTAGCTCAGATGTGTCAGTAATTTAGATCTGTGTTGGACAAACCAGTGCATTTTCCTTTTATAACGTTCTGTTTCACTGCATCCTAATAGGCAGCAGGGTACAAAGCGTAGCCCGGCTCTGATAAAAGAGCGCTCCATCAGCCAGGACCGTCTCAGGAGGGAAGCACTTCCTAAGATTAAAACCTGCCAGGATGAGTTTGACTTGAAATTACAAAGTGAGATGAAGGGAAATAAAAGTGGGGAGACGGCATATTTTTCACTTTGAGCAAAAAAGGACAAACAAAAGAAACTTCAATGCAGCTAGCGACAAGAAGCACCAGACTGATGGGCCCCAGGTTATGGGAGCAAGGAGCTGATGGAAGGTCTGAGCCCCAGGGAGACTTTCAGGCCCAACAAGGAGAATTGTCCTCTTAAATCTATGCACATTTATAACTGCCCACCAGATCTGAGCTTCCTGAGGAGAGAACAGGCAGCTGGTCCTATTTCTGCCTAACAGGGGGCAAAAGCCAGGGATTGCTTTTTACTCCCAACCTCATGGACGTAGTGACAGCACTGTCAGATAAGGGTCAGGAAGCAAGTACGTCTGTCTAGGTTAGATACCCACGTCCCTTTCATCATGCTAGCTCTCTTCTTAGGCTTCTTCCCTGCCAGATTGCACAGTGCGTGTGACCCTGGCGGGTTACATCCTTGGGCTGCTAACGTAGATAGCTTATTAATATGAGAGCTTCAGACATGTGATCTGTCTGATAGATCCCTGCCCCAGAGAACTTCCAGTCTAACTCAATGACTTACCAACAAAGAGGGGAGGGGAAAAAGGAATCTTTGAAGCCTTTTACAAAATTTTAGATCCCAACTGCCCCTTTTAGTGTTTCTTAATTTTAACCCTCACGTTCTCTCACTTTTTCTTATTGCCTACATTTTTAATGGGCTTTACTTTGTTTGGGTTAAACCTGGCCTGTTTCCATTGGCTTGTTGTTTATAGAGGCGTGCATGGTGTGAGTCTCCTGCTACTGTTCTCTCTCATGTGTAGATGTCAGAGTTCAACGTCCAGCTTTGTAACCAGAGGATGGTCTCTGTATCCAGGGAGGCTAGGTGGTGGAAAACTCCCTCCGGATGGAAGGTTGGGCACTCCTCCACCACTAGTTACTGTCTGCAATGCTGCCCCCACAGTCACAGCATGGGGAGGAAGTCAGGCCAAGCTGGGGCATAGTTGTGGCAACTCTGGATGAGCCAGAGAATAGCCTGCTGAGCCTGGTCTAGGAACTACACTCAAGTGGACAAAGATGAAGGTGCAGCAATAGGCTCCTGAATTTACTTAGGGCTTGTCTTTTGGACTGTGGAGGTGCGTGTGACTAGCAGAGCGTACCAAAGTGCTGCGCTGTAATTCCCCTGCGTGGATGCTGTGGGCACGAACTGAAAGGTTCCTAGTGCACGGTAACATAGTCCACGTCAGACAGGATTACATCCCTGCAGTTCACAGCCCCAGAGTCTGAACTGCAGGGCAATGCAGACAGAGGCTTTGTGTGTTAGACGCTCTTTCCAAACTGATGCGTCTACTCTGTAAGGATATAGTTTTCAGTTTCCTGGTGATGCAGATCATCCATGCATGGTGAAAGGCCAGTGGGGCTCTTGTCCAAGAGTGCGTTAGCTGTCTTAGCAAAGGGGTGTCAGGAGATCAGCTGTGGTGACAGAAGCAGGATTCTTCCCCCGAATATGAGCAGATGGATGAGTTAGCGCAGTGTAGGCAACTGTTGAGAAACTGGGATCCTAAATGGAAAAACCCAGCCAGTAAGCGAAAGATGGTATGTGCTTACTGGTGCAGGAAATCCCACTTCTGTGGAGTAACCATGATCCCAGGGCAGCGCCTGACAACATCCTGGTTCTAGCAAAGCACAGATGTTGCTGCATACACTGGTCAGTGAGTGCTCTGTTGGCTGGTTAATGCCAGAGGGTGTTAGTGGAGCACTGATCACACTGCTCCCTACTCTGCCCAAGGACTTGGGAATATCAAGGGTCTGATTTTCAGACGTGCTCAGCACCCAAAAGCAAATTGTGGTCAATAGGAGCTGCAGGTGCTCAGCACCTCTGAACAGGAGGCCCTGGATCTATTAGGCCTTCTGCCTCGCTCCATAAAACAAACCCTAATCAGCACCTATGGGATTAATGCCGTCACTGTACACTTTGGAGCCACTACTGACAGAGCCCGGATTCAACTTGTCTGATAGAAATCAATCATTTATTTATACCGGGCCAGCCACATGCAAGCTACCTCTGAGGATACAGCCTCTGCCCCACAGCGCTCAGGACTGGAGTAGCCAAAACCCAGTGACAGAGAGGAGAAGGAATGTGACTCAAATTACAGGCCTTTGAAATACACTGTGCCCCCCTCCCCCCCAAAGTAGCTTTGGATAAATTGGGGGGAAGGCTGGTGTAGGTTTTAATGAGGTGACCAGTTCAGCACAGGGAGGACTAGAGTGCATAAGCATCATTGAAGAGCGGGTTTGCTTGGTCAAAGAGCTGTAGTAACACTAGGCCTGGGTCAGAGGGGGTTTGTGATGTAGCCAATGATTTTAATTTATTGTTCATTTATTGTGTGGTTATGATTAACTAACATTTTATGTCATATATACTAAATAGAGTTAAATTGTATGATTGCAGAAGTATAAGCTTGATTAGGAGTTAGAAGGGATAATTATGAATTAGGCAGCTAAGTAAGTGGGGCTGAAACACAAGGCCTGTAGGCTGAGGCCTGCAAAGATTTTAGCATCGCTATTTTAGGCCCTGGAGGTAAGAAATGCTTGACTTAAGTAAGGGACCAAAGAATGACCCTATGCCACAAGATTACAGGAAAAGATGGTACCCAAGGGTGATATTGCAAAAAACGAACAGTAAAAGTAAATTTTTGCTTACAAGATGCCTAGTAGTCACATTTTTCTAAGCACTATAAGGTGGGTAGAAAGTTGGCTAGATTGTTGGGCTCAACGGGTAGTGATCAATGGCTCCATGTCTAGTTGGCAGCCGGTGTCAAGTGGAGTGCCCCAGGGGTCGGTCCTGGGGCCGGTTTTGTTCAATATCTTCATAAATGATCTGGAGGATGGTGTGGATTGCACTCTCAGCAAATTTGCGGATGATACTAAACTGGGAGGAGTGGTAGATACGCTGGAGGGCAGGGATAGGATACAGAGGGACCTAGACAAATTGGAGGATTGGGCCAAAAGAAATCTGATGAGGTTCAATAAGGATAAGTGCAGGGTCCTGCACTTAGGACGGAAGAACCCAATGCACAGCTACAGACTAGGGACCAAATGGCTAGGCAGCAGTTCTGCGGAAAAGGACCTAGGGGTGACAGTGGACGAGAAGCTGGATATGAGTCAGCAGTGTGCCCTTGTTGCCGAGAAGGCCAATGGCATTTTGGGATGTATAAGTAGGGGCATAGCGAGCAGATCGAGGGACGTGATCGTCCCCCTCTATTCGACATTGGTGAGGCCTCATCTGGAGTACTGTGTCCAGTTTTGGGCCGCACACTACAAGAACGATGTGGATAAATTGGAGAGAGTCCAGCGAAGGGCAACAAAAATGATTAGGGGTCTAGAACACATGACTTATGAGGAGAGGCTGAGGGAGCTGGGATTGTTTAGCCTGCAGAAGAGAAGAATGAGGGGGGATTTGATAGCTGCTTTCAACTACCTGAAAGGGGGTTCCAAAGAGGATGGCTCTAGACTGTTCTCAATGGTAGCAGATGACAGAACGAGGAGTAATGGTCTCAAGTTGCAGTGGGGGAGGTTTAGATTGGATATTAGGAAAAACTTTTTCACTAAGAGGGTGGTGAAACACTGGAATGCGTTACCTAGGGAGGTGGTAGAATCTCCTTCGTTAGACGTTTTTAAGGTCAGGCTTGACAAAGCCCTGGCTGGGATGATTTAACTGGGAATTGGTCCTGCTTCGAGCAGGGGGTTGGACTAGATGACCTTCAGAGGTCCCTTCCAACCCTGATATTCTATGATTCTATGATTCTATGACACTGGTGAGGCCTCATCTGGAGTACTGTGTCCAGTTTTGGGCCCCACACTACAAGAAGGATGTGGATAAATTGGAGAGAGTCCAGCAAAGGGCAACAAAAATGATTAGGGGTCTGGAACACATGACTTATGAGGAGAGGCTGAGGGAACTGGGATTGTTTAGTCTGCAGAAGAGAAGAATGAGGGGGGATTTGATAGCTGCTTTCAACTACCTGAGAGGTGGTTCCAGAGAGGATGGTTCTAGACTATTCTCAGTGGTGGAAGAGGACAGGACAAAGAGTAATGGTCTCAAGTTGCAGTGGGGAGGTTTAGGTTGGATATTAGGAAAAACTTTTTCACTAGGAGGGTGGTGAAACACTGGAATGCGTTACCTAGGGAAGTGGTAGAATCTCCTTCCTTAGAAGTTTTTAAGGTCAGGCTTGACAAAGCCCTGGCTGGAATAATTTAATTGGGGATTGGTCCTGCTTTGAGCAGGGGGTTGGACTAGATGACCTCCTGAGGTCCCTTCTAACCCTGATATTCTGTGATTCTAACATATGCCCTCATCACAGAGTGCACTGTGTGTATAAATGCTCATGAGGTATCGTCAGAATTACATTATAAAAAGGCGCGGGGGGAATTGAGCTCACTATGGGAAACTCCAGCAGGAACCATTCCTCTAGTGATGATCAATCCATGAGAGTCCCACCAGAGCCTAACACTATCGTTAAGGGTGTGAGTACAACTATATTTGTAACTTGTCTGTATAGAATTTCTATATGCTTGGGTAATCAGAACTTTAATTGTAACTTTAATAAAACTTGTAAAACAGTTTAGGCCTTGTACTTGTGAATGTCTGTGTGGTCACTACCCTTGGTCTTTATGGGCTCCTAGAAACTCTAAATCTGAAGCAAGTGGCAGAGGTGACTTCCACTCTGTTAAGCTTGAAACTGTAGCCCTCAGAGCCGAACCCACAGTGGTATAATACCACATTACAAAATTCACTTTAAATAACGTAAAAGCCTACAATGACTAACGGCGGGGGGGAGTTGATTCTCCTCCTAACAATGTAGGTGGGATGGGAAGAGAGAGACTTTCTGTTCCCCTCTGAACCTGGGCCCAGAGCAGGCCACCACCAGCCCCCTTCTCAGTCCCCAGTGGAGGTAAGGAAAAGAGATCCTTATGGCTAGGCAGGGAGCAGAGGTGGAAGGGGTGGCAGGAAGGAGCAGAGTGGAGGGGATGGGCAGTGAGGGGAGTGGGAGGAAAGAGCAGAGGGGATGAGGGCAGGGTTGGCTGGTGATGATCCTTTTCTTTTAGAGCCTCGAACAGAAATTTAATTTTAAAGTATTTTGTAGTTTGTAAAAACTCCTGGAGCTGCTTTTTAACCAGCCTGTTAATTTCTTGGCTTTTTGCGTCCCTTCCCTTTGCTCCCAGGCATGCAGCAGACTGTGAGTCTATAATAAATTACTCTGAGGCAGCCGCCATGCTGATTCTATGGATTTCAATTCCCCCAAGTTTCCCTTTAGGCTACTTCTAATTAATAGCTTCCTTTCCGTAACATCCCAGCCAGGGGATGTTCTCGCACCACCTACCCCTTATGGTATCACCAGAGACCCCACTTATGAGCAGAAAACACTTTTTAATTTTGTCGGCCCCTTTCAGATCAAGTTCTTCTCCTTATAGCTTAAATTAAAAAGACAAAGAGATGAGTTTCAATTTACTATGTTCTGTTACACAGTGTGTCACATATTCCCCAGTGAGTGCTAGTCATTAAAGAGCCTGTGCAAGTGAGTTTGAGGTGGGCCCTCGCAGTTCTGGTGGAGCCCAACCGGATCTTATTTCTAGTTCAACGGATAGTAACCTAAGTTCTGCGTTTGACGCTCATCCCCGTGACTGGCAATGCAGGGACGCAGGCTGAGGTATCCCAGTGCATCACTCCAGGAGGTACCACCAAGTACAGCTGAGGAGCAGAAGGAACTTGGAGCCAGGCAGTCTGTAGGGAGCTGAAGGGCTAAATCATAGGAAGCTTGGTGAGACTGAGCATGTGAGGAGATGCTCCCTGAACAAGCAGGAGCCTGAAGAGCAATTTCCAAGTGCAGGGAGGTGTGGAGCAGAAGCCACAGGGGCTCTTGATAGCAAGGCTGAGGTATCGCTCACAGCTCAGGGGAGTGCAGGGTGTGGAAAGCCGGACTATTCCAGTCAGGCCCCTCAGGCTGACCAATAGGCTCCTGAGGACAGATATTGGGTAGCATTTTCAAAACTCACCTAAGGGACTCAGGAACCTGAGAACCAGTGATTTTTTTTAGTAAGCAGAAGTGAAGTTTCATTGGGACTCTCATAAAATCCTAGAAGATGCAGGGCTGGAAGGCACCTCAAGAGGCTGAGAAAACTCTGGCTCTTGTTCTCAGTGTTCTGCACCGAGATACTCAGGGCAGACACACGGGCTGAGACCCTCTCCCTCCCAAGCCTGCTTAGTAGACGGTCACCCCAACCCCTTCCTTCCCAGGAGATACAGAAGAGGGTCCCTAGCGGGCAGAGAACTCCACCTCCCCAGGGAGCCGTTGCTGCTGCTGCCCGCCCCATGCAGTGTCAGAGTGAGATGTGTGAGTGGCAGCCCACCAGGGGAGAGGAGGCATGGTGTCAAGGAAGGCCAGGGTGGCAGAGGGCTCCTATCATGGGGGAGACTGCAGGACCCTAGCCAAATGCTCCTCTCAGTGGCCACACACTGTCCCACCTTCTCACCACATTCGCCTCCCAGCGACCTGGGAATTAGCCAATCCCAGCTGCCAGCCATCCAGAGCATAGCGGGTTTCCTAGTGTAAGTCGGGGGATGGTCCTGCTATTGTGGGGAACTTTCCTGGCTTATGCACTACCCCGGTGAAATGACTAGCGAAAGGATCTGAGTCCTCGCTCCCACTCCCTTTACCCAGAGGCCTGCCTGACCTCGAGAGCTCCCCTTCCCTCGCTCTCCGCAGCTGCTCACCGCACTTTGCTCGCATGTCGCTCAGGGCACAGCGGGCGTCTGCTCCCCAGCACTGGGCCCGCAGCTCCCCACTGTAGCTCAGCTCTAGCTCGCTGTCGGCGTGGCTCCAGCTCCCGGCTCTGGGCTGCTCTAGCTGCAGCTCCACTCTGCCCTCTGGGCTGCTTCTCTGGCCCCTCTGGTTCTGGCTACTGCCACTTTCTCCTTAGCTCTGCCTTACTCTGGATCAGGCAGCTCCAGCTCACAGGGAGGATGGGATCCCGGACTCCTGACTCACTCATTGGCTTGCCTGCCCTGTCAGTCAGACTGACCTGGGGATCACTGTCCTCTCTCCATTGGTCCCAGGAATTGTCTGTCTCAGGATCTTGATTTCTCATCAGCCCTTCCCCTTTCTTTTGGTACTGGGAGTGGGCCAACCAAAAAAACTCCACTACGTTTTAGTAATGGGCCAAAAGTCCCCTTACAGTAGGCATCACTGAGACAGGGGCTCATGTGGGGCCTTGGGAAGCTGATAGTATAAAATGCAGATTTGCTTAAACAAGACAGAGTGAAGCAACATCTGGTACCTGCGGTTTGGGATGTCCAGGGGCAGTAATGCCAGTGCCTCAAAGCCAGGGTTTAGCTGTGTCTGCAGAGAGCCGCAGGTACCCAGGGTGTCAGTCACATCAATTAACAATGACACCAGCCGCAGCGCGGGGTCTTCCTCTGGCCAAAGATTCCCAGCTTTCGTTCCTTTGTGCTGCACCACAGTCACTCCTACACAAGAGCAGCCTGTGAGCGAGCCCAAGAGGGGAGCCCGGTGGCTCAGACAGAAGGGTACACACTTAGCATTGCCAACCTGCAGGCAGCATCTCGGCACGTGCAGACTGTTGTGTGAGAGGAGAGTGCGGGCAGGGAGCAGCGTTAGCTGTGTATTTCATAGCAGTCTGGGAACAGACTCCCCTGAATGTGATTGCATTCTGCAAGCGACTAGCCCTGTAGTTGTGACTAATAGATGTTGTGGCCATTGGAGCAGTCATTAGTAGAAAGTGTGAATCCAAGGCATGGTAACTCAGGGGGACTCAACACCGGAGCCCAATATAACCCAACCAAGAACATCAATTGAAAAGAAACCCCCAGCTTGAGAGAGGCAGCAGTTATGCAAGGCTGTGTCTCCAGGTGAAGACATTAGTTGGTTAATTTAATCTTGGATAACCCTGATTAAGATGAGGCCAGGTTGTATCTGCTTCCAGACCCAGCTTTCAGAGAGTTTTTGGAGAAAACAGCAAGGATCTGGTTGGTCACTTTTCACTTGTTGTGATGAAAGAATGTCATGGGACTGGGAGACACGGCCCTGAGCATGCAGAGATAGCTGGTGCTGCTTTACATTTCCTGGGTGTAACGCTATTCAATCTTCTGGGATTGCTCGTGGGCAAGTCGGAAAGCATCGCACTTCACGCCAGCCAACAATGTCAAAGCATGTGAGAAACATACCTTTTAATTAAGCTTTATGATGCCTCAGTCAGGAAGGTAAATGTTGCCCTTGAATCTCTCTACTGGCTCCCCATTTTCTACTTCATCGAATTCTACCTTCTTGTCCTCACCCTTTGACCAGCAGACACTTCCCCAGATTTTCATCCAGATACTGCCCCCCTATGCTGCAACCACATCAGATTTGCAGTATCATGTACCCTAGAATCCTGGCTCCTGATGTCCTGGATCAGGCCACTGGTCAATCCTGCGCCCAGTATTCCAGCTCCTGCTGTAAGGGATGCATGGAAGTGTGTTCCCTGGGCCTATTTAGATGGTAAGCTCTTTGAGCCAGGGACTGTCTTGTACTATATGCTGGTACACAAGGTAAGGTCCCAATCTCTGGTGAGGCCTCTAGGCACCAATGCAGTACAAATAATGTAACACATCAGACCCTTAGACTATTGCTTATATCTACTGGACAGTAGCTGATGGGACCCTCCCACCCATAATGCTGCTGGTCACTTGTGCCTTGCTATGGCTGGGAGGGGGAGTCCTTATTACCTCCCTGGGGGCTAGTTGATGGGCTGAGATTTCATTATACTTCTTTTAGTTTGCACAGCTTCAGAAGTGATTATCAGCCATCAAATTATCCTCTCTTTAAATCCAGCCATGATTTCTGGCATGATGACCCATGGGGCACTGACTCCCCCACGTTAACTAGATGCCCATTTCCCTCTTTTTGTTTCCCATTTACTTTCTTTCACTATGATTCAAGTGACCCTACTCCTTGAGTTATGAATAGGTCAAACTGGTAAGATTTTACCTAATGGTAAAAAAGGAACCGAAAACCTTGGAACTGCTCTAACTCTCATCTCTTTTATTCAAGTCCTGCCAGGCCTTGAATCATTTTTGTTGGCTTCTCTGACCTTTTCCAGCCTCTCCAGGGGACCTGTTAGTAACTCCACTGAAAGGTTCACTGTTATTCAAGATCATTATATTTTTTCTCTCTCTTTTGAGCATCTTTGCTTTTTAAATATCTACTGGGCACTGGGCAAACTGAACTCCATGGGGACTCCTGAATCTTTCCCCTAAGAAGCTACTATGAATTCAGAGGCTCTAAGTTTAGGTTCTTTTCCCCAAAGTGTATTTCTTTGCAGTGATCTAAATTAATTATAATCTTCCATTGTGTTGCCCAGCCACTGCCTGGATTACATCCTCCAGACTCCCTCACAAGCATCCTGGGGTTTTACTGATCTAAATAGCATTGTGCCATTTGCACAGTGCGACCCCCCCATTCTGTCCACATCCAACTCATCAAGGATACATTCCTGTTTCCGTCTCTTTTATTAACTCTTTCATGTTATAAAATATAATGGGACCTTCAGAGAAGCTTCTGAACAGGTCTCTTCTCTTGTATGTTTCCTTCTTTTATGGCTCAAGTACAATAGAAATCTCAGATATTAACATGCTGCTTTAGAATGTAATGTACATATGAACAATACATGGATCAAGGAACATGCTGAGTCTCTTACAAAACATGCTATAGTGTGCACAGAAACCCATGGAGGGGAGGTTGTGAGTTGGGAGCCTGCCTAGGCCCCATCAGGGTGAGGCGTGGGGAGGCAAGGAAAGAAGTGTGGGGAGGACTGCCCAAGGTGAGGAGGGTTTAAGATGTGGCATCTGAAGCCCGGCGTGGAGCTCAGGTTGAAGCAGAAAGTGTCTCTTTACGGTAAGCTCTTTGGGGAAAAGACCTTGCCTCCACATCCATCTGTGAAGCACCTAGCGTGTTGTTGGCACTATACACATAAGCAATAGGCTGTAAGCAGGGCTAAGGGGCACTGGCATTTCCAAGGTGGGTCCCGTCCAGCACAGAGCCCTGCACAGACACCTCTTCCCACCCTCCACCTGGGGTTTTGGCTTCACTGCTTGTCATTTAGTCTCCAAACCTGGAACATATATTTTCTCATTCTCTAGCTTCTGTTCAGTAACAAACAGTATTTTTGGCTGGAGGTTATACACAAAGCTGAGTTAAGAGGGTTTTTTGTTTACCTCCTTATTTGTCTGTGACCAGCATGAATGGGATCAGGCCAATTCTGTCGAGCGGGTTGTTATTTACCTGGAAGTAGATGCATTGGGGCAGAACAAGATCTTTTCTTCTGGGTGTTGCCCTAAATGGCAGTACCTGGAGTGTTTCATTGCTCACTGATAAAGCGAAGGTGAGGTACCTAACCTAGGGGCTAGCACTCCGGCCTAGGGTTCTATGGCCCCTGAGGCCCCTGACCTCAGTGACCTTGGGTAAATCATGTCAGCGCTCAGTGCCTCCATTTCACACACAGCCTTTGTCTGTTTTGTCTCCTGAGACTAAGTTCTTTGGAGCCGGAGCTCTTACACTGTGTCTTTACCGAACCTAGCACAACAGCATCCCCATCTCAGTTGGGCCACTAGGTGCTACTGTGATGATGATAATGCCCAAGAATTGTGAGGCTTTTCCCAACCAGCTTCTACACATGAAATGATGACACACAATTACCAACCCAAATGACCTTCCATCGTCTTGTTCAGAATGGATGTATGACTCAAGAGCTAGGTCGAATCACCAAGGGCTGAGCCACAGATTGGTAAATGAGACTAGGGTAAAGCCTGGTGGTAGAGCTGTTAGCTGAGGTTCTGAAGACTGAGTCCCAGAGCTCTCTCTTTATTCAGGGCTGCACTGTGTCCTCCTAGTTTATGGCAATTAAAGGGGCAGTTGCCAGCCTATGGCCCTAAAATTGAAGTGTTCTCCCCACAACAGGACCCCTGAGCAATCTCTCTTGCAATCAGCCTATGAGCCCTCTCTCCTAAAAGGAAGAGCAGCCAATGAATTAATTGCCCACTGCCCTCTTCCCCATATGCCTCAAAATCAGACTAGGGCTGTGATACACTAGGTGGTGGGATTCACAGTGCGGGACTAGAATGTGAACATGTTGTTTTGAAAACTATAAGTGGCTGCACCAGGCCTTGCAGATGAACTAAAGATATCTCTTCCACATTCTTCCTTAAGTGAAACATGCTCCTCCTAGCCTCAGAATCCAGGACTTTCAGCCTGTGCTGAATTCTTTACTAGTGGGATGTTGTTAGCCGGTTTTCCAAGGTGTAAAGGAGAATGGAGTCTATTGTTCATGTAAAAGGGAAACAGCCTGTACAGCGCATCCAAGCCTGGATCCCTCCACTCATGGAGCTGCTCAGTGGCCCTTGCAAGCGTTCTGTCCTATGCTCCACACAAAAGCGTGAATTCCACTAGCACTGGCCTTTGGGTGTAGAGTGCTGAGCTTTGGCATCAAGGTCTCTGCTATACGTGGCCGCTTTTGGATAGATAAGCAATCAGTGCTACAATCACACCAATGTAGACCCCTGTGCCGATGGTGATGGAGAGCGCAGCAAAGAAGAGGGCCCTCCGGGAGGCCGAACTTGCCATATGGAAGTCCCCCTTGGAGACAGCCTTACTGGTCTGGAAAGAGAAGACAATGTGTAAGTGACTATTAACATCATCTAACCCCTCTGGGGAAGAGGATTGACTGTTCACTTACTCCAGGGAACAGCACTGACTCCCAAACTTTATCCCCCTCTTCCCTTCTGTGCAACTTTACTTTGATACAGCTTTCCTTTAAAAGGTAGGTTTGCAGGCTTAAGAAGTTTGAAGTACATGTGTGCAGCTGATATTCTTAAACTCCACTCTCATAGTACAGGGATAATTGCACCAGCTCTTCCCAGCACAATATTTCTTGGTGAGTAGCTACAGATAGCCATACATTTGTAGATGGATCAGTCTTTGAACTGGTTGTGTTTGGACTTCTGAATATGTCACTTCGTGCACTTGTGGTCTCGAAATGTAAGTGCAATAGAACTTCCTTCTGGCATGACATCGTGATTGCACATGCAGGGACACTAGCTATATTGTACTAATAGTCTTTAGTATGTTGACTAATCAGGAATCTGTAAATTATTTCTGGTTACATTGTACTAAAAAAGGGATAAAGAAGAATACTGAAACAGTATAATGTCATTACATATATTGGCAGGTTGCCCTCCTCTGGTGTTTTGTTCTGGCCACATCATTTCAAAAAGAATATGGCAGTTATAGAAAGAGTTTGAAGGGGAGAGATGAAAATGATCAGAGGCCTAGAAATACTTTCATGGGGGAGAGGTTAAAAGGGTCTTTCCAGGCCTCTAATCATTTTCATAAAATGAAAATATTCACAAAATAGTGAATAGGATAAAGGGTGTAAATGGTGCGCTGCCCTTTACACTTTCTCATAATCCCAGAGCACAGGGACATTTACTGAAATTAAAAGGCAACACATTTAAAAGGAAATACATTTTTTCCACAATGGATAAATAACCTATGGAACTCACTGCCACATGTTATTAGGACATAGTGGAGTCAACATGTATATGAACAACAAGAATACTGCAGATACATTAGCTAGGATAAACCAATCACTGACTGATAGGAGTGAGGAAGAATCTTCCCCCAGAGGCAGATTATTCCATAATTGATTGTTATGGGAATTTACACCTTGGCATCTGGTTCTGGGTACAGGCAGGGAAACAGCAGCAGACAGCCTGGACCATTGATCTGGCAGTACCTGTGTTCCTAGTCATTTTTTAATTGCTGTTACTTTTTCCTGTTTCTCCTATTACACCTCCTCTTTAAGATGAAGTGCCCTGTACTGAATGCAGTATTCAAGGTGGACGCACACCACTCTATGCTATGGCATTGTTACATTCTTCTCTCTTCCCCTTTCAATATCCAGGCATCTCATTTGCTCTCTGGGCCACCACTGCACAGATTCAGGGTTGCTTACAGTGACACCCCGCTCTGCTTCCTATGCGTGTTCTCAGTTGTTAAACAAACACAGAGACAGTCCCTGCCCTGAAGAACTAACAAACAATCCAAGTAATAACCAAGCACCATGTACAGCAATTACATTAGATAAACAAACAACCACAAGAGCTCCTCTTCAAAGAGCTCCAGCAGGTTAAAGAACCCACTTTGCTTCACAGATGCTGTGCTAGGTTGTTCCTTTCATATTACACTCAGCTAGGTGCACTATAACTTATTTTATTATTATTTCTGCTGTCTCCATTTAACTTCTTAAGACTGTGAGAAAAACTTGGATCTTGGTATCATCCAGTATAAATCGAGCACAACTCCATCGATTCCTAGTGAATTACTCTGGATCTACATCCATGTAACTGAGAACAGAATCTGGCCCATGCCCTGACTAGAGCAGCAACCAGTATGAGCTAATACAGGCCAAGGCCTAGATTCTCTTCTTATTTGTGTCAGCTTTACACTGCTGAGTTACACCTGATTTACACACAAGTGTGAGGAGAATCAAGCCCCTTGTGTGATCTGGGAAGATCACAATGGACTCTTGTTTTAATGGGGAGAGCTGTCAATCCTTCCCCAGCTTTAAACAGGAGAGTAATCTTGACTCAAGGTTTAACCAGCCGGTCGGCAAGGGGAGGTGTTATTATCCCTGTTGTATAGAGGGGAAACTGGCTTTATTTGACAACATCAGAGGCCATTACTACAGACATAATGAATGGAGGGACCCCTGTAACGAGAAACAGAGGGCAGAGTCTCTGCTCTGCCCAGTCTCCAAGGCAGCTGGATTCTCAAGCAGATCCATTGCTGACTCTGGAACAGTTTGGAGTAGCCTGGGGGCAGCTCCAAGCTACACCAGATGGTAAAAGTCACTCAGGAGACCATCCACCCTCCGGGGATTGTTGAAGCACAGAGCAGGGCAATGTAGGAACTGACTATAGCACAGCTCCACCCCAGCCAAAGACTCGCCTGTGCTGGAGAAATTCTCGTTTGGCAAGTTATAGTCAGTTTCAGGTCCTTTTGCTCCACCAGAATGGCACAAAGGGTGGGGCAGAGACTCCGGCCCATAGTATCTAGTCTCTGCACTGAAGGGCAAGTCCTCTAGTTCCCCCACATGATCAAGGAGAGCCCTGGATGCAATGGAACCAAGTAATTTTGCTGTTGGGTGAGGATGAAGGGTGCCCAGAGCACTCCACACCCTGGAGCATGACTTGCTTTGCCCCAGCACACAGAGCTACAGGTCAGTGAGGGTTGGAAACAGGACCCATGGGAGTGACAGAAATGTGTGTCTCACTGACCGGAATGGTGCCAGGCCCCTGACTCAAGGGGTTCTTCTGGCTTGCAGGGTCCCTGCATTAGAGCCATTACCTAACCCAGCATGTGCAGCACAGAAAAGGAGACATCAGCAGATGGGATTCCTCACCCTATGGGAGAAGTAGAAGGCAGCAATCCCCAGGGGCCAGAAGCAGCAGAGCATTGAAAAAATGGCCAGGCCCAGGTGGTCTCGTGGGGGGAGCATCAGGAAATGATCTTCACTGTCACTGTCACTCGAGGAGTCACTCTGGAAAACAAAGGAGTTCAGTGCTGCTGATCAGCGCGGGGCCGTCAGGCCTGGAGAGAGTCCAGGCAGAGAGAGCCTGGGAAGAGCAGTGCAAGTGCACCCCATTCACCCCTCAGAGGGACATGCTGGCATGTCTGACACTTACGTGACCCTGAAACATGTCATGAGGCCAGCCTGTTAAAACCAGGCCGGGGGCTGCGAACACTGACACAAGGGCTTCCTCCCCTCCTCCCACCAGTCTGACACCAGCCTGCGCTGGAAGGATCTGCCACAGAGATAAAAAAGGGGTGCAGTCATTATGGCCCATTATGTGTGGGGGAAGGTGTGATGGGAATGGGGCTGAGATGCAGGATCTCATGGCCTGCAGACCACCACACAGCCGCCGGTGGAAAAAACTTTTGGTCACTACCAACCTCTGGTCACTCGGAGCTTTTGACACAAAATACTCTGTGTCCTATTACTAAGGGCTTTCCCTGAGTCAGAGCTGCCCCTGCCAGTCTGCCCACCGATGGTATTTCTAGGGCACTTATCTCTTTGTATCTAAGCAGTGCTTCCCACCCCCACCCCCTTCACTCTCCGTATTTCAGTCTCACCTCCTTTTCTTTCCCATCCCTTTCATATATTCTCTAACTTTTCTGACCCAAACATTCAGAGAGTGAGCTTCTAAAACACTGTATCCTCTCAAGCTGGTTTGAGGAGAAAGAAATGTAATGAGAAAATTTGGGGATTGAAATGGATTCTGATTTTCTTCCCAGGTTGAGTCTTCAGCAAACTTGGTGGAGATTTGGGATTTCCCTGGAAACTATTTTTATACCTAAACATCTTGGACTTTGGCATAATGGGCTGTGTTGGCTTTAGCAAAGTGCCTTATTCTCATTAGGACTAAGTGGGTTTGAGACTGCCAGACTGGGTTTGAAAGTAAGGGAAAGGGCTTGGATTTGAGCCTATCCTAACCTCATGAGAACCCCTGTTCCTCTTTTCAATGTGCGTGCCACTCAGTGTCTCATACTTTTCTCCCTATCTTGGGTACCCTTTGGCCCAAGTTTGGAGGGGGCACGTTTTAGTGGTCTAAACCCATGGAAATTGGCAAGTGCCTGTTTCAGTCTGGAAGAGGCATATTGCCATGGTCCAAAGAAATGGATTTGGAGATAAACAGCAGATGCCAACAATAGCAGGGTTAGTGGAATCCACTCCAACAGAGTCCTGCCTTTGTGAATCTTGTGTATTGTTTTTGGCTTCTATATTGCATGGTAAATCCTTAGCGAACACAGGACACGTCAATATAAATAGCCATAGCACAGATTTGCCAGTCATTATTTTATTGCAAGACTCATGATATATTTATATTTTAAGCTTCTCATGATGGTTGGTATCAAACTATGACTGAGTTGCTTCAGATTTCATGATGAATTATTACATGGACTCTGGTAGGGTCAAATCAACCTAGGTTTACTAGAAGTGTCTGTTCCCTTGAGGGGTGGGGTGTGGGAGACAAAGGACCATTGGCTACCCTGGTCGTACTCTGACCTTAAGACCTTAAGCAAGACCAAACAGGACAACAAACTCCATCTCTCAGGTCCTAAAGGAAAAGATGCATTAGTCACAGGCAACAAAGCAAATATTAGAGTCCCACACCAGACCCTTCTGCCCCGAGGGAGGCTTTGGTCTCTGACAGTCTCTGAAAATTCCCTGGCCTTAGCCAGGCCATCATTCAGGCAATCTCTGGACAAGCCCCGGCCCCAGCCAGCCCTTCTTTCAAGGAGCTAGCACAAGAGGTCTATCCCGTCTCCTGGTCAGCCACTACAGTGCTGTGCTTTTGTCCTTTTAACCCCTCCCTCTATTTTTGACACCTACTAGGGGTATAGCAGGGTGGGGCTGATTAAGTCCACAGGCTCTTATTAACCCCTTATTGATCTGTATGGGGCTATGTACCCTCTCACCTGCCCTTATTCAGAATTTTCCATTATTTTCTGTAATGCCACAGCCATAGTCAAGATGGCCACCACTGCCTTGCACTGGAAAATGAGGCTGCCCCTAATGAAGATGGCCACCATCTCCCATTGTTCTCAACTGAGCCTAAGTCAGGCTGATATCAGGAAAATTGGCCACCTCCTGAGCTCTGAGGCTAGGAAACTGTATCAGAAATTTTGAAGAGACAGGGAAATGCTGGGTACACACAGAAGAGAGCAAAGAGACAGGAAGCTGGAGGATGCATGGAGGTATAGAAGATTACTGAGAAAGATGAGCAGGAAGGGAAACTGAGGGAGTTCTAGGGAAAGTGGGGTGCAGGAGGGAGACTGAGGGGAATGTGGGGGCAGAGTCAGACGCTAAGGAGTGCCAGGAAGGTGATTAAGGAGGTGCAGAGTAATACAGAGAGCATGAGAGAGACTGGGGATGCAGAGTACTGTGGGTAGCAGAGTGGGAGAACTGAATGATAAGAGACTATCAAAGGACTGGGAGGGAAAATATGAGGCATGAATCAACAACAGGAAACTGTGGGGAGCATGTAGGGAGAATGTGTGGGAGGCAGGAGATTGGGTGTGGCACAGAGGGTGTCAAAATGGGACTGGAAGGACGGTGACGAGACAAGATTGCTATAGGGGAGGGGAATGGAGAGGGATAAAATGGCAGCTTCCTCACCCCATGGGTCAATGAGGTCCCCTCTGAGCAGCCAATCAAGATACCCACGTGCCTTGTGACAGAGCAGCGTGTACACGACATGTGGCTGCCACACAAAGTGTGACCTCATCATTCATCTGCACTTAGCCATTGCATTAAAAAAAGGCCTATTTCAAAGGACACAACCCCTGAGACAGCTCATTCTCTTGGCTGAATTTCTGGTCAATCCACGGTGCCCCGGATTACTTTCCAACCCTAAAAATATAACAACGCCTTCACTGCAGTGCTGCTGCTGTGCAGCTATTTAGCTGACAGAAATAGTAACATTCGCTCTGTAATAAGCCAGAGCTGGAGAGGAGAGGGGTGGGTGGGGAAGGGCAAATGTAAGAGAAACTCACAATACTAGGATAACATTTCAACCAATGGGACTGCAATATGCAACTGAAATGAGATCATATTATAATAACTGATTGAGTCCTCCCGGATGCTTTAATCCCAGCTCCACTTTGATTTCAGTGTGAGATTAAATTTTCAAAGTATCCCACCATAAATAACCCTGTTGGACACCAACAGAAGCAACTGGGACACTCTGTGGTGATGCTGAGTTCAGACACAGAAGGGATGGTAGAAATTTAACACCTTCAGTGCCATTTGTGCACCATCTACACCCAAGGGCAGTTGGACATATTCATCGGGGAGCAGCTTGTTGCTGTTTCTCCTAGAAGTGGCTCACCTCATACTCCTGGAATTCTTCGTCCTCCACCTCATAGGACACTGTTTGGATTCTGATGTCACTCTCCATCTGGCATGGCACTTGTTTTTCTCGCCCATCTGCAGCCTCAGAGGGGGCCTCTTTGTTTTCCATGAAGGTCATCTCGCAGCTCTCCCCCTTGTTGTCCTTGGCCTTGAGACTGGTCTCATCCTTCACCAGGATGAAGTTGGGACCATACAATGCTTCAACAGCCAGCTGCAGAGAACTGGCATCCAGCAGCTGGTGAGTCCTGGCACTGCCAGTGTTTTGAAAGATGTAAAGTTTCCCCTGGCAGCAGTGACTAGGGTGATGCTGATGGTAGGAGTAGCTACCGTGAAGATGCCTGCTGCTCTTGGCCAGCAGTGGGTTCTGAAGCTCACTCAGACTTTCCATTATGCTGAAAATGGCCTGGAGGAGCTAACGGGAGGGTAACCCTGAGGAATAAAAGAGAGTAGAAGGAGTGAGTGTATAATATCAACAAGGCAAGGCTGCGGATTCAGGGGAAACATTCATAGTAACATCTACTGGTCACAGCAGAGATGACTGCAGGACACTTGCCAGTGCAAAATGGCACTATCTGGCTGCACTAGAGAGAATAAGAATCTAGGACCCCTATTCCATGGCTTGAACACTGTCTCAGATAATTGAGGAGCTGTTCATCTGTCACAAGCTGATAGTGAGCTAAGAATGTGATGAGATGATCTGATAACATCAGGCAGGAATGAGTGGAGGATTTGCTATATCTACAATGCACATTCAGAAGGGACCATACAGTCAGATAGGAATGCCTGTTGCATCCTTTCTGGTGGCTCATAATTTATATTGCGGTAGAGAATACCAGATGGCATTGCAGTAGATGCACAGCTGGCATCCACTTGAGGGGCCTTTCTGACATCCAAAACTAGCAGGACACACAGTAAATTACAGCCCTTCATGCATTACAGGTTCAGCAGCTAATGGTTTCTAAACATAGTTGAGCTTTCATAGTGCTTTTTAATGCCTGGGCTTGGGCTGGTGAGGGACCGAGTATAAATTCAGGGAAGATGGAAGGTTGCTGTGAGGATATTTTAATTACTGGTACCGTCTTAGTGTTCTCTTGGGGGGACTGCCTCTCCATACGCTATACAAAGCACAGTAAGGGAGAGAGGGATTGAGATGCTGAGGCCTGATCTACACCCACAGCTGCACGTATCTATCTGTTGAAGGTCTCCATCACTGCAGTATCTGAGCATCTCACAATCTTTAATGTATTTGTCCTCCCAGCACCGCTGTGGGGTGAGGAAGTGCTATTGTCCCCATTATACAGACGGGGAACTGAGGCACAGAGAAAAAAGGGTATGGCTACACTTTGAGCTGGGGGCATGATTCCCATCTCATGGAGACACTTACGCTAACTCTCACTGAGCTAGCCTGTTATGAACAGAATGCAGCTGTGGCTACCCTGAGTCCCTGCCTAGAATCTCAGAGAGGTACGTACTTGGTGGCTAGCCTGTCCCACAGCCATGGCTATATTCTATTTTTAGCTGCTGACTCAATGAGAGCTAGCACAAGTATGTCTCCTCGAGCCGTGAATCACACCCCCAGCTCCAAGTGTAGACCTACCCAGCCTAGGGGTATGTCTCCATTAGACACACTACTATGGTTCAGCTGCATCACTGCAGTGTAGACACTTACTATAGCAATGGAAGGGGTTCCTTCATCAGTGTAGTAAATACACCTCTCTGAGAGGCGGTAGTTAGACTAATGGAAGAATTCTTCCATCGACCTAGCTGTGTCTACACTGGGGCTTAGGTCGGCTTAATTATACGACACAGGGTGTGACATGGCCCTGAGAGATGTAGTTAAACGGACCTAACTCTGTAGTGTAGGACAGCCCTAAGTGACTTCCCTAGGGTCAGGCAGGATGTTTGTGACAGAGCAGCAATTGAACCCGGGTCTCCGACATCCCCAAATAGCATCCTAACTACTGCACCATCTTTCCTTTCTAAACCCATTTTTCTAAACTAGTGCAACATCACAGCTTTAATCAAACCAGCACCACCCCGGGCATAGAAAAGCCCTACCACTGAGCTCAGTTCCTGAGAGTCTAACTTGAGCTGGCTGACGGTTTTTTTTGCACCAAACAATTTCCCACCAGAACATGTGATTGTCAAAATCAAAATTTGCCATAAGAAGATTTTGATTTTGACAAAATTGTTTGACTTTCCATCAGCAAAATATAAACAAAACAAACATTTGGTTTTGAACAGACATTTCCTTAAATGACATAAAAAGAATCTTTTTTTTTTAAATGTCAATTCAAATAAAAATGTATTCATTTGGGAACAATGAATCATTTCATTTTAATTAACAATCGCCCATTTTAACATTTTCAAATAAAAATATTTTGGAACCTTTTGTTCTGTGAAAATGGCTGATATTTTGACTTTTCCTCCTGATTTGGCAGGAAAACAAATGTTAGAATATCAGACTTTCCCTGGGGTACAAACTCCGTTATTTGGCCACCTCTAATTCTAACACTAGACACTGTGTTTTTACAGCAGTTCTTTAGCATGCATCTGTCTCCTGAACAGACCTCAATGGGATACCCTGCTGCCTTGCAGCCCAAAATGCCATTTCTCTTTAGACATATTAGTAATTTCTTTCTCTGCAGTATGTTATATATTATAGGCAGAGTCATCTGCCTGGTGTAGGGCTCTCTGGGGTATGCCACTCATTCTGATCTAAAGCATATCACCTTAGTTTTATCTGTCCTCCAGAAAAATTTAAATAAAGAAGTTGAATTAAAGACTCCTGAGGATCAAAAGCCCAGTTAGCTCCCATGTGCTTGTCCCCAGGGCCAATCCCAGCTTCTCCCCTACTGTACAATTCCTAGTATTGTATCCGGCTTCAAAATGTCCCTATCAATGAACTTCCATGCCTTCCCTTAGGGCAGCGTTTCCCAAACTTTTGGAAGTTAAGCCCCCCTGTCATAAATATAAAGGGAAGGGTAAACACCTTTAAATCCCTCCTGGCCAGAGGAAAAACTCTTTCATCTGTAAAGGGTTAAGAAACTAAGACAACCTCGCTGGCACCTAACCAAAATGACCAATGAGGAGACAAGATACTTTCAAAGCTGGAGGGGGGGGAAACAAAGGGTTCTCTCTGTCTGTGTGTTGCTTTTGCTGGGACCAGAGCAGGAATGCAGGTCAGAACTCCTTAAAGAGTTAATAAGCAATCTAGTTAGATATGCGTTAGATTCTGTTTTGTTTAAACGGCTGATCAAATAAGTTGTGCTGAATGGAATGTATATTCCTATTTTTGTGTCTTTTTGTAACTTAAGGTTTTGCCTAGAGGGATTCTCTACGTTTTGAATCTGGTTACCCTGTAAGGTATTTACCATCCTGATTTTACGAGGGGATTCTTTTACTTTTTCTTTAATTAAAATTCTTCTTTTAAGAACCTGATTGCTTTTTCATTGTTCTTAAGATCCAAGGGTTTGGGTCTGTGTTCACCTATGCAAATTGGTGAGGATTTTTATCAAGCCTTCCCCAGGAAAGGGGGTATAGGGCTTGGGGGGATTTTGCGGGGAAAGACGTTTCCAAGTGGGCTCTTTCCCTGTTATTTTTGTTAGATGCTTGGTGGTGGCAGCAATAAGGTCCAGGGACAAAAGGTAAAATAGTTTGTACCTTAGGGAAGTTTTAACCTAAGCTGGTAAAAATAAGCTTAGGGGGTTTTTCATGCAGGTCCCCACATCTGTACCCTAGAGTTCAGAGTGGGGAAGGAACCTTGACACCCCCCTTCAGGAAGATGAAATAATTCTCTCTAAGTTATCCCTCCCCCTCAAATCCTTCAGCACCACCTTGTGTTGTTAAAGGCCTACCCATCTTACTTCACACATCTTTCATGCCTCTCCCCACCAAGAGAGTCATTGAGATCATAGTCTAACCTCCGGTATGTCATAGCCCACCAACGCCACCCAGCAGCACCCACACACTAAACCCAACAACCGAAATAAGACCAATGGCATGTCCCAGATTCTTAATTTTCCCATCCTACTACAAATTTCTATTTGAACCATTAACAGATAAGGAAGACTTAGTAAAAATAAATTAATAAAGGTCGATGCAGGCATATATGGGAAATTTTCAATAGAGAAGTGAAACAATCTGGATGATGTGCATTTTAAAAATATAGAGGGAATGATCTAACAAATTATAGCACTGACAGTTAATTCAAGGAAGTTACAGAGAACTGGGTTTGTAATGGAGGGTTGGAAAAGGAAAAAAAGTGATCCTGCCAATTACTTTCCTGTAAATTTAAATTCTATTGCTAATAAAATAATGGAACAAATAATATGAAAAATCATGAGACATCTACAGGATAATGATCCAGCCATGGAGTTTGTGAAGAAAAGATCTTGGCAGACAAACCTGCATTTTTAGTAAAACATTTGACAACTTGTCTCATTACATTTTTTTCTGCCAAAGTTCATTCAAAGTGGGAAATAGTCACTGAACTGGACAGAAAACTGCCTGAAGGACCATGAGCAAAGCGTGCTGATAAATGGTCCCGTATGGGGTTGCAGGGCAGCGTTTAGTGGATATTGCATGTTTCAGTGTTACATCCAGTCGTATTTAAGATCTTCATTAAATGATCTGGAAGAAGGAATGAACTGCACATTAATGAAATTTGTACACAGTACTACATTGGGAAGCATTGTGAATATTGGTGAGTAAAGAAATAATGCAAAGGGTCCTGGGGAAATTGAAAACATAAGTATGAGATAAAATGAAATGGAACTAAAAGAAAAAGGCTAAAAGAGATTTAGTGGTGATATTGGGCAGCAAGTTAGACCGGCAGTGAAATATGGCAGCAAAACAGGCCACTGTGAGGCATCAAATAACAAAGCCCAAAGGTGATTGTTACTCTTTATACAACTCTACTGCAAGTGGACCTGGATTATGTGAGTTTGGGAACCTTATAACTAAAAAGGTACTGATGAACTGGAAAAAGTTCAGAGAAGATGGGGCTGGATGGACAGATTTACAAGGAAAGACTGCAAGAGCAAAATCTGTCTTGCTGGGACAACACAGAGGGACATGGTAACAGTCTGCAAACAGCTGAAGGGTGTAAATATCCGGAAGGGCGATGAATTACTCAGGGTGGCTCAAGGGAGTAAAATTGGGAGTAATCAAGGAACAGATGGGAAAATGTAAGTTAAATACTAAGGAAGTCTCCCCAAGAGCAAGCGGATGAGTGGTTGCAGAATTCTCTCCCATGGGAAATGATGAAGGCCAGCCACTTGGGACTTTTAAAGCTATGCTGGACAAAGCACTAAGCTACATAGAGAACAATCCCGCATTGACAGCGGGTGGACTTGAGGCATCTAGGGTCTTTTCCCTCACTAATTTCTGTAACTCTGTGTTACAGAGATCCCTCTGTTATAATGTTCTCTGTGATACAAGACCCCCAACACTCTTTTCCTTGCTGCCCTTCAACACCCAGGGGCTTGGCTCCCAGAGATGGTGTTATAAAGAGAAGAAAAAAGGATATTGCGGTGTTGATTGTAGGGGATCAAAGGGCCAACAGAGGAAACCTAAGTACATCTGCCCTGAGCCATCCCATAAGACTGTGGTTGCAGCAGGGAGGAGTATGGGAATTGCTGTATTAAGGAGATGGCCAACTCTGCACAGGGAGGATCACGGTCAGGAATCTTCTTTTGTGGAACAGCTACAGAAAAATCCCAGCAAACTGCATTTCTCCCTCTCTAGGGAGAAAGCTGGATAACAAGGGCTCCAGGATAAGGAGAGGAATGAGAAGCGAGACCTTTCCACCACAGGTCTCATAAATATGCAAAGTTACCCTGAAGTGCAGCCACAGGAACAGTCTCATTATTAGGTTGCAGCTGTAGCTTTATGTGGAAGTGGAGCATTGAGGGATATTGTGTCAGAGCCCTATAGATGCTGTGCTCAGTTACATTGTAATGCAAGCAAGGAATATGCTTCCTGCTTTAATACAACAGGGTTAGCATGTCCTCTGAACAGCCCTCTAATATCACAGAGACAGCTGGGGCAGGGAAGGGGGAGGGGGGAGAAAGACACAGTTGTTGAAGGGTTAGAGATCATTCTAATTTCTTAAAGGCACCAAGGTCACAGCACTGCACAAATATAGCATGTGAGTGTGTGTGCGTACACGTGCTTGTGTGCAGTGAACAAAGTAAGTCCTTTGGGGCAGGGACTGTGTTTCATATATGTTTTCACAGCACCTACCATGCTCCTGAGAATGTGTGGATGATGCAGGGAATCACAGGCAAAGACATACAGTCGTCCCCCCCGACCCCGACTCCAGAAGAGACAGAGACCAGCAAATCATGCAGTAAACTTCAAACCAGACTGGACTTCCTTGGGTTCTTCAGTGAGTTTAATGCAATTGGGGCCATCATCAGACTTTGGAGAGAAAGAATGAAACTGGCAGATCAAAGCGAAGAAGCAGTGAACAGACAAAACTGGCTGAGAGCAAGGCACACTCCATCCTCATTATAAACTCACTTGGATGGAATGTGGCACTATTCACCCCACAGGATTAGTCTGCATAATACTGAGAGCGGATAACAGCAGGTGTCATTGGGTGGTTAGGGAAGATACATACACACAAACAGAGCTCAGACACAGAGATGCATCTGGAGAAGAGAGTCCATCAGATTGACAGAGACGGACCGTACCTGCAGTCAGGCTGGGATATCGCCTCGGTACCCATGGATGCTGTCTCTCCATAATTACGTGGCTGCTCTCTCCCTACAGCTGCACACTCATAGTCACTCCAGAGGGTGAGGCCTCTGCACCCCGAGTCTCAGCCTCTCCTGCCCATTGCTCCAGTCTGTGGCAGAACACAAAACTGATCAGTGTGCCTTACGCCAAGAGATCATCAAAACAAGTGCTGCATTGGAGGCAATGGATATGAACTGAGCTAAGGAGAAAAACAAACAGGGCCAGATTCTAGTCTAGGTAGTCCCAGGATAAATCTGGGTCTCGCTCACAGTGTGACTGATGTCTCCCAGCTCCAAAGCCCCCAGCTCTCAAGACTGGACTGGCACATTTATCCTCCCCAGTGCAATATCATTACAGTCACTGAATACTCCTCTCTGTGGACAGTCCTTGATTCTAATTTGACACTTGGCACAGATGCTGGGTGTAACAAGCTGGGTTAATGGTAAAATAAGTAGCTTTTCCAATAATCAATCACAATTTAGTTGTTCTGCCAGGTAAACGTTCAGTCCTGCCTCACTGTTAGATTATGTCTGGATTACATCTCCCCAGATGCCCCCAAGAGGAGGTTAGAACATCCTGATGTGAGACTTTAAGCCACGGGACCTTCTGGCTGACATGCAAGAGCGCTCCCAACTGAGCCATGCTGGCACATTCAGAGAGCAGTACCGGGCACTGCAGCCAGAGAGGAGCAATCAGGGAAGCCAGGAGATAAACAGCACAGCACAGCAGCTGCAGGGAGAGGAGCTCCTGCTCCAGTTACAGTGAAAGTCGCATACAAATAGGCTCACCTGCCTTGGCCTCCAGGCAGAATGATAGGCAGACTCCAAATCAAACCATGTTGTGCAGCACTTGACATGACAGCAATGGCTGCACAGAGAAGGCAACGGAGACGTTATTATTGTTACTTATGGAGTTCCAGCCCGTAAGTACACATGATCATAATTGTGCTTGATGCTTTCCAGAGATAAGAGGAGGCCCTGCTCCTGCCTGACACACAAGGAGGAGACATCCCTGCCTCTGGGAGCTAATAGGGGAAGAGGATACCAGGGATGGTTGGAAGGGTGAGCAAAAGAAATGGTTTACAGGAGGGATCAGAAGGAGCAGAGACCAGCCATTCAGTCACATGGGTGTGTGGAAAGCTGTCCCAAGTGGAGGAGGCAGCATGAGAAAAGGAGCCAGGTCAAGTGTGAGCAAGAGACAAAAGGAACCTTAAAGTGAGAGCAATAGGCTCAGAGTAGGGTCTGGTGGGGGAGGGGAAGGCAGAAGTGAATGCAGTGATGTAGGCAGTGGTGAGATTACGTGCGGCCTTGAAGAAGAGAGCGAGAAGCTTGAACTTGATGCAAAAGGAGAGGAAGCCAGGGAAGGAATATGAGGTGGAAGGAGATGTCATCAGAGCAGCAAAGGAGAAAACTGGTCAGAGCAGCATATGGAAGGGATGGGGTCTGCGGGAGACGCATGGAGAGGGAAGTGGAATCCAAGCAACCTCTGAGCCAGGTGTGTACAAGGGTTCTAGCAAGTGGGATTTTAGAGCTATTATATGGGAAGGATTTAGTGACCGTCAGGATATAGGGGGAGAAGGTGACGCAGATTGTGGACCTGGCTAATGGGCATGATACAGGGTGTCTGTGATGAAGAGCAGCTAATGTACAGCTGTGAAGCAACTTGTTTGATAGAGCTGGAAAGGAGTGAATATGGCGTTGGTTATGCCCTCCAAATAGGGGTAGAGTCAGCTGCCTCAGTGATGGGCTTCCAGAGCTGACAGACACTAAATTGCTTTGAGAATTGGGATACTGTGTGCTGCTTTTCAGGGATTCGCTAGTCATATTGGTTGATTTCCAGATGCAAATCAAATCTTCATTCTCACTTAGATAAATGTTTCTCTGCAGAAACATTTCCTCCAAACTACTGTAACGGGGCAAGGCCAGATGGCTATAGAAAAGTAGTGGGAGATAGATATATTAGCTCCAGGCTAAACAAATCCCTGGTACCAGGATAAGTGAAATGGCAGCTGCTCCAGGTCATTTAAGACACCTGGGGCCAATTAAGAACTTTCCAGAAGACAGGGAGACTGCTAGGTTGATTGGGACACCTGAAGCCAATCAGGGGCTGGCTGAAACTAGTTAAAAGCCTCTCAGTTAGTCAGGTGGGTGTGCATGTCAGGAGCTGTGGGAGGAAGTTGTGCTGTTGGAGAGACTGAGTAGTACACACCATATCAGGCACAAGGAAGGAGGCCCTGATGTAAGGGTGAAGTGGAGCTTGAGGAAGTGAGGGCTGCTGTGGGGGAAGTAGCCCAGGGAATTGTACACGTCATGTTTCTAAAATGTCAGCTACCATAGCTGATACTATCAGGGTCCCTGGGCTTGAGCCCGGAGTAGAGGGTGGGCCCGGCTCCCCCCCTTTGCCCCCTGATTAATCACTGAGACTGGGAGACAACAGAGAGGCCCTGTGCAAGGAAGGATAACTTCTCCTCACCTCCCTCGCTGGCTTATGATGAAAATGGCTCAGTAGACTGTGACCCTTGTCTCTAGAGAGACAAGGGTTACGTGGAAGGTCACAGTGAGCCTCTGAGGCTAGCGAAATCCGCCAGGAAACGTGGGACCCATGGAGGCAAGGACAGAGCTTTGTCACACTACTTAAGGCTGAAGCATGGCTCCTGATGGTGAGAGCCAGAACATCAGCCCCCCATTCCCTTCAGTGGCGCTAGTCCGGCAGCTGCCTGAGAAGCAGCATCACAGGGAGGAAGCTCCATCAGGATTCCTTACATTCCCACACCTCCCTCCCAGTTCCATTAAAACGTACCAACGCAAATGGGCTCTCGCAGGGATTGGGTTAGGGTGCGCTTAGACAAGGGGGCTTGGAACATGCTGGGTAAGTTAACATGCTACATGTGGGTTTACCAATGTATATAAAAGAGGCCCTCATTTCAGTTGTCTCCTGCTCTTCCCCACCATTTCTACGTTGCCTGTACTCCTGGAATGTGAGCTCCTTGGGGCCGGGAGCCTCTTTGAATGGTAGGCAGCGCCCAGCATACAATGTGCAGCATCAGCATACAAAAAATAGATTTTCCTATGAAATCCATGGACCCGCTACTTTTCTATCTGGCCACTAGATGTCTCAGTCACTCTACAGAGGACAGTGCATTTATCAGAAGGTAAAGAGTTGATTCTCAATTGAGCACCAGGCATGGATAGTTGAGAGTGGTTCTCAGCCAGAGGTACATGTATCCCTGGGGTATTCAGAGGTCTTCCAGAGGATACTCAACTCATCTAGATGAGTGTCTCTCAACCTGGTGGTTGCGGCCCACAGGGGGGTCATGGGCTATGTTCTCTCTAAGGTGCACACCTGCATGGCCACACAGAGGGCCATCAAGGGCCGTGCACCAGCTCTGTAGGTGCACGCACAGGTGAGCGTGGAGGATGTGTAAGGTGGGTGGGGGCGGTGAGATGAGGTGAGGGTTGGTGATGGGGGCTTGGGAGAGGTTGGGGTGTGCAGGGCTATGGGGGGAAAAGATGCCTCTCTCCCAGCCCCAGGGCTGTGGTGGGGAGAGAGGGCTCCCTCGGCAGCACTGTACACAATTTATTATTAAACATTGCAATTTATATTAAAATCTGATCTGATCTTGGAGTTTACATTATTTATCAGCTTTGAGACCTGCTGCTGCTCCTACAACCAGACAATAGAAAATGACATTATTTTTCTTACTTTAGTACAATTGAACTGAAATGTAAAATAACTTTTAAAAATAGCTAATACGTTTAAAGAAATACATTGTTTCTTTCATTGAGAAAAAGTTACCTGACCTCTGTGCTCTTACCCTGTGCACTTGGGGACCAGACTACTTTGTCATAAAGCTACTATGAGAGAAATAATAGCATCAGTACAATTTCTCCATTTGTAGAAAGGAGCTGATAATTACTTGCTTCAAAATAGTTATTGTGTGGCTGAATTAATTCAAATGTATAAACTTATCTGATGGCCTCAGAAGGAAGAAGTGCAAATTATTAGTAGTTTTATTATTGCGCCTCCATTAACTATGTTGGGTTTGGGGTTTTTTGAAGGGGGGTGGGTGTTGTGTGGACTGGATGGTTCAGAAAACTAATGGGATATGAAACCTTTAGTTAATCAGAATCCAAAGCAATAAACCAATATTAATAAAAATACATTACACTAATATTAATATAAAGCTATTATGTATCATTTGTGTTTATACTTCCTTCCCTCCTTTTTTCCCTTTCTGCTGACTGTATATTTTGGTATATCTTATTCTCTCTCCCACACATCTGTTCACACTCACTTCCCCACACACCCACATATCCATTCACACTCACTGTTTCTCAGGCCTATAAGAGGCACCTACTCACACTTTTGGGGATGTCTTTCTGATGCTGGAGGTGGGGAGAGAGTATTTCTTGTCTCTGTGAGAGAAGGGGCTGCTATAGAAAGGTCCTTTCCTTTTCTCCTTGCTAGATCTTTAGGCTTAGGGCACTGGTCTGCACTGCACTCAGTTTACTGTGCTTAGTTTAGCCTTAGCCCAGGCAGTGAGCCGAGTTACAATCAGCCACTCATCATGGATTCCGATGGAGAAGGGGACAAAGGGGAGGGTGCTGCAGTTGGGAGGGGGAAAGGGAGGTGCAGGATTGGTCAGTAGTTGCTCTGAAGACAGGAACAGGGAGGAGAGGGCACTAGAATCCTGGGAAGGGCAGAGGGAGAGAGCTGCAGAAATGAAAGTAATTGTTTATATTTGTCTCCCACCTGCCATAGGTAGCAGCAGGGTCTCCCCCTAGAGCACTGCTTGCTCAGGTGACGGGTATTTTTATTCATATAAACATGTAATCCTTTTATGAATGCTTTTATAAACTCTTGTTTATATAGTGGCCATGAGTTCCACAAATCAATTGTTCATTATTTTAAAATGTTTCCTTTTATCAGTTTTAGATGGGTTGCTTTTCGTTTTGAATGCCATCTTGTTCTTGTATTAAGAAAGGGTAAAACAGGAGCTCCCAATTTACCTTCTCTATCCCATTAGTTATTTTATGCAATTCTATTATATCCTTTCTTACCTATGCACTCTCTAATCTAAATACACCTCTACCCCGATATAAAGCGACCAGATATAACATGAATTTGGATGTAACACGGTAAAGCAGTGCTCCGGGGGGGCAGGGCTGCATGCGGCAGTGGATCAAAGCAAGTTCAATATAACATGGTTTCACCTATAACGCGGTAAGATTGTTTGGCTCCCGAGGACAGCGTTATATCGGGATAGAGGTGTAGTACTAATCTTTCTTCACATGGAAGTTTTCTCATGACTTCCCACATTATCTGATGAAGTCACAATGGCTCCCAGATCTCAGCATTACCTCTATATTGGTGCTGCACATAACAAAATTCATTCCACACATGGATGGAAAAAATTAGAGGGAACATTGGTCATGGGATGGGGTTAGAGGATTGCAAGTGGAGGGTTGGCGTTAGGGGGTGGCAAGCAGGGGAACTGCCCAGGTCCCGAGAAGCTACATTACATGCTTGAGCCAGGGCTTTGGCTTCAGACAAGGCTCACGAGTGAAAAACAGGCTCAAGTATCACACTGAAATTTCAATACAACATTTATGTTCCAACTGATTTATTTTATAATTATATGGTCAAAATGAGAGTAAGCAGTGTTTCAGTACTAGTGTGCTGTAACCCTTTTGTAGTTTTAGATCTGATGATGTAAGCAAATAGTTTTTAAGAGAGGTGAAAGTTGGGGTGTGCAAGACAAATCACACTCTTGAAAGCGGTAGTCTGGAAAGGCTGAGAATCAATGAGAGGGACCTCTGACTCCTAGCTCTCTCGACTTGATCCAGTGGTATCAGTGGATACTGGAAATCCATCCTAGCTACTATGAGTGCTTCCTCGCTGGCTGCCTTCCTTGTTAACAATGACAGTTCCCAGTGCTCAATCTTGTTGTTGTTTCTTGTCATAATGATCTGACATTTCTTTAGGGCTTTTCATCTAGAAGGATCACAAAGCATTTTACAAATGTAACAAACTGATATACAGACTACATACAGGGATCCTTTCATCTACCTCTGGGATGGACCCACCTGAATTTACCTTTATTTTTGCAGTATGTGTCCATTCTATTTACAAATCAACACATCTGAGAGCCATGCACTGCAGGCTCGTATGGCAATTAGCCAATGATTCGGCTACACTTACAATTGCCACCTCCAACTAGGAAGGTACAAACTGAAAAGATCCTAGAAGATTGGAGAAAGACAAAAGTGGGACTGATCCTCAGAAAAAGTGGAGTGTGAATCCAGCAATTACATGGATTCTGGTCTTGCTCACACTAGTTATTATAAATTACAGTAGCCACATATGGCGGGCCATGAATGCTCACAAAATTGGGGATTGGGGTGCGGGAGGGGATGAGGGCTCTGTCTGGGGGTGTGGGCTCTGGGGTGGGGCCAGAAATGAGAAGTTCAGGGTGCAGAAGGGGACTTCGGACTGGGGCAGGAGTGCGGGGGGGCTCTGGCTGGGGGTGTGGGCTTTGGGGTGGGGCTGGGGATGAGGGGTTGGGGGTGCAGGAGGGTGCTCTGGGCTGAGACTGAGGGGTTCAGAGGGCGGGAGCAGAGGGTTGGGGGACGGGAGATCAGGGGTGCAGGCTCTGGGCAGCGCTTACCTCAAGCGGCTCCCAGAAGCAGTGGCATGTCCGCTCTCTGGCTCCTATGCATAGGGGCAGCCAGGGGGTTCTGCGTGTTGCCCTGTCCTCAGGCACCACCCCACAACTTCCATTGGCCGTGTTTCCTGGCCAATGGGAGCTGCAGGGGCAGCTCTTGGAGCAGGTGCAGTGTGAGGAGCCCCCTGGCTGCCTCTGTGTGTAGGAGCCAGAGGAGGGACATGCCCCTGCTTCCAGGAGCTACACGGAGTGGGGCAAGTCCCTGACCCTGCTCCCCAGCTGGAGCACCGGAGCAGGGCAAGCCCCGGACCCCACTCCCCAGTGTGAGCTCGAGGGCTGGATTAAAATGTCTGGAGGGCCGGATGCAGACCCTGGGCCATAGTTTGCCCACTCCTGGTTTAGTTTCAGGCAAAATGCAACAGCGACAACAATTTAGTGTATCAACCAATCAAAAGGAAGGGCAAGGGAGGACGAGGGTACCAATGGAAGAGGAACACATGGGTACACAGGCTATAGGTGCATATTAGCATGTTTCCAGTCAGTGTGGTCTCTTAATTTATAAAAAAGACATAAATAAATAAACTGGGCACCAAGACATTCTACACCCGCCATTATCCACTGGTGATTTCCTGTGGGGATATGGTGGTAGGAGTGGGGCTTGAGGAGGAGAGAGTAGTGGCCTTCTGGATCAGTTCAGGGAGGGTGTCCTATGCACAGTGAGGAGACATGGAAGGAGGCACAATGGTGCTTGTGGGAGAAGTGGCCAAATGGACAATGGAAGCTGGTTTCACTGGTGGAGTGGAGTGGATGGGGAAGGCAGCACACCAAGGTACAAATGCAGGTAAGTAGGGACAATCAGAGCTGTGCAGGGCCTTACAGGGGAGGACAAGAAGCTTGAATATGATGTGGTGGAGAAAGCAGAGCCAGCAGAGGGCAAGGGCCAAGAAGATGACCTTAGGAGCAGCACCCTGAATGGAGCCAAGGTCTGCGAGGGGGTGTCAGGGAGGCTGGAGAGCAAGAGGTTCTAGAAATGAAGGCAGCAAATGATGAGGGCCTGGTCAAGAGCTTTAATGGTTCAGATTGTGATACTAGTGTAATTCCATTGACTTTCGTGCAGCTACACTGGATTTACACTAGAGCAGCCTCACTCCCCATAACTCCGCCTTCAATCCCTAATCAAATAATGGAACCAGGAGTAGAAAGAAAAGTCTCGACCTCTAGAGGGCAATGTGAGCAGTAAGCAACATTGGCGGAGGGTGGTTTATGGGGTTATAAAGAGCAAATCATGTCAGGTGCAACTGATTTTTTTTTTTTTTTTTAATTTGGAGCGGAACAACTGGCTGCTGCTAATGCTCTGCTCAGAGGAGGTGAAGGTCAAGACATTGACTTCAGCACAGCAGAGTCTGCCGGAGGCTGTCATTCAAATTCTCAAGCCCTTTGAGGAATTAACCCTGGAGAGAAGTTTGGGAGACACTTGTGTATCTGACATGGTGCTAGCTGTCAGGACTCTGACAGTCCATCTCAGCAATAAAGTGCCAGACCAGAGTGTCTGGGCCATGAAAAAGGGAACTGTAACTTCTACAGCAACTTGCAGCCATCCTCAGGCTTCACAGCACAGAAACAGAGTAACAGGAGTGCAGGCTGCATGCTTTTGAGTTCCCCATGCTCACTTCTGAATCTCACCAAGAAAATCATGACAGAGTTGCCATATATAGGCTGGCTGGCTGGCAAACACCAGTAGAGAAGGTGAAAGAGAGAGTGTCATCTAGTCCCCAAGAAAAGCTGCTTGAAATTTCAAGCGTGTACAGCTTCTGGGAACCAAACTTAACAGACTTATGGGATCCAGTGGCTATGAATGCTTTCCAACAATGAGATGGCACTCTCCCTCCCTCACCCACTATTCCCCACCCAGGGGACAAGGCTGGGGTTAGCAGTATAATGCGATCAGATTTTTGTCATTCCATAAAACTAGCTCTGCCTTTCTTGGAGTTCTGTCAGGCTTTGGATGCTAAGGATGAGACAAGAGAGATCAGCTGCTGCTTGAACATGCACAGACTTGTGCACTATAATGTGCCTATGGCGGATTTCATGTGCTAGTGGTTATGTTTCTGAATTCTCCACCATGCTTTTCTGCAGTTGTTCATGTCTGCTGTACAACAATATGCATTTGGTCTCATGGAGAGCTTTAGGAGTGCCAAGATCTCTGCCAAGATAGTCTTCCTGCCCTACGGCAACCTCCCTCTTTGGATTCATCCACTGGCTCCCTGTTTTCCATCACATCAATTCCAGTCCAAATCCTCACCTTCCAGGACCTTTACCACTCTGCCCCACCTTCCTTATCCACTCTTCTCTCTTCGGCTAGACACCAGCCTCACCAACCCACTGGTCTACTTCTCTCCCAAACATCTCTGTGCCTTCTTCCACACTGCCCCCGATGCCTGGAACGCCCTGAGCTGACCTGCAAAGCAACCCGCTGCAGATTCCCTCCTCAGGATCTATTTCTACCAACCATTGATGGCTTATGTGACACTGTACCCCATATTCGTCATAGTAATATTATAATATGGTTGTGGCATAATTATGATGCATTTTGTAAAAGATAAGTCATGTGAGGTGTCATTGGAAAAGTTATGATTTGCTGAATATGATTATCCTATTTGTATACATATCATTTTTGTATCTGAAGTTATAAATACTGACTATGTATCTGTACTTCAAATGTAGTTACACCTGGGTAACCCCCACTAAACAAGATGATTTCAGTCTAGATGGCTGGTTGGGAAGAGCCTATTCAGGGCAATGAGACAAAGCTTTTGATACAGTCTCCCACAGTATTCTTGCCAGCAAGTTAAAGTATGGGCTGGATGAATGGACTATAAGGTGGCTAGAAAGCTGACTAGATCATCGGGCTTAACGGGTAGTGATCAATGGCTCCATGTCTAGTTGGCAGCCGGTATCAAGCGGAATGCCCCAAGGGTCAGTCCTGGGGCCGGTTTCGTTCACTATCTTCATTAATGATCTGGAGGATGGTGTGGACTTCACCATCAGCAACTTTTCAGAGGACACTAAACTGGGAAGAGTGGTAGATATGCTGGAAGGTAGGGATGGGATACAGAGGGACCTAGACAAATTAGAGAATTGGGCCAAAAGAAATCTGATGAGGTTCAACAAAGACAAGTGCAGAGTCCTGCACTTAGGACGGAATAATTCCATGCATTGCTACAGAGTAGGGACCAAATGGCTAGGCAGCAGTTCTGCAGAAAAGGACCTAGGGGTTACGGTGGACGAGAAGCTGGATATGAGTCAACAGCATGCCCTTGTTGCCAAGTCGGCTAACGGCATTTAGACTGTATAAGTAGGGGCATTGCCAGCAGACCGAGGGATGTGATCGTTTCCCTCTATTCGACATTGGTGAGGCCTCATCTGGAGTACTGCTGCTTTCAACTACCTGAAGGGGGTTCCAAAGAGGATGGATCTAGACTGTTCTCAGTGGTAGCAGATGACAGAACAAGGAGTAATGGTCTCAAGCTGCAGTGGAGGAGGTTTAGATTGGATATTAGGAAAAACTTTTTTTCACTAGGAGGGTGGTAAAGAACTGGAATGTGTTACCTAGGGAAATGGTGGAATCTCCTTCCTTTGAGGTTTTTAAGGTCAGGCTTGATAAAGCCCTGGCTGGGATGATTTAGTTGGGGATTGGTCCTGCTTTGAGCAGGCGGTTGGACTAGATGACCTCCTGAGGTCCCTTCTAACCCTGATATTCTATGATTAGGGAAAACGACAGGCCTTAGGAGAAGCTTATCTCCCACCTGGTGGTCCTTCCTGAGAACACTCCAGACAAACACTAAGTAATGGCTGCTAAGACTCTACAAAGACGTGTGACCAGGCCACATGATTCTGGACTCCATCTTGGGATGTCAGTATTTTTCCACATACCCATCTGGGAACCAGGTTTTGAAAGAAAGGGTTCCCGCCCTATGCTAAAGCTATACAAGGCAGGGAGTGACATCATCTGTGGCTCTTCACTCCCAACAAAAGAAGACTCCTGGAAACACCTGAGGAACAAAGACTGAACTGGGGGAAGTGCTGGACCCAGGCTCATGGGATTTCTAGCCTGTGTATGAAACACCTGGGGAATCCAAGCTGCAAAGCAAGTGCCGCTTCTGCCTGAAGAATCTACAAGTCTCCCTGTACCATCAGTTAGGGTCAGAATCTGTTATTCATACCCAGTTTATTTAGTATATTAAGTTTAGCTTGCATTTTTTCTTTATTTGCTAGGTAATCTGCATTGATCTGTTTGCTATCACTTAAAATCTATCTTTTGTAGTTCATAAAATTGTTTTTGTTTTAATCTAAACCAGTGAGCTTTGACTGGAGTGTTTGGGGAAAATCTCTGCTTGGTTACCACAAATGTGCATTGTTCTCTGCACATTGAGGGAGAGGCAGACTAGGTATTAAACCTGTATACTGGCCAGATTTGACCAGGGCAGGATGGTATTGCTCTGAGGTCCTAGGCTGGGAAGCTGGTGGTTAGAGAGCCAAAGGTGGATAGAAAGTTGGCTAGATTGTCGGGCTCAACGGGTAGTGATCAATGGCTCCAAGGGTCGGTCCTGGGGCTGGTTTTGTTCAATATCTTCATTAATGATCTGGAGGATGGTGTGGATTGCACCCTCAGCCAGTTTGCGGATGACACTAAACTGGGAGGAGTGGTAGATATGCTGGAGGGTAGGGATAGGATACTGAGGGACCTAGACAAATTGGAGGATTGGGCCAAAAGAAATCTGATGAGGTTCAACAAGGACAAGTGCAGAGTCCTGCACTTAGGACGGAAGAATCCAATGCACCGCTACAGACTAGGGACCGAATGGCTAAGCAGCAGTTCTGCGGAAAAGGACCTAGGGGTGACAGTGGACGAGAAGCTGGATATGAGTCAACAGTGTTCCCTTGTTGCCAAGAAGCCAATGGCATTTTGGGGTGTATAAGTAGAGGCTTGGCCAGCAGATCGAGGGACGTGATCATTCCCCTCTATTCGACATTGGTGAGGCCTCATCTGGAGTACTGTGTCCAGTTTTGGGCCCCACACTACAAGAAGGATGTGGAGAAATTGGAGAGAGTCCAGCGAAGGGCAACAAAAATGATTAGGGGACTGGAACACATGAGTTATGAGGAGAGGCTGAGGGAACTGGGATTGTTTAGTCTACGGAAGAAAAGAATGAGGGGGGATTTGATAGCTGCTTTTAACTACCTGAAAGGTGGATCCAAAGAGGATGGATCTAGACTATTCTCAGTGATAGCAGATAACAGGACAAGGAGTAATGGTCTCAAGTTGCAGTGGGGGAGGTTTAGATTGGATATTAGGAAAAACTTTTTCACTAGGATGGTGGTGAAACACTGGAATGCGTTACCTAGGAAATCCCCTTCCTTAGAAGTTTTTAAGGTCAGGCTTGACAAAGCCCTGGCTGGGATGATTTAGTTGGGATTGGTCCTGCTCTGGGCAGGGGGTTGGATTAGATGGCCTCCAGAGGTCCCTTCCAACTCTGTTATTCTATGATTCTATAATTCATATAACTACAGCTGGGTGTGTCCCTACCTGTGTGAATGCTGGTGAAAGTGCAGGCTGGAGGGCTTTGCAGCTTGTCACAGCAGTACAGTGTGAAAGAGAGCCCAGGCTGGTAGGTCAGAGGGTTTAATGGTACCTCAGTTCCAGGTGGCACCCTGGGGGGAACCTGTCACAGCTTCATAAAGGTGGGGCTGTCAGGCATTGCAGGTATTTCTGCCTTCCTAGTGTTTGTTATACTCATGATCCTGTCTTGTTTCAAATTAGATGGTAAGATCTTCAGGGCAGAGACTATTACTGTCTTTGCCTTCCGTACTCAGCGCAATGGGGCCCTGATCCTGATGTGGGTTCGTGGGTGCTACTGCTAATGTATTTAAAGCCCTTACTCGCTAGGTTTTACTTCTAGTGCTAAGTATCTGCTATCACTTTAAAAAACTAAGCTGTATTTTGAATGCTGCACTTTCCTATTTCAGTTTTTCAAACTCAGATGTATTTCTCAAAGATGCAATAAGCTGGTATAGTGAAGAAATAAATTATTCCATTCAAGTTCAGGTAAAGAATTCCCTGTCTGATACATATTTTAAGCCGTGTCTCATTACCTAGCTTAATAGCTACAATCTGAGATTTTTTTAGCCTTGTTTTTAGTGTCTGATGTTTCCACCTGGACTCGTCAGACGGAGATTTGCCCTCTGTCTTTAGGAAAGTTTGCCTCCAAATTGGAGGGAGCTGCTGGAGTGAAGGAACTTATTATGTTTTCAAGAATGACAGGAGAAATAACATCTGCTTCAGGCTTTTAAACTACTCTTCCTCTCCTTGCAACGCCCATGGGAAGAGGGAAGTATGAGAACTTCAACAATGTAGCGTCTTACGACTTATAGTCACAAAGACTCTTGCCATATGGCTGGGAGGGAGAAGAAAGCCCTACCCAGAGAACGTCTAACCTTAGTAGAAAGGCCACATGAGCCAGTCTATAAAAACCCAATGCATGGCCAATGAATTGTTTAAAGATAAGATGATGGGGGAGATTTTCAAAGTCACAGAAGGCCCATCAGATCTCCTTGAACATCGACAGCCGTTGTGCATCCAATGCCCCTTTGAAAATCTCCTCCAGTGTGTCTGGGCTTGGACCGGCACTCAGCTCTGTTCAGAGAAACCACAGTGCTGGAGTGACTGTGTAAAGCCCAGCATTCCTCCCAGTGCTTAAAGTGTGTGTGTTGGGGGGGGGGGGGGTGTGAATACTGCATAGGGGTCATGGACCCAGCAACAAAAGAGAAGTAAATTCAAATTAAAAACCAAGCTCAGTTGCTGGGGGGCACACTTGAGGCACTGTCTCACCAAAGCCACGATTCCCAGATGATAGACACCCCGCCCCAGACTTTTAGCACTGATTCTCCCAAACTCAGTCTGAAGTCAGGAGCAGCTGCAACCAGGGAGGGGAAAAGGGATTCAATATTCCCCCAAGCCCTTCCTCGACCCTGTTCATTTCCAGCCCCAGGCACAGGTCACTCTAGGCAAAAAGATCCCACCCAAAGGCGCTCCCTCTCTTTCCCTCACCTCCTGCATTTGCTGGCAGCTGCAGGGATTGTACTCGGCGATGGAGCTGTGTGTCAGGGGAGAGCCGGTGTGATGGTGAGGAGGCAGATGATGGTATGTAAGGATTTTTTAAGGGAGCCATCAAGCTGTACCGTGCCTTGCTGAACAGTGTTGTCAATGTCTTTGTCCTTCCCTTCTCCTTTTGAGGTCTGAACGCCTCTGAGATGGGCGGGGGGTAATTTCCACCCAAGGAGATGTACACACACTAGGTCTGATTGAGCTAGCATGGTTAGGTCTACTGGAGCTAGAATTTACCCCGCCAGTTGGTTTGTTTCTCTTCCCTCCTTGTCATGTCCCATCTAGATTTAGATCGGCAGGTCTTGGAGGCAGGGGCTGGGCCTGTACATGTTTCATGAAGTGCTACACACTTTTTGGTGCTTTAAAAATAAGCAATCATTGAAATTTTATACTGTGTGCCATATAATCTGACCTGAAAAACCAGTTCAGCCTGGCTTGGGTCTGATGCAGCCACATGGACTGAGAACCTGCCAAGGGTGAAGACAAACAGCAAGGTGGAAATGGGCTGTAGGGCTAGTATCTGATTCAGCATCTTTATTAGTGATCTGGAATGGGGAGGTTAATGATGTTCACAGATGATACTAAGGAGGAGCTACATAAGCACACTTCTCTGTCTTCAGTGGGGTATCTATCCTACTGAGCACTCACAAGTCTAAAGGTACCTAGTGCTTCATGAATAAGGCTATGATTTAGTCATGCATATTTTTGGTGAAAGCCACAGACAGGTCACGGGCAATAAATAAAAATTCACAGCACATGATCTGTCTGTGACTTTTATCAAAAAGACCCCTGACTAAATCTCTAATTCTGAGGCCCCGCTGCTCCCGAGGGCTGCTCTCCAGATGGCCTCCGGGTGTCGTGGGACTGCTGCTCCAGCTGCCTAGGGACCGCTGCTGCTCGGCACTCCCCAGAGCCAGCCATATCAGCTGCTCTTCCAGCAGTCACTGAAGCCAGCCGCCCAGGACCACTGCTCAGATGCTCCCCCGGGCTGCCCCAGGACTGCTGCTTGCATGGTCCCTGGAGCCAGCCGCCCAAGCAGTGGCTGGTGCAGCTGGCTCCTGAGTGGAGGCTCCCAGGACGGCTGCTCAGATGTTCCCTGAAGCCACCTGGCCCTGGGCCTCCCAAGCAGCAGCCGGTGCGGCTGGCCCCAGGGACCACCAGAGCAGCTGGCCCAGGTCACTCCAGCAGCGGCCGGTGCGGACGGCTGCGGAGCCCCCAAGCAGCAGGTCCCGAGGCCAGCTGCTGGGGTGGCCCTGAAGTCAGCTGCACCAGCTGCTGCAGAAGTTACAGATTCTGTGACTTCCGCGACCTCTGTGAAAGAATTGCTGCCTTATTCATGATCGTCAGTCAATTAAGGGCTTGATCATGCTCCCTTGAGCTGTGTCTGGATGGAACCTCCGTGCCTGGCTCTTGCCCTCCCAAGTAGAAGGGGCCCAGCTGTCTCCATGACAGCATCCTGTTCCTCTGGTCACTAGAGGGCACTCCACAGTTGAGGGGTGCATACAAGGAGGTGGGGAAATGCATCCTCCCCCTCCCAGCCCAGCAGATCTCAGGGCACCAAGGTAACATCCCACCCCATGCTGGGATTCCCCTTTAAGCCAAAACTACCAAAGAACTGCTGCAGAGGCACAACCCCCCCCACTTCAGACTTCTCCAAACTCCCCTGTACCAACATCCTCTGGGATCTGTGAAGATCCTGGGGAGTAAGCAGGGTTTGTGGTGCAGCCCCCTAGACTTGGGTGGGGGGGGGTGCAAACTCCCTGAAGGAACAACTGGGGAGAAATGCCTTTGTCCCCCTCCTGATGCCCGAAGTGCTTTGGCACAGGGAGACTGGGTCTCAGACTTCTGTAAAGCATCTAGTATCTTTTGGATGCTTGGGCCTGAATCCAGCAAAGCACTTAAACAGGTGCATAACCCCAGCATGTAAGTAGCCCCATATAAATCAATGGATACTACTCATGTGCTTAACGCAGTGGTCCCCAAACTGTGGGGTACACCCCCCTAAGAGGGCACGGAGGAACATTTGGGGGGCATGGCAGGCCCTGGCCCAGCCCCTGGGGGGCAAGGAGGGAGCACCACCCAAACCCACTCTGCCCCCAGCTCTGTGGCCAATGGCCCCATTCCTGGTCACAGCCCCAGCTGCAGCTCTGGTCCCGGCCCTCACTGTGGCCCTGTTCCTGGCCATGGCTCCGCTCCTGATTCTTGCTCCCCACTGAAGTTCCCTGGGAGGCACGGACCAGGTAAGTGGGGGCACAAGTGAAAAAGTTTGGGGACCACTTCCTTAATGTTATGCATATACTGTACTGGCTCAGGGTCTCTCTGCCTCTCCCTCAATACATAATAAATAAAAATCCTCACACACTCTTCCTCCCCCTTATGAGGTGAGTCAGTATTATCCCATTTTACAGATGGGGAAACTGATGCATGGAGACCTTTTCATGACTTGCCCAAGATCACATAGCAAGTCAGTGGCAGAGATGGAACTTGAATCCGTATCTTCTGTTTGCTAGTCCCATGCAAAAGCCACAAAAGAAGCTGTCACTTGAGGTTGGAAAAATAGCAAAGTAAGCGCAGGTCTACACTTAAAACGCTGCATTGGTGTGGCTGCACCACTGTAGTGCTTACATGAAGACACTCTTACACACACAGCCCCACAGAGAGCTCTCCTATCGGCCAAAGCAGGGACCTGTGCTGAACAGAATGAGGATCCCAAACGGGCGCTGCAGCAACGTACTTGCTCTCCAGTAGCCTGTTTACTCCCTGCCTCTGGTGGAGAGGCAGGGAATCAGAATGAAGAGCGTTTAGCTTCCAAATGCTGCAATTTGCCAACTATTTCCATTACACTGGGAACTTTTGCTAGATAGATATATCAACACCCTTTTTGATGGGCTAATGCCTCCTGCTGCTGAGTTGGGAAGTAGCCATCTATTATCCTCTTGAGACAAAGTGGATTTTCCACCTGCCAGCCTCACACCTGCCTGCACTTATTATCTGTATTATTTAGATAGCATCATCACTTTCCCTTCAGGTTCCTTTGGGGGAGAAGTTTCTGGTGGCAGATGCTGCGCTCATTCAGAGGGAATCTAGTTTTCGGAAGCTAAGCAAGCAGCTTTGTAAAGGGGGACTGTGTAGAATAGCAGGGGCTTCTATAAAACCTGGAGCAGCCTAGGAGAATGAATTACAAGCCAGGTACTGGTCAGATACCAAAGGCACTTTCCTTCCACACTAGCCCTTTGAAACTGCAAACACACAGCTCCTTTCCCACAGACACTGCCCCAGAGCGAATAGGATTTTGCAAACCTGGATTGAAAAGGGGGTTACATGCACACAAGTAGAAGGTATTGTTATTGGCACAATTAACCAAACTGACTAATTGCCTCTTCTATTCTATTTAGCTTTTTATACATCTTCCAGGCACCTCAGCATCTTCCAGTGATGCCTTGAGCGACATGACTAGCATCTATCATGCATAGTTTGACTATTCGTTCTCTTTAGCCACACTGTCTAATTACTGATCCCCAAACTTTAGCAGAGGGCTGAGTTGTAAGGGAAAGTCCACAGAGCCCTTTTCTTTGTGGCCACCTCAGATTTTCAGACCCACCTGAAGTGGCTCTGCAATATCTGTGAAATACTGGGGGTCAAAATCTTTGGCTAAATCCTAACCAGCCACTGCCCCTCCCAGAAACAACTATCTGTTAATCCTGCCTGGCTGCTATTGTCTGATCAAAGCAGAACAGTACCCTGAATAAGAAAAGTCCAGGGATGCTCCTTACCTGAGTGATGAAGAGTGTCTCACCCACTAAGTTGGAGAGAAGGTAGCTGAAGTAAACCTGATCCAGGCATGATGCTGGCTAGGAACAGCCCTTCATCTGGAATGATTCCAGCCTCCTCCTTTCAGGGTGGATCCTTTAGCTGCTTTGCTTGGAAGCCTTAGGTGGTCAGTGACAGCACCAGGTATAGAGCTGGGGACCGCGCCTCAGCGCAGCCGGAGACAGCACTGGAAATGTGCATCAGCATAGCCAGACACAGCATTGGAGATGTGCATCAGCACAGCCCTCTAGCTGCAGCAAAACCCTACTTCCCATTTGTGTCAAGAGAGCCCAGCGTTCACTCACTCTAGCACTCCAGCTGCGGTGTGATCAGCTGCAAACATTCCCGAAGGAGAGCTGCACGTTGCCCGATTACTGCTTGTTCCCACAAGGTTTGTCTTGCTAATTCAGCTAAGGACTCAGAAATGCTGCCTTTTTCATTCTCTTTCTTTTTGCTGCCTTTCCCTTGGCACTGCTGCTCCCGCAAACACCCTGGGAAGAAAAGAGGTAGGGCTGCACAGCAGAATTTCAAGAAAAAGACAAACTGGGTTGCTCTGTGCCGGTGCTAAGGGTCAAGGAGGCCCAGCTCTGGTACTGTCTCTCACTGGGACAGCCAGTGTGCTCTCTGCTCCAGTGGGACAGGGCTGGCTCAGTCCACCTGGGAATCCTGGAGCCAGAGCTTGGCTGTTTATTTTTGTGGGATGGAAAAGCTGAGCTTCTCCTTTACGTGGGATTTCTTTCTTAAAGCATAGAATTTGTATAGAATTAAAACTAAAGGGCCTGATTCAGATCTCCTTCACTAGACTTCCACCAGGGTAAAACCTGTGTGAGTTCAATTGGGTTAATCCTGATCTACACCAGCATGAAGTGAGATTGGAGCCGAGCCAAGCCTCAATAGCCTACCTACTCCCATAACCCTTATCCACTCTCAACCTGCACTCCAAAGAGCTCATACAGCGCCCCAACCTGCCAACTCCTTCCCCACTCCCCCAAGCCCACCACAACTTCTCTCCCTGCACCCCAACAGCTCCCCAGGCCTCTCCCAATACCCCTAAACTGCTTCCCCAAACAGCTTCCCTCTACTGCTTCCCTCACACTCTCAAACTGCATCTCTGCTATGACCACAACCCACTCAAACCTCCTCAAGCCTCACCCATACTATGCTCCAGCATCCCCGAACAGCTTTCATGCTGCACTCTCACCTTTCCGTTGTCATGTCCCTGACAACCCTAGGTCGCTGCCCTGCCATTTCACCTCCCATGGGGCTGTGCCGCCAACAGCCCCAAGTGTTCCAGTGCTGTTACCCCAAGACTTCTCCTCAAATCCTCACAGCGCTCCCATGCCACATTCCTGGACCCCCAAAACCACTACCACATCCCTACATGGTTTCGATAGCATGACCTCCCCCCCGCCTCCATGGAAGCCATCTCCCTGATGCTATACCCCAACATGCTCAAGAATATCCAGTTATCACAGGCAGTGCTAACATACATTTAGGAAAGGCTATTAAACCTGGCTGAAGCCCCAACGAATCTCCAGCTGTTAGAGATCAGGGTGAGAGCGGACATGGGGGGGAGGGTGCGGGAGAAGAGATTTTATCCCACATGTGCCTACTTACACCTTCCTCTGAAGCATCTGGTACTGGTTGCCATCAGAGATAGGATACTGGGCCTTGGCTCTGATCCAGTCTGGCAATTCCTGTGTTCAAAGCATCCTAGTGCCATGCTGCATCCCCACATGATCACAGTGGTTCTATGCCACCCCCAAAGCCAAACTGCCCTGATCCTACATCTCCAGTAGGCCTCTATGCCCAATGTCATGGCCCTGCCGAGGCTAAAGCTCTGACTTCTCAGCAGGATTTGTGTTTCCTGTAAATGCTCGGAGGAGGGTCTAGACTAACCTCTCCCACCACGTGATTTCTGCTTCCCACATACTCCATGAGTGGCTGGCAGGTTATTGCAAATGTATAGACATTTCTGATGGCCTAGCTCCCAGGTGCCACCTGAGTTCTGACTGGGAGAATGAGACAGAGATAGAATCTTTTCTGCTCACACTTTGGAGGCTTGTTTCTGGGTATGTCTACTCTGCAACTAGACACCCACGGCTGGGCCGTGCTCCACTGGCTGCAGTCCAGGCTCTAGGACCCTCAAACCTCGCAGGGTCCTAGAGCTCAGGCTGCAGCCTGAGCCCAAATGTCTACACCACAGTTAAACAGCCCCTTAGCCAAAGCCCCACAAGCCTGAGTCAGCTGGTGTAGGTCAGCTGCAGGTGTCTAGTTGCAGTGTAGACATACCCAGAAACAAGCCTCCAAAGTGTGAGCAGAAAAGTTTCTATCTTTGTCTTATTCTCCCAGTCAGACATACCCTCTCTTTCTAGCCACAGCAGTGAGATCATTTAACAGGAATAGCATGGAGGTGAGCCATTGGATTGAGCTGGATAACAAGAGCAACACAGCCCCTGAACTCCCCATCTGTGATGTCTGCGTCTGACACAGGAGTCCAGCTCTGACCGACTATCAGCTCATTTAAGGCCTGATAGCTCATCTCCTCCATCACCAATAGAAAGGGTGTGAGCCAGCCTTATGCACATTCATTCCCGCAGCACATGGCTACCTTCTAGGGAATCTCGCCGGAGCCCAGAGTTGCTACTAATAACAAAGCACCACCCCCAAATAGAATGGTTCCCCATGGCCAGATCCCACCCAACACCAGGCAGCGTCGGTAGAGGATTCTTAAGAGCAAACCTCAGATGGGCTCAAAGCAAACCCCTGCATACAGACACCCCTGGATTTGGGGTAAGTTTGTAATCCAAACCTGGATCCAAATTCAGAATTGGTGGCAGACCTCCAACCTATAGTTGGCTGAACCAAAATGCAGGGTAACAATAAAACAAGGAGAAGGAGATGGGACTCTCCTTTTGCAGCCCTAGGAGCAACGAGGTTTGGTGCCAAACGCGTTAGCTCAGTGAAAATCCTAGATAACGATCCTGACTACACGTCACCAGGAGCAGCTAGAATCTATGGGCACAGTTTCAGCTGGCACATGGCTGGAGACAGGGTGCCCACACTCCTGTTTGCCTTGGTTATCAAGCCACTTGCAGCAAGGTTCAGGCAACACGGTGCTGATTAAAGGTAAACAGAGAGGGCTTGTAAGGGACAAAGCCTTGTTATACTAGAACGACCCGTTGGCTTATATGGCAAGGTCTTGGGAAGAGCTCTTGCAAACCTTTTCCAGAAAACAGAAGTTTAAAGGACTCTGGGGTCTGACAGTAAATTACCATAAAAGTGAGCTCTTACTGTACGTCTCAGCAAAACCCCACTGCCGAAATCACCGGAGAGCCCCAAAGAAAAGGTCGCCAGCCAGATGAAATACCTTGATATACAGCTTGCTAATTCCTGTCAAACCAGTTTGAATTTACATTATGATAAGCTGCTGAAACGCACGCGGAAAGGACTAGATGGATGGGTAATCAAAACAGCAATATTACCAAAGTATAATAGTCTCTGCCACAGCAGCCCCATCAAAATCCCCACAAGCTGCTTTTGTCAATTCAATGGAGCCGCTCTGCCCTTCATATGGGCCACACGCAATCACTGGATTAAAATGCAGGCACTGTAATTACCCAGACAGGGTGGGGGATTAGCCCTCCCAAACTTCTACAGATACTACTTAGCAGCAGAGCTGCAGCTCTGTGTCCCCTGCTTTGATGACGATAAGATGACATTAACATCCTGAATCAAAGACTCTGACCCAGGATGTCTCTTTGCTGGAGTCGTGTGTGTGAGAGGGTGTGTAAAAACAGCTTAGCACCATGATGATCTGATAACTTTTATGAATGCAGGCCAGCGTGCAGCTTTAAGAGAAAAGGGGAAAAGCACATGGAAACCTGTGGTCCAGTCACTCAGGTGGCTACATGCAAAAGGACTGGATGACCTAATAAAAGTCGGGGGGGGGGGGGGGAGAAGGGGGAGGAGGGAAGGAACCACATACAATACAGAAACATTTTTCATGCAAGGAACAAAAGAGGAATTCAGAAAGGATTGAAGCAATAATGTGCAAAGTCTCTTGCTCTGCTGAGCCTCACTGTGGATATTTATACGTCTAATGGGATGAATGAAATGGGCCCATTAGCAAAAAAAAAAAAAAAAAAAGGGAATAAGTGGTCCCCGATCTCAGCTTGAGTGGCAAGGAGACCTCTGGCAAGGACGCATGCAGTTAGAGGAAATGAGATCTCATTATATTATATACCAGTAGTTTTCAAACTGTGGGTCACAACCCAGTACTGGGTCACAGAATGTAAGGCACTGGGTCGCAGCAGCTCTGGTCAGCACCGCCGACCGGGCCGTTAAAAGTCCCATTAGCGGGGCTGCCCGGCTAAGGCAGGCTAGTCCCTATGTGTTCTGACACTGTGCTGCGCCCCCTGGAAGTGGCCAGCAGCAGGTCCGGCTCCAAGGTGGGGGTGGGGCACCACGGGGCTCTGAGCGCTGCCCCTGCCCCAAGCACCGGCACTCCCATTGGCATGCCTCTGGGCCTAGGAGCTGGACCTGCTGCTGGCTGCTCCCAAGGTGCCGCACGGTCTGCGGTGCCAGGACAGGCAGGAAGCCGGCCTTAACACCCCTGCTGCGCTGCTGACCAGGAGCCACCTGAGGTAAGCCCACCCCCCCAACCCTGCACCCCTCAACCTTGCACCCCTACTCCCTGACCCAGTCCTAGCCCCCCCAAACCCGGAGCCCCTTCTGCACCCCAAACCAGTCATCCAGGTCCCACCCCAGAGCCTTCACTCCCAGCCCAGAGCCCTGACCCCCTCCCGCACCCCAACCCCCTGCCCCAGCCCTGAGCTCCCCCAAACCCAGAGTCCCCTCCTGCACCGCAAACCCCTCATCCCCAACCCCACCCCAGAGCCCTGACCCCCTTCCACACCCCAACCCCCTGCCCCAGCCCTGAGCCCCCCACCAAACCAAGCCCACTCCTGCACCCTAACCCCCTCCGGCCCCACCCTGCAGCCTTCACCCTGGCACCCCAACCATCTGCCCCAGCGCTGAGCCCCCTTCCCCCAAACACCTCATCCCCAGCTCCACTGGGTCATGGGCATCAATTTTCTTAAACTGGGTTGCCAGAAAAAAAAAAAAAGAAGTTTGAAAACCACTGTTATATACCAGTGGACATATCACAGTGTAGCCATTAGACCACTCAAACAATGCCACTGTTTAAAAACAAACTTACTATGGACAAACTACATGAATAAAAAGTCATGCTTTTGTTCTGGGGTTACTCTGCATTGAAAGGAGATGGTAAATGGTACGTCAGATGTTAGAAGCATCATTGCCACTATGTCCTGTGCTTTGCATTCTTCATCTAACAGACAAAGCAACAAATAACTATGCCAGGACAAATCTGTTAACATTTCATTACTGGCAGCCAAAAACCTGATCACGTTAAATGAGAAACCTGAACTCTCAGCAAACAGTAACAAGTGGTTATTTCAGATCAAGGGTTTAGTGCCAGTAAAAAAACACACACAAAAACCCCACCAAACAAGAGTCCAAAATAACTGGAAGGTTTTTCAGATGAGGATTCTGCTGCAGGACGTCCTCAAGGCAGCTGATTAGGCTAGGAAAGAAAAAAGATAAAAGGAAGAGGAATGACATCAGACTCAAGAGGATGTAAATGCTTTTGGGAAAAGCACAAACATCTCTAAAAGTCCAGACTCAGGCAGCTGTATTAAGCTGAGCCCAGACCACATCAGAAAGAGCCTGATTTGCTAAAGAGCTCAGCATCTACTTAGGCATCAAAATAAGTGGCCAGATTTTATGTATCTATTTATTATAGATTGGGGAGTGGGTGGAGGAATGTTGAAGTCAATATTTGAAGCGGATTAAAAAAAAAATCACTGGGTTAGTCAAGTGCAGAGAAGACTGTAGGGAACATCAGATGAACTAATTACAGTTATTTGAGCAGTATGATGGGAGATGGAAGTCAGTATGGACAATTGCAAGGTGATGCACACTGGGAGGAATAATCTGAACTATTTGTGTACTCCAGTGAATTCTAGATTAACTGTAACCATTCAGGGGAAAAAAGACCTGGGTGTCATTGTGGACAATATAGTGAAACCAATCTGTTTAATGCACAGGAATGGCCAAAAGAGCAAACATGGTGGTAGGTTGTACTGAGAAAGGGATAGAGAATAGCAGCAAAAATATTACATTGCCATTCTTATGGAGGCATCAGCAATGATTCTGTAGGTAGGAGGGTTGAGTTGACATGTAGTACCCAGTGTCAGAATTTATTTTGCCCCCAATACTCTCAACAACATAGCCTGCTCAAACTAACTGTAGTTAAAACTCACTAAAATCTTGTATATATGCTACATCTGAATATTTCTCTTTGGGGATTAATGGTCATTTCACCCAATTATTCTTCATAATGAAAAATGTCTCCTCCTGCAGAGGCTGAAGGATTCAATATTTTCCTACAGAGAATTCCACAAAGAACTGCCTCCTTTCAAAACACACCCCTATCTCCCATTGTTCTGTGGGACTGAAGCCACAGCTGCCATTTTGAGAAGGCTCTCTCTCATTGTCAATGAGACAAAGTGCCTCTGCTGCCACACAGCATAGGGGGCCATTGTCTTCCTGAGGGCTGCTGTGGCTTCAGTCCCATCAAGAACAATGGGAGATAAAAAGGAGCAAGTCTTTGTGGCAGATAAATATTCAATTATGAAAAACAACAACAGCACAGAAATTCCATCAATCTTAAATATCTTTCAAAGGCCACCCATAGCACCACATCTAGACAGGAGGGGATTGGCTGAAACCTACCCATCTCAATGGAGGATCCAGAAAGACAGAGAGAATCCCAAAGACTGAACAACTGACTCACGGGAAACTCCGGCAGGCGAAACATATGAACTCGGCATAAGTCTGCTGGAGGAAGACAATGGACCAAGAGGTGAAAGGTGCTGGGAGAAGAGCTGGTCTTTGGGAGAGACACAAGAGCACTCACCTGGGACTAAGAGAGAAAGACAGAGCCAAAATTGATTCTATGGCAGCTTGTCTGGGTAGAGCCAGGAGACTGGCCAGTCTGAACTGTCTTCACCTTTGCTTCTCTATGCTAACCAATGACTTCCAGATGCTGTATTCCGGTTCACTAACATACCTTACTCGGTTTTAAAAAGGCTGCCTGGTGTCATTGCAAATACTTGCTGAGGTGCAAATCTCTGAACAGGAGTCCGTCTCAATTCAACTCGCTGAACAGAACTCATGGTGTGAAACATGAGTGCTGGAGCCCAGAGGCTCAGTCTTGGAGATGTTGAGGTCTCATAGCCTACCCTTAAGGAGAGTGGGACCACTTAGGAGCCTGGCACACTGAAAGGGTTCCTCCAAGGGACTGTTTAAAAGCTGGGGCATAGGATAAATCCTGTGGATCCTTGACAAGGGGAATATAGGGGACGTACAGAAGGGAAGAGGAAAATGGTGTGCGTGTGTGCGAATGTGCACACTCAGGGATATGTGCACATAGATATGCGCACAGGAAAGTGTAGGGAAGTGCCAGGAGTAGTGGGAATGTCAGAGTGGGCGTGTGAACGTAGGGAGTGCAACAGACAAGGGGAATTTGGACGGCAAGAGGGAAGGGGAAACCCGCAGTGTACATGCTGGCTGTTTTGCATTGCTCTAGCAGAAGCAGCAGTAAACCCATTCTAGCTGGCCTGCATTCTCTGGTTGCTTTCTGCTGTTCCAAAGTGGGGTAAAGGAGCCAGAATGCACAAGTGAATCTGGCCATAAAGTTAACATTTTTTAAATGGTGCATGGTTGGTACTTCATATCTTCAAATGGTTAGAAATATTACATGGCAACATTCTCTTTGGGTTTCTTATTTAGTGTTTATGTAAAAATATATATATATATATATATAATTAGGAAAAAAACAGAAGTGTAGTGACTCCATGAAGGGGGGGAAACCAGGAAAACAAAACTAAACCCAAATATGATTTTAAAAAAATAATCAGTTTGTTCTAATCTGGCTCCACAAACACTGACATGCCTTAATCATAATCATGTGGCATTTCCAGGACATCTCTGCAGGGCAGAGTGGAAATTTCTGCTGAAGGAGAAACTTAAATGATGAAGAACAACTAGGGAAAAAATGACCATTAAATAAAAAAAATTATTTCCGTGTACCCATGCAGAGGATTGCAGTGAGCTTTAACTATATGAGAAGCTGGAAGAGCCTATAGCAGGGAGAGTCAAGATTGGTTGGATGTCCTCATTGTGCATTTCTGTACCTTAACATGTTTGGATTTCTTTTAAGTTTAACCTTAACTGTGAATTTCCCGGGTTTAACACGTCTGGGATTGGGATAATTACAACAGTCCTTTAACATATTTGAGCCTAAATTACAGATAGATACTCTCCCCCTTCACTCCATTTTAATGTCATTTTTGTCTGGGACTATAAACCAATGGTATGCCCTCACCTGAAATAACCTGTTCACTTCTGATGCCCCAAGAAGGGCAATGAAAGCGATGGAGGGCCCTGATCCAGCACCCCTGCAGTCTTCAATTTGTGCTGACTGGCCCCTAGAGGTCTGGAAAGTATGAAGAAATTAACAACATAAAAACTACTGTGTTTGGAGAGAAGATGACTAAGAGGAAGCTTCTGTCTACCTGAGCTGGCTTTGAACTCGTGACCTGCATCCTTTCAATTCCTCAAGTAATCTGTTCTGCAGTATCTCTATTCCTTAATAATTTGTGCAGCTCTTTTCTGCATTCCCTCCAGTTTGTTGGTATTTTCCTGGCCATGAGGTGCCCCAGGACACCATGGCCTAACCTGCATTATTGAGTGGGATAGTTCTCCACACTGATAAAGGCACTCCCCTCCCCTGTGCACGTGCTCTCCGTCCAGCTCCTTGTGTGCACAAATTTGTCTGATCCCACCTGAGACTGGGACAACCTGCATCTGCCCTCACCTACCTGAAAGCAGGTCCCCCGCTGTCTAATAGCTGAATAAATCTTCTTTAGAGTCTGAGAGACAGAGCCCTGGGGAGCTCCTAACTCAGCTATTGGCAGGAGGCAAGTCTCTGGAAATGAAGCTTTACAACACTGGTGAAGCCTGAGATGAAAGACAAGCAGCAGGATGAGGAATAAGCTATCAAGTGGCAGCTACATGAGCTCCACAGGGATCTTACCCACTTCAGCTTGATCACTTCACAGCTGACAGCAAGGGCAACGGGGGCTACATGGGTGCTCCCAGAGCCCGCATTCTGCCCCACAAAGTCCCCATCTTGACAAGGGGTGCATGTTTCACCTTCAGGCCTCTGTACAAAGCCCTTTGTGTTTTAGGTAGGAAGGGTGTGCATTCTTCTTCTGGCTTTGAAAGTATCATTCCCTGGAGGAGAGCAAATGCCCAAGACAGTCATCCCACATGTCCCGTGTCTGCCCAGTTCTCAGTCTCGATTTGACATCCAGCATTGCCACAGGTAAAACTCAGACCACGTTCTCATCACAAACCCCTGTAGCCAGTGACTTCTAACTTTCAAAACTGGAAACATTTCACGCCTGGTGTCAGACCCCAGGGAAATGTTTTGGGGAAAGTTTAGACAAATTCAGCTCAGCAAGCATGAATAGGAACCCATCCCCCACCACACATTTTAAGCATTATTATTCTCTTGAATAACTAGGAAAAGGCTGAACTGTCACATCTGAGCCACATGAGTCATCTCAGGGAGGCAAGCGATCCCGGCAGTATTTGGGTTTGAAGTAACAGCAATTAGCATTGGAGGACGATTCATGGCACAAGTGCTGCTCATTGTTTTCCATTCAGCACAGAATTCTGGCATCCTGTGAATACGTGGAAGTCGGTATCTTGGTCCTGGCTTGACAAAGTCCCTGGGGGCAAGACCTATCTCAACTCTGTTCTGTTCAGCATCAAACACATCAGCAGCACTCAACCAATAATCATCATCGGCAGACAGGAGGGAATGCAGAAAAGAGCCACACAAATCCACAGATGATCAGACAGTGAATTCAAATGACATGGGCTCTGAGGCTGCCTTCCCCAGAGCATACTTGTCCTTTTAGAGGGACAAAAACTATAAACTGAGGCCAGACACCCATAGATAGGCCATTCTTCCAGCACCCAACCCACAAGTGTCAAACCACACCCGTTTTCCGGACTCTGCAATCCCATTCTCGATCTCTTCTGACAAGATCGCAGTCCCCATCCCTGATCCTCTATGGAAAGATCTTGGATTCCTTTCCAATGAACCCACAATCCCTCCAACACCACAGAGTCCAAGACCAGAAGGGACCACTGTAACCATATAGTCTGACTTCCTATGTAACAAGTCCAGAGAACTTCCCCAAAATGATTCCTAGAGCATACCTTTTCAAAAAGATCCAATCTTGATTTAAAAATGGTCAGTGATGGACAATCCACCACAACACTTGGTAAATTGTAAACCACTTACAGTTCCCCCTACAAGTCTTCAGATACTCTCAGTTCCATCACAATAAGCCTATGTCCAGAGTCCAACTTCCCCAACCCTCAAGCCTATGGCCTCTGTCTCATGTTCACTCTGGCGGCCTGTGACCCATCAGGCCTTCATGGTTTCCCCACACCTGTTCCACTGTGCTCAGCCTGGTGGATATCCTGTGAATCAAAGTTATCCTGAGCTCTCTCCCTGTGGAGGAAGTTGGGAGAGCAGAAGAAATAGAAAGGAAGGAAGGGAAGAGAGAAAGAAAACAGAAGGCAAAAGAGAGGACAAGGCAGGATAAAAGGAAGAAAAAGTCAGGGAGAGAGGAGAAGAGTAGATTTGTAGCTTCCCACTGGGATAGCGTTGATTTTCTCTGTTACAGACTGAGTCCCTGCAGCCCATAGCTTGCACCTCTCAAACCATTCACCAAGCTCTTCCCTAACTCTTCCCCACCCCAAGGCCTGGCTACCATCTCTCTGTGCCAGGATTCAGTCAAGGATTAAACAACCCAAATCTGTATCCTTTGCTTAGATCAACCGCACTGTCTAGAACATGGGTAAGTATGTAGGATTTTGTTTAGTCTCCTACTTTCCTTCATTCCTTTAGGTTTTCAAAAGGAGCCTGTCTTGGATGGTTTAGACACAACAAATCCTGCATCTTGGCAGGGGGTTGGATTAGGTAACCCTTGTGGACCCTTCTAGCCCTGTGATTCTAAGTACAGTACAACATTAGCCTGGATGTGAGCCACAGCAATTACTGTGTGAGCGACAAAATCAGGGCCACTGAGTTCAGTCAGCTTTTTCTGCTGTTGCTTTCTGTCAGTTAGGGGGCTGGAATGCAGAGAGCTCAGCGCTCCAGAAGCCACATGCTCTGACCAGTAACCCCCTCCAAGGACTCAGCACTCAGATTAGATAGAAGAGGGATGAAAAGCAGTGGCATGAGAATAACAGTTGGGCAACAACCACTGTGGGAAAAGGCTTGGGGGGGGAGGGGAATTCCAGGGAAAAGGGTGGAAGGAGGTTCAGCCACTCTCTGGCACACATAACTGGGACACGCTGATATGTCAGGGGGCCAGATATGCAGTTTCAGGCTGAGGGACAAATGGGCTATTTCCCCTCATAGGAGGTTAATAGTAGCTAAAATCTGTGGCAGCCTAACAGTGCTGTCCAGAGGACTCCTGTAGGCTAAGGGATGAGTGGTTTCACCTGTCCTTGAGCATTTCCCCCCATTTCTGTACCACTGGTACTAGTACATTCCTTCACTGCAAACAAAGACAACTGGGCTTAGAGCCTTCTTTAGTGAGTTGCTGTTTGGCACCCTCAGGAAAGGGAGCCACAAACAAGGTACCAGTCAGGGCACAAGGTCACAGTCACGGGCACAGAGAAGGCTGCAGTCTCTCCCCAGGCAGTGCTCCACGAGGGCTTGTCAAGGCCATTGTGAACTTAAGGAACAACACTAAGGGCTCAGTCCTGCTCTTCATTAAGTCCCCCATGAGGGGCTCTGGCCCTGAGCCATGCGGGGGAAGATCCTGTGGAGAGCGAAGCAGTGCTGACTATGCTCGTAGCACTACTGAGCGCCCGCAAGCATGGGGCAGGAGACTCAGCAAGCCCACCCAGCTCTCACAGGCTCAGAGCACGGCATTCTCTGGGGTTCGTGCCTTGCAAAGGCCAGTAACATGGTGAGCGTGCTCCAGGTGCTACTGTCAGATTATTCTGTTATTTATAAACCACATTGCTTCAAACAGGACTAAGGCACTTAGCGTCAATGAGGAAAATGGAGCTGGCAAGGAACTCACTGGAGTTACTGTATCAAGGACAGGGAGGAAAAGCAGCATCTGGAAAATGTCTGTGGTGCTGAAGACACTTTCCTCTTCTTTGAATAACTCAAAAGCCACTCAAGCCAATTTTTAATCCAACTTCACAAGACACCACTTTTGGGCTGAGAACAAGCAGGAGAAAAATGCAGCCCGAAGGGTAATCTTTCCAAAAGAGATAAGCCACTGGAAATAGAGGCTTATAATGGAAGTGCCATAGCACATTGAGAACAGCACCTCTCCCGGCTAAGGACCAAGTACTGTTGCCAATAGCACTGATGTGCTCCGTGAAATCCATAGCGGAAATCTTGTTGCTCACTTCAACCGCTGACATACCTTGAGAGGGTTGGATTAACAGAAGGATTCTTACAAGACTGGAGGCAAGATCCCCTGGGGACAAACTGATATAAATATAATCACTACAGGACGCACTAAGGAACCAGGGTCATATAAGGACACAACATGGATTCAGGTTTCTCTATAACCCCCAGGATAACAATAGTGCTAGACAGATGCCAATAATATCATCTGCTACCCCGTGGTACCACGCTTCCTTCAGACCAACTCAGAAATTCTTTTCTAATCAGAGGCTATTGTTGGGGGATTATTCTAAGGAGAGTCAGCCAATGAGTTTGTTTTCCTTTAGATATTCAGCTGCAACAGCAAGCAATGCATGAAGTCTATTCAGCTGTTTGAACTTTCAGCCCATTCTTGTGGCTATGGATTGTAGCTGTATCAATAGCTGGCTCAACCTCAGAATAAAAATCATTTGCAAACAGGGAAGTATTTCAGTTCTCCAAAATTCGAGTGTGCAGGGCAAAAGGTAATAGTTTGGATGGACTTTGCCAGAATCAATCAACCAAAGAGGTTATTTTAGAGCCATCTGAGAAAATGCAAACTGGAAAGTACTTTTTAAAAAAAGTAAAAAATGCTTTATAATCCCATCTAGATCTCCTTAACCCATGAATGCATTTCTAATGCCAACCAAGGCATCAAATCCATCATTACAAACAGCATCACTTTTCTCCTGAAACCACCTAACCTGCTGTCAAGTTTCCCTCCCCACTCTGAACTCTAGGGTACAGATGTGGGGACCTGCATGAAAGATTCCCTAAGCTTATCTCTACCAGTTTAGGTTAAAAACTTCCCCACGGCACAAATTCTTCCTTGCCCTTGGACCGGTATCACTGCCACCACAAGTGAGTTAGACAAAAATTAAGGAAAAGGACCACTTGGAGTTCCTGTTTCCCCAAAATATCTCCCAAAGCCCTTTACCCCCTTTCCTGGGGAGGCTTGAGAGTAAACAAGGTGAGCACAGACCAGACCCTTGGGTTTTTAGGACACTAAAAACCCCAATCAGATTCTTAAAAACAGAACTTTTATTATAAAGAAAAAGTAAAAGAAACACTTCTGTAAAATCAGGATGGAAGATAATTTTACAGGGTAATAAGATTTAAAACACAGAGGATTCCCCTCTAGGCAAAAAACTTCAAAGTTACAAAAAAACAGGAATGAACCTTCCTCTTAGCATAGGGAAAATTCACAAGCTAAAACAAAAGATACTCTAACGCATTTCCTTGCTATTACTTACTATTTCTGTAAGTTTAGATGTATCATTCAGTAGGAGCTGGATTATTTACTTGGTCTCTCTCTCTCTGTCTCCAGAGAGAACACACGCACACAAAAAACCACACAAACCTCCCCACACCAGATTTGAAAGTATCTTCTTTCCCCATTGGTCCTTCTGGTCAGGTGCCAACTACGTTAATGGAACTGATTAACTCTTTACAGATAAAGGAGGGATTTTATGCTACCCTTAGCTGTATGTTTATGACACCTGCCCTCAGTTTATTTTAAGCATCTAGGGAGAGACGGATCTCTTGCAATCTGCCCAGAGTAAGAGGCAGTGCTTAGCCAGTCACAACTCAGGCTGGGGCCACAGCTGGGGATGGGGTTGAGGCTGAGAGTGGAACCCTGGGCACAGGGCCAGAAGCCAGGGCCGAGGCTGGGAGTGAAGCTGGATGGCGCTCCCTACCCGCTCCCCCATGGGAGCTGGCCTGGGTCTCAGCCATGCCTCCCCGAACATTCCTCCATGCCCTCCCCTAGGAGATGCATCCCACTGTTTGGGTACCTCTGTTCTAATCTGAACCCCTTTTATTTCTGCCGTATCCTTTTTGAGAGAGGGTGACCAAAGTTGAACCCAGTATTCCAGGTGAGTATCTGTGCACACACATGGGAAATGTATTTGTTTTCCTCATGGTGGAGTGCTTTCCTAAAGGGACAACAAAATTTAGCCTCACAAGGACAGTGATGACAAAGCAATATACTAGGAGGTCCAGGATCAAGTATTCAGCCTAATGTCACATCCACTTTCATTATCAGTTCAGATAAGGAATAAACAGGCTTTAATTATTGGGAATGTACCAGAATGTAAAGCAGAATTGCTCACTGCCCCATTACTGAAATGAGTTCACGGAATCACAGTGGCTAGAGAGGGAACAGACCTATTTATTAAGTCACCCACTCCTTCACCCTGGAGGATCTTATTACAGGAGTCCCCCTCCCCTCAAAGCCAGTCCATGGGTTGTTTATAGGCTGCCCAAGTGTAGCTGCTCAGATAAATTCATCCGCAGACAGGGAGGCAGAAAGTGCCACTGCTTGCTATAAAATAAGTCAAAGAAATCCCAGTCAAGGAGCCTCCATTGGGGAGGTGCAGCTCTGGCGTGCAGGATAAAGGACAACTGTGCCACAATTGGTGCCCAATGGCTGGTCTAAACTGTGACTCCTGTATGCTCAGGGATGAGTTTTGTCTAAACAAATGTAACCCTTCTGGCAAGTGGAGTTGGCAGCAACAAGGGCTGGGTTCAATATCTAGGGGTTCTTCTTTACAATACAAAATAGAACCATCTCGGGCCCCGCCGCACCCAGTAATCTGGGAAAATTTAACACCACCTCTGGGCATCTTTAAGAGGCAATACTTCCTCACTCGCAAGCACTGAATCTGTGTTTAACAAAAGAGAACTTTTATTAACAAGCTAAAAAGGGGACCCAACGTTAATTTGGGAGAACACCACAACTGTGATTCAAAAGCATGCGAGCACAGGCAAACACCCATCCCACAGGGCGTGGGGCAGTGTCCTTTGCCTGTTTCTCACCTTGTGGTGTGAAAGTCTGACAAACGAATGTCCCTCAACACACCACACCCCACTCCCTTTGCTGCACCCTGCTCACGGTTGGCTGTCCTTGGTTAGTGAAGACCTAGCGTTCAGCGGTGCGTTCGCAGCAGTTCATCTCCCACCCCAGGGGGCGGGGCGACGGGTTGTTGATCCATGCCTCTACTGCTGATACCACTGCAGCTGGCTCACAGCTGCCCCATCTCTCTGCTGACATCTGCCATCAGGGCCATCCCTAGGGAGGTGCAGGGCCCAGGACATAGGCGCTGAGTTTCTAATGTGCTGGGAGGCGCTCCCCCCAGCTCCGCCCAGACCCCACCCCCAACTCCACCCCTTCCCCCAATGCCCCACCTCCGCCCCGCCTTGCCTCTTCCTGCCCCCACCTCTTCCCCGCCCAGTTCCACCCCCTTCCCTCAAGAGCGCTGCGCCCTTGCTCCTCTCCCCTCCCCACCAGCACCCCCTGACACCTCAAAACATCTGATCCGCAATAGGCGCTGAGAGGGAGAGGGTGGGGGAGGGAGAGGGGGAGGTTTAGGGGGCTCCTCCTCACCCCCCTGCCCGCTGCCGCTCATCTCCCCATTTGCCTCCTCACCCCACTCGCCTTACCTCTTCATGATTTTATCAAAGCATGGGGGCCCCCAAAGCACGGGGCCTGGGGCAGTCGCCCCGATTCGCTGTACCCAAGGAATGCCTCTGGCTGTCATTCTCTGCCACTGCTGGCCACCACCACTCACTGAACATCACGTTCTGAAGTTCTACCACTTAACCCAGCTCTGAGTGATTTCAGCTCTCAGTGATATCAGCAGGCGGTGGAGAACCTCACTGCCAGTGCAGTTTCTGTATTTTCTTTTGCTGAAACATTATCCCCGCACAAGGTCTAAGACTGAGCCTCTAGACCTGCTCAGCAGTGAGAACAGCAGCAGGAACCACTACCTAGAAACAAAGATTCTCAATTGAATCTAATTAGCTCAACGTTTAAACACTGGAAAGGAGCTGGTCAAATGGTCTCTAGAACTCTTTCAACAGCATCTCCCCCCGCCTCCCCAGCTAAAAACAGTTGACCCAGCCACTGTCATCTCAATTGGGATTTGGCACCACTCCCCCTGCTTAGCAAGTGAGGTTCAGTTTAGGGTAACCCCATCAAACAGGGCATGCTAAGCATAGTTCTGCTGACCTTTGCTCATAAAATAAGGATAACAACACTTCATTACCCCTGCATTCAAATACTAGAGTGATTTATAACCCAAAACCAGCCCAAATTGGTCATTTTGGCAAAGCAACTCCATCATGCTCTGCTCCAAGGCAGAGTAGGCATAACTGTGCAAATACATTTGCTCTTGAAGTCTTGTCCCTCAGTGCATCACTACATGTCAGGGGAGAGCTCATTCTTATGCAAAGAGAGTGTGTAATGTACTGGCTAGTCTGCCTGGGTCACTACGGATCCTTACGGGACAGGATGTTAAACCTGCTCAAGTGCCTGAAGTCATATAGCCTTCTATTGACTGTGACCCATGGAAGGTATAAGCCCTACTACTACAGAAGCTACTGAGGATTCACTTTTAGCTCCAGCAACAGGGGAATGACTGTCTTTGGGGCCGAAGATCCTCTGCTCTGTTCCTGCTGATGCCAGTGAGGATTGCAGAACTTAGTGTGCCCCAGTATGTGGTAGGGGCTTCCCTGAGGAAAATGACTCAACCCTTGAGACTTGCTACTGGCCACAGAGGACAGACTAGGAAGTGATCGGACAGGACTTTTCCAGGTCTAATCTCTAGGATTCCCTTATCATTTGCCATGTTGTGGATTTTTCCAAAAGAAAGCTACAGATGCTGTTTGCTCCCACTGGTGCAGGCATATGAGGGTGCAAACTGCTCCACAGGCTCCTGATTATTGACAGGAGCTGGGAAATGCACCGTTTATCACACAAGGCTTTGGACATGCTTTTTGGGTGTTTGCAAGGACACTGTCAGCCCCAGGCACCATGAGTGTTTTATGTTTTCCCAGTTGTGCAGTTTGCACAGGCTTTGCCCTGATTTACAACATCTTGTCATCACCTTGCAAGAGCAACACGCGCCCACCTGGCCATGAGGTTCAATTATTGTCATTCCCTCTCAGCAGGGCTTCTCCATCGCTCCTTGCAGCACGTTCAGAAAGCAGCAGCCTGTTCACTCGCTGGCTGGAGCTACATTGATCAGATTATCTTCATGTCAGCTGCCAATAAAGCAGTGGATTGACTATCCTAGCCCTGACATCCCTTAAAGCGCTTAGCAGTGCAGGCTATGGGTATATTAGAGGCCTGCTCCTTCAGCCTTTTCCTTGCAGGAATCCTCTTCCAAAAATATCTGTCGAGCCTCCTCTCTCACCTCATCCGGATCATTCCTAAAGATGCACTCCTGCTGCAGCGCCTACCAAAAAGCAGTTGAGTCTGTGCTTTACAGTAAAAAGAAAGGTGGAGCCACAAAGACTAATCTAAGATGCACAGTTGGTGTTCATTTATATGTGGTAGCACCCACATTGTGCTAGGCACTATCCATAGATATACTGAGCCACGAAGAGCCTACACTCAGAAAGAGGAGGGATATATGAGGGGAAGGAAGAAAAACACATACCATTTTTAACAGATACACGTCCGCTATCCCCAACTGCCATTCTGATCAGCAAGGTGGCCTGTGTATTGTAGGCATCGCAGCAGAGGTGGGTCTGCAGGTGAACTGGAAGAAGGAGAAGGTAGTGGTCTAACACCTCATGGCAGGCATCTGATGTGGTAGAAAGCACAATGCCAGCTGTGGAGGAGGCAGAAAAATAGATGGTCAAAGCTGGCATAGTTAGCAGATCGGAGGGGGTAGGGAGGGGGTAGGGCCGGACGAGTTGCATCCGAGAGTGCTGAAGGAATTGGCGGCTGTGATTGCAGAGCCATTGGCCATTATCTTTGAAAACTCGTGGCGAACCGGGGAAGTCCCGGATGACTGGAAAAAGGCTAATGTAGTGCCAATCTTTAAAAAAGGGAAGAAGGAGGATCCTGGGAACTACAGGCCAGTCAGCCTCACCTCAGTCCCTGGAAAAATCATGGAGCAGGTCCTCAAAGAATCAATCCTGATGCACTTGCATGAGAGGAAAGTGATCAGGAACAGCCAGCATGGATTCACCAAGGGAAGGTCATGCCTGACTAATCTAATCGCCTTTTATGATGAGATTACTGGTTCTGTGGGTGAAGGGAAAGCAGTGGATGTATTGTTTCTTGACTTTAGCAAAGCTTTTGACACGGTCTCCCACAGTATTCTTGTCAGCAAGTTAAGGAAGTATGGGCTGGATGAATGCACTATAAGGTGGGTAGAAAGCTGGCTAGATTGTCGGGCTCAACGGGTAGTGATCAATGGCTCCATGTCTAGTTGGCAGCCGGTATCAAGTGGAGTGCCCCAAGGGTCGGTCCTGGGGCCGGTTTTGTTCAATATCTTCATAAATGATCTGGAGGATGGTGTGGATTGCACTCTCAGCAAATTTGCGGATGATACTAAACTAGGAGGAGTGGTAGATACGCTGGAGGGGAGGGATAGGATACAGAAGGACCTAGACAAATTGGAGGATTGGGCCAAAAGAAATCTGATGAGGTTCAATAAGGATAAGTGCAGGGTCCTGCACTTAGGATGGAAGAATCCAATGCACCGCTACAGACTAGGGACTGAATGGCTAGGCAGCAGTTCTGCGGAAAAGGACCTAGGGGTGACAGTGGACGAGAAGCTGGATATGAGTCAGCAGTGTGCCCTTGTTGCCAAGAAGGCCAATGGCATTTTGGGATGTATAAGTAGGGGCATAGCGAGCAGATCGAGGGACGTGATTGTTCCCCTCTATTCGACATTGGTGAGGCCTCATCTGGAGTACTGTGTCCAGTTTTGGGCCCCACACTACAAGAAGGATGTGGATAAATTGGAGAGAGTCCAGCGAAGGGCAACAAAAATGATTAGGGGTCTAGAACACATGACTTATGAGGAGAGGCTGAGGGAGCTGGGATTGTTTAGTCTGCAGAAGAGAAGAATGAGGAGGGATTTGATAGCTGCTTTCAACTACCTGAAAGGGGGTTCCAAAGAGGATGGCTCTAGACTGTTCTCAATGGTAGCAGATGACAGAACGAGGCGTAATGGTCTCAAGTTGCAGTGGGGGAGGTTTAGATTGGATATTAGGAAAAACTTTTTCACTAAGAGGGTGGTGAAACACTGGAATGCGTTACCTAGGGAGGTGGTAGAATCTCCTTCCTTAGAGGTTTTTAAGGTCAGGCTTGACAAAGCCCTGGCTGGGATGATTTAACTGGGAATTGGTCCTGCTTCGAGCAGGGGGTTGGACTAGATGACCTTCAGGGGTCCCTTTCAACCCTGATATTCTATGATTCTATGATTCTATGATATGCAGTAAGAGACTATCAGGGAATGAGGGAGGGGCAAAGTTGAGAAGGACCTTGAAGGTAAGGAGAAGAAGCTCAAACCTGATGCAAGGGAGAGCCAGCGGAGGGATTACTAAAGGTGGCACAAAGGTCAGAGTGGCAAGCAAGGAAGATGAGCTTAGCCGCTGCATTTTCAATGGACTAACGTGGGGAAAATGTGAGTGTCAGGAAGGCAGGAGCAGAGGTTACAATAATCAAGGCAGGAGATGCTGAGGTCCTGGACAAGCATTTGGGTTGTTTGCACAGAGAGAAAGCCTCATCTTAGAGATGCTCTGGAGAAAGGAGTGTCAGGATTTGGACACACCCTGGATGGATGGGGCAAGAGACAGGGAGGAATTGAAGCTGACCCCCACATTGCTGGCCTGGATTACAGAGAGGATGGTGGTGCTCTATCCATAGTGACAAAGAAAGGAGGGAAGGGAAAGGGGTTAGGCAGAAAGACATGGAGCCCAGTTTTGCCCCATTAAGCTGAGGTGACCATGAGGCAACCAGAGGATGTCAGAAAGGAGGGTGAGACAGGGGATTAAGGTAAATCTGTGATTCATGATGTAAAGAAGATTGGTAAAGTTGTGTGAGCAGATGAGATTGCTCAGAAAGAGTATGGAGGGAGCCCCACAGAGAGTGGGAGAGGGAGAAAGAAGACACAACTATATTTCCATAGCCTACGACATTCCCAGCTTCTCTCATTCCTGGGATAGTCCATGTTCCCCTTGTCTGTCAAGTTTGCTAGTTAAGTCCTGATCCTGCAAGTTGTTCAGTAAGTGCAGACCAGTGGCCTTCTCCAGAGCCCCACTTACTTCCTACCTGCATGGTGCAACTTGCAGGACTGGGGCCTTATCCTGTACATTCTTTAGGGCAGGGACTGGTCTTATGTGAGAAGCACCTGGCATACTGATAGGTGCCTGTACACGACTCACCACCTCAGAGCACTCCCTCATAGCAAGACCCAGCATTGCAGCACTCTGCCTCAGTTTCCCCTCAACAATCTTCAGCTTACTCCAGATGTTGCAGTGACTGGCTGCAGTGACTTGGCCCTCCAGCTGAACTATTACCAAAAGTCCATCCTCTCAAGGGAATCCAAATCTAAACCAAACAAAACATGAACTCTGTTCCAGGCCAGTCCCAAAGTGGGCCCAGCCCCTCCTTCCTAAGGGGTCTGTCTTCTCTCCTCCAACTTCAAGCACCATCCTCCCACTCACTCCCAGGATCTTTTCCGTCTCTCCCCTCAGCTTGTCTGGGGCTCCTTTAGGTTATTCCCTGCTCTGTTCCAAGCAACCATTCCAAGGCCCTTCTGCTTGGAGCCTTCCGCAGGCCTCTGCCCGTCTTTTGCTCTCCTATGGCTCCTCACTGCTGGGCTTCCTTCCTCTTAAGATTGTAGCTCTGCAGATGAGGGCTTTGGAGGTGGAAGGCAGTTGCCCATGACAACCCTCTAGGCTGGGTCTGAGAAGGACCTGAGCCATTTCAGGGCATTGCCCTTCACCCCTGCATCTTCTTGGAGGTGGGGCAGGAGTCAGTACTTAATTTGTAATGAAAGGGGTGCTGGGCTAAAGCAATTTTTTTACTTTCATAACTGCCACAGCCAGCTCAGAGGTGCCGGGGCTATGAGCTGCCAAGGATAGAGATGCAGAGTATTTAGTGATCAATGGTATTAAGCAGTGAGAGGCTAATTTAATAGGGCTGACTAGCCCAAGACATCCTACCCCTTAAAGGGGAAGGCCAGCCTGTCACAGAGCCATGAAATAATAAAGGAGGACAACACCTGATCTCAGTGCTCAGACTCCATTACTATGTAGGGACCCCACTATCAGAAGTTAGACTGTGCATTTGCTGTGGAAATCTGTGGTGGTCAGAAGTTTCTCCCCACAGAAATGTGTCTTTTCCTCTCTCCCAGTGCCTAAAAGATGCCTTCAAACATCTTTGTCCAACCTGTGTTTTTAATTTCAACACTGTCTATTTTTTACTTCTTTATCATCCCCCTTCCCATGTCCAGCCTATTTTTGCCCCTCTTCCCATAGCCAATCCCCTTTATTTAGGTCACTGGGGGGTTCTGTGACGATGATTTGTGTCCAGGCCCACTGATGGGGGGGCAAAGGGGACAACTGCCCAGGGGCCCTGGTGATTTAAAAGGGCCCAGAGGCCCCTGGCCATCGCTGCCAACAGCGCAGCGGGGCTAAGTCAGGCTTCCTGCCCGCCCTCGCTCCACGCCGCTCTCAGAAGCAGCCGGCCCATCCCTGCAGCCCCTGGGGAGGGGATCTCTGTGCACTGCCCCTGCCCTGAATGTCGACTCCGCAGCTCCCATTGGCCGGGAACTGAGGCCAATGGGAGCTGTGGGGAGCAGTGCCTGTGTGCAGCAACGCGTGGAGACCCCCTGGACTCCCTGCCTAGGAGCCACTGATAGAAGGGTGTGCCAGTTGCTTTTGGGAGCTGCCTGAGGTAAGCGCCGACCCCCTGATCCCCTCCTGCACCCTAAGCCCCTGCTCCAGCCTACAGTCTGCACTCCCTCCCAGAGCCCGACCCCGTACCGCCTCCTGCACCCAAACTCTCTCCCAGAGCTTGCACCCCGCACCCAAACTCCTTCCCAGAACCCAACCTCACACCCAAACTCTCTCCCAGAGCCTGCACCCCGCACCCAAACTCCTTCCCAGAACCCAACCTCACACCCAAACTCTCTCCCAGAGCCTGCACCCCGCACCCAAACTCCCTCCCAGAACCCAACCCCGCACCCAAACTTCCTTCCAGACCTTGCACCCCTCACTCCCTCCCGCACCCCAACCCTTTGCCCCTGCTTGGTGAAAGTCAGTGAGGGTGGGAGAGAGGGAGCGACTGAGGGAGGGGGATGGAGTGAATACAGGGCTGGGGCCTCGGAGAAGGGGCGTGGTCTCAGGGAAGGGGCAAGGAAGGGGCGGGGCAAGGGTCTTCAGGTTTGCACGATTAGAGAGTTGGCAACCCTACCAGGCGGGCATGTGGAAGCCCTGGCCATTCTGGAAGAGCACGCCCAGCAGCTGGGCACCAGCAGCGCAGCCGGCAGCTGATCGGGCACCAGCCAGCGCAGGTGCGGTACAGCTCAGATGTCAGGTGGACCGTGTCCACGCGGGTGCAGCTTGTGCGTGCATGGGGGCCCACTGACTGTTCTGCCCTGAGGCCCGGAATTGCTGTCGGCGGGTCCTGTTTGTGGCAGCTTATGTTTACACCTGTTGCAGGGCTGTAACCCCCCCAAATGTCTTAACAATATCGGGTGAAATCTTGGCTCCACTGAAACCGATGACAAAATTCCTGTTAGCTGCACTAGGGGCAGGATTTCACTGCAAATGAATGTTACCTTTGAATTAATGATACCAAAATGGATATTCATTAATATTCTGTTTGATCTTGGCTCACAGGGGAGCAAGTTCTCAAATGTGGGAAAGGTTTCACAGGATACCCGTGGGACAGGCCGCGCTCAGGAAAAATGCCTCCATTTCAGCTGCTGAGGCATGTTGTCAATTTTAGTCCAAATCTAAAACACCCCCAGCTGAGCAGAATTGACTGGTGCAGCAACCCAGTGCTGGGGGAATCCCGGCTCTGCTCCCTAGAGCCTGATCCTGCACCCACTGAAGTCAATGGCAAAGCTCCCATCGACTTCACAGGCGCAGGATCAATGCCCTAGAGCTATGGGGCTGGTATTCAACAGACCAAACCAACTCCTCTGTATTCTGTGTTCCCATGGACCTAGTGTCCCATGCAAGCATTAGGATCCATGGCGTAAGCTCCACTTGCTAAGGGGCAAGCTCCAGACTCCAAGCCATAGGGAGAGATGCACTTAGCATAAGTTTTCTATTTACTCCCAACACCTACAATGAAGAGGAGGAGGAGGAAGCACCTATATCCATGTCCTTTGGAATAACAGGACGGCGGGGGTGGTCATTGCTCAGGGTGGGCAGTGGAGACATTTGCACCCAGGAAGCACAGTGTCAGTTTCAGCGTATGCGTACATAGCAATTAAAAACCGCGCGGCTGGCTCCTGCCAGCTGACTCGAGCTCCCAGGGCTCAGACTGTGGGGCTCTTTAATTGCAGTTTAGACATCCAGGCTTCAGCTGGGCCTGGGCTCTAGGACCGTGCAAGTGGGGAGAGTCCCAGAGCTCGGGCTGCTGCCCAAGCCAGAACGTCTACACGGCAATTAAACAGCCCCACAACCCAAGCCCATGAGCCCGAGTCAGCTGCCATGGGCCAGCCGTGGGTTTTTAATTGCAGTGTAGACATGCCCTGAGTGGGATCATTGTCAAACCCTCCAGCAGGTGATGAACGAATTAGCTTCATGTTTCAGTGAGAAATTTAAGATCTTTCTTCTCCTACCAACTGTCCCAACAAGGTATCCCGGGCAATGTAGCTAAATCTATTCTTTTGTATTGATTGTGTTTAGAACAGGCTGCCTGAGGCAGCATGAGCTCAGGATGGGAACTTTTCCTGTGTGTATATCAATTGAAATTAATAAATAAAATAACAATCTCCTGGGCTTCCGTTTCTGCTAATGAGGAAGGGTCTTAGCAGGCCCTGAGTCATGGCTGCACCCCCCCCGCCGTGCCATTTCATCCCAAGCTCTCTACAAACTGGGAACGGAAAGATTTGCTACACCCGCTGTTGCAAGGTCCCCATGGCAACTGGCCACTGAATGGAAGCTACTTGCAATTCTGCACAAAGCTACAGCTTCAATCAGACACCAGCTTTCCTTCTCCAGTTTTATGGCCTCTTGTCTCATGCTTCGCCTCACTTAAAATTAAATTTATGAGCAGAACTGTGAACTTTACCACATCGCTAATTTTACTGCTGCCCTTGTCTAACCATTTTGTGCTGTTCATTACCAAGAGACTAAAAGGAAGAGGGATGAGGCTGGAGAAACAGATGCCGGAACTCCTGAGAGGCCTCCAACTGCAAGGGTTTGGTGAGAGTAACCACACAATCCTGCCATAGGAGGAGGGAGACGGGGCAAGATGCCCCAGCAGAAGCCAGTAAGCCACACACAGCAATATGAACAATCTATCTAGGTACCTGCCGGGTCACCATTACTGTCATATCTGATACCTGCCAAGCATTTAAAAACAGAAATAACCTTATTCTTTATTCCTCCTCAACCCATTCAAGAAATAGCTGGTTGGTTCACGGGGTTTTGGGTTGTTTATTGTTTGTGTGAGGGCATGAGTGGAAATGTTGGGTGCTTTGTGTGCAGAAGTTATCGAGGGAAAGCTAAGCTAAGGGGCTGAGTTCTACTTTGTATTCTGAACGCGGCCAGGTCCTTGCTCAGTCTTATCTCTTGTGGTAGTTGGTTCCATAGTTTGGACCCAAATCCTGTGAGCCTATCCCATTGGTTGCCCATTTCATTGTTCTGGTGGGACGGAGCTGTCACTGGAGGTCCTGATCCCAGAGGGAGAGGCGATCAATCTCTCAGGGAGTTAAGGCTAGTTCCATCAGGGGGTTAACTAGCAGGACAGAGACTTCAAACTGGACTAAATCGGATGCCAGAGCAGGGTGCAGCCTGGGACGATGTGCTCTTGGGGACCTACCTATACAGATAGGCTGCTGCATTTGGTACCAGCTAGGGCTATGCCAGGGTCTCTTGGTTCATTTGTGGATCTCATGAGTTGCAGTAACTGAGCCTAGTGATCACAAATGCATGGATCCCCATGGCCAGGTCTGTGTCTGAAAGGATGCAGTACAGGCTGCTGGCCTGTCTCCTCAGCCCAGGAAGGACTCACTGCCATGCCCAGAGATTTCAGATCCTTACCTCAGGGCTTAGTTTTATTCTTTAAATGTAAAGCTTAGGCACAACATCAAAACAATGCAGTTCTTCCGCCTCCCCCACCCATGGGCTATGACACCCAGAGGCTTTTTCCATGGCCTCTCTCAGCACTGAAAGTACCCATCATTCCCTTGCCTGCAATCCCCCTGCTTCAGGACCTGAGGCAGGCACCCATCTCCCTCCTGCAGGACCCTTACACGGAGCTCTCTTGAGCCCTTTCTAGAGAATGCCTGATGGCTTTCCCAGGCGATCTGATTATGAATATGGGTGGCTAGCCTCAGTCCCTCAGCCCTCAAAGGAGCAGGCCCCCCTGTTACAGCTTCCAATAGCTGGGAGGAGTGCCAAAGGACTCAAGGCTGCAGACTGACTCCCCAGTGTCTCTCTAAAAACTACACTGTAGTTCAAACAGGCATTATCTGGGGGAAGTCCTATGGCCTGTGTTATACAGGGGGCAGGGTGGAGGTGTCTCAGACCAGATGATCGTAGTGGTCCCTTTTGGCTTTGGAATCTATGAAATCTGAGCACAGATGCCTTTGATGTGATACAGGAGGCAAGTTCTTCAAAGCTCTTCCCTCTTCAGACCAGCATCACCTCAGTCTAGCCTGGGCTCAGCCTTAGCCAACCACTCTTATCCAGGTGCTGGTTTCCGGCAGGCACAGAGAGCTGGGAGACAGTGCTGTTTGCAATGGATGTAAAGGAGAGGTGGAGCGGGGTGTTGTCTGCATCATGCTGGCTCTTCAGCCCATGTTGTCTGACCAGCTCCCGCAATGGCTACATTTAGATATTGAGTAATACAAGAGATTGGATTGAGTCTTGCGTAGCTCTGGAGAGGACAGCTTTGAAGGCAGAGGGCAGTTGTCCATGACGACCCTCTAGGCTGGCTCTGAGAAGGACCTGAGCCACTCCAGGGCATTGCCATTCACCCCTGAAGCTTCTTGGAGGTGGGGCAGGAGTATTTGGTGATCACTGGTATCAGATGATGCCGAGGTGTCCAGCAGGATGAATGTGGTGCGCGTATCTGTTCTAGAGCCAGGAGGAGATCATCTACCAGAGCAACACCATGCCCTGACCTGAAGTCTGACTGGGAGGGATCCAGGATACTAGTACCTGGCAGGTGGCATTGGAGCAGTTTTCTGGAGCTCACCCATTAGCCTGCTTATAAAGGATGGTTAAAGACCAGCTGGGAGTTTGCAAGATCTCTCCCATCATCCTCACCTGACCTGAGTGCCTCTAATTGACGTGCTCCCACCTAGGCAACCTACCTCAGTCTGCAGCTGGGCTAAGAGCCCTGGTACTAGCAAGGGGGCTTCATAGAGGGCTCTAATATCCTGCAGCAGCACAGATTTTCTTAAAGGGATATTAGCATTAGCTAACAGCTCTACTACGCCAAAAGCTACTGTGAGGTAGCGAGCAAATCTTCTTCATTCACCAGCTCAGTCCTCTTTCTGCCCCCCCCCCAGCCATACCCCATCACCATTTCCCCCTCCCCAGCCATGGTCTTCCCCACGCATTTCACCCCACTTCTACTCCATAGGAGCTCAGTCAGCAATCCTGCAAGGGACTGCAATCTCTGGCCCGGAGGGCCTCCAGTACTGTATCTCCTCCCCTCCCCACTTCCCCTATGTATGTTCCCCACGTTTGCTGGGGCTCCCCCACCCCCAGAAATGTCTCAAGGAGCACTCCAACCACCAGGAGCAGCTCTACTAGCTGTGCTCCTCAGAGGGCTGTAGCTACCCGCTCCACTCCTGCTGTGACTGCTCCACCCTCAGACACAAGCTCTCCTCTCCCGTGGCTGGGACATCTGTAGGACAATGGCAGGAGGGGGCTCAGATATCAGGGAGAGCCAGGCCAGCTCCTCAGACAGCTGGAACTACTGCGCACCCCCAGCTGCAGACCTCTTTCTATCCTAGGTATTTCAGTGGGCCCCACCACTGTGGTATCTGAGCGCCTCACAATCTTTCTGTATCCTCACACCTGTGGTGAGGAAAGAAGTGGAATTATCCCCTTTACAGAGGGTGCCCGGAGACACAGAGACCTGCCCAGGGACACATACACAGTCTGTCGCAGAACAGGGAATTGAACTCTGGTCACCACACTCCCAGTTTAGTGCCCTAGCCACTTCCCGCTCCTCCAAGGGAGTGAAACAACCAGCTCTTCTCTCTCTGCAGCAGTCTGAGTAGGGATGGGAACTGTGCTTTCACAGTGCCTCAGCTCCCAGCTCCCCCATCCTCCTGGCCCCTCCGTGCCCGGTTAGGTTGGGAGCGGGGGATCTAATAGCCTGTTGCAGGATGAGCAGAGCTGGGAGCTGCATGCCCACAGTCAGAGGAGACGAGACAATTTCAAATTCAAGCTGTAATCTCTCCTGCCGGGGGCAGGGAGAGAAGGGCCTATATATCCCTAGAGCCTATATATTTCTATATATCCCTATGGATCTGAGAAGGTGGCTCAGGGAAGCCCTAAACCCCTTTCTCCAGCCCTGTGCTGGTTCCTGATTGGGGAAGGAGCTCTGGACTCCTCTTTTCTCTCCCACTCACCCTTCTGTGGCAGGTCCTGTGGAGAAGGAGAGCTTTCAGGGGCTCACCCCCCAATGCCTCCTGACTGGGGGAAGGGGCTAGGGGTTTCCTTTTCACCCTTCCTAATTTCTGCTGTTCCTGGAAGAGAAGCCCATAATCCTGCTCCCCTGTGGTGCTGCTCTTTGTCACTGAGCATGGGGAAGAGGCTCTGAGACTCCTCCCCCACCTCAGGACCAGCAGCTGCTAGAGGGAGACTTGGATAAGCCCAGCAGAGAGGAGTGAAGGCCTCCACCTTCCCCCAGTTAGTGCTCTGCTCTGTCGCAGCTGTTGGCTCCCATGGAGCCATGGCCCCTGTGAAGCTGGTCCCTTGGTATCATTGAGAAGTGGAGTTTCTGGCAGTCCCTTTTGTCTAAGGCAGGGTTGGGCAAACTATGGCCCGTGGGCCGGATCCAGCCCCTCAGGCCTTTGGATCTGGCCCGCGGGATTGCCCCCCGTGGTGCTGCAGGCCCCCCGTCTCTCTCAGAAGCGGCCAGCAGCACGTCCCTGGGGCCCTTGTGGGGGGGACACAGAGTGCTCCGTGCCTTAACTTTGCCTCCAAGCACCGCTCCCCCTAGCTCCCGTTGGCCAGGAACAGGGAACCGTGGCCAATGGGAGCTTCGGGGGAGGTACCTGGAGGCATGGCAAGGACAGCACGTAGAGCTCTGTGACCTCCCCTCCCCTCTCCCGCCCCCAGGGGCCGCGAAGGGACGTGGTTCCACGGCGCCGCGTGGGGCTAGGGCAGGTGGCCCCGGTGCATGCCGCTGCCACCCCGGAGCCTGAACCCCTCCTGCACCCTGCCCCCCAATTCCCTGCCCTAACCTTCCTGCCCCAGCCCTACATACAATTTCCCCACCCAGATGTGGCCCTCGGCCCAAAAAGTTTGCCTACCCCTGGTCTAAGGGATCCCTGAACATCCTTCACTGTGAGAGCTTTCTGATGAGCCCTTACAAGAAGGACATTTGATTTGGTGAACTGAACTCTCTGGTTTGGGAAAGAAGTCCTTGCATGTTAATCTCAGATAAGGATTTGGGCCCGTCTCCTCCTGCTCAGGCATCCAGCCAGCTGGCTGCTCTCCTCCGTACCTGCCTTGAAGCCACTCACTGTGTCACATTCTCCCTGCGGCCCAAACGTTCTGTTATGCTGTTTTGTGCTGGCCTCATCTCCTGTTCCTTTCTCTGTTGGCTCATGGCTGCAGCAGGAGCAGGGCCAGGTCTGCTGGCTGCGTTGCTGAGCAGAGGATCACAACATCCTATTTCACTCTTCAGTTCTTGCCCAACACGTTCCAGGACAGCTGGAGGGCCCCAGAGCACTCAACGCTCACATGTATCTCCCTCCTCTGCTTGCGTTCATGCCCCCATTGATGCTCTGTGGGGCACAGAGTGGGGACGTAACAACATAATAGAGAGAGCCACTGTCAGAGCCCCAATGGGAATCCAGAAGTCCTGCCTCTGAGATCTGTGCTTTAACCACAGAACCATCCTTCCTCCACAGCACTTGCCTTCAGCCTTGTGCTTCACAGGGCACCAGCGGCATGTAATGCACACACCTGGGTGTGACTTATTGCTGTATTGCCAGGAAGCTTACAACAGAGATCCTTTCCACAAGAGAGGAGCCACCTAGAAGTACACTGAAACCCATACTGGAACAATCACCTGTCCTGTGAAGAAACCCACCCCCCTAAAATATTCCCCAAGGTTTTTAGTTACCTGTCTTCAGACACAGCGCCTTCTGTCAGCAACCAGCCAGCTGGCCGTGAAATCGATTGCTTGCAGCACTGATGCTGTCAATGGGGATAAAAAGGCTGCAGATTTGCTGAAAGCAGAAAATGACTCAGAGGGTGAAAACATGAAAACCAAATGGAAAAATCTGTAGGCGACTTTTGCAAAGGGTCATTCCAAGTTGTGATGGGAGCGCTGCAGCTATCACAGGTGCACGTGCTGGGATCAAGTAACACAATTCAAGACGCTTGTCTAAAAAGTTCATAGAATTGGCTCAAATGTGAAACCAAACCCCAAATATTAGACTCCAACCCCTTGATAGGAACTAAACAAATGCTGTCCTGCACTGCAGTTTGTAGTGCACTTTAATTTCAGTGCTGGCATTTTAGCTTCTCCACCTGTATTTGAAAACTCTATGAACCTGGGTGCGCTGTTTATTAAGGTTTTATAAACAATAAAAGATTTTACATAAATAAGTATTATTCAGTATTTAGCCAGGCTTTGGTTTCAGTTGATTTCTCCACCTACATCAGAAGGCCTGCACTGCCACTTCTGCTAAACAAATGATTTTTGTCAGTCCCTTGAGTTTCTCTACATCTGTAAAAACTTAAATCTCACTATGTTGGACTAATCTTGAATTCCCAGACATAATGTGTTGCCCTTCCATGCATCCCCACAACAGTTTCCACCACATGGAGTTAACACACCAGAGATCCAAAATCTCATGACACTGAAAGCTACCAACTAGCCCCAAACCCCTTCTGTTCTCTGATAGCATCTGCTTTTCATTGCTATGAAATAGTCAGGAGAAGTGCAGAGTTCCACTAGATTCTATTTTGTTACCTTCCCAGATCAATAATCCATCAATAATCCTGAATTGAGGTGGAACAGCGGGCGTCTGCCTGGTACAGCTAATTCAAAGAGAACAGCTCCCTCCTCTTCACCGGGCCCCTCTCAGGTCCCACATCTCTATCTACCTCTCCTTTTTTTCTCTGTAGATTCTAAAATCTATCACAATTCTTTCTTTTCCTCACACTCACTCTTGTTCGGTTAATCTGTGCCCTCATGTCTTCATTTACTACTTTCTCTCCTGCTCTTCTCTGTCTCCAATGCCTCCCTTTCAGTTCCTCACCCTCAATTTATCTTTTGTTGTACCTTGTTTGTTTTCATTTGCAAACCATAATAAAGACAAAATACCCAGCACTTGGGAAGTACAGTAGAAGGAGTTGCTCTCCCCGCTCCCCACACTTTTACCAAATATATTTCATCTTCCCACCTCTCCCTTTTACAAAAGCCAGGACTGCATGTCAGGCATGCATTGGCAGGCTTAGCCTCACACCAGCAAAAGCACAAGGTGGGGAAAGATTGCAGACAAAGTAGATAACTGAGCAGGGCCTATTCCCCTTCTAGCCCACTTTCAAGAGAATTAATGACAAAGATGAACCAGGTTAATACTTAGCTCTCATCCAAGGATCTCAAAGCACTTTACAACAGTGGGCTAGTCTCATTATCCCTATTTCATAGGAAACTGAGGCAGGTCAATACACCTTTATATTTTTTCTATCGAGAGAGACAGACTTAGGATGTGTGTCCAATATTTTAAGGTTGAATTGTACGGTCAAATAGTGTTAAGGGGGACTACCCAAAACCACACGGTACTCCAATACTAATCACTTGTGCCCCACAATAGAAATACTCCATCAACGGAACTGTTAAAGCTAGAGAATAGGGTCAACAACATCAAATTCTCATCTAAACCTGGAATTCTTTTGCCTCCAGACTATGATGTCAAAGAACAGGGATGTGATGTCGACTCACATTAAATGTGCATGGGGAACAGGAACTGGGACCTTCGTCACAGTCCACAGCATGCAAGAGCAATGTCTGAGAAGAATTAGTGATGTGGAAGCAGACGGTGACATCAGCTCATCCACTAATACCACTGCTGGAGAAGGCTCTGGCATGACAAGGGGCCTCTCATCATCATTCACAAATTCCAGAACAGAAACTCTTGAACTTTCAGCTGATTCATTCAGTAGGTCCTGCTAAATGCTGATCAACACAATCCCTGGCACTGTGAGACGATTTTCTGTTCCTGCAGCAGGTGAACACCACACTGATCCTGGCTTGGCAATAACCACAGCAAGAGCCCATTTAGAGGCAATTGCCTACTTACAAGCTAGTTCTGCACATCCTCATGTTAAATCACTACTTTTTACTTGTCTTTCCTGTTGATCTACCTGTGCCTGTTCTTTCAGCACCTGTGTCAGTCTGGGTGAGCTCAGTAAATCAAAACAGGCACCCAGCTGTCAACTAAGCATTAGCTATGCTAGAGGCTCCTTTGCAGTGGCATGAGCTGTTTTAATAAGATAATGAGAAATTAGCCAAGCATTTATTAATAGATGCTCTTCCTTCTGAGAAACACACTGCTTGCTTCATTGTTTAGACAAATCTTTCTGCTAAGCTGTTGCTAGCTGGTATGGTGCTCCTTTGATGTGACGCACACCATCCATCTTCATGCAAGTTTCAGACTCATGCAATATAAACTGAAGTCCATTGTCACTTATTAGCTGCTCTGGGAGAACGTGACTGCTGAACATTTATGCCTCCCACAGGCAGTACAGATTCAGATTCAGTAGTTGTAGAAAAGATTTCCTGAGCTGGTCCATGAAGCCGCTGCACTCTCTTCATTCACCACCACCTAGAGACTCACTTCTACAACACCTACGAGAAATTAGCCTACAAGGAGATTTATTTATGGTATATATAAAATAAATGGCTTTGACGCACCATTGCACTAGCTGCGCTGAGTTACTGCATTGTTTTATTGTTGTCTCCCCTGTTCTTCCCCTCCAACTCCTTTCTACTGCTTACATACTTTATTTCATTGTGTTATGTCTGAAATGAGACATAACACAGGTCTTCGGGGCTGGGATTGCATCTTCTTATTCCTATCATAAAACAACTTACCCACCTTGGGGCACTGTACAATAATACGCACATAATAAAAGTCACTATCACACAGGACTCTGGTTGCTCTGAGTAAAGCAATAGCTGCCAAAATCATGTGTACCTTCAAAGGACCAGAAGAATGTACATGAAGACACTGCCATGGATTTTTGGGCTACCACCATGGATACAGGAGCAATAGTCCTGACATATTGCTCATAGCGTGACACAAGGTACCATCATTTTTTCTTTTCATCAATGGTGTGATCCAACCCAGGCTATCACTATTACTTTAGGACAGAGGTTCTCAGACTGAGGGGCCATGTCCCCCTTTGGGGGGGGGGAAGAATGTATTCCCGGGAGGGGGCATGACAAGATTCAGGGGGGAAAACATCTCACTGCGCATATTCAGAGCTGGGCGGCAGGAGAGCGGCAGCTGTTGGCTGGGTGCCCAGCTCTGAAGGCAGTGCCACCGCCAGCTGCACCAGAGAAGTAAGGGTGGAAACACCACACCAGGCCACCCTTACTTCTCTGTTGCTGCTGGCGGCACCGCTACCTCCAGAGCTGGGTGCCCGGTCAGCAGCCACCGCTCTCTGCTCTGCCTTAAGAACTGGGCAGCCGGAGAGCAGAGGCTGCTGGCTGCAGCTCATCCTAAAGGAAGTGAAATAAAAATGCAAAGATCCCATAACAGAGAGACAAGGTGAATGAGTTAATACCCACCTCGTCTAATATCCTGGGACCAACACAGCTACAGCAAGGCTGCATAAGACCCCATTATAGACACTCAGACTAAACTGGGAGTTCCAGCCATCTGGAATGATAGGGTGGGAGCTGGTCTGATTTTCTTAGTGTCTGCTCATGTGGCCCAGGTCCAAAAATCAGAACAGCACAGGGTCTGCTATGTCTGTATCTTCTCACCTTACCAGCTTTGTCCTGATCTTTCCTTGAGCTACAAGACTGGAGGAAAAGATCCATTTTTACTGTTGCCAGATGAAATGATGTACCCACAGTAGTTCAAGTAATCCCTGAAAAAGAACGTACCTAACTCACATTTTCAGGAACACTGGCATCCACTGTGGCTTTGATGCCCATTGGTGTCAGCAACATAGACCAAATGCCCTCTGGAACAAAGTTGATGCCAACCCAATGTTTGTAACTATCGTTGGCAGCTCCTGGGGTCTTTCCTTCCCTATGCCCACCACAGATCAGTACTAGTAAATTTCTGCCCCACAGCTAAAAAGTAAAGGGATCTTCAATACAAGGGAGAGGCTATTGTTCTGCACATAGCACTGAATTTACAGTAACTATGGATTTACCCCAGCTTTGGTACTGTGACATTTTGGGATTCAACCCAGACCAGTAAAGGGCTGTGTCACCGCCTGCCTGGCCACTCTGGGTACCTTCAGTGCTATGCAGCCGTGGCTAACAGCCCTGACCCAACAGCAAGCCTACAAGCCTGCAGATCACACCTCGACTTCCACTGCCCAGTTACTGTTTGCAGAGTGAATCCAACACCCCCGTCCTGAATTTTTCCAAAATCGTCTGCCAATGTGACAATCTGCTGAGATTCCCAGAGCTGTGAGTTACTGTGTTCCCCTCAGCCTCAGCAAGTGAGAGTTTTGCTACTGCTAAGCTATGTGACAGCTCCCTGACACAACAGCTTGTCTGCCTTGTCAGCAAACTCTTCAGGACCCTGCCATTCCAAATCTGGCCTTGCAGGTAACAAGCAGTGAACTCATGCTCCCCAGAGACATCTCCCTGCAGCATCCAGCCCTCTCCTAGAACAAGCACAGACATAATTAAGTTCATTGCTCCAGCAAAGAGACAATATGCTGCAGCTCATTATTTAACTGGGGTTTGACAATCTTATTTTAATCACAGCCCTGAATTGGTTTACAGTAAGAGTAAAACAAGTTTATTTAACAAAAGGACATAGGATGAAGTGACACCAAGCACGAGGAACAAAGATAGAAAGGATCACAGCAAACAAAAGCACAAATACACTTCCAAGACTAAAATTCAACTTCAGCTAGTTACAATCCTTGCCTAAGCAGGTTTCTCACCTAAACTGAGTTCCCAGAGACTTTGACCCCCTTGGCTGAAGGATACAACGTTCTGTGGTTCCAAGGGCTCTGGCCCCTTGAATCCTCCAAGTGATGGATAATAACTATGGGGTTCTCTCCCCCTTGCATTTTATAGCCCATTAAATCTTTGAAATGTATTCGTTGAAAAGTAAGCCCAGACCAGCTTTTCTCTCCTGCTGGGGTGCAGACTCCATGCTGTCTTTCCAAACTTCATTGAACCTGCTACAAGGGGCAGGAAGGTTTCTGCTTGTTCTTCCCTTCCTGTTGACTTCCCATCCCCCTGCGGATTCATATGTAAATGGGGCTTCCATTGTTGTGATTCCAAAAAATAAACAGCTGCCTTCACTCCTGTCTGGGAGAAAATCTGTTTCTCCCAGTGCTTGGTCGCAGACTTTAAAGCAGTGGTTCTCAACCAGGGGTACATGTACCCCTGGGGGTACTCAGAGGTCTTCCAGAGGGTCCAATATCTCATCTAGTTTTACAATGGGCTACATAAAAAGCACTAGTGAAGTCAGTACAAGTTAAATTTCACACAGTGACTTGTTTATACTGCTCTATATACTATACACTGAAATGTAAGAACAATATTTATATTCCAATTGATTTATTTTATAATTATATGGTAAAAATGAGAAAGTCAGCAGTTTTTCAGTAAGTGTGCTGTGACACTTCTGTATTTTTATGTCTGATTTTGTAAGCAAGTAGTTTTTACATGAGGTGAAACTTGGGGGTATGCAAGACAAATCAGACTCCTGAAGGTGGTACAGTAATCTGGAAAGGTTGAGAGCCATTGCTTTAAAGCATAATAACACTGAGTATCCATAATTCCTCATGTAGTGTTATCACAGTGAAATGTCTGTGTTATTAATCATGTGTGTCACAAGCGTTTGTAAAAGACTTTGCTTGATACACGTTTATATGACAGTCATATTGTATATGATCAGTTGATTCAATTGCTTATCATTTGAGGATAAGACCCCTGTCTTTATAGTTAGAAGGCTATCTCCCCCGCTCAGTAGGTTGATGGCTTTGTTTGCCTTGTCTGTAAATGTACCTTCTTTGCCCGCAGGGTGGTCGGACAAGCAAATACACATTCGTTTGTCTAAGGCCTGCTGTGCATATGTATTGCTTACCAAACACATTTTAAGAACCTAATTCTAGCACATATCCATAACTCTTCATACACACCGTGTACATACATCACGCAGGAATATTAATGATCATTGAGTTAGTAGTTTTCCAATGATATATTAATTTCTGCCTTTTCAGTATATATAATGACAACAGTGTGTGAGGTGCAGCGAGTATGTCAGGCCTCACAAGAGTTGCTGAAACAGAGTAATGAACCACCAATGGGCCTCTGTGTCACAGATACCTTCTTCCTTTTTTTAGAAACTCAGGCAGAATCAGAGATGATCATTCACCATATGTGTCTATTAGCAAACTCATTCTGCCTCTTCAGGAAAGACACACCAGTCCCTCTGGTTGATCACACAACACTTCTCTTGCTGGAGCACTGGATTTATTATAGGCCATTTGACAAATCAAACCAAACAAAAAACATAAGCCCCATGATGGATGCTTGTATCGTGGGTCACAGACAACAATTATAATAAGGAACAAAAATAACTCAGCACACACAGCAGGAACATGCTTTCCCCAGCTATCTGCTCTAGTGTCCTTATTCAGAGACGCCTGGCTGGTCTCTGCACTTCCCCTTCAGCCCTGCTAGAGCAAGGTCAGTACTTACATAGCCCTAGTTGGCAAGATAACCAGGATATCTGCTAAACAAACCCCATGGATCCTGGATGAACCACTGTAGTAGAAGTAGAGATGCTGAAGGCTGGGGCCAGGTTAAGGTGGGTGTTGTCAGTAAAAAAGGATTCTACTCTGGATGCTGACGGGCCAATACACTCCATCACAGAGACAAGTAATGGCTTGACTAGATCCACTTTGACCTTTGGTCTGATGACTGCCCCCTTTAGTGATGCCTTTCATGTTCTCTACTGCAGGGGTTCTCAATCTTTTTCTCTCTGAGGCCCCCTCGTTATGCTATAAAAACTCCAGGACCCAGAAGGGACAGGGAGGGACTCAGGGCTCTGGGTCAGGAGGGAGGGGCCTTGGGCATAGGTGTAGTTTGACTTCTATTTTGGGGGGGGGGCAAGGGCCAGCGGGGCTCGGGCCAGCTCCTCACAGCGGGGTCCAGCGAGGTAGCACAACTTCCACTCCCTGACTCACCTCAGCAGGCCACCCAGTCTGTCCGGGTTGTGGGAGGATGCAACCAAAAAATATAACTTTTAAAGGGGAGACTCAGTTCAAAAAGTCTAAAAACCACTTAGGGTGCAGGAAGCGCATATCTAAGGACTGTGTGCAGGCAGGGGGATAGCTCACGGTGCAGGGAGGGGGTAGCTAGGGGCTGTGTGTGAGCAGGGGGTGTAGCTCAGGGTGCAGGGAGAGGGTAGCTAGGGACTGTGTGCCAGGAGGGCTCCCTCTGCGGCGGCTGCTCCCTGTGGGCTCTGCCAGTCCCAGAGCTGGGTCCCCCCATCCGGGCAGCTCTTACCGGCTGCATGAGCAACCAAAGGGAGTTGGAAGCTGAGGAGCAGCCGCAGCCCCAGGCACTAACAGCAGACAGGCAAATGCCTTGGCTGCCTGCTCCATGGCACCCCCAGCCAGAGGAGCAACTGCCCTGCACTGCCTGGCTCTGGCTTCTGACCTATGACCTGGCCAAAATGCTGGGTCTGAGGGGGACTAAGGGAGAGGAGGAGCGCTGGAGCTGTCCCTGGACTGCCCCACTCTGGGTAAGACACTGCAGTCTGGAGGTGCAACACCTTTGTGCCCTCCCAAACTCTGCCCATGGGCTCAGGGCTTCTGCCCATGGAGAGCACCAGGGCTCAGGGCTTCAGCCCCCCATTGCTCCCAGCTTCAGCGCGGGAGGTGCCCTGGTGAGGGGGGGTACCAGGGATGCCCCGCTGCTCCCAGCTTCAGCAGGAGGTGGGAGTGCTGGGGCTACCGGCTTCAACCCTGCGCCGCTCCCAGCTTCAGTCTGCAGGGGGGCACTGAGGCTCCCAGCTTCTGCTGGCTTCAGACGGGGTGTGGGGTGCCAGGGGTCCCTCGTTGCTCCTGGTTTCAGCCCGGGGGGGGGAACCAGGGCTCCGGGCTTCAGCCCGATGCCACCCTTGGCTTCTGCCCCGTGCCGCTGCCAGGTTCAGGTAAGGAAGGAGGGCGCCAGGGCTCCCAGCTTCAGCCCTACTGCTCCCAGCATCAGCGGGTGAGGGGGAGAAAGGCGCCGGGGCTTCCAGCTTCTGTCCCATGCCACTTTTCACTTCAGCTCCACGCCGTGCTGCTACTGACTTCCCCAGCTGAGAACTGCTGCTCTACCTAATAAGAGCATGGGATCAGTTAGGCTTGTTTGTGTTTTCCAACATATGAATTTCTGACTATTTCTGCCAGATCTTTTCCAACTACAGTTGACCCAGCAGGGATGGATAATCACCCTTCCCCAGAAAAACTAGCCATCTAGCCATTTGTCCATGGACACCTGTGTGTTCATCGACCACCCCATACATATCTGCCGCACAGCTTTCGCAGAGGAAGGCGGTGCCTTTTGCTAAGATATGTGACATCATGATATCATGATGATACCATGTCTCCTGTATCCACTTCCCTTTAAAGCAGTTATCCTCACCCAGAACCCTTGGGAAGATCCTGAGACAGAGAGCACAGGTAAAGCCATTTCTTCATCTCTCTTGCTCATTCTTCCCAGCTCTGTGGCAGGGACCACAGGCCCCTTTTCTTGACATGGCCTCATTAGCTGTTTCCCTGTCTCTCCACCCACATGTTCAGGTACTGTGTGTTCCTGCAGCCATTTCCTTCTGTTTGCAGGAGCACTGAGTGGGTCTCTCTTTTACCACTCTTTTGGCACACCAGAGCTTTACATCAACATGTTGCTTCTGAATGACTTGTCTGGCCACCTGCAATGGCAGCTGCTATGTCCTCTTCTTGGAGAGTCGAAGTTCTTTGTTTCCTCCTTTCTTTCTCAATCAGAAGGTTCACATACCTCATTCCCTAGTCTCAGAAGCCCATAAATGTGATGATCAATCTGCTAGGCTGCTCTCAGCAGTGGAATTAGAGACGTCACAAACCACCAGTTTTCTGCTTCTCCTAGTTTGTCTGTAAATCCACAACAGCAAGGTCCTGATTTCATCTCTCCTCGCCGCTCAACCTTAGACAACAGCTTGGGATTTATTATGCCAGGGCTTGTGCTCCAAAGCGTGAGGATGTTACTGTTATCAGCAGCTGACAGGCCATCAAGAAAACATTGCTGTCAAGCTGACAAACCAGCAGTAAACAGTTCTCCAAACTCCTGTTAGCCTGTATGCAGCAGGAGGAATGCAGTTCAAGTCAGGCAGAAACTGCGGGACTCTCCTTCCCTCCTCCGGGACAGTGCCCCTGCCCCAGCTACATGATGCTTTGAGGAAGATAAACTTTTAATATTCATTATTATTGTTATTATTATTATTAATTTCTACAGGTTGAAGGAAGCCCTGCCCCAAAGAGCTTACAGTCTAATGACAGATGTGAAGCCACAAGTAAGGGTAATGAGCAGTAAAGATGGGGTGTGGAACTGGATTCTTGTTCAAGCTGAAACAGGCACCCTGGGGACAAAGCTTTGAGGAAACCTCGCTATTGGCTTCACTAAGGGTATCTGATTGGCTCAAATAGCCTCTTAGGTCATAGGCGCTGACTCCGTGGGCGCTCTGGGGCTGGAGTACCCACAGGGAAAAATTAGTGGGTGCTCTGCACCCACTGGCAGCCAAACTCCCCGTCCCACCCCCCTGCCTCACTTCCTCCTCCTCCCAGCGCTCCACGTCTCTGCTCCTCACTCCCTCCCAGCGCTTGCTGCTGCCAAACAGCTGTAGCAAGCTCTGGGAGGGAGGGGGGAGGAGCGGGAACATGGTGCGCTCAGGGGAGGAAATGGGGAAGAGGCGGGGCCGGGGCGGGGATTTGGGGAAGGAGTCGAATAGGGGCAAGGAGGGGGCAGAATTGGGGCAGGGACATTGGGGAAGGGGTTGGAATGGCGGGGAGAGAGTGGGGCAGGAATGGAGTCGGGGCAGGGCCGGAGACATAGCGGGGTTGAGCACCCACCAACACCAGAAGAAGTTGGCACCTATGTCTTAGGTTTGACCTACACTGCAGCTGGAAGTGAGTGTCCCAGCCTGGTATAGACTTGAACTAGCAGGGGCTTGAGCTAGCATGCTAAAAGTAAGAGTGTGGCTGTTGCTGCCTAGGCTAGAGCTTGGGGTCTCAAGCCCACCTGACACCTAGGCTGGAGAGCCTGAGCTCCAGCTCGAGCCGCAACATCCACACTGCTATTGCTAGTGTGGTAGCTGGAGCCCTTCTAGCACGAGTCGGCCTGGGCGAAGAGGCTCCTGCCCTTAGAAACACAGGAGGAGAGCAATGGTCATATCACATCAGAGCAGTACTCTGTCTAGCCCAGTCCCTGTCTCTGAAAGTAACTCGTACCAGATGCTTCAGAGGAATGTGCAAGAACTCTGCAGTTGGCAGTTACGGAATAACTGCTATTGGCTGTTTTCTTCATAACCCCAATAGTTAGAGGCTGGCTTATTAACTGAAGTCTTGGAGTTCATATGCCTTCCAATTAAAAAAAAGAAAAAAAATACCATTTTAACTCTGGATAGTCTTGTTACCCATATAAATCCAACCCTTTTTTGATCCTCCCAAGCTCCTGGTCTCAGTGATATCATGTGGCAATGAGTCCCTTAGGTTCATTATCTGTTGCAGGAAAAAGTATTTGCTTGTATTCATTTTATATTTGTTACCTTTCAATTCCCTTGACTATTCTCTTGTTCTTTTATGATCAGAAAGAGAGAATAGAAGTTCACGATCTGCCTTCTCTATAACATTCATTATTTTGTAAACTTATACCATGTCCCCTCTTATCTGACTCCTCTGCAAGATAAGCAGTCCCCGTCTTGTGCATTCTCTAATGCTGTTATGGTTGATTAAGTAACCTTCGTGCAGAATCTAAGGATTTTAATTTCCTCACTTTTAACATGAGTGTCTCTTTGACTAGCTTCCTCATTTTCTTTTTTAAATCTCCCTTTCTAAAATTTAGTGCCACAGTTTTTGGCACAATCCCTCTCCTGAGGACACTGAATGTCACTGAGTTGTGGTCACCGTTACTTAGTGACTCAGCTAAAGTTACTTCTTGAACCAATTCTTTGTATGTAAGCCACTCCCTTTGTGTGCTCTAGAAAGGGCTGTTCCAGAAAGCAATTGTTTAAGATGTCAGGTAGGAGAGACCTTCATACATAAATTATATCAATACATAAAATCTTAAAAAAAAACCCCAAAAAACGTTCTTGTCTCTTGTAGGGGATTCTCTCCTTTCGATCAAGTCCCCAGTGGTAGATCAGGTGGGAAGGTCTTTGGATCTCAATGGCTGTGAAAGTGGATGAAGGCTGCAGCAAGTTGGAGATCTTCAGTCGTCTCGGACTTTCCCTGCCACTGGGCCCCAAACCTCCAGCTTGTTATGATTATGTGGTTGCTGTAGGTGCAACAGTTTCCCTACCTTAAAAGGCTTCGGTGGTTCCAGGATCGGACTCCTGAGTCATCTCAGGGTCAGGACCCATATGTAAATCTGTGGTATAGACCATCCTTGAATTGAGATCGCCGATGAGGATGATCTCCTTTCAGTGATGGTCAGTCCTCCTCCCTTCAGGTCCATCTTCGGTGGGACAGGCCTGCTTACAGTTGTTTTGCTAGGGATTTATTATTCTATAAGAGGTTTCCTCTGGAATTTAACCCAGCACATAGAGGATATTTTCCCTTGGCATCCTACATTTCCATGATTAGATCTGGCTGAGGGTGCTTTGGTATTAAATAGCTCTGTTGTTGTTCTGGATTATTTTCACTCTAACAGTATGTCTCAAGGAAATAAGTGATGGGAAGGGGAACTGCTCAAATCCATCTAGTGACTCAAATAGCCACCATGGCCAGGTATTAAAGGCCACAATTCTTAGCATTTCACTCTCTCCTCTCAAAAAAACCTTTCTTCCCCACCAGGCCTCTTGGTGAAGTGCCCAGAGGTATTAAAGGGACACGGAATAATGTATGACTGTCCATCTGTATCAACCCCTCAGATGAAATTTCATCACAGAAATCAGGAACTGCCGATTCTCAAAAAAGAGATTTTGTTCAGCCTGGTGTTCCCTTTGAGTCAGTGTCAGCAGCATTAGTCAGACCAGAGAGAAAGCTTGACTCTCTGAGTGCTTCTGTAGGCGGGCTGGGGGTCAGCAAAAGCCTGCCAATTTAATGGAAAAAGAAACAAGCTAATCTAATAAGGTAACCCCCATTCAAATCCAAAACCCATTATTAATGAAGAGCTGAGAGGTCACTGGGAACTCGCTCTGATATTTACACTTCGGTTTTGTTAATTTCCCTGTTGTTCAGTCAGAAGATTCTAAAATAAACCCATTTTTAATTAATTTAACCCTTATTCAAACAGACATTTTGGAAACAGATGAACAATCAGAATCACCTATATGGAAATCTTTATGTATTCCTTCTTGTTGCTCTCTCTGGGTACAATGGCAGGGTAGACACCCTTACAGAGTACAGAACAGTACTACATTTCAGAGTGCTCTTCTTGTGCTGTTTATTGTTGCCTCTGAGCAACATCAGATATTACACACTTGCTTGCCAAGAGCTTGATCCTGCTCCCATTAAAGTCAATGGCAATGCTCCTATTGAATCCAGTGGTTCAGGATTGGGATTTATAGGCTGACACTTTATTTCACGGAGGAAAGGTATTGGCTTTCCCCAATGCTACTTCAGCTATCATCAATCAGAGAGAAATGGTTCCACTTTTCAGTCCTGAAGTCAAGAGTTTAAAGGATGAGAGAAAAATCACATACCATTGTCTCCAATTAAATAAGAAAGAGCAGCATTTTTAATGTTATGACCTGGATTAACAGGCTTTTATTTTTCCATTGGTAAAATTGAGAAGCTGGAGAATTCTTCGCTGAAGACTGTTTCCAAATTAACTGGTGAATCTACGAATGTTAATCTTTAAATTACATTAAGTTCTTTTGATTTAGAGAGTTTTTTAATTGGCACTATTTTAACAAGCAGTGAGGGGTTGAAAAATTTAATAGTGGAATAACTGTTTTGCTGTGATGCCACTGATTGCTTTTCTGTATTCTTAGACTTTTTTACATTATACGTGGAACTTTGGTGTTTACTTTTCAAGGAAGGTGCTTAGATACCATGGTGATGAGCTACCCAGAGAGATAGACAGATAATATAATGTCTGATAGCTGGTTACAGTGCTAGTGAATGGGACCCTCAGCTGTTCCATTTGTACTTTCTTTTTTGACATCAAGTGTTAATATTTGAACTTTAATAGAAGAAACTTGCTATAGAGAAATCAGTGTCAGAACTGGTGTTAGCACTCAGAAGTTCCTAGCTCCCAGCCCAGTGCTCAGCCTACTACGTCACAGCACCATTTGGGAGTCCATGAATATCTTCCTGACCTGGACAAAGGGCGAGGCATTTCTGCAGCTTGCTCTCACTACCAGGAAGACAAAGGGTTCTGGGATGGCTGGAATTTGATCTCCTTTTGGGCAGTTTCATGGCTCCCATAAGAAGCTGTTATTGTTATTGGGTAAGTGCCAACAACATGCTGGACACTGTACAAGATACAAAAGGAGACAGTCACTGCTCCAAAGGGCTTATAGGCTAAAAGGTGAAATTAAGAAGCCAGGCCACCTGGCAGGAGCAGGAGCAGGAGTAACTTGGAGGGAGCCCAGGATGCAGTGTAGAAGATAAGATCGACAAAATCATTTCAGTGATACAGAGGGATCTGTGGCAATGGCTCTCTCCTACCCCCCGTCACTTGATGACTCCATGTTGCCAGAGTTACACAAATAATGAGGGACATGAAAGGACAGAAAAGCTAGTCGAATCCCTGCTGTGCTTTCTTCCAGGAATGTTCTGTCACAGTATAGAGTCAGCACCCCCGTGACTCAGGGTCAGGGTGAATAGTGCAGAGGGTTAGCAATAAGGTGTGAGGGAAAAGGAAAGGAGGCCTGATTTGGGCCGCTTTGAACACTAATGAGGTCTGAAGTCTCTGATGACTAATAGCACTGTCCCCAATTCTATCTTTAGCTTTGCTGCTGTGTCTTTGAATGAGGCTGAGAGAGGATGAACGCTGCTGGAATTCAGAACCAGGAGATGAACAGTAGGGATAGCACCTGCCTCTCACAGAGCTACAGTCAGACCCCTTTGGTCTGCAGATCAGGTCATCTGTCCAAACAAGAGTGGACCTGGCCTCGCTCCCTGCCAGGTCACCATGTGAATTTTGGGAGTAGCCTGCAAGATTAACCTCAGGGGGCTTCTGCTGGCTTATTTTAAATCAAAGGGGTTGGGAAGATTCTCTGCCCTGCCAGCTGCCTCCTCTGTCCCTGTAGCAGAAATTGAGCACAGTTGCTTGCGCTGGGGTCTGTGCGTTGGTTGCCAGCATTTGAACACTTTTTCACTGGCCAAGTCTCTCTGTGTGCTGGGGTTTCTAGGGATCCTGTAGCAAGAGAACTAGGGCATGGGCGAGGAGGAGGGGGGAAGGGGCTTCATGGTGAAGTTTACCTTGGTTTCTCTTACTTACCTAATTAGTTAATGCCCAAATCAAGAGTAGCCACCAATATTAATATAACCTGAGGTAAGTGCTCAAAATAGTCATCCTCTCTCATCCATTCCTCAAATGTATGGAGATACAGGAATCTACCAAGGGCAAGTAGAGAGGAGCAGAATGAATTACAGTCACTAATCAAAAATGGGGATTTTTTTCATGTATCGTATTCTTCCCTCTCCGACATGTTCTCTCCATCTTCACATTATTTGTTGACTGTGCTGTTGCTATCCTTTTTACTCTTCCTTTTCTCTCTGAAAAGCAGCATCTCCTTTCACCCCATTCTTTCTTTCATATTATCTCTCCACTCTCTATTGTTTGCCCCATTGCTGTCTTCCACACTAGAATCTCTTCCCTTTGCGCCCTTTCTTCTGTTCTCTTTTTTGCTTGACCCCTCCCTGTGTCCCACTCTTTCCTCCAGTCCCATATTTTTTCCTCCTCTGCCTCTGCCTGAAGTTCCCCCTCTATTTATTCGGTGCCCACATCACTGTAGCACTGGGGTGACCAATACAACAGCCAATGCTGTCTGCTGACAGTCCATATTCTCTGCTCCTCCCTCAGGTATAAGTGTAACTTACAGGAAATGTAGGGAACAACGAAGAGGGGTAGATCTTATTGGGTAGGGAGCGCCCTCTAGATTGGAATGGCCCAGACAGCCAAAGTGCTTTCAGGGGCTCTGTTTGACTGGGCTGAATCCTGATCATGGGGCAGCAGGCTGTTCCGCTTTTGCTATTTTGTACTGTGCTGGGTTTTCCAGTGAAGTCAGCCGAGCTCTTCACAGCAGGTGGCCCCAAGCTCTGGGGCTGGTGTGAACACTCTGACTTTTGTAGATGGCTAACTCTCAGGAACAGTTCTGCTGGCCTTGATATAACCCTTCAGGGATCCCCAAACCCTTCCTCCCCTCTCCACGAATGCCACTGCACCTGTGTGTGACAATGCTGCTAGCTCCTCTTGTGGTGAAAGCCTATGCTGGCAGCTCAGGAGACTGCTGAGCTGCAGGCTGATGCTAGAATTCCTTCTCAGCAGCCCTTGTACCATTGATGGAACCCCAGAGAGCAACTCCATAGTGCTAAACTGGTGCAGAGTCCCCTCCCACCCAAGAAACTGGGCAATGCCTGGCCATATGTAAGCGGGGGAATGGTCTCCCTATTGTGGGGAACTTTCCTGGCTTATACACTACCCTGGTGCAACTGGCTAGCGAAAGGATCTGAGTCCTTGCTCCCACTCCCTTTACCCAGAGACCTACTTGACCTCAAGGGCTCCCCTTCAACTCTCCTGTGTGACAGAATCCTTGTAACCCCGAAAAGGCTGGGTTCCGGATTCCTGGAGGGCTTGACCCCCCAATTTGGCATGGTCGCTTAGGACAGGGGCTAGAGTGTCCCCACTCCGGGTGCTCTCACTGTGCTGGATCCTTCTTTGACCCACTGTTCAGTGAATAATGTTCCAAGAAAATACAATTTATTAAACAGCAACCACTTTAAAAAAAATAAGGAAAAAATGGGAAAGGTTAAAAGACAACATGTAACCCCGCCCTGGAGGCCAGGGAAACCCAAACAGTCATTGCAGGAAGGTAATGGAAGTTCACAGTCTGTCCCTCACATGTCCCAGGCCCTGGCTGTGCTGCAGGGATGCAGCAGGTCAGACAGTTGCTCTAGAGGTGGCCAGACCCTTCTTCCCAGCATTGGCCTTCCCATCAGGGTTACAATCCCCCTCCAAGTCCAGCCTGCAAGACCTCTTGGCTGGGGGCATCTCCCTGTGCTGGGCCCTTTGCCCAGGGTTCCCCCTCGCTCTCCCCAGCTCCTACCGCACTTAGCTCCAGACTGCTCCAGCTCCAGCTCCAACCGCAGCCCCAGCGCTGCCGCTCTGCCTCCAGCGCAACTCCCTGGGCTGCTCCGGCTCTGCTCAGCTCAGCCTGCTTCTCTGGTTCGCTCTGGCTGGCACAACTCTGCTCCCCACCTCAGCTCAGGTTCCTTAGCTCCACTTTGGCTCAGCTCGCACTGAGAATAAGACCCCAGCCTCCCAACTCCCTCATTGGCCTGGCTGCGCTATCAATCAAGCTGACCGGAAGCATTGGCCTCTTCCCATTGGCCTTGGGGACTGTCAGTCTCAGGGTCCTGATTTCTCATCGGCCCTTCCCCTTTCTTTTGGTACTGGGATATTGGCCTTATTGGAAAACCCCACTAAGTTTCAGTAAGGAGCCAACAGTCCCCCTACGCTAGCCCTGGACAGTGGGGGCACAGGAGGGAAACATCCCCATGTGTTTCCCTGGACACTATTTTTCTTATGGGGAGTGTTTGGGTGGGGCACATTGACTGTCTCACTATGGGGGGGTGCAGGAGGGGTCTTTGCAGAGACTCCATTGACAGTGTCAGCCCTTCACCCTTGACCCCCTTGCTGACTAGGGGTCTCCACATGACTCCTTATCCAGGAGAGCTCCATTCTGTGATGGGCCCCTCCCTGGTTGGTTCTGCTATCATCTATCTAATAAGCTGCTGTGTACAGCGCAAAGGCAACTGCCTGGCCAGGTGCGGCTTGTCCCTGTGCTGCCAGCTCATTGCTGAGTCTAATAAGTTCTCCTGGCCCCGCTCTGTCAGCTTCCCCTCCCCCTTCACTTACACTTATTGGAAAAAATAATTGGATGGATTGAAGCGCAGCACCATTTTATAGAACAGATAAGAAATGCCATATCTGCCCTGATTAGAGGCTGTAAGATATCAGTTCTCCATAGCCAGCAGCAGACACAATTTCATTTCACTTCTGCTGATATGTGGAGAAAGTTGGCGGGCTGAGCACTGCTGCAAGAGCTGCTGCTTTAATACCCTGCTCCATGGACTCCTTCCTCCCACAGGGAGGGGGCCTCACGGGCTCTTCCATTGCCTTCCTCTACAGTGGCGATGAAACAGTTTTAATAGTGGGGGTGCTGAAAGTCAGCCCCCTTACCCCTGTCCACCCTCCCCCTGGAGGTGAGGCCAGGAGCAAAGCCCCAGGTACAGGATGGCAGCAGACTCTGGGAGCAGGGTGGCAGCAGAGCTGGACAAGGGGCAGCAGCTGGGACCCTGGGTGCGGGGCAGCAGCAGGACCTCTGACATGGGGCTGGCAGCCAAGACCCTGGGCGTGGGGCCAGCAGTGGAGCTCCAGGGGCGGGACAAGCAGCAGCAGTGCCCTGGGGGCAGGGCCAGCAGCGGAATCCCTGGGCACGGGGCAGCAGCCAGGACTGCGGGCGTGGGGCCGGCAGTGGAGCCCCGGGCATGAGGCAGCAGAGCCCTGGGCACAGGACCAGCAGTGGAGTCCCCGTGCATGGGGCTGGCAGCCGGGAGTGCTGCATCCTATGCCTACATTCCTCTGGATGGGCTGTGATTTGGAAAGTACTGTGGGGAGATTGGCAAGGGAGGACAGAGTGTTCTGATAGAAAAGGCTCTCCCATCAGGGTGTTCTCCCCTTGGCAGAGCCAGTACCTGCCTAGCTCTATAACAGCCCCCTCGTGTCATCCTTGGCATTCATGCTCCACCAGCACATACATAGAGGCCAGGCTTCAGGAGTCAATGCTCAGAGGGCATTTCATTCCCATGATGGCTATTCTGTGATGTCACCACAATGGGTGCAATATAATTATCAGACAGACTGAACTAGCACACCCTTTGCGGCACAGCAAAGACCCTCCCTCCCCCCTTACAGAGGGGTAAAGGAGGGATCTAAACATTTGCCACAGCTAATTAGGTGAAGCACCAAACCCACCACCTCATCGTAGGTGGAAAATCCAATCCAGCTCTCCAACTCTGTGGCTAAAATGCAGAACCGAGGTACAGATACATGGAGAAGCAGCCACAAAGTAGGAGACAAGAACTTTTCAACCTTGAGTATCCCCTATGGGACTGAGACCAGGACCAGAAATTATTATAGTTAATTATCATCAGCATTCAGTGCCTTAGGGGAATGGTAGGTACATCTAAGGACCTCATCACTGGGATTCAGATGTTTCCACAGGGGTTGGAGTTTGGCATCACCAAAGAGGCAAGCCACAGGACAGCTGTGAAAGGTGAGGGTGGTAGCTTTGAGAGGACTCACACCTGAAGGCAAATCATTAGAACCCCCCATATATTTTTGTATTGAGTCATTGGTCTTGGATTTCTGATTGGTGGGGGCTGCGAATGCTGCTTCCTGACACCAGCACGTTGGGCAATGCACCTGGAATATGCACCTGTACTGATTCACCTATTAAAAAGTTTTGGAAGCAGCTGTTAAGCGCTCACCTCACACTTCCCAGGCATAGCGTTTTGTCCACAGCTTCACTTCTAAGGCTACTGGCCACAGAACAACGCAGGGATTAATGTCTTACTGCCAGGGAAGGAGATGCTTGGAGCTAGTGTTCATGGGAGGAAACTGAGGAGAGTTTGCCTCTCAAAACTGAGGCTGAGTTTTTAAATCAATAGCTTCACCTTCTGAAATGTCCCAGAAAAGCCTGTACTGATTTTTAATCTATTCTAAATGTCAGAACAAACATCATTTCTTCTGAAACCCTTTACGGCTGACAGTGCTAGGAGACGAGCAGGCGGCACTCCAGGCCCTGCTCCTGTCTATCCACCTCTCAGCCTGGGTGGTTGGAATGACCAGAACCTCACAAAGCTCAGCTGTGGGAAGGGCTGTTTAGTCAAACTGTAAAGTATCTTTTGCCCCATCCCCTCTAACTAGCCTTCTTACTCTGCTCTCTTCCCAGCCTGGAGTCCCTAGAAGCTGCTGACCCAGCCCCATCGCAAGCCCAGCTCCCCCGCATGTTTTCTCCTAAAGGTTTGGAGCCCCCAGAAAAGGAAGATGCCTAGGCACAATACCTTGTCTTGTTAGGGACTCCAGCTCTGGCAGTGCCCACAGAGCTGACGTTATAGAGTTTGAATCTAAGCACTGACTGATCCTCAGCCCTGTCGGAGTAGCTCAGCCCCCTTCACCTGCAGGGGATGCAGAACGTTAAGTCTTTGTAAGCCAACATCCTGCCACGCCACCCCTTCTCCATGGGCACATGATGGTTCTTCCATCTGACCTAGAAAAGCCCTGGAGCACGTGAGAACTGAAGACAACTGCCAGCTGCAAGAGTCTCGTCTCACTGCAGCTCTCGCTGGTGCTAACCCTGCCTCACCTGAATGGGTGTTAGAACCAGCTTAAACATTAGGTAAATTTCCCCAGTGCAGACAAGACCATAGGCCCAGATCATCCAAAGGTATTTAGCACTGAAATCAGTAGGGGGTAGGCACCTAACTACTTCTGAGGAGCTGGGCAGTGTCCTCCACTGGGAATGAGTCCAGCTCCTTTAACCTTTCCTCAGAGCCTAGCTTCTTCAGTCCTTGAGTCATGCTCATTACACTAGCAATAAATTCCTTAGACCAAGTTGCTTCAGAGGAGTCTGGGTATTCGCAGATTCCTCCTGCACCCTGAGGGCTTTACAGACAGCTGGATTCACCTCTCCTGGGTGCTTTTGAACTCGTCACTTCATATATGTTGTCCACACAATTCCCATGCCCGCCCTCTCCTCCCCTCTACTAAACTGCAGGGAACAAAAGTGGTGAAGTTATGAATATAATTAATTAGTTGAAACAGATCAGCGATGAGAAACCCCCTTTATAAAAGATATTACCTCACCCACCTTGTCATTGCAGGCCTGTCTTAATGGCCCAGTGGTAATGACACAATGGCTATCATCTAATATAGTGTCTACCAAAGCTCTTGTCTCTAAGGTACAAGGTGCAAATGTCTCTCTTTTGTCAAGCCAACACACCCAGTCAGACTCACACTGACTTGGCTGGGTGACACTGACGGACATGCAGCTGGGCACAGTGACTTCAGCCCACGCACATGCCCTTAACAAAGAGTTCTAATGTGTTTGGTATGGGAGAGTTGAGACAGACAAGTAGCAGGCAACAGACGCTATGACTCTGGAGAAGCTGCAGACAGACCAATAGTGTGGCTGGAACTGGAATCCCGCGGTGTTTTGTTCCAGTTCCGAAAGGGGCTAAGGTATGTCAGCTACAAACTGCAATTTCCTTTTACCATCTAATTGCCCCACCAAAGAGTATATGCACTTGTCAATACATTAAACTAGGATACAGTATCCTGTGCCCACTCATTTCTCTCCTGTCAGGAAACCACTCACTCAGAGAGCCAGAATGTGCCTAAAATCTTACTGTCTCTGTTACTTCACACTTCATCTGCCATTAAAGGGAATGGTGGGTGAGAGAATATCTTTTATTGGACCAGCTTCTGTTGGTGAGCGAGACAAGCATTTGAACAGGTCTCTCTCAGCAACAGACACTGGTCCAATAAAAGATACTACCTCACCCACCTTGTCTCTAATACGCTGGGGCCGACATGGCTGCATACATTAAAGGGAATGTTTAATCCCCACCCCTGTTTCACACAAAGGACCGTGAGAATTTTTATGGATACAAATGGTCAGGGCCTCAGTTTTCTTCACTTCCAGCAGACCAGTGCTCCATCGTACCACACTGTGATATGGATTTAATACTGACCCAAAGGGAAGAGCATCACCTACTGACTCACCAATAGCACTTCCTGCAGCAAACTGGGGGCTCCTTCCATCCAAACCTGTTTATCTTATGAGACCTGACAAGATTAGAGTCCAAGGTGGTCTGGCTGAAGTCTGAAGCAGATTGGAATTGATCCCAGCTCATTCCAGGCTGCCCTCTGAAGTGGAGGTTCAAGTTTATCTGGCAACACACTTGAGGCTGAGACGTTTCACTCCCGCTTGGACCTTTCTGTTTTATTGATTCCATTTTCTCTTTGTCTGTGGACACTAAATTGGCCATAAAGCAGCTTTGAGGCCTTTTCACTGGCAGCAGTTAAAAGAAGGTGAAATCAGGGTGGCATCTTCCTGCTTCTCAGGGAATGTCTACACTGCAATTAAACACTTGCGACTGGCCCGTGTCAGCTGACTTGGCTCGCAAGGCTCAGGCTACGGGGCTGTTTAATTGCAGTGTAGATGTTCAGTGTAGATGGGCTCTGGGATCCTCCCCACTCATGGAGTCCCAGAGACCAGGCTCCAGTGTGAGCCCGAACAGCTACATTGCAGTTAAATAGCTCCATACCCTGAGCCCCTTGAGCCTGAGTCAGCTGACATGAGCCTGCTGCAGGTATTTAATTGCAGCGTAGACAGACCCCCAAAGACTCACCCCCTCTCTGCTGGGATGATTTTACTGCTGCCTTATAAGAGATTCTTTTGGGGAGCAAATTACTTTGCATTTGAAATGCACCAACTGGCACGTCTTCCCAAAGCCTTTTCTGGGGAAATCCCTGGATCTCTCTGATGTGTTCACAGCATACAGACAGAGAAGTTAGATAAAGCCATAAAATACACTTGCTGGAAGGTTGCAGTGTAACACTACTTTTTCAGAACAACAACATGCAAGAACTCCAAAACAGAGAGAGACAAAGCAGGCTGCTCCCTAAAAACCAAATGGCACCACCCACTTCACCTTACTCTAAGCTGGCTTTCTGCAGACTCACTCCACAAGACCCAGTTCAGATCGCACACTTCCCTTGCAGAGCCCCTTAGCCTGCAAGCAGGACAAGGAAACCCCCTACATTTCAAGTGCTAGCTAGTCATTTTAACAGAGTTTTCAATACTCCACACTCTCCAATGCCTTCTTCCTCCCCCTCCCCGATCCCCAAACATGGGGAAGGGAGAAGCCAGTCCCCAGCTGGCTCTTTTTGGGTTCTGTTGGTGAGTGTGGCCCCATAGCGACTGGCAGCCCAAAGGAGCAGAAAGCAGAGATGAGCTGAAAAGATCTGAGCAGCCCCAACGTAAGCACCTAGGGCTGAGCCACTTACACTGTTTGACTTTGGTTAAACAGCAGCTTCTGAGGGCAAGGCAGGCAGTATAGAGGCAGGGATTAAGGCAAAGAACATTTTCTTCTTCCTCTGCCAGCCTTGCTGAGACTCAATCCCTATTATCACTGCCAAAGTCTCTGAAGGGAGCTGCCTCTGTGTGTCTGAGGAGTGTGACAGAAGCAGGTTGGAGGGGCTCCAATGGGCCTGCCCAGCAAAATCCCCTAGATTTGCTGTTCTTTGCTTTTCCTTATGCTTACATCTCACAAAGGTTAAAGAAGCAGAGAGGGCTGCAGGGGCTGGTAGCGCCTCCCTGCTTGGATGCAAAGCCTGGGGTTCAATCATCTCTCCCCCAGATGCTGGGAGATAGACGTTCCCCTTGAGGCACATGCAGGCCTGAGCCGACATGGAACTACAAGCCAGTCATCTTTGGTAATGGGGAGCAGCGCAAACCAGCCTGATTCTGGGGCTGTGGAAGGGCTCCAAGGTCACCCAGTGAGACACTGAAAGCTGTAGACACAAATTTTCATTAGAAATAGCAATCCTGCAGCAGCTGTCGCCTGCGCAAACCAGACACTCCTTTCAGTTCCTCCTTTCCCTGGTCGGTGGTACCAAGAAGCGTCTACCTTGGAGACTGTCCCTTTCAGTATCAGGGAAGCTACGCTCCTTGCACTATACAGCTCTATAGTAGGCTCCTTCTGGAAACCCACTGTTCGTTGTGATATTCTCCTGAAACAGAAAGGTCAGGCCCCAGCCACACCTCTTCTGCAATCTACCTCCCCAGAATCACCAGAAGGGAACAGGGGATGCAATGGGGGAAGACAAGAGGCAGGACCCCAAATAAGGGATAGGGAGCAGGATTTAAATTTGGGACTATTCTTCTTCCCTCACTGCCTGGGAAGCCTGCAGTCAGCACACTCAGCCCTGCACCTCTCTGTAATGCACCCTCTCCCTCCCTGCGAGAGGGAAGTGCACTGCATTGTTCTCTGGTGTGCCCCCCTGGCAGGCTGAAGGAGTGGTGGTGTTGACAGGCTGTGTAGAGAGCCCCTCACAGCCTGCCTCAGATGAAGACAGGGACGGATGAAGGCACAGACTCCGAGCTCCTGGAATCATGTGACTACGTCAGGCTTTCAGCTTTCATTCAAAAAAGGAAGTTTCTAGTAGCCTTCGTGGTTGTGAAGAAAATAACCAGGCCTGGCCCACCCAAGCGGATACACTCTGGCGACTGCTAAGACCTGGTAGGCCCCCGGCTAGCACCCCAGCCTCTTTGGATGGAGAGAGGGGAAGATGCAACTCCTCAGAGGGAGAAAGAGGCCCTATGCTTCTGCCTCTGCTTGTATGAGAGCAAAGGGCTCCCCCTTCTACACTGCCACCCCCACCCTAAATGGGTGGTGGGGCCACGGTGCCAGGCTGAAGGAAGGTCACTGGCATTTAGCCTTTGTGGGGGGAAAAGGAGACTGGCCTGTTTCAACATCCTCTAGCTTGGCTGCCATCTTCCATCCCCCGAATTGTTCAGGCACCTTGGCTGCCTTTTCAGTGTGGGGCGAAGCTCAACTGCTCGCCTCTGGCTTGGGAACAGGAGAAATATTTACCCAGTATGGTGCTGTGGGGAGGGGTTTCCCTGCACACAGGCAGCTCCAGCAGCCAGGACTTACTAATTCACCTCTCTGATGAGGGAACCCAGCTGACACGAGGGAGGAGTGGGCACTCAAGAGACCAGGCTTCCTATTAGCAAGTCCCTCCTGCCGGATGCATGTGCAGGCTGAAGTGGAGGCGCTGTGAAGTGCTCACCTCTTCATGAGGATGGGGAGCGAGTGCTCCTGTGCCTGCAACTGGCTCCCTGGGGACAGCTGCACTCCAGGCATTAGGTGATTTATCCTCATCTTGTCTCATATTAGCTGAAATGCCAAGTGTCTCTTGTGAAGCTTTAAACGGCCCTTACAGCTACTGGACAGGATCAACAGGCAGCCAACTCCCTGCCAGGGAAACATGGAGGAAATGTGGAGTCAAAGATGTCAAAGACCTGTTTGGGCCCAACTAATCCAGAAGCCCCCAGTACTGGTGCAAGCTCCTGCCCATCTGGGCACTGCCTGTCATTCCAAGACTTAGATTTTCCAACGAGGAGGCAGGGGTTGAGCTGGAGAGTGGGGGGGTGTGTGTAACCCAGTAAGTGTTTTTCTTGTGTGGGGAAAGGTCTAAGTCCCCTGAGGTCTCAGCGAGATGGGACTTTGAACCTCCTAATGCTCTGATGGGTTTAGGGGAGTTCTACTGGCCTGGGCCTTTTAAAGACACAGTAAAATAATAGCCTCTCTGCAAACCATTTGCATCATTGTCCCACTCTAACTGATGGAGCCCCTAGGGTGTGCTGAAGAAACAAACTAATCCCTGGCCTCCCAACCCTTTCTGATACACACTCCCTCAAAGCTCAGGTCTGTCATCTCTTCACCTAAAATTGGCACATTTTTCAAGGAACAAATTTTGAAATCAGCCAAGGCACTAGGCGCAACCAGATCGCCACCTGGGTACCGCTCCCAACCAGCCACACTGCCCTGGGCCACAGAACCACTGTGGGTACCGCTCCCAGCCAGACACAATCCTATGTGCCAAACCACTGTGGGTACCACTCACAGAGCGCTGCAGGCATTGTTCAGACCACACCAGTGCATGCTCACCTGTGCCACAGAGGCCTCCCAGATGGTACTAAGGCATGCTTTTCTCCTTTTTGGATGATCAAAGCATTCCCTACAGAAGTTAGGAATCGCATTGGTGATGCTTTCCATCCTGCAACAGTATCAGGGTGTCAGGGGATGGTATTCAGGATGTCAGGCACCCTGGGCGACAACCTATTATTTTCTCATTCTCTCTCCTCCAGTGCCCAGGGTTCTGTTGATGATACTCATGGTCATTTCTCCTTAGTTTTCATCCCAGGGTAAGAGATTGGCTCTTTCTGCATGCACATTCTAGCCTCCACCAGGGGCTATTTATGACGATTGTGCATACAGTGTAGTTAGCATACCTGATAGGCGTGTGCAGCAGGAGCATGTCCCACATGTGGAGAAGGCAGAGTAGTAGGACTGGAGTCTTCTGGAAAATGCCATGTGATGAACCAGAAATAAGGAAGATGTAATTTGTCTGTCTCCACCTGCCCTACCCTGAGCAGAGTTTGAGGCACTGGGGGGTGAATGCTTGAAGGCTGAGAACTTGGTACCAATTATTGGGTAGAAGCGGTCCCAGGCCCTTTTCCTCCTAAGTTGCCTGTGATAGGGACTTTGGGAAGCAAAAGTGCTTCCTCTTCCTGTGAGCCAAGCCCCTTCAAAGAATCGCCTTCTGCCAGATTTCAGATCCTCCGTCTCTTTCCCCACTTTGTAATGTGCATCAGTTTCTCTTTTGCAAGCATCTCTGAGCAGAAGCTGAGCCTGCAGCTCAAAGGCTTTTCTATGTCACTTTCTTGTCTGAGAATTATCAAAGGCTCCTGCAGATTTTGTGTGTCTAGCAGCTTTAAAGCTGGACCCAAATATGGGTGAAGGGTTCTCCTCAGTCCCCGAGTCTACCTCTCCCTGTAAGAGCAGTGGAAATCAAAGGACGCTCCCTTAATTGGAGACCTGGTGCTCTGTCTCTGGCTGCCAAGTCCCTGAGGAGCCTTGGCAAAAGGCAGGGGCCTCCTCCACTCCAGGCACTGAATCCAGTTAGTGATGATACCACAGACCTTCTCTCTGCACATGCTCCTCCCTGCAACTCCAGGAAGCCTGGAGAGAACGTGTCAACCTTTCAATAGCAAAGGCAACAAATCCTAGAGATGCCACATACCAGCTCTATCTTAGGAACTTATGTGGTCCCCACCACCATACTGTCTGAGCACCTCACAATCTTTAATGTATTTTTCCTCACAGCACCCCTGTGAGGTGGGAAAAGACAATTATCCCAGTTTACAGGTGGGGATCACAGGCCTAGAAAGATTAAGTGACTTGCCAATGTAAAACAGGAAGTCCGTGGCAAAGCAGGGAAGGGAACCCAGGTCTTGTGAGTCCCAGACTGAGAAGTAGGATGGGGATGAACTAGTGAGTAAACAAATTCCCCTACTCTTTTAGCCCCCTTTCCACTTGGGATAGATCCATGCAGAGAAGAGAAGACACTCTGGGAATGTTATCCCTACCCTGATAACGGGTGTTGAATCACTTGGGACTGAACTCTGGCTCAAGATCACTCTATTAAAAAAGGGACAGGAAGATGGGCTCTCTAAGCAATGCAGAAACAGCTGGTAAGTCCTGCTAAGATTTGATCCCTGGAGACAAAAGAGAAAAAAAAATTTTGCTCAATCATTGCTAGCTCAGATATAACCTGAAATTGCAATGGCTGAGACAAGAGTGCTGAACCGCCGCTCTGTCTGCACAGTCAGAGGCAGAGATGGATGGGCACAAGCGCTGCATCTGGTCTTTGCTAGAAGACAGGCATGACCCAGGTTAGTCCAGCTTGGGGGAGAAGGCAGAAGCCAGAAAGGGCACAATTTACTGGCTGGGGAGGGGGAAGAAGGAGGAGAGGTTTAACCACATGTGATGCATGTGTGTGTGCATGTAAATAAGGCAGATGTACTTTTGACTCTTAGGATCATACTATGGTGATGACCACAAATATAAGAACCTGAACAGAAAAGAATGAGAATGGGGAAAAGGGTTAGAAAGCACTTCTTGGGCTGATGGCTCTGCCATGATCTAGCTAGTCTCCTATAATTAACAACTCCAGCCCCGCTAGGAGAGATTCCAGCTGCTTTGCAGCCTACTCTATCAATTTTTCTCACACAGCTGACACACTCTGAAACCCATTCATGTGGGAAACAGGAATGTATATGCATTAATCAAATGCATCTGAAAAAGGAGGGTCAGGAAGAGTGCAAGCTTCAAGGAACTCAGGGAAAATCCACCAAGCCTGGGGATCCTCCTACTTCAGCATTCTCCTCTCTGCCCAAGGAGCCCTGGAGATTCCTCAAGGCAGGAAGGGACTGCTAGCATGGTATGATATTTAATCTACCCTTGTGTCCTGTGCATTGGGTCAGGTGCTCTGCTAGGGTAACTAGTCCTTGCCCTGTACCAAGGCAGGATGTACTTCAGTATGCCTAAATTATCCAGACAATGCCTAGTCTTACCATGCGGGTCTCCTTTGGCCAGGGGTGGCCAACCTGTGGCTCCAGAGCCACATGCAGCTCTTCAGAAGTTAATATGCGGCTCCTTGTATAGGCACCGACTCTGGGGCTGGAGCTACAGGTGCCAACTTTCCAATGTACCAGGGGTGCTCACTGCTCAACCCCTGCCCCCACTCCACCCCTTCCTGCCCTCTCCCCTGAGCCTGCAGTGCCCTCGCTTTTCCCTCCTCCCCCCCCCCCCCCCAAGAGCCTCCTGCATACGATGAAACAGCTGATCAGGAGGTGTGTGGATGGAGGGGAAGGCGCTGACTGTCTGGGCTGCCGGTGGGTGGGAGACGCTGGGAGCAGGGAGCTGATGGAGGGCTGCTGATGTATTACTGTGGCTCTTTGGCAATGTACATTGTTAAATTCTGGCTCCTTCTCAGGCTCAGGTTGGCCACCTCTGCCCTTGGCAGAGTGTCCCACTGGGAGCTTTCCTCTGTGACAGGGTCAGGCCAGATGGCTATAGGAGAGTAATAGAAGGCAGATATATTAGCCCCAGGCTAAGTAGGTCCCTTTTCCCTGGGTAAGGTAACAGGGAAGGTTCCAGAACAATTAGGAACTTTCTGGAGACAATTAAGGCAGGCTAATCAGGGCACCTGGGTTTTAAAAAGGAGCTCACTTCAGTTTGTGGTGTGAGTGTGAGGAGCTGGGAACAACAGGCACTAGGAGCTGAGAGTGAAAACACGGACTGTTGGAGGACTGAGGTGTACAAGCATCATCAGACACCAGGAGGAAGGTCCTATGGTGAGGATAAAGAAGGTGTTGGGAGGAGGCCATGGGGAAGTAGCCCAGGGAGTTGTAGCTGTCACACAGCTGTTCCAGGAGGCACTCTAGATAGCTGCATTCCACGGGGCCCTGGGCTAGAACCTGGAGTAGAAGGCGGGCCCAGGTTCCCCCCAAATCCTCCCAACTCCTGGTCAGACACAGGAGGAGTCTACCTGGACTGTGAATTCAGAAAAATGACCAAGCTGAGGGCTGCCGTGAAGCTCCAAGGTGAGCAAATCCGCCAATAAGCACAAGACCCACCAAGGTAGAGCAGGAACTTTGTCACATTCTCATTTAACAAGCCTACTCCCTGCTGGTGTTATATTCTCATCTTATTTTCTCATCGGCCATTAGTAAGAATAATCCTTCCTTCCCACCAGCCCTTGCTACTTGGAATAGTCTCCCATCCCAAGCGTGCTCCCTTGTTCTTCTTCAAGTTTCCCCAGGTTGACTTCTCACTGGCCTGGTCTGCACTAGAAAATTGTCATGTTCCGTATAGATTGTTCTCACTAGCATGCGCCTAACATGCCAACCAAGAGTCAGGTCTCAATCAGGTCCTGGTGATGCTACAAGTTGTGCCAGGTGCCCTAGGCCTCCCACCAGGATCTATCACAACCGCAGCTGAACTGACAGTTCAATCATGTTATTCTCCTTGTGGAAGGAGATCAGTGTCATGTTATAGCAATCAAGGAAAGTTAGTCCTCCCCAGGCGATCCTACCATGCCCTGTGTACTGTAAAAGTGGCCTCTCCTCACACCAGACCTGAGTTGCTGGGTATTGTAGGCTCCAAACAGGCTGTTTGTCTTTTTACATATTCTGGAAACTGCCATGTCCACTTATGCTGCTATACAAGTAATAGATCGACCCATGTCCTCTTGGTAATCTTTCTTTCTAGAGCTGCTGCCCTTTCTCCTGGCTCCCCTCACTCTTTCCTCCTGCCCCGCAGGCCTACCTCTAAGCCCTAAGAAGGAAGGTTATTTTCCAGCCATTTTGCTCTCCTCTGAACTTTCCCCCTTTGTTTTTCTGTAAACTAGGAGCCCATCCCCGTAGGCCATCCCTGTCCAAGGCAAAGAAAAGCAAGCTGCTTACCTCACGTGTTTCCTATCTGATGTTCCTATTACTAGATCTCAATATGGCATTTGTGACAGCATTGTATTGTTGGTTCATTAAATTTACCCTTCATTCTCTCACCTTGAGTCTCCTCTGAGGTCTAGTTTCCCAGCCACTATCTTCTATTTGATTATTTCTTCTTAAATGAATCGCTTGTCTTGTCTTTATTGAAACTAGTCTTTTCTTGTAGCGACACCTGGAATAAGCAGGAATCCTATCTATCTAAGCATTTATACCATTCATCTCCATGGTACCTAAGCATCTCTGTCTGCAACCTCAACAACATTTGTATCAGTCCATGCATTACTGTCTCTGACTATTATGAAGAGTGAGTCTGAAGGGTAGGAGGGGCTCAACATACACCCTCCTAGATCCTCTGTCCCTTACACTTCTGGGATTTTTTGCTTTTGGGGGTTTATATTCCTGACTGGTAACCCAGGCCCTGAACGCTTACTGAAGTTCAGACTACCTCTGGTCTTCCTGCTGTCTCTTTTTCCTTCGGTAGAACCTCTCTAGACCAGCGGTTCTCAAACTTTAGCAATCGGAGGACCCTCATTTTGATTTAATTTTTTTCGCAGACCCCAAGCCCTGCCCCCACTCCACCCCTTCCTGCCCCTGATCCACCCCTGGCCAACCTGTCTCACCCCCTCTCCCTCCCAGTGCCTCCTGCACGCTGCTGAACAGTTGTTCCCCAGGGTGCAGGAGACACTGGCAGGGAGGGGGAGGAGTTGATCAGCGGGGCCGGTGGACCCCTGGAGTACCCTTGCAGACCCCCATGGGTCCGCAGAGCCCAGATTGAGAAATGCTGCTCTAGACCATTCCATATCCCCTAAGTTCCACCACTGCCCTGGGAAGCATCCATCTGACTGGTTTATACCATATCTTAAGTCACTTTGGGTCTTCTGACTCTGCAGCTCCCCCATTCTCATTGTAAGTCACCAAAGGCCTAGCCAGCCACGTCTCCTTTCAAAGCAACATGGTTCTCTGGAACCAGTCACTTTTCTTCCCCTACCCAGCCCTTATTTCTCTTCATTTTCCAGCAATGGAGGAGCTCCCTTCAATTTGTAGATCTAATTTTCTCTCATGTAATTCTTCTCTGCCCTGTGAATTGGCTTTTCACTGATACATTTCTGCTCAATTTGGAGAGGATTAGGAAACTTCTTTCACTCTATCAGTCCTATTTCTGGCCTCTTCTTGTTATCTGGGAATATAGGACAGCGGCAGTGGAGGAAGAGTTTTCTTAACAGGCAGAGGGATCTGCTATGCGGCCCCACTGCTTCCTGTCTCCCTACCATGTTCTCACAGGTGCAAGCAGATAAAAGTTCTACTGACAATTAGGGCTGTCAATTAATTGCAGTTAACTCATGCGATTAACTCAAAAAAATTAATCACAATTAAAAATATGAAATCGCAATTAATTGCACTGATAAACGATAGAATACCAATTGAAATTTAATATTTTTAGTTTTCTACATTTTCAAATATAATCGATTTCAATTACAACACAGAATACAAAGCCTCACTTTGTATTTTTTTATTACAAATATTTGCACCGTTAAAATGTTAACAAAAGAAATAGTAATTGAAATCAATATATTTGAAAATGTAGAAAACATTGAAAAATATTTAAATGGTATTTTATTAACAGCGCGATTAATCGCAATTAATTTTTTTTATCGCTTGACAGCCCTACTAACAATGTCTCCTTGTTACTCCTCCGTTTGTCACCAGACAGCTACAGAATTTTCTTTTCCAAATATTATTTCTTCCTTGCTTTTCAGCGGGAGCTTTCTACACTGAACATAAATCTGCTGGGTTTGACATTTTCAGCAAGCATGCACGCATAACAAGAGGGAGGGAAGTCTACATCTGACCCTTCTAAGCATGAACAGCAGAGCCACACACCCCCAGCTACAGCACTGGAAGGCAGTCAGGGCAGTTCACCCCGGCACTGGCTCAAAGGCCCTGGCCTAAGAAGCCCTCCACAAGAGCTAGCTATATAACCCACATACACAGGGGCCCTGGTGCAAGGACTGCTCTGGGCAGGACAGGAGTAGAGTGGGGACATGCAGGGAGTTTCCAGGGTTGTCCTGTGCCCCAACAATTCTGCCTCCCTGCAATAGTCTATAAGGCTACAACAGGGTACAAATCAGGACAGTCCTCAAGTCTGCTCCAGCCTGCAGCAGTAGCCAAACCAGTCCCCAGCAGTCCCTGAACAGGGGAGGCACAAAATGTCTCTCCCTGCCTCGTTCCAGTGCGGTTGCTGAAGCAGGTGTGAAAGTGGTCCATTGGCTCACTCGGGCACGTTGTTCCAAGAGCTCTGGAGGACAGTTACTGCTTCACCCTTTGAGAGGAAAGGGCCGGCACTCCTTTTGCACCAAGGCAGCTCGAGACACATAGGGAAACACATCTCATCTAGACAAGGTAGCACGGATAGTCAGTGTGTCTGACCTCAGAGCCAAAGAGGAGGAGGCTCCTCAGACCCACATAAGGCTGTATGCAATCTTTCCCCAGATGTGTAGCAAAGACCTTTCTAAGAATCAGACTGGGTGTACCAGGCCTTTGTGACCCCTTGCTGGAGGTCCCACTGCTCTGCTGCACCCTGCCTGGGGAAACAATTCTCTGAGAGGAAAAGAGCAGTGAGTATTAACCCTTCAGGCTTGCCTAGAGCAACATCCTGGGAGCAGTGATTTTGGGAACCATTGAGATCTGGTCCTCCAGCAACTGGAAGGGATATCAGCTGGGAATCAGCAACAGCCAATCTAGGCTCACGAGGCTGAAAAAAGGAGCTGCCTGCTGCTAGCTCTTGGCAAGAGCGTTTCTGGCTGGAACTCGTGGAGTGAAGCAGGCTGCTCCCTAGCCCACAGCCAAATGTACCAGGTTGGGCCAGGACCAATTGCTGGCCACAACAGGTGACAGAAGTTCAGGAGGAACCCTGCAAATTTAATTCTGGAGAAGGATTTAAGCCCCAGAAGGGTAATGAACCATTTGATTTACAATTGGTCCTAAAGGGCAAGGAACTTCTTGCAGGGTAAAACAAAGTCAAAATAGAAGGGGTTTGGACTGTGATTCTCACCCGGAGGCCTGAGCCACAGAAGACCTGCAGAGTGGGTGCTGAGCGCAGAAGAAAGAAGGGGTGCTCACAGAGGTGAATGCAACCCACCACACGCAGCAGCAGAGCACAATCCACCTCAGCCACTGTGCACCCACACAATTAGATGGTTACCCTACTGAAACTTGGAGACTTGCCAAGTCTCACTGCCGTAGGTCTGAGAGCCTAGAAGGGCAGCATTTTTTATTCTACTGCGAAGTTAGTTCAGAAGTGCACTGGACTTGATGGTACGTGTGCTCTTCCTGGTGACATGCCATGTGTCCACACTGATTTTGAAACCAGTGACCTAGAAGTGTCATTGGCACCTTTGCAGACTCTGCTAAGGACAGAGAGCTGCCTTTTAGTGGCTTTGTCCTCTTCTCTCTGACAGGACCCAGAAGATAGCAGAGGACAACTGTGCAGTACAACAGTTCTGTTGTCACCCTACTGTTCAACATGTGTGCAAGACCATGAGGGGAGCTGAGTGACTCTCAGCTCTGTCTCTCTATTGCATCAGACTAGGACAGCGCAAGACATAGGATTTATCCCTGAATAACCAAGATTAGGCTTTGGATGAGAAGGAACTGACTGAAGCTCAAGCTAGATAACAGTGACAATATGCATACACTAAGGGAACAACAGGAGGGAGTCTAAGGGTAGAGCAGCTTCCTTGAGCTTTTTGTTTCTCAGGTTCATAAACTGGAAATCTTTTTGGAACTTGGGCTGCTGCTGAAGGCAGAGACATTAGCAGCAGCTAAGAATGCGTCTTGCCCCCTGCTCCCTTCCCTTCCCCTCCCAATTCAGTGTTGGCTTGGAGGTAGGAACCTCTCTTCCACAGAAAGCACATTACACACCTGTTCTCTGTGATCAGCACTGGCTTCCTATTAATTTGTGCATAGTTCAGAGCATTGTTTTGGACCTACACAGCTTCAAAGGGTATGAACTCTACTCACCTTAGAGGCCTGCCTATCTCATAGTGTTGTACCTGGCTGTTGAGGTTAATTGGGATGCTCAAGTGTACAGTCCAATCTGCATTCACCCAGAGGGAATGGATTGTCAGGGAGTGCCTTAGACTTCGGAATTTACTCTTTTGTCTCTGACCTCTGCCCATTGGTCCAAAAGAGCCTGAATTTATTGACCTGGGGGAGTGGCTTGAGGTGATGGAGAGGAGAAGTCTGGAAAGCGTCAGTGCCAACACTGGATCATTCTGAATGTGTCTGTATTTTTGGAAGTGGGGAGAAGGAGGAGAAAGGAATTGCAGATGATTCTGTGGTTGCAAGTCTAGCCAAAGGGGTGGCTGCAGCAGCAGTCACAGGTCTCTTGTCGACTGCACTTCTCAAGCACTGAACCAACGCTGGTAGCAGAGGAGGGTTCATTTTTCAAAACAGTGGAAGATCAATATCAGCACCCCACCCCCAAGTTCAGAAAATGAGACCCACAGATAAAGCTGAAGATCATGGCAGGTTGCCATGGTAATATGCATTTAGTCTGTTTCCATGGCAACTGAAAGATATACCATTCTGTTCCTTTGAAGGATGCCAAAGGTAAATGAGCACTGATTAAAAACAAGAGCAGAAAGACCGAGGCCAGAAACTCTTTATCACTCCAGAAGGAAATATTAAAAACAAACAAAAACCCCACGTAATTCATGTGTGTGAAGGCCTGAGGCACTGCACACAGACTGCCTCCCTTGACTGAGGAATAACAGCACCACATACTGATCCAGAAGGCTGCTGTGCCTACTCCCAGATGGGCTTGGGGAAGCTACCTTAACACAGCACTTGCCTCCATGGCTGCACATCTCCCACTGGGATACTCATATCAGCTGTGAACCATTTCTATAGACTTCATTTACACCTACGATCCCAAACCAAATGCAAACCTGAGCTCAAGTCTATCACCTGCTCAGACCTGAGAGCTGCACACCACTCCCTTATCCTCAACCTGTCACAAACCCAGACTTGGTCTAATCCTAATCCCAAACACCAACCAAAGTAGATGCTTCCACTTCAGACCAAAACTCAATCCTACATCTGATACTACATCTAATGACTTAGGCCCAGATTTAGGCACCTAACTCCCATTAACTTAAAAAGGAGCTAGACACCTAAATACCTTGGACTGAGACCCAGATCCTCAAATCAAACTAGACTCCCCTTTTTGTATTAGCATGTTTTGTGTGAGAAAAAACAGAGGGAGACTTAGGTCAAATAAAGGAGTTTTCCATTTAGCTCTAAAGAGGTTAGGTCCGTGGTCACTTACTTCCTACAGAGATGAGTTCCACAGTCCATTTCTATGGAAGTTCTGTCTTCTGGACTCATGAGTCTCCACCTGTTGGCTGACAATTACATTGATCCAGTGTAACGGGAGTTTATAGTTGCAGATAGAGCAGCTCTCTCAAGCAGCTAAGGCCAACTTCACAGACAGAGTGGAATATCAGGACACAGGACCTTATATTGACATTGTACATAAAAAACAGCAAGAGAAGAGAGCAGAACATTGGACAGATGTGTCTACATAACCTGTGTTGCCAGGCAGACTGGCTGCTGTGTTTTGCCAATCGAGCCTTCTCAGGGTGCATGGCTTTATTCCTAGATATGAGTTGTATAATTGTGCCTGAAGATCAAGAATGAATGGCTCACTATGGCCAGGTCTGCATCTTCTGTCCAGTTGCTCATGATGACTCACTGGGTTGGATCTCAGAGGAAGGACCTGAGCCATTTTAGGGCATGTCCATTCACCCCTGCAGCTCTTTGGAAGTGGGAGAGGAGTACTTGGCGATCAGTGGTACCAAACACTGCAGAGAGGTCCAGCAGGATGGTGTGATGCACTTCCCTAATCTATGGGAAGGGAAAGTGCTTCCACCAGAGCAACAAATGCTATCTGTGCATCATTCCCTGGCCTGAGCCCTGACAGAGAGATCTAGCATAGTGGCAGTGACTGACTGATGGTCTTAAACAAAGCAATAGCAGAGATGCAGGCATAGGATTTATCTACCATGTCCATTACATTTGCTCTTTCTTGAAATTTTATCTCAGCTTGGCTTCCATAATTACCCTTTTTTTGGTTCTCTTCTCTGGTCATTCCTTCTTTGTCTCTTGAGGGAATGGGTGGAGTAAGGTGTTCCTCCTAGGTGTGAGAGGCAAAGAAACATGTTCTTCCTCCAGTCACTCATTTTTCATGAGCCCCCATGCAGGTCTGTCCTGGTTCCTCTTTTCCCTCTACACCCTTTCATTAGGTGATCATCTTTATGCCAATGACTCCAATCTGCTTTCCCATTCCTGACCTATCTCACTCGATCCAACCTTCTCCTGGTTATATTATGTTAACAAATACAACATGGACAAAACTGAATTCCTGAACTAGCGTTTCCACTCTCACCATTCTCCAGAACTGTGAACTGAATATCTGCCCTGTCCCCTGGGCCAGCAACCCAGGTGTCACCTTTGCCCCAAAGATTCAGACAGTGTCCAAACCTTGCCACTTCTTGCTCCAGAGGCTCTAAAACCAAGCTTTCTCTCTATATATACTCAAGACTCACCCAGTCCATCCTCATCTCATTTCCATTAATGCAACTTCCTCCTATCTGGCTTTCCAGACACTCATATTATCCACTTCCTGTCCATTCAAACAACAAACAACCAGACTGTTCTAATTTACACTGGTTTCAGAGGAGCAGCCGTGTTAGTCTGTATCCACAAAAAGAAAAGGAGTACTTGTGGCACCTTAGAGACTAAAAAATTTATTTGAGCATAAGCTTTCATGGTATGCATCCAATGAAGTGAGCTGTAGCTCATGAAAGCTTATGCTCAAATAAATTTGTTAGTCTCTAAGGTCCCACAAGTACTCCTTAACTTACACTGGGAGCTGAATTAGTCCCCAGCCATCCCTGGAACTGGGAAGCTGCAAATACATTTTTGCCCCTTTCCTAGGACCTGAGACAGGCACAGCTCAGTCAGAACCAAAATTCAGGCCCAAAGTCTCTGTACGTTGTTGTTCAACAACATGACTCCCAAAGAGTAAGAGTGCCATCTAGTGAAGTTACTGAGATATTGCCAACATTACAGGTGAAGAAAGCTGCATATGTGCACAATCCTGGGGGAAACCCACAAGTGACTACAGGTAGTACTTAAAGTGTTCTTTAAGTCGCTCAGGAGGCAACTTCTGCAAAAGGGGGAAAATGGTCTGCGTATAGGGAGAGTTTCCTTAAGCGACAGCACTGAACAGAAAATGAGCAAAGACACGGATTGCGAGGAGTGGAACAGAACAGGTACATTCAGTTTAAATTCCATACAACAAACTCATTGATAGAATGTTAAAGTGGTATGGTTAAAGGGACAACTTAAAATCAAGTCCATTTAGAAAAAAAGTTAAGTAATTTCAGGCTCTACAGTGTCCCAGAGCCCCCTGCCATTTTTGTCATCTTACAATCACTCATACCTATTTTTCTGTATCGGTTAAATGAGGCACAGAAAGGGAATTACCCAAGTTCAAACAGTATTAGAACCTGTTTCTTGTATCAGAGAACAATGCCTGTGGCTTAGTTACCCTACCTAAAAATCAGGGTTAATAATGATCGGCATCCACACAAGGCTTTAGAGCTCACCTTCTAAGTGCATAAGATTGGAAACACTTTGTCTGAGAAGCACTGTGGTTTGGTACATAAAACAAGAGTCTAGCACAGAAATAAACATGCTCTTTCCAGCTGTGTTGCAAGCTTAACCATGTGAGTTTAGGCAAGTCTGTTCTCTGTGCCTTCAGAAACCCCATCTACCAAATGGGTTAATGTTAGTCCCACACCTAGGAAGGGCAAATAAGAGACATAACAAAAGAAGGCGTGTCAATTTCAGAAAATTACTAAAGCCACTCAGGGAAGAGGTAGGAGCAGAACTCAGGACCTTCTGCACGTTCCCCTAAAGCCAAAGTTGCAGCAGATCCAGATTCAAAATATGGGGGGGGGGAATCATAGCTGTTTAGGAGCAACCACTACAGAGATCAGTACACAGGTAACTCAGCAGTGCAAACATCCAAAAACCCTTTTTAGATAAGCATTTAACACACTTAATAAAAAAAACCTACTGCTTGGTATTCAATTTTCAATGGATTAAAATCTCCCCAATTCGCAAGCTGATTCCTTGGGATGCTCCCCGTTCCATGGAAAACTGACACTTTTAAATCCCACGATTTGGCTGTGAGACTATTAAAGTAGGTTATTTCGTAATAATGGGAAAAGCACACAAGTTCCCTATCCCTCCTGTCAGCTGAAAACAGATGAAGCATTTTGGCTCAATTTACCAAACATTCACCTTCAGGCAGAGACTAAGCATGGAAAACTTCAGCTATAAAATGGGAGTTCCACAAAGTGATAAGTAACTGAAAATGAAGTTGCACTGGAAACCCCTAGGCCACCGTTCCTACAGCACAGTTGTGTCTGGGCACTACCCTACAAAGGGAATGAGAGATGTGCTTCTCTCCTAAAAACAGAAACAAGGCTAATGAGAGATTAGGTTATGCATCAAAATTAGGAAAATGCTTTAGATTATTAAATCAAAGCAATGTGCAGGACAGGGTACAAAGCCTCCTAGATGTGACCACAGGCTTGCGAATCCACCATGCAACTTATACCCTGCTGGCAAAAGTAGAGAGAGTTTAAAAAGCCATTTGCTGATTTGTACCACTTTTTAAAATTGGAGTCAGGAGGGAAACAAACCAAATTGCTTGGGTTATTTTTTGGAGCCCTAACCCTAAAGCTTTAATCCTCCCCCCTACACCCACCTCTCTGCTTCACCTACATGTACCAGGTAGACCAGTCTTCCCCAAACTGCTGGCTGCTCCCTGTAGGCAGGTAGGTCATCAAGAATAAGGAGATTAGTAGAACAAATTGTCTGGGAAGACCCACAGCCAGCTGAAAAGGGCAGGCACCCCAGGAATTCCACAGCCAGTTTAAGGACAAGGGAGAAACAACCATCTCCCTAGAGAGACCTGCATTCTAACCACACTTTGAAAAGCATGAAAAATATAAATAAACCATGGAAACTGATATTAAAAAAACAGTCAAATACACATGTACAGGCAGCTCCTGAAAGGCAGTCCCATGTGCTGGGTGGCTCAGGGAGATCAGGGTGGCTCATTATATTCAGCAGTTCCTGGAGCTTCATAGAGGACAGAAGATGCTTTTGTGTGGGATTTAAAGCCTATTTCAAACCCTTGGAGGGAGAGTTCTATAGGTCTTGGCTGCAGACTCAGTTCAGATAGGCAAATGGGGACATTTGCAATAATTGTATAACATATTGAGGAGGAGGATTGGGGAAGCTGAGAAAATACCAAAATGAGAAACCCTTGGAGATGATGCTGAGGACAGTCTCTGGCTCAATGTCCACCCCAGCAACACCCAAGGAGGAGTCCACTCAGAGTTTGACAGAGAAGGATGTCCCACACGAGCAGCCCTGCTCAGCTTGTGGATTGCTCACCACCTGGAATGAGTTGCGGATCAGCTCCTGGCTGAAATCCACCATTGCACCTTTCACAAAGGCCAGGCTGTCCACATCCACAACAACACGAGCACCACTTTGTTCAAACACCCTAGGAAAGAAGCATATGTTGCTTGTTATAACCCCACAGACAAAAAAGGGAAAAGCACACTTCCAGAAGTATAAAGGAATACACTGTGATCACCTACCTCCTCCCTTCAACACATATTATCACACATACCCTTCTCACCACTTTAGTCCACAGAAGTCTCCCCCCACCATCATACACCCACACCCCTTTATCCTCTGTCCTTGCCTGTCATCAGGATTGATAACTGTGTCCAAAGAAAACTTGTACTGGAATCCAGAGCAGCCACCTCCCTCCACTTGCAGCCTGAGAAACTCAGACCCTTCTATAATCTCCAGCAGCCTCTGCAAAGCAGAAAGGGAGGAGCATTAAAAGATCTGCAATATTCATGTGCAAGCAGACAGCATCTGCTTCCAATCCCATATCAAGCCTACAAGATGCCTCAACAGGACAAGGGCCAGAATCAGAGCAATATGGAAGGGGCACCTGTATGACCTTGGGGAGGTAACTCATAAGCAGCCAGGTCTGCAGCATACCCCTGTCCACCACAGCCATGTGTGGGGAATCCCTCATGCAGCTCATGTGAGAGATGAGGGGGAAATCACTGATTTCCCAAGACTCAGCTCCCACGAAGTCTGCAGTTGCCTCAAAGGGCACTGCGTGTCTGAAAGGACTGTGTGTGTGTGTGGGGGGGGGGGGGTCATCAGTGAACCCTGCGGATGATTACCAGATGCTTTGGGAACCTTTAAATCAAGTAGCTATAAGTAGCATGATGTTACAGGCATGTCAATTATAGAGAATTTCATGCTCAGAGCATGCCAGGCACTGCAACAACCTTTTCAATGACATGCACACAATGACACACCATGAGTGCCTTCTAGAGAATTGTACCTTCACACAGCTGTTGGTGAGGTAGATATGTCCCTCGCTAGAGTCAGACACTGGTTGCCCTGGCTTAGAAGAGGATGATGCCCACTGCACCCTGATGCTTGGTACATGGACTCCATTCTGAGAAGAACAGGGTGGTGTTCTTACTAGGCGCAGCAAAGTAGGAGAAAGACTGCTGTGAAAAGATGGGGATGGAAACAGTCAGCAAGGCAGGTGAAAAGCACAAAGGTTACTAGAGCAGAGCTCCAGAAAGGAGATTTTGGGAATGCTGGGGGGGGGGGGGGGAGGAATTTTCATGAGAGAGTAGAAACAACCTGAGATGGATGGGGAGTGTCAAGGAGGAGAAATGCCTAATCGACACTGCTTCAATGTACATATGTATATATAGCTAGTGACAGCACAGAGAGATTATAGAAACAGGCTGGTTCACAGCAATGGTCAGGTTAGTCTGGTATTGGGTATGTGACAGCAGCCACTATCAGATGCTTTGGAGGCAGGAGCGAAGAACGCCCCAGCCCACTGTGCTGGGCGAGCCTGCCCACAGAGGGGGTCCCTGGGGAGATGGCTTGTGCCCTGAACCAGAAGTGTCCGTGTCCATCACCTGTCTGACACCCTGTCTACTACAGGTACCTTAGCTACAGGCGAGACTATTTTGCTACCTGCTGCCAACTCTTGGCCGGGCACCGGGCACCAGGCACCAGCGAGTCCCTGGAGCACCTGCGCATTGTTCTAAGGCGGTTTTCTCCGGCAGGGTCACACCGCGCGGCCTGCGGGGCGGAGCTAACCGCGCCCTGGCCCCGAGGTTCGCAGTGGCCCCGTGTCCCTCTCCAGGGGCGCCACCGGCCCGCACCTCATCCCCCGCCCCCCGGGGGAACGGCCGGGTCAGGCGCCGAGCGGGGCTTGGCGCTGCCGACCGCTCGCTGCACGGCAGGGGCCGGGTGCTCGCGGCGAGGCTGCCCCAGGGCCGGGAGAGGGAGCTGCAGGCGCGCAGCGCCAGCGCGGGGCCCCCCCACACGCGCCAGGGACGGAGCGGGGAGCCCGGGCTAGTGTCCCGGCTCCGCCCGAGGCCGGCGAGAGGGCCGCAGCGCTACCTGCACCGAGCGCCGGGACGCAGCCTCCGCAGATAGCTCAGCAGCACCCCCAACGCCGCCATCTTGCGCCAGGGGGCCTTAGAATGCCCCGCCCACCTGCCACATCGCTATTGGTGCAGAGCCCGCCAGGCTCGGTGACGTGAACCTGCTATGACAGCTACCGAGGCGGAAATGCCAGGGAGGAGGTGCGCGGGCGCGGTAGCGAAGTGGTTTAGGAACGTAGCGTCTTGAGTTTGGTTGCTAAGCAACAGACTGGCTGATGGGGCCGGCTCACCCGCGTCACAGCCTCCAAGCACCCACAGGGGCGGCGCCTTTGAGCAGAAGGATTGCTCCTGTGGACTGCAGCCAGGGATGGGGTCGGGAATCCTGTCTTCCCTTTAACTGCTGCACCACCTTCAGTTCGCTCTTGCCGACAGTGTGTTTGGGCTGACCTCTGCGTACTGGATTACCCTGCTGCATGACAGCATGTCACAGAGGTAGGTGTTTGGCAAACTTCATTTCTGCAGGACAGTTTGCAGGATTGGGGCCAGATTGCTGATACGGAGGAAACAGAAACTGACTCACAGAGGGAGTAAAAACAGGAGGGGAAATCCAATGTCTTTTAGTGTTAGTGATTTTAGATGTTTTTAGTAACAGTAGTCGTAAAAATCTGACAGCATGACTTCTGTTTTTCTATGTTGCCCAGATTGTAGATCCCCTTGCAACCAGACAATAAGGTTAATATAGGCTGTGACAGGTTCAGTCACAGAGACCCCCTTGAGGCGGACACCTGATGTGTTGGAATGTCCTCTGAGCCCATTTTCCACTGCCAGCTTGGGACTCCAGAACCCTGTCTTTTTGAGCCAGACATGCTAGTTTGCTGCAACACAGACCTAGGTCTGGTCCACGCCCCAGAGCCGCAGACTTTAACCCGAAACTGCTCAGGAAGTCGCCTATCTCCAGCACCCAGACACCCAGTTCCCAATGGGATCCAACCCCAAATAAATCTGTTTTACGCTGTATAAAGCTTATATAGGGTAAACTCATAAATTGTTCACCTTCTGTAACACTGATAGAGAGATATGCACAGCTGTTTGCTCCCCCAGGTATTAATCACCTACTTCGAGTTAATAAAATCACTTTTTTGATTATTAAGTATAAAAAGTAGGATTTAAATGGTTTCAAGTAATAACCAACAGAACAAAGTAAGTTAGTAAGCAAAACAAAACAAAACACAACACACAAGTCTAAGCCTAATACATTTAAGAAACTGAATACAGGTAAAATTTCCCCCTCAGTGATGTTCCAGTAAGCTTCTTTCTCAGACTAGACTCCCTTCTCATCTGGGCCCAATCCTTTTCCCCTGGTACAGTTCTTGTTAGTTCCAGCTCAGGTGGTAACTAGGGGTTTTCTCATGATGGCCACCCTCCTTTGTTCTGTCCCACCCCCTTTTATAGCTTTTGCACAAGTCGGGAATGTTTTGTCTCTCTGGGTCCCCACCCTTCCTTAAACCTGGTGCTTTTCCATTTAGAAGATGGATTCCAGTACCAGGTGACATGATCACCTAAGACCTCATTCTCCATTCTTTCAGGGTTGGCCTGCAAGTACCCATGAAGGTTTGCAAGTAAACAGAGCCATTCACAACCAGTTGTCCTAGTTAATAGGAGCCATCAAGATTCCAAGCCACTATTAATGGCCCACACTTTGCATAGTTACAGTGACCCCAGAGTTATATTTCATATTCCTAGTTTCAGATACAAGAACAATACATTCATACAAATAGGATGAACACACTCAGTAGATTATAAGCTTTGTAACGATACCTTACAAGAGACCTTTTGCATGAAGCATATTCCAGTTACATGATATTTACACTCATTAGCATGGTTTCAGAGTAACAGCCGTGTTAGTCTGTATTCGCAAAAAGAAAAGGAGTACTTGTGGCACCTTAGAGACTAACCAATTTATTTGAGCAGCTGTAGCTCACGAAAGCTCATGCTCAAATAAATTGGTTAGTCTCTAAGGTGCCACAAGTACTCCTTTTCTTTTTACTCATTAGCATATTTCCATAAAACATATGAAGTGCACTTAGGCCTAGAGAGAAGCAAGGGTGAGCCAGCTGGGCTCATTTTCAACTAATGTCATTAATACTTTATTAGCAAGACAAACTAGGCAGATGTCATTTGAATGTGAACATAGTACTAGCATGGATTCCAGCACATTTTGGCCTGGCAGCGAAATGGCAGAGAAGGAAGCAAAAAAGTGCTTTAAAAATGCAGCAATTGATATAAAGAGTCCTTTGAGTAAGAAGGAATTTGAAAATTTAGTTAAAAAGGATTTTAAAAGGTATGCCAGGAATTGTGGACCAAGGAGAAAAGAGGACGAGGATTCTATGAAGGATACCCCAAAATAGAGGATAATGTGCTACTGTACTACAAAGGTATGTAAGGTGAAGTACTTCTAGTTAGGCCATTAACTGGTTACTGTGGTTTGAATAATGATAATTTATATTTATTGAATAGACATAAAGATGTGTTATGTAACATATGTAAGATTAAAGAAATGGTTGCTCACCTGATACAGGACTGCAGGGAGCGTTCCCCAGGAAAGAAAGCCTCTTTATGAAAAACTTATGTTTTCAGGAGACAGAATATACTGTTAGGTTTGAGAGTAACAGCCGTGTTAGTCTGTATTCGCAAAAAGAAAAGGAGTACTTGTGGCACCTTAGAGACTAACCAATTTAATTGAGCATAAGCTTTCGTGAGCTACAGCTCACTTCATCAATGAAGTGAGCTGTAGCTCACGAAAGCTTATGCTCAAATAAATTGGTTAGTCTCTAAGGTGCCACAAGTACTCCTTTTCTTTTTGAGAATATACTGTGTGGGTTTAGTGAGAACCTCAGGAAAGTAGGGTAATAGTAAAAAATATCTACTATGTTTTTTTTAAGGATATCAAGCAGCATAAGAGAGTGTAGTAGCATGAACGTACAAGGAATAGACAAAGTGGCAGTTATAGACTCAGTAGGTAAGTGTGCTTCTCCATAAAACATAATGTAACCCTGTTTGTGTTTTTTTCTGGGGAGCCTTGGAATTTCAGGGTCTTGGGTTGCTCCTTCCCCAAAGCCTTGTTGGTGTTTCTCTGAAGCTCCCTAATGGTTTGCTGCAATCTCTGAGATACCCTTGCATGATCTGTCTTGTTTTGGCATCTAAGGCATAGCAACCATCTCCCCCACAGTTGTAACAAAAACCTTCTCGCTGGCTATCACCCCTCCTGATACTCTTGAGGATGGCAAAGTATGGCCACTTCTCAGGTCAAATCTCTCAGTGCCGCTGCCTCTGATGGGGCATCTTCCATCTCTCCAAGCACTGTGGTGGTGTGACTCCCTGCCTTCTTCGGCTGCACCACTGCGTCCATTTGCAACAATCACTCCTCCTCTTCACGTATCTCTTGTATGAGCTTGTGGAATGGGGGTAGGTTTTGGGCCCACTCCCTCAGCTGCAGTTGCCACCACATCAACCCATCTTGTTGGGTGCCCTGAAGGATCTGGTCCAACCTAGTGGAATCAATGTGCTTGGTGGGGATGCCTTCCTTCCGCACTACCTGCCATAGCAAATCCTCTAGTCTCCTGATGAAATCCGACAATCATTCATGGGGCTCCTGATAGGTATGGCTGAAACGATAATACAGGTCTTCACTGCAATTAGTAGTACCGTAGACACTCTCAAGAGTGGTTAAATAGTCTTGCACGGTGGCAGCTAGTTAGGAGTCTTTCAGGGCTCAGACAATTCGCATGGCAGATCCCCTCAGACTCTCAAGCACACGTTTCTGCTTCTCAGCATCAGAGCATTCCCACTCTTGGACAAGTGGCACCGTAAAATCCCTCCAGGTCTCATAATCATCCTCCCCTGAGGGTAAAGAGGACACCCCCCGACAAAGAACGTAACCGCTTGTATGGCGCACTTTCATATGCCGGTTTCAATGCATCTTTGAGAGCATTTCCCAGTGCTTTGGCCCATCCAACCAGGCTGGGTGCTGCAGGTGTTGGAGCCCCTCCTAATACCAAAATTAATTCCTCTCTTATCCGCTTCTCATCCACCATCAGAGCTTGCAATTTCTGCACTAAAGAATCCACCTCAAGTGACATGGGCACACTAGTAGGGGACTGCTCTGCCCCCAGAATTGTCCAGGGGATACCACCTCCTTGCACCTCTTTGGGCACTTTATCAAGATCTACTTCCTTGGAGTGAGTACATAGTGCTACCATGCCCTTCACTTTGCCGTTGTAAATACAAGGGTGGACCTTCACTCTCCCCAGTATTTCAGCTGCATCTAGGCCCTCCTCAATTTCATTCGGTTCCATCTCTTCTGGGAACCCCGCCACCAGCACAGCTTTGGTTACTGGGATTTGTGCCCCTCGGCACAGGTCTTCTAGTAATTCCTTCTCCATTTTATTTTATTTTATTTTATTTTTTAACTAAGTCACTCAGGAGTTTCTTTGTGAAGGAGAGTCCAGGGCGCACAACGTAGGTGTGTGCATGTGTGTACTGCAAAATCCTTATCCGGGCCACCAGGTGTAACTTTAGCACCCTCATGGCCAAGATGGAGTTTGCTCTGCAGGCAGCTCTGGGCAAAAGGAGGCGCGCGCAGGAATGCAACAGGAAAAATTCCTTCCACCCCAGGGGCATCTGTTCCAAACCTCACAGAGTGAACCCATCGGAAAAGTACAATGCATATAAGAAAGGGAAATATTTATTTACAGAGGGATGAGAGGAGAAAAATAACAAGGGGAAATATAGGGGGAGCAGTAAAACACAGGGTTGCATTCAAACCAAGGCCCCACAGGCCCAGTTGTAGCACAGTCTGAAAGGGCAGACACCGAGCAATGTGTCTGCACACAGAGTTCAGGAGTCCTGAGCAAAGTTCCAATCTGGCAGTGAGTCTTGGGTGCTCCTGGTCATCTTCAACGCCAGTAAACTTTCCCCAGCAAACCCCTCCGGTGCCCTCTTCTGCCGCTCTCTGCAAAGCCACACAGAGCAACCACCTCCCCACTTAACTAACTAGCAGCCTCCCTCCTTATTCCCAATGCAGAGTCACAAGCCCCAGTACTCACAGCCCCATGCAGCTCTGGGCAGCAGTAAAACTGGGTCCAGGTCCGGCCTGTCCTTCTTGGGCGATTTCTCCCTGGCATAGTGCTCCTCCTGGCTCCTGTCCTACGGTGTCCCCGACTGGCCACCCTGTCCTTCCCAGGCTTCAGGCAGGTTTACTTTGCGAGGGCCTGCTTGCTGCAGCCCTTCTCTCTCTGGAGCTCCAGAGCCACACCCTGGAGTTTCCCTCCTTTCTCTCACTGCTCCCCCTTGCCCCTTAGGAAAATGATTTAAAGGGGCCATGCTCTCTAAACCCCAAAGGGGTTACAATCAGAAGGTGTTGTCATGTATAAGAAATAGACCCCTCAGATATCTGCTAGAAGTAAGCATGACCAGAGTATGCATCCGACAAAGTGGATATTCACCCATGAAAGCTTATGCTCCAATACATCTGTTAGTCTATAAGGTGCCACAGGACTCTTTGCTACTTTTACAGATCCAGACTAACACGGCTACCCCTCTGATACTATGACCAGAGAGGGGTTCATGCTGTATTTGGGTCCCCTAGTTTGTTAGTAGCCATTCCTAAACTAGTCATTAAGCAGTGTACTGCTGTCTCTCTAATCTAGGGTCATGCACAGGATTTTCCCTTCATGGCTTTTCTTTTAATTTTATTTTTTAAAAGTCTTTTCTGATTCCTGGCAATGATGATATCTCTTTTCTGCACTCCCTTGTATTTCAGACACTGGAGCAGAGAACGTCTCTGTCCCTTACTCTTCTTTATCACCTTGATTGCTTGCTTAGTTCTATTTTCTGGGTTTGGCCTGTGCTTTGTGTTTCCTTCCCTAATCTGGTTGTTGGTTCCTTACTGGGTGAACATGTGCTTTAGCTCAGCTCAGTTTGCTGCAGTGAGGTCATCTGCTACTATGAGCTGTGTGGGGACTTGCGGTAGTCCAGCTGTTTTAATTGGTTAATAAAGCACTTTGAGCACATTTTGGCTTTGGGTGGGGTTTGCTCTAATGATTTGGAAGCTGGTTGTAATAAGATGTAAGGAGTGAATAGCTATATAATGAGAGGCTCAAACTTTCATTTGAATTTTGATTGTCTAGTGCTTTGTGGTGAGGGGAGGGGGCATATTTATTTGCTGTCCTGGTTGATGTAGCATGAGAACTTAACTGTTCTTTTCTGGCTGGTGATCAGGATGAGGGAAGTGATCCAGTTCTGCTCCATGGTGGACTGTTGCTATGTACATAAAACGTTTGTCGTTGGACTGCAAATGTAAGGTTGCTATAGGGATTTTATAGGTTGCTATAGTTATAACTGTCTGTTAAACTAGAGCCCTGGACTTTACTCTCAATTGGTTGGGTTATACTACTGAACAGCTCTAGCAGTAGTCTTAATGATGGATAGTGTGTCTATCTCATTTCACAGGTCTTTATTCAGTGGGTTTGTAAACAGTCTTTTGTTCCCAACTGTGTTTATGATGAGACTACCTGGGTATGCATAAACTAGGGTGTGTTCAATCTCCATGTGTGTAATACAACATTAGTCTGTGTTATCTTGGAGTGCTCTAAAATGTCTGTCTGAAGCACTTTTTCTGAGTTGACCGTTGTGTTGCAGTAACTGTCAGAAGGTGTGAACTATTTTTTGAAATGTTATTCTGTACTTGATGCCTTTATAACAAATCTATTTTGTAGCATTTCTAAGAGCCAGTCCTGGTACCGGATTAAACAAATCTTTTGTCTCAAAGTCTATGAAATAGAACAAGAGAAAATGTGCCTTTATTTTTACTACGTTTGAACTTCTGATGAAGTAAAGATGTGGCTGGTGGGTAGCTCATCAGGGAGGAGTCCCATTTAATTCTCATGGAGTATGTTGCTGAAGGTGACCTATTATCTTGCTTTATTGAGAATGCTACAGAATAGTTTGGGGATATTGCTATTTGAGTTGAGAGTAACTCTGCTCAAAACTCCCATATAGGTGCTGCTAGAGACAAAGTCTAGAGAAGGAAATTCTTTCTGAGGGCCCTGAGGAAAGAACTCAAGATACACAAATCAAATAACTTTGCAAGCAGCTGGACCAGAAGAGATACTTGAGTGGGTTAAAATCTCTGAAGGTGTGCTTTGAGGGGACAAGCCACTCCCTTAGCATTTACTTTGGAAAGGATTATCGTAGGCACTAAGGGATCTTTGTTTACTTGAGACTCTGTAGAGTGAACCATTGATGAACCTCCCAGGAAAATTCCCCTGACAATCTAAAAGAAAAAAGAAAAGAAGTACTTGGGGCACCTTAGAGACTAACCAATTTAAAGGTGCCACGAGTACTCCTTTTCTTTTTGCAAATACAGACTAACACGGCTGTTACTCTGAAACCAATCTAAAAGAAAAACATTGTTTCCTGGAGTGATGGAACTTTTTGAAAAAAGGTGGCTGCTGGAGAGTCTTCCACAGTTGTACTAATTCTCTTGCAGTCTTTTCATCAAGAGATTCTTGTCTGGGGGACAGATACTCAGATCATCTGTCTAAGCAGGGGCTTTACATCTGAGTGATATGAAGCTGAGTGTGGAGATCACTGACAGGTCTGAAAAGGGAAGGATTGAGGCTGCCTCATCCCTCTCGAGCCAGGTTGCTGCCTCAAGGCATGTGAGTGTTGGTGTCTTTGATCTGCTATTGGCATGACCTAACGAGCCAACTATTTCCTACAGCACCAAATTAGTACAGAGTGACTTTAAATCTAGTTTAGGGTGCCAGATTAAACCCCTTTTAAAATATTAGTAGGAAGCAGGTGAAAATGTATTTGTTTGGCATTTTTTTTTTTGTAGCCACCTGTTTCTAGTATCCATGGAGTAAATTTGGAGCCCATCACTGAGTGTTACTGGAGGATTATGAAGCAGAACTGACTCATGGTATAGCTGGTGCAGGTCAAAGAGTGCAACTGCCTTCTCAAAATAACACTTAGCATGTGCCCTACATGTTGAAATACCTTTTACAAAGTCTGACTAATGAATGAAGCTACAGGTCAGCCTGCTGACATGCTCACTCACTGTTGCTTGAAGGAAGAACATTTCCACTTGCTTTTGTAGGAACTCCTTCTACTGCTCTAGCTAGGATCTGCTCACTTGGGCTGCTCCTCATCTGTTGCATGTGGATGCCCTCATCAACTGTTCCTCTCCACTTGCTTAGAAACTGAATTTACCAATCAAGAATTTAGGAATGGGTGGCTTTCCAGTAGAGGCGTTGGGGAGAGGGCCTAGGAGAGGAAGCCTAAGTATAACTGTCCTGGTTCTCTCACTATGGTTCTGCTCCCAGTGGATATGCTGTGCAGGTCACCAGCTTCTCTCACTCTCAAACCAACTCTTTCCTTGTTGATCTTAGATTTCATCTCCTCTAGGGTGCAGCCTTGCTCACACCTCCACCTGATCTCATTCCATAGGCTCAAATTGGATGTGAGAGATGGAAAAGGACTATGGGCTACTTCTCCTTTGGACCCCCTCTCCAGTCCAGAGCCGTCTAGTTTAAATGTCCCAGGGGATGGGGTTACCACCACTTCTCATGGGAGACCACTCTGCAGCCTAATCCAGCTTGCTGTTGGGATATCCAGCCTGCATTTTTCTTTCTTTAATTTAATCACATTAGTCCTATGGATCCCTCCATCACTGGATCATCTTCAGTAACTGCTCCAATTTTCCTGTTTACACCCTTTCAATGCTACAACTGCATAACTTTTTCTCTCCTTAGTCAGCATTTAACCAGGAGTACTTATTCCCAAATAGCAAACTAATTACCTCATTGTCAAGTTTGCTAAATCCAGTGTAAAACACTGCATCCCGGTGAATAACAAAGGTTGTGTAACCTTACTCTGGCACCCAACACACCCCTAGCCAGACAAAAAGGCAGTCAGGTTCTGCCCTGAGGAGTTTCCATTGCAAAGGAGACCGCAGAGGGGATGGGATGACATTAAAAAGGGGTGCTACAGGAAGAGCAAAGGGTGTGGCAGTACGATAATAAGCTGTACATAAGAATGCCATATGGGGAGCAGGTGTAGGTAGACACATACCAATCTCTCTGCTCTCCCTGAGCAGTGGGTGGAAGTGCCAGGAGCCTACTCCTCTCTACTGCCCTGATGCAGGTGGAAAAGAGTGTGCATGTGGAGCCATCATGGGGGGAAGAGAGAGGGGAGGACTTTAGGGCTCAGATTGAATCCCCTACCTTGGATCGCTGACAGTCACTGAGAAAAGCTGCCTGCTGAACACCTGCCACAGCAGCTCCAACATGGAGGAGACTCTGCAAGGGTGCTGCTGGTGCCTCTCTACAGCCCATTATATGTGTGACACGGGTAAGAGGGCAGCAGGAATGAATTCCATATGTGGCCTGATGCTGATCAGTTACAGGAAGGGAGTGTCCCTGACCACCCAGTTAAACTGGCTTCCTGAGTGTGCTGGTCAGGGTGATTGTGTAGGGTACCCAGGAACCATGTGAGGAGTCTTTGGGATGGGGTGGGGTGGGTAGGGCTGGGGGTTCTGTCTTAATCTCCATAAACTAGACCAGCAGTTCTTAAAGTGTGGGTTGGGACCCCATTTTAATGGAGTTGCTAGGGCTGGCATTAGACTTACTGGGGCCCGGGGATGAAGCCGAAGCCCTCTGGCTTTGGCTCTGGGTGGCATGGCTCAGGTTACAGGCCCCCTGCCCAGGGCTGAAGCCCATGTGCTTGGGCTTGGGCCTTCTCACTCAGGCCAGGAGGGTTTGGGTGGGTTCAGGCTTTGGTCCCCCCTCTTGCGGTCATGTAGTAATTTTTGTTGTCCGAGGGGGGTCATGGTGCAATGAAGTTTGAGAATCCCTGAACTAGACTGAGCGTGCAAAATTACTGGCTGCGTTACACCCCAGCTGTTCCTTGCGACTTCTGCTCTGGGGTTCGATCTCAGTGAAAGATGGCTCCTGGGTCAGTGCTTTTCAGAAGTGTTAGTCACAAGCTCTGGCATGTCTTCTACAGGGGATAGGTTGGTCCAGCAGCAGAGACCAGCTGTGCTACCGGCTCTTGTGACTTTTAAAATCATTAAATCTTGTAATAATGTCTTTCTTAAGCTCCACTCCTGACAGCAAGAGATCACACAAGAACCTCCGCTTCCCATTTTGTAACCGGGGCAGGGTGGGGGAAGGAGGCATCTAGCCCTTGGCTTTGTGTGGGGGAAGATTGAGAGCTTGAACCGAGCACCCCTGCCAGGGCAGTCCCTAGGCATGCGCAGAATATGCAGCTCCGTAGGGCACCATGAAATTTGGGGCACCAAATAGCCCCAAATTTTATGGTGCCCTAGGCAGCTGCCTGCTGCATACCCAGTAGCACCAGCTCTGGCAACCAGCCCTATCCCGCGTGGAGGGCACCCAAATGGCAAGGGACGGCCCTGGCCCCTGCAGTCCCAAACCGGCAAGGGACTAAACACTCCCGAATGTATGTACAGAAATCCATTCTCAGGTCTCTGGGGGGCCTGACGTGGGGCGTGTGAACGCTTGGGGCTGGCAACGCGCTCTGTCCGCCTCGGCCGGGCCCGGATCTCTGGCCCTGCTGGGCCCATGAAGGTCTGGCCGGGTCACGCTGAAAGGTTCTTGTCTGTGATGTGGCTGGGCCCGGGGGCCTAGGGCCAGGAGTCCAAAGGGGAACCCCCAGAACCCCCTGGCCCGGCCCCGCCTACCGTGGGGCGGCTCCCTCGCAGTCAGCTGAGCGCAGGGGCGGCGCCAGGGCCGCGGGCTCTCAGGTGACCTGCGGGTGACTCAGGCTGCGCCGCGCTTCCCGGATTCTCCTCTCCCCGCTCAGATGCCGGCCGGGACCATGCTCGCCCTGACCGTGGCTCTGCTCCTCGCCCTCGGCTCCGTGGCGCGGGCCGAGCCCCTCAGATTCGTGGACTGCGGTGAGTGGCTCCTGCCCTGCCCGGCTCCACGGGGCGCTGCGGGCTCTGGCGCTACCTGGCCAAGCCCCGCTCCTGCAGCCCCGGGCCGCGTGCCGCACAACACCTCCCCGCGCCAGGCTGGGGCGGCTCAGCCTCGGAACTGAGGAGCCCACGAACCCCTGGGAGGGCTGGGGAGGGGGTGAAAGGTGCAGGGAAGTCTTGGGGAGGGTATTTTCCCTGTTGGCTGGCTGGCTTGGGTCCTGGAGGGTTTCCTAGCGCCCTCCCCGCCCACCTGGGAGTTGCTGTCAAGGTTCCTCCCCCTTTCCCTTACTAAGCATCCCCTGGCCCCCATAGGGAGCACTTAATGTGTCTGTAACCCCCTTCTCCAGTACCTAGCGGAGTCCTTAGCTACGCAGGTTAACCTTGTTGCTCCCTGACTGACAGTACTTGTAAGACACTGCACGCTCCCTCCGTGTTCCTCTTTTAAGTCCTAGGCTACAGACTGGTGGCTGGTATGTCTCTGGTCTGTTGATAAACCAAGGAGAGACTTTCCCTAGCAGCGGTTCTCTGCTTGTTCAGCTAAGGGTGAATTTAGGGCCTGGGCTACTACAGTGAGGAGATCCATAAAGTACCTGCATTTCTTGCTTCAAGCTTCACCGGCTCTCCAAACCATTTTGCTCCATGTTAATTGTTTAAATAGCATTCAGTGAGTGTCCAGATTTGTGCCAGGTGTCATACAGAGCCAGTCTCTTCTCTGTTAGGCTTGCACTAAGTACAGATAGCAGCCTCTGACTCTCTCTCTTTCTGTGGAGAGCAGCCATGGAAAATTCATGCACATCCCATTGAATAAGTAACTCCTGGAGTTTCCAGCTCAGTTTTCCAGTGCCCCTTTGAGAGCAATGGGAAGTCCTCTCTTATTCAGCCTCATGTGCATCCAACTGTCTCCCCATCTAGCCAGCTTTTGTTAGAATTTCAAAATGAATAGCTTAATGAAGGGCCGGAGATATAATCTCTGTCTGCATTCAACAGTGTTTCCCAATCTTCCTGAAACATTAACTTAAAAGTGGTTTGGAGCTGACGCTGTCACGGGACTGAAAGCTTCCTCCCACAATGCTTACAAGAAATCAGCAAACACTCACCGAAGTAGGCTGAAAGGAGGCAGTTCAGGAAAATCTACACTTACCAGTGATGGAAGTGTGTGTGTGTGTGTGTGTATATATATATATATATATATATATATATATATATATATATATATATATATAAAAAAACCTATAGCAACTCTCTGGCTGCCATCCTAGAACTGAAAGCTCTTCCGAGTAGGGACCCTGGGCTAGATTGACAAAGTCGATTTAGGAGTTAAGCATTGCAATGCTTAGGTGACCTGTCACCCAGTGGAATAATTTGCAGCCTCACCTCAGGGGAGATTTAGGGACCTATGTAAGGGATTCTCAGAAGCCAGCGAGCTGAGTAAGGAGTGCTACCTAAGCTAGCCAGGAGTGAAATGCAAGGGAAAGGGGTGGGGATTAAGGCCCAGATCCACAAAGATACTTAAGCAACTAACCCCCATTGATCTGAGTCCTAAGCACCTGACTGACAGGCCGGAGGCCTCTCTCTGTTTGGAATTCTCAGCTATGAACCTTCTCCTGGTATTAGGTGCCTAAACCAGGTCAGCCCGGAGTGTGCCCCACCCCACCCCACCCCATCACAGCTAATAGCCCAGTGCCTGGGGCCCTCACTGGGGATGTGGAAAGCCTGATTTCAAGTCCCTGCTCTGCCTGACTTGGAGCAAGAACTTGAACCCAGGTCTCCTGTGTTCCAGAGGACTGCCCTAACTGCCAGGCTATGTGGGAAGCTGTTCTGCTTTGTATAAATATTCATTAGGCTGGAGAGGGAGATTGACTCTATAGCAGAGGTGGGCAAACTACAGCCCACAGGCCACATCCGGGCCCATGGGACTGTCCTGCCTGGCTCTTGAGCTCCCAGCCGGGGAGGCTAGCCCCCCAGCCACTCCCCTGCTAGCCCCCAGCCACTCCTCTTGTACCCGCCCACCTCCCAGACTTTCCAATAAGCCAGTCCTGGAGCAGGGGGTCCTGGGAGTGGGCGGTCAGGGGACAAGGAGCAGGAGGGTTGGATGGGTCAGGGATTCTACCTAGGGAGGTGGTAGAATCTCCTTCCTTAGAAGTTTTTAAGGTCAGGCTTGACAAAGCCCTGGCTGGGATGATTTAATTGGGGATTGGTCCTGCTTTGAGCAGGGGGTTGGACTAGATGACCTCCTGAGGTCCCTTCCAACCCTGATATTCTATGATTCTGAGGGAGGCAATCAAAGGGTGGGGAGGGGGTGGGGGCCAGGCTGTTTGGGGAAGCACAGTCTTCCCTACCCAGCCCTCCATACCATTTCACAACCCCGATGTGGCCCTCAGGCCAAAAAGTTTGCCCACCCCTCCTCTACAGCCTGGTGGTCAGAGTGCTCAGCTGGGCTGTGGGAGAATCAGATTCAATTCTCAGCTCCAAATTAGGCAGCATGGGAATTCCAACCCGAGTGTCTCACATCCCAGATGAGTACGGTAACCACAGGGCTAGTGGGTATTCTGGGACCCATGCCTGCTGCCCCCCAGCTGTCCTTTGTATGAGTTAAGTGTACTGTGAGCCTGCCTAATGCATTGGGCCCCATAAGAGGGAGAAGAGAATCCCACTGGGGCTTAGATGTGAGCAAGGGCTCTAAGCACCTTGTTAGTTGTGAGGTGGCATCAGGACTGAGGTGGTTTTGTGCATGCCCACTGGCAGAAATATAGGAGTTTAAATCCCTATACGTGCCTACAGAGTTAGGCAGCAGCTGAGCAGGGGTTTTGTTAGTGCCAGTGGCACCTAAATGTTGGGCCTGAAGGGCCGGTTAGGCACCTAAGGAGCTAGATTCACAAAGTGACTTGTCTTGTTTGTTCTGCACCTTGTACTTTATGGCCCTGCTTCTGGTAGAGAGGCTGCTGGGGTGATAACCGCCTCTGAACAATGGGTAATGATAAATGGCAAGATACCAAGTTGCAGGCTGGTATCCACTGGGATTCTGTAAACTACATTGATCCAGGCAGGCCATCTTGTGGAACAATCTCACTAATCTGAAAGAGGTGCATAAAGAGCGTATCAGCAAAGTTGAGCAATAACACTACATTGGGTAGTGTTCAGAGACTAGTCGGGGCAGAGAAATAACACAGAGGCCTACGGAGAATAAAGGCAGGAAGGGGCTGGTTTTTAAAGGTATTTAGATGCCTAAAGATTCAGATAGGTTCCGAATGTGACTTCTCCCCTCACCCCGTCCCAGGGTGGAGGAGGGAGAAACCAGTGACCAGTCATGCTGAGAAAGACCTAGGAATCCTAATGGATGATGGCAGAGCTGTTGATAAGCCAACACAAACATTATGTATCGGCTTTTATATGAACCATGGCTCAATATGTAGCTTCTGAGGGGAGGTCACAATGACACAGTGTTTGTTAAAATAAAGACAAGGATGATATGGGGAATAAAGGGATGAAGTGACCTTCCCTCCCTCCAATCTAACTCACCTCTGGCCTCCATAAACAAGATAGGGTGGCCGTTGTAAAATGACAGATTGCTCTTTCTCAAAGGCGAGAAGAGACTGGAAAGCAGGGCTTTTTTGGCTAATTAGAAAGATATCTCCAAGGCTGCTTTGTGTTGGTCACATTGAGTTTAGTAATAAACCCTCTTAACTGATATCCCGGTAACTAAGATAAAGATAAATTTCTCCCCCAATGCAGTGAAGCCAGAGAACTCTAAAGCTTTGTCATAGCATTGTACTCTGCAAGAGACTGAGACTTCCCTGGTATTGATAAATACTCAATGCTGTCTTTGTCTTCCACGGCCTGTCTTTATGGCCTACTTAGTGCATGCCCACCCACTGAAAGCACTACAGTTGCTGATGAGGGCCTTTGGGCACTGGGAAGTTTTAATTGATCTTGTGCTGCACTCCAGTGCTCCCAGGTGAAACACTATTTGAAAAATATTACTAAACTTGCCTTGTCCCATTCAGTCTTGACAAACAGCAGCAGAGTCTGTCTGTGTATACCCGGAAGTGGCTGCAGAGAGAGGCCCAGCATGTAGTCTGTTCCCTCCCCTGAAGGACGTGTATTTCAGGGCATGCGTTGGTATAGACAAGACAAAACCCTTCATAGTCACTAGAACTCAGAGTGAGGACACTTGGCCATTTAAATAGCCCCCTTCTTCCTCTGTGGACACTACTGTCATGTGTCATGTCTGTCACCAAGCAGAGCCTGGCCTCCTTTCTATCCTATCAAGGCCAGGGTTGACTTATAACTCCCTTCTCTGCTACCAGCGTCCTTTCCTCTCCCCGCTGCTCATCCGATAGTTCATCCTCTGCTGTTTTCCTGTTGTGACAGTTGCAGATTCCTCCCTCTCTCCTCCATTTCATCCCACGTGATCTTCCTTTTTGGCTGTTCTTACCATGTTTCCTCCTCCTTCAATCTCTGCACTGACTTTCCCACTAAACCCAAGCTTCCCCTTCTTGTCTCTAGCCCTGCTTACCTAAAGAAGCTGGTATTTCCACCTTCCCCTGCAGTCCCTGCACCTCACCCAGTATTTTCTTCTGCCCACTGCCTTGTCCTCAGATCCATCGCTGGAGGCCATTGCGCTAGAAGAGGTGGGGAACAATCCTGTGCTAGTACCAGGGAGCTGGATTAGATGGTCCCTAATAGTGTCTCTTCCAGTCCTAAGTGTTAGTTAATCTCCTTCACCGGGCCCTTGCTGCCCCATGGCTGGCACTGTCTCCCCGTGAATGTAGTTAGAGAAAAGGCTTGGAGAGGTACATTGTGCTGCCATCTCCTGAAACCCCACCTATTACACCCCAGCAGGTCATTCTGCTGCCCTGGCTGCTTCATGCTGCCCTGCACTCGTAACGCACACACTTCGTGGGTGTGGTGTTCTGTCCCATCTAGTGGCACTTGGACCACTTAGAGATTAATGAGTTTGCTCTACAGCCTTAGCTAACAGCCATATGTTTTTTAGCTTGTGGTAGAGGCTCATACACTGAGCTCCAGAGGTCCCAGGTTCAATCCCGCCCGCCGACACCTGGGGTCTGTCGCTGTTACTCACCCACTCAGATTCCCTGTGTTCCAGAGCAGGGTTTTGCTTTTCTCTATGGACCATTGAAAAGCATCATTTATAGCTCAGTACAAACTGTGGTGCCAATTCGGGGGGATGGGGACGGGACATATTATGTCCCCTTCCCCCCCCTCCCCCCCCCCCCCGGTTTTTGCACTTCCTTAAGCAATGGTCTTGTACTAAATCAGTACTCTGCTACAGGAGCGGTCCAGAGCATTGCAATGCCACTGAAATTTGACCCAGCCATCCCTCTGTACAGTCAGAGACACAGCCAGGCCAAATTTCAGTGAGTGGCGTTGTGACCTGATGCATAGGGTTACAATGCCACTCAAACTTGGCCCAGACCGTTCTCTGTCCAGATGGAGGGCTGCCAAGCCAAATGGTTTTGCAACCTGGTGCACGGGGACTGCCAAGAACTCACTTCCTGATAGCATCGACTCATGTAATGGTGACTTGATTATGGTCTAAAAGTACCTAAGTGGGGAACCAACATTTGATAATGGGCTCTTCAGTCTAGCAGAGAAAGTATAACACGGTCCAATGGCTGGAACTTGAAGCTAGACATATTCAGACTGGAAATAAAGCGTAAATATTACCTCACGCACCTTGACACTCTAAATTTTTAACAGTGTAAGTAATTAACCATTGGAACAACCAAGGGCTGTGGTGGGTTCTCGCTCTCTGGCAATTTCTAAAATATATGCTCCAGGAATTATTTTGGGGAAGGTCTATGGCCTGTGTGACACAAGAGGTCAGGCTAGATCAGTGGTTCTCAAAGTTTTATACTGGTGACCCCTTTCACATAGCAAGCGTCTGAGTGTGAAACCCCTTACATATTTTTAAAAAGTGTTTTTAATTTATAACACCATTATAAATGCTGGCAAAGCAGGATTTGGGGTGGAGGCTGATAGCTCGTGACCCCTCATGTAATAACCTCCTGACCCCTGGACTAAATAACCCTGTAAATAACCTCCTGACCCCTGAGAACCCCTGGACTAAATGATCCCAATGGTCCCTTCTGGGTTGGGATCTATGAAAAAGAGAGAGAGGGGAGACTCCCTGGTTGAGAGAGAGGGTCCCTGGGGGGGTGGTGAGAGAGAGAGGGGAGTAGAATGGGGTCCCTGATGGAGGAGGGGTGGGGACTGGAATTTGCTTACCCCTCCCAAAAGTTTGACTTGGTGCCACTGAATACAAATAATGCAAAACTCAGAGAGCTAGAGCTGCTAACACCCAATTTGCCAGTATGGACCTTGCCCTGGCAAGGTCTATAGTTGTCCCACCTAATAGGGCTCCCACTCCTTCCCTAGGGAAACTTTCAAACCTAAGCAATCCACATCTCCTCTTCTCATCTCCAATTTGTCCTACTTCAGCCTAATCACAAAGCACCTTCTTTGTGCAGAGTGGGTGGGTCTCCTCATTGTGCAAAGCTCCCAACATCTCTGGGCCATGTAAATCAGAGAGGTCATTTAGTCCATCATCATCCCCATCCCCACTCTCTCTGCTGAGGCAGGGCCAAGTAAACCTAGAGCATCCATAACAGGGGTTTTTGTCCAACCTGTCTTAACCCTCCACAGATGAGGATTCCATGGCCTCCCTAGTTAACCTCTTCCGTTGTTTAACTACCCTCATCATTAAGGCTAAGATTTTGTTACGGATATTTTTAGTAAAAGTGAGGGACAGGTCACAGGCAATAAAGAAAAGTACAGGGAAGCAGTGACCTGTCCCTCACTTTTACTAAAAAATCCATAACAAAATGGGGATCTGCAGGTCCCCACATGGCCTGCAGTGGGGATAGAAGCTGAGGGGGCCCCACTATGAGTTGGGTGTCAGTGCTCCAGAGTCCCCTGCTGCCTATGGCTAGGAGCTGAGGGGGCCCCCACTGTGGGTTGGATGTGGGGGCCCGCTCCCTGCAGCAGCTGGGGGCTGCGGGGTCACCCCACCACCCACAGTGGCCGGGAGCTCCAGAGTACTTCCACCGCCTGCAGCTTGGGCCCACGGTGGCCAGGAGCGGTGGGGTACCCTGCCACATCCAGGAGCTGTGGGGTACCCCCACTGTCTGCAATGGCTTGGAACTCCAGGGGACTGCCAGAGGCAGTGGGGGTAACCTGCAACTCCCTGCTCCTGCGGGAGGCGGGGAACTCTGCAGCTCCCGACCGCCACAAGCTGAAGTCATGGTTTCTATGACTTCCAGCGACCTCCGTGATTAAATCATAGCCTTACTCCTCATTAATAAGCTTGTGTCTAATCTAGGTCTCCCTTGCTGCAGACTAGGCTGATGACTTCTTGTCCTACATTCAGTGGACATGGAGAACAATTGATCACTGTCCTTTTATAATAACCTTTCACATATTTGAAGATTTATCCGGTCCCTGCTCAGCCCTCTCCTCTTTAGACTAAACAGGAGGAAGGGTTGAAAGAATTGGCCATTAGTCATATTTTCTAAACTTCTCATTTTTGTTGAACTGCTCTGGACTCTCTCCAGTTTGTTCACAAAGTAACTCTAGCTGGAGCCTCGTTAGTCTCCAAGACTCTTTGCTTTAAGGGGCGTGTATGTCTTATGCCATGTCTGGCATTGCTGGTGTGTGCATGTCATGTACACTAGGACTGGGTGTTACGCTGCTTGGAGGCCTCTGACTATGGGTAACAGGGCCCTAAAATGACCAAGTTCTTGTTTGTTCTTGCAGGCTCCAAAGATGGGAGCATCACAGAAGTGAATGTGAGCCCCTGCCCCACACAGCCTTGCCAGCTCCAGAAAGGGATGTCCTACAGCGTCAATGTCACCTTCTCCAGCAGTAAGAGCAGAACATGCTACTTTAGGGGTTGAGCTTCTATGGGGGTGGTGGCTTCTCTGCAGCGGTGGGTGGAGATGGGAGGGCAGAAGGGGAGGTAACCACTTTTCATCCCTGAGACTTGCCTGCAGCAGTTGGAGATGTGGGGAAGGATGGCTGGGAAGTGTCCTCACAGCAGGAGAGAAATGAAGAGCATCTACTGGTGACCTCATCCTACACTGCATCCCTATGAGCTTTAGGGGACACTGCATGGGGTGGAAATGGTGCCCTGCACTAATAGCTCTGTAGCTGTGGGCAGCTGCTCATCTCCCTCTCATCCCTTTCCCTGTCTGCAGAGATCGAGAGCCAGGGCAGCACAGCGAAGGTGTATGGGGAGATGCTCCATGTGGACGTACCCTTTCCCATCCCTGAGCCTGATGGATGCAAGTGTGGGATCCAGTGCCCCATTGAGAAAGGCCATTCCTACAGCTACCTGAACAAGCTGCCTGTGAAAAGCGAGTACCCCAGTGTAAGTACCCACAAGCCAGCTCCAAGTCTCGGAGCTACCCACCCTGGTCAGGGCTCAGCCCCGCAGCATGTCTTTCAGCAAGGAGGCCCTTTTATCCTTGGGAACAGGGGGTGCATGGAAGGTCACCTGTCAGGAGTCACCTCTGCTCCATGCACTATTTTTCTCCAAAACCGGTCTCCAATTCCTGATCCTATGCCAGGCCTGTCAGGGGGAGCAGCTTGGTTGTGACTGCAGGGGTTGGGGAAGGTGTGTACTGTGTTTGCAGGCCCCTTTCTGGGCAGTGTTTCCAGATAACCTCCTTCCAGAGCCTGTGACTCAGAGTCATGGCCCTGCACCAGCTCTTCCCTCCTAGCCCTAGTGCCTCATGGTGATGGGGAGCTTAATGAAAATTTCAGCTCAAAGGGCCAGGACTTTTCTTAACAGACACAGTGCAAGTCCCTCTATCACCACAGTAGGGTCAGTATTGACTTGGAGGGTGGAGTGCTAATCCTTAGAGATCTTCCAGCCAACCCTGCTTAGCATGCAAGATGTTCTGGGTGTACAGCGTAGCTGGAATTAGCCTGCTGCAGCTCACCTGGCTCCCAGTCTGCTTCCAGAGGTGCAGTTTCTCCCATAATTGGGGGCAGAGGGGTGGGTTTTCTCCTTCCCCACCCCACAAAGAAACTTAGGCTGCCTCCATGCCTGAGGACCAGCAACTCCCTGCACACTCTCACATCCTTTATCTCTTCCAGATTAAACTGATCGTCAAGTGGGAGCTGATTGATGACCAAAATGAGATGATGTTCTGCTGGAAGATACCTGTCCAGATCACCAGCTAAGGAGCCCTGCTTGCCGCTTTGGGGGAGGGGAGAGTAGAAGTGAAAACATAGATCAGACTTTTCTTATATAATGGGCATTTCCTGGCATCTGCTTCAAAATTCTGCAGCCTCTAAGCAGCCGGCACTGTGTTGTCCCAAAGCTGAGGTACAGTTGCTGCAGGGGCATCAATAGGCAGAGGGCTCAACTCCCTGCAACTTAAGAGGGGGCAGAGTCTGGCAGCCATTGGTGGCAGTGGCTGAGCAGCACATTGCTGGAGTTCTGCCATGGTTTCTGTCCCTTGAAATGAGCCTCTCTCTCTCTAATGCAATGGGGCTGGTGTCAGCTGCTGCCTGTTAACCCTTGAGTGCCTGTCCTGATAGAATGCTGCTGCATCCCTCTGCTTTTCTCCTGCTCAGTCATGACCAGAGCGTTCCTGCGACCTGCATCTGCCATCCAGAGCCAATGGAGGGTGAAGAGAGGGGACTGGCCCTGCCACTTGTCTTCCATGAGCACTGGTGTTTCCTTGGCCCAGCAGTGGCCAGCGGCTCTACAGCTGGGAGAATGCTTCCTCTGTGCAGGTGCAAACCCAAACCTCATGCAGCATCTCTGCAGGGATGACTCTTACTAACCAGTGATTTGCACTGTCTATTAATTCACATGGAGCTGCTGCTGGGGGCTCTTTACCCCAACCTCTTTTTATAACTTTCCTTTTTAATAAAGGTTCAATAAAAACTACCACCTGCCTGTTTTACTTTGTCTGATGGGGTGGCCAGTGTAAGGTATCATCTTCAAGCTGGGGCCAGAGATGCCACTATTATTATGCGAGAGGAGTGGATGACGGCCCAGCTGAGGATGCAGCCAGTCCCTGCACTGTGCTGGTATGAGGAAGCAACTTGATGCCACAGCCCACTGCCAGGCTGGACATATGATCTCCCCTCAGTTATAGGAAAGGAAAAACATAGTAGGAGTTAAGGCTACTCACCAGCTAGTAGTAAAATGTCCCTTCAGGGCTGTGTACCCTAAATTTAAAAGGGCCACCTCCCCCTAAAGAGAGAGTCTGGGCAAACGTTGCCAGAAGACAGTGGCCCTCCACTGGGGAATTAAAGGAAGGTGCTCCTGCTGCACTGTGTGCATCACCATGTATGGACTCTTCTTCCCAGGATCTGAGCGGTCAGGCTAGGCAGAGATGAGGCAGGGATAGTCCTGACCAACCCCAGTGTCTGAGCCACAGGGTCCAAAATAAACATTTTATTTAACAATGACAGATGTTCCCTAGCAGATTCCATTAGGAAAAGCCACCAACAGCTTTACAAAGTTGGAACCCCATCCCCCTGCTAGGCAATCGTACAAAGTGCAGGGGTGAAGTCTTGTGCCCAGGGAGAGCAGGGTCCCCAGGCCTTTCAAACCTGCTGGGCTCCACGTCCAAGCCACCGTCAGAGGACAGGCAGCATCTGTACAAAGCTGGAGCTGGCCCTCCTCACACTCAAGCTCCCAGGCCTGGGGGTTCATGCACCAGGCTGTGCCTTGGGGCAGGGCAAAGACACCAGCAAAAGCAATGAGGGGTAACACTGGCAACTATGAAGGCTCTGGACTATGGGTGGGAGTAGGGTGAATTGTCCTGTGAGCCCTCAAACAGGATAGCATGATGAATTGCTATCAACTCCTCTGCCAGGCACTGGGGAAGGGCTGAGGCTTCTCGCCACTCTCCGCTATTTACATCGGTTACTGAGGAGCTGGGGGAAGGTGCTGCCCTTCTGCAGCTTCAGCTGCTAAAGTTCCTTTCTTAAGGCCTGTTTAGCCATTTCAATAATGGTGAGCCTCACAGGTCTGCAATGCAGGGAGTAGGGGGGCTCTGTGGGTTGGTCGGGGAGAGGAGTGGGGGGCCTTGTGGGTCCATGTTGTGGCAGAAGCAGGAGGTTGGTGATGAGCAGACCAGGCAGGGAGGTGGCTGCAGATGCTTGGCGCTCTCTACCCTGGACTGTGTCCCTATGGGCTCAGCCAGGCGCGGTATGGCAAGAAGGTTGTGCGCTTTGGGGGATGAGCAAAGGGCATCAAAGCTACTGCAGTCCCAGGGGGCCTCTCTCCAGCCGATGGATCCCAGGTACCAGCAGAGTGTCTGAGGGGGGCCACCCTTGCCCCGTCAGTCCCCTAAAGCTGTGCTGCCTCTGGGCTCTGGGTCGGTGCAGGAGCACAGCGGTGGGGCTCAGCTTGCACCACAAAGCCAGGCGAGCAGTTGCAGCGATAGGAGCCCTCTGTATTTTCACAGGTGCCGGCCTCACACAGGGGCCCAGGGCCGCTCACCACCTCACACTCGTTAATGTCTGAAAGGAGAGGGATGAGAAAAAAGCCTGAAAGCCATGTTCTGTAGCACAGCACCCCCACTGCACAGTATACCTCCAAATCCAGCACCTCCATGCCCCCACAGCACACCCAGCTCCCCCACACCTAACACCCCCACTGCAAGGAGCCCTCCAAGCCTCCCACACCTAGCACCCCCATGCCACACCCAATTCCCCATTCCCAGCAGCCCCCAAGCCACACAAAGCTGCCCCAAACCCAGCACCCCCACATTGCAAAGCAATCCCGTGACCCCATGCTGTAGTGTTCCCTCATGCCCAGCAACCTCACAGTGCATAGGGCTCTCCCACACTGAACAAAGCATCCCATGATATAAACTGCCCCCCATACAGATCATCCCAAGAAGAATGCTTTGTGCTCCCTCTCAAGAATGAGACGAGCTAAACAACAAGATTTGGGGGAAAGGGTGATTTTGGTGTTGCAAAATTCCTCTAGCTGATTTGGCAAGGTTGCCGGGAAACAAAGACGAGGGCATCTCTGGGGTGGCCCTGAAAGGGGCCAATTATCACCTCAGGGACCAAAACACAGGCAAGGAACCTTGCACTGAGCAAACAAATGAGCATTTTATTAACCTTACAGCTGTTCCAGAGTGCTGATGGAGGCCTTTTGTCTAGACCAGCGTTTGGGGCAGGAGAGTTAGTGTGGTGGAGGCCCAAGAGCCACTGGCTTTTAAACACCATGTTGATTAGACCTGCTGAGAGCACTGCTATGTGACAAAAAGAAAAGGAGTACTTGCGGCACCTTAGAGACTAACCAATTTATTTGAGCATGAGCTTTCGTGAGCTACAGCTGAAGTGAGCTGTAGCTCACGAAAGCTCCTGCTCAAATAAATTGGTTAGTCTCTAAGGTGCCACAAGTACTCCTTTTCTTTTTGCGAATACAGACTAACACGGCTCTTACTCTGAAACCTGCTATGTGACAGGTGGCCAAAGCACCTGTACCAGGTCTGTACCAGTGCTCTGTGTGCTAGCACCACAGGGAGCCTGCCCAGACTGACGAGAGCACACACACCTCCAACCCATTCTGCCCTCACTGTGTTTCCTAGATCCCTTCTCCTTCTCCACTTTTCATTTTCCTGAACTTTTAATTTTCCTGTGTTTCTCCCCACAGCTCCCACACACACAGAGTGAGCAGGGTTCCCCCTCATTCCCCACAGCATCCCCACCTCCAGGCCTGAGGAGGCAGGGTTCTCCCTCATTACCCACATCTGCCCCCCATACTGAGTGAGTGTGGCTCCCCCTTGTTCCCCACAATGCTCCCCCATACTGCGTGAGCAGCGGTCCCCCTTCCCATGACAGACCCAGGCCTTGTGTGAATCTCCCCTCAGCCTCAGTCAGGCTGTATAACCCAGCCACACGTGCCAGGAAAGTGGCTGATGCCCTGATTACAGTGACAGCCCTGGGTGCTGAGGAAAGGGGTCCCTACTGGCTGGACCCTAGTTCTCTTCCCTGCAGTTCTGTGATGGGAACGTAGTCGGCGTTGGGGTGGGGAGTGGTTTCACAAGCCCTGCTCCTATGGAGCTCCAGTGACAACTGCCATCCCCAGGCAGTGACCCTAGGGGGAAGCAGCAGGTCAAGAATGGCTGAGGGCTGCATGTGCTGAGCTCCACAGCTGAAGTGACTGGGAGCTGCAGAGTCCAGCCAGCACTCCTCAAAACCAGTATCTTAGCACCTATGGGAGCCCAGCTGCGGGGGTGGAGGGCAGCTAGACCACCCCCTACCCTCTGTGGGGCCATTTCTCTCACTGTTTGGGGCCACTCACCTACACAGGCCATGTGGGTCATGTCCAGCTGGAAGCCGTCAAAGCAGTCACAGGTGTAGCCCTCCCGCACGCGCACGCAGCGCCCGTTCTCGCAGCCGTTCAGAATGCCACACTCCTCTGCCTGGAGTCCCTCAAAGCTGTCGAAGTGCCCTGTGGATACAGAGGGGCCATCAGCCTGCAGGGAACACGCTGCGGGAGGGGGAGGGGAGGCTGTCTGCCCACAGGGGAACAGAAGACCATCAGTCTGGCAGTTTGGTCACATAAAGGGGCCAGGGGCAGCAGATATGGATATTGGTCTGGATAACACAGATGGGGCCCCAACCAGGCTGGCTTTAGGAGAAGCGGGGAGGGGGAGGGGGGAGGGTTACTTTCTGGGCACAGCCTGAACCTAGAGGAAGCCGCCAGGACATCTCTTGGTCTTCTTCAGTACTCACCAGTTTGGCTGGGCAGGTAGCGGGGCTGGGCGTGCTCTGGGTGGAGCTGAGGAGTGCGTAGGAATGTGCTGCCACCAACCTCACTGCTCAGTTCTCTCTGGGCGAAGCTGGCATCAGGGGCTCCATACTCAGAACTCAGGTAATTGTAATAGGGCCCTAAGTCTGGGCTATAGAGTCCATAATGAGAGTCTTCTAGGCCTGGTCCATACTCGTATCCAGGCCTTTCTTGGAGTCCAGCCTCCCTTTCAGTCTCTCCCCAGGCCACGTTACACAGGTGAGCAAAGTCCTCTGGAGGTGGAGAGAGAGGGAAGGAGCAGCCTAGCACCATGGCACGAAGGAGGGTAAGCCCCTGACTGTCTAAGGATGAGCTAAGTGGGGGGTTGCATCAGGGATGGACTCAGGCGGGGCAAAGAAAGGCCAAGCCCAGAAAGAGCAAAGGCCAGGCAAGGGCCAGGCAGAGCTAGGGCACCTATAAGCAATGGGAAAAGGCTCTGAAGTTGTACTTCTGTGTCCAACTCTTGTAGGAGGAGGCTTCCCCCTTGGGTCCCAGGGTCCTTATGGGATTTGCAAGGTGTGGAACCCACACTCCAAGCCATGACTAAGGGGGCTGGATACCTGCCAGAAAGAGTCTGGGTCTGTGTCAGATCTAACCAGCTAAGCAGGATTTGGCCTTGTACACTCTTGGAGGAGAACCCCTCCTGCTCCGGAACACCTAGCTGCTGCCGGGAACAGTGAGGGTGACCGAGTAGTGGAGACTCCCCTCGGAGTCGGTACTAACTCCAATGCCTCAGCGCAGTACTAGGGGTGCTGTGCCATTAAGTGCCCTCATTCAGATACCATCAAGCAAAGGACTCACATGCCACCTCAGCCAGAGGGAACTCCCCTAGGAGCGACAGGAGAATTCATTCCCTGTGGCCCATTCAGGCCTGGGCTGCTAATAAGGGGGCATTTGATAACACATTGTGGGTCTGGTTTCTGGGAGGTGGACACCTGCTCATTGGGACCTGCTGGGAGAGCCCTCTCTCCATTCATCCACAGCCCACAACGACCTTTCACTCACTGCTGACCGTTGCAGGGTCTGACTAGCAGGAGCCAAGAGGCCAAAGGCTCCACAGTCCCTGAGCAAGCCTGTCCTCGTCCCCCGATTCTCACCAGAGGCCCTGTGGGGGCAGAGTGCACAGTCCTGGCTCCAGGCCTCGCCATAGCGGCAGCAGCACTCGGTGTACGTGGTCCGTCGCCCCCGCAGTGGCTGGTTGCAGATGTAGTTGGAGACTCTCTGCCAACAGATGTCCAGGTGGATTTCATGTTCATCCAGGTCTTCTGTTAGTGAGATGGGCAAAGAATGCCATGGGGACATCCCCTAGGTCTCCTGGGATCCCTTAGGAAGGTGCCGTGCCCAGTGTCCTGCTCCCAGACTGTGCCCCGCACTCACACCCCGGGCATTGAATTTCAGAGCCAGCCAGCATACTGCCCCTCCCACAACATGCCTCATGCACAGCGCTCCTCAGGTTCAGCACAGTATGCAACATTCCCCCTTGAATCTGGCCCTGTACCCCACAGCCCCTGCTCCCCCCATGTGCAGCACCACCTTGCCTATGGACTACTCCACCACTCTGCACCTTATGTCAATGCTTTCCACTCCAAGGAGGCATGCATGGAGGTCCTGGGGCACAGCCTGCACTACCGGCCCAGGCCAAGATGGTGCAGATCATAGGAGCAAACCCATCTCCCAAGGCCCTGCAGCAGCACCCAACCTGCTGGCTGGCCCCACTCACCAGCCCTGTTGGAGACGTTGATGCAGCGGTTGCGAGTCACATCCAGCACCAGGGGGAGGCTGCAGAAGCAGTGGAAGGAGCCTGCTGTGTTCAGACACTCGCCATTCACGCAGGACATTTCGTTCTCACACTCGTCTTGATCTGCAGCCACAGGAAGGCAGAGATACCCTTACACTGGCAAACGAGGGCACCACCCCAACCCTTGCCCCAGGGAGTGCCTCTGCCAATCTCTTCTCCACCTAGGGTTGCGAACTTTGTAATGTTTAAAAACCGGACACTCCAGCAGGCGTACCAGAACCTCCCCTTCTCCCTGAGGACCTATCCCTGCCCCGCCTCTTCTGTCGAGCTCCTGCTTTGCCCCTTCCCCCGAGGCTCCACACCCCCCCCGTTCGTTCCTCCTTCCCCCTCCCTCTGTTGCTCACACCTTTTCCCCTCTCCCACCTCCCTGTGTGGGTCAGGAGGGACTTGCCTGCAGAGCCTGAGAGCTGCAGCCACCCAATGCAGGTAGAGAGCGACCCCAGCAGAGTAGGGGCAGGCACGAGTGATGACTCGGCGCCTCCCTGCCTCCCCTATCTGCAGTAACAGGACTTCGGGTGTCCGCCCAGTAGATCTGACCAGTAGGGTTGCCAGGCATCCAGTTTTTGACCAGAACGCCCAGTAGAAAAGGGACCCTGTTGGCTTCGGTCAACACTGCTGACCGGGTCATTAAAAATCTGGTTGGCTGCCTGCAGCGGGGCAGGCAGGTACCTTCCCAGCTCCTGGGAAGCTGCCAGCATCTCCTTCTGGCTCTGGGAACCGTGGCCAATGGGAGCTACAGGGACGGAGCCTGCAAGCAGGTGCAGCACGCAGAGCCGCCTGGCCATGCCTCCACCTATGAGCCAGAGGGAGATGCCAGTAGCTTCTGGGAGTCACTTGAGGTAAGCACCACCTGGAGCCCACACTCCTCATGCCTTCCTGCGCCCCAACATCCTGCTCCTGCCCCAGCCCTGAGCCCCCCTCTGCACCCCAGCCCCAGCATGGTGAAAATGAGTGAGTGAGTGAGGGTAGGGGAGAGCGAGCAACAGAGGGAGGGGGAAATAGAGTGAGTGGAGCCAGGGCCTTGGAGAAGGGGCAGGGCAGGGGCCGGACAAGGGTGTTCGGTTTTCTGCAAATAAAAAGTTGGCTACCCTACTGACCTAAAACTGACAGGTCCTCTTTTCGACCGGACTTTCCAGTTGAAAACCAGACACCTGGTCACCCTACCCCCTCCTCACACACACACTGTGCAAGGGCCCCAGGGAGTGCCTCTGCCACCCCCAAACACCCCCCCACATCCCACACACACACTGTGTAAAGGCCCTGTGAAACGCTTCTGCCAACTCCTACCCAAACGAGGGCCTGGGGGACACGGCTCCATAACACGCTAACCTCACATAACACGGGCACCACCACTGGCACCACCCACACAGCAAGGGCATCGGTGCCACATACGGACAGAATGGGCCTGCCTCCCCCAGTGAGGAGCAGAGGCCCAGACAGAGGGAGGGAGGAGCCGTCCAGAGGGGAAGGCCCATCTCACCCACACACTCGAGCCGGCTGGAGTCGTAGAGATAGCCAGAGCGGCAGAAGCACTTGTACCCGGGCACCGTGTTCACACAATGCCCGTTCCGACAGATCTCGGAGCCGAACATCTCACACTCGTCTGCATCTGCCAAGAGAGGGGGCGGGAGAGGCTGCGTCAGTCACAGAGACCATGTGACTTGCAGCCAGCAGCAGGAAGGGAACCTGCTCCTTCCATCCCTGGGGTCGACATGAGCAAAGGCTGGGGAAAACCAGCTCAGCATCTAGGTCCTGAGCTCAGACAGAGGGAGAATCGCCTGTAGGTAGAGCAGGGGCAGGGAATCACCATGGGCAAAGTGGGAATAGGGGGAAGTCATGGGCCCAGAGCTCATTACGGACACTGCACATGCAATTCCCTGAGATGTGCACACAAACAAGTTGCACCATTATATTTTTAACTGGTTTGAAAATCCATTCTGTGAAGCTAAAGGGCCAGAGCCAGAGCCAAGTCCACATTCCAAACCCACAAGCTTGGAATCCAGCTTGGCAACCAGGAGGAGAATGAGCTAAATCTTTACAAACTGGAAGTCTGGTTTATAAACACACAGAACTCAAAAACGGCTGCATGGATTCTGCTGAAACTTCCCAAAAAGCTTTGTCTCTTGGCTGGAATCAAACCTGAGAAATATCAGCCCAGAAAGAATTAGTTTGCCAGAGTTACTGGCAATGGGTAGAGGGGGCTTCTCATGGAAAGGGCATTTCAGTCTTAATGCTGGAAGTCACTCACACTCCTGCTATATTGAGCAGTCAAAAAACCACGTTTGTCAATATTGTCTCAGAACCTCCCACCACCGACTCTGCTGGATTTAGGGCCAGAGAGGGCCATCCCAAAGGTGTCCTGGGGAGTTACTTCTCAGTGCAATGCTGTAAAGGAGTGCACTCAGTGCTAGAGCACTTCCTCATGGGTAGGGGTGGCATAGCAAGCTGCTTCCCCATCAGGCACCCCCTGCTGACAGCTGCTTTGGCCCTGGGGTGATAGCTCTTCCTGTAACCTGACCCTCCAGCCAGGTATTGGTTTCAGTCCACTTCTTCCTAGGGAAGGAAATCCCACAAATGACAGTCCAATAGTTTCATTTGTACTGTAAATGGCATTTCACTAGAAGCGATCTGTAGCGTGCTTATAGGTATTGTAATGAATGCACTGTACATAATTCGTAGTGCCTGGGCTTGTATTAAATCACATTTTTTAGGTTCTGATTTTGATGCTGACCCAAAGCTTGGCGGCCATAGTCAGTAACTGTTCTGATTAAGGCTCTGTATACCATGAGGAGCGTTTTCTTATCCGTCCCCCAATTAGTCCCAGCAAGACTTTTAAGCAGATTAATTTTTCCTTTACTACAGTTTATAACACTGGTTCACAAACATATTTGATTGCGCCCCCTTCTTTGTGTCTGTAGTCATTTACACCTTACTCTCCTCCAGGTACATACACCACCACCCAGCTCTGAAGGCAGAGTGGAGAGCAGCAGCTGCTGCTGGGCGCCCAGCTCTGAAGGCAGAGTGGAGAAACTGCTGGGCGCCCAGCTCTGAAGGCAGAGTGGAGAGCAGCCGCTGCTGCTGGGCGCCCAGCTCTGAAGGCAGAGTGGAGAGCAGCCGCTGCTGTTGGGCGCCCAGCTCTGAAGGCAGAGTGGAGAGCAGCCGCTGCTGTTGGGCGCCCAGCTCTGAAGGCAGAGTGGAGAGCAGCCGCTGCTGCTGGGCGCCCAGCTCTGAAGGCAGAGTGGAGAGCAGCCGCTGCTGCTGGGCGCCCTGCTCTGAAGGCAGAGTGGAGAGCAGCCGCTGCTGCTGGGCGCCCTGCTCTGAAGGCAGAGTGGAGAGCAGCCGCTGCTGCTGGGCGCCCTGCTCTGAAGGCAGAGTGGAGAGCAGCCGCTGCTGCTGGGCGCCCAGCTCTGAAGGCAGAGTGGAGAGCAGCCGCTGCTGCTGGGCGCCCTGCTCTGAAGGCAGAGTGGAGAGCAGCCGCTGCTGCTGGGCGCCCAGCTCTGAAGGCAGAGTGGAGAGCAGCCGCTGCTGCTGGGCGCCCAGCTCTGAAGGCAGAGTGGAGAGCAGCCGCTGCTGCTGGGCGCCCAGCTCTGAAGGCAGAGTGGAGAGCAGCCGCTGCTGCTGGGCGCCCAGCTCTGAAGGCAGAGTGGAGAGCAGCCGCTGCTGCTGGGCGCCCAGCTCTGAAGGCAGAGTGGAGAGCAGCCGCTGCTGCTGGGCGCCCTGCTCTGAAGGCAGAGTGGAGAGCAGCCGCTGCTGCTGGGCGCCCAGCTCTGAAGGGAGAGTGGAGAGCAGCCGCTGCTGCTGGGCGCCCAGCTCTGAAAGCAGAGTGGAGAGCAGCCGCTGCTGCTGGGCGCCCAGCTCTGAAGGCAGAGTGGAGAGCAGCCGCTGCTGCTGGGCGCCCTGCTCTGAAGACAGAGTGGAGAGCAGCAGCTGCTGCTGGGCGCCCAGCTCTGAAGGCAGCGCCGCACCAGCAGCAGCACAGAAGTAAAGGTGGCAATGTGGAAAGTGGTATTTGTCAATATCACTTTTCACAGCAAACTTAGCGCCCCATTGCCACCCTTCTCTGCTGCTGCTGCCACCCCAGGGCTGAGAGCTGGAGCCCCGCCGCCTCCAGGTGAGGGATTTGGTGGGAGAGGAGAGCCTGAGCCTGGGCTGCCGCCCGGTGAGGAACTGGGAGGGTTGAGAAGATCCTAAGTCCGGGCTGCCTCCCAGTGGGGGATGGAGGAGCAGGAGGGGCAGCCAAGCAGCAGGCCCTGGCTGTTCCCTTTATCCCTGCCTCCCAGGTGTGCATGGCCCTTCTGCATGAGCCCCAGCCACCTGGGGCTGACAGCCGGAGCTCTTTTAAAAAAAAAAAAAGCACACAGCTCGTGCCTCCCTTGACACATTCCTGCACCTCTCTTGGGAGGCCCGCCCTGTCGTTTGAGAACTGCTGGTTTATAAGATCTTTCCAAAGTAATTTAGTATCTAAAGTTACCACTAAGAATTTGAATCTTTTAATTCTATGTATTTGTTCTTCATACATATACAGTTTACATTCCTTTGTAACTTTCCTTTTCGTAAAGATCAATGGAAAGCATGAACCCCATGCATTTCCCCAGTCAGAGGTCTCTCGTAACTCTTTGCTGATTCCCTTTTCTGCCACCTCAATATGCCTACTTCTAACCCACTGAGTACAGTCATCTGCGAATACAGAGCAATGCCTACCTCGGCACTTATCAGCCCAATCTTATTTAACAAATAACACTTCCCTGTGGTGTGCCATTTTTAATGTTGTATATATTCAACATAACTTTCCCAACTCTGACCTGCATGGTCCTTTTACTCAAAAATTCTCTAACTCATCCATACATTCTTCCTCTTTTCCCTAGTGCACCTACTTTGTACAACTAGCTGTCCCTCTACAGCATATCATATGACTTCTCAATATCTAGAAAGGCAGCTATCACAAAACCTTTGTCCCTCGGACTTTTTCGTATTTCAGTTCCTAATATAACAACGTAATCAATGGTGCATCTTCCCCTTCTAAAACCACTTTGCACCTTACCTATGATGCCATTGTTTTCCAAATAGGCAACCAATCTTTCATTCACCATTTTCCCCATAATTTTATCCAGACAGAATGTAAAGGCAATCGGACTATAGATACCCACTTTTGTGAATAGTTTGCCTGGTTTTCGTATTGGAATTACTACTTCATGTTTCCACTCTATCAGAATAACTCCTTTTCCCCCATCTATTGTTATATAATTCCAAGAGAACCCACAAACTGCTTTCAGAGAAATGTTTAAACATTATGTTAAATACATTAAATTTACCCAGGGAGGTATTCTTGCTAATATCAATAGCTTCCTCAGGTTCCCATACAAAACCATTCATTCAGTACAGTATCTTCATGTTTACCTCAACTACATAATAGATCATGGCTCTCTTCAATGAATTTTCTTTTATTCTGGTGGAAAATGTCACTTTGATTTCCATCATTACTCATCCCTTGGAAAGTTTCTGCTAAAACTTCTGCTTTCTCATGATCAGAACTTGATTATCTTGTCAGTCCAAATGAGACCTGGGATGTGGCTACTCTTAGGCTGTGTCTACACTACGGACCTTACAGCAGCACAGCTGTGCCACTGCAGCTGAACAGCTGTAAGGTCTCCAGTGTAGCCACTCTATGCCAGCAGGAGAGAGCTCTCCCTCCAGCATAATTAAACCACCCCCAACAAGGGACAATAGCTATGTCAACTGGAGACACTCTCCCACTGACAAAGCACTGTGCGCACACGTTCTTTTGTCTGTGAAACTTATGTCAGTCGGGGGGGGGGTGTTTTCTCACACCCCCAGCCGACAAAAGTTTTGCCGACAAAAGTACTAGTGTAGACAGAGCTTCAGTCTGAATTCCATTCATTCTTCTAGTTTGCCTCTGTATTTCTGATGTCGTGGCATCTTTCTTTATCCACCCACAGTACTTCCTTCAACTTTCTTTGATTTTATTTTTTATAATTCCTTGTGCTTTTTGTCTTACTTCTTTTATATTTCATTCAATCGTCACTAGTCACTGTGTTTTTCACTTTTTTATAGGCTTTGTTCCTTTCTTTACCTGCCATTTTGCACTCCTTATTCTACCATAAAACTGAGTTTTGAGGGTACTTCAATATCTGAGGTATGGCTACAGTAGCTGCTGCTATTAATCCCATTATTATCATTGACATTCTCTGTCATCACTCACACAATGAGTATTCACAAATTCAGTCCATTTACTTGTAAACAGCTCCCAGTTAGCTTTCTTAAGATTCCAGGTGGGTAATTTTCCATTATCTTCAACCTTACCTTGCCCTTGAAAAATAATAAGTATAGGGAAATGATCACTCCCCATTCCTTCTTCCTTATATATTTCCCAGTTGCATTTAATTGCAATATCTACTGTTATAATTCCCACATCTAATAGGAAAAACTACCATCTGCTGCATTAAATCTATTTGAGGTGTCATCGTTTAAAACCATTACACTGTTTTCATCCATGAACTTTCCTAAGTATGCACCCTTTTTATCCGTTGTCTTACTTCCCCACAATTTATCATCACTATTTAGGTCACCACATATAATATATGGTCATTTAGCATTCTTCACTATTTCTTGTAGCTCCAAACTTTCTAATTTCCCATAAGGGTTGTAGACTTTATAAATCCTTACAGAAATATTTCTCTTCTGCATGAGGAACTCAACAACATTATATTCTAGGCTTACTTTCTCATTCTCTACTGCTATGTAGCTTAATCCTTCCCTTATGAAAGTACAAACACCTTGTCCTCTTCCTAGTTTTCAGTCTTGCCTAAAGGCACTATACCCTGGAATTTTAAAAGCAAACTTTCCAAGCAACCATGTTCCCTGGATAGATATGAGATCTGATTTAGTTTTCATTTCCAGGATATTTTCGTTTAGTTCTTGACCATGTACGATTGGACTGTTCATATTCCAGCAAAAGACTGAGATCTCCATACTAGTCACCTTTCACCATTAACCTCATTCAAAATGGCATGAATACGGTCCATTGACAAATTGCTAACTTATAAGTATTTTTCCTACTGCCCTTGCTACAATATTCATTTTTTTCTGATTTTTCCCCGTTGTGATGTACAGTTCATCATTTTTTTTTCACTACAAGTATATCGTCACCTATTCCTTCTGCAGTGTTTATCATACTCTTTATCGAATAAGGCTGTGTCCGCAATTCTTTTTTTCCTGGGCTGATTGTCTCTGCCTTCTCTTCCTAATGCTTTGAGAGCCTCCTTACTGCTGCCACATAAGGCATGTTATTAACAATTTTTGTCTTTTGTCTCTCAGTAGCTTGTCTTGATGCAATACATCCTCTATATGCTGGACTGGGATTACCACTGCAGTTACTACATTTGATTTCTGTCCCCTCAGGAATGCTCTCCTCCACAGTTACTGCATTTCGTTTTCCCTTGACAAACATTTGCGACATGCCCATGCCATTGGCACTTATAACACCTAAGGGGAATGGGATATATGACTTGGTTCTGAATATCTGAAACCCTAGAGTTACTTTCTCAGGTAGAGCCATCCCTCAACACTACGGCTGTTGATGGCTTTGCTTTCTCCTCCTGGTTTACTGATCAGTTGCTTACTTACTAACATTTTATCTTCTCCTGTGCTTTTGGTTTTCTCATCACTGGTCAGCTCTAATGGCATGCCATACATTACCTTCTGGTAACTTATTTTAACTTTCCCTAGCATTTTAGTTTTTATATCAGCTTGTTCTTTGTTTTTACATTCAACTACAAAATCTTCATCTCACAGCCTCTTGGCTCTTACAATATCCCCTATGCTTTTTTTTAATCCAGTCAGCTACTTTCAAAGGGTTAACATTACCGAATCTTGTTCTTTGACTAGTGATCTTATAACTGTAGCATTTTGGTTTATTTCCTTCCTCAGCTTTGCTTTTTTTGTTGAGATCATCCCCTGATTCTGCTTCTATTCTTTTCTTCCCTCCCCCCCACATTGTGTCCATTTTCTCTCTCTCTCTCTCTCTCTCTCTCTCTCTCTCTCTCTCTAATAGACTCTTCTTCAGTGACCAGAGGGACTTCATTTGGTGTCAGAAAATCCTCCCTCGCTCCAGCCCAGCTCCCTTCTGTGTCAGATTTCCTGCCTTTATAGCAACCACCAACAGCTTCTCCCAGCTGGGACGCCTCTTTAAGTGAGTCTGGCCTACCCTCCAGATGCAGCCAGTTAACATAATTGGTCTCTCAGGCCCACATGAACTCTCAGAGCCTGTGTGGGGTAGAGACGACCATTCTAGTAGCCCAGGCCCCGCAGAGGAGAAAAGGTGCTGGTACCTGTGTATGACGTCTGTCCAAAGAGCAGAGTCCCTTCCACGGGGATATAGCCCTTCCCACTCGGGCAGATCTCGCTGTATTCCACTGGCACACAGGAAGGGAAGGGGGCAGAGAGAAAAAAACCCAGAAATTTGTATTATGATTAGGTTGGGACTCGGCGAGCATGCTATTTGCTCTGATCTGCATGAGGAGAGGAGTTCTGGGGCTGGTGCCCTACCTGTGCCCAGGATAGGGCAGGGGTGGGTCTCACAGTTGTCCCCCCAAGCAGCCCCCTCAGTGCAGCAGCACTCCTCCTTGGTGGTGTTTTTGGCCAGGACGCTGTCACATAGCTGGACGTCGCTGATGTGATAGTAACACTCCTTCCGCTCCGAGCCAGGGGGACGTGGTGCTATGGGCCGCTCAGGGTCCCCTGAGAGACAACACAACAATGCCGGGCTCTCAGCCTGAACTCTGGAGCCCTAGGGAAGGTCACCCCACATCCAGAATCTCCCAGGATGAAAACAGGACTGGCAATGTGGCCTCCCTGGCACGACTCTTCAGCCTTCAGAACAGATCCCCACAGGTGAGATCTCACCCACACCCACTCATGGTCAACAATGCCCAGGCAGCAACTGGCTTCCGTCCCAGCAAGATCTCACCCATGCCAACTCCTGGCCAGCACTACCCCCTGAGTACCCAGCTGCTGCCCAGTGAGATCTCACCCATGCTAGCTCATGGCCAGCACTGCCCTATTAGCACCCAACTCCCGCCCCAGCGAGATCTCACCCATGCCAGCTCGTGGCCGGCACTGCCCTATTAGCACCCAACTCCTGCCCCAGTGAGATCTGACCCATGCCAGCTCGTGGCCGGCACTGCCCTGTTAGCACCCATCTCACGCCCCAGTGAGATCTGACCCATGCCAGCTCGTGGCCGGCACTGCTCTGTTAGCACCCATCTCACGCCCCAGTGAGATCTGACCCATGCCAGCTTGTGGCCGGCACTGCTCTGTTAGCACCCATCTCACACCCCAGTGAGATCTCACCCATGCCAGCTCGTGGCCGGCACTGCCCTGTTAGCACCCATCTCACGCCCCAGTGAGATCTGACCCATGCCAGCTTGTGGCCGGCACTGCTCTGTTAGCACCCATCTCACACCCCAGTGAGATCTCACCCATGCCAGCTCGTGGCCGGCACTCTCCTGTCTCCGTGTCGTACTCCTCATGGTCACTGAGGCATAGGCACAGGAATGATCCCTCCACGTTCTCACAGAGCGCGGTCCCACACACGGCTACCATCAGCTCACACTCGTTCACGTCTGTCACACAAGGCAAAGGAAACGGCTTTAAGGCTTCCGCAGTGGGACAGTGCATCCACCTGAGTCCTCAGAGTCGCGGATGCTCTTTGTCCCAGAGGGGCTGTGTCTCAGTGTGTGTCCGCGGTAGAAGGGAACAAGCCTGTGGACAGGCTGCACAGTGTTGAACACCAAGAGGACTCCCTATCCATGAAACGCAGGAAGCACCTTCACCAGGAGCATTTAAACTTCACCTGGACCCAGCGCTGGGAACAGACCCTGCCCTGGCCCTCCGGAATGGACTAGGTGGGATCTGACAGGGCATTTCCTCCTCCGATTGCTGCAATTCAGGCACACTCCAATGTAAACACCCAATAATCGATCTCTTCGCCATTCACCTGCAGCCCCCTCCCTGGTGGAAGGTGTTGGCCTTGCCCATTTTCGATCCCCCAAGTGAGCTGCTCGGACCTCCAGGGGCCCCTGTGTCCATCTGCTTGAAAGGGGCCCATGTCCTGGAGACTCACCTGGTAGACACTTTCCTCTCTTGACCTTGCTCATAGTCCCACCCGCCTGTGAACAGCTTCCATTGCTAGGGATCCCGAGGAAGCCACAGGGAAAGGATTTTTCCCACCCCCTGCCGGGAAGGGACGCCCCCACTGAGATGTGGACAGACTGATCTGTGCAGCACAAAGGGTGCAGGGACCCATGCGCTGGAGAGACCCCCAGGCACAGGCACAGAGGCAGCGTGAAGGCGGCGGGCCAGAAGCACTGAGTGACTCTTACCCACACAATCCTGGCCTGGGGGCAAGTTCTCATAGCCACTGTCACAAAGGCAGCGGAATGAGCCATCGGTGTTGTCACAGAACGCGTGGCTCCCACACAGCGTCTCGTTGGCACATTCGTCTATGTCTGCAGGAGAGAGGAGGGCCCAGGTCATTGCAGAACCTCCCTTCCCCAGGCCATCCACATCACACTCCCAGAGCCCTCCCACCTGGATCAGCCCCAGAGCGAAAGCTCTCAACACCTGCCGCTGCAGGATCACAGGGCCAGGCCTGCCCAGCTCCCCTCCCTAGTTTGCAAGAAGGAAGGGGAACAACTTAGCACAGAGGAAGAGCCACCATAAGGGCAACCTCCAGTATAATTCAGTGCTCCAGCTGGGTAGAGATGGGATGAAAAATATACAGGGGACACGGGCAGGGCTGGGGAATTAGGGGGAAAGGCGATATGGATGGATAAAGGGAGGTATAGGGGATGAATATGGGAAAGTATAGGAGACAGGGGGAGTGCAAATGGGTATGGGGCCATGGGCAGGTATAGAGGAATATGGAGGTTATTGACAAGGATAGGGGAGTTTGGGTTGATACAGGATAGAATAAGCTGAATATGAGGTGTTATGGGCCAGTATATAGGAGTCTTTGGGAGAATGTGGGAGCATATGGGGGCCATGAACACAGATAGGGACTGTGCTCTCTTGCTCCTGACCTCCTTGCTGATCAGTGGCAGACTTGCACTTTTTCTCCTTCCTCAGTTCCACACCCGGACCCATGGAGAGCTCTGCCTGCAGCTGTGCAGAGCCTGCTCCTCGCACACATAGACCCCACAAGCACCCAAACCTTGGCTTTATGGCCTCTTGGGCATAATCGGAGGCTTGCTGGGACCCCTCACCTGTCCATAACTACACCCACAGACATCTGGGGTGCCCCAAAGCTGGAAGGAGTCAGGGTTGCAGGGGCTGGTTCGCCTGGTAGGGGGTGTGACTTTGCAGAAGAAGGCTGCCGGGCTGTACAGTGCACCCGGATACCCCTCCCATTGCTGCATGGGGTGTGAGATTTCTTCACAACAGCTGAGGAAGCTGCATGTTTGCAGCTTGGCATTGTCTGGACATTAAGGAGTGGAAGCTGAGCTCAGATGGCATTAACCTATGGTGTTAGCAGCAACACTGGGCCCCGGCTGGTGACAGCTCCCCCTCACAATCTTATGAGAGTTTGGGGGATTCTTTAATGCCACAATAATCCCTCTGTAGTGTCACCTTTCAATGCTGCCCTTGGCTGGGAGCTCTAAATCCAACCCCGGGGCTCTGCAGGGGGGATCTCCGTGCATCAACCCCAGAGCCAAGCTACCAGCCTCTGTCAGAGCACAGCTCATCCAGCAGCTCCAGGGAGGGAGGGAGGCAGCTAGACACAGCCAGAAACCCCAGCAGGCAGCTGCCTCTTGGTGGACTCTGTGCTGCAATACAATCCTAGCCCTGGAATGGACTGTAACCTCCCCAGGAATCTCCCTGAGAGGAAAAGCTGCACAATGCAGCATCTGTTACCAAATGCCAAGAAGAGAGAAGTCTAGACACAAACAGCCAGGAAAACAAGCACTCAGCATTATCTACATCGACACTGGCCAAGCACTTCCTCCTCCCCATTGCTAACCGGGGACAGGACCACAGGCACGTCAGCAAGCTTTACCCTCAGGATGCCAACTGAGCCAGCCATCCCACCCCCACGAGAGAGCACAGATCATGCAGCGGTACCCACCAATGCAATCACCCAGCGGGGTCTGGTGGAAGCCAGGCTGGCAGCCCATAATGCAGCGGTATGAACCCACAGTGTTCTGGCATCTCCATGTGCCGCACACAGTGTCCCCGAAATCTGCACACTCGTCCACATCTGTCACCCGGTGACAACAGACACAGAGGGAGAAGGGCAAAGAGATGGGACAGTCAACTGGGAACCCCACAACCCCACTGGAGAGCCTTCGTGCGACTAGACCCCAACCACACTGGGGTCCTGTGGCAACTGCCCCCACAAACCCACGAATGACCTGATACTAGGCCTCCCAACCCACAAACCCACTCTGGGCCCTGGGGCCCTCCGTCATGGCACAGCTAGTGGGAGAACCAATGAAGGGGCAGAGGCCTCATGGCTCTCGAGCAGGGTTGAAGTGATGATTGTCACTGGTACTTGAAGTAGAGGTGTTCCCTCTGTGTGGGGAAGGAGACCCTCATACATACACCAGCGATCTGGGGAGAGCCCTGTGTTCCCCCAAAACCAGTGCTTACCTACACAGTCATCGGTCTCTGGCGAATGCCTGAAGCCATTTTCACACAAACATCTGTAGGAGCCCTCCGTATTGAAACACTGGCCTTGCAAACACCGAGATTTGTCTGCACATTCGTCCACATCTGGAAGAGACGACATGATGAGAATTAGCACAGAGGCTGTCTGATGGGTGTACACTGGTCCCTGCACAATAAATACTATCCACAGTGGGCAGGGATCACGGCAGAGGGGACAAGGGAGCACAGCCAGGGAAAGGAGAGAGCATAGTCAGGGGCAGGGGAGAGCCCAGGGAGATGGGCATGAGGAAAGCCAGGGGCAGGGGAGAACCCAGGGGGATAGCCAGGGGACAGAGTCAGGCAGGCAGAGAGCCAGGGATATGGGCAAGGGGAGGGCCAGGGGGCAGGGGAAAGCCCAGGGGGATAGCTACGGGTCAGAGTCAGGCAGGGGGAGAGCCAGAGGACGGTCAGGGGCAAGGGAGAGCCCAGGGTGATAGCCAGGGTCCCAGGCACATTTAGCTGCTGCCATTTCTCCCAGTCCCTCACCTTGGCAGCTGACTCCCCCAGCTGCATTTGAGAATCCAGGAGCACAAATACAGAAATAGGATCCGTGGCTGTTAAGACACTCGCCATTGGGGCCGCAGATCTCACTGCCCAGGCACTCGTTCATGTCTGCAGGGGAAATGTGAGTTAACTCCACACAATCTGCTGGGGGCAGATGGCAGGAGGGCCCTTCCCCTCGTCCGCACAGGGCAGGCCCCGGGAGGGTTTAGGGCCCCATCCAGCCCTCTCATCGCAGGCACAGGGAGTGCATCGTCCCAGGCTGCACTACAATCCCCCCTGCATGGGTAGAAATGGGAATTCCCAGCAGATGCCCCAGACTCCCTGGTGGAGTCCAAAGAGGAACGGAATGGACAGGCCCTGGAGGTGCTTGTACCTTCACACACAGTGCCGTTGAGCAGCTCAAATCCAGGGCGGCAGTGACAGCCGTAGGAGCCCGGTGTGTTCAGGCACTCTCCCCCGAGGCAGCTAATGGTGGGGTCTTCACACTCATCAATATCTGCCCAGGCATAGAGGCACAGAATTAAGAGTCAGGGCCAGTACGGGTGTGCAATGAGCAACTGCTACAAACAAACAGAGGCCGAGGGCAGCAGCCGTTCAGGCCTCTGACAGCCGCAGGCAGGTTAGTGTTCAGAGACCTTCCCGCCCGCTGAGCGCAGAGCCCCTGGCTGTCAGCCCACAGTGCGATCCTGGGGTTGCCTACAAAGAGGGATCCCGTCAAGGGGTGCTGAGCGGAGAGGCTCTATACAGCTCTCGAATGCTGCGATTAGAGGAGCTACAGCAGCACCTTTTCCAACGCTCCCTCAGACTCTGGTGCCTTTTTACCCAGGGATCCCAGATCTGAGCTAGTCCTGCCTTGGCAAACCAGGACCAACCAAGGAGGTTTTGCTAAACCAAACCCAGGCCCCAGTCTCCTGGGCCCGTCCCCAAGTTAGTTCAGAACTGGGCCACAAACTGGAGGGAAACCAGAGAAGAGCCATGACAAGGGTCAAGCTAACAGCACAAGAGTGTATGTCAGTGAAGTGCCCCAACACCCCCAAACACCCCATCAGACCCCACTCTCCTGGCTGCCTATCCCTTCCCTGACAGGCGCCCCTCATTCTCTCCCGACTGTGGAAACTCCCCACCCTCATCCTCCCCAGTCATCCCTTAATCTGTCCTGGCCCTCCCCCAGCCATCATAAGTGCTTTAAGAGTTTCACTAATAATGAAAGGTTGAAGGAATTAAATCTGTTCCTTTGGGCTAAGACGTGGCTGGGGGACAGGCCAACAACCTGCTATTACCTGCAGGGTGTAAGCTCTAAGGAGGGAGTGATGGTACGGGGGTGGGGGTGTAAGGAGGAGGGATGGGATGACACTAATGTAAGGTTTGAGGCCTTTTTCTGCAGCACATTAAGACAGCAGCAGCCATGAGCTAAAAAGCAGAAAGTCACATCCTCACATTCCAACTAAATTATATTAAACCAATGAAATATCGGGCTGTTAAGAAGGCAATCCTGTCCTAATAGTACCCACCACCACCAGATCACCAGATAAAGAAACGGATCTTAAGATGTTTAAAAAAAACTTTGTTTGATAGCATTCTGTCTGGCAAGGAATCACTTTTCAACAGTTGTGATTGTGAAAGCTATACTTTATTGTTTTGCCTTTATGGTCTCTACTTCTCTATTGTTTATCTGCATGGTTTCTGTCTGGTTCTTTGATTGTTTCTGTCTGGTCCATAACTAATTTTGCAAGATTTAAATCAACTAAGGTGGTGGTGTATGATTGGCTAAATAATTGTTTCACAATATGTTAGGATTGGTCAAAGAATTATTTTGTAGTTCTTTAGTTTAAAATGATTGTTTAAGACAGTGGTTCTCAACCAGGGGTACATGTACCCCTGGGCGTACTCAGAGGTCTTTCAGGGAGTACTCAACTCATCTAAATCAGTGTTCCTCAATCTGGAGGTTGTAGCCCCCAGGGGGATCATGGGATGGGTTTAGGAGGGTTGCAAGTGCAGGGCCAGCATTAGGGGGTGGAAAGCAGGGCAATTGCCCAGGGCCCATGCCACAGGGGGCCACACAACGCTAAGTTACATGCTTCAGCCCTGGGTGGTGGGGCTCGGGCTTCAGACAAGGCTCACAAGTGAAAAACAGGCTCAAGTATCACACTGAAATGTAAGTACAATATTTATATTCCAATTGATTTATTTTATAATTATATGGCCAAAACGAGAAAGTAAGCTATTTTTCAGTAAGTGTACTGAGACATATTTGTATTTTTATGTCTGATTTTTGTAAGCAAGTAGTTTTTCAGTGAGGTGACACTTGGGGTACACAAGACAAATCAGACTCCTGAAAGGGATACAGTAGTCTGGAAAGATTGAGAACCATTGGGTTAAGGTACAGCTAAGCAGGACTCAAGTTTAAGTATATAAACTGGGGTCTAAAAGGAAGTTCTTTGGAACCTAACTCCAGGACACAGCCCAAGATCAGAGCTGCCAGACCTCAACACCCTGCAATCACACTGTGCAGAAGCTGGAGGAGTCCCAGACGACCTGATCCTGACTGGCCACCAGGAAAAGTTTGTCTGCCTTATTGGAAGCATTGTATGCTTAGCATGTGTATTCTGTTTTGGTAACTGTTAATAAACAGAGGTTAAGAATATTACTGTGTAAGGCTCTTTCACTGGTAAATGGCACCGCAAACCCGCAGAAAATTACACCCTGAGCCATAGGAGCTGGATAAGGGTAGGTGCCTTTCAACCAGAGCCCTAGAACCTGGGAAAGGGTGGGGGTGCCTAAATTAACTGGGTTACGCCATGAGCCCACAGAATAGTAAAGGTGGGGTGCCCTAGAGTGTGCAGGTAACACTAAGGGAAAGGGGCTTCCATATCCCAGTATGACCATGTCCACTGTAGAAAGCCAGACATAGCCTCGGCCTCACCTGGCTCTGTCACCCTGGACTGTCCCATTCACCTGCCTCTTTTGGAACACAATTCAGTTCAGCTAATGCATGCTGGGGGCAAGGGCAGGAGGCAGCTCTCCACCCTCCCACAGGGCAGTGAAAACTCCTTACTCCCACCCTTCCACGGGTCCATCCAGGGGAGGTGTGATGCTCTAGGTCCTCAGAAGGAAACAACATTTCTGCTACATTTTCAGTCCCCCCAGCCTGCCAGGCAGGGCCCAGTGCCTTTCGGTGCAGCTCTTTTGACTGCGAGAAAGCACATGAGTCTAAAAGGACTGATTCCCCGTCAGTACCAGCCTGCGGGCTGCAGAGGGCACCAACAACATTCCCCATCTCCCTTGCTCTGTCTGTTCCCATCACAGAAGTTAGAGATGGAAACATTGAGCCTGAAAGCTCCTCAGGGCAGAGCAGGGACCTTGCCTCTGCTAAATGCCAAGCACAGGGTGTACACAACAGGGCACCATTTATTTATGCCTTGGGGCAAGATTACTCCTACCACACTCAGTTCTAAAACATCCCTAGCTTCCACCAGTTCCCTAGCAGATGATCCAGGCCCTAGTTCATTTGTTGTAAGCCAACACAAAACCCTTATTGTTTTTTATACACAAAACCCAAAATCTAGAGCCATGGACACCAATCCAGCAAGGGAAGACTGGAACAGTTTCTCCTGGGGTCAGTCACCAAACACTTCATAATGTTCCCTCAGTGCTCTCTCCCGCAGTTGCTCTAGCGGCGAGCATGGGGAAGTGACATGCCGGGAAAGACCCATCTAAGGAGGGAGTCACATGACTAGCCCACAAATGGAACAAAATGTGCAATCCTTCCATCCCATCAGGAGCATGGAAACTTTACCTCATTTTCCTGTGTGTGCCTCAGGCCCAGCTGTAAACCTAGAGGAAGAAGAAAAGTGGCCAAGACGCCTTCTCCCGCTCTAGGAGGAATCACCAGATGCAGTGTGCCTCTGCCCATGAGTTTTACCCCAAACAAACAGCCTGTTAGTGGGGTTATTTACCATCTGTGTGCTGGTGGTTCCCAAGTACTCCACTGCCAAGCCATGAGAGAAGCTACAGTTCTCCCTCACTAGCTTTTCATGCCATGCTCATCACCAGAGGGTCTTTATCAAGCACCTTGGACTACATCTGCACTCTGCCCACTGATCCATCTCCGAAGGGCCCTTCTCCACCATTCCAGCCATCCGAACTGCTTCACATAACAAACAAAACCTGCCACAAAAATGTTTCCTTCTTTGCCCTCAAATGTGGGATTTCTCTCCAAAAATATCCCTGTTGAACACCCATGACAGGCACTGGGCCAGAGACAGATTTAAGGTCCAATATCTTGGATCCTAAAGGTGACCCTGATACTAGCAGAAAGGTGCTGGGGGAGGGTATCCCCAATGGAATGCAGCACACAGTTATGACCATAGCAGGCTGCAGGATTTCAGGCATTAGGAGATACAGAAATTTCATTTTAGGTCATTTTCAGGGGGTGGTCTAAACAATATTAGTTCTATTTTTTCTTTTCCTCCGAGGCCTGTACAGCTGGGTGAATAGGAGAAAGGGGAGAAACAAAGAACCTTAAACTCTCTCAGTCACGCTCCTAAGGCAGCTTTCCTGCTGAATATGTGGTTGATCCAGAACCTATGCTGGTGTAGCTGGGTATAGAGGACCAGTTGGCAGGAGTCTCTGCACACCTTACCTGTGGCTCTGCCACTCCTGGGTAACTTAGCAACATAAACTCATGTTCTACACCACAATTTCAGGGACCCACGACAGAGCACAGCCTTAGAGCTACACTTGAAAAAAAAACCCACACAAGTTACAACAGGGCCTAGGGAACAGAACAATTAACAATCACAGGTTTAGCAGTCACTAGGGAAGGCTGGAGTTCTCTTCCACAAGGTCTGCTGCAGTCTGACAGATCTCACTGTCTGGGAGTTTCTGCTGAGGCCCAGCATTTGCTTTCTCTTCCCCAATTTCATCCCAGTCCTCCTGGTTCATAGAACCACAGGGTTAGAAGGGACTGCAAGGGTCATCTAGTCTAACCCCCTTATTACTTTTGTTATTATTATTGCCCATGACACTGCAAACACTTATCCACATGCTTACCTATCCCTATTTAGCAAAGCGCTCTCAGGGCAGGCCTGCACCTAAAGCTTAAGTAGACCACCTAGCAATGCTGCTGAGGGCGTACTGCTGCTGCCCAGCTACTACAGCAACAGAAACCCACCCGTGCTGCTGTAGCGCTCACAGTGTGGATGTATCCTAACCCAGAGAGCGGTGCTGGTGACTTCAATACCACCACGTGCCTGCTTGAAGTTAAGTCTGTGCTTCACTGCTTTGTTGAACTGGGGCCTTTATTACTTCATCACCCTTTTGCCAGCTTTCTCTCCTTCATTGGCTTGCCCGTGTCTTTGTTAACCCTCTGCCTATTTTTGTTTTGTTTTGTTTTGAACCCTTGCACCATGGGCCTAGATAATTCCTCTCTGCCTTGGAGCTTATACCCGGCAGACATTTATAAACTCCGCCCAGGTCCCCCTACCCCCAGAGTTGAGGCTTAGCCAAACTAGACAGGTTTAACTCATTTCACACTTCTCTACAGCTAAGGCTACCATTTTGTCATGGATGTTTTTAGTAAAAGTCATGGACAGGTCATGGGGAAAAAACAAAAATTCACGGAAACCGTGACCTGTCCCTGACTTTTACTAAAAGTATCCCTGACAAAATGGGGAGGGAGGAGGGTCCAGCACCCTATCCCAGCTGTGGCCCCCGATCCTTACCCAGTGGCTGGGAGCCGTGCGGGATCCCCCAGTGCCCTGCAGGGTGGGAGCTGAGAGTGGGGCCCACTACCCATGGGGCCTGGGAACTGGGAGGGATCCTTCACCACCGCCGGCAGCTGGGGAGCTGCCAGGGTCCCTCCACCAGTGGCAGCTGGGGAGCTGCGGGGGAATCCCCCTCGCCTGTGGGGGCACGGAGCTGGGGGGGGATCCCCTGCCACCTGCTGGGGATCCTCTGCCACCCGCGGGGGCAGAGAGCTGAGCTGGCTGCTGCAGGAAGGCCCCCTGCTCCTGGCGGTGGCTGGGCTGCTATGGTGCCCCAATGTCACGGAGGTCTCTGGAAGTCACGGATTCCATGACTTCCATGACCTCTGCGACATAATCATAGCCTTACCTACAGCTCAGCCCTCTGATCACCTTGGCTGGTCTTCTCTGAACTCCCTCTGATTTGCCAATATCTTTCTGATAAAAAGGTGCCCACAACAAAATGCACCAGCGCTACACAAAGTAGGACCTGGCTGTTCCCCCTGTTCAGAGACACAAATAGCTCTGCCTGCAGCCCAAATGGGCCCTGTTTGCTTCCACATTGCATCAGAAATTCCTAATTTACTGCCCCATGCCTTTCTCAGACACTCCGGATTCCAAGCCTTCCCCCTCCCACTGACTACCTAGGTTCAGGGTTGTTTTCTCCAGGCATATTAGCCATGCTGTTCTGAACAGAATCCCATTCTGCTATTCCCTGCCTGTGGTTCTGCTCTCTCAAGGCCTCTTTGTATTACGCTGTCCTCGCTGGGGCTTGCAGCTCCCCCTAAATTAGTATCATCTGAGAATCTCATTAATGAGTTCTGTACCTGTACCCTTTCCCAGATCTGATCATTTCCCTTCAGATACCCACTGCCCCTCCAAACACTATGTGCTGCCAATGTGCAGGGCTAAGCTGACCTGAGCAGGGGCGTGACCCGACTGGGGGTGTGACCCAATGGGAGCAAGACCCCTAGCTTCCAAGTCTGACACTACAGACACACTTATTACTGCCTGACTTGCAGCCACAGCTCCCAGCAGAGGCAGAGAGCAGTCCGGGTGATTTACCTTCACAGGTGAGTCTGTTGGAGGACAGCATGTAGCCAGCATCGCAGGCTCGGCAGGCAAAGGAGCCGTCCATGTTGGTGCAGATTCCCAAGGGGCAGGCAGCGGGTGAGCTGCACTCATCAATATCTGGGGAGAGCACAGACTGGAACTCCAGATGGGATAAAGGACAGGGCGTGCCTACTCTGCTCCCCCGCTCCCCTGCCCACCAGGTACTCAAAGCCAGCTGGGGGATTAGCTCTGTGACTCACAGACCCCTTTCCAAAGTTGCAGTGGTCCCTCTCTGAACACCTGTCACCCCCAGTGACCTCCCCTCAAAACCCCCTCTTGCTCTCTATTGCACTGCAAAAGCTAAACTGCTGAAGCAGGTTTCCTAGGCAGGCCCTTTGCTCTTCAAGTGGGTCTCGTTGGGGTTCGGGGGCTGTTCCCCAGAAGCTCTCCTGAGTGCAGGGAGCTCAGCTGGAGCTGCTGCAGGAAGAGTGGCTCAGCTCAGGTCACCAGTGATGCAGACCCAGGGCCAGAGACTCAGCCTTAGGGGCACTGATTACAACTGCAGCCTGCAAATACTGTGCCACAAGCTGGCAGCTTTGCCTCAGCTGGACTGAGGGATGCCCAGTGACCCGAGTGCCATGCACATTACGAGATTCTGCAGCCACAGCTGGAAAGCCAGCCCCAGACACCACCAATGGCCTGCTCCTAACTGCAAGCACATCCTCCCAGGGAATCCAGTCTCCCTGGCACCCGCACATCTCACCATCCACAGGAGATACCTTCACACATGCTGCCATCTCTGGACACGGTGTATCCAGCACCACAGGCTTCACAGGAGAAGGAGCCCTCGGTATTGATACAGAGTCCCATGGGGCAGGTGCTGTGGGTCGCACACTCATCGATATCTAAATAAACCCACAAACCAGAGTGAGAGCTGGACAGGGAGGAGCCCACGGAGGGGGGGCTTCCTCTCAGAGCCAGGTGTGTTGTGGAGAATAGATCAATAATAGATAAGGAGGGAGAGGGGCTAGCCCCACAGGATCTCAGGACCTAGCTACCCTAGTTGGGGCAGGGAGGTATAGGCAGCCAGGCCATGCACTCAGGAATGCCCCAGGTTCAATGGAAACAATGCCTCAGACTTCACTAGGAGTTGGACTGGGTCCAAAAGCATCTGGTAGAGGATATGATACCTTGGCAGCTCTTCTCATCTGCTGTCACCTCATAGCCATGGTAGCAGGAACACCTGAAGGAGCCAGCCATGTTGATGCACAGTCCATGAGCACAGGTTCCCACGGCGAAGCACTCATCGTCATCTGCAAGACACCGCAAAGGGGCCCATCAAGCCAGGAACAGGGATGCTCTAAAATCCCCAGGGATCTCCCCACAACCCAATCCTGCAGAGCGTGGTACTCACCGTACACACACTAGCCTCTCCTGCCTGCCATTTCCCACAGCCAGTGCCTGCCCACAAGGCTTGTGTGGCACATTACAGTCCCAGGAGGGGTTGGCTAGGGCTGGAATTGCTGCCATGCAAGAGGGAGTTTCCACAAGGTGGGGAGGGGTCTTGCGGGGAACAGCTCTCATCTCCTTACCAACACATCTTCCATTCATCGGATGGTAACCGGCTGCACAGCTGAGACACTCATAGGAGCCCAGCGCATTGACACATCTCCCTCTGGGGCAGGTGTTGGGATCAGCACACTCATCAACATCTGCAAAGAGACCCCCTGCTTTCAGACTCCAGGAAAAGAGAGAGACAGACTGAGTCCCATCCAGAACGCCCTCGCAGCTGGGACCACAGTCACCTGCATCTCACCTTCTCAGCCAGCTCTGGCCAAAGTAAGAGTGACTGTGACTCTAAGCGGATGGGCTTGATGGTGCATTGAGTTTGGGGCTCAGAAGGACGTTCTCATGAGTCCCATTTGTCATTCATTGTCTCTGTGGCCTGTTCTCCCACCTGGTAGGATGTCCATTTTGATTTTCAACCACTGTGACATGCTGTGTACATGCAGCTGGCTGTAGACGTCATACCTTCAATGTACTTGCCAGCCCAGGGCTCAAACAGGGGCAAGCAATGACAGATGCCAAATCTCCAAAGATAAGCACCAGCCCAAGAACAAAACGCATTCCCTTTCCAGTCCAGAAGACGGGGCTCAGGATGGATCCCACTGGGCCTGAGGGGTGAGTCAGAGCCTGAAGGGGAATGAACTTGGGGAGAGAGCTCCCCTCTCCCGCAGCGGGGTGGGGATTCCCCCAGGCAAGCAGGGGCAGACCTGCGTCGGGCGACTTAAGTGACAAAGTGAGAAGGCGCAGGTACCTCAGTGCAGATCTGGAGGGAGGGGCGTGTGGAGAGCTGAGGTTTGCACAAAATGGCTGGAGATGCTCACGTAGGGGAGGTTAGCAAACTCACCTTCGCACTGTCCTCTGCGGCCCATGATGTAGCCCCTGGCACACTCACAGTGATATGATCCAGGTGTGTTGGTGCACTGCCCCCCCAGGCACATGCTGGGCTGCTCACACTCATTCAGATCTGTTAGCACCCAAGGATAGGTCCCGTCAGGGAACTGGGCTCAGCTAAGGGCATCAGAGGTAGCTCTGCCTGTGTGCAGGGCCCTCCCTGTCCCTTTGTCCCAAACCCACTCCGAATGGCCACTCCCCTCCCCTCATTGAAATCCCTCCTGAGAACCAACCTCTGCCCTCATGCCAATGAGGAGGAAAGGCAGTGCCACGCTGTACTCAGGGTCAGACTCCCCACGGGCCTGTGTCACTCACACCTCCACTCTGCCATGCCCCAGCCCCTCCTTGCTGCTGCTGGTCACCCCCACATGCCAAAGCAGGCTGCAGGCAGTTTGGGCCAGGGCCAAGGTTTCCTGTTTGCTTGGCAGAGGGCCCAGCTCATGAGCCCAGACAAGCAGCGGAACAAGGAGCAAGGCTACTTGCCAGCTACCAGTGGGTGACGTTCTGCCGAGCTGCCTCCTGCCCTCTCCAGATGCTCGGAGAGGGTGCTTGGGACACAGGGCAGGGGATGCAGAGCTAGTTGGGCTCCACGGCACTGGCCCCTGGGTCAGACAGGCCCCAAGCTGAGGGGTTTTCTGGAGGAAAAGCTTTTGCTGACTGACTCTTTTCTGCAGAGTCTTCCCCAGTCTGCACAGTGCACTGCCCCGTCTCAGCGAGAGGCTGGGGGAACGAGCAAGGAGAATGCAATCTCCCCTGCCCCATCATGAGGGGTCCTTCTAGGGAAGGCTTGTGCAGTAGTGGTGGGGGAAGCCCATATAAAGGAGGAGCCTGGAACTTCCATTACCAAGGAAACATGTAGCCGAGGGAGGTCACAGGAACCTTGCGGGCAAGGTGCCCCCCGGGGCTGTAGGCGTGTGCCAGCTGGAGTGTCACTTACCCTGACAGGTCTGTGTGTCCTGGGAGGTGAGCAGTGTGTACCCCGGGTAGCAGAGGCAGGAGTAGGAGCCCACACTGTTGATGCAGTGACCCTTCCCAGCGCAGGGATCTCCCACACACTCATCATCATCTGGGTCCGGAGCAGAGGAACAGAGTCACTCAGGAAATACCATTAGCCCTCCCATTTCCTACAGACACTGCTGGAGATGGGATAAGCAAGGGTCTGAGGGGACCCATCTCCCCCTCTCAGCATTTCCCTCCCCAGGGAGCCTGCTAGATGACATGGGAGGGCCCCCCGTTTATCTGCCATCCACCACTGGAGGGCAGCATCACATCCCCACACATGGCGGGAGAGGGAGGGTTCTGCCCTACAAAAGTCCCCTGGCTACTAAAACTGGGGAAGTAGGACAGAGAGAATGATCCCGAGCCACAGGGTTGTTCTGCTCAGGAAGGCAGCGGGGCTGGTGCCCTGCAAGGGGCCTGGCTCGGCCAGGCTTTGTGCTCAGGAGCCAGCCTCTCTCCACATGCCCCGTTTCCTGACATGGAAGTCTCCCCACTGTCCCCTTTAGAAACAGCAGAGCTAGGGACATACCAATGCATCGGGGGAGGCCAGGATGTAGCCGATAGCCAGGGCCACACATGCAGCTGTATCTGCCGGGCAGGTTCACACAAGTGCCTGGGCCACAGGGATCGGGTACAGAGGAGCATCTATCGATTTCTGAGGGAGACAGACAGGGTGAAGTCACAGGCCCCTGCTCTGCAGTCCCCCAGCACATAGTACAGGGCTTTCCCTATTCCACAGCCCCCCGCACAGTTACTAGCACCACCCCCTCATCACAGACAGAATGGGAGACAGCTCAAAGGCCCCTGCACCTCAGACAGCTGCCAGAGCTGGGCCTCAGCAGCCTCCAGCCACCACGACAGCAATGGACCCCCAGTGCCCAAGAATGGAGAGGCAGCACTAATGGCCAGCACCTGTGGGTTGGCCTGGGTCAGTGCACCTAGCAGAGTGGACATGGCTTCCCAGGGCTCCAGAGCCCTGCAGCTAGGCACTGCCTATCGTCTCTACTTGTTCCTAGCTGGGCTGAGCGAGAGCAGGAGGCTGCGACACCTTGGCCCACCCCTGCGCTGGAAAGCGGGGAAAGCCCATGGAGAGCTCGGAAGAAAACAGCAAACCAGCTCTATCTGGCCTGGGCAGGCAAGCGCCTCCCCAGGAGCCAGTGCAGCCCTGTAACTGGCCACTGGGAGCAGGGAGGCAGGGCAGGCACAGTCCCCGGGGCTTTAGTGTCCACTCAGTGTGGGCCATTCACATGCTGCTTCCCTTCCTGCTGCCTCCAGCCTGGTCTCACTAATCCCAGGGCAGCCCGAGGAAGCAGCTTAGCAGCGGTGAATGCAGAAAGGGCAAGGAGAGGCCAGCAGAGACCCACACACGCCCCAACAGTGAAACAATCCCATCACCAAACCAACACACAAACACACACAAACAAAAGGCTATTGTGGGAGGCGCATTCCACAGCAAGGTGCCTGTGCCAGGGTTTCTTCTGAGGGTGCTTTTGGCCCCAAGCAGGGGCAGCACTCCCAGACACTTAGACAACCCTAGAATAACAGAACTGCTATTATTCACGCAGTAAACAAGCCTCCCCTGGGAGCCACACACTTCCCGCTCCACTACAGCTTCCAGATGACTCAACTCTGACTGCAGCAGGGCTTGGGCCAAAGCCACCAGTGAGACCCTGCCAGTCCCTTTCCTTGGGAGTCACTGCCACCTCCTCTGTGATTTCTCTTCCCCGGGGAGCCCTTCCCTTTCCCCTCTGCTCAGAGACCCTGCTGTTCACAGTGCAGAGATCCAGCTAGCCTCACGTATTCTGCGGACCGCCTCCATCCCCGTAGCCCTGGGCAGGCACAGCAGACGCAGTGCGCATCAGGAGGAGCTGTATGTCAGGGAAATAACACTGACCTATGCTAAACACATGAATCAAAGTGAGGGCTCTCTTGGGTGACAAGTCTCTGCGCTTGGCTGGGCAGCAATGAAGGGCTGTGTTCATTCATGGCATGAATCCTAAGCTTCCCTTCCATGTGATCCAGACAAGGTCGTGTGTTATACAGATTACACAGTGAAGGGCACTGAAAGCCAAAGCATCTGCTCTTGTACCCACTGGGATCTGCCTGGATCCCTCAGCACACACCCAGGCCTGGAGGGATCTACCAGGGTTTGGCATACCAGGGATCCTTGTGGGGGAGGGCCCTATGTTCTGACTGGATCACATTTCTCTTTAGGGCCTACCAGGTGAGGCAGGTAAACCCCATTTAGAGCTGCTGACGAACCTGTGATCTGTGCTGCAGCAGTGCCCTCCCCTGCAGCCTCTGGGCCTGGCTGGGCAGGAGGACGAGAGAATGTCTCCTCCACTACATCCCCTGCAGACGAGAGAGATGTGAGCACCAGCCTGGGATCACAGTCGGACACAGGAGCAAGTGTCAAAGCCTAAGCCCTGTTCATGAGCCCCCAACCTCTACGTCCCAGCACCTCACAATACGGAGGGATCAGCTGTGGAGCAGCAGGTGTGGGTGCCAAGCCCCAGTTCTGAGCCCAGCATCTAGGTTGCTGCATATGTTCTACCACATGACATCTTGAGACCAGTTATCACCTGATCCAGCCTCATTTGTGTTACGGCTGAGAAATTTCACAGCCAGCAACCTTGCTGCTGCTTGTTGGGGGTGCAGACCCCTGCAACCTGACCCCACCCCCACCCTGTGGTGCCCATTACAGAGCCCAGCATGCAGAGACCATGAATGTGGGCAGACAATAACAGAGCCCCATCCCCGGGCTGGAGGAACAGCTCTTCATAGAATCATAGAATATCAGGGTTGGAAGGGACCCCTGAAGGTCATCTAGTCCAACCCCCTGCTCGAAGCAGGACCAATTCCCAGTTAAATCATCCCAGCCAGGGCTTTGTCAAGCCTGACCTTAAAAACCTCTAAGGAAGGAGATTCCACCACCTCCCTAGGTAACGCATTCCAGTGTTTCACCACCCTCTTAGTGAAAAAGTTTTTCCTAATATCCAATCTAAACCTCCCCCACTGCAACTTGAGACCATTACTCCTCGTTCTGTCATCTGCTACCATTGAGAACAGTCTAGAGCCATCCTCTTTGGAACCCCCTTTCAGGTAGTTGAAAGCAGCTATCAAATCCCCTCTCATTCTTCTCTTCTGCAGACTAAACAATCCCAGCTCCCTCAGCCTCTCCTCATAAGTCATGTGTTCTAGACCCCTAATCATTTTTGTTGCCCTTCGCTGGACTCTCTCCAATTTATCCACATCCCTCTTGTAGTGTGGGGCCCAAAACTGGACACAGTACTCCAGATGAGGCCTCACCAATGTCGAATAGAGGGGAACAATCACGTCCCTCGATCTGCTCGCTATGCCCCTACTTATACATCCCAAAATGCCATTGGCCTTCTTGGCAACAAGGGCACACTGCTGACTCATATCCAGCTTCTCATCCACTGTCACCCTAGGTCCTTTTCCGCAGAACTGCTGCCTAGCCATTCGGTCCCTAGTCTGTAGCGGTGCATTGGATTCGTCCATCCTAAGTGCAGGACCCTGCACTTATCCTTATTGAACCTCATCAGATTTCTTTTGGCCCAATCCTCCAATTTGTCTAGATCCTTCTGTATCCTATCCCTCCCCTCCAGCGTATCTACCACTCCTCCCAGTTTAGTATCAATACTTGAAACGGAGTGTGGCCCTCCGTGCCCTGCATCTCATGGGGCTCCCCTGTTCCTGCAGCGCCTCCCGGTTCTGTGCAGCACAGCCCATTTGGAGCGACACAGAAGGAGATTAGGAGGTGCCTATGAAATAAAGCTGCCTTTCCCTGGCCCTAAGGTTATCAGCACAGCCTGAAGCTGCCAGCTGGGCCAACCCTGGTCCTCCTTTCTCTTCTCTATTTGTAGCTTATTCACAAGCCAATTGAGCACTTACGCACCTGGGTGTGTGGCAGGTTCTTGGGTGGCATCAGCAGCGCCCTGTGGGTGAGAAACACAAACACAAAGTTTGGCTCTGCTTAGACCGCCCAGGGATGTATTTAGCCAAGGGGCAAGAGAGAGGTGAGCTTCCTCCTGCCCCATCCTGGCTGCTGGTTCACACTAAGGGTACTGTAATGGCAGGTGAAGCTGCTAGTGTGTGGAACGGCTGGAGCCTCCGTGTGCTGGACCCTATACAACGCATTATGCCTAGCGAGGAGCCTTTTAGATTTCTTTCAGAGTAGCAGCCGCGTTAGTCTGTATTCGCAAAAAGAAAAGGAGTACTTGTGGCACCTTAGAGACTAACAAATTTATTTGAGCATAAGCTTTCGTGAGCTGTAGCTTATGCTCAAATAAATCTGTTAGTCTCTAAGGTGCCACAAGTAATCCTTTTTTTTAAGATTTCTGCATTCAGTTCCCTCCAAGTCTCCTTCACAGGCCGACTGCATAGCTACAAACCTCAGAGTCAGGTATCTGCATTACCTAGTGCCCCAGATGGGAGCCTGGCTAATCTTGTGAGGCGCTCCAGAACCTGAACTGGGCAGGCAATCCTTTGGCAGAGATTTTCCCAAGGACAATCTCCAAAGTGTCAGTGTGGTTTCTCCTGGTTTTGCTGGAGAACCTCTGGGAAATCCTGGGGATGCCTGTTGTGAGCTCTGAATCTTCAACTCAAAGGGCAAGAGTACCGACTCTTTGGCAAAAGACTCCCTTATTCAGGATGTTAATTAGTCATTGGCATTAACCAGGCATTAACACAAACCAAAGCAGTTTCCTATAGTTTGGCTAAACTCCTTCCCCCTCAATAGCTCGACTTTCACTCTTTCGGACTGTCATCATTTCACGAATTCTCCAGTCATCAGAGACTTTTCCCAGCTAGAAAGGAAGGATGACCAGGGGTCTGGGGGCTAGCTCAGGACTGGGGAAATCTGAGTTCAAGTCCCAGCACTACCCCAGAGCCCCTGCATGACCTTGGCCTAGTCACTTCATCTCTCCATTGGTGGGGAATCAGTAAAATGGGGCTAACAGCTGTTCCCTATCCCCCCCGCAGTGTTGTGGGGCTGAATACATTAAAGATTGTGAGGTGCTCAGATACTATGGCAATGCAGGCCATAGGAGCACACTGGGGAGACAGACTGGATGTGAACGTCTGCTGTCAAACTGAAACAACCAAACCAAACCATCCCAAAGAAGCCAACACAACAAAGTCACAAGCCCCATTTTTTCCCTTCACAGCTTACTTTTAAGCTTTATTCCTAAAGGTTTAGGGCACAAGGAGGCAAACCCCAAAATCCTATCGCGGGAGTAGGGAGGAGACACCATTCGCTCCCAACCCTCAACAATGGGGTGTCAGCTGCTCCCAAGCCCAAAGCATCAGCTGCGGCTTGAACGTTGCAGCTGATCTGCAGTAAGTGAAAATGCCTGGCTGTCTGGGTGTTTTCTAACCTCCTCCAGCACCACTTCCCCTCATTACTCCAACTCCAACACATTCAGTGTTTCCCTCTGGTTACTTTTTTAAACGATCCCTTTACCACTAGTGAAGTACAACACAAACATATCCCCACCCCATCATCTGCCAGCAGCATGGGCTTGACTCACCTCACTATCTGGAGAGTGACCTGGAAAATTAAACAGCACATGGTGAATTTCAGAACAAGAATCATAGAATCATAGAATATCAGGGTTGGAAGGGACTTCAGGAGGTCATCTAGTCCAACCCCCTGCTCAAAGCAGGACCAATCCCCAATTAAATCATCCCAGCCAGGGCTTTGTCAAGCCTGACCTTAAAAACTTCTAAGGAAGGAGATTCCACCACCTCCCTAGGCAACGCATTCCAGTGTTTCACCACCCTCCTAGTGAAAAAGTTTTTCCTAATATCCAACCTAAACCTCCCCCACTGCAACTTGAGACCATTACTCCTTGTCCTATCATTTTCTACCACTGAGAATAGTCTAGAACCATCCTCTTTGGAACCACCTCTCAGGTAGTTGAAAGCAGCTATCAAATCCCCCCTCATTCTTCTCTTCTGCAGACTAAATAATCCCAGTTCCCTCAGCCTCTCCTCATAAGTCATGTGTTCCAGACCCCTAATAATTTTTGTTGCCCTTCGCTGGACTCTCTCCAATTTTTCCACATTCTTCTTGTAGTGTGGGGCCCAAAACTGGACACAGTACTCCAGATGAGGCCTCACCAATGTCGAATAGAGGGGAACGATCATGTCCCTCGATCTGCTGGCTAAAGCAGAAGCGTCAGCACCCCACATACCTCAGAGAGCCCAGGCTGCACTAACTTCACTTGCTTCCCTGATGCTGGCTAGGAGCCTCCCGTTTCTGCCAGCACAAGATGGGAACTTGTCCTTCCAAACCTAGCACACTGAGTTACCCCAGTCCTGGCTCCTCCCCCAGCGTCCGCAGGGAACTCACATTCTAATAGACCCTGGTTCCAGTGACAACTGTCACTCCCCTCTCTGGATTTGGATTCCCAGCCTGAGTGAATTGGGATAACCGCCCAGGGATACTTGTGCCAGAATTCACACTGAGCCCTAAACTCAGCTGGACCCACAGCCCCGCTCAGCAGGGCACATCTGAATCAGACTGCAGCTTCCAAGTGTGGAGGCAGCATGGCCATCTGGCAGTAGCAGCACCTGTTAGCATGTGAGGATCTGAGGCTGGGACTTAAAGGTTGCCCAGCAGGGCCAGGGAGTTCTGAAAAGGTCATACCCTATGCCATTGGGATACAGGGGCAAGAGAGCCGTGCATAGCTTTGGAGCTGACCCAAATCCACTTCAGCTGGAAGCACAGTCCCTGGGATAGGGACAGTCTGAGGATGAAAGAGGGAATTCATCCAGGGCACCTGCGTGCATAGCTGCTACTAATGTTGCATCACATCCCAATCTACCTTCTGCTGCTGAGGTTCCAGCACGGAGGAGCATACCTGTGACTCCACCACTCAGGGCTTCCTGCAGCTGCGGCCTTTTTGCTGCCCAGTTGGGCGTCCGGTCGCTGCTCTCCCCCTGCTCTTCTGAGCTGAATGGCAGCTCTTCTGCCTCCGCCTTTCTCATGGACAGACGGATATCTGAGCTGGAGTAGGTGTAGCCATGTCCTGCTGGGCAAATTTCCTTAAAGGCTTCTGCAAGGGAGACACAGGGCAAGGCTGACATGTGGGGGAAAGGGGCAGAAACCAGTTGCGAGCACACGAGGTTGCCCTTCTGGCAAGATCCAATGGAGGAACTGAAGATGCTGTCTTCTGCTACACAGATGAGAACGGCAGGTGTGTGTCTGTGTGTGTGTACACCCTCCATCCATCAGCCACCGTACGTTAGAGCATGGTGTGAAGGGTGGATGTTTCCAGCAGAGAGAATCTGCTCCCAGCGCTGGGTGTGTCTGTAACTGATACTGGTTAGCATTCACAGCTACTGGAGACTGAATCTCTCCGTTGGCTCAAAGCTCCCTGGGGGAGCACCAAGGAAACACTCTCCCACATCTGAAGACAGCTATCACTTCATCAACAGGAGAGAGCCGTATAATGGGCAGAGGGGGCTGCACAGCCTGCCAAGGCTGGATAAGGGACCAGATAAATGGCTACAATGCTGCAACCCCTAGGGACCTTCTAGTACTTTGGCCCTTTGATGCACATGTCCAAAGACGTCTTCCACCCAGTCCAGGGGGATGTGTAGGAATTCCCAGCCCTGTGGGGTTCTGTGCTTGTCTCTTTAGTACTTAACACACCGGTAAAAGCCAAACCCATCCTTGCTTGGTGTGTTGGAGCATTTAAAGGCTGACACTTTAGGAGAGGAGGAAACTTTAACCTTATGGGAGGCAGAGTGAGATGAAAGGGACTGTCAGACTAACCCAGGCATAGGAAAGGCTGTGGTCTCCCTCTGGGGCAGTGCTGCATGATGGCTGCCTGGTGAGGAACTTCCTCACCTCCAAGCTCAGATGCACTCACTTGTGCTGCAGATCCCCCAGCTTTGGAATCTTCTCTGCTTCACCCCAGCCTCCAGAGTGGCAGGCCACTCTCAGTAGTGCACTCTGCCTTCTAGCAAGCAGCCATGCAGACCACAGCCTCTGTGCTGGCCTGTGCCCCTTGCACTGAGTCCCCCATAGACTGTTCACACCCACATCCCAACACATTAGTGCATGGGAAGGAGCCTGCGATGGTTCTGGGCCGAGGAGTCGGGAGAAGTTGTAAGGTGAAGACCAGGCTCCAGGCTTAGAACTCTGAGCACAGCTGGGCAGCGAGCACAGCTCTCACCTGACCCGAGCACAGGACACTTCTCACAATTCCTCCCCCATCCTTTGCCAACACGGCTGCAGCAGCAGATCTGTTTGGTGATGCTCTGGGCGAGTGGTAGGGCACAGTTGCCTCCTGCTGCTGAGCGATAGCACAGCCCCTGCTCCATGGACACAGCCTTATCCGCTGAAACACAAGCCCAGGGTTAGTGTCGGAGGCCAAGCTGTTACCTCTGCCGGGCACAGAGTGTCAAAGTGCTGCCTGTCATCGCCTTCAAGGTCCTTCCCAGCTCTGCCTCTCTGTCCCCAGCCCAAGGGCCTTATCGCATCCCTCCTCTGCTGCCATACAGCCACCATCACCCCACTGGTCCGCTTCTGCCCCAACGGTCTCCATGCTGCCCCTACAGGTTAGCACCCCCCACTCACACCACGCGGCCTTTGCCCCGGGCTGATGAGGATTTTGGTGAAGAGCTGCAGGCCCCTCTCCCGGAAGCTGCGGTTTCCATAGTATATCTCTCCGCAGCCTAAACCTGCTTGGGCATTCTGCCCTAGAACTTCAGTGGAGTGGGCAGATCCAACAGAAGTGGCATGGAAGAGATGGGCTTCTGTTTCGATTCCAGATACTCCAGTGCAGGTGCTCTCAAGCCCCTTCCTCAGAACTGCACCCCTGGGGAGAGGTCACTGCTTTCACGGCAGCCTCTGCAGAAGCTGGGTGCAGGCTTCCTATCTCCTGCATTCTCTGCCATGGAATTACCGTCATGTCAACTCAGTTACACACTCAACAACCTGATGTGAACAAGGGAGGGAAGTGAATGAGAATCCCATGGGAGCTGAGTCCAGTGGCCCTGTACGAGGAGAGTGCTGGGACACATGGGTACACGTCCAAGTACATACATCATGCAAGGGCATGAATGCATGCACACAGGGTCTCACATCGCCCACCCATACACTCTCTCAGGGCATTGGGACACACTGACACGTGATATCTTGTTTCCATCTGGCTCATGATCTGCTGGTTCCTGCTCACAGTTCCAGGGAAGCTTTGGGGGACATCACTGGGTACCTTGGGCAGCTGCTTCCAAGCAGCTGTGCAGGGCTTGGTCTCCAGAGCACTTACAGACACAGCGACTGCGGGATGGGTCCAGCATGGTCCCGGGTTTGCAGGTGCAGAGGAAGCTGCCACGGGTGTTCACACATTCGGCATCTTTACACAGGCCAAGCATCAGGCACTCGTTGATATCTGCAGGGTGAAAGCAGAGAACAGAATCAGCCACAATGCCCTGGTTGGTGTAAGCGAAGAGAAGGGCAGGGAACAGCCCACTGAACAGCAAATTGACAAATCAAACCATGTGTCCAACAGCCGCACAAACAGCACTTTGTCTCTGAGACCCTTCCCAGCCCCCCACCCCACGGGCTGATACTGACCCCCATGCAACCAGCAAACTGCAGAAGTCTTTACCTTCCTGCAACACAGCTGGTCTCTCCAGCACTGAACCAGTCGAGAGGTGACAGCAGGAGTCACCAGAGTAAATTCCCATGGGATTTCCCCACATACAGAGCTGGGGAAGGTCTCATGTGAGGGGCTGCTAGGGGTGCGTTGCAGAGTCACTGAGATCAGTGTCTGGCTAGAGTGCCCTGGCTGGAGACCTGCTGTCTCCCACACTGGTAGAAAATATGATTTAGCAAAAGCCAGGAGACCTAGCAGCATGGGAGAGCTGGGGAGTCTCTCTCTGTAGCTAGACAGGGTAGGAGAATTTTGCCGGTAGCATTTGCTTCCCATGTTCTCACCTAACATTTCTGTCCCTCTGATAATGGGGGAAACGTCTGGGTCAGCCACCCACCCCCCGCCGTTCCCTGGGGGAGTGAAGGCTGAAAGGGGCATAGGGTCGAATGTGCTCAGCCTTCAGGAGCCTCAGACAGAAGGGGTGAGGGCAGGGCACTGTTGTGCTACCTGGCCCCCTCCAGAAATTCCTGAGACACTCTGTCCCCTCCCGGATACTGTCAGCTAAGAATGTCCCCTCAGTCCCCTGGCACAGGATTCCACTCCAGGGCCAGCACAGTCCTGCCAGGCCTTCTCTCATACTTTCCCATCAACAAGCACTAGGCTTTTAGGGGCGGGGACCCCACATCAGAGCAAGGCCAGGGTCTTGCAGGGCCCCTCAAGGCACTGATTGTATGGATGGTGCCCTCTGAGATTTCCAGTTGTTCCATTTCCAAAACAGTATTAAACAATCTCAACTCTGGCCTGGCTCTTTCTTCAGTCACAGCTTGGGACAGTCAGCTCCAGGCCTGAGGGGTTCATACCTGCCATTGATGACACTGATGCCCAGCTAGTCTGTTGGTAGGGACAGTGGCAGTGTCCTGTATCGCAAGGTCACCTGACTCCACAAAGCGCTGCTCTCTCAAGCTGATGCTCTCTCTAGGGGCCTGACCTGGCTGGCTGGGACCTCAGCAGGCCATCTAGTCCCCCTCCCACACCAAGGCAGGGGTAAGTACACTTTGTCCCATGGGCTGTGTTAACCTGCAAAAGGGATGTCAAGAGCAAACAGCCAACCCAGAACGTCTCATTTGCCTCGCCTCTCTCCTTCCCTGCTGCTGATGCTCCAGATTCATCCAGCTGGGTTCAGTCACCGTGTGCCATCCAAATGTGGAAGCTGTACAGCATGCCATGGGTTAGGGAGGAATTTGGGAGCCTGCCTTTGCTAGCTGAGCCCCAGGTGGGTACAATAATGTGCCAGGAGATTCCAGACTTTTCAAAAACCTCCTCCCCTCTGTCCCAGAGTCCTGCCTTGCCTATCTCCCAGCCAGGTTCACCTGCAGTCTGCTTCCTGCCTCCTGCCCTGGCTATGTCCCCTTTGTTCCTCCCTGCAGCTGCCTTCAGAGTCAATTGCTCTTCAGCTTATTTTGGGGATTTTCGCTAATGGAAAGGAATGACTGGGAAAGTTACTGGCCCCTCTTCCTGCTCTATCAGATGAGGTGACTGGTACTGTTAGTCAGGCACCTTACTTGCTCTATTGGATCAGGCCTCTAAGTCCCTCAAGTCCCATACCCCACCTTTGCCATACAGCATCAGCACACTAGTCTCAGCTAGTCCAGTGTCCCGTAGGACACTTGCATTGCAAACTGCTTCACAGGAACCTTTGTGATGACTGCAATCCCACATCCGCTGTGCACAGCCTGTTAGGTGCAGCTGCATAGATGGCTCAAATGATTGCTCTACTCTGGGATCCCCGTGGACACCAGATGTTGCATCTCACAGGGCTATCCGGACGAAGTAATTTTTAAAGCTGCCAGATCGAAGCTTGGCGGGACTTGACTTATGAGCAAGTATCCTCCTTTCAATCAAATCTCCTGTGTGGCCAGACTGGGGCACTGTCTGCAAAGGATGCATCATCAGGAATCAAAGAGTGCCGGTGCACAGTGAGGGCTGGGGGAACCTGCCCTTGCACTAACAGCCCTGCATCAGTCGGATGAGTGGAAGGCATGTCTCCAGCTTGTCACTGGTGCTGCTGATTCTGGGGATACACACATGAGAGCTAGCAGCTCCCAAGTCCAAGCCATGGCTCTGCCACTGATGCAGTGTATGACTTCAAGCAAATTCCCTCTCCCCTCTGGGCCATCCATAAGATACTGACAGGGGGCTGGGAAGGTCAGACAATGATTTAAAACCAACTGGAAGCTCTCAGGTATGCTGGCTAAGTACTTGTTATCACCACCACCTGTGCAGCAGGACAGACAAGCATCATTTCCTTGCTGTTCCCACAGCTCCTCACAGTTCCCATCCAATAGGGTCCTAATAACTGAGTAAGCTTCCAGACGGTCACATGGCACACAGCAGGCAAGAGCAGATTCCCCTGCTGCAGAGAGTCCCCGCTGCAGGCTTCAGACAGACCCAGCATCCCCTTCACAGCACGGAAGAATCCAGCCGTTGCTTTTCACCCTTCGAACATGGCACATCGAAGCAGAGCCCAGGATTAGCTGCGTTGGGCATTATAGTGAAATGAATAAACCTGGGCTCCAGTGTATGGTACCCGAGTGGACGTGTCTGCAGCAGCAGTTTGCCTCCCCATCTTTGCCAGGTGTAAAAATTTCTAAATGGGAAAATTCCCCAGGTGTCCCTGTTCAGCCATGTTCAGGGAGGAGGGGGTCACAGGCCAGGGTGTGGGACATTTCACAGGGGGTAACTGGGGCACATGCAGCTCTCGTGACTGGAGACACAAGGCACGGATGTACCTGTCTGGTGCACGCATCTTAATCAGCACCCTGGATACTGCATTCAAGCAGAGGATGGAGATGAGTAGCAGCTTTCCCTGGGCTAGATACCACAGTGACAGAGTCAAATCTCTGGAGAAAATCCTACAGATCACAAACCACCCTGGGTAGATAGATGGAGGTGCCAAAAAGAGCCCTCTCACTGGTGAACCTCACCACAGTGGCATGCAAAGCACAGCAGGCCCTCTTCCAATGGAAAGCCAGGGCCCTCAGAATAGAAACTAGAACCACAGAGAGGAACAACCAAGCATGCCATGGGACAGGAGAGGTCCAACCCAAGAGACATTTCCTACTCCTCTGTCCTCAAGTAATCAGAAATGACTTCCCATCCCAGGATGATGGAAAACCCGTGCATATTGCCAGACACCTGACCCACTGTGCCCATCCTCCCTCTGCCACTCCTGTCCTTCTGCTGGCGAGAGAGATGGCAAGGATAGAGCCATGCTAAGTAGCACCCTGTTACTGAGTCAGGAACAGAGATTTGTGATATGTAGAACCAAAGGCCCAGACTCCAAGCAAGCTGGGAATCCCTGTCTAGGGCAGACGCTTGATGAAGTGGGGACCAAACCCCAAACATGGTGCAAACCCCATCCAGGGCAGAGGCTTGGTTATCTATCCCTTACAAAGGCTACAGGGCTCATCTCTGACATAAGCCAGCAGCACATATCTAACTTGTCATCCTGAGGCACTGAATGGATCTGACTTATCTGGAGTCTGAATGAGCAGAGGGATACAAGGGATTATAGTAACAAGCAGCACAAGTTACATATTCATAAATGATCTGGAAAAGGGGGTAAACAGTGAGGTGGCAAATTTGCAGATGATAGAAAACTACTCAAGATAGTTACGGCCAAAGCAGACTGCAAAGAGCTACAAAAGGATCTCACAAATCTGGGTGACTGGGCAACAAAATGGAAGATGAAATTCAATGTTGATAAATGCAAACTAATGCATGTTGGAAAACATAACCCCAACTATACATATAAAATGATGGGGTCTAAATTAGCTGTTACCACTCAAGAAAGAGATCTTGGTGTCATTGTGGATAGTTCTCTGAAAACGTCCACTCCATGTGCAGCGGCAGTCACAAAAGCTAACAGAATGGTGGGAATCATTGAGAAAGGGATAGAGAAATAAGACAGAAAATATCATATTGCCTCTATATAAATCGACGGTATGCCCACATCTTGAATACTTTTCAGAGTAGCAGCCGTGTTAGTCTGTATCCGCAAAAAGAAAAGGAGTACTTGTGGCACCTTAGAGACTAACAAATTTATTTGAGCATAAGCTTTCGTGAGTGATGAAATGAGCTGTAGCTCACGAAAGCTTAAACTCAAATAAATTTGTTAATCTTGAATACTGTGCGCAGATGTGGTCGCCCCATCTCAAAAAAAATATATTGGAATTGGAAAAGGTTCAGAAAAGGACAACAAAAATTATTAGGGGTATGGAACGGCTTCGTATGAAGAGAAATTAATAAGATTGGGACTTTTCAGCTTGGAAAAGCAACGACTAAGGGGGGATATGATAGAGGTCTATAAAATCATTGCTGGTGTGGATAAAGGAATTATTTAAACTCAGTACCAATGTGGACACAAGAACAAATGGATATAAACTGGCCACTAGGAAATTTAGATTAGAAATTAGACGAAGGTTTCTAACCATCAGAGGAGTGAAGTTTTGGAATAGCCTTCCGAGGGAAGTAGTGGGGGCAAAAGATCTATCTTGCTTTAAGATTAAACTCGATAAGTTTATGGAGGAGATGGTATGATGGGATAACATGGTTTTGGTAATTAAATATTCATGGTAAATAGGCCCAATGGCCTGTGATGGGTTTTAGATGGGGTAAGATCCAAGTTACCTGGGAAAGAATTTTCTGTAGTATCTGGCTGATGAATCTTGCCCATATGCTCAGGGTTTAGCTGATCGCCATATTTGGGGTCGGGAAGGAATTTTCCTCCAGGGCAGATTGGAAGAGGCCCTGGAGGTTTTTCGCCTTCCTCTGTAGCATGGGGCACGGGTCACTTGCTGGAGGATTCTCTGCTCCTTGAGGTCTTTAAACTACAATTTGAGGACTTCAATAGCACAGATATAGGTGTGAGGTTTTTTTTGTAGGAGTGGTGGGTGAAATTCTGTGGCCTGCGTTGTGCAGGAGGTCAGACTAGATGATCATAATGGTCCCTTCTGACCTAAATATCTATGAATCTATGAAAGTAAATAAGGAAGTGTTAGGTTTCAGAGTAACAGCCATGTTAGTCTGTATTCGCAAAAAGAAAAGGAGTACTTGTGGCACCTTAGGGACTAACCAATTTATTTGAGCATAAGCTTTCGTTAGCATAAGCTAATTGGTTAGTCTCTAAGGTGCCACAAGTACTCCTTTTCTTTAAGGAAGTGTTATTTACTCCTTCTCATACCACAAGAACTAGGGGTCACTCAATGAAATTAATAGGCAGCAGGTTTAAAACAAACAAAAGGAAGTATTTCTTCACACAATGCACAGTCAACCTGTGGAACTGTTTTTGTGAGGATGTTGTGAAGGCCAAGATTATTACAGGGTTTAAAAAAGAACTAGAAAAATTTAGGGAGGATAGGTCCATCAATGGCTATTGGCCAGGATGGGCAGGGATGGTGTCCCTAGCCACTGTTTGCCAGAGGCTGGGAATGGGCAACAGGAGATGGATCACTTGATGATTATCTGGTCTGTTCATTCCCTCTGGGGCACTTGGCACTGGCCACTGGTTGAGATGGACCACCTTTGGTCTGACTCAGTATGGCCGTTCTTATGTTCTTACTGGCAGTGGGGACTGAGCTTTTAATTTAAACCAGAGGGCTAGATCCCATCCCCTGCTCCATCCCCCTCACGTTTCTCTGTCAGTGCAGTAAAGCTACCCGAAGTGCAGCTGAGGACTCCCACTACATGGGAATCCCCAAGTGCCACAGAAGCAGCATTGCCAGCTGTACGCTGCCCATCCTTGCCCACCTCCAGTCAGGGATGTGGCTGGACCCATGACACAGTGCCTTGGGGAAGGGGAGCCCACAAGCCCAGAACCACAAGCAGCCCGGCCATTTCTTCCATTCTGCACATAGCTGGTTCTTATGCCTGTTGGTGCGTCTCAGTAATACCCTCAGGTGCACAGGGAAGGGGGAGCACATAGTATAAAGGCCCTAGTGAGTTTACCGTGGGGCCGACACGGTCAGTGTCTGAAGAGGAAACCAGACCCGAGTTGGAGATGCTGTGTTCCATGACTCATGCATGTCACTAGGGTGACCAGACGTCCCAATACTAGGGGTTTTGTCTTATATAGGACCCTATTATCCCCCCACCCCCGATTTTTCACATTTGCTGTCTGGTCACCCTACATGTCACACACATTGTCCTCAGTGTATTCTGAAGCAAGATCCTGGCTTTGGCACTGGTACTGACATCTTCACCAGGCTGCTTGGGGTTTCTGGGTCCTAGTGATTACATGTTGCCCAGTCCCCCTGTGCATTTCCAGTTGGCAGCCGCAGGATGCAGCCCAGCTGCGGGAGGGATCCCCATCTTCTTCCCCTACCCAGCATCAGCCACCAGTTTCCATGATAATCTCTGCCCCGTGCTCAGAAGCTGGCTGCCACTCTCCCTGTTGTTGAATAGCTGGGTGCCGGGAGCATCAGGAGATGGCCTCTCCAGGACCTGTGCTGTTCTCATTAACAGAAGTGGACCTGAGGCCCCTGGGTTGTCATTCATCAGTGGCAATCAGCAAATCCACTGGAGATGCTGTGGCTCCCAGTTATTAGCTCTGGGGGATTTGTGCTGCACAGCCAAACTCAGTTCCAGAGGCACAGCATTTCCTGGGAGCAGCTGGATTGCCAGAGTTCATACCAATTAGTACTTGAACTTCCAGCCACTCTCGATCTGGCCTCCGTAACAGTGCTGATGTCGCAAGGCTGTTCTCTGGTATTTAGTAAGCAAAGAAAGGCAAGGAGGTGTCCTTGCAAAGGGAGCCAGGCGGTTTGCTTCTCTGCAGTGGGAGAGCAAAAGAGTGACCCATGCTGGCCTACTGGCCAGCCAGACAGAGCAGTGGCAGGAGAGCTCCCTGAGGTCCCCGCAACTCCAGCTTGGGCCCTGCTGCCATCTCTCATCAATGCTTTAACAAAACCCAAAGCTCAGTGGATCACTCAGCCTGTTGGCTCCCTCTCAGCTGGGCTCCACTCCCATAGACAAAGGCCTGGAGAACATCCAGGGGCTCTCATCCATCATCCCACTCCCTCTTCCATCTCTGCTGGGAAGGACCCCATGTTACCCATGGGATCCTTCTCCAACGTTCTATTAGCCAAATTGCTCTCTTTGCCTTTGAATTCAGGTCCTCGATTAGCACTGGGGTCCGAGACACACGTCCCATGGCCACAGCAAGGACACCAAGGCACTGCCAGGACAGTGTGTCTCCTGCCAGGCTCAGAGAGGTCCCTGGGGAGGCAGAGCACTCATGGCCTCTTCTCTCTCTCTCCCAACATGTCCCCATGCCAGGAGCCACACAGGGGCCCAGCACAAAACCCTGACACTAGCCCTACACTGATTGTCACAGGGAATTGAGGCCACTGTTCTGGTGACCATTCTCCTCTAGGACACTGTGGTTAAGGTCTCAGGTGACTCATTACTTAACTCAGTCAGATGGAAAGTCCCTGCTAGAGGAGATGAGTCACTGGACTGCATGTCATGAGCTTGCCAGGGCAGGCCCAGACAGCATCCTCTAAGGGACACCTCATGGCTTATCAGGAATCATGACAATGTGACCAAGAAATTCTAGCTCCCAATCACTGCATGGAAAACTTTACGGTTGGAAAAATGTCAGATATTCCTCTAACAAGGAACAGGGAAAAAGCCGCCCTCCTGAGGTGGAGCAGATGATTGGGACAGACAGGCATCCCCCCCGCCACCCTGTGTGGGGTACAGCGGACTCCTGGGGTGATTGGCCCACACATGGACACCCCCCAATGTGGGGCAGAGGAAACTCCAGGGTGAATGGCCCACATAAGATACTCCCCAATGGGGGCAGAGGGGACCCTGGGTTGAATGGCCCAGACACACACCCACTCACCCAATGGGGGCAGAGGGGACTCTGGGTTGAATGGCCCACACACACACACACACACACCCAATGTGGGACAGAAGGGACCCCTTGGGTGAGTGCTCCTCCCACCACACCACACCCCAATGTGGGGGCAGAGGGGACCCCTGGGGTGAATGGCCCAGACACACTCTCTACTCCCAATGTGGGGCAGAGGGGACCCCTGGGGTGAATGGCCCAGACACACTCTCTACTCCCAATGTGGGGCAGAGGGGACCCCTGGGATGAATGGTCCAGACACAGCCACCCCCCGATGTGGGGCAGAGGACACTCTGGGGTTGAAAGGTGCATAGACGGGCCCCACCCTGGAGCAAGGCAGACTCTGAGGAGCCTGGCAGAGTATAAAGTTTATGTACTTGGTGCAGACAGATTTTCAAGCCAACTCACTTTCACCACTCCTCTCGAAAAACCCAAACAAACTCTCCCCCCCTTCCACCCCGCCACAATCACTGGTAACTTGCAGTTAAAGTTGCTTCAGGCTACAGGAAATATACAGATCTCCTGTTTTTAACACCACTAAGTACATGCTGAATTTAGAGATGCAAATCACTAGTGCATGCACATGCTGGGAGAATAGAGGTGGGTCTTGTGGGTTAGAGATAAGGTTGTTATCTGGGAAATTTGACTGGTTTTGCTGTGAAACAGCCTGAGCTGTCAGGGACATGCAATTTTTCTGTACAGTTAGCGGAATGTAGCTAGTTACTTTCACACTTTAAGGCCAGGGTTCTTTAACTGTAACGTTCCCAGTAGGTTGGTCCCAGGGCAGGAAGTGAACTCATTTTACACAGGAATGATCGTTACTCTACCTGATAAGGAGTCTGAGAAAGCGGTCAGAGTGGCATCCTTACCTTGACAGTGGCTCCGATTCAGCCTCTTGTATCCCTGAGGACACTCCACCTGTCTGTTTTCAATCACTGGATGAGCTAGAATGACAGCAAACAGTAAGCTTAGGGACCAGGGCTAAACTCTACAATCCCATCTTCTCTTTCTCTCTCCTTGACCCCAGTCTCTCCTTTACATCCACCAGCCTGTGAGCTTGGTATACTCTTGTCTCTGCCTTTTCTTCTTCTCCCACCTCCTCTGTCAATAAGTCCCCTGTCACTACCTCCACACCACTGGCTATGCGCACCAGAAACTCAGCTCACACTCATACTACCGAATTGCTCAGCGGTGGTCCCACAGTGAAGCAGGAGATGCTCCTGACACACCTCAGAGCCCTCTCTTCCACAGCCTCTGCTACTCCACTGGCCTTCTCTCCATCCCTACACTCAGTGTCTGCTGCTGGTGTGAGAGCTTTCACCTCTGCAGCTGCTGTCATCTGGAATTGCCTCCTGTACCATCAACTCCACCCTTTTTCAAATCTCCCTTTCAGATGTTTCTATCCCTTGCTTACTACTTTATTTTTTCCTCCCCCACCATTACTTCACAACCAGATGTTTCAATTTATTCACTATACAATGGACTGGATCCTGCAAGCCCTCTGAGCATGTACTGTCAATAACTTCAACAGCAGTTTTGCAAGTGAAGGGCCTGTCCAATGGTGCCCAATGCCCTTATTGTCTTTCGTTGATGATATAGTGCTTGGTGTTAAATCTATAAAGCAGTCTAGGCGACACAGTCTATATTAAAGGCACCTACAGCTCATGGTGATCAATGCATCAGAAATACATCACACAGATCAGGACAGATTTTCAAGAGTCCTCATGGCCGGACTTCCCACTGCTCAGCACAGAGATTAGGGCCAGATTTTCATAAGAATCTCAGCACCTCTGTGAGATTTATGGTTAGATTTTCCAAAGAATTCAACACGCAATATACTGGGCTCTTTTAAAGATCTGGTGATTTATTTTTGGCCTAAATGGAGACTGCACACTTCCGAAAGCCTGGCCCAAAGAGTCCATAAAACATACCGCACAGGATCAAGTTGGATTGTACCACACTAACCCACCACAGCCAGCCTCCTGGGGTGGGATGGGGAGCAGGATGGAGAATGGGAGTGGCCCAAGAGCAGCCGTTTCAGACACCCAACTTCACCATGTAGCGTTTCCAAGCATTAGTTGATCACTTCATAAGTTTGTCCTCCAACTGAGTGGTTAAACAATTCACCTTTAACACCTGCAGGCCATGGGCAGGGTTAGGAGTAAGGCTGCATGTGACAAAAGTCATGGCTCTGAAGTGGGTTTCACAACAAGCCCACAGGTAACATTTTCAAAAGTGCTCAAAGTGGCTTAGGAGCCCAAATCCCATTGACTTCCAATGAAACATAGGTTCCTCAATGTCCAACTCCCCTTTTGAAAATGGGACTTGGACGCTTTCGAAAACATTTCTTCGGTCTTTGTCACCCCAGCCGGCCTGCTGACAATCCAGACTCCCCCAGGAACTTTCCCAAACCAGGCTGTATGTGCAGCATGCTGGAGTCTGGATGGATTTTTACATGGTTTTAAATTATTATGAAATATTATCAGAATTATTTTACAATTTTTATTGTAAAATAAAGAGCAGTCAGTTGACATTTCTCATACTTTCCCCATGATAAACAGCTTTAACAGTAATTCACATATTCTGGGCCATGCCTTTCCTTTTCAAAAGAAATCCTAACATAAGGACGTTGCCCATTTCTTACCACAACAACCAATCAGCCTTAGTTCTGACCTACGCCCTCAGTGTGACATGAGTTTTGCGTGGTCTGAAGCAGCCCCTACCTACCTCCATGGTGTCTGAGTATCCTCTGTGACCTTGGTCTCAGCCTATCTGGCTATCTCCCAGACTTCTATCAGTTGGTTTCCAAACCCAAGCAACTGTAAGGGTACTAGGATGCAAATTGGCTCCAACTCGCAGGCATGTGCTGGTGCTTTGAGATCCTCAAGGAGGGAGGACTGCAATCTCCCCGCTTTGGGGGGAGCATGAATAGTAGTTTGATGCTGAGTCCCAAAGGGAAGGGCCCAATCTCTTCACACAGTCACCCCTCTGGAGCAATGTCATCACACACAAAAAAACACCCCCATCAACAACCTTCCCTGAAGCAGGTCCTGGTTATCACTAATGTCACATGCAAGGCTCTGACTCCTGCTGCTCCCCTAACACCTTCAGAGAGAGGCACAGGATCCTGTATGAAGAGTCATACATGCCAGGCTCATCCAGAGGGGGCACAAACCAGAGTTATGAACCTGGGCCTGTTGACACCACCTTCCAGTAAAATATGTCAACAATGTCACTCATGTTGGGCAACCACAGGTGAGTGAAATCTGCAAGTCAGAGATTAGACTGTCTAAGAAAATTAACAGAGTGCATACAACTCAATGATCACTCTCCCATCATGCCGTTCGGGGGCTAAGGTCAGCAGAAGGAAGGCCCTTACACACTGAGAAGCCTTGTCATCTACTGGGCAGAGCAGTGGGGACTGGGCATCAGGAGTCCACTTCTCTTCCCAGCTGTGTCCTTGAATCACTGTGTGACCTTGCAAAGGTTACTCTCCCTCTCTGATTCAGTTTCCCCATCAGTAACATGGAGATACCAGTAAAGCTATACTCTCAAGTTCTTTGACATCCTTTGATGGAAGGCATTATTGGAGTGCAAAGCATCACTGTTCTTATTATAAGGCTCAGGAAGCAAGAGACCAGGAAGGAAAAGTCACCAACAGCATCTTGTGTCTTCCCTGGACCTCGCAGAGTAAGAAGTGTAAAGAGAGGCATGACACAGACCATGCTGGAGCTTAGTGAGGGGCTTAGACCAGTCAGACTCAGGAGACATGCAAAGAACCCTTTTCACCCCAGGAGCATTCAAGCAGCAGGCTCAGCCCTATACGTGCCATCTCCTGCAGAGTTGGTCTCCATACAAAGCTGGCCTTTTAATGTATAGGAGCAGTAGATGCACTTGGGCACCCAGTGTGAATTTCATACAGCATGATGAGGGATTACTCCATCCGTCCTGGACACAAACATGCTGGCCGATCTCCCACTGATAAACAAATGGTTTTTTCCTTATGAAATAAGTTACTATTGGGTCTCAAGTGCAGATGTGCAAGCCACAGCCCCACCATCATTCACCCCCAATGAATCATAACGTTGCAGCCAGTGATTCATCATGTAAGTATATGGCCTAAGTGGAAACAGGAGGGTGGACAACCCATCAGGCCTAGGGTTCCCCACACATTTCTATTCTCATGCACATGCCTCTTGCTCCTTATTGGGAAATTTACCTTGAAAACAGCCTCAGTATCCCAAGCAAATGTGTAGCACAATTAACAGGCAGCTCCTAGATACACCAACAACTCTAGTTAAGGAGCCTGCAACTCAGACCTGAGAAGGTGCCCCCAGACTGGCTGTGCTACAGGTCTGAAGATTCTCAGGGCAGAAAAATAGCAAAGAGCACCCAGACCAGGCAGAGAGTGCCTGGATGATGGCCTGGCTGGGCAGATGAATTGCAACATTTTCCAGTTGCTTCCGCTGTTGACAAGTGCCAGCAAAGCAGCACAGTTACAACACCTGCAATCAGTCATCTCTCCACCTCTGCGATGTCTCGGGTCCTCTGCTTGGACTGTCCATGGGCACTTGACAAGGGAAATGGAAGGAATGACATAGGCCCCAACGAGATGCTGAAATAACAGCTGAGGGGACATTTATTACCTTTTCCCCCTTTTTACAAGGAGCTCTCTGCTCTGGCTGCACATGATTTCCTGACTCACTCTCACTACACAGAATTTTAAATAGTGTCTTAAAATAGTTTGGTGCGTTTAAAAGTGGTCCATAACCTACATAATTAAGTCTCTCAATCTTTTTATAGGCGAGTACAATCCAGCCAACAAATTCCAAAGAGGCCCAATTCAGGTACCGTGTTTTGGAGTGAATGAAAGTTAACTTCAGGGAGTGGGAGGAGCTGGGGAGGGAGCCAGGCTGGGGTGGAGAGTAGTTAAAGGGGCACTTTGTCCTGGAAAGAGATTTTTGTGGAGTGACGGATTTTTTTCCCACGTATTGTGGAATATGTTTTGGAACAAGACGTGCGCGTAACAACTAAGTAACCATATGGCTGTATCCTGACACCCCTCATCTGCCCCGCTTCCTAGTCCCCCATCTAGCACTTGTAGCTCTTCCTTGTAGTATCAGGTCTGCAAGTTCTTCATGGCAGGGAACATGTCTGTCCATAGCGCCTGTGAGGCACCTAGCACATCATGGATGCCAAGAATAAATAAGGGACAAATCTGAGACAACCCACAAGGCAGTGGACTGTGAAAATGGCCATAAAAGGACCCTACTATGGGTGAAAAAATAGCACAACAGCAAGTGCTATTCAGGGCTTGGGCAGAAGATCATCCTGGGTCCTACCTAACACTCTCTGAGGAAAGCCCTCAGCCACCCAGTTAAGGCAGCTTTAAGTCACCACAGGAGACTTAGTGCAGGGCAGGACTAAGGCTTTAGGAGGTTGATCCCCACTCCCCTCACTGAAGAGGAATTAGGGAAACTAATGGCAAGAGAACACAAAGCTAATTCACCAGTGGTAGTGACCCAAGTAGTGGAAGACACAATGAAGATGACTGGATGCGGAAGCTGCGGTATGTACATGATCCTGGAGGGGGTACCTGGAAAGAGTTTTGTCTGCTTGAAGTGCCATCTGATAGAGCTGATGGAAGAAAAGATCAGAGGATTGGAGATGCAAGTGGAAAGTCTGGTTGAGTTTTGAAGGGGATTCGAGTAGATTATGGAGCAAAGACATGAGGCGGCTGAAGGGAAAAGCTCAGACTTGCAGATGGAAGCAGGACCGAAGAACTCTGAGGGGAGACTGCTATGTGAAGAAAATGGACAGTGGAAGCATGTGTCTAAGAGAACCAGGCAGAGGAAAAGATGGGCTAGTGAAGGAGAAATAGAGCTCAAGAACAGGTTTGCAGAGTTGGAAAATGAAGAAGGGGCTCAGCAGATGGTCACTGAAGGTGGAAGGGCAAGGAAGAAAAGACGAGCGGCTAGTCCTATAGGAAAAGGGGAAGAGTCAATGGAGACTACACCAAATATGAGCCCCAGGAGGATACAGGATGGGTTGAAGAGGATTACAAGGGAGAATAGGAATAGAAAGAACTTGCAGCCAAAGGGAACAGGGGATAGACCAGAGAATCGCAGCGTCACCAGGAAAAGGCAGGTCTACGTGATTGGGGACTTCTTACTGAGAAGGTTGGACAGGCCTGTAACCAGAGCTGATCCAGGGAACAAAAGGGTGTACTGTCTTCCAGCTGCTAAGATACGGGATGTGGACCTGAGGTTGAAGAGGATCCTAACAGGAGCGGGAAAGAATCCACGCATTGTCCTTCATGTGGGCACAAATGATACCGGTAGATTCTCACTGGAACATATCAAGGGAGACTATGCCAGGCTGGGGAAGACGCTTAAGGAAATTGAGGCTCAGGTGTTCTTCAGTGGGATTCTGCCTGTTCCTAGAGAAGGGCAACAAAGGTGTGACAAGATTATGACTATCAACAGATGGCTCAGGCAGTGGTGCTATAAGGAGGACTTTGGGATGTATGGCCACTGGGAGGCATTCATGGACAGAGGACAGTTCTCTCGGAATGGACTTCATCTGAGTAGGGAAGAAAATAGACTTCTAGGATGGAGGCTGGCACAACTGATTAAGAAAGCTTTAAACTAGGAATTTGGGGGAGATGGTTGGGAGATGTCCAGATAATCGCCACGCCAGATTTTAACATTGAGAGGGAAGAAAACAAAGTAAGAAAGGATACAGCCGTGGGTAGGAGAATGGACATAAGGAGGAAGGGCAGTGTGGATACCAGTCTAATAGGTCATACTGGCTGAAGAATGTCCGTGCCTAATCGGGTAAAGAATGTGAGTGAGTCCAAACAGCAAAAATTAATATGTTTGTACACCAATGCAAGGAACCTAGGAAAGAAAATGGAGGAACTAGAGCTACTGGTGCAGGAAGTGAAACCAGATATTATTGGGATAACAGAAACATGGTGGAACAGTAGTCATGACTGGACTACAGGTATTGAAGGGTATGTGCTGTTTAGCAAAGACAGAAATAAAGGTAAAGGTGGTGGAGTAGCATTGTATATCAATGATGAGGTAGAATGTAAAGAAATAAGAAGCACCGGAATGGATAAGACAGAGTCCCTCTGGGCAAAAAATCACACTGGGGAAGAAAACTACTAGAGCCTCCCCTGTGATAGTGCTTGGGGTGTGCTATAGACTGCCGGGATCTAATTTGGATATGGATAGAGCCCTCTTTAATGTTTCTAATGAAGTAAATACTAATGGAAACTGCGTGATCATGGGAGACTTTAACTTCCCAGATATAGACTGGAGGACAAGTACTAGTAACAATAATAGGGCTCAGATTTTCCTAGATGCGATAGCTGATGGATTCCTTCATCAAGTAGTTGCTGAACCGACAAGAGGGGATGCCATTTTAGATTTGGTTTTGGTGAGTAGTGAGGACCTCATAGAACAAATAGTTGTATGGGACAACCTTGGTTCAAGTGATCATGAGCTAATTCAGTTCAAACTGAACGGAAGGATAAACAAAAATAAATCTGCGACTAGGGTTTTTGATTTCAAAAGGGCTGACTTTCAAAAATTAAGGAAATTATTTAGGGAAGTGGATTGGACTGAAGAATTTATGGATCTAAAGGCAGAGGAGGCCTGGGATTACTTCAAATCAAAGTTGCAGAAGCTATCGGAAGCCTGCATCCCAAGAAAGGAGAAAAAAATTCACAGGCAGGAGTTGTAGACCAAGCTGGATGAGCAAGCATCTCAGAAAGAAAAAGCAGAAAGCATACAGGGAGTGGAAGATGGGAGGGATCAGCAAGGAAAGCTACCTTATTGAGGTCAGAACATGTAGAGATAAAGTGAGAAAGGCTAAAAGTCAAGTAGAATTGGACCTTGCAAAGGGAATTAAAATCAATAGTAAAAGGTTCTATAGCCATATAAATAAGAAGAAAACAAAGAAAGAAGAAGTGGGACCGCTAAACACTGAGGATGGAGTGGAGGATAAGGATAATTTAGGCATGGCCCAATATCTAAACAAATACTTTGCCTCAGTCTTTAATGAAGATCTTAGGGATAATGGTAGCATGACAAATGGGAATGAGAATATGGAGGTAGATATTACCATATCTGAGGTAGAAGCAAAACTTGAACAGCTTAATGGGACTAAATCAGGGGGCCCAGATAATCTTCATCCAAGAATATTAAAGGAATTGGCACCCGAAATTGCAAGCCCATTAGCAAGAATTTTTAATGAATCTGTAAACTCAGGGTTGTACCATATGACTGGAGAATTGCTAACATAGTTCCTATTTTTAAGAAAGGGAAAAAAAGTGATCCAGGTAACTACAGGCCTGTTAGTTTGACATCTGTAGTATGCAAGGTCTTGGAAAAAATTTTGAAGGAGAAAGTAGTTAAGGACATTGAGGTCAATGGTAAATGGGACAAAATACAACATGGTTTTACAAATGGTAGATTGTGCCAAACCAACCTGATCCCCTTCTTTGAGAAAGTAATAGATTTTTTAGACAAAGGAAATGCAGTGGATCTAATTTACCTAGATTTCAGTAAGGCGTTTGATACGATGCCACATGGGGAATTATTAGTTAAATTGGAAAAGATGAGGATCAATATGAAAATTGAAAGGTGGATAAGGAATTGGTTAAAGGGGGACTACAGCAGGTCATACTGAAAGGTGAACTGTCAGGCTGGAGGGAGGTTACCAGTGGAGTTCCTCAGGGATTGGTTTTGGGACCAATCTTATTTAATCTTTTTATTACTGACCTTGGCACAAAAAGTGGAAGTGTGCTAATAAAGTCTGTGGATGATACAAAGCTGGGAGGTATTGCCAATTTAGAGAGAGACCGGGATATCATTCAGGAAGATTTGGATGACCTTGTAAACTGGAGTAATAGTAATAGGATGAAATTTAATAGTGAGAAGTGTAAGGTCATGCATTTAGGGATTAATAACAAGAATTTCTGTTATAAACTAGGGACGCATTACTTGGAAGTAACAGAGGAGGAGAAGGACCTCGGAGTATTGGTCGATGACAGGATGACTATGAGCCACCAATGTGATATGGCCATGAAAAAAGCTAACGCGGTCTTGGGATGCATCAGGCGAGGTATTTCCAGTAGAGATAAGGAGGTGTTAGTACCATTATACAAGGCACTGGTGAGACCTCATCTGGAATACTGCGTGCAGTTCTGGTCTCCCATGTTTAAGAAGGATGAATTCAAACTGGAACAGGTACAGAGAAGGGCTACTAGGATGATCCGAGGAATGGAAAACCTATCTTATGAAAGGAGACTCAAGGAGCTTGGCTTGTTTAGCCTAACCAAAAGAAGGCTGAGGGGAGATATGATTGCTCTCTATAAATATATCAGAGGGATAAATACCAGAGAGGGAGAGGAATTATTTAAGCTCAGTACCAATGTGGACACAAGAACACACGGATATAAACTGGTCATCGGGAAGTTTAGACTTGAAATTAGAGGAAGGTTTCTAACCATCAGAGGAGTGAAGTTCTGGAACAGCCTTCCAAGGGAAGCAGTGGGGGCAAAAGACCTATCTGGCTTCAAGATTAAACTCGGTAAGTTTATGGAGGAGATGGATAACATGATTTTGGCAATTAATTGATCTTTAACTATTCATGGTAAATAGGCCCAATGGCCTGTGATGGGATGTTAGATGGGGTGGGATCTGAGTTACTACAGAGAATTCTTTCCTAGGTATCTGGCTGGTGAATCTTGCTCACATGCTCAGGGTTCAGCTGATCACCATATTTGGGGTGGGGAGGGAATTTTCCTCCAGGGCAGATTGGAAGAGACCCTGGGGGTTTTTCACCTTCCTCCGCAGCATGGGGCATGGGTCACTTGCTGGAGGATTCTCTGCACTTTGAAGTCTTTAAACCATGATTTGAGGACTTCAATAGCTCAGTCATAGGTGAGAGGTTTATTGCAGGAGTGGGTGGGTGAGATTCTGTGGCCTGCATTGTGCAGGAGGTCAGACTAGATAATCATAATTGTCCCTTCTGATCTTAATATCTATGAGTCTATGAGCCTGTGACAGACACAGGGGAGACAGTAACCTACCTCCCCAGCCATGTGACATCACTGGTAAGGCCAGGGACACCCTTTGGGAGGCAAAGATGCACTCTGTGCCAGCAAGTCTGGGCTGCAGCCAGAACTAAAGACTAAGTAGAAGCTCATCCACCTCCCCACCAGTTCAGCACTAAAAAGTAACCAGAGATGCTCAAAGAATATAAGTGTTAGTGATGCTGGGAGTGTGGCCACTGCAGGATGCTGAGGCTGGGGGTGTGGCACTGAAAGTGTGAGGGTGGGGGCATGGTCACTGAGGTTGAAGTTACAACACTTTAAAAAAACCACTCTCTGCCCCACCCTACCCACTGGGATTGGAACCGTTAAAGAGATTCCAGGCCAGTCCCACTGCCTAGTCCATATGCTGGGGGCTGACTGCAGGACACAATAGTGCCTGGAGAGACATCTGTCAGCCCTGGCACAATTGTGATAGCAAACACACAAATGTCACAGCATTGTAACACGGAAGCACTCCAACAGGGAGCAAGGTGTTCCTGCAATCAGACGATGATGGAACATGAATAGAGAGTGAGGCTCAACTTCTTCTCCAAAAGGCCTTTACAGAGACATAGACCACACCCAGCAGACATCAGCCAGACACTGCTGGGGAGAAAGACTCCATTCTGAAGACAATAAATAGGCTGAAAGATACTGAAAGTCATGGAGTCTTGTACCCTCTTAGCACCAGTGTGACTCTTATCTGCAGTGGGCAGATTGCTGTTGCTCATTAATGAAGTAAGTTAATGGTCAGACTCTAGACCAGTGGTTCCCAAACTTTAACAACCTGTGAACCCCTTTCACTAAAATGTCAAGTCTCACAAACACCCTCCTAGAAATGAATATTTCCAGGGATTTTCTCCTTTCAACACAGAATCATAGAATATCAGGGTTGGAAGGGACCTCAGGAGGTCATCTAGTCCAACCCCATGCTCAAAGCAGAACCAATCCCCAACTAAATCATCCCAGCCAGGGCTTTGTCAAGCCTGACCTTAAATACCACTAAGGAAGAAGATTCCACCACCTCCCTAGGTAACCCATTCCAGTGCTTCACCACCCTCCTAGTGAAAAAGTTTTTCCTAATATCCAATCTAAACCTCCCCCACTGCAACTTGAGATCATTACTCCTTGTTCTGTCATCTGCTACCACTGAGAACAGTCTAGATCCATCCTCTTTGGAACCCCCTTTCAGGTAGTTGAAAGCAGCTATCAAATTCCCCCTCATTCTTCTCTTCTGCAGACTAAACAGTCCCAGTTCCCTCAGCCTCTCCTCATAAGTCATATGCTCCAGCCCCCTAATCATTTTTGTTGCCTTCCGCTGGACTCTTTCCAATTTTTCCACATCCTTCTTGTAGTGTGGGGCCCAAAACTGGACACAGTACTCCAGATGCGGCCTCACCAATGCCGAATAGAGGGGAATGATCACGCCCCTCAATCTGCTGGCAATGCTCCTACTTATACAGCCCAAAATCCCATTAGCCTTCTTGGCAACAAGGGCACACTGTTGACTCATATCCAGCTTTTCATCCACTGTAACCCCTAGATCCTTTTCTGCAGAACTGCTGCCTAGCCATTTGGTCCCTAGTCTGTAGCAGTGCATGAGATTCTTCCGTCCTAAGTGCAGGACTCTGCACTTGTCCTTGATGAACCTCATCAGATTTCTTTTGGCCCAATCCTCTAATTTGTTTAGGTCCCTCTGTATCCTATCCCAACCCTTCAGCATATCTACCCTCCTCCCAGTTTAGTGTCATCTGCAAACTTGCTGAGGGTGCAGTCCACGCCATCCTCCAGATCATTAATGAAGATATTGAACAAAACCGGCCCCAGGACCGACCCTTGGGGCACTCCTCTTGATACCAGCTGCCAACTAGACATGGAGCCATTGATCACTTTACCTGAGTATAAATTATAAAAGCAGTGATCTTGGAAATATAAATTTTTTATGACATGCTTGTTACACACTATTTATTATTAATTATTTATCATTACAGTATTTTTATTACATTATGAAAACGGCAACACTCTTCCAAGATCTCACTTTCGTAGCTTGTATCACTTTGAATAAGCCTATTATAAGACAAGGCTCCTATGTTTCATCAAGAAGTATCAGATATGAAACAGCATGAAGGTATTTAAGAAGCCAACTCAGAGAGTTCCTCCTACACAAGCATTCAGGTCTTGAACAGCCCAGGCAAACAACGCACGTTACAACAAAGCTTAAACCTGTTCTTCATAATAATTTAAAAAACAATACTAGCTGCCTATTTAATTTTAAAAACAGCAACAAATATCCGCCTCCCTTTCCATTTCTTATAAGGAGTCTTGAAGTTTAAATCTCCTCGGTGTGGTAGATATGCTTGCTTTGATCTGCTTAGCTCTTGGAAGTCCAGGGGCTCCAGGCTGCTGGCCCTGTGCTGCCCAGGGTCCCTAGGGACAGCTCTGTCCGCCATTAGGGAATTTTTTCCCAAGAACCCCCTGTAACATTTCGCAAACCCCCAGGGGTTCATGAAGCCCAGTTTGGGAACCACTGCTGTAGACGAACAGATTAATTTTGCGAAGTAACCCATGTTCATTGAAAGAGCAACTGTTGCGTAACATGAGCAGATCTCTGCACCAAGGGGAACCAAGACACGATGTCTGAAATATTGGTATGGAGGCTGCTCTCTTTCTGTCAGGATATGGTCACAAAGCGATGAGACCCTATGGCTGCAGGAGGATGTCAACTAACTGCCAGCTTGGACTTGGTTACGCAAGCAGAGGATAATTTCCTTCCTTGAAATACGATGTGAACCGAGACAAGGAAATCAACAAAAGGCCAATCTGGAAAGCCAGCAAAGTGAAGGAGAACTGCATCTGAACTTAACCATCCACTTTTAACCTCCCAGCTCTTGGCAACGGGAGACAGGCTTGGTAGGTTAGTGTTCTGGAATTTAACAGTGGGTAGTGACTGGAAGAAAATAGATCTGGTGCTCAGATTGAACAGCGGCAGTGCTAGGGTCAGCAAAGGCTGCCAGAAGGTCCTGGGCTCCTCTGTGTCTGTGTCTGATTCTTTTCCAGAAGGTCAGAGTGAGGCTTAGCCCTGGTCTATGCTTACAATTTACACTGATGAAGCCATGGTGCTCAGCGCTGTGAAAAATTCACACCCCTGAGCACGGAAGTTAAGCTACCTAGCCCCCTGTGTAGACAGAAGCATTCTTCCTTCAACCTAGTTACCGCTGCTCGGGGAGGTGGATTGCCTGCACTGACAGAAGAAACCCTGCCATCGATGCAGGAAACGTCTACATGGCAGCGCTGCAGCTGTGCCATTATAGTGCCCATAGTGTAGACATACCCTAGGGAGCAGCTGAGCAGCACCTGTTGGGCAGGGAGATTTCAGGCTTGTTTGAAGGCATTGTGGTCTGGCTCCAGATTAAAATGCTGTGCCTGCTGAGCCCTGCCTCCCTGCCAGTTCTTCAGGCAGCAGGATCTGCATTTAAGGAGCGAGTGCTCTCCAGGTGGCTGTGCAACAGGACTTCTTCCAGACAGGACAGAGAGGAGCCCTTTCCAAAGAGCCCTTCCCCAGCCCCCTGTCAACCAGGCTCACAACTCTGAGCAAGCCTAGTCTTTGTTATAGCTGCAAATGCAGCAGCGTCCCAAGCAAGGCCTGCCTTCCACATCGGCAAAGGGGTACGTGTTTTCTCAGTGATCTCATTGGGAGGCAGGTGCCATTAGCTCACAGCCTCCGACAGAGGGAAGTGAGTGTGCTCCACTGACAGCCTTGGATTCCCAGGGCTCACGCAGCCGCTTATCTCCTCGGCTGTTAAAATAGTCAAGCTTGTCAGCATGAAAAAGGAAACCACCAGCGAGAAGATCAGTCACAGGGGATTTTCAGTCCATCAAGTTGACCTTTACGCAGTCAGAAAGACTCGAGATACTATTTTCTCTCATCTGCCACCCAATTACAACCATCCCAGGAGAGGAGAATCTAGGGCCCTGGCTTTCACTGCCCCCCTCCCCAGCGTGTGGCCCTGGGCTCCTGCTGCCCTGTACATCAGGTTAATGACAGAGCTGCTCCTAGCCCAGTGCCAGATACATTATACCACACTGCCCCTGGGGTACTTATACAGCACATGGGCAGTGCTGCCCCAGGCAGGATGGAAAGGGTCCCCAGACTGGCGGTGAATCAAAAATGAGCTGGATTCCTTGGCCACGTTCAGGACACAAAGCCACTTAACGCCAGCCCTTCTGGAGACACTGCACTGGATGGAAGCACCATTGGCCAGGTCTCTGCACACTTTGATGAATGTATTTTTAGGTTACATCTCTTCTCTAGTGCTCTAGGAACCTTCCAAGACAGTGATGGCAGTTGTGTGTGGAAGGGGAATGAGTTAGGCCCAAGGGTTTACAGAAGCCAGAAGAGACTGAGAGTGATGAATGGCTGGACACACTGATTTGGTGCAGGCACTGGATGGGGGGGTGGGGGTGGGGAGCAGGGTGTTTAACAGAGATTGTTAGGAAGCTCTGTAGGCAAAGGGAGAGTCACTGGGAGAGGGGGTCTTATGAGTCACTGCTGATTATGAGGTGATGGAGTGGAGCCAGGTATAACCGTCAGCACACAGTGAACCAAGAGTGCAGCAAACAGGAGGCCTCCTGAGAAAAAAGGAGGCAGGTTCCAACAAAAGGAGAATATAGCTCTCAGAGCGGCACCAGCAGAGACAGGCAAGGAACCAAGGCTGTGCAATGAGAATGTGCAGCACGGGCCCAAGAAACCTAGGGATGGCATCAGCGTGACAGGCAGTCGATGGCTAGTGGGAGCCCAGTGTTCTGCCGCCAAGAAATCCTATCTCTAGCATTCAGCCTAGTTTGGGTTTTAGTCAATAGGCCCTCAGTAAACAACCCAGGGATGGAGCCAGCCAGAGAGAAACAGGCTGGAGTGTGCGCGGTTAATCGAAACCAGACTGCAAAATCCTTTCTCCTTGGGCTGAGTAAAGGCTCCAAGCATGTCACTGAAACCTCAGCCTGGTTTAACACACAGCAGAAAAGACCTGCTCCCCAAGTGGAGAAACTCTGACCCAGCTGCTGAAACCACTGCCAGCAGAAAAGCAGACAGCTCAGCCTTAGCAATGGGCTCCAGAGGGAAAGCACACAAGTGACTGCATCCCTAGGAGCAGGCAGACTGCTAGGTACAGGGCGAGGGAATGAGTCCATTTCTTGGAGCCAGTGGACAATCGCAAGGCCCAAGAGACTCTGCGACAGTTGAGAATAGGAATCTCTAAAGCTGCCCAAAGGGTGTTGGGCTAAAGAGTCCTGCTCTCCAGATGTGTTGTTTCCAGATGATCTGTGACAGACAGCTTCCCCATGAGTCACAACATTCCCCATGGCCCCAGCAAGGGGTGCTGTGTTGCTGGAGGTACTGTCATCGAGGCGAGCTGTGACCAAGATCCCGCCTTGGACTGTTAGCCTTGGTGGCTGGGGTAACTTTCAGCTCGGGTAACTCCACTCTACTTTACTAGCTGTTCCAACTGGATACAAGATTCTTCTGCGTTTAATGTGCTAACCGGTTGTGTTGTGTTGCTGTGCACTGTGAACCAGCTGCTGCAGCCCACCCAGCCACCCCTGAGTGATGGGCAAAGGGAGACCTCCAGAGAACAAGTCAGGAATGTGTCTCAAGCCTGTTGGGATTCCTCTGGCCGAGAAGCATTATGAAACTGAAATCATGTGTAAGCCTCAGCTCCTTCCCCACTTCCAGCCATGCCCATGTGCATCGCCACGGTGAGAGTGGTGTCCATGGCAGACTGTGCCACTCCAGTAGAACTAGGTCCTTCTGGAGGCTTCATCAAATCTTTTAAATCTCTTTTCTCTGCATCATCCCTGATCTGACTGTGCTGAGGCCAGCCAGAGTTTGGTTTCTAAGAGGGTTCCAATTGCTTTTACAATGCCTAAGGGTGCAGCAGGGAGAATGGCATGCGGCTTGCAATACCATTCCATAGATCTAATGACTGTGGCTCCAGCTGGGGGAGCTGCCAGCCATTTGCCAGCTATGCCTAACACGGTGGGAGGTCCATATGGGGAACATTGCAGACGCCAAGCCAGACACTACAGGATCCAACTTTCCAGTACATTCAGATTCTTCTCTAGGACAAAACCTTGAAAAATGTGGGAGAAATACAAATAAAATGATGGCCTTCAAAGAACGGTATCTTAATGAAGTTAAAACCTCCTCCCGGGTGGGGTCGGCGGGGAGAAAGAGAGCAGCAGGAGTGAACCCTACTGGGCAGGGAGTTTGCAGGACTGCTGGATCTGGGCCCATTGCTAGGCTGACCTCTGGCTATCCTGTGGGAGAAGGGAAGGGGCAGAGTCTGAAAGGGGCTGCTTTACTAGTTTACTGCTCCAGCCAGAAACTCTTGAAAGCTTGCTTGGGAGGGGCAGAAGGGAAGTGGTTTCTCCTAGCCATTTAGTCAGTGCAAAAGACGGTACACAACACCTGGACAAATCCAGCAGCACCCCATCCTCGCAGGGATGCTCACTCCCACAGAGCTAACCAGGCTCTGCGGAAAAGTGATGGGTGCTATTTCTATCTTGCTAAGCTTCCCACTGTGTGGCCCCATCCTAGAGAAGGCGAAGCAGTGTTCTGAGCCTCTGCTGGTGGGGACAATGCCTGAAACAGGCAGCACCAAGGGCGTTAGGGTAGGGTTTCTGCCAGACTGAGAATGGCCCTGGGAGGCAAAACCCATAGGAAATGCAGTGGGGCTGGGAAAAGAGATATGTGTGTGTGCGGGGGGGGCGGAGGAGGGGGTCCATCTGCTTGGAGAAGCTTTCGGGACTTTAATTTCTGTTCTCTTGGAGTTTCTATCACCGAGCACTTTGGGGAATTGGCCTCTGTGTTAGTTTCTGCTGTGTCTTATGGTGTAGCAAACACCTTAGCTGTAGGGAAAACCTCTCAATTTCTGTTCTCCTTTATCCCACGGCTTCTGTAGTGGGCAAGGGACACTGCGCTGAGGCCACAGTGGGTTAGTGGCCAAACTCATGCCCTGCCTGGGTTTGCCTCTGTTGGTAACTTAAGAGTAAGATATAACCCTCAGCTAAAGCCATCTTCTTCGCCTCACTTTCTCCTCTTTGCACTCCCTGGCCCTCGTACCCCACAGAGGCACTCCAACCCCAAGCTGGAAGCTAACCACGAGTCATCTAGACTGGTGAGTCAGCAGAAATAACACTGCATTGCTGTGAATGGTCCTAACACTCCACCTCCTGTCATAGGCCTCTTGACCTCATGCTGGGATGCTGACAACATCACTGTAACTCAGCTTCTTCTCCAACACGACACAAACATCAGCCAGGCTCTCACCCTCCGCACTCCTTTGATACTGCTTTCCCCACAGACGTTGACCTCTTCCCAGCCAAATCCCAGGGCCTCCAATCTAACATCCTCCTCCTCAGCCTCTCAGCTACTTCTGACCCTGCCAGTCGCACATCCTCTTTTCTGCAGTCTTGCCCTCCCTTGGCTTTCATGCCTCAGTTCACTCCAGCCTCTCTGGTCATTCCTTCAGCAACTGTTCCAGGGGATCCTCCTTCCTGCCTCCCACTCTGCAAGTGGGTCCCACTGGGCTCCATGCTTGGCCCCATCCTCTGATCCCTTCACACCCTCTCTCTAGATCATCTCATCCACTCACACAGCTTTAATTACCCTCCATACACCAGTGACTCACAGATCTACCTCACCCCTCCTGACATATCTCCTGACCCCCACCCAATCCCATGTTTCAGCCTGTCTCCAACTTCTCTTCCTGGATGTCTTACCACCAACTTAACGTGGGCAAAAGCTGCTCCCTGAGCACTCTGCCACACCTCAGCCCTCCTCTTCCAAATCCCTTCTCAAACACACCTCTTCCAGGAGGCATAGAAATCCATGTCCCCCCAATAGAGAGTGGACAAACCAGGCAACTGAAAATCACACATACAAATGAAAGCTGTGGGGCTGATACCCTGCCTGGAGTAAAATACACCCTACCTGGGCACATCCCAGCCCCAGCCTCCACTGGACACAGATGTGGCATATGAAATGCCCCTACCACTGCTGATGCTAGGTGAATGAAGAACGGGCAGGACGGGCGTGGCGGGTGAGTTCAGAGAGCTGTCGGCCTTGGTTCCATCCGATTCTCTGATGTTTCCCACACACTAATGTGTACCTAATATAAAAGCTGCAAGTCAGCAGAGACGTCCGGCTGTCTCCAGACTCAACTAATAATCCAGTGTCTCAGGCAGCAAGTCAATCCAAACAAGTTCTTCATTTGTCTAGCTCTCGCCTGGCTGCCCTGCCGTACATTTGTAAGTGTTTACGCTGAGCTAATTTCTGCCATTTCCGTCTCTGGTTGCTGGAATGCTTGAAATTCCAAGAGCTGTCGAGACTGGGTTCTGGTGCACAGCTCCCCAGGACAGGAGGGCACAGAGGGGAGCTTTCTTGGAAATCCCCAGTGCCAGAGGAAAGCGGTATGTGAGCAGGATGCACCGTTGCTGCGCAAGTGGTTGACCGGGTCAATGAGCTACAGCCCAACAACATGAACAATGTGCAGGGCCCAGGTCTGAGTCTGAAAGAAACAGCTGGGCTCTGAACCTGGGATGTGGAGTCTCTGCTGGTGGGCACAATGCAGAGTGATACACCCCAAGCATCAGGTAGAAGGCCTCTTTATACCAGCACCTTGGGTGGAGAAAGGAGCATCCATAGATGCTGAGAGATCTGAGGAGAGGAGTCATGGAGCAAAGCTGGGGGTGAAGAGAGGTTATAGCACTTGGTGCCTCCAGGAGAGAGATGAGAATGTGGAAGAGGAACCTGTGCCCCTGTCCCATTTCTGTCTGACCTCTGGCATCAGATGCTGAGAGCACGTTCCAGGGAAAAGCACATCAGCAATTCAGTGGCACTGCCCTCATTCAGAGCAGCGCAACCTTCCCGCTGCACCAGCCCCAGCACATGGCAGCTGTCTGGTTGTTCTCACACCGTGTGGTCTCCACCACGTAGGGCCGTTTAAGGAGCAGCAAAGCAAAGATGGATTCAACAGAGATAGAGACTTGCACAGAATTAGAGAGAAAAATGGAAGCTCTGGGCCTCTCCAGCTAACCTGAATTTCTGCCAATGTATACAAGGGCCTGTTGGCCTTCAAGGGGAGACCGTAGCCCAAAGCCAGGGACTGAGGCTGGGATTTCCTGGTGGCATGGGAAGGAAGAACATGGGGGATACATTCTTTGCTGTCGACTTTCACGTCCACATGGAATTAATCTGATGAAAGCCAGACAGGCATCCATCTGTCTGAGCTCAATCAACAGACAAACAGCCATCTGAACCAATGTCACGCTCCCCTGAGCCCAGCTGCTACAGGGACATAGTGTGGCAAGCCGTGGAATCGGGAGCCACTGGGAGTTAATTGTTATTTCTAACAAGCTAGTGCCCTCCCCAGCTATCTGCTAAGAGCAGAGATGGAGATTTTGTGTTTGCAGGGGTGAAGCCTGCTTCCTATGGGATGTCTGTCTGGTCCCTGCTGCCACTGATGGCCAAGATTTCCCATGCAGGGATCAGGGGCACTCTGTGGCCCCCTGAGTGAAAAACTCAACACACATTAGTAACCTGGGATTCTCTCACTGACATTCACCTGCCATACACAGTAGAAGAGCGGCACCCAATCCAGCCGTGAGGGTCCCTTGAAAGTCTATGGAATTTGTGTCCCCCTAGCCCTTGCAGTTCTCTGAGATCCAGGGGTGTAAATTGGGGGGGTGGGGGAGCTGCTGGGCCTCACGCTTGTAGAATTCATTGGTATGGGATACCCAGCGCCTGGCAAGGGGCAGGGAGGTGGGAAGTTCTTACAGCCTTCGGTAGCCCAATGAAGATGCCACTTGCAGCCCTGCTCTCAATAAAGGGAGCAGAGAGAAAGGGGAAATGGAGGATGTACACAGAGAACATGGGGATGGGAAGGGTGTGAAGACAGCAATTATGGAGTGTGACAGGGTCAGGCCAGATAGCTACAGAAGAGTAATAGAAGGCAGATATATTAGCCCCAGGTTAAGTAGGTCCCTTTCCCCTGGGTAAGGTAACAGGGAAGGTTCCAGAACAATCAGGAACTTTCTGGAAACAATTAAGGCAGACAGGCTGATTAGAACAGCAGCCAATCAAGAAGCTTCTAGAATCAATTAAGTCAGGCAGGCTAATCAGGGCACCTGCATTTAAAAAGGAGCTCACTTCAGTTTGTGGTGCGTGTGTGAGGAGCTGGGAGCAAGAGTTGTGAGAAGGTGTACTACTGGAAGACTGAGAAGTACAAGCATTATCAGACATCAGGAGGAAGGTCCTGTTGTGAGAATAAGGAAGGTGTTGGGAGGAGGCCATGGGGAAGTAGCCCAGGGAGTTGTAGCTGTCATGCAGCTGTTACAGGAGCCACTGTAGACAGCTGCAGTCCACAGGGCCCTGGGCCCAGGGCCTGGGTTCCCTCCATCCCCCCAACTCCCTACTTGATACCGGAGGCGTTGACCTGGACTGTGGGTTCCACCAGAAGGGAAGGTCTCTGGCCTGTTCCCCGATCCACTAGGTGGATCAGCAGAGACTGTGGGGATTGTTCTTCTTCCTTTTCCCCATGTTTGCCAGTGATGAGGCTAACTGAGTGAACGGCAGATTTGAGCCATAAAAGTGGCCAAACTGAGGGCTGCCGTGAACCTCTGAGGCGAGCAAATCCGCCAATAAGTGCAGGACCCACCAAGGCAGAGGAGGAACTTTGTCACAGGAGATAAAGGTCAGAGGATTACTAGAAACCAAATACGGGGGCTAGGGAGGGGAGAAAGTGTGTGCGTAGAATGCCTTTATGGTGTATTTCCCTGTTTGTACTGAACCCATCAACCAGGCGATCCCTCGCATAGTCACATGCTCATGCTCATCCCTTGGAGCAGACCGGGGCCAGCAGAGAGAAACAGGCAGCAAGAAGCAGGGCCACAGCAGAGTCCCACAGGGCAAGAGGGTCACAGCAACTCAGAGCACCTCATTTTAACATTGGTGCCAAGATGCTGAGGCCCTAGTCCACATTTCAGGGAACACAGCTCCAGCTAGCATGGCCCATGACTGAGGAGAAACCAGTCCAGCATCTCAGACAAATGTCATCCCAGCAACAAGCAGCAAAGGGAAGACAGAAAGATCTAAATGACTATGTAAATGCACGCAAGCAGGAGGTGGGTCTAACTCAAGGCACTACCTGAAGGTGCCAATAATCCTGTTCCATGTAACTGTTCCCCTTTACTCCTGTCGTCCAGCTCTCAGGGGTCTATTTCTGCTAGTCCCCATGGTGGGGGAAGGAGGGAGGGGAGGTGTAGGTGCTCTGATACTACAGTGCCAAGCATGGACAGACAGACAAGGTGAAGAGATGGGAGGCAGGCGAGAGCCCCATGTCTGGCTGAGGCAAGCAGGCGTGAGCTCAGCAGCACCGTGCCCACTGCACTCCGCAGAGCAGCGGGCATAGGACAGAATTCCCTGTACTCAAAGGACTATCCCACAGCCAGCTCCCCTTTCTCACCAAATACCAGAGAACATCCTTTTCTCCCAGCTCCCCACACTAGGTACCCCAGGGCCGTTCTAGTCTGGCTTCAGCCCTGCCAATAAGCCCACCCCCTCTCAGCACACCCTCTCTGACCTCAGTTCCACGACACTCAGGACTGCTCACACCACACTGGCCTGGCCATCTCCACCACCAAGCTTCCATTCCTTTCTCTGTCTGTAGGGCTGATGGTGCCTGGGGACTGCCTGCTGCAGATCACTGTGATGGGGGGAATGAAGTCTGCCTGCCCAGAGGCAGGGGGGATCTCTTATGGGGGCTCTGAACAGAGGCTGATCTAATCCTAATAAGGAATCCCAGGGCACAGGCTCCCTGCTCTCGTAAAGCCACGGTAGGAGAGCTGCAGCCTGACGCACAACATGCTAAGAGCAGGGACTTAGCACCTGTGACTCCAATGCTGGCATCGCACTTCACTGAGCCTGGAGAGAGGGTGTCCCTGCCATCCAGCGAGGCTCATGCAGGGCATAGGTGGAGAGGGCTGTAGAGACTCCAGCAGCCCCGGACGATCTCCCCTGGCAGGCTCTCTAGCTGGTTAACCACGGCTGGGATGGAAGGAGCCTGGGAGGCAGGGGCAGAACCGGCTGGCTGCACACAGGTTTGAGTGGTTACTGGCAGCGGCTATTTGGTCACATGAGACTCCCCTTTCCAATGCAATAATCCTCTCCCCAGACTGCACACCGGCTTATGCACTCACCCTACTATGGGACTGAAACCTGACCTCCACTCAGGGAGTGCCAGGACCATCTTAGTGGCCCTGTACCTGCCAAGGGGGATGACACCGGGCCCTGTCCTGCCGGTGGGTGGGGAGCACTGGGCCCCAACATGCCAAAAGGGGAGAGGCAAGCCCCAGGCCCTGTCCCACTAAGGATGTAGGAGAGGGGCAAGCACCAGACCCCATCCACCATCCCACAAGCAGCATGGGGGCACAACACTAAGCCCATCTTGCCAAGCTGCGAAGACTACCTGCTGGTAACTCCATGTTCTCACAGAGAGGGGGTTGAAGAGCTCAGCACTCTCTCCAAGGCTAGAGACTATTTCACCCTTACTGGCATCACTCCTCCCATCCTGGAGCACATCCCACCCCACTGGCCTTCCCGGGGGCTCAGCTTCCTGCCCCATCTCAGGCTGGAGCCCACAGATATGTCTGCCCACAAGGAGGGAAGCAGGGCAGCAGTCCTGAACAGTGCAGGAGTCACCTAGTCCATGGGAAACTCCCTCTCCTTCCCCAGGATGGGGGGTCCTTCCCAGAAACCCTAGCACCCCAAGGAATGAGCCCCACAGTGAGGGCCCAAGGTCCTAGCCAAGTGGCTGAGGATTCCCCTATAGCTGTGCTGGGTCAGTCTGCTCAGCTCTTGGGAGCAGAAAAACCTGAGCTGGATTCTTGTGTCCCTGGAACGGACTCCAAGCACACTCCTGCCAATTGTTTGATGTAGTGTTATTTCCAGAGCCCCTGCCAAGCCCGCGCTGGACCTAGAGCAGGCCCGTAACTCTATCAGCTGAGTCTGCAACCTCCTCGGCTAATCTAGGGCTGCACCTCCTAAAACCTCGGCCGTTGTTTTCCTGTTTCGCCCTCCTAATGTATCTGGCACGCAGCAAGCCACTGGCTGCATTGAACTTTTACAGAGGCGGTTTGTGGGGAAAGTGTTGGGCTCCAAGCCAGCGCTCAAACCAAACCGCTCCTCCCAGCGCATGGGCTGAGGCTGGAGAGGACAAGCATCAACCAAGACACCACGTTAGATGCACCCTCCTTCCCAGAGGCCTTCAGCAAAGGACACCTACATTCCAAGAGGCCTGAAATGAGAGAGGCCTTGTGCTTACTCAGCTGATTGGAGCAGCCCTCTGTTCTCTCTGGATCCCCCTACCTTCTTTAGCGTGTGTGGAGAAAGATCAGCTCTGGGGACTGAGAAGCCATGGACTGTCCCCATTAAAGTTTCCCTTGCAGCAGCACTTACCTGGTCTCGGGGGGCATGGGATGCACCGGTTCACCCCCCAGAAGAGCCCTACACTGCCACAGCAATCCTCAAACTTGGCCAGGCCCGCCAGTGGGTTAGCACACTGAAAGGGAGGAGGAGAGGAGGCATCAGGATTCTCAGAGTGGGACTATGCCATGCACCATTCCCAGCCCCTCCACCCTTCCAGGGCAAGGGTGTCCAAGGGAGGGCAGTGTGGGAGGCAGTGTAGTATGAGGGGGGCGAGGAGGAGGAATAAAGCCCTGGCTCACTGCAGAGGAGGGGAGCAGAGCCAGCACAGGGGATGACTGCCTTGTGCTAGACACTAACACAGCAGTCACAGCAAAGCTCCCTGCAGGGACAGAGCGGGGCCAGGGACACAGTTTAAGACAGTAAACAGTCTAACAGACAGAAAAACACGAGCCTCCCCGGGACTGCCCCCTTGGAGGAGCTGGGGGTGCTAGACAGACCAGAGCATGACCCAGAGATGATCACCCAGCAAAGCCCGGGATAAGGCCAGTGAGCCACCCGGGGATTACCCATCGAGATGGGTGCACAGCTCCAGCCCACATGGGGAGCTTGTGGTAAAATGCTTTTGTTTGCTTAATGATTCTCTTTCCCCCTCTGGATTACAGGCTTCCCCACTAGAGCTGAGATGTCGCGGCCCACAGGCCAAATCTGGCCCCCATCCATCTGACACATGGCCACGTGCCCAGTGCTCACATTCCAATCACCTCTGCTTCAGACCCAGACAGAAGAGACAAATGCTTCCTGCCTGGGCTCCTTGCCGTCACCCAGGCTGCTCAGCCACAGCTCCAGTTAAACAAGGCACGTTCCCAGCAAGCGTGGCCCCTCTTCCCACTGCAGAGCTCCCCTCCGCAGATTTATGGGTCGCAGGAGAGCACCATCGTATCTCTTACGGGGCCTCCTTTAACTTGGCCCCTCGGAGGGAGAGTCCCCTGGGACTGAGGTTGGGTTTAGAGAGCTCTCCATCTTCACATAGCTGAATGGGGCTTTTCCAGCCCTGTATTCACATGTCAAATGTTTGGGGCCTGATCTCATTTATTTTTGCTTTAGGAAATTGCTGAGAATTAAATCCAGCTAAAAATGTCTTGGATGGAAAAGAGCAAATGATGGGAAAGGTCCCAGGAATAGATTGAGAGCAAGGGCTGTATTCATGGTGTTGGGGGAGAAGGAAGAGTCCTGGTCCATCAGACTATAGGTCTCGCTCAGAGCTCAGCCCTGGGAATTCACAGGTGTTAGACTGGGGGCCAGAAATCTCCAACAGGGAAAGGTAAAATAATAAAATCCAGGCAGTGCAGGGGAAGGGCTAGGCAACTCGCCAGGAGCATTTGCTTCCCTAGATCTGACCAAGATGCACAGGAAGGTAACTGGTTTCAGAGTAGCAGCCGTGTTAGTCTGTATTCACAAAAAGAAAAGGAGTACTTGTGGCACCTTAGAGACTAACCAGTTTATTTGAGCATAAGCTTTCGTGAGCTGAGCTGTAGCTCACGAAAGCTCATGCTCAAATAAATTGGTTAGTCTCTAAGGTGCCACTAGTACTCCTTTTCTTTTTAGGAAGGTAACTGTCCATGAAAATCAGACTTTCACTTACTGTGTGAGATTGAGGGGAACTTTCTTACATTTCCTACCCAGGAATCAGAGTCTTGCTGTAAATGTTTCTATAAATAGGGCACCTATTCAAAGGAGATTGTATGTGAGAGGTGTCAGGGTTGAGCAACACAGGCACAGGGCGTGACGGGGTCCAGGCGGCGACCCCAGGTCCCACTGGCATGCCCTCTTTCTCCGTCTTTGGGTCACATGCATCCACTACATCACTGCAGCTGCACCCACAGCACACGGATGCAGCACCTGCACCTCTCAAAGGCACTGCACTCTGCACGCACAGCCTGCATGCCAGCACGCCGCATATGCACTCCGCCACATGGACTGCACTCATGTTCACACACCCTCACGGCTCCACACACCCCCTCCCCCAAAGCAGGACAGGTGCAGCCCTTACCTGTCCATGCAGTGTCTCCCGGAAACACCTCCCCATAAGCTCCGGGGGCCGCTGCTGCTGGCCGCTCTCTCTGGTGATGCTGTTGCTGTTCCCATTGCTGTAGCTGTACTGTAGCCCAGTAGGTAGCTGAGACATGAGTACAGCCTCCACACTGTTCTCCTCCGATTGGCCCGAGTCGCCCCTCACCCTGGCCACCTGGTGGATCTGCACAATGGCCTCTGGTGGGTGGTTGATGTGGACGTTCACCAGGGAAGGGTTTAAGGAAGCTGGAAGATGAGTTTAGACCAACACTGACAATTCAGCTACGCTTGCCCAGGCGACCTACTTGGCACTGGGAGCAGCTCCTCGTTTGCCAGTGTGTCACTGTGGAGGGGACACTGACTGCTGGGGCCACTCTGGGACGACCGCATGGGGAAATCCAGAGAAAACCTGTGTCATGAAGGAAAACGTCTGCCTAGTCTCCCAGCTGGGCAAACCCCGAAGAGCCTTCCTGCGCAACCTGAGACAAGCTCGTCAAGAACCCACAGGACGGTGCTTTAGTGCAACACTCTGGGTTAATGCCACGCTACGGTGGGGGTGGGGGTTAAATGCACGAGCCAGGAGAGTCCAGTGTTCCCATGGCAGCCTTCATGCAGACCACACTTAGAGGCACATGCCCCGCTCCCACTGGTTTCAGCCTTGTGGCTGCGTCCATGGCACTCTGGGCACCTGAACTCTGATACTCCCTGACAGCCGTGCATTGAAATTCCTACCCTGAGCATTGCCTCAACAGTGCAGTGGCGTTTAATTCCTGTGGGTGCTTCTCCCAGCGTGGAAAAGGCACAACACTCAGGTCCTGCTGCCTCTGGGTGGCTGAGGCCTTGTACACGCGGGACTTGCTCATCTGCACGCTCTCTCACACGGCCTTGACACCATGTGCTCGCAACAAGCTCCCACGTGCACATTCGAGCGCTTGCACCCCTTCCTGGGCCCTCCCAAAGAGCCCACCTTCTAATAACTGACTGGTCCAGAGAGAAGAGGGTGAAGCCACTGGAGTACCAAGATACCTGGACCTGCTCAGAGGTGTGTTCTCACTCGTGGGCGAGAGAGAGACCTGAAGGGTTTGGCAGCAAGGTGGGGAGGTCATGGGCTTCCTGGGAGAAAACTGACACCAGGCTTGAGGGAAGGGCAGGCACAATATTTTAATCTAATAACAATCACTCCATCCCATACTTCACGGGTGGAATGTGGGGTGAGTGCGAGGGAGGGGGCTGTCCAAAGTGCACAGAGTGTGTCAGGGTTAAGGGATCCACTGTCACTGGGACCAACCCCTTACCTCCTTCCTCCACTGACTCCAGAGCTAGCCCCACTGCTTCTCTCCCAGACCAGAGACCTTCCTCCCCTTCCCCATGAATTCCACACACCCCTGTCCAGAAATGTTCTAGTCTCCAAGGCACAAGCAGCCTGGCACTAGCTTTGCAAGCCCATGCTCTGGAGGGTAGTTGGGCCCAGATATTCAGTCAGGGCTGCTCTCTAAACCACAAGTGCAGGCAGCCCGAAAGGGTCGGTGGCCCAGGCCTGCACTCACCAAGCTGGTTGGACAGAGGCAGTGTGTACATGGACTGCTTCATGGAGCCGCTGGCCAGGGTCTTCAGGACTCTCCCCACTTGTTTTTTTTCCAGCTTTGGAACTGGCAGGTGGCAAAACTTCCCTGTGGAGTTAGATGGGCACCAGCACTCATCCCTGCCTACGCAGCGCCCTCCGTTCAGGCAGGGGATCTGGCAGAAATCTGTAAGGCAAAGAGAGACCGGCTTAACAGAGGAGCCTAGCTACTCCCTCTGGCCAGTGAGTGGCCCAGCATCAGCCCTGGGATCCCAGATGAGTGGCCTGGCCTGGCAGCAGCCTTGCAATAACCAAGCAGCAGGTCCAGCACAGCAGCAGGCCCCTCGTTTCTTGAAAGCAGCCTGGTGGCAGCCTGGGGTTCACCCTAACCAGAGCAAGAGGAGAAACCACAGACCCTCCCTTACCTCAGAATGGAGCAAGTCTCTTTCAGTCAGAGGCTGAGGAAGATCTGCTCTCCCTTGGGCTTTGTCATTGTGGCTGGTGACCGAGAGAGAGAGGGAGACAGAGACAGACAGACACACACACACCCTTCTGCAAAGCCCCACAGAGCCAGGGTGATACTGCTGGCACCAGCAGGATCTCTTAGAGGTGGTTGGGGGCTAATGTAACAGCACACAGTGGAGTTGGAGAGGAGTTAGCATGATTCCTGCCCTCAGCATCAGAGTTTCCAAGAAACCTGGTTTGGCGGGGGTTACTATTCACAAGCCAAGGGGCAGGGGAGCTCAATGGGCAACTCTCTCTCCTGGCTCGATGAGACATTCCTGCCTCAGGTCCCCTGGTGGCCTGTTAGACTTGGGGTGAAGCTGTGTGCCTGGCAGATGGGCACCCACCATTCTCCAAGAACACCACTTAGAAATCACTTACAAGTCAGGAGATTTTGGGACTACTCAGTCAGCCTTTGGGAAGAGACACCCAGCTGTGTTGGGGCATTGGGGTAGTTTACACAAACCGCCTGCTTGGCTCAGTCCCCACCTCTGCCAGAGCTTCTCTCAAACTCCCCTGGTTTTGGACTCTTGTGCTTCTGAAACAGCTCATCTCACTGCCATGGGATTGCCAAGGCTAGCAAATGAAAAGCCCTATCCCACCACCCAGGGGGCCGGAGCCTGAGTGGATCCCTGGTGTGAGGGGCAGACGGTCTGCCCAACTCACTAGATGGCACAGAAAATTCCCAGGCAATCCCAGCATCCAGGAAACAAGAGGAAAGATTTCAGCAGCCCTGTTCACTGAAACAACTCACAACCTGAAGCCAGCTCTCCTGGCTACCACATGAGTGAAAGGAGAGGGTGGGATGAAATTAGGTGATGAAAGGCAGCCCCAAGACTGGATGCCAATGAAAGCAGCAAGCTGGCCCTGACTGGGAGCGAGACTGTGAGGCCTGTCTGCGGCTCTGACTGAAACCCGTTCTCCCCCCACCCAGAATGGGAGGAGTAGGGTGGAGATGAGGTTCCCCCTCCCAGGGGAGGAAGTGTGTGTGGGGGGGTGAGGTCGGCCCCCAGAGAAGCTGAAATAGCTCCTGATTGGGAGAGTGAGACATTCTTCTGAGATCAGGGAGAAGCCATGGCCTGAGTCTGTTGAGACACGAGGAGGAGTCCAGGCAGGGAGGAGGCTGGAGCCCTGGGATACTCACAGATGCGGAAGCCAGACTTAGGGTCATGGTTCTGGCCCCCCTGGCTGTACAGGGTGGTGGTGTCCCCTTTCTCACAGCTGTTGTAGCAGCGGCCGCTCCGGCACGTCTGTTTGCAGATCGTGGGGGTGAAGACAATCTTTATCTTTCGGATTTTCTCTGTCAGGTTGGCCCCTGTGAAGGAAAAAGCCAGGGCAGAATGGAAGCAGCACAGCCAAGCCCCACGAGCAACTGCCCCCTAACTGCAGGACTTGCACGTGGCAGGCCAGGCACCAGGGCAGCTGTGGCTGTTCACTGCTGCACACGCTCTCTGATTGGACCATTGCTCTGCTAGATCTGTGGGGAGAGGGAGTCATTCTCTGCCCAGGGGTCTACATTTTCTGTGATTCTGGCCATTGCTTCTTGGCCTTTTCCAGATTTAGCTAATGTCACTTTAGAAGCAGTATAAGCTAAACAGGGAAAAGGCCACTCATAATGGAATAAGAGTGCCCCCACAGGGGGTCATACCAGTACAGATATAATTATACCAGTAAATTTCCCCATGTAGACAAGCCCTAACTGTGGCATTTCCTGACTTCCAGACGTTTCACTGTGCGCCCTTCTCGTTTCCTTAACAGCATTTTCTGTGAAGAACGTCCTAGGTGTTTGTTTTTAAAGATAGAACAAAATAGTTAAACTATTCAAACCAGAAAAAGGAGCAGGCTCTCTCGCCAAGCCTGCTGGGCTCTGCTGGCTGGCAACAAATGGGCAACAGGGCACGGCCAGCCCACAATCCGGAGCTAGTCGGCTAGACGCCACCTGAACACTCTGTACCCCACATCTCAGGAGGCCCACAGGAGAGAGCCCCCATTTAGGAGCCGCAGAGGGCACTTTGAACCCTCCCTAGGTGTGTCAGGGTGGGGTTCTCTCCCGGCAATCTCATACAAGCTGTCTCTAGCAGCCTTGCCCCTCTGCACCTTACTAGGCCTATGGGGGCCAGCCAAAAGAAATAACCACCTGTAGGTTACACAAATCAGACATCCACAGCAAAATCAGGGGGCAGAGAATTGCTGCATCCCTACTCTCTGATTATACTGAGAGAGAATTGACTCAGCCAATGTCCTGAGTGTGAAATTCCCATCCCAAGTTACTATCTCTGGGAGCATTTATCATGTCCCCCAAGCCTTCTCTCTTCCCTACCATCTGCATTTTGCTCCCTCAGTCCACCCCTGTGCAATGGGGCTTCTCCAATCCCTGCAGCATTCGTACTTTATTTCTCAAGCTTTCTCTCTCTCTTTAGAGCTGCAACACCATCCCAGGGCGCTGCTGGCTCCAGAGCAGTGTGAGTAGCATTATGCCTTCTCTCGGTTCACACACATGCATGCACCCGTTATTGGTTTTTGTGCTCCTAGGAGCATAGGTTCCATTTGCTGATATCCTGTCACCCAAGCCATCTCTTGCACTTGCTGTTCGCCGCAGACTCCTCCTCCACCCCTAGGTTTCTCTCCATGCTGCTTACTTCCCTCTCCTTGGACTTTCCACTCACTCACTAGAGCTGAATCCCAGTGTACTGCCTGCAGCCCCTCCACTCTGTGAGGTGCTAGGCAGATGATCTGGGCCTCCTGTGTATTTGCTACCCCTCTGATTATCATTCTGGTGTCATCAGCAAATGCAGCCCCTCCCAAGGAGGCCCTTGAGAGATACTGGCAGCCCAGTAGGTCTTACCCCAGAGAGACAGCATATGCTCTTGATAGGCTGCGTGTTGTCCAGAGCTGCTCTGTTCATGCCCATTCCCATTGGGTAGAGCGTTGGATGTTAGCTGAGTATTACCAGTTGGGTAGCGCCGGACAGTGCGTGAAGACCCAGTGTGCTGGGAGACGGGGGAGCCGATTCTTCCTTGAGTTCTATGGAAAAGAATATTTACTACAGATGACCATGCCGTGCTCCTGCAGCTGCGCCCTGTGTGTTCTATACGAACCCGCACTGCTATGCTCGAAACCCCAGCCTCCTGCCTGCCAGTCAGGGTGAGCAGCGCCCGCTCTTCACCCCCTCCAGACCACTGCCTACCCTGCCATTTCACCGCAATGCTAGCGACCTCCTGGCGCCTCTCCTGATGCATCTCCCACAGGACTTCCTGGCTCAGATCTCTGCATGGTGTAGCAGCCTGTCACCCCCCAGAATAATACAGTTAATACAGAATACAGAATAATACAGAATATATAATATATATAATACAGAATAATAGAGTCCAGTTCTGTCACTAAACAAATGTTTGGATGCTAATTGGCAGGCTGCACTCATCTCATCTTCCCTGGGAAACATCTCAGTATAAAGGCACCGAACCCAGGGGGCACAATGGTTTCTTTCCGCACTTCACATGCAGCCACGTCTTACGCTCTGAAGAAAGATTGCAGCTGCTGTGAGTACCAGGGGGCTACAGAGTCCCTGCAGGCCCTGGGCAGGGGTAGCATAGCCCCAGGAGATGAGCAAACTGCAGCAGCACGAGGAAGGCTGCAGCATGGATTGTAGTAGGGCTGAGGTTGCAGACTGAACTGAGCCTGATGGGCTGCAACAGTCACAGAAACCCCCTGCCCGGCCACACAAGCACCTGGGCAGTCACACAAAGCCTGTTGCCCACATGGCCATGCTCAGAGGTAACCCCCTTCCCCTTCTGGTGCACTCAGCTTGAATGCCATGAACACAGGGGACACCTGAAGTAGAGATGATGCTGGAACCATTCACCATGCCCCAACACCATACAGCCAGGTGATGAACCTGCTGAGAGTAATCAAGAAAGCCGGTCTGGGAAACGTGCAAGGAGAGGCAACAGCTGCTCCCAGCCTCTTATTCACTGTCCTCTCCGCCTGCAGTGCCAGCCCTATGCAGGTCCTTCTGTCTGCCTGCCTGCCTGTCTGTCCAATGCCCAGCAGAGGAATGGAAGACCATACCACAGCAACCAGATGGGCACCAAACATGAGACCCAGGTCTTCTCATCCCACGTGCTCCAGACAAACAGTTCTCTGGACCTAAGACCTGTGTGCCAGAGCATCTGTGCAGAGGCACACACAGAGCAGCACTAACTGCTCACTCACAGTAGCAGAGCAAATAAGAAGCAGCCCTGCCTCAGTAGGACTGTTGCAGGGAACAGATTCAGTGCTATGGGATAATATGGGGTGTACTAGAGTTTAATCCAGCAGCCCAGAAGCTAGTTATCTTTGAGTCAGTCACACTTGCACATGCCAACTCCTGCAAACAGACAAAAATGGCACATTGTTACAACTGATGTTCTCGCTTGTGCCTGTTTTAAATTAATTGCTCTGGAGACAGCTATGCAGAAGAGCAGCCTAAAATCTGCTAGGAAGAAGGGAGCTGCCTCTGGAGCTGGTCAGTCTGCTGCTTAGGCCAGCCTGATCTCTCTTATGTCTTGTAAAAAGGGAAGCATTCCAATAAGGAACCCAAGTTGGGGCTAATACACAAACGCCTGCATCCACTGGATGATTGGTACAGAGTCAGGTGAGGTGGCATCTTGGAGCATCTGCAGCCTGATCCTTGGAGGGGGTTTGCAGTCATACATACCATTTGTGCAGCCTAGCTGAGTACATAGAATACCAGGGTTGGAAGGGACCTCAGGAGGTCATCTAGTCTAACCCCCTGCTCAAAGCAGGACCAATCCCCAATTTTTGCCCCAGATCCCAAATGGCCCCCTTAAGGATTGAACTCACAACCCTGGGTTTAGCAGGCTAATGCTCAAACCACTGAGCTATCCCTCCCCCTGTTAGCCCAGTACAAGCCACTCACCCTCTGATAAATCATTCATGAAATAAAGCAATTCTCTCCTAGCATAAGGAAAGCCCTGAGCCTCTAGGAACCAGCTCCATCACTACAGTGGGGGATGCCTATATCAGATGGGACCATGCTGATGGAGGAAAATCCTATAGCTCCTCTTATCTACCCTTTTCACTCCAGACACAAGTGTCTCTATGTAAGTTCCTCTCACTATGGGAGCTTCCTTGGGGAATGAGTCCTCAACCCTACCTGAGTCCTGGGCACCGACAAGACCAGAGACTTGGCCTGGAGAGGAGCTGGGCCAAGGAAATAAACAAAACACACAGCCCATAAAAGTCATGAATGAGGGAAACTTTACAGGGAACAAACTCCCACTGGTGCATTTACAGCTTTGGGGGTTCATGGGTTTGGGCATTTTGCAGAAGCCAAGCAGGGAGAGTACAAATCTGCTCCCAACTTCCAAGGCCATGCTCCTTACTGCCCATCGCAGAGGCATTCTGGTCCCCAGCACAGAGCTTCTTGCATCCAGCTGCTCTTGGGTTAACATCTCCCACTGCTCCTATCACAAACCTTTGCTGTCATGCTGGCTCCCCTCTGCTGACCAACAACACCAACCCACCAGGAGCACGCTGCCTTTGTCAGCATATGACTTGATTACAGCATAGAAGTACCTTCATGGGGAGAAGACTCCAGGTACCAAAGTGTACTTACATTTATTGGAGAAAGGCATAACAAGAACCAATGGCTGGAAGCTGAAGCCAGACAAAGTTAGGAATAATAAGGCACAAAATTTTAAATAGTGAGCAAACTGTTGTAAAGAAACTACCAACGAAGTGGCAGATCCTCCATATTCTGTGATTTCAGATCAAGACTGAATGCCTTTCTGGAAGATATGTTTTAGTCAAACATAATTTATTTGGCTCAATATAGGAATAACTTGGTGAAATTTGATGGCCTGTGATGTACAAGAGGTCAGACTAGATGATCTAATGGTCCATTCTGGACTTAAACTCTATGAATCTATGAAGAAACAGATTTATTATAAAGCCAGAAGTCTGCAGGCCCAGATGGCATTCACCCAAGAGGGTTTTGGGTTTTTTTGCAGGAACTGGAGAATGAAGTGACTGAGTTGCTAATGAAAATATGCATTCTTTCATTAAAATCAGCTTCTATACTGGGAGGGCTGAAGCATAGCAAATGCTGTACAGATGCTCCCCAACTTACGCAATCGTTCCCTTCTGGAACGCCTTGCGTAACTCGAATTTTGTGTAAGTCGGGAACGTATTACACAAAAAAAAGAAAAACAACAACAAAACTCTCCTATTTCTAGCTTATGGAATTTTTTCCGTAAGTGCGGATTTGCATAAGTCGGGTCTTGCATAACCCGGGGAGCGTCTGTACTGATCTTTAAAAAAAACCCACTAGGCGATCCAAGGAATTACAAACCGGTGAGCTTTACATCAGTACTTTGTAAACTGGCTGAGTCGGTAATTAAAAATAGATTTGTAAATTGCAGAGGTGGACATGATAGGGAAAAACGGCAGGGCCTCTGTAAAGAAAAAGCATGCCTCTCTAAGCTGCTAGAATCCTGTGAGCATGTCAGCAAAAGAGTGGCTAACGGAGAGCTGGTTAACACAGTTTATCTGGACTTTCAAAAAGACTTTGACAAAGTTCCTCACAAGAAGCCATTAAACTGAGTAATCACAAAGTGAGAGGTTAAGTTCTGTCACAGACCAGAAACTGGCTAAGTGACAGAAAACAGAGTCAGAATAATTGGTCGATTTTCAGCATGGCAAAGGCTTAACAGTGGAGTGCCCCGAGGTTCTATGCTGGGACTGTTGTTTAAATGTATTTATCATTGATCTGGGAAAGGAAATGAACAAAGAGGCAGCAGCACTTGTAGTTAACTCAGAATTACTTAGGTTACACAAGACTACAGAGGATGGTGAGAAACTCCTCAGAGACCTCACAAAGGTAGGTGAATGGGCAGCACCAGGGCAGATGGGATTCAGTGTTGAGTAATGCAAATTAATGCAGGTCTGAAGTAGTCATTTTAATTACTCACACACATTGCGGGGTTCTGAGTTAACTGTAACCACTCAGGAAGGAGACCAGGGCATCACTATAGCCAAGTCAATGAAAACCTCTGCTCAAAGTGTAGCTGTGGTCAAAAAGGCACTGGGGTGCTTCAGGTCACTACATGTGTAATGGAACCAGCTCCCTCTGGGCTGCTAAAGGCCAGCAGCAAGACAATGTTCAAGAAGAATGTTAGTGTCAGGTGGCCTCTAGGAGGCTCTGGTGAGACCTTAACACAAGAAACCAACTCTTGATGCTAATGATCTTGCCTGCTATTGACAGGTATCTAATCTCTAAAGAAAGATTCTTGAGGATTCTTGTGGCAATATCTGCAATCTTCAGATTCCCCTAAGATGGTCTGTCTGTGCTTAGATCTGGGTAAGGGACAGAAATGGCACTAGTACTGTTGGTTGATGATCTCCTCCTGGCTATGGATGAAGGCAGCATGTCTGTGCTTATGCTATGAAGCCTGTGGCTGTGGTTGACAATGAGGTGGTGTTACCAAGGCTGTGGTCCTTAGCAAGAATAGATGGACTTGGTTTGAAGTTGGACCAAGAGCATGATTAGCATTTCAGAAGGACCCAGAGCATGATTAGGAGCAAATGTTCTCTTGTTTCTGTGCAAGAGGCCACTAGGAGGGTTCAGAAGGAGACATGGGTGACAGCATTCACAATGTGAGGAAATACCTAGCTGGGCGTCTCCATTTCAGCTCAATCCCTTGGGGGAAACAGATGACCAAAGCCTTGTCTATTCTAGGTTCCCCTCCCTCTGTGTTAGTAATTTTGGGAACCTCAGTGTTTTAAAAGCACAACATTGTTGACACTGTGGTAAAATGCCAACAGCCCTGAGAGTCTTGTCTACACTACAGCTGCCAACTTTGCTACCACTGGTGGAACTCACCAGAAGTGTGAATAGTGGGAAATTTTAGGGAAAAAGACTAGAAAGAGACAAGGCCATTGCATCTCTCAGGGCAGACAAAACCTCTAATGAATTTCTAAGGTAAAAATAAAAAAAAATATTTTAACAACACATTTTAGGCCTTTTTCATGAAGCAGCACAAAGGCCCACATCCAGTTTTTATTTCCCTTTAAGTAGTTTAATGTGATTTTTTAAGGATTGTGAGTTTTCAGATCCATGAGGGGCTCCCAGCACTTGGGCTGAGCACTAGGATCTGGTTTTCATAAATCTATGTAAACAAATTACAATTTGTTCTTTCCATGAGCGCTGGGTGATGAAATATAAAGCCAAGTTGGGGTCCCACAACATCCAGTCCCCACATCCAATGTCACAGTCAGCACGACCCTTAACATCCAGTCTAGGCTCGGCTTCTTGCCTCCATCTCATTTCATACAGAGAGCAACAGTGAAGTTGGGAGCCCTATGTGACAGTACAGCGCTCAAGAGAGCTGCGGCCAGCTAGACTCTCCCATGGTGAGGAGCAGCCAGTGGCATACAGACAGTAGAAGACCAGCCAGGACTGAGTCTATATCAAGACACCAACATGCTGGCCCTTCCAAGCAGTGTTTGTTCTTGAAATCTTTCCCTCAGTTTTTTTTGACACATCTACATAAATATGCATTTTTGCTATTCTTCTAGTGTTCCCCTTCAGTCTCTCCAAGCATCTCCCATGAGAAATTCATACAGTCCTACCCAGCCCTGATCTCCCACAGAAGCCATGGCATGGCTAGCCTGCAGATCTCAGACGTTCTGCACACAGCTATGAATGCCCCCAATTTGCTAACACAGCCCTTTTGGGAAAAGCCCATCCAATGTTCCCACATCTCTCATAGGTGTCATTAAGATGAGGCCATATGTTTCCAATAAGGCCATCTGGATGACAAGGGAAGAGCTGGAAGCCATATGACATTCCTGGGAGCTTCACACACAATGGCAAGTGCCTGGAGGTCTAACAACAGACATCTGCGCCTTCTTATTATCCATAAATGACCTGCTCTGGCCATGTGTGGCCAGAACTCTAAAAGCTTCTGGTGTATATATGGGAGCACCCCAAAAGAAGGGACACTCTGAGATCTCACGAAGCAAGCATGATGACACCCACTGCCTTGGTAATAGGTTCATTGTAGAGCAATTTCAGCCCTGGGCAGCAGGGGCTCTCTGGATAGCAGCACAGAGGAGCAGGCCAGTGACATGAACTAATAGAAACTATAGCCCCTGTACTTCAAAACATACTGAGCACCTATCATCCTTGAGGGAGGAAGCACACGTGCCACAAGTAGGGAGTGGCCATGCTCTTTCCTCTGTCTGGCATATGACCTCTTGTTTTGAGGGACAACTCCAGGGATTTTCAGAAACACCGATTTGTGTATGTAAGCGGAGTCAGGATGAGCTCTACCCTGACATCTGGTGGTGAGTTGTGGCAGGTTGTGGAAAAGAACTTCAGGGGCTGATCTCATTTGCATAGGCACACCCACCCCACCTAGATGATCACTTTGGCTGCTGTGGAATCCCCAGTTTCTCTGTTATCAGGGCAGGAAGTATAAAGTGTTATTATCCTGATTATGCGAATCAAGGACAGTGGAACTGTATTTGGCTTTTTGCTATGATGGAGGGACTCACCATCAACTAAGGAGCTAGGCAAGGGACATGGGTTCCAAAACTCAGCAAAGGGAAAAAGGCTGGGGACAGGTATTTGTCCTTTGTGCCCCTTCTGAGGGTTTTAAATGGCAACTGTACCGTCTTGTTTCTCTACTGTGTAATAGCAGAGCTAATTTTGATTTTACTAGGAGTCTGGTTACAGATTGCAGAGCTGAATTCATTTTTGGGCTAATGGTGTACCAGCACTGGGGTTCCCCTACTATGAGCTGAAATCACTGAGTACTGTGTTAAGTAGTAGGGGGCCTGAAAATATATTGATGAGTGGCTTGCAGGACGGCTACTGAAGAGGAGCGGCTGCTGGTGATGAAGGCTGTAGCAGAAACCCACGGAGAGGTGAGGCAGTTGGCTGTCAGAGCACGTAGGTAACCCTTTATTCCACCCCACCCCTGATTTCCACACAGGCTCGGGGGGGGGGTGTTAAAACTCTGCAGATGAACTTTTGAACTCTGGACTCAACAAGGACAGAGACAGAGACTTTGGAGTTGCTGGACTTTTGGGACTTTGGGTGACTTTTGGGTTGCTGGACTCAAGCAAGAACCACAGGGAGAGGACACAGCCCGATTTGCTTGGGGTGGGTTTTTGCTCATGGTTTGTGTTATGATTCCTGTTGGTGGTGTTTCCCCAACATAATCCACATTGTTTCTCTCTGTTATTAAAAGGCTTTTGCTACACTCAGTCTCTGTGCTTGCGAGAGGGGAAGTATTGCCTCTTGGAGGCGCCGGAGGGGGGGGGGTGGTATATATTTGTCCCAGGTCACTGGTTGGGGGCTCAAGCTGGTTTTGCATGGTGGTATTGGAACGGAACCCTAGATACTGAACCCGGCCCTTGTTGCTGCCAACTCTGATGGGCAGAAGAGTTACATGCAGTTAAAACACCCATATGAATGGACTTTTCAAAAAAGAGATGAATGTTGCTGTTAGGAATAAAAGTTGTGAGATGTGCTCATCACATGGGGCCAGCACCTATCCTGCAAAAGGCAAATAAAAATGGAACAAGACAGCCTGCATGAAAAGCGATGGGGAAAAGGCAGCCAGCTAGGATCCTGTTTACAGAGAAGGATCTGTGTCTGTGCGTGGCAGGGGGGATGTTGATTTGCTTTGAATTAACTTGTTTATTTGATTCCATTATAGGCAGATGCGTTCCAGGATTTGTACATTAAGCTAGGTAACACGTCCGTCCACTGCGGGAGTCACAGAAAGCAACTAGCAGGGAGTCTCTTTCCAGCTCTGTTTGCCAGTTCAAATCCAGCCCCCCGTCAGGCTTACTGGCTGGTTCAGATTCAAGGTCAGGGAACAGAAAAGAGCTTTTCACCTTTAGAGCTCCAGCTACAATCAAGCCACAGGTCAGGAGGTTGACTGGCTCAGAGAGGTTGGGGAATGGAACCTTTCATCTGGAGTTCATCTGTTTAAATGCAGCCTGAGTCAGTAGTGGCTAGAAATCATCACCCTCTTGCAGCCACTTGGTGTCCCTGGATACGTGACAGGAGTTGAGTCTCAGTCCAGTTCCCAGCGGTCCGAATCGCAAAAACCACATTCCCCCTCGCCCCTTGCTGAATGTCCCAGCAGTGAGACTAAGGGCTGAAAATAGTGACATACCCTCTCACTGCTAGCTGGGGCTGCTTTGGGCCAGAGTAGGGGCTGAGAGGCAATTGGGGAGCTTGTGCAACCACTGTCCGTGCCCACACCTGTTCAAAGGACAGGCCCGGAAGCTTATGAGGATGGGACAGCCCCAGGGATTATGCAGTGAGACAGTAAAGGCCCAGGGCTTTAGCCTCAGGCAATCCTTCAGAATCCCTCAGCACTGTTATTCATTTCCACACTTCCAGCCAGGCACATGGCCAGCACAGCTCTTTGCAGCTTGGAGCCTTTGCCTACAGACAATGGTCTCTTCCTTTACAAAATGGGACTGGCTGCCAAGCAGCTGGTTTCCCTGTTCGTCATCTGTCAGGGCTGCTAACAGCACTCTCCAGTCAGGCCCAGCACATGTGACAGAAACAGCACGTGGGACAGCCTCCTGGGACAGCCTCCCGGGACAGCCTCCCTCCTTCTGAGTTGTTGTAGGGAACCCACCACAGTGATATATGAGCACCTGGCTAACACTTGCAGTGTTATTGTGGGAAGGCTGGGTCGAAGTGGCAATGGCATTCTGGTCTGAAGGTGCTGATGTTTGTGCTCATCCTGATCGCTCCTGGGATCCAGATCCAATGGCGAGTTGCTGACAAAGCTCAGTCTCCTGAACACAGGAGTTTCACTCCTAAGGGCGATGGCTCCACTGCACCAGCGGAATGTGGCTGCCACTGCAGGAAATAAAAACATAGGGCGAGCTGGTCCCTCAGGTATCCTATAGAGGTTCTGATTCTATCGTGTCACTGTAGCCCCTGAGCACCTTCCCAGATGAACTGCATTAAGTGAGGTGGCTAACATCTATATGATTGGTGCCCTCTCTCAAAAGGAGAATTGTATATGCTGAAATGTTTTGTTTTGGTAGGGTTGTGCTGGTGGTCACTTTCCCCCCTTAGGTACATGCCTCTCTGTGTTTATGTTAGAGAAGGCAGGTCGAAGAAGCGTGCCTTACGCTTGGAGAGGAAAGAGGTGAGGTTTGTGATGGTCCTTGGCTCCTGGGGAGTTTGTTCCAGTCTTGGACCAGCCCCGAGAAAATTCTGTCTCCTGCATAGACAAGGCAACTTGGATCCATCCCATGAAAAACTTTAAGGTTGAGGACTGAACCCCTGAATTTGACCCTGCATTCTGCGGCGAGCCAGAACAGAGAGCGGAGTACTGGGTTGATAGGCTCCTGGAGGCTGGTGCTGCTGAGCAGTCAGGCTGCTGCTTTCTGAACTAATTACGGCTTTTTTAAAGGTCAGCAATTTTATTGCAAGATATAGGGAATTACAAGACCAAGCCTGGACCACCAAGGCTGAGTCTGCATCTGACAGAAGGTGGGCTAGTCTTCTTAACAGCTGGAGATAGAAGAGGGCATTTTTCATGATCACAGCTATTTGGGTATCTAGAAGCTGTGAGGAATCTAGGCGGACACCAGGCTGTGGCTTACCTTAATGGTCTGAGGGTAGATGCCCTCAGCAGGGCGATGTCGTAGAGGTGGAAAATTCCTCCAAGTGCTTCCCCTCTCCCCACCACATCAGTGTGACACAGGCATACACAGGTGTCCAACCAGCTTCTTCAATATTTCACCGGCAGGGGTCATGTGCAGCCTCTGCTGAAAGCTAAGAACTAGCTGATTGTCATGGGTATTGCAAGATGTTTGCACAGGAAATAACTGTAGAGTTACATAACACGTGGGATATTGGGGTTCAAAACTGTTGAAGCAAAACTTGTCTCCTGAGTGAGGCAGGTCTCAGGGCTAATTCAATCAATGTTGAGAGCGGTGAACATCTGTGGAGACAGCACTTTGTTTTCAGTCTGGGCCTGGTGGAGGCTTGAGGATTTACAGAGACACAAGCACCCCCAAGAAAAGTCTCTGATATAGGGCACCCCCTGGGGTAAGAGACAGTAGTCTGTAACTATGTAAGAGATGAAGAAAGAGCACCAGTTATTAGCCACTACAGAAGAGAGACTCTGCCGGGGGGGTGCCTCATGAAAGGTGGACCCCAGCTTTTCAAACTGGACAAGTGCTGTAAGAACTAACCCCTGGGAGAGAAATACCTTATCAGACAGGGAAGTAACTTGTTAACAAGCATAGGCTACAAATTGCATTTTGTTTTTCTTTTACATGTAACCTTATGTTTTTAAACCCTTATTCTTGTTTTTGTTTGAATCCCTGTCTCAAGCCCTGCTAAGTAAGTGTCCAGTTGGTTTTACTATAGACACCTCTAAGAGCCTTGAGGTAAGGAGAGTGTTGAACTGAGGTGAAACCAGGGAACTGGGGCTCACTGCTTCCCTGGAGGCAGTGAAATGGTGACCATTGCAGGTATCCAGAAGATAAGGGACTGGGCACTCAAGTGTAACAAAGTTGGGTGTGTAATTTGCTAGCCTGCATTGGGAAAGAGCAGGGCTTATGGAGCCCAGAATAGAGCATCTGAGTTGCCAGCAGCCAGTAAGTGGAGAGGGCTTCCCTGGGGGCACAGACAAGGCATTCTCACACTGTAAGCAGATGGCAGTGATTCATCCGAGGCACTGTGGGTAAATGCATCACAATCACCTCCGTCTTTCCTGCATTCAGCTTTCATCCAGCTCTTTGTCCACTTGCTGATCTAGGCCAGGCCTTTGGAGAGCTCATGTGAAGGTTTGTAGAGCCAGGTACCACATGGGTATTGTTGGCATTTTAGTCCATGTTGCCTCACCATCTGCCTAATCAACGCCTAACCAAGAGCAGCTGGCAGAACCAGCAGGAGGTACTGAGTGTGGAGAGTGGTTACTGGACAGCACAGGGAGAAGATATTAAGCACACATGGGACCAGCACTGTGCAGTCAGTATGACAACAAGCACGCAACTGGCTCCTTCAGTTCAGATAGATCTGTCGAGGCCAAGGGTCACAGACCCCCATACAAGAGGGTTGATGGGCCATGTGGCCTTCCCCACACAGGGCCCCAGAGTAAGGGCCTTCTAATGACACACCCCACTAACGTGCTGGTAATTCCATCCTGGCTTCTTCAGGCCAGAGTCTGTGCAAACAGCTCCAAGAGAAGAGCTCTGAGCCAGGACAGCAGCTGAGTGACACTCAGCTCCTGACAATCTGCCAGAACTACAGGCAGATTCACCTCTGTCTTATAACATCAACATCCTCCTCAGTATCAGCCCTGTCCATCTGCCCATCCCTTCAGCCAGACACACTCCCAGCTCCACTCTGCACAGGGTGAGCCAGGGAATCACTTACCTCTCTGTAATGCTTCGCAATCTCTGATTTTCCACTAAAGAACCAGAGCAGTACAGACAGATCTCATCACACCAATGTCCATATCCACAGGGACCGAAGGCTGCTAGGCTTAGAAAGCCTCAAGTGCCTACAGACCAGAAACTTCCCCTTTGTCAGACTCTGAATCCATCTGGATGCAGCAGCAAAATGAGGCCAGATGCTCCTCAGCCTCCCCCCAGGACTCAACTCGCTCTGAGTGTGTAGAAAGATGGGTAGGGACCTCAGCCTATTAGGTCTCACCCTATCCCATGGGCTCAAGGTTCATTACCAAAATCCCAGGTCTTTTACCTCTGGAAACTGTAGCGTATGGTTTTTCTCAGTACCGGGGCAAACTGGTACCTTGTTAAGACGCTGCCATTACCATGTATGAACAGTGGATCCAGCTGCTGGCCCTAGAGTTCTATTAAGACTTTTACTGACTTTATGGGGCACAAGCATTCATCTGCACATTCCTTCAATACCACTTAAGCCTCCCTTCTCTTCGAGACTCTTAAGTACAGGCACACTGCTCCTGTAGATAGACTCATAGAAACGTAGGGCTGAAAGGGACCTCAAGAAGTCATCAAAACCAGCCCCCTGCACTGTGGCAGGACCAATTAATCCTAGACCGTCCCTGATAGGGGTTTGTTCTACCTGTTTTCAAAAACCTCTGAATCCCCATCACTGGATTCCACAACCTCCCTTGGAAGTCTATTCCAGAGTTTAACTACACTTATACATAGAACGTTTTTTCCTATATCTAACCTAAATGTCCCTTGTTACAGATTAAGTCCATTACTTCTTGTCCTACCACCAGCAGACATGGAGAACAATGGATCACCATCCTCTTTATAACAGCCCTTAACATATTTGAAGACTTATCAGGTCTCTCCATCAGTCTTCTTTTCTCAAAGCTAAACATGCTCCGTTGTTTTTTGACCTATGAGGAAAGGTTAACGTTTCTAAATCTCTTATTTTGTTGCTCTCTTCTGGACTCTCTCCTATTTGTGTACAACTTTCCTAAAGTGTGGCACCCAGAACTGGACACTGTACTCCAGCTGAGACCTCACCAGTGCCAAGGAGAGCAAAACAATTACCTCCCACATACAACACTCCTGTTAATGCACCCCAGAATGATATTAGTCTTTTTCACAACTGCATTATATTGTTGACTCATATTCAATTTGTGATCCACTGTAACCCAGATCCCTTTAAGCAGTCTGACCACCTCGCCAGTTATTCCCCATTTTTGTAGCTTTGATTTTTCCTTCCTAAGTGAAGTACTTTGCACTCGTCTTTATTGAATTTAATCTTGTTGAATTCAGACCAATTCTCCAATTTGTCAAGATCATTTTGAATTCTAATCCTGCCCTCTAAAGTGCTTGCAACTCCTCTCAGCTTGGTGTCATCTGCAAATTTCATAAGCACACTCTCCACTCTATCATCCAAGTCATTAATAAATATATTAAATAGACTTGTGGGGCATCTCTGGTGGGGTCCTGCAGAGGTCAGTACTGGGTCTGACAGCAAATCATTGATAACTACTCTTTGAATACAATCTTTCAACCAGTTGTGCTCCCTCCTTATAGTAGTTTTATCTGGACCACATTTCCCTAGTTTGCTTATAAGAATGTCATGTGGGACTGTGTCAAAAGTCTTACTGAAATCAAGATATATCACATCTACAGCTTCCATCCATTAGGTTAGGAACCCTGACAAAGAAGTAAATTAGGTTGGTTTGGCATGATTTCTTTTTGACAAATCCATGTTGGCTATTGTTTATCACCTTGTTATCCTCCAGGTGCTTACAACTTGATTGTTTAATAATTTGTTCCAATATCTTTCCAGGTATCAAAGTTAGGCTGACTGATCTATAATTCCCCCAGTCCTCTCTGTTCCTCTTTTTAAAGATCGGTACTATGTTTCCCCTTCTCTAGTCTTCTGGGACCTCACCTGTCCTCCAGAAGTTCTCAAAGATAGTTGCTAATGGTTTTGAGATTGCTTCAGCTAGTTCCTTAAACACCCTCATATGAATTTCATCAGGCCCTGCTGATTTGAATACGTCTAACTTATCTAAATCGTCTTTAATGTGTTCCTTCCTGATTTTGGTTTGCTTTGCTTTTCTTTCCCCTTATTGTTAATATTAATTGCATTTAGTATCTGGCACCATTAACCTTTTTAGTGAAGACTGAAGCAAAATAGGCATTAAATACCTCAACATAGTTGTACCGTTATGTTCCATGCCCACTGGGACCTGTTCGTGCCTGACAATGGCACCAGCTAGCTCGCTCTCCCACTCTACAAGCACCAAAGAAGGCAACAACAAATGTCCTCCTAAATAAAATGGCCTCCCTCCCACAGCTGCAGACCCATGACAAAGTGAGAGAAATGCTGTGTGAGAACGTATTGGGTTTGATGGAAGGCTATTTACTTTGTATATTTTGACATGTGATGTTGATATTTTGTGTTTTAATGGTTACAAAGCTTTTACTTTTTGAAATCAATATCTACTGTCATTAAATAATTATTGAGTGACCTGCTTTGTTGTCTGACCCCCACCCCATAATTTCCTGCAACTGTGAAAATTTAAATAGATAAAATAGAAAAAAAAAATTAGACATCCATATTATCTGTTGAAATTATTTAAAAAAAATCAAATTCTACCAAGCCTAAACATAAACAAGCAAACAAAAATCTGCTAATCTACTTATTTCTTCCACAGGCTGAGAAGGAAGAAAGAGAGCCTGTGACTAAGGGTATGTCTACACTGCACAGTTGTTGCCAACACTTTTGTTTTTCAGGGGTACTTTAAAAAGCCCCCCGCGAAAGACGAAAGTTTTGCTGAAGCAAGCAGCAGTGTGAACGCAGCTTTGTCGGCAGGAGCATTCTCATGCCGACAAAGCTTATGCCGCTCGTGGGGCTGGAAGTATTTTGTAGGCAAAAGTGCTGACAAAAATACCACAAAAGAGCATTCACACACGCTGACTTTTAGTGACAAGGCTGTGTCGATACAGCCTTGTCTCTAAAAGCTGCGTAGTGTAGACAAGCCCTACGTTTCCTTTGTTCTCTGGCTGGCTGGCTGCTCCAGTAGTGAGCAAAAGAGCTGACCCCATAGCAGAAACCCAGCTTCCTCAGGAGGGGAGCAACACTTGCATGGCATGAAGGTGGCACAGGAAGGGGATTCAAGAACATGGCACACAGCTGTTGCTGCCAGGAGGAAGGATTTGCCTTTGTTTCTAACTGGTTCTCTGGATATTGGGGCTGATCCACAGGATGGACAGAACTGTGACCCCCTGAAGACAAAACACAAGGACATCTGAAATCTGCTCGACCCAACAGGCAAAGTGCAGTCCAAATGCTGCTGATGGGGTTCACAACACAGTCCTCAGCCATCCTCAGCTCCAATACAGAGATGGAGCTGGAAGAGACCTCAGGCCAGGCTGTTCAGTTACAGATGGGGCATTGCATGCTGGAACCTGTTGTCCCCATAGGCTGCAGCATTCATTAATAATGAGTTGCTCCAGTTGGCTTCATTTCATGCATATTATGAACTTATCTACACACACAAGCTGTACTGCTTTAGCTACACTGGCATAGGTAAAGCAGTACAGCCCCCTAGTGTGGACACAGTTATACTGATAGAGAGATGTTTTATACCAGTATAGCTATCCCTGAAGGGGAATAATTTATACTGGCATAAGGCACCTTTATACCAATATAACAGCGTCCACACAAGAGGTTGTGCCCATATAACCACTCTGATAAAAATAAATCACCCCATCTGAAATAGTTATTCCGGTACAAAAGCTGTGTAAACCAGGTCTAAGAGTGGCCCTTGGTTCATGCTACGATGCCAGCGCAGCTCTTGGATGGGCAAAGCTTGGGCTCCCCTGGTATTCCATAAAGATCACTAGGCCTAAGCCAAATGTGGGCTCCCAGTGCAGCCAGCACTTTAAACTCCCCACGCCTAGGCATGGCTCCTGACTACGGTTCTGAGCAAGCACGTGCCCTAATGAGAAACTTCACAGCGCAGCATGCAGGAGGGGCCCAACCTGGCAGGCCCTGGAGAAAGGAAACAGATTGAGTACAAAGACATGATGGAAGCAAAGCCCGCCTGAACCCAATGCGTGCAGGCCCTCTGCAAACAAACACAGCAGGCTGAGCATCCATCCAGAGACCCCGGCTGCCAGAGTGGGATCCGATGACAGTGGGCTGGGGACCCAATCCCGCCCTGCTGAAAACATGCTGCATAGGCAAGGCCTTAACCAGAGGAAATGCTCCTGTTGGGTTCACGGGAGAGGGTCACTCATCTCCATGTCACACAGAGACAAAACAAGCACATTTAGTCACATTTGCATCTTGTTCACTAGCAACACCCATCCCCACCATTGGGCTTCCCAGCTTCAAAGCACTGAACAAACAGATCAGCCGATTCATCTCCACACCCACACACCCCCTCGGGAGGCAGGGAAATAAGTAACATCCTCCCCCATTTACGCTGGGCACAGCTGGGACTGAGAGGGTCTCTCTATTTGCAAACTGCAGGAGGGGCAGAGAGAGGCTGCTGCTCCACAAACACAGGGGGGTGTGGGGTGGAAGTGGCCTCTTTTCTGCCCTGAATCTAGGAAAGTAGAAATCTAGAAAGTAGAAATGCTGGGGAATCTCCCGATCTTCCTAAAAATGCTACAGATTGAAGAGGACCTTGGGTGTTTTAATTTAAAATGACATTCCCCAATAGAGTTTCATTTGCAGCTTGAAGCTCAGAGGGAACCTGGCATTTGGCTCCATGAGCTCTGCTTTAATTAGGTTTCCTCTTACTCCCCCTAATGTGCTGTTGCCCCATCCTTGGTTTATGGACCATTACGGCCATGCTGGGGAATTACACTATGTTCTTCTCAGATGTCCAAGTCTCGGCATTGCTGGGATTCAGGGAACAAGCCTCCTGGGGATTCTGCTCTGTTATCAACACCAGCTCCATCCTTCCAGTCGCTCATTAGTGGAGGGATTAGAGTCAGAGTCTGGGCCAAGAATACGTCCGTATTTCCATTTGCATTCTACCTGATAGCCCCTTGGCTGAAGGAATGGGCAGTTTCTCCAAGGAGAGGATTCCGCATCACAAAGTTGCACTTGCTCCTTTCCCCACCAGGCCCTCAATATTTATCTCAGGGACCAGCAGGGAGCACAGGGCTGGGACCAGCATCACTCAGGGTGAAGGGAGCTGAACCAAGCACTAGGATTGCATCTGTGCTGGCAACAGCTGGGCATGAAATTTCCAGGCAGTGCAGCTCCAGCAGTGCTAGCTCCAGGGTAGACAGGTCTCAGGTGTTTTCATCACCATGCCTTCACACCCTGCTCAGAGCCATCAGAAAGAGTTGTAAAAGTCCCTTCGCAGTTGGACAATAAGTATGCACCCCTGCCAGGACTAGGGCAATCTAGTGCTCAGTGGTTACTCCCCTCAGCTATTTACAAATGCTTAGTATGTCCCCCCATGCCCTACGGCCATCCCTTAACTCAGCTACACAGTTTTTGCGCTACTGATGTTTCCCCATAACTCCCTCCAGCCCCTTGCTCATTTTATTGCTCTCTGAATTCCTCCCAAATTGCCAGTATCTTTCTGGCAAGGAGGTGCCCCAAACTCAACACAATATTCCATATGCATAGACAGGGGGGCTCTAGGACATTATGCCTCTGACTACAAAGCCCAAAGCTGCTTGGCCTTTCATACAGCCATATGACACTGTCATTGCCTGTTCAATTTGCTGCCTGCTACCATCCCGCCATCTCTCTCAGGTCTTCCTCCTTCCCAGGTTTCTCCCTCCCACTGAGACTCAGGCTATGGGAATTTTTTTTCCTCCAGACATAATAGATAACATTTTTCCAGGTGGAATCACATTCTCTTATTTCCTGCCTATGTTTCTAATCCCTCTGGGTCCCTCATGCACGCTCTACACACAAGCTTGCACCGAAATAACTAAATTGGTTTTAATTCATACTGTTTGTTATTTCAGTGCAAGTCTGTGTGTGGAAACTCTCCTTTTGGAATAACAAAAGTCTCCCATTTTGATTTGGCTTAAGCAGCTTTTTTATTAAACAAGTTTTTAACCAAAAAGTAGGATATGTAATTAAAGACTGTAGCTAGAGATGTGAGGGTCCAGGGGGAAAAAACTGGAAACTTCCAGGGGAAAAAAAGAAACCTTTGTATTTTCTGTTCTCCCTCACTTGACCCCCACAGCCCAGTAGGGAAAAATTGAAAAGAAATTTTATGTGAAATATTGTCTCTCAGAATGAACTGTGAATTAATCCAGTTTTTCTTCCCTCCTTCTACTTTCCCTCTCTACTCTACCTCTGCTCACCACTTCCCAGTCCCTTCTCTTCCCCTCTGCTTTGACTGTTCCTTACCAAAGCTTACTCAAAGGGGTTTGTGAGCCATACACACTAGAAGGCTGAATTAAGATAGCACAGACAACCTTCATTCCACAGTTCCTAACTTTTCACTGCTTGACCTTGTGGCCTTAATGTTCTTTTAATATAAGTTTTTTTGTCTGTAATTACTATTGAAACTGTAATAAGAAAAGGAGTACTTGTGGCATCTTAGAGACTAACAAATTTATTTGAGCATAAGCTTTCGTGAGCTACAGCTCACTTCATTGGATGCATTCAAACTGTGTTGTTATAGATTATATGTCAAATATTCTATATATAAAATATGCTGTGAACCAGATTTGTTAATATAGCCTCACATAGCATACCCATGCCGTATTTCCAGTGTCACCCTGCTCTGCAATACAGAGTCTAAAATTACAATCTGACAGTTTTTCTTTCAGCTAGAAAAATGAGAATGAAAAAGTGGATTAGGGCTTGTCTACACAGGGACATCCAGAAAAAATAATCCAAATCAATTAAAAGGCATAAATTTGAAGTGGGTTAGTTAAATCCCATTCAATCCCTGTGTGGATGCTGTTAATCAGAATTAAAGTGGCCTTAATTCAGTTTAGTTTAATTCATAAGTGCTGACAGGTTTAAAATGTTAGAAAGCCAAGCAATTGTCTATAGTGCCGAAATGGGGTTACATGCCATGTGATTTTAAAACAGTATTTTTATGTAAGAAAAATGACATTTACATGTCTCTTGGGCAGCTCTAGTTTTTCTTATAGGCTTCCCAGCTTGCTTGCCAAAGGCTTTCAACTGTGTCAAAACCGGAGAGGGGCTGAGATCTGAGACTCAAAGTTCTCTTTGCTCCAAGCAGAATTGCTTTTTTCACATCATTCCATTTAGACTGGCATTGGCTTTTTAGTTTCATGTTTTTAACAAGGTTTCAAATATCCACTTGCAGATGGCGCTGGATCAAGAAACTTAAATGCTTAGCTGCCTCGGGAAAATTGTTGCTAAAGGAAAGTGCCCTAGAAAGTTGTGAATAAGGGCCTGTCTGCATTAAGGAAATGTCCACTGTAGCTACATTTGTGTTGTGTAAGCCCTGTGCATAAGCATGCCGCACAGGTGTAAAGTGGGGCTTGGACCTCTATGACTTACCCTTAAATATTACCCTCAATTTACTGGGGTATGTGTGCTGTTGTGAATATCCTGCTTTGGTTTTGAACTTAGCAGTGTGTGAAACCTTCAGCAGAACATGCATGTGAAAAGCATTTGCGTATCGTGGCTTTTTGGCCAAGTTAAGGTCCCATTTTTAGAAGCTAGTTTGGTGTTACTAAACAGTATTTCTCATTAACTTAAACTGAGTGACAGCCTTAAGTGAACAGAACAGCATAAGGTGTGTACAATATGTACACCATTTGTAAGGCTAAATAAGAAATTCAGTTGGCACTGTGTGTACTGTATTATTTAACAAATAGTTATGGACACTCAGCAGTGGCAACACCATAGTTAAGGTTGCAAGAAAGCGTCCATTCTAATCCTGAATGTGTAAATTCAGGGTTAACTGGACAAAAGGTTTTAGAAATGTTATTTTGAAAAAAATTAGGATTTTACTTTTTCAGAAGGTCTAATTTTCTTTTGGGGTGGCATCTTCTAAAGCCAGCTGGGTCTCAAAACTTGACAGCCATCTTATCTGCTAGTCCTGGACCAGTTGACTCTTTTTACCAAGGTGGGATTCTAAATTTCTGGTTATTAGAGGCTGCCTTTGAGCCACAGTCTGTAATTTCCATGAGAAATCTGAAGATTGTTGCAGGCTCCCCTCCACCTAATCTAAGTTTTCTTTTCAAATAAGTGTTCTAGCCCTTTGTTCACCTTCAGAATTGGAACCCATCTCTAGGTTTGTTGTGTTGTTATGGTGAAATTTAACAATCACAGATTATTTCAATTAATGTTTAGAGGGAGAAAAATACACATTCCCCAATCACCAACCCCAGCTGTACTCGCCCTTCTCCCCTCATTCGAGATCCTACCATAAATTTTGCTCCCTACAGCTGGTATTCCTAACCCCAACACAGAGAGCACAGGTAGAGACAGAACCTTCACTCTTTCCCCTCAGGTGTCTCGTGAGTGCTGGGGAGAAGGCAGGGCCAAGAAGAGGTGCGACTGAAGTGAGGGTGTTGCGAATAAGTCCTCCTCCACACCTCTAGGTCTGAAACACCAAGCATGCTCCTAACAACCACCTTGTCAAAACAAAGTCCTCCCAGAGGCAGCTCTCTAGGCTCCACAGTTCAGCTCCAGCAAGATGTCCATGCAGTGTCTAAGCACCTTAAAACAGAGCTCTTTCCTATTCCCATGCCTGGGCTGCTGGGAAACTGCTCTGCAGGTCCCAGTAGCCCTTCCTTGCTTGCTATACAGCCACAGTCCAGCACATGTGTCATTTGGGCAGCAGGAGCCCACCAGACAGATTCTGGATACAGATTTATGCACCGCGTTCCCACAGAAGCAACTTCCTGTGGTCCCAGCAACGGGGGCCTCCTCCTCACACACTGACCTGGAATTAACATGCAAGTGGTTGCAGGGCAGCAGGCCATTCCTGGGGGAGGGGCAGGGGTCATATTCCCTGCAGCTTCTTCTTATCCAAAGAATTACTGTTTGTTTACTTCAAAAGTAGAAAAACTGAACTGTTTCCATTTAGTTTGCCTTCTGAGCCAAGGTGCAGCTCCGCCTGCCTGGTGGACTGTCAGGACCTCCCTTCTCTCTAGGCAGGGATTCAGGCTAGTGTGGCGCCAACAGAGGATCTGTGACTAGGCCAGGCCAGAAGGGCAATGCTTCCCAGTCACTGACAAGCCCAGAATACTGCTCTCTAGCACTCAACATGTCAAAGGGTGCCACTCCCATGCCTCCCAGCTCTCACACTGTACAGGACGAGCTCCCTGTGGCTGCCTCCAGCCCACTACCAGCTTTGAACCTCTGCCAAACATGGCGTGTAATAAAGGGGCATGGAAAGCGCCAACTCTTTCCCAGTCTGAATTTTGGTAATGGGGGCTCTGGTCCCACCAATCCTGAAAACAGCACAGGAATTCAAAACCCACCTCCTTCTCCCAGAAGCATGTGTCTTCAAGTATGGGAACACCAGACATGCAGAAACATGGACTCTCCCCTAGCCTCCAGGGAAAGGGAGTACAGTAATAAGCAGTGTGGGGAAGCCAAGGATTCAGTGAAAGCCATGGAAGATTGTCCTGACAGGGCAGGGATGGGTTCCATTAGGGAATACTGGAGGACACTCAAGGTTGAGGCCAATATGCAACTTCCCCTCTGCAGCAGATGTGGGTAAATGTGATTACCCCTGATGTGGACAGAATTTTCTCCCAGGGATGGGAATTAGGAGATGATTTTACAATTTAACTCCAAACATACTTGATGCTAGTGAGTGTGAAGAGGGGAAAGGCCTTTATCCTAAGGAACATTGCTGTCTCCAGTTCACAACAGGGGGCTTTTGGGAACAAGGGCTCAGCCTTCAAGACATCATCTGAGCCTTTGCCCAGCTCACGTCAGCTTTACCTCATTGATCAGACTCCAATCAAGGATGCAGATGGCTATCACCGGGAGTCACTCCTTGGATTACCCATTGACATACCACTGCCCTCAATCACTGGGACCCAATCTTCCTGGGACCCTTACCTCACTCAAAGTAGTACCAAGGATTGCCATACTAGGCCAACCCATTGGTCCATCTAGTCCAGCACCCTGTTTCCAACAGTTGCCAGTCGCAGATGGAAACCCTACCCCAGAACACACCTGATCTACCAAACCTTTTGTCTGTCTGTCAAAGGGTTTCTAATCCCCTCAGTTCAGGACAGTTACCTCTTACTGAGGCTGGGGGTATAACTGCGATAGTACACAGCCTCTCAAGCTGACCAACAGGGTCTCGTGTCTTTGTTCTACCTCCTCAGTCTGTATCCATTTCTCATCTTATATTTAGCTTGTGAGCTCTCTGGGGCAGGCTGTCTTTTTGTGCTATGTTTGTACAGGGTCAAGGACAGCGGGGTCCTGGTCCACGACTAGCGCACCTAGGTAATACACATAAATAATATATTCTCAGAACTGTTGGGGTCACAATTTCCAGACTCTCTCAGGGAGCACTCAATAGGGACGCATGCTAAGGCCTGGTCCCCAGAAATCACTGCACCTGTTTCCCATGCTACGACCTTGAGGTGTGAGGTGACCAGCAGTCTGGGCACATTCACTAGGAGCTTGTCCATAAGAACAGGCAGCTGAAGGGCAGGTTTCCATCCCAAAAAACAGTGTTTCCACAACTCCATCCTTGCTCTTTGCCAGGACAGCTGTTGGCATCAGCCACTGCAGTCAACCACAAAAACAGGAGCCCACAGAAACTGGGGGTCAGGACTGTGGTTACGTGGGCTCCTCCAACAACTTCCCAAGGCTCATTAACCTGAGACCAAATGTGCAAGTGAGGCTAATCCCCGTAGTTAGATCGCAGTCAGCATCATTCATCTCAGACAGGCCTATAACCACCCTTGGGGGCAACTGGGCTCTAACTTTCGCTAAAGGGCCTGATGAAAAGGAATTTGCCATCTCTCCTTATCAAGCTCTGTACCTGTTTGGGGCATGTCCTGAAGGGAACCCCGACGGAGCCGTCACCATGGTAGAGTAGCCGAGGCCAGGACACCAGTACAGAGCAGACAATTCCAGCACATCCAAGGTCAAACTGAAGTAACCAGCAAAGGAAATGGGCAGCACCAGCACTGACACTGCAAAAAGCTGCAAGAGCCAGCTCCATGGGCTCGGTGGTGAGTGAGGTTTCTCTCCTCATTTCAACACCAGCCAGTTGTTTTAGGATGACAGCTGGAATCCCCCCCCAGTACAGCCCAGAGACATAACTGGGCACTCGCTATTCAACTCTGCAACACAGCCAGTCAGAATTTATAATCACCACCTGGGGCCTGTGAGGGAATCTGCCCTGTAAGCAGAGACCTCTCCTTTGGGTACCTCACAAAGCCCTTCCTGTATGCCACAGCAGTGGGGCAGGATTCACCACACAGAAGGAAAAGACAACACTGAACACCATGGACACTGCTAACAAGGCAGCACCAGATTGAAACTGAAAACTCTTTCCTTACAGACCTACATTGACAGCCAGCATGTTAGTGCAGCAGCAACCCAGCCAGCTAGTGACAGGAGAGGTCAGAAAATGGTCTAAAACCAGTCCATCCTCCTGTGAGAATGGACATATTTGGTGCAGATAGTTTTTGAACAACATGAGAAGAGGCTCACTGCCTACGTGTCAAGAACTACTTCAAAAACCCTTGCACCCAAGGTTGCCACATCCCTATTTAGATCACAAGCTCTTTGGTGAAGGGATCAGCTTTCTGTTCTGTGTTTGTAGAGCACCTAACACTCCGGGGTCCTGGTCCATGACTGGGGTTCCAAGGCACTACGGTAATACAACTACTAGATACAAATAATACACCTTAGAGTAGTGGAAACCCTGCAGTGAGAATCGGTCTGAAGATTGGTTTCGTGTCCTGGCATTTCCTGTAGTGAGGATTGGACTTCAAAGTTTACAAACCCCTGCTCTTGCTTGAGCTCCCCTCATTACCAATAACCTTGTGCTGGAACTTTTGGGGCTGACTGTGTGTTTTGAATCTCAGAGCTGCCTCACAATATCTATGACATGGAACCAGCAGTGGCCCCTCACTCCTGACCCTCCTAAGATGTTTTCCATATCTTCTCTCTGAACCAAGGGTGCTGGCAAGCCAGTTGTTGAGGGATATGGCTCGACTCACTGGACATGAGCAACACCCCACAAGCAGAACTTGGCTTTGCTAAACAAACAACGGTTGATTTATTTGCTTCAGCTTCTCTGGGGTTACAGGCCCAGCCTGGGAAGCTCCGGACAGTATTAGAGTCAGTTTTACAGCCTTGGGAAGCTGCATCACCATAACAAGCTTTGCAGTCACCTGCAATCAGTCATTTACTAGATTTCTGTGAAAGACCCCAGGTTGAAGGACTGAACATCAGTACAGACCATGGCACATGCAACGACCACTTCATATTGCCTAACAAGGAGATGCATTAGGTGGTGGAATAATCTCCCAGGGAAATGGTGGGCGCCTCACCCTGGAGGAAGAGCCAGCTGCAGGTAGCAGTCAGCATTGGCCATAGGTGAATCTCCAGCTATTGCAATTGTATAAGATGCACGTATATGAAAGCGATAATAGTGACAAGAATGAAATGCTCTCCTCAAAGTGCTGGGGAAAGGGTCATCTTGCAGCCTCCACAGAAACAAACCCGCTGGAGAGGACACAGGTAGGATGCAGGCATGCTTTCTGGAGTTGGACACAAAGCCAAGCACTTTGCTCAGACATCCATAAACACTTACAGAAGAACACTGATATGGATCCTGCAAAACTCCCACCCATTACGTTACTCTAGGAGGTACCCCCACTCTGCAAATATACAAAACAACAAAGAGATACTTTTTTGGAATATTCCCAGAAGTAGCTGGGAAGTGTATGACCACCCTAAGGCTTACAAGAGAAAAAGCCTACACTTACAGTGGGACTTACAAAATACGAGCAATGGGGTAGATTACAGCTTGGTTTAGAGGGAACTGGGCTGTAGCCAATGAGCTACTTTTAACACACAAGAAACAAAGAAACAACAACCACCTTGAGCCCTTACCACACAGTACTCAATCTAGAAGGGTTAGTCTCGCTTAGACACAGTATCAAATAAACAAAAGCTGCAGAGTTACCTAAGCATAATAATCCTGCACCAGATGCCCATGCACCTACTATATTACACTACAATATATAAGAACTGTATACAGTCGTGTAATTTAAGTGTGTAACAGTTACACCAACCCTTTGCTCCTAGGATCTATGATGATAGGCACCTTGGAAACGCCTGCGTACATTTGTATACTATCCCGAGTACCTGTGCTCTTCTCTGCATATAATAGCACAACTCTAACCAATATTCTTAGCTGGGGGTGTTGCTTGGACACACAAAAAGCCACCAGCCTGTCTTCCTGGCTGAGACCATTAAAGATGCTACTGAACTGGACAAAGGACGACACTATTAAACCTTGGGGAGGCTCTGTCCTGGGATACATTCACCACGAGAGCGCCTCCTCCTGGCTGCCCTGAAGATTAGTTCCTTCCAAGTCTGACGCTCCCTTCTGTTGCTCGCTCATACACCCTGCCACCTCTCTCTCTCTCTCTCTGACTCAGGTAGGGTGACCAGATGTCCCGATAAAATTGGGACTGTCCCAATTTTTAGGTCTTTGTCTCATGTCCTGACTGATGCACGGTCAGGACACCATTTGTCCTGATATTGCGGCTTTGGCCACTCCGGCGTGGTTTTTTGCTTTGGCAACTCCAGCCGCTTTTTTTTTTTTTTGCTTCCCCCATGTGTCCCGATATTTTCTCCATTTCATCTGGTCACCCTAGACTCAGGATGCTCTCTCTTCATGGCTTGGCCGTCTGGCCAGGTCACTTTGTGCTTTCCCCTTATGGGGGTATCAAAGTCCCACAGGATGAACAGTCCCAAGCAGGCTGCAAATCCACTGCTCTGACTGTGCCACTTCCCCAGTGGCTGGTAGGGGAACCCGGGCCCAGCTTAGGGACCCTCTAATCAGCAGCCAAGGTCTGCAATGTCCCACCTTGCTACCACTTCCCTGAGCCTTTTCCTACTCCACCTCTCTCAGGCTTTCATTCCACCACCCTTCTGGATAAATCCCTTCTTCAGGGCCTCAGTCTCCTGAGGTTTCTGCTCTCCCCCCTTGGCTTTCCTTCCTTCCCTCCCTCATTAACAACCAGAGTGGCTGGAGGCTCCCTCACTGCAGCCCTTCTTCTGCTGTCAATTTCCTGGCTTTACACTAGCCCCGCCTGTTCCTTCTCACTGGGCTTCTTCCTCAGTCTGTGGCTACTTAGGCCACCTAGTTCCTCTCAGGTGTGGCCTATGTGCTTATCTGGCTCTTTCTCAGTCTCATTAACCCTTCCTGGACCAGTGTGGGGTGAACACTCCACCACAGGCTCTTCCCCACAGTCGCACCTGTTCCCAGGAACCAGGAGACGGTGATGGAGACAAACCTAGTTCTGCTTTAGAGTGGATTCAGGGCAATCGCCCCTGCACCAGTACTCTGCAGCTCTAATTGCCCCAAGGAAGAGCCTGTGACTTGGAAAGGAAGCTAGATCTTCTGCATAGCAAAGCAGAGCATTGTTCTCTAGGGCACTGGCTGGGACTCGGGAATGAGAGCTTGGGGCCTGGAATGGAAGCAGGGCCTGGCCCAGCACAGCACAAACCCTGGGGTTAATTTTCATTTGTCAAGGGAATCTGGTTCCTGTTGATAACTGGGGTGACTTACCCAGCTCGTGGTTGCTGCAGGATAGGTGTCTGGGCCCCTCTGGGTGAGCCTTCTCTCTCTGCACTGCCAGCCCTCTTCGGAAGGGAGCCTGCTGGGGGCTGGAGGGCTGCCACAGAGCCAGGAGGATGGTATGCTCGTTCTGGAACGATCTCTTCACATTGGGCACCCTGGAAACCTGAGCGGCAGATGCAGAGCTGGGGTCGGCTGCAGGATCCCTTGTTCTGGCATGGAGGGTCACAGACGGCTGGAGGGACATGGAAAGGAGTGAACAGAGATACATGCTTCCAGTGCAACAGGCCCATGTTGCCCTCTCCATACAGTTGCAGTTTAAGGAGTGGGATAACACAACTTGTCCCACCCCTGACACAGACAGTTAAAGGAGGCTTCCCTTCCCCACCAGCCCTTGGCTAAATCCCAGCTTCAGGAGAGACCCTTCCCTTCCCTCAGTCAACTCCTAAGGGCAGGTGAACTGCTAAGACTGGGGTGAAGAGGAAGGTCAGACTGACATTTCACACAGGTCACATCTTTTTGGGTTGCTACAGCTCTGGGCTAGACTGGAACCAGCACCCTGGAGGTGAAAGTCTCAGTACTGTGATTACCATGGATCACGAATATGATCTACAAGAGAGAGAGCTGAGAGCTGCTACTCATCCCTCCATTGAACACAAAGGGGCTACTCCTAAATTACTTTGGTACAAGTGAGAGCAGAAATGGGCTTAGAAAAGCTTACAATCCAGTGCCCTGATCCCCACAGAGAGCTCATTGCAAGAAGAAGGTCTCAATTAAGCTGAGAACAGGAGCTGCAATAGCACAGGGAGGGACTGGAGAAGGGAAGCGGGAGGCGGAGGACAATATGGCTCTGGGATCCCTTGGGAGTTGTTGTATTAGGTTTCATTTTATGATATTGCTTTATTATTCTATTTCGTGGTTATATTTTATGGATCCCCTCCCCGATCCCTCTGAGCTCTCTTGTCCTCTCTGAAACATTCCTACCCTTCCCCTGCCAGCTAATTCTGAAGTCACCATGCCCAAATTCCTCAGCAGTTACAGGGACTTACAGTTCATTAACTTCATGCCCAAATCATTCTCACAGCCTGTGTGTGTTCCTAATTACAGCACATCAGCTTCAGCTCTGACTCTGGGAGGAAAGTGTCATTAATTACATGCTGGAGGCCCTAATGCTTCCCAAGTTAAGAGGAGCCAAATTGGGTTTATAATCCAGTCAGTAATAGTCAGGAAATCACAGTTCACTTCAGTGGGACCAAGTTAGTCATTCTCCACTGGACAACAGCTACATGGCTCGTGGCTAAAGGAGACCAAATGGAAGCATCTCCCTTAACGGAAAGGAAGCCCCAACCAACAGAAGCCCCACCGGAGGGTTCGGATTTTAGGTCTAGGGGAACCTGTTTGGATAATGCAAGAACAATTCAACTTTCACCTGCGGCTCAACCTGAGCTGAAATGGACCCTTTCTGTGGGGGCTGAAATGTGCAGTGAACGTTTCTATCACGGTTATTTTAGATTGTGTAGTTCCTCCATGAGCCAAGCAGAAGGGACGGGTGTCTAAGGCATTCTGACATACCAGCCATGTTCTCAAATAGCTATGTAGACTTTTAATGCACCTCCCTTCTGTTCGGGTTCCCATACAACACTCATCACTGGCATGCAAGCGCCAGTTCATCACTAAAGGCACATGGACAAAGAAAATGTTTACAAACCTGACCACACATGCCATCTCCTCACCCAGCTTGACTCACTCCCAAATACCTCCTCCCCCAGAATTCAGAACAGAAAGGCCCTACAGCCCTATCAGAGCAGTGGGGATGGGTCCTGTCTGAAAATGACCTGCCACCAGCCCCTTCCCAGGGAGATCACGGGCATGTTGGCATGGTTACTTAAGTTGACCTTGACCGCTGTGTTACTGTACTGGGAGAGAGGCAGGTCTCAGGGATGGGCAGAACACAAACCACTTAGGGTTGTATAGGCTAAAGCCAACAACTGGAATTACACCCCCTCTGTGAAGTGAATTGGCCATCAGTGCAGATCCCAGAGCACAACCAGGGTCCCAGTTAGGCAAGAATTCCGCCGTGTCAGTGAAGTCTGACACTCCGGGGTTCGATGTCATTTAGAATTAGAGGATCATGCACCCTGTGCTTGCAAAGTTCATGACAAGAGTGCAGAGCTGTGCAGGCTCCATGCTTCTGTCAGAGAGGGTAGCTAGAGGAAGGACGTGCGAGTTTGCGGGGATTTTGAAAAGAAGGTGTGAAATATTACGGGATGCAGAACACTGCATTATGGGAAGTTGACCCCATGCTCCCAGTCACCCCTGCATGACTTGTTTTGGCCCCAATAGGCATTGCAAAAATGTCCCAAAACACCCTGTGCTGGATGGTGGTGAGTTGCACAGTGGGATACCTACCCACTGTAGGTGCATTCTGCATCGATACAAGCAATTCTGGTGAGGATGCGCACTGCCAACACAAGGAGCGTAGCGATGGAATAACTGCAACAGCTGTATGCCGATGTAACTTAGGTCAACATAATTTTGTAGGGCAGACCTGGCCACAAACTTTCGAGTCACACAGAGCTCTTTTTAGGTCTGGGGAAAGTACTCCGAGCATCAAAGCTAAATACAAGGTGGAACAGATTGTTTAGCATAAGTAGTTAGCACACATTCTAAGGGACCAATCAAGATAGAGTGGCCCATTAATATCTCTGCAGTCATAGTATAAAAAGGGTGGTTAAGTGCATGGACTGAATGAGACACTGGATTTATGGCTTATTACAACAATCTGTAAGCCACTAACCCTCTCTTTTTGTCCTATGTCTGCAGAGGTGTTAATAGGCTACTCTGCCTTGAACAGTCCCTTAGAATGTGTGCTAACTACTTATGCTAAACAATCTGTTCCACCTTGTATTTAGGGGTGATGCTCAGGGTACCTTTCCCAGGTCTGAAGAAGAGCTCTTTGTGGCTTGAAAGTTTGTGTCTCTCACCAACAGAAGCTGGGTCAATAAAAGATGTTACCTCACCCAACTTGTCCTCTAATATCCTGGGATGGACACAGCTACAATTACACCACATACAGTATATTCACGTCCGCTTTAAACTCTGGTACTTTATCAGGAGCCCAGCCATCAGAGACTAGCCATTCTAGGTTTCAGAGTAGCAGCCGTGTTCGTCTGTATCCGTAAAAAGAAAAGGAGTACTTGTGGCACCTTAGAGACTAACAAATTTATTTGAGCATAAGCTTTCGTGAGCTACAGCTCACTTCATCGGATGAATCAAATGAAGTGAGCTGTAGCTCACGGAAGCTTATGCTCAAATAAATTTGTTAGTCTCTAAGGTGCCACAAGTCCTCCTTTTCTTTTAGCCATTCTAGGAATCCCTGAGCTGCTGAGATAAAGCAAGTGAAGGAGGCGAGTGGGGTCAGACCCGTTCTCTCTTCAGGCAGTAGGGAAATTGCCGTAGCTGAAATATTCCAGCCTTTGGATCTATCCCCTGCCAAGCTGTCCCAGCAGGCTTAGAAAAGAACTTAAAAGCCCTCTGAAAACTGTTTTTCACCCACTCCAGATGCGCAACAGAGGGCTGATCACCTGACAGCAGCAGCATAGCCAACCCTCAGAATTTAAAAATCATGAGTCAGGCCCTGAAAAATCACAAGCTTCTCAAAAAAATTATAAATATTGGATTCTTTTTATTTGCCTTCCAGCTCTTAAGTTACACCCAGGTCACGTTTCAAGCTTTTCTCTGCACCATTAGGGCTAGAAACGTACTCTTTCAAAATGAAAACTGAGATTTTCCAGTAATCACTTGTCTCCAGGAGTTGGGGCTTTAAGGAAAAACAACACATATTGCAGGACTCACAATAAAATCATGAGAGTTGACAACACTGCAACATAATCAAAATAATCGTAGGGCTAGCACAGGGGTGGGCAAACTACAGCCCGGGGGCTGCATCTGGCCCTCCAAGCGTTTTAATCTGGCTCTTGAGCTCCCACTGAGAAGCGGGGTCTGGGGCTTCCCTCGCTCTAGCTGGGGAGTGGGATCAGGGGCTTGCCCCACTCCACGCAGCTCCCAGAAACAGAGGCATGCCCCCCCTCTGGCTCCTATGCATAGGGATAGCAAGGGGATTCTGCATGCTGCCCCCGCCCTAAGCGCCACCCCATCAGCTCCCATTGGCCAGGAACCACAGTCAATGGGAGCTGCAGAGGCGGCACCTGCGGACAGGGCAGCACGCAGAGCCACCTGGCTGTGCCTTGGGGTAGGAGCCAGAGGGGGGATATGCCACTGTTCCTGGGAGCTGCTTGAGGTAAGTGCCACCCGGAGCCTGCCCTCCGGCCCTCTCCTGCACCCCAACCTCCTGCCCCAGCCCTGATCCCCCCTCCTGCCCTCCAAACCCCTCGGTCCCAGCCCAGAGCACCCTCCTGCACCCCCAACCCCTCATCCCCAGCCCTACCTCAGCCTGCACCCCTAGCTGGAGCCCTCCCGCACTCCAACCCCCAATTTCATGAGCATTCATGACCCGCCATACAATTTCCATACCCAGATGTGGCCCTCGGGCCAAAAAGTTTGCCCACCCCATTCTAGCACCTACAGGTTCCCAATTGAGATCAGGGCCCCACTGTGCCAGAAGCTGTACAAAACACATATGATAACTCTTCATTGCAGAGGTAACTTGGGTGATCAGCACCAAGATCTGAGCACCCATGTTAGCCTAAGCTGGGTGCAAGCTAGGGTGACCAGGCGTCCTGATTTTATAGGGACGGTCCTGATATTCAAGGCTTTGTCTTATACAGGAGCCTATTACACCACCCCGATTTTTCACCCTTGCTCTCTGGTCACCCTAGTGCAGTGTCTCTCAAACTTTTTTACTGGTTACTCTTTTTACACAGCAAGCCTCTGAGTGCGACCCCCTTATGAATTAAGAACACTTTTTTATATATTTAACACCATTATAAATGCTGAAGGCAAAGCGGGGCTTGGGGTGGAGGTTGACAGCTCACGACCCCCCCATGTAATAACCTCGTGACCTCCGAGGGGTCCCGACCCCCAGTTTGAGAACCCCTGCCCTAGTGCGAGCAGCCATACTCCAAAGCCCTGCTTGAGTTACTGGGGCTGCACTTACCCGTGTGTGTCACCAGGGCTTTTGGGGGCATATCCCATGGTTCTTTGCACTGGAATAAGATGAGTTGCTCTATGATTCTTTTCCAATGAACTGTGGGAGAACTTCTAGGCCCACAAGGGAAATTGTGGGAAGGCACTGGAGGACTATCAGCACTTGAGTAATTTAGCCTGAGTCCTCATGGCACAGTGGGCAGGTTACCAGCAGGAGTGAATGTGGCACCTGCCACACTCCCAGCCATGCTAGCTGTCCCGGGTTCAAAGCACCACTAACCTTGGGGCAGAGGCATGTGTGCCGGGATGGGATGGGGCAGAGGCGCAAGAAATGAGTCAGAGCCCAGGATAAATCTGCAGTGAAGAAATACCCCTAGTGAGAGAGAGTCCCTGCCCCAAAGAGCACACAGTCTGAATAGCCAAGAGTACTTTCTCCCCCCGCCCCTTGCATGTCTCCATTTTACAAAGGGAAAACTGAGGCACACAGAGATTAAATCACTTGCCCCAGTTCACACAGGGAGTCTGTGGAAGAACCAGAACCAATCCCAGATCCTCTGAGACTCAGCCCAACTGCCTCAACCCTAAGCCCAGCCTCACAACATTGCAACCTATAGTTGTTTATTAAGCCCCGGAGGCCCAAATTAAAAGTGTGTTTTAGAAATGTAAAAGGCTAAGTTCAGAAGGGAGTCCCCGTCACCCACCCTGTACCTGACCAGCTAGTGCTGTCACCCCATGGAACGGCAGGGACTTGTTGCTTAAGGTGGAGACAAGGCAGACAATCCCACTTTTTTTCTGTCCTCCTATCAAACTGCCTCCCTCACTTCCACATCTACATTTGCTGAACACCCTCTCCCCCACTTTGGGCAAGTAGCCCAATTCCCAAAGCGGTTCTGGGGGCTGGTGGTGGGGCAGAGGGCAATTCTTGGGAGAATTCCACAGCTACACTATGGAGAGGCTGTGACGAGGTGGTTGTGGGACAGCGTAACAATTGTGGTTGGGTAAAGGTGCCCGTCAGGGATGGCAAAAGGATTGCTCAGCTAGGAATGAGTGGAGAGGAGTGGGGCCATGAGGATTTAGGACAAGGAGGAAGGAGTCAGAGTGGGTGCTGGGATTGACCATTGTACAAAGAACTATCCTCATCTTCATTCCCTTGCTGCACTTCACTGAGGACAAAGCCCTTAAGAGTCCCGTAGCTTAGGATGCTCTGCATATAGCTTGGTTTGCTGATCTGTCTGGGTAGGAACTAAGGAACATTCCAAGTGGTTGCAAACTTCGTCCCATAACTTAAAACTCGCTCACCCCCATCCCCAATTCTCAGTTTATCAGGAAGTGTCCAGGTGTCCCAGAATTAGATACTTGCATGTTTCTGCATCTTCCCAGCCTTTGAGTCTCAGGAAATTTCATTTTTTCCCCATTGTATTTCAACCCCCAAGACTGGAAAAAGCCACATGGCCAGAGAATTTTGTCCAAGATCTGGATTCAGTCATATACACAGATAATGAAGAACAAAAATCCCTGGAAAACTGTGAGCTGGAGAAGGGAGAAAATCACTGTGCTTGGTATAAAGAAAAGGAACCTTGCAACAAAGCCCGTTGCCAACTGTGTCCACATATCTATTCAGGGGACACCATCATAGGGCCTAATCACATCAGCCACACTATCTAGAGGCTTGTTCACCTGCACGTCTACCAATGTGATATATGCCATCATGTGCCAGCAATGCCTCTCTGCCATGTACATTGGTCAAACTGGACAGTCTCTACGTAAAAGAATAAATGGACACAAATCAGACGTCAAGAATGATAACATTCAAAAACCAGTCAGAGAACACTTCAATCTCTCTGGTCACTCGATTACAGACCTAAAAGCGGCAATTCTTCAACAAAAAAACTTCAGAAACAGACTCCAAGGAGAGACTGCTGAATTGGAATTAATTTGCAAACTGGATACAATTAATTTAGGCTTGAATAAAGACTGGAAGTGGATGGGTCATTACACAAAGTAAAACTATTTCCCCATGCTTATTCCCCCTCTTCCCCTCCCCCCCCCCACCATTCCTCAGACGTTCTTGTCAACTGCTGGAAATTGCCCACCTTGATTATCACTACAAAAGGTTCCTCCCCTCCCCCGCTCTCCTGCTGGTAATAGCTCACCTTACCTGATCACTCTCGTTACAGTGTCTATGGTAACACCCATTGTTTCATGTTCTCTGTGTATATAAAATCTCCCCACTGTATTTTCCACTGAATGCATCCGATGAAGTGAGCTGTAGCTCACAAAAGCTTATGCTCAAATAAATGTGTTAGTCTCTAAGGTGCCACAAGTCCTCCTTTTCTTTTTGCAGATCCAGACTAACATGGCTGCTACTCTGACACCTGTGCTTGGTATGTTACAGGCATTAGATCCTCAAAGAACAGGGGCAACATTCTGGCCATACCCTCTCTCCTGTCCCAATGCTGAGACCCAACCTATGGCTTTTAGACATAAACAGAAGCTCCTCCCCCCTCCTTTCTCACAGACACATTGTCTCTGGTTGCATTTCCATCTGGATAGAGCCCCCGATTTGCTCCATGTACAAGATCAGGAGATCAAAAATTAAACAAAAACACATTATGGCTGGGAAATGAATGGGAACAGGATGCCAGGGTCCCCTAGGCAGCTTTAAAAATATCAGCCTGAGTGTCCCCAGCAACCCAAACTCCAGCAGAACAGCATTGGGGAGGGAGGCTGCTGGGGACCAAGCAATGTTTACACAGCAGAACCATTAGTTTAGCTTCAAGGAGAGAAAGGTTTTGCTCTAAGGCCTGCCTGAGATTTACCATCCCCTGTCAGGCCTCCCCATGTTAACAGTGTCCTTATAAAGAAAAGGAGTACTTGTGGCACCTTAGAGACTAACCAATTTATTTGAGCATAAGCTTTCGTGAGCTATAGCTCACTTCATCGGATGCATACTGTGGAAAGCGTAGAAGATCTTTCTATACACACAAAGCATGAAAAAATACCTCCCCCACCCCACTCTCCTGCTGGTAATAGCTTATCTAAAGTGATCACTCTCCTTACAATGTGTATGATAATCAAGTTGGGCTATTTCCAGCACAAATCCAGGTTTTCTCACCCTCCCCCCCCCCACCTTCCTGGACACTACAGTGCTAATAAACGATGGTCATATAAACACCACCCGATACCGGAAACCTACTGACCGCTATTCCTACCTACATGCATCCAGCTTTCACCCTGACCACACCACACGATCCATCGTCTACAGCCAAGCTCTGCGATACAACCGCATTTGCTCCAACCCCTCAGACAGAGACGAACACCTACAAGATCTCTATCATTCTTACAACTACAATACCCACCTGCGGAAGTGAAGAAACAGATTGATAGAGCCAGAAGAGTTCCCAGAAGTCACCTACTACAGGACAGGCCTAACAAAGAATATAACAGAACGCCACTAGCCGTCACCTTCAGCCCCCAACTAAAACCCCTCCAACGCATTATTAAGGATCTACAACCTATCCTGAAGGATGACCCAACACTCTCACAAATCTTGGGAGACAGGCCAGTCCTTGCCTAAAGACAGCCCCCCAACCTGAAGCAAATACTCACCAGCAACCACATACCACACAACAGAACCACTAACCCAGGAACCTATCCTTGCAACAAAGCCCGTTGCCAACTGTGTCCACATATCTATTCAGGGGACACCATCACAGGGCCTAATAACATCAGCCACACTATCAGAGGCTCGTTCACCTGCACATCCACCAATGTGATATATGCCATCATGTGCCAGCAATGCCCCTCTGCCATGTACATTGGTCAAACTGGACAGTCTCTACGTAAAAGAATAAATGGACACAAATCAGATGTCAAGAATTATAACATTCATAAACCAGTCGGAGAACACTTCAATCTCTCTGGTCACGCGATTACAGACATGAAAGTTGCGATATTACAACAAAAAAACTTCAAATCAAGACTCCAGCGAGAAACTGTTGAATTGGAATTCATTTGCAAATTGGATACAATTAACTTAGGCTTGAATAGAGACTGGGAGTGGCTAAGTCATTATGCAAGGTAACCTATTTCCCCTTGTTTTTTCCTAACACCCCCCCACACCCAGACGTTCTTGTTAAACCCTGGATTTGTGCTGGAAATGGCCCACCTTGATTATCATACACATTGTAAGTAGAGTGGTCACTTTAGATAAGCTATTACCAGCAGGAGAGTGGGTTTGTTGGGGGAGGGGGGTGAAAAAACCTGTATTTGTGCTGGAAATGGCCCAACTTGATTATCATACACATTGTAAGGAGAGTGATCACTTTAGATAAGCTATTAGCAGCAGGAGAGTGGGGTCGGGGGAGGTATTTTTTCATGCTTTGTGTGTATAAAAAGATCTTCTACACTTTCCACCGTATGCATCCGATAAAGTGAGCTGTAGCTCACGAAAGCTAATGCTCAAATAAATTGGTTAGTCTCTAAGGTGCCACAAGTACTCCTTTTCTTTTTGCAAATACAGACTAACACGGCTGTTACTCTGAAAAGTGTCCTTATAATTAATCTTTGCCGACAATGGCTGGGCACTTGAGCAGTCACAGGCAGCCCACATGGGCAGGAGCCCAGCTCCCAGATAGCATTTGTGCTGCTCACAGAAAAGTCCCTAATGAGAGAAAGATGCTGGCCCCGCACTTTGTTTACAGACACCGTCTGGCAGCCCAACATGCTCTCTACTGTTTGGCTGCTGGTGGGGTGGAGAAGGGAGGTGAGTCAGCCTTTGGCCCCTTGTTCCAGAAGAGAAATTATTTGGCTTCTCTGGAATAACTACATTAACAATCACAAGATCCTGCAGTGAACAAAGTGGGGCCTCATTCTCTCACTGTCGACCTGGGCAGGTCCTGTTACCTAGGTGAAGTCGATGGGGCTCTGGGATACTCTGGGCAGATTTCATAGGCTGAACTTTTATTCACAAAGGTTTCCCCTGATGCCCGAGTTTGTTCTAACCACCTCTGGACCCTGACCTGCAGTAGAGTGGATCCCACTTGAGACCAGGATAAAAACATTGTGGCAGGTGCACTGAGATGCACTCTTACAGCCAGATGGACAGAACAGGTGGGGAGGGGGTGCCTGGGACGGAAGGGGAAAGCCCCACAGGCAGCACTTAATGGGGGTTACTGGGCTGTCTTGTCTGAAACCTCTTGGGGCCAGCGATGATGTTTAAGCTCCTCTGGTCTGTTTGCTGCTGGCACATTCATGAATTCTAACTGCTACTCAAATGCTTCTGGGAGCCTGAAATGTTCTAAAACAGATACATTAACCTGCTCATCCATAAATCTAAACAGCTACACAAACATGCCAAGCAGCACAGATTCCTTCCCAGTTCCCCCCCCCCCCCCATGCCCCAGAGCTGCCTAGTACAGCCCCCATCTCCAGTTCCTTCCAATCAGGAAGATTCAGGCACAGCTGTGGCACCTACTCTCCCAGGCCCTTGCTCTGACTCCTGCAAATGGCTTTTGCAGAGCAGACGCAGTCTCCATCTCCATCACCAGTCCTGGCACATTCGGCGCAACAGCAGGAACCCTTCACGAGCGGAAGGCTTTAATCAGCCAGCACGATGGGAACTCCGAGCTGGGAAGTGACAGCACAGCAAGAGGGCTATAAAAAGACGAGGAGAGGAAGAATCGCACTTCACCAGGAGAGGAAGGAGGAGAGATTTCAGAGGCCAGGAGCACCGCTGGCCCAGGGAAACTCAACCCCGAACAGGAAAGAGCTCAAGAGTCCTGCATTTTTATGCTAAAGAAAGGAACGTACATGTGTTTACAATGGAAAGAGAACTCCGCTTAGCTGGAGGTGGCTTTGGAACGTGGAGTCAGACGGTGCCAACCCAGAGGGGAGGTTTTCTGGGAACTCTGGTGCACACTGGCTTCAGACCCACCTACTACAACAGCCTCATGCAGCAAGGGCACAGACAGCTCCTGGACTCAGGCTCCATTGCAACCCACACATCATTTTGTGCCCTGCACACCGCGCTCTGGCAGCAGCAGATACTTTCACTCTGAACTATGTGGAGGGGGTCACTAGAACTGGAGCCAGGCAGGAACAAAGGAGCTGGAAACAGGGGGCCTGGATATTCAGGGATGGGCATGTTAGGAATACCGTTGGCTGTGCTGAGGAGTTCCTGATCTCCTCCACCTCACCTCCCACCTGCACGTTCCACAGGCCTCAAACTAGCTCCCACCTCTGCCCAATCCCCACTTTGTTACAGCTCCTACCACTGCCCACACAGCACCCTGCCCTTCCCCCCAGGCTCTGTGGCACTAGCGGGGAGCCCACCCAGAGTAAGACAAAATCAAACCCTATTCCTTTCCAGGACCCCATTCTCGCAGTGGGGACTAGTGTCCAGCAGCAGAACAAGAATGTTTCTTGAAGCCCTTGACAAGTGGCTCCCATGTGCATGGCAAGCACCAGATCCCCTCCAGCATCACCACCCAGGGGCCAAGAATGTACTTTGCCATGGAAACAGCTCAGGTCCAGTCCAGCAAGAGATTGAAAGAGGGGGAGCACTTGATACATCAATGTTCAGAGGGCAAATGTCCCTTGGGAAGAGATCCCAGGGGCAGCTCACTCAAGAGCAGAGCTTGTGGAAGGCTGGGTCCGTCTCCTCTCTTCACTTCCGCCAGGCCCAAGATTTACTCTCACCGAAAGGGAGTTGTCACCTGAGAGGGATGCTGGGCCCCAGCGTGGATGGAGGAACCATCTCACTGCACATTTAAGCAAGTTCCCTTTGTCCCTATTGAAAATGTCTCTAGTGAGGAGGCTCCCGCCACCCCCACCTTTTGCATCCCCCATCAGAAATGGTTGCCCAGGGTGTGGCTGTGATGTCCCCGTATGGACATGTGTCTTCCTGTCAGGCTCATCTAAAAGGAGATGCAGGGGGGGATCAGGTCCAGATTTGGCACAAACAGTTTTTGCGAGCAGTGACTTCAGCAGGAACAGGTGGGAAAATTAATGGCAGTTACCCACAGTTCTAACCAGTCTCCCAGCCACAGTGCGCCAATCCCTCACCCCCTTCGCCTGCTGGGCAAGAGCAGGGGAGATTCTCAGCCAGGAATCAAGGACATCAGAGGGTGCTGAGGACATGGGAGGCAGTGAGAATAACAGAGGGCATGGTACTGCAGTAGCAGTAACTCCGCTTTCGACAGGCCTGATCTCAATTTTCTTTGATTTAAGGATCCGTCAGTTGCAGTTCAGAAAACTGTTTCCAATCTGCATGTTTCATTAGCAGCGAAACAGCAGCAAGATGATGCCAAGAGCTAAATTTAATTAGCACAGATCAACCTAACATGCAAATGAGCCTGAAGGGGGCAAGGCACTCACATGTGTGACATTCTGCAGGTGAGGAGCCCCAGAGGGACACTAGGGCTTGACCTCAGTGGTTTAGGGAGGAGAGGCACAGACAAACGGAAGAAAGAAACACAGGCAGAGAGAGAGAGCTAGAGATGGAGTGTGGGTAGGAGGAGGATTCTGGCCCATCCCTGACTTCCAGGGAGTTCCCCCAAGGACAGGGCACTTATTCCATCTTTGAGCTGGGGAGAGGATCAGACCCTGAGTGGGCTGAAGGAAACACACTAAATCCAAGTGGGTTTGCAAGATCCTGAAAGGGGTAAGGAGCCTGGAGCAACCCTATTTGGGGCTGTGTGTCCAGCCTCCTTTCAAGCAAAAATAAGGTTAAGCAAGAATTGCTGGGGCAGGAGATGGGAATAGAAAACTTGAGGCTCCTTATTGCAAAAGCCCCAGGGTTAGGACATAGCCACCTGCAGACATTAAAGAGGACAACCAAAGCAACAACCGAGGTCCTGGCTGAGCTCTCACCGGCTCAGAGGAAGCCTTGCTCTGAAAGGCTTGGGAAGAGTTGGCCTGTAGAGTGACTCAAGCCGTGGCATCCTCCTAGCCCAGCCAGAAACCAAAGGCCAATCACCAGACCACTGCTGACAGTGGTTCCTTGTGGACAGAGCACTGGACTGGAACTCAGTTTCTATTCCCAGCTCAGGTCAGATATTGACCTCATTTGTAAAGCGTTTTGAGACCTATCATAATGGCTAGGTACTCCCCCTTCCCTTCTGGAGGCAGTCATCAGCCTCCAGCCCAAGAGATGTGCACAATAGAGAGCTCTTCAAGGCAGGCCACATTTCTGGGTTTGGGACCTGCAGTCTCCATGGGCTGCCTCTCCATATTAAGTCACAGAATCCAGAGAAGGACAAGATCTAGGTTCTTCATCTAGCTGTCTTGTCCTCTCAGTCAGTCTACTGTTAAACAGGGCTCCCATGCCTTCCCTTGGGAGACGGTTCCTCAGCCTGACCTATTTCACCATCAGGCAGTATCTTCCGGATATTTTGCCTACGCTTCCTCAGTCCTTTGCCATTACCCCTCATGTCACTCCCATATAACACATTTCACTCATCTCTATCCCTACAGATCTTGGCCAGTGTGGGCCTACAGTGGTCACTCATGGCTTGTGTGCACCAGGCTGTCCTGTTGTGTTTAAACAGGGCTATGAGGAGACCAGACAAGTTTGCGGACACAATGCTGACCCTGAATGCCTGGGCAGGGGAGACAAGGACAACTAGCCACTCCTCTGCTTCCCTGTAATGCTGCTTATTGCTCAGGAGCCCAGTCTCCTCCAGACTTTCCTTCCTCTTACTATTGCTCTCCTTATTTGCTTGTGACAGAGGTTTGATTTACAGGGCTCACAAGAAGAGCAGCTGCAATCTACTCCACTTTATAAACCCCAGATGCAGACCCAGCTCCACTACAGCATCACAGACGGGTGAAGCAGAATTCCCAGGTGGCCAACTCCAGAAGTCAGGCCCACTGAAGACAGGCATGGAAAGGAGAGAGACTGCTGCTTGGATTTACAAATGTTCTCTGCACAGAGTCTCTCTGGGATTATTTGGGCAGCAGGTCAGAGGGGAACAGGCAGATTTCTGCGGGTGGTCCACGAAGCATGGCCGCAGCGAATGCTGGAGCTGAGGCCTTTGCAGGATAAACCCCGCTCTTCATTCATTCTGCGGTTTTAGAGGATTTATGTGTTTGGAAACTTGCAAGCCATGCTGGATCCACAGGTTAAGAAAACTCACCAGCAGCCAGTGAGCTGCCCTGATTTACAATGTAATTAATTGCATCACAGGGGTTCCAGCTCATGTGGTTAATGATGTCACCAGAGCCCCCTCCATGGGATTATTTCCCTGTAAATCACTGCACTCTGTTTTAGTCCTATGACTGTGTCGAGCAGAGCTGCCCTGCAGGAGGCCCCAGCCCAGAGGGCCCTGCATTTACAGGCAAGAGAGGAGTTCTGAAGTAACAGCCAGAGAGAGGAAGAGGGTTCCCCACACAGAGGGCCCCCTGGGTGCTGTATCAGAACTGAGGGATAGGGGTGAAGGTGTTTGTGCTCACACAGCTCCAGTAATTCCTACCTTGGGAAAGCATGAAGGGACACAGCCTCCTTGGGAGAGCAGCTCCCCAGTAACGAGCTGGTCAGGGATTGATTGAGCGTTCAAGCCATTTTCTGTTGTCTCCCTAGTGTGCACACCCCCTTAGAGCAGGCTTCCACACCCCAGCCCCTCCCAGGGCAGCCCCTTCGCCAACCTAGTTAGTTGCTTTTGTAAAAAAACGTTCAGATCATTTGGAACCGTCAATCTGGGGGGCAGCAGCTGCCATGTGACCGTATTGCCACTACCCTCCCTCACCACTCTCCCTCCTGCAATTTATCACAATCACTTGGGTCTTGTTTCAAATTTATCAGCTCTTAGAAACGGACCCATGTCTCTGAATGTGTATGTGCAGTACCCAGCCTAGTGGGGCCCCGATCCTGATTAATAACAAATTAACAAGGGTAAGGGGGCTGGTCTCTGACGCAGTCGATGTTAGCATGGACTACTGACCTGGCCAGAAGTGCTGCAGCACCAACAGGGGACATGCGGCCCAGCTCTGGGAACTATATATGTAACAGCACCCACAGGGGGCGCTCCATTCTCTCTGCCGTGGGAAGCACACCATGCCCATAACAGGGGGTGGGGTGAGTCAGGCAGAGAAGGGAATTCTCTCCTTGTTTATGTCTCAACCAAACAGTGGAGAAATTCAAAGACATCAGTGTAACGACTAAGGGGGCTTCAGGGCCAAAGGACTGGGAAAGGGCATCCTCTGGCCCTCCTGCCACACCCATCACTGGGACAGCTGAGTGCCTGCCAGCGATGCATTAAGTGCCATGACTGACATCTCTAATCGATTGTTCTTTCGTACTCACGTTTGATGCATCGGTTTGTGCCAGGAGCAGTTGTCCACCCTGAGCAGCACTGTCCCCCGCAGACGTTCGGCCTAAGCAGTCACAAACAGCGGGATTAGGAAAAGAGAGGCGGTGAGGTCTCCCCATAGCCAGCACCTCCAGAGACACCAACAGAACCACTTCCTACAACATCTGAGCTTTCCTTGCACCCAGACCACTGCAGCCTGAGCTCTCAAGCCAACCCAGGCTGGTCTTGTTAAATACTTGGAGGGGAAACCCCCTAGGAAGGAACATCGGTGCTACAGGGAGTGGTGAAGGTGACTCAGTAGGGGGTGCTCTCCCTCCTGAATCAGTACTAACCTCAATGCCCTAGCATGGTTGCTAGGGGGGGCTGTGCTGCCAGAGGTGCCATTTTGCTCATGAGTATGTTGGTAAATGCAAAGTAATGCACATTGGAAAACATAACCCCAGCCATACATGTAAAATGATGGGGTCTAAATTAGCTGTGACCACTCAAGAAAGAGATCTTGGAGTCATTGTGAATAGTTTTCTGAAAACATCCGCTCAATGTGCAGCAGCAGACAAAAAAGCTAACAGAATGGTGGGAATCATTAAGAAAGGGATAGAGAATAAGACAGAAAATATCATATTGCCTCTATATAAATCCATGGTACGCCCCCATCCTGAATACTGCCTGCAGATGTAGTCCCTCCATCTCAGCAAAGACATATTGGACTTGGAAAAGGTTCAGAAAAGGGCAACAAACATGATTAGGCGTATGGAACGGCTGCCATATGAGGAGAGATTAATAAGACTGGGATTTTTCAGCTTGGAAAAGAGACAACTAAGGGGGGATATGACAGAGGTCTATAAAATCATGACTGGTGTGGACAAAGTAAATAAGGAAGTGTTATTTACTCCTTCTCATAACACACAAACTAGGGGTTTGTGAAATTAATAGGCAACAGGTTTAAAACAAACAAAAGGAAGTATTTTTTCACACAATGCACAGTCAACCTGTGGAACTTCGTGCCAGAGGATGTTGTGAAGTCCAAAACTATAACAGGGTTCAAAAAAGAACTAGATAAATTCATGGAGGATAGGTCCATCAATGGCTATTAGCCAGGATGGGCAGGGATGGTGTCCCTAGCCTCTATTTGCCAGAAGCTGCGAATGGGCAACAGGGGATGCATCACTTGATGATTACCTGTTCTGTTCATTCCCTCTGGCACTGGCCACTGTTGGAAGACAGGATATTGGGTTACATGGACCTTTGGTCTGACCCAGTATGTCCGTTCTTATGAGTAACTTGAGGTCCCGACAATCAGGGGCCATTAAAGATCTCACAGCACGGTTTTCTAGGATTGGGTCTAATCCAGCACTGGTAATTATATTTTGCTCCCATAAATCTCCCATGCTGTTTCAAATGGATACAGTACTATTCTTCATTTCCTGCTTCAAACTGTTGTGGAGTGTTGTTTCTACATAGCTCACCACAGAACGGGCTGCATTTCACTGTGTGCGAGTAAAGGCAGAAAGCGTGATTTCTGTAGCTGAGTAACTTGTTGTAAAGCACTTACCGATCCTTCAGGATCAAGCTCTTATTAATATTCATAGATTTTAAGGCCAGCAAGATCGATTATGTCATCTTAGCTAACTTCCTGCATAACACAGGCCATAGAAGGAAATCCCGCATCAAGCCCATATCTAGTCTGCCTAGGCTTCACCTAGGGTTGCGAACTTTCTAACCGCACAAAACCAAATACCCTTGCCCCTTCTCCTCCTGAGCCCCACCCTTTCTCTGAGGCCCCACCCCCACTCACTCCATACCTCCTCCTTCTGTCGCTCGCTCTCCCTCACCCTCACTCACTCGCTCATTTTCACCGGGCTGGGGCAGGGAGTTAGGGTGCAGGAAGGGGTGAGGGCCCCGGCTTGAGGTGCAGGCTCTGGGGTGGGGCCAGAAATGAGGGGTTCAGGGTGCAGGAGTGGGCTCTGGGCTGGGGCAAGGGTGCAAGCTCTGGGGTGGGCCAGGGATGAGGGGTTTGGGATGCAGGAGGGGGCTCAGGAGGAGATGCAGGGTACAGGCTCCAGGAAGGGAGTTTGGGTGTGGGAGGGGCCTCAGGACTGGAGCAGAGGGTTGGGGTATGGGAAGAGGTGAGGGGTGCAAGCTCTGGACGGCAACTTACCTCGGGGGGCTCCCCAGAAGCAGCGACATGTCCCTCAGCTCCTAGGTGGAGGCATGGCCCGGTGGCTCCGCGCTGCCTGCACCCGCAGGCGCCACCCCTGCAGCTCCCATTGGCCATGGTTCCCAGCCAATCGGAACTGTGGAGCCAGCACTCAGGGCATGGGCAGCACATGGAGTACCCCTGGCCGCACCTCCGCCTAGGAGCCGAGGGACATGTTGCCGCTTCCAGGGAACCATGCGGGGCCAGGCAGGGAGCCTGCCAGCCCTGCCAACCGCAGTTTTAACAGCTCAGTCAGCAGTGCTGACCGGAGCCGCCAGGGTCCCTTTTCGACTGGGCGTTCCAGTCGAAAACCGGACACCTGGTAACCCTAGCTGCACCCTATCTTTAGATGACTAAAAACATCCAATCATTATATTGTTGCAGGCCTCCCATTCAATTATTGACCAGACCCAGCCCCGCTCGCTTTGTGAGGTGGGACATCACCACAGCTCCCCCCTCCTCCCTGAGGTGGCCTAGATGCACTTTGCAAATCACATTCAGCAGGTTTGTGAAGGAACATAAACATTTCCTGTTCTTGCCTCAAATTACTGGCACAATCAGAAGGTGGTTTCTGCAGGCAGGAGCAGGCGCCGCCCTCAGAGAAGCTGCTTTGGCCTCAGATCAAGCCAACAATTCCTCATGGAATGAAGTCCGGAATCTTTGTCTAGATCTCGCTCGCTCGCTCACACACGCACGCACACACAGAGAGAACGCCTCTCAGTGTCTGCTGGTGAGAGTAGATCTCTTCCCAGACCATAGGGTGGGCAACATGTTCTGGGGTGCAGAGTGCGAGGCTGGAATAGAGCAGGTGGCCCAGTACCCAGCAGGCCCTCCCACTCTCTGAGGGCACCGCATCAACATGCCTGGTTCTTGTGAGCTATCGGGGGACAGCTGCACCCCAGCACCCTGGGGGCTGGTCTGACTCTCTGTTGGAAGGCTGCTGCTGCCAGGCCTGCAGGAGCAGCCAGAGGCTGTGGGGATGAAGCAGAAGCACAAAGAACAAGCACAGAAAGGAGTGAAAGGCCAGGGCTGACTCACTAGGAGTCATGGTTATCTTGGCAGCAGAATCACGTCTGAGGAGCACATGTGAAGCAGTGCATGCAAAAGGGTATGATCACTAGGTGCTTTGTGTCACTCCCCCCGGCCCAGCTCCCTCTGGGCTCATCCTGTTGCTGCTGATCTTCTCAGTGCCTGCCCCAAGGCTCCTCTATACTGCACCTGGTGCTGTCTGTAGTGACAGACTCACTGTCACAGCCTTGCTGTGTCCTCCAGGCTCATGGGCAATCCTAATCCTTAGCACTTTCTAGACACGATCTCATATCCTCTAAACCCCGAGAGGCAGGTCAGTATCATAAGCACTACATTGCATATGGGGAAACTGAGGCTGGGAAAGGGACTTGCCAAGATCACACAGTGAGTCAGTAACAGAGCTAGGAAAATCTCAACTCCCAAAATGGTGCCAAATTCGCCAAATTCTCTAGAGTGGGGAGGGTTGATTAGCCAAATATTTGTGAAGCTCTTGGAAGCAGTAAAATGCTAGCGAGGTGCTAAGGGTTATTCTTATCCCAGATTTCAGAGTAACAGCCATGTTAGTCTGTATTCGCAAAAAGAAAAGGAGTACTTGTGGCACCTTAGAGACTAACCAATTTATCTGAGCATAAGCTTTCGTGAGCTACAGCTCACTTCATCGGGCCGCACTGCTGGGGCCACGGGTGGGAAATGGAGCAAACTTTTCTCTCACCTCTTGATGAGACGGTGTTAATGGACAGCCAGGTGTGCTGGAGCCTTGGGAGACTGGGGGAGAGGATGGCTGGGGGGCTACAGAGCTGGGCAAAGTGGTCTTGGTTTTTCACTGAGCAGGAACCAGCCCTGGGAGCATCTGGTTACATTTAAAGCATTTACTTGACATTTTCATGGCTTGAACGCCATGTGGTTTTTGTTGTCTTATGAAGAATTCCAAATAAACCCCTGCAGGTTTAAGGAGCACGGCGTGTTTACAGCTCAGAGGGATGGTGCTCCAGGGAGTGGCTGGCTTCCTGCAGCTTGGCAGAATAGCAGCCCCCAGGTGCGCGCAGCTTGCAGCGCGCCCATGGCCAATGCCTCCCAGCAACCACGCAACTCAGAGAGGAGCCCTCTGGTTGCTGCCTTCTCCTCTGGCATTCTCCAGCCAAGGGCATTCACATGGAGCAGGAGCTGGGGTTCCCTCACCCCCCGCTTTGCAGCCCCAAGTTGGAAGCAATGCTCTAGGCTAGGTCGCTCTGGGGCTGCCCCACAACGAGGAGTTCTGTATGTGTGAAAAGTCAACCGCTACGCAGGTGATGGGGCCTCTGAACTGAGGCAAAGGCAGCAGGTCAGAAGTGGCTGCATGGCGTGACATGGGTCCATGCTGGGATCTCTGCAGCACTGAGCCCCCAGTGCTCTGTGAATAACACCAGCCACAGCTAAACACACAGCCTGCATGACAGGCACCCACCCACCCTGCAATCTCAAATATGGTGTCCTGCCAGGGCTGCCCAGTGCTTCCCACCCAGAAACCTGAGAGCACAGACAAAAATGCCCAGCCATGGGGCCGGCCCAGGCCACCATGCATCGGCCAATCCCCAGAGCCTGGATGGGGACTAGCTCTGTGTCACTAGCCCTCTAAACCCTATAGCCTAGACACAGTGCCTTTCTGGGGGCTGCCCTGCGCCACCTGCCTTTGAACCCACGAGCCCTGTTGGAAGACTGCCCCATGCCGCTGTCCCCTGTGCTGCCAGTCACCACGCATGTATGGCCCACTATGGCAGCATGGGCACAGTGGGTTGGCCACATGTAATCCATGCTCCCTGTGCCCTGCTGAAGGGAAGCAAACTAGAATGGCATTTCCAGCTGCGTGCAGAATATTAAGCAGAGACCAGGAGTCCCACCCTCTGCACTAAGCAGCAGGGAGGGAATCAAGCCCTGGAGAAAGGCAGTGACTGTTCTCCCATTCTGTTGCATGCAGGTCTAGCGGGGGTGAGAGGCGCACGGATAATATAACTCAGACGGCAGGTACACACAGCCTGGCCATTCTGTGGCAGGAATGCCCAGCAGTTCCCAGTATCACCACCAGGTGGTACCAAGCTCAACACAGCCCAAAAGGCCCAGAGTAAAAAAGACATTTCCACAAGCAGGTCTCCCTGCCCAAGCCCTATCAGGTCAGCCACAGCAGGCTCTTGTGTGAATGGCAGAAATGCGCATGGGACTGGGCCTCAGGAGGGCCCACGCTCTAATCCTGGCTCTGCCACTGAGTGCCAAGGGGGTCTTTGCTAAGTCACCTCATTTCAGTCTCCATTTCCCCACCAGTAACACAGAGCTGCAATACTTATGTACCTGCAGGGCTGCGGGGAATGGGGATGAGTTTGTTAGGGTACAGCTCTCACCTGAGGTGCTAGATATGCTCTGTGATCTCCAAACACTGCTATCTCCAAACACAGTCTGGAGATAGCAGCCCCAAATTGCACTCAAACTGAGCACAAGAGAAGCTGCCCCTTCTTCACTCAGTAGGGTTTCCAGGTGCTCTAAGAAACAAGCAGCATCTGGGGCAACAAGGGGGAAGAGGGTTCCCTTTTTTAACAGAGCCATTCCTGCCCTGATCTTGCCAAGAGATCTCTAGGGCTCTGCGCAGGGGCAGAGGTCCAGACATGTGGTTCTCTTTCCAGGCTCAGGGCCTTAGTCATTGTCTTTCCTCCAGATGCCATTTCCCTGGTCCACAAGTGCTGGGAGACAGAAAGACAGAAGCCTTGTCTTGTTTCTCTGGAGTTCCTGTCCCAGCCTCATCTCCAAAGTTAGCGGGTAACTTCCTACATGTCCACAGTGAAAACAAATCTTCAAGAATGCACAGTCTGCATAGCAAAGCCCCCTCTGACCCTGACATCAGGAAATGCCACAGCCACGGCTGAATGTGCAACCTTAACTCTGCCCCCTTGGCTTATTACAATACAGCCCTCCTTATTAATGATTAGTACTGCAGGAGCACATAGCAGCCTCAGTCAGGATCAGGGCCCCACTGCACCGTGTGCTCCACACACACTTAAGACAACACAAGCCTTGAAGACTCTGTGGTCTTATTGGACACCAGATTCAAGCAAGTGTAACAAACACTAGGGGGAAGGAGGACAAGAGAAGCAGCAATAAGATCATGGAGTTGCACATGTTAATGGTGTGCATAGCTTCCCTATGTGATCACATGCTTTCCCAAATATTACAATAGTATACATTTTTTACAACCTTCTAGGCATCATCCTGTAGTACAGGGCACTGCGCAATGCATTTCTAATACACAGGCTCCATTAAAGTCATTCATAGATTTAAAGCCAGAAGGGACCATTAAATCATCAGGGTTTGACCTCCTGTATGGCACAGGCCAGAGAATTTCATCCAACTTTATATGAGAAGTTCACCGTAAACCCTTCTTACACAACACAGAGTGAGAGTGAAAAGCTGCTGGCATAGACAAGCCTCTGAAAATATGCATCTGAGTTAGCATCATTAACTGCCTCAGCTCCTGAGCAGCCTTCAGACTACATTATTAAGGAACACATACTGGAGGGAGAACACATCATATACGCTGTCTGAATAAACAGATTCTGTAGACTAAAGAACAAAGACATCAGTGTGAACAAAAAAGATTAAGCAGCAGTTTCTTGTATATTGAAAGCGCCCTAAGATTGCAGGGGCACTGTATGACGTGGTATTGTATTATTCCGAAAAAGGCACATGACTATGTGACTGAAGATCGTATTGGAATGAGGCAGCCGTGTTAGGGGCAGAGTTAAGGCTGCCCGTGTAAGCCTAACTGGGATGTTTCCCAACTTCTGAAAGCTTTGCCCTGCAAACCTTCATGTCTCTGTTCCTATCTTTTCTATGTCACGTTTGCTAGAGGAGGAGGGACCCATGGTGGGGGTGACAGGGGAGAGATGGGCATAAACTGTATCAACCAAAGCATGGTACAGGGCGAGTCCTATGGTGTTGATAGGGGAGGCAGGAGCAACATGTGTCAGGGCAGGAGTATCCAAGAACTGTTGAGGGATACATGCAGTGTGTCAGTCTCATGCCTGTGCATGCATATATGCCAGGATTGCTAACTTCCACTCTTCATGTCCTAACCAATCTCCATTGACCTACCGCTCCCGCTGCCAGGAGTGGGGGGAAGGAGGGGCTCACGTACAACAGCCCCGGGGGAGGCTCATGAAGATGCTGTTCTCCATTTGGAAAGCACTGAGCACCCCGCGGGCACTAATAATAGGACCTGTGTGATTAGGTCTGAGCTCAGGAGCCAGCTGGCTGTTGGGAGGGGGGAGCCGAGAGAGTAGGGAGCACAGGCTCCGCAGTTTTAGAGCCGTTTCAGAGTAGCAGCCGTGTTAGTCTGTATTCGCAAAAAGAAAAGGAGTACTTGTGGCACCTTAGAGACTAACCAGTTTATTTGAGCATAAGCTTTCGTGAACTACAGCTCACTTCATCGGATGCCGACACTCTCAGCAGCTTGTGCAATGGGAATGCACCCAGCTACACTGTAACACATCAGCCTTGAGTCGGGAGCTGGCCAGCTTTTGCTCACAATACACCCAGCTCTGTGGCATATTTACACCTTGGGTGCATCTGAGACATTTCAATGGCTCAGAGGCTCCCGAATCTGGGACACCAAGGCCCAGGGTGGGAACCTGCCAAAAGCCCAAGGACTACATCAAAAGATGTACAAACATTTTAAAATCAACGTGAACACACCCAACCTGAACATGGGCTGATCCTTGGCAGTGGGCAGGAATGCTGTGATCCATGGTCGAAGGGCATGTGTACGGATACCAGTCAGGAAGGGTCGGTTCTAAGCAAAGCTCCACAAAGCGACTGCAGCTTTCAGGATCGTTCTGTTTCCCTTATTCTAATAAAGCTCCTTGTTCAGGGTTAGAAAAAAGCAGCTTCTGTGATTCTTTGCTACTGACGCAGGACATGGTGTCAGAAGTTGACTCATTCCAAGCCAGCAAAACACAATACCAAAGTTCAGCTCTCCCTAAGACTTTAAGCTGGCTTAGCTCAATGGCCTGGGTGGAAGAAGCCCTTCCCCAGCTTTCACACTGCAGCCACAGTGAACACAAAGGATGGCCTAGGCCCCAGGATATGTCACTGCATTCACTTTTACCACAGGGAGTGAAGCTAAACACACGTCTGGATCATCGTTGTCCCAGAGAAAAGAAATGAGACAGCTATGCCATCGTTCCTAGGAAGTATGAGGGTGAGCATTTTATTGCAGAAAGGAATGGGGTGTTTCTGACAAAGGGTGCAGAGTCACAGCATGAGGGCACGTCTACACTGGAGCTGGAGATGTCATTCCCAGGTCGGGCAGACGTACCCATGCTAGCTCTGATCAAGCTAGCACACACAATATAGCAGTGTAGCTCTGGCAGCGCAAGCGGCGGGATGGGCGAGCCACCCCAGGTTCCACCCATCTGAAACCCTTGGTACCTAGCTGGGGCGGTTAGACCTTCCCGACATTCACACTGCTGCAATTATACTTCTATAGTTAGCACTGATAGAGCTAGCTCAGGTATGTCTGCCCAAGCTGGAAATTAAACCTCAGGTTATGTCTCCACTGGAGCCAAAGTGTGGTGGGCCTGTATTAGGGCCCTGTATGGAGAATCAGAGCACTGAAACTCAGCAATTGGTAAGAAAAAACGAATAAGACACTATCTAGAAACTGGGGTTTTAAACAAGGAACTTTCAGAATTATAATAATTAGTGTCTGAGCTACTGTGGAATGGCTGGTTCATCTTGCCTTATCATCTGAGTGAGTGAAAATGAAAGGCACTCTGCAGGAAAGGGGTGCAAGTGTGATGCAGGTAGAAAACACCATAAAATAAAGCCTCTTCAAATCACAGAGTTTCCTGGGCAGAAACACGGTGGATGTAACAAAGGCAAAAATCAGACAGATGAGATGGAATCATGAGAGTCTTGTAGAATGACCAGAAAGCCAAAACTCAAAGACACTTTCCTACCCAGAACATTATATCCAATAGGCTTTGGAAAAGAATAGCACCAGGCTTGTGTTAGGAAAACAAACATATTGGTAGCCACTGACTATTCCAGTTAGGCAAAAATTCTCCACCTCACTAGATACCCGCCCCCCCCCCCCACACACACACACACACACACACACCCACACAAAGTGAGCAGGTCAGAGAAAAGTTAACAATGGCAACTTTTCTTGTCCTGGCATCTGGGCAAAATAAATAGTCACTGACAATGACCCACGAGATGCCAGCTCCATGTTCCAAGCTTTTCAAATGCAGTGTGATTTCAAGGATTTTACTTCCAGCCCTCATTACCCGCAAGTGAATAGACTGGTGGAGGGAGCAGTTCAGATTGCTAAGAGAATGCTACAACAAAAATTTACCTATTACTCTTCTGAGCTATTTGGCTTCCCCACATCAGTCATGAGAGTAAACTAAACTCAGCTGCTTGTGGGTCAACACTGCCAACCTCACAGGAAAATCTTCATCCTAAGTGATCCTGTTCACAGAATGAGAGCTGCTACTTCTAAGAGGTCTCAGGTTTTATTCTTTAGCCATCTGACTGCAGCCTGACCCACCACCTAACCTTAAACCAGGCCGCCCACTCCTGATAAAACTGGACATCAGCTGTTGTCCCTAAGTAGCTGCAGCCCAAGAACATGGTTGAGCCTGATCTGGGTACTCATTACAGAGGAAGCAGGCAGCATCTCCAGCTGATTCCCCAAGCCCAGCTGAATTGCCATGTGATTCCAAGAGCAATGATGCTTACACCACAACCTTAGTGGGGGCTGATCATTCTGCTAAGAAGTGTCCTGAACTGACTGAATTTGAGCAGGGGGTTGGACTAGATGGCCTCCTGAGGTCCCTTCCAACCCTGATATTCTATGAATGGGATTTGATAATCTAAGTGAATCCACTGGACAAGCCCCTCCTCAGGGCCACAAGGTGGGCAGAGCTGGATGAGTGAGGAAGCCAGAGGCTCGTCCAGAGCTATAGTTTGTTCTTAACTATTGTTAACCATGTTTACAGAGCAATGGGGGTAATAGGGGAGGGGAAGAGATGTAGGCTGTGCCTGCTGCTACTTTGAATCTGTTGCAGGAAGCCAGTAGGATGGGGCAGAGGAAAGCTCTAGGCAGGAGCTCTGCAGTGAGGCTGGGGGAGGGAAGCTTTAGGAATGGTGCTGCTTTCCTTACTCTAGTCAGGTTTCTTGTTCAGTGTTGGAAGAAAGCGTTTCTGTGAATCTGCACTAAGCTCACATGTCAGAGGGCACTTGAGCAATCAGCCCACAGGCAGCCCTCTCTGCCATTACCCTGTGACTATGCTGACAGGGTGGCTATGAGTGGCAATTTGGGTGTTCCTAACTGATTAGGGAGGGTGGCTTCATGAGCACCACTACACCAGTAGAGCGGGCTGAGAGGTGCACCCTGGGCAGGGGAGCATGGAGGGGAATGGCAGGAGAGGAAGGAAGCACAGGGCCAAGGGCTCTTCTGCAGAGCCTCTAGGCATGCCACAAGTCCCCTTCTCCCGCCTCCACATTACCATGCCAGGGACTGGAACTGGAGGCAGCTCTGCCGGGCAAGTCATAGGAAGCCTCCTCCAGCTGAGCCAGCAGGAGCTGTGGGAAGCTGGAAGCTACTGCACACAGAACTGACAAGGGGCCCATTCCAGGTGTAATGCACCAAGAGGCAGGTACCTACAGTCGGAGGCCATGGCAACCCGGTTACATTCCCCAAAGCCAAGCAGGGGCCACAACAGCCGACCCCACTGCACTGCCCCTTGGACACACACTGCACAGCAACTCAACAACCTCCTGAACTCCCTGCAAGGCTACACACAAAACACCCATACGAGCAGGGCGACAAAAGCCACAGCCTGCAATGCAACACAGTTGTGTGGCCCACAGGAACCCTGCCGTGCCACAAACCCACACAAGGTGGGCAGCACAACCAGCACATTCCAAGGCAACACACCCAGGTGAAATGACACAGACAACACATCATGTGCCTGCTCTCACACACGCTCTCTGTGCTGAGACGGAGCACAAACTCCTCCTGCACGTGGGGGACATACACACATTGTTACAGCAAGTAACTGAGCTGACTCCTAAGCTGCTTTGGGGCCTGGGCTGTCTGCCAGGGGCAGGCGAGGGTCAGCACAGCTGAAGTTGAGCACAGACTGGCCCTTATTACTTACTGCACATGGGACAGAAAGTGGGTAAGTGACCTAGGGAGAGAGAAACAATTGGAGCTCTGCCTCCTAGGAATTGCATAGGTGCAGTGGCAGTGGGCACAGATTGTTTGGTTAGTGAGCAAATAGTGGGTGGATATGGGACCAACACCAGAGGTCCCTCCTGTGGCTGGAGCTTTGGGACTGGAGTCTCCACTTACTGAGGTCCCCTGAAGATGGGACCTTTCTGTCCCTTTTGCTCCCAGCTCAGACCTCTTAGTTGGTGCAATAGAAGGAGTCACGTTAGGCACCTGGTCCTGCAGCGAGACCCCTTTGGCTGCACTTACCCCATGAGTCGGCCTCTGGCATTCTGCACCTTTGCCCTGGGCACTGTCCGAGCTTTGAGCCCATTTCTTTGCCGCTGGCGTGAGGAGTCAGTCTTCTGCCTCTGCACAGGGGTCTGAAGCAGGGTCCCATCTGGAGAGTCTGCAGCTGCCCTCAGGTTGCTGGCTTGGCCTCGGGCACTCTGGGGAGCAGGTAGTTTGTGATCTGGAGGAATAGACGGCTGCTCCCTGTTGTCCCCTCCTGTCAAGCTCCTCATCCAGGCTGGGCGATCCATAGGAGAGGCTGCTGGGAGGTGCTCCGAGGCAGAAGGCGGGCTGTGTACCCGGAACAGGCTGTACACCTTGCCCGTGGGTCCCAAGTTACTGCCCGGGTTCCGCAGCCTTAGCCGACTTGTGACTCTGCTCCCAGCTTCGGTTCGGAATGAAGAACTTGGATCAAATCTTCCGGCAAAGTCTCTCTGAGAATCCCCAAGCCCCAGGAAAAGAGCTAAAGTGAGAGGGAGAAAACTGCGCCAGGAGCCCCTCATGGTGCCTGCCTGAGAGGAAAGGCCAGTCTTGAAGGGAACAGAGAGCACTCAGCGTGTGGCTGATAGCCCCATGAAGCCAAGTATCCAACGGGAGTTTGTGGGAAGGAGTCTAGGCAAAGTTCCTTGAGCAAGTCCCCTGAAATAGCCTTCCAAGTCCTTCACTTTGCCATGTGCTGAGGGGTGGGGGTGCGGGGGGCACTTAATCAGTACCTGCTGCCTGCAGGAGCAGGAGAGCCTGGGGCGAAGGTAACACAGCAAACCCAACAGCGTGGGCTGCACAGAGCGGCTGCAGCCGTCCCTCCTACCACTGAAAGGAGAACTCCCAATCCCTCCTCTCCCCTGGTTGTCAGAGCCTGCGCTCTCTGCAGACAGCTCCAAGCACCTTCTCGCCTGCCTCTGGCACTGGCAGAGTCTGGAGGGGATGGAGGGTTTTATTTTTGGAAACCTCCCCCTTTTGTGTCTTTTTGATGCTGACATCGCCCCTCTGCAGAGGACACAGCTCGGCCCCCTCCTTACCAGAGGAGACATTCCAGCAACACCCACTTTGGCAAAGGGAAACAAACTACAACAGAGAAACATTAACCCATGAGCGACCGGGGAGGGCAGCCCTTCCACCGCCGGCTCAGAGAACTTGTGTTCAGCCTCCCTGCTGCTGAACAAGCCTGTGGCTCAGCTTCCCCAGCTCACAGCAAGTGTTAGAATTTCACAACAGCTGTAAGCGTTCAGCGAAGGTGGGCAGGGAGGGGCACCTGGGGGAGCCCCGGAGACAAAATATACCCCGGGCCAGGGCCCTTCACCCCTATGCCACAGGGCTAGGATCTTCTGAATGAACCCCAACACATTTAGCCCGCACGCCCAGAGAAGGCAGGAGGGGTGTTAGTCCCATTTCCCAGCAGGCGAACGTGAAGCCCAGAGAGGGGAAGTTTGCCTTGCTGAAGATCACACAGTGGACCAGCCTCTTAGCTAGATCCCCCAAGTCCCCAGCTCCGTGCTTCATTGTCTTCATTGCTTCACATCCAGGGTGCCAGGCCAAAAAAAGACTAGCCAAAGCTCTAAGTCCTTCAGCTACGAGACCAGTCTTTTTACCAGGAGAGAAGGGCAGGGAAAGTACCAGGCAGGATGGAGAAGAGAAGCACTAGCCTCCTCCTCATCTGCCTCCAACGTGAGCAGCTGGTGTTTTCAATTAAGCAGTGATTGAAAAGACCACCTCTAGTGCCAAGAGATGGGACTGATCTAGCGGGAAAACAGAGCCAAGGGTCCTGATCTCAGCTCTACCAACTGACTGCGTCCACGCCAGGTCGCCTCCCCACTCCTCTGCTCACTGTGGTCATCCCTCAATGGAGACAAGGACAGACTTTCCTCCCAGGAGGGTCTGAAGCTGAACTCAGTTCCCTGGCGATCCAGTGGTGGAAGGGGCTTCGGCGGCACACAGTATTAGCGGTGGTCTGACTTCTCTCCTCACTTACGGGCACAAGCTTGATAAATGCATACTGGGATCTCGTGGTATCTCAGCACACAAGGAGGACAGAGAGAAGAGTGGCATGTGCCCATGAGGAGAGGGGCGTTGTTTAGTACGTGCCGCTGGGAGGGACCTGCTGAGGGTGTTTGCCAGTTAGAATATCTGGGGCAGACCTCACTGCAGCTGCAGGGTGGTCAGTATCTCAACAAATCCCAGCAGGTCACCTGACCAACCGTATATCCACTTTGTTCCTACATGACTCACCAGTGGGAAAAACTACCCCACTGGACCCCAGGACTAGCTCCTGCCAGCCCATGCCAGAGTCTGACTCACCCCGCCCTGAACATCCATCTGCTTCTGATGGCCCGGCAGGTCTGTGACCTCTGCACAACTGGCAGATCCAGGGGAGCTGCATCCAGACCCTTCCCATCACCAGCCTTACCAACACAAGGCCCTCTCCCCCTACAACAGCTCACCTCAGCTGGCCCCTCTCATTTGCCCACTCCTGTCCTCTCTGCACTCTTCTTCCCTCAGTGTTTCAGTAGCAGGGGGCTGCCTCTCACCTCACCCAGCTCCAACTGCTTCCAGACAGACTAGAAGCAGAGGCTCTGCTCCGTACAGGTGAGCAGGGAACCTCTCCTCCTACCCGCTCCCCATGCTGCCCGGACCCTCCAGAACGCTGGGGCAGCTCTCAGTACCACCACTCTCCCGGGTAACTCCTGATGGAAGCTGAGGTCCCAGCTGTCTCCTTCCCTGCTTCTGATGTAAGCGCTCTGTCCTCCCTGCCAGTGGTTGTCTAAACCCCGGCACTAAGGGCCACCTGCAGGCAGGGCTTAGGTGAGCCCAGTCTGAAGTAGTAGCAAACCCAATAAGTGACATTTCTACAGCTGAGCCTGGTCTCTGCAGGGCCACATTTCAGCCCTGCCCAGGTGCCCATAGCTCAGGGCAGTCATGCTCCTCCCTCCCCCTAGAGTGAGCAACAGGGATGGATCCTCTGCTCCTCCTCTCCACCTCTGCTGCAGCCCTCAGGGGTAGTGGAAAGGGGTGTGAAGAATCCCTGGAGCTGCACCAGGAGCAGAGGTAGGGCTGGGGGGAACAGATGTGGGACTGGAGGAGGCAGAGGGACAGGCACATGGGATGTCACTTTCATTGCTGTAGAGAATAATGGACCCCCCCACACATACACCCCACTTTAAGCACTGCCCTCCCCTGCTCTTTGCTCTCTCAGAGCTCCTCAGTCAGGGCCAGAACTTTGCCCCTAAGGCCGTAAGCTTCAAGTCATCCTAGTCCTTGAACATCCATCTCCTCCTATGCAGGCAAAGCTAATTACTAGCTCCCTCAAGCCAGGAAGTGGGGCCAGGTTACCGCCCCACACAGCCCCTGCAGACCCTCCATCAACCACCGTCACCACCCACCCAGCTCTACAGCCAATTCTAATGCCCGCTCCTCATTTTCAGAACTCTCCTGACTCCACTTTACCTTTCTGCTCTCCACCACTGCCTTCCTAGCCACCTGTTCTGCTGCCTGCTCTCACCACTTTCCTGTGCTTAGTCTCCTTCCTGCCCCTCTCTATGGTGTGGGCAAGGGAGGACGGACCAGACAAAGAAGGGAGGAAAACCGCTTGCTCATTTGTGCTGCTCTCTGTAGCTGGTGCTCTCTCTCTACCCACCTACCAGCTCCCTACAGGCCCTTGAGGCACATCGTCTCTTCAAATCTCATCTTAAAGCTAGGCCAGAGAAAACCAGAGTGCTCTGTGCAGGATGTTATCGAGTCATCCAGCCACTATAGGGTTAATGAGCTGGCAGTGGAAACACATGGGCTAAGCTGGAGTCCATAGGAGCGTCTCTTTTCTTTTTGGCCCAAACTACCAGGGAGAGAGGCGAAGTGATGTGCTATTACGGCTGACGTTACAGCACTTACCTGTGTCTACCCAAGTCTGTGAGGAGCAAAGGGAGCTGGCCGGACTGGCATTTGACCCTGCTGGCAATTGTTGGTTTATCAGTGAAGCCGTTTGTTGACGAAATCCAAGGGGTGCTTTGGGATTTCCCAATGCGCAATCAACCCCTCCCTCTCTGTAGCTGGGGCTGAGTCTCTGCCCAGGAAGCAGTTTGTGATAGCATGTACGTAGCTATTGGATCCAGAGAGCCCAGCCTGATAAAAGCCATTGCTGGTTTCTTTGTTCTAAGGGAGAACCTCCTCTCCATCTTCACCTAATTACTTTCTTATGCAGCAGTGGAAAAAATGCTTAGTGTCTAAACCTGACACTAAAGAATTATCAGTGCCATAAACAAGGCTTAGAAAACAAAGAGCTGGAGCCCAAGGCTTTGCTCAAAACTAGATTCTGCCGAAACGACTGCAGACATTCTTCTAGCTCCTGCCCTGTTGGGGCGTGAGCACAGGAGGTGCTGCCACTGCTGCTCCCATTTGTATCAAAGAATAAATCTGCCCTTTGCCCAGCTGATTAAACCTCTCTGGGTGCCAGCACCAGCCCAGAGCCACCAGTGGGCCAGGGAGAGTTAAGGGGGGTGAGGGGATCAGTTTCCTTTCTGAGAAGGAGAAGGAGAGAGAAGTATAAAGCAAGCAAAGCAATTAATGGTCCCATCCCTCCAACATCTCACACAGGCTGCTTTGCCTCCTGGGGAGCCAGGTCCAGGGAGCTTGCATAACTTTTAAAATAATTTTTACTCCCTGTTTACAATAACCCCTCAGCAGCTGGACATTAAACTCTTTCCATCGTTAAATGTGTAAACACTAGCTTGTTATTGTAGGGATGCTCTGGAGCCACACCCCCCCCTTTCTGATTTAGAGTTGCTCATGAGTGTGGGACATGAAGCTGTACGTTCCTGCTTTGTTACTGCAGAGTTGCTTTTGGGCACCCTGGGCTATGGTGGGGGTTCTTGGGAGCATGAGGCTGAGCCCCCTGGCTTGTTATTGCCATTTTGCTTAGGCAAGCTGTTCCTCTCTACACATCTCCAGCACAGGTGCTATGCAAACACCTGAAGCCTTGATTACAGCCACAGCGGTTGGTAGGTGTTGGTTCAGCCCACGCTGCAGGCTAACATTCAGCGCAGGGCTCCGTGTGCTGCCCTCTAGGCATTGGCACTTCTCTGGCTGCAGTGACTCATTTCATACTCGTCCTGTCTGTCAGAAATGGGGAAGCACAGAGTCCATGGGGAATTGCAACAGGAGTTGGATTTCAATGTGCTGCTCAGCAGACAAACATGAAATAGCTCAGTTCTCAGGAACTCCCCGGACAGCAGAGCTTGGACAGTTCAGGGCGATGCACCTACAAGATCAAACCCTTGCAGAGATTTGCTTTCTCATCATCGTTCCACTGTTAGACAACAACCCTGAATTTGACAGATGATCTCTGGTGACTGGGCCATCTGGCCATTTGCTGCTGGGAACAGAGGGCTTTTCTAGGAAGTTAAGGCAGATTAACTAAAGATGTGAATTTTGCGTCTTAGATAAAACACATTAAACTCCTGCGTGGATGCTCTCATACAGATGTAAAGCAGCCTTAGTTCATTTCAGCTTAATTCACTTTAAATTCACACCTTTAGTTATTTGTTAATTTTCCATGTAGACAAACACTTAGGTAGTAGTGCTTGGCATCAGCTCAGCTTAGCTGCAAACATCAACAGCTCCTAGACCCAGAAAGGCAGTGTCTAAAAAAAGAACAAGCTCAGAGGCTGACCTAGATGGGCACCCCCCACCCCCCCAAAAAAACCCACATGCTTTCCAAGTCCCAGCTGATGTGCTGCCACGAAGCAGAGAACAAGACTGACCATGGAGACACCACTGGATGAGTGCGTTCTTCAGAGCAGCATAGGGGACAGATGGAGCAAAGTGTAGCTATGCTGGTATTGCGATTCTCCTTTTCCTACAGGAGAGAGAGTTGCTCAAGGGGCAGAGTTAAGGCCACTGCTAGAACAGAGCGATGTGGGTGCGTGAAGTGTTAGGGAACTCAAGACAGGAAGAACATGGAGGCTGGATTCACCTCCCAGCTGAGGAGGGCAAGGTCCAATCCTGAACTTCAATTTTCCCTAGAGGGATTAGCATGAAGAATCAATTCCCTTTTAGCCCTCAGGCCTGTGGGAGGGAGGCCCTTCAGGGCAGAGATGGTGGAGGCCAGGGTCCCTTTAGCCCTGGATTCAGACATACAGAGTTTATATATTTCAGTGCCACTGCATTCTTGCCCTTTGTGACTGCATCACCCCTGCAATTTGACTCTAAAGCTATATAGCACCTGGGATTCCCACTCCCAGGGACAGTTGGCCCCCAGATGTGGCTCCTGGTGCCACGTTCTTTAGATTAATTAGCTCCTTTTCATTCTCTGCAGAAAGGTTCAGAACCCACATGTGCTTATTCCTCCACTGCTGAGCACATCCATAACACGCTGCAGATGGGATGCATTCCATAGATTCGGGAGCTGGCTGCTGAGAGGAAAAGGAGAATGTTTTACTATGTACAGGGCTGGACAAAGCCTACGGGGGCCCTGAGTCACAGCCTGCACTCCCTCTGGTAGAACCCCCCCACACTGCCACTGTTGGTAGGGAGTGGAATCAGCCTTTTGACACATCTCACGAGGTTTTATCCCTCAGCAAATGGAAACGCTTAGACCTTCTTTAGGGTGCGGTAGGTAACATACACCATTAGAAAAAAGAACGAGGAGTACTTGTGGCACCTTAGAGACTAACACATTTATTTGAGCATAAGCTTTCGTGGGCTAAAACCCGTTTCATCGGACGCATGCAGTGGAAAATACAGTAGGAAGATACATACATATATACACAGAGAACATGAAAAAATGGGTGTTGCCATGCACGCTATAACGAGAGCGATCAATTAAGATGAGCTATTATCAGCAGGAGAAAAAAAACTTTTGTAGTGATAATCAGGATGGCCTATTTCCAACAGTTGACAAGAAGGTGAGCTTGTATCCTACTTAATTGATCAGTCTTGTTATAGCGTGTATGGCAACACCCATTTTTTCATGTTCTCTGTGTATATATGTATATCTCTTCCTACTGTATTTTCCACTGCATGCATCCGATGAAGCGGGTTTTAGCCCACGAAAGCTTATGCTCAAATAAATTGGTTAGTCTCTAAGGTGCCACAAGGACTCCTCGTTGTTTTTGCTGATACAGACTAACATGGCTACCACTCTGAAACCATACAGCATTAGAGGCATTCAAGATGTTATGGGACCATTCAGAGAACAGATGTCTCACACAGAGACAGCAGATGCAACCTCAGGGGAGCTGGCCAGGGCCAGGGCCATGGCAATCAGACAAAAGTACAAAATGAAGGAAGCCCAAGAGCCAGTTGGATAGGACCCTGCAGAGAGGACACCACCAAGCAGCAGAGACAGCTTCAAGACTCAATAAAGCATCCAGAAAAGCCTCCAAGGATAGAACTCCAGGCCCTTGACTTTGCCATGAAACACACAGCTCAGCGTGTTTGGATTACGGGACACTGTTCCACTAGAAACACGACATTCCCACTACGCAGGTGGGCAGCTACTGAGCAAGAGGGGAGTAGCTCCACACAGAGAGAGTGCAGCCACATCTGCCAGCTCTCAGAGCCCCAGAGCACACTCCAGCCTGGGGAAGAGCTCAGCAGGCAGACTAGCCATATGTGTCAGTGATGGGCTGCTGTCAGAAACAGAGGAGAGAAGCTGTCCAGCAGCTCTTAGTCATGAGCTGGGTTTGTTGGCTTTAGCGTTCCTTCTGCTTTCACTTAAACAGGACCAGCCCCAGGACGGAGGAAGGAGGGAGGCATAGGCCAACCATTTGGGTGCCCCATGGCTCGGCACTTTGGGGATACTGTTGTCTAAACATGTGTGTTCACATTAACACTGGCTCAGACCACACACAGGGAAGGAGGTTAGAACACAAGAAAATATACATAAACATGTCTATACAAAGGAGGGAGAAACCTGGGCAGCAGGAACAGATGAGAGACCCCTAGGGACAAGAGTGAAGAGCAAGTCAGATAGGAGCTTGCCATGTGATACGGCTAGAGAAAGGCGCTGGTGAGGCTGCTGTTTGAAATCCAGCGGGCTCCTTGTTTAATGATCACACTGATGTTTATTTCGAGCCTCTTTGCTCCATCACTGACTATTCCCACCAGCAGCTGGAATGTGACTCGAATGTAACCAATGCAGTATAGAGAGAACATGCCTGAAACAATAGTTCCAAGAGAGGGGTGTGCTCCCCATTTTCTAGCAGGGTATGTATATAGAGAGGACAAAGAATGGACAGCAGCACATGTCTGTCTCTGCACTGCCTGTAGAAGGACCATGAAAAGGACAGAAAGAATTTGTTTTTTCTGCATCTCGGTAGGGTGCTAACTCTGACGGCTGCCTCAAGAGGACAGTTGAAGCATCAATATTCATTGCACAGGTGGAGGGAAGAAAGGAGGAAATGAGCCTTAACTCTCAAGAGGCCTGAGAACAGGAGACCAACTTTAGGATATGCAGCAACCCAGACAGCCTGTGTTAGTGGAAGCCTGGCCCCTTTGATCTTCCCCATCTGTTTTTTGAGGAGCAGCTCTCCAAGGCAACAAGAACACTCAGAAGAGAACAGACCCAAGCACTTCAAGCAAGATGGACAAATATCAGTGACAGAGAAGAAACAGGAGGAAAGTCAGGGCTCAGGTGGAAAGTCTTCTTCTGTTTCACTATATTAAACTTTTCTAAAAAAAACCATTGAATTTCTTCAGTACCATCTTAAGTATTATTAAAAACAAGAACAAAACCACCATTCACCACTTTTTGAACTCGTGCTTCAGATTAAAGCTGTTTCATTCCTTTTCTCTTTTACCAAACAAGGAGTGACGGCTTTCCAGTTCCCTTAAAGTAAAACACTCCGCTTGGCTGTCCACCAGTTTTGGTTTAGATTGGGAAGCTCGTAAGTCACCACCATGGCAGTTCAGGTTAAAAGAAAAGCTAGTTGTTGACAAGGTGGATTTTCAGCAGGTTGATTCTAACCATGTTTTTTAGTTTGTTCGTGCACTCTGCCAGTCTGGGACTATCAGTCACCCCCACTGCAGAATCCTAGCTGATCTGCCGATTTGGGAGCTGAACCAGCAGAATGAAAGGTCAGACCAGTATCTCAGCTGACAATTAATGGCAGAGTGATTTTGAGTCACTGCTAAGAGCTCATTAATAAATTAATACTGGGGGTGAGCAAACAACAACATTGCTATTGGCTGGTGGATTTGTGACATCAGAGGTAAGGAAGTCAGTTGTCATGCAATTAGGGAGTTTGTAGTTCATTTGCATATTACAATCCCATTGGATAAAAGGTGGAGGCACCAGGCTGGGTTTCCAGTTTCCCAGCTGTGACTTCACAGGCTGGGGAACCAGCTCCCCAGCGACATCACACTAATGCAAAAGGACTCTTTTGCTAGCAGCCAAAGGGTTCTGCTATTGCCCTTTATATACCCATGTGTGTGTGGCACACTCCTGCAGGGCCTGAAACAAGGTCCAGTGACTGTTATGGTTTATCCATGGATTAATCTTCAAGCACAGTTAACTGGATTTAGCATGAAGGACCTAGAAATGGCAAGTTACATGGCAAACATGGGCAGCTGCTACGTGAGGTGCAAAGCCGCTTTGCACTTCTGCGCAGGGTCTGGTCACCAGATGCTGCAAAGGGCTAGAAGCTGCAGAGAGGCAGCACCCATTTCCCATGTAGATGGGAGCCGCCTCCCCACCCCTCACCCTGACTCAGATGACTGAATAACCGGACAATAGGGATATGAGGTGGAATCATACCACAGCTCTGAATTGCACCTAGTGGCCTGGAATGTTTGCTGGTCATTACCCCAGCCCTGTCCTGGGCTCAGACACTCTCAGCCCATCCATTTCACAGTTTTCTTTCTTTTCCTCCTCCCTCTTCCCACTCTCTTTCTGTCCAGCTGACTAGGCAGCTTTCCACAGCCAAGTGCACACAAGCAATGCTAATAGCCCAGGTGACTGTGTGAAATCCCGAGAGACTGGCAAGCCCAGCACAGTAGGGAGTGGTGCCAGAACTAGGGCTAGCAGTCAAGAGGACAGCACGAGCCGTGAGGATAGGAGACATTCCCTCCCCACCTTCCTTGTAACACCCCTTCCCACAACATACCCTACTCTAAGGCCCTGGATTGCGTAGTGGGGCAAACCCCAGAGCACAGGGAGGTGAGGGGAGCTATCAGGACACAACTGGGGACATCCCTGCTAATGCACATCAGTGCAAAGCCAGAGCACTGGACTCCAATGCAGCCTGAACTAGGTTAATCCCCAGACAGCTACTGCTACACTTGAATGAGTGGGGCAGCTTCTGTCCTGTATCAGCCTGGGGGAAGGGCACTCACAGAAGCCAGGGACTAGCCTGGGGAGATCAAAGCACTCACCCCATGGAATGGCACCAAAAGGCAGTTTGTCTTGGGTTGATCAGAAGGAACGAGAGCAGCACCTCAAAGCCCCAACTGTGCGGAGGTCACATCTAGGGGCTTCCAGTGGGTGGGGGTACAGTGCTGTCACTTTGGCTCAGTCCCTTCTCAGCCCCAATTTAATGTCCCTTTCATCTCCTCCGTGGGCAGGACAAGAGGCATTGACATGACCCTACATTTCTTAATTCCTCCACATCTGCTTTCCTAAATGCTAATGGTGTAGTGCACTCCTCGAGACTTACCATGCAGCATCTAAGGGCTCCAGGGGCATGGCTGCAAACAGCCCTATTATTCCCAGTCAGTCCTCGCCTCCCACCTCTAGCTCAGCTCTCTCCTTTCTGGTTATGAAGGTGGCTGTGGAATGTATGAGCATCACTGCCAGTGCCTGGCTGGCTAAATTTGTCACCCAATGGTGTATCGGGAGTTAAAATCCACTCAAGAGTGCAGGATCTTGTGGCACTGTGGGAGATGGTCTGGGAAGCATGCTTTCTCCTCTCCAGTCCTCTGCGGCTGCAGCTTTTGTCTACAGTTAGGTCTCCCTTCTTTTATTCCTTGCATCCTAGCTCATGTGTGTCAAACAGGAGCTGGTTAGCAACACAAGCACCTCCCACCTGTCACTTGATGACACTGGAGCATGGCTGTCATTCCTTCCAACAGAGGCCACTAATATTTATACACACACCATTGTGTTGCATTGTCTTCCCAGGAGCTCATCTGCCAATCCATATTCTACATCTCACTCTCTCCCTGGGACTGGACTCTGCTCCTCCCCAGAACAGTGCAGACCTTGGGGATCCAGACCCAGCAGGAGAGCATGCCAACGCAAGGAATCTGATGGAGGTCCACTTCATTCAGTGTCTGAGTTCCAATTGATCAGCATTGTGTAACACGAGACTGTGCATAACAATAAAACAGGTTCCAACTAGCCCTTGCCCAAGCCTCTTAAAGGTACAGTTCCCCACAGAGGACACAAGCTCAGGCATTTCCCTCCTCCACACCCCAGTTCCCAGATTTCCAGGACAGGGCCTGCCAGGGGTTGGGGACATTGGAATAAATTGACTCACTTTAGCATACATCTTCTTGCAGCAGCAGAGTTGGAGTTGATGGTGATTCAGAGCTGGTGAGAAACAGCAGGGAGCAGATCTCAGACATAGGATCTCTTCCCAAACCCCACAGCCACTGGAGGTGTCAGAATCACACCCATATAGAATGCCACTTACCACCGAGGATGCTGGCCAAACCTAGCTCTGTGCTCCATCCATTAGAGTGATGGGGCCCTCCCAACCAAATGTACCCATGGACATCACTGTGCTGCCCTAGCAACCAGGGCAAAGAGCCTTCGGGGGCGCTCTGACCCCAAATTAGAGCAGGGTGCTTTGGAGCTGTGGATTTTTCTGTCCTGCTCATTCCAGTCCTCAATCTTCCTACAAACCAAATCTGTGTTGATCTTAACTGTTATTGGCATGCAAACACCTAATGTGCTTTATGCTCCCAGCAAATCTCTCCTACACTGCATGGTTGGGAAGGCACCAGGCTCTGAGCTCATATGCGGTTTGATGACCCCGCTGGCTTTGGAGCTGCTGCTAGAGTTATTACTGCACACCTGTTCTTCAGAACAGAATTCACAGACAGGGCTCGCACATCTGGTTTGTAAAACAGATGTTTGGAAGTTTATCACAATGTTTTCAAACAGTCTGGACATGGCAGCGAATTAGTCTCAGTTCTGTAGTGGAGGAAGCAGCAGGGCTGGAAGGATGGTCAGTGCCCTTCTTACGCCCCACAGCAAGCTGGGCTGGGCTTCACACACAGGGAACCCCCAGAGACAAGATGGCCTGTCCAAGTCACTTCCTGACACCAATCCCGCTCCACCCCATCAGTGAGGCTCTTTCAGCAAAGTGGGGTCTCCCAGGCCCCCAGCTCCAGAAGGATTCACTAATAGGAGAAGCCACATCCAGAAGAGCTGATTCAGCAGCACCACTTCTAGCAAAACAACTGTGGGAAATGAAATGGGTGAGGACTGTAAACAAATCCGCCATGCAGGCTGTGTTTGGGGAGATGGGCCTGGTCTGCCTGATCACTTACATGCAGCATTCAACCTCCACAGAGCCATGGTCTGGGCTCCGACTCCCAGTAACCTATTACCAGAGACAGTGCCAAGCTGGAGCTAAGGTTTGTTGGCTCTGATAGGAATTGCATCTAATTATTCTCGTTACTACAGGATTGCAAGGCACACCTGCTCCGGTTTCCTTCTCAAACACGAAACTTTAATTCAGTGTTGAAACTTCAGTGAGATTTGAGAGCAAGACACAGTATGGCATCCTGGAGCTCTCTCCAGCAGCACAGCCCCTCCCCTTTCAGTAGTAGCTCAGAAGTCACAACATGTGCAGTCACACCCGCGCTAATCAGACACAGGTGCAAGCTAGAACACCAGTTGTAACACTATTGGATTTCCTCTCTTCCCAGGCATTTCTAGCTATAGAAACAGCTGATAGCTGATGTTTTAATTACCATACACATGACAAACTCAAAGACCACAAGTTGCCAGGACCCACAACATACTGTGTATCTACAGGCTACTGATTTGTACCCTTCCCCTAGTGCCTTCGGCTAGACCCAAGGTGTGCACCGTAGCATACTCATTCACCCTCCCCATACACGGGGGAACTAGAAACACAGTGTCACTGTAACAGGGCGCACATGACTTTCATACCAGGCCTGAGAACATGGCAAGTGCAGTGAGGATGGAGACTCTGGAAGTCCAGCTCTTCATTCACAGCTATAGCAATGCCAGCCTGGCTCCTATCTATTCCCTGCCAGAAGCAGCTACTGCACACATCAGAAATCACTCCTTATCCATCCCCCACCCCACCCCACCTCACTTCATCCTGACTGGATAGAGGCAATTTCTCCTCTCACCCTCTCCATTCTCTGCTCACTCAGGAGGTGAAGATAATGTCCGGAGACTGCAGCACTGTGCACACCAGGCTGCCATTCCAGGGGATTAGCCTTGGAAATAATCTAGAATTGCCGCCCCATTTCTCTATAACCCATCGGACTATAAATGGGTCCCACCATATTTACTTTGAGACGCTCCAGAGATGCATATTTGGCCTTGTTTTTAAATGCATCTTGTGGAGATCTGGGCTCTAGCTCCCGCTCTGCCATGGGTACTGTACATCACGGCCACCTCGGGGCTTCAGCTTGCCAATAATTCCAAACTACCTCACTGGAGAGTTGAGGGGATTAACTTGTTTGTAAAGTGCTTTGAGATCCTCTAAAGGACGGTGTTGGAGAAGCTGAGACCTGAAGGTCATGGGCCAAATAAAAGTTTCAACAAGCCCAGCACTCAGCAACCTGCAGCAACAGTAAAAGGTGCATGCACGTCACTCCGGTGGCCTGTGCCTGACACCAGTTCCTCATTCCTTACGGGATCTGCTTTAGGGTCGCGGTGCTAATCTTTAAAGCTCCCCATGGGTTGACCCCAGCTCTCACAGAGCTGCCTCACTGTGTGAGACTTATCTTAAGTGCTGTGATCACTGAGGGAAGCTGACAGAACTCAGGGGAAACACACACAGGAGCAGGGGTGAGGAAATTGATCCTCATCTGAGAGTCAAGTGATGAGAACTCTTGCACTGGCGATCTGGTAAGCCTGCCTCCCAGGACATGGTGGACATTCACCTCTTTGCACAGGTCTCCCCACCATACAGACAAGCAGGGTTCCTGGCCACCCTCTCTCTCATGCAAACCCTTTCCAGAAACTCACTTCTGCCACGATTCCTACAAGAAAAGAGCTTTACACGTTAAAGAAACTGATAATGAAAAATAAGCCAGAGTCACTCCACACTGTAGGTCTCCCAGTGGGTCCCGTCTTCTAGGTCTCTCCTTTAGGGTCAGAAGGCTTCCAGGCAGGAACTGGCTTCTGCGTTATGTTTGCTGGGTAGTACTAAGCACGGTCAGCACAACACAAATAAGCACAGAATGGACTGTGGCGGACCTTCCCTGAGGAAACCAATGAGCAAGAGGGGCTCCACTTAAGGGAATGCCAAAGTCAGAGGTGCAACAAAGGGCCTGGGCCAAGCCGAGCTGCTCTTTTCTAAATAGCACCTCTAACACCTAGATCCCATGGAGATGGAGGGTGGCCTCCTGGTAAGGCACTGGACACCTGGGTTCAAACGCCTCCTCTCTGTGCCTCAGGTCCCCGTTTACAGAATGGCAATAACATCACTTCTTTTCTCCTCCCCAGTGTCTGCACAATCCAAGAGGCCTTGGGATCTTCACTGGCACCTCTAGGCACTACCATAACACAGCCTACAGTAAAGGAGAGGTGTGTTACAGAGGAGGACAATTGTGCTACTGTGCACATAGGTCCCACATGCCTTGCTGCTAGTTGCTTAGGAGAAATGAAGATGTTGAGCTGCACGTTACACTGGGCCGGTATGTGTTTGCTTAATGGATATGGTTGGGCCAAGTTTGCTACAGGTGCAGTGAACTGGACTAGACTTAGCACAGGAGCTTCCACGGGGCCTGGAGAATCTGCGGAGAAGTTAGTATTGGTTCAGACAGAGTGGGTGGAAAAGGAGACAACCCTAAAAAAGGGAACTGGGTTTCAGACACAAAGGAAAGAAGGGACTTTCAAGGCATCATTCTGATCTGCTCCTATCCAGCAAGTTTGCTTCTCCCTTGGGCAGAGGCACAATCTGACTGATCCTGGGCAGCTTATTCTTGCCAATGGGGGAGGGGATGTGGCTTTGTGCTACTTGATAAATTGAGCTGGGTCCTCTTTGCTTGCTGGTCACTGGGTCTTTTGTCTCTTCACTCTCACTGAGGGTGAAGCTGACCCACCCTCCCATCCATCAATCTCCGAGGCAGGGTCAGGCCCCCTGCTCCCTACAGGCAGAGCTTTGTTTAAGGGCTGAATCAAAACTTCCTACCCAGGGAAAGCATATCTTGGAGGGGACAAAGGTCAAGTGTGTCCTTCCCAAATCTGAGGACTCACGCACTGTACCACTTAACAGGGCAGAGATTTCTGAGCCTCTCCTGGGGCTGAGAATGCAGGAAAGGCACTTCCCTTACAGAGATAGGAGAGCTGCCACCACAGGCTACAGGAGAGAAATGTGGAGTGGGGTCAGGGGAGAGAGACAGACAGCATTACCCTTACCCTGAAGCAGGGGCAAGGCAAGAGAGAAGGGAAACCCTTCCAAAGGTGAGAATGATTAGACAGTGGAACATCTCTCCCCACCACCAGGTTGTAGGGTTCCAGCCATGGAGACAGCCACAATTTAAAAAAGAAACAAAAAAAACAAACAACCTACACAAGGGATATTGTCTAAAACCAACCAATTCAGCTCCACCACCACTTTACCTAAGGGCCTAACTCCATTAAGGCTATTTGCAGCGCTGTAGCTTTAAGACTTCCTTTGAGCAGGTCTGATTAATGCAGTGCTCCAGCTGGCTTAGAACGGCACTCCAATGCTCCCAAGGGTGCTCACACTCTACAGAGCTGCAAGAGCATCAGCTCTGGCCATTGATATGAGAGCACGCTCACATGGGGAGTGTGGGATTAGGAAGTCCCTGCCAGCCTTTCTATCAGATTCGTTTCATGACACCCCTTTTCATTCTTCCAACCCAAGCCAGGTGAGATGCATTAGTTAGACCACAAAGCAAATGCCACCATGACATAAATGCCCCCACATATCTCATGAAGCCACCATCATCACAGCCACTGGGGCACCAACTTCAGGAGCAAAATGCTCAGGGTCTCCAAGAACAGTGTTCTTACCAGGATAGGGAAGAGGGTTCCCAGGGGTATCTTCAAAGGGTCCTCAAATCATTGACTTCAATGGAACTCAGAGGCTCCAAATTAGACATGTGCTTGTTTGCAGGATTAAGGCCTAAGACTGTAATTTTTCTAAGGCCAGGAGCATTTTTTCCTAAGTGTCTGTACAGCCCCCTAGCAGGTTGGCCAGTACTTCAATATTTATATACTGCAATTAGTAATAATCAGGCAGTGTAGAAGTTCCCAGAATCCAGTCAGAGACCCAGTCCTGGTCCCAAAGAGCTAACAGTCCCGCTCAGACAATCCCTGGGAACACAGATCAGATGCAAAATTAGCAACAAGTTACCTACTGTCAATAGCAATATTTTCCTGAGGCGTCATGCAGTTAACTTTACTAGATACATCCCTGGGCCAGGGCTGGAATGTGGCAGCTCTTTGAAGGGGCAAATTTTACCCCCACCAATGCCCACAGCACAGAGGGTCCTGCCTGCCTGCCTGGAAACCCATGTAGCTTCCTGAGAGGAGGCCAGAACCCTTTGCAGGGATGGATATGCCCTCTGAGCCCTGGAGCCCAGGGCTCATCCTGTCATGCTGGTGCTGGAGTTGTGTATTGGAGCAGGGCAGGGCTGGTGGATCCCTGACTGCACAGTTCCACTGGCCTTTCCCCACAGAGGTGGAGAGGACACAACCAGAGCAAAGCTTCGCACCTGTATGCTCCCCTAGCAGTCTCCCTTTCCCTCAGGCTTTACCTTGATCCTATGCTCCGTCCAGACTGCAGGCATGAAACCATGCCAAGCAGTGGGAACTGTGCAGAGATATTCTCCCCTCCCCCCACAAGTCACATTCCATTCATGGAGGTGTCCACACTCACCAAACCCTTTTGTGCAGAGCTGGGACTCACCCTGGAGACCCCTGATCCAGCTGCCAGCCCTCCTCCATTTCATCCTTTGACTTTCATTAGCTCCCTCTATGTCTGAGGCCATCTGCAGCAGCCTGGGATTGTTCCAGCTGCACGACGGGGAGCAGGGAGGGCAGCGACTGGACAGTGAGCTCCAGGGAGTTGGTGCCAGACACTCCAGTTCCTTTCATGCCTCTCTCCTTCTAGAGTCAAGGCCAAAGGGCAGGGCAGTCCCTGCAGCTGAAGCGGAGGTCGTTCCATCTCCTATTGTCCTTTCCTGGGGCCAGTGTCAGAGGACAAGCTGCTCGAATAAAGCCTGGTGAACCTGCAGCCAAGAAGGCTCGATACAGCCATCAGTGTCCTTCCAAGTCAGACAGGTTTCATTCCCACGTGACTACCCTCTGCCAGAGATTTCTGACACCCTACAAACTGCTTAATGCTCATGGAGCAGGCTACCCCCACTCACAGACTTCAGGAAGAAGGGGGTGGGGCAAGCCCGCACTGTAACAGGCTCCTGCGCCCCAACGGTCCTGAGAGCAGGCAGGGAGCTGAATGCAGTAATGGTTGAAAGCATTTTGAAAGCCTCAGAAGGAAGACACTAGAGACTCAGGGTATGTCTACACTATGAAATTAGGTCGAATTTATAGAAGTCGGTTTTGTAGAAAGCGTTTTTATACAGTTGACTGTTTGTGTCCCCACACAAATGCTCTAAGTGCAGGTAGTCGGCGGAGTGTGTCCACAGTACCGAGGCAACCGTCGACTTCCGGAGCATTGCACTGTGGGTAGCTATCCCACAGTTTCCGCAGTCTCCGCTGTCCATTTGAATTCTGGGTAGAAATCCCAGTGCCTGATGGGGCTAAAACATTGTCATGGGTGGTTCTGGGTACATATCGTCAGGTCCCCCTTCCTTCCCTCCCTCCCTCCGTGAAAGCAAGGGTAGACAATCGTTTTGCGCCTTTTTTCTTGTTACCCGTGCAGACGCCATACCACGGCAAGCATGGAGCCCGCTCAACTAACCGTCACCGTATGTCTGCTGGGTGCTGGCAGACGTGGTACTGCATTGCTACACAGCAGCAGTTTATTGCCTTTTGGCAGCAGACAGTGCAGTATGATGGGTAGCGGTCATCGACGTAGTCCTGGGTGCTCTTTTAACTGGGCGCCTGGGCAAACATGGGAGTGACTCAGCCAGGTCATTTCCCTTTTAAGTTTCGTCTCATGGCGATTGAGTCCTAACAGCAGTGCACTGTTGTTTAATCTGCAGCTAGCAGAAGACGATGGCCAGTAGTCATACTGCACAGTCTTCTACCAAGCACCCAGGAGATAACGATGGCTAGTGGTCGTACTGCACAGTCTGCTGCCAGCAAGATGTATAAAGATAGATGAAGTGGCTCAAAACAAGAAATAGACCAGATTTGTTTTGTATTCATTTTCCCCTCCCTCCCTCTGTGAAATCAATGGCCAGCTAAACCCAGTTTTGAGTTCTATCCTTGAGGTTTTGAGTTCTATCCTTGAGGGGGCCATTCAGTTTCTCGCAAAGCCACCCCCTTTGTTGATTTTAATTCCCTGTAAGCCAACCCTGTAAGCCATGTCGTCAGTTGCCCCTCCCTCCGTCAGGGCAACGGAAAACAATCGTTCCGCGCCTTTTCTCTGTGCAGACGCCATACCACAGCAAGTATGGAGCCTGCTCAGATCACTTTGGCAATTAGGAGCATATTAAACACCACATGCATTATCCAGCAGTATATGCAGCACCAGAAGCTGGCAAAGCGAAACTGGGCGAGTAGGCGACGTCAGCGCGGTGACGAGAGTGATGAGGACATGGACACAGACTTCTCTCAAAGCACAGGCCCTGGCAATGTGGGCATCATGGTGCTAATGGGGCAGGCTCATGCGGTGGAACGCCAATTCTGTGCCCGGGAAACAAGCACAGACTGGTGGGTCCGCATAGTGTTGCAAGTCTAGGACGATTCCCAGTGGCTGTGAAACTTTCACATGCATAAGGGCACTTTCATGGAACTTTGTGACTTGCTTTCCCCTGCCCTGAGGTGCAAGAATACCAAGATGAGAGCAGCCCTCACAGTTGAGAAGCGAGTGGCAATAGCCCTGTGGAAGCTTGCAATGCCAGACATCTACCGGTCAGTCAGGAATCAATTTGGAGTGGGCAAATCTACTGTGCCGGCTGCTGTGATGCAAGTAGCCAACGCAATCACTGAGCTGTTGTTATCAAGGGTAGTGACTCTGGGAAATGTTCAGCTCATAGTGGATGGTTTTGCTGCAATGGGATTCCCTAACTGTGGTGGGGCCATAGACGGAACCCATATCCCTATCTTGGCACCGGAGTACCAAGCCGGCGAGTACATAAACCGCAAGGGGTACTTTTCAATAGTGCTGCAAGCACTGGTGGATCACAAGGGACGTTTCACCAACATCAACGTGGGATGGCCGGGAAAGGTACATGACGCTCGCATCTTCAGGAACTCTGGTCTGTTTCAAAAGCTGCAGGAAGGGACTTTATTCCCAGACCAGAAAACAACCATTGGGGATGTTGAAATGCCTATAGTTATCCTTGGGGACCCAGCCGACCCCTTAATGCCATGGCTCATGAAGCCAAACACAGGCAGCCTGGACAGTAGTCAGGAGCTGTTCAACTACAGGCTGAGCAAGTGCAGAATGGTGGTAGAATGTGCATTTGGACGTTTAAAAGCACGCTGGCGCAGTTTACTGACTCTGTTAGACCTCAGCAAAACCAATATTCCCACTGTTATTACTGCTTGCTGTGCGCTCCACAATATCTGTAAGAGTAAGGGGGAGAAATTTATGGCAGGGTGGGAGGTTGAGGCAAATCGCCTGGCTGCTGGTTATAAACAGCCAGACACCAGGGCGGTTAAAAGAGCACAGGAGGGTGCGGTGCGCATCAGAGAAGCTTTGAAAACCAGTTTCATGACTGGCCAGGCTACAGTGTGAAAGTTCTGTTTGTTTCTCCTTGATGAAACCCCCCGCCCCTCGTTCACTCTACTTCCCTGTAAGCTAACCACCCTCCCCTCTTCCCTTAGATCACTGCTTGCAGAGGCAATAAAGTCATTGTTGCTTCACATTCATGCATTCTTTATTCATTCATCACACAAATAGGGGGATAACTACCAAGGTAGCCCAGGAGGGGTGGTGGAGGAGAGAAGCACCAGGCGGGGTGGTGGAGGAGGGAAGGACAAGGCCACACAACAATTTAAAGGTTTAAAACTTTAAAACTTATTGAATGCCAGCCTTCTATTGCTTGGGCAATCCTCTGGGGTGGAGTGGCTGGGTGGCCGGAGGCCCCCCCACCGCGTTCTTGGGCGTCTGCGTGAGGAGGCTATGGAACTTGGGGAGGAGGGCAGTTGGTTACACAGGGACTGTAGCGGTGGTCTGTGCTCCTGCTGCCTTTCCTGCAGCTCAACCATACGCTGGAGAATATTAGTTTGATCCTCCAGCAGCCTCAGCATTGAATCCTGCCTCCTCTCATCATGCTGCCGCCACCTTTCAGCTTCAGCCCTCTCTTCAGCCCGCCACTTACTCTCTTCAGCCCGCCACCTCTCCTCCCGGTCATTTTGTGCTTTCCTGCACTCTGACATCGTCTGCCTCCATGCATTTGTCTGTGCTCTGTCAGTGTGGGAGGACAGCATGAGCTCAGAGAACATTTCATCACGAGTGCATTTTTTTCGCCTTCTAATCTTCGCTAGCCTCTGGGAAGGAGAAGATCCTGTGATCCTTGAAACACATGCAGCTGGTGGAGAAAAAAAAAGGGATAGTGGTATTTAAAAAGACACATTTTATAGAACAATGGGTACACTCTTTCATGGTAAACCTTGCTGTTAACATTACATACACAGCACATGTGCTTTCGTTCCAAGGTCGCATTTTGCCTCCCCCCAGCACATGGCTAGCCCCTCCCCCCCATGGCTAACAGCAGGGAACATTTCTGTTCAGCCACAGGCAAACAGCCCAGCAGGAACGGGCACCTCTGAATGTCCCCTTAAGAAAAGCACCCTGTTTCAACCAGGTGACCATGAATGATATCACTCTCCTGAGGATAACAAAGAGAGATAAAGAACTGATGTTGTTTGAATGCCAGCAAACATACACTGCAATGCTTTGTTCTCCAATGATTCCCGAGTTCGTGCTACTGGCCTGGAGTGGTAAAGTGTCCTACCATGGTTGATGGAATAAGCCTGCCCTCTCCAGAAACCTTTTGCAAAGGCTTTGGGAGTATATCCAGAAGAGCCACGAATGCCAGGGCAAATTAATCATTAAACATGCTTGCTTTTAAACCATGTATAGTATTTTAAAAGGTACACTCACCAGAGGTCCCTTCTCCACCTAGTGGGTCTGGGAGGCAGCCTTGGGTGGGTTTGGGGGGTACTGTCTCCAGGTCCAGGGTGAGAAACAGTTCCTGGCTGTTGGGAAAACCAGTTTCTCCGCTTGCTTGCTGTGAGCTATCTACAACCTCCTCCTCATCATCTTCCTCGTCCCCAAAACCTGCTTCCGTGTTGCCTCCGTCTCCATTGAAGGAGTTAAACAACACGGCTGGGGTAGTGGTGGCTGAAAACCCTAAAATGGCATGCAGCTCATTATAGAAGCGGCATATTTTGGGCTCTGACCCGGAGTGGCTGTTTGCCTCTCTGGTTTTCTGGTAGGCTTGCCTCCGCTCCTTAAGTTTCACGTGGCACTGCTTCGGGTCCCTGTTATGGCCTCTGTCCTTCATGCCCTGGAGATTTTGACAAATGTTTTGGCATTTTGAAAACTGGAACACAGTTCTGATAGCACGGATTCCTCTCCCCATACAGCGATCAGATCCTGTACCTCCCGTTCGGTGCATGCTGGAGCTCTTTTGCAATTCTGGGACTCCATCATGGTCACCTCTGTTGATGAGCTCTGCATGGTCACCTGCAGCTTGCCACGCTGGCCAAACAGGAAATTGAAATTCAAAAATTCGCGGGCCTTTTCCTGTCTACCTGGCCAGTGCATCTGAGTTGAGAGTGCTGTCCAGAGTGGTCACAATGGAGCACTCTGGGATAGCTCCCGGAGGCCAATACCGTCTAATTGTGTCCACAGTACCCCAAATTCGACCCAGCAAGGCCAATTTTGGCGCTAATTCCCTTGTCAGGGGTGGAGTAAGAAAACTGATTTTAAGAGCCCTTTAAGTCGAAAAAAAGGGCTTCGTCGTGTGGACGGGTTCAGGGTTAAATCGATTTAACGCTGCTAAATTCGACCTCAACTCCTAGTGTAGACCAGGGCTTAGTCCCTCTTGTGACTCCAGAATTAACTCCTTTCCAAGGAGAAAAATATAGGGCAGAGAATCCTTATTGGGCCAAGCTCAGCCCTGCTGTAAATGGATGCATCTCTACTGGACTTCATTGGGAGTTGTGGCCCTTATGTTGGGGCTGGATCTGGTTCAATTTGACCTAGGAGGTCTGAGCTAAGTGCTGAGAGTGCCTCTGGTGCCATTAGTGACCTGGCTGGAATGACATCATGGTGACATCACACTTCATAAGACCAGGGGACAGCCATGAGATGGGGCTGGTGTCCAATGAGTGTCACTACAGGCCTGGGGGAACCACTGAAGGAAGTGATGCCACCATTTAGATTTTGTCAATAAAGAAAGGGCTTCCCATTGGCTCCAGCCTCTGCTTTCCCCAGGAGGTGGCCAGCATGACCCTTGCCCCTTGTGCTTGTGGTGCAAAGAATTTTAGGAGGACAGTGCCTCATCGTGGCTCCCCTCAGTGCCCACTCTAGCTGAGTGTGGCTCCGTTTCAGTTGGTGAACTTGCATTTTCACCAGGCCTACATTTGGTCCAAGGAACACAGAGTCCAAAGGAACATACTATATGAATCCCATATGTTACTACTGAGTTGGGTAGAAGCGAACTACAAGATAAACAAAAAATAATAAAGGCAGTGGGCAAAGCCCCAGCACTACAGGGGGAGAGAGAGAGCAATTCCTGCACCATCTATAGAGGAGTGCAAGGATATTACAGACAAGAGGGACTTTAACTACTCAGGCATCTGCTGGGAAACATACAAATAAACAGACTGTCAAGGTGGTCCCTCAGTTATGCAGAGGGCAACTCCATGACCCGGTGGTGAGACATGACCTAATGCACAACTCTGGGCACCCAGAAAGGTCAGCAAAACAATTAGCAGATGGGCTAGATTTATTTCGGAGAATGGTTGAAGAATGCTCTCAGTATGTCCTGGTTAAGCAATGCCTCAGGGAGCAGCCTACTAACCCTTGGATGGCGTGAACACCCGGGGGAAGGGATGTGATTAGATCCAACAGCAAATGAAGAGGGCAAACACCAGAAAACTCTGCTGGTGAGTGCTACTGGATTTTGGGAATCATCTCCTCCCTTGAGCCATTTAAAAGCACAAGTACATGTACTGCAGGGCACCATCTTGCCCTGTCCCCCGGGAATGGACTAACGACCTACATGGTCTTGTCCATCTCACTGCCTTTGATTTACATGCAGCATGGGCTCCTCCATCAACCTGTCGCCGTTTGAGCTAGAAATGCCCATTTTCACATTTTTGCAGTCCTGTTCCCTGGGAGGAGGGGCCTCAAGGCATTCTGTCCTTGAGGCATGGAGAGGAATACAGAAGTGGAGGGGGAGCACTGACAAGACAATGGAAGGAGTAGGGGGACAGGTCCCTTCTCTGAGGACAGAGCAGCTTTAACCTCTTGGAAACTCATTGTATTGGGAAGCTGCCTGTCTACCAGGGATGTTGCTGGAAACAATCCACCCCTGAGAGGCTGGCAGAGGAATGCAGGGACCCCAGGCTGGGAGCTTTTGTGAGGATTCTATTCTACACACAATTCTCTGGGTGGCCCTGGGAGCAGCTCCTCTCCCAGCTCCCAGAGAGGCCCTGTCTCATGCTGCAGCTGAGAAAGGGGAGGCCATGTTCAGTACAATAGAATCCAGCACAATGTGCACGCACCAAAGCTCCCTTTCATGTGCACACACACCACAACTTGACCCTAACAACAAGCAGCAGCAACCTGGGAAACCAACATCTCAAGCCACTCAGTCAGGAACCCTCAGGCAAAGACATTCTGGTCTGCAAGGAACTGGAGCCACATTTAGGAATTTAACTCTTCGCATTCCAGGCTCACTCCAGCCACAGCAGGGTTTTTACTAGGACTCCCCTGTAGTTTAGACTTGGGATGCCCGGAGCATGGAAACCTGGTGACACTAAACACACAAAAAGAAAAGAAGTACTTGTGACACCTTAGAGACTAACAAATTTATGACAGGTTTCAGAGTAACAGCCGTGTTAGTCTGTATTCACAAAAAGAAAAGGAGTACTTGTGGCACCTTAGAGACTAACCAATTTATTTGAGCATGAGCTTTTGTGAGCTACAGTGGTCACCTTGGATGGGCTATTACCAGCAGGAGAGTGAGTTTGTGGGGGGGGGGGGGGGGGGGGCGGAGGGTGAGAAAACCTGGATTTGTGCTGGAAATGGCCCAACTTGATGATCACTTTAGATAAGCTATTACCAGCAGGACAGTGGGGTGGGAGGAGGTATTGTTTCATGGTCTCTGTGTGTATATAATGTCTTCTGCAGTTTCCACAGTATGCATCCGATGAAGTGAGCTGCAGCTCACGAAAGCTCATGCTCAAATAAATTGGTTAGTCTCTAAGGTGCCACAAGTACTCCTTTTCTTTTAACAAATTTATTTGAGCATAAGCTTTCGTGAGCTACAGATCACTTCATCGGATGCTTATGCTCAAATAAATTTGTTAGTCTCTAAGGTGCCACAAGTACTCCTTTTCTTTTTGCAAATACAGACTAACACGGCTGCTACTCTGAAAACTAAACACAGAGTCAGATGAAGAAATGGAGGGAGAAAAGGAGTTTGCTGGTCTTGAGGCTCAGGGACTAACTGCACTGCTGGATTGCTGACAGGAGCTGAGCATGCTACTCCTCACAGACCTACTACGCCAGTGCCCCTCAATCCTGACCTGCCATGCCCTGACCTATTCCAGGCCTGTACGCACCACCTCTGCTGAATCTCCTCGGTTCCACCCTTTAGAGCCCACTGCTCTCAGTCCTGGGTCCCCACAGCACACAGACCTGCTAACTCACCTTAGTCTTACTCACAAGCCAGTTACTCCAGGCCTGAGCACTCCCACTCCTGTGCTCGACTAAAACACCCCAGTCGCATCTACAGTGAATGCTATCACTAATGCCCAGGTATGGTGCTTTACCTATGCAGATGAACTGAGGCCGGGGCCAGGTCCAGAGTAGGGGGAGTCTCCCACACCAGCTTGGCTGAACATAGGAATGGAGCAACTGGACCCTTAGTGGTTTTTATTGTTTCCTGCTGTAAGGAGCCAAAGGTCCATGTGGAGGGAGGGGCCTTCACTGGGCATGAGGACATTATTCCTTTAGGCTTAGCTGCCTCTAAGATTCATCATAAGCAATCCTCCCAATCCCCTCAAAAACCAAACACCCCAGTCTCGCATGAACACTTTGGACCCCCACTGTCCCCAGTGGCAGCTCAGAGACATTGCACTCTCCCAGGCAGGCCCAGAGTTTCTCTGTGCCATTTCACTTCCTGATGTTTCTCTGGTTCCAATTATCTCTGAAGAGCCGATGACATAGACATATCATCTCCCTGGTGATTCCTTCCCAGATCAGGTTCTGGCATTTTAAATCTGATTTATGAGATGCAGCCATGGATGTGCTAAGCACCTGCATTTGTCTCTCACCTGTTGACACTCTGTCAGTCTGAAAACCTGGGATGCCCCATTCCCTCGAGCTTGTGAAAACCCACGGGGATCCCAAGCAAGCAGGACACTCACAACAGCCAGGGCCACTGCCCCTCCTCCCAGATGTGGGAGCATTTGCAGGGCATCTCCATTGCTTGTAACATTATTTCCTGGTCATTAATCACTGCAGCTCCTTTCAAAAGCAGAACTTTCCCAGCTAACCTGAACCTGCCACAGTGCCTAGCACAGTAGGGTTCTGGACCTTGACTAAGACTTTTAGGCACTATGGTAATACAAATAACGATAAAGGACGGGTCCAGGGCCAGATGCTGAACAAGAACAAACCCTATGAGTGATCAACAGGAAACGCTAACAAGAACCCTAATGTTCACTAGCCCATTCCACCCAACGAGCAAAAAGGGCTTCACAAACCCAGCTTCCTGGCTCAAGCTTAGTGGCATTGTCAGGGTTCCCTCCCCACTCTGAAATTTAGGGTACAGATGTGGGGACCCACATGAAAGACCCCCTAAGCTTATTTCTACTAGCTTAGGTTAAAACTTCCCCAAGGCACAAATTCTCCCTTGTACCTTGGATTAGGTAAACGCTGCCACCACCAAGTGATTTAACAAAGAATCAGGGAAAGGACCACTTGGAGTCCTATTCCCCCAAAATATCCCCCCAAGCCTTATACCCCGCTTTTCTGGGAAGGCTTGAGAATAAACAAGATGAGCACAGACCAGTCTTGGGTTTTTTAGGACACTAAAAAAATCAATCAGATTCTTAAAAAAACCAGAACTTTATTAGAAAGAAAAAAGGTAAAAGAAGCACCTCTGTGAAATTAGAATGGGAGATAATCTCACAGGGCAATTAGATTCAAAACACAGTGAATTTCCCTCTAGGCAAAACCTTAAAGTTACAAAAAGAAAAACCAGGAACATACCTTCCTCTCAGTACAGAGAAAATCACAAGCCAAAACAAAACATAATTTAATGCATTTCCTTGCTAAATACTTACTAAGGAGTTGGAGTGCTTGCTTTCTTGTTCTGTCTCCGGCAAAAGCCACATGCAACAGACAAAGCCTCTCCCAGATTTGAAAGTATCTTGTCCCCTTATTGGTCCTTTTGGTCAGGTGCCAGCCAGGTTACTTGAGCTTCTTAACTCTTTACAGGTAAGAGGTTTTTGTGCCTCTGGCCAGGAGGGATTTTATAGTACTGTATACAGACAGGTGGTTACCCTTCCCTTTATTTTTATGACACGCCCCCCAAATCACAGATAGTGCTGGACAGCCAGTTCCACACTGGCTGTGATTTCTTCCTGGAGCTTTAGGAGAAAACAGAGTTAATAAGACACATGTACCTTTAGATATAGTACTGACTATATAAAAACTAACAATATTTCCCACATCTCAAGGACGATTTTAACCAGTTGATTTTGGGAAACTTTCACAGGAGAGTGCATCAGCCACTTTGTTAGAAGCTCCCGAAATGTGTTTTATTTCAAAATCAAAATCTTGGAGAGCTAAACTCCACCAAAGAAGTTTTTTGTTATTGTCCTTGACGGTGTGAAGCCACTTCAGCGCAGCATGGTCAGTTTGCAGTTGGAAACGCCGTCCCCAGACATATGGGCATAGCTTTTCCAGCATGTACACAATGGCGTAGCATTCCTTTTCACTGACTGACGAATGGCTTTCCCTCTCAGACAGTTTCTTGCTGAGAAACATGACAGGATGGAATTCTTGATCCGATCCTTCCTGCATTAAAACTGCTCCCACACCACGCTCGGACACATCTGTGGTTACTAGGAACGGTTTGTCAAAGTCTGGGGGCCTTAACACAGGGTCAGACATGAGTGTCGCTTTAAGCTGGTTAAAGGCCTTTTGACACTCTTTAGTCCATTGGACTGCACTTGGCTGTTTCTTTTTGGTTAGGTCTGCAGTGGGGCGGCAATTTGGCTGTAGTGCGGTACAACTGCCTGTAATATCCGGCCAAGCCTAAGAAGGATTGGACCTGTTTCTTTGACTTTGGGACAGGCCACTTTTGGATAGCATCCACTTTGGCCTGTAGGGGGTTGATAGTTCCTTGACCCACCTGGTGTCCGAGGTAAGTCACTCTGTTTAGGCCTATTTGACACTTCTTAACCTTAACAGTTAGTCCTGCCTCCCTGATGCACTTAAAGACTTTTTGTAGATGCTCCAGGTGTTCTGCCCAGGAATCAGAAAAAATGGCCACATCGTCAAGGTAGGCTACTGCATATTTTCCCAATCCTGCTAGGAGACCATGTACAAGTTTTTGGAAGGTGGCGGGTGCATTTCGCAGCCCGTAAGGGAGCACATTAAATTCATACAGCCCGACATGGGTGATGAAGGCTGACCTTTCCTTGGCGGATTCATCCAGCAGTACTTGCCAGTACCCCTTGGTTAAGTCTAAGGTAGAGATGAACTGGGCATGTCCCAGTTTCTCCAGTAGTTCATCTGTGCGTGGCATTGGATAGTTGTCTGGGCGAGTTACAGCATTTAGCTTACAGTAGTCCACGCAAAAACATATCTCCCCATCTGGTTTGGGAATTAGAACCACTAGAGATGCCTATGCACTATCAGAGGGGTGGATTACACCCATCTGTAGCGTATCCTGCATCTTCCGTTCTATAGCAGTTTTTGCTTGAGGAGACACCCGTTAAGGTTGGGCTCTAATTGGGTGAGCATTACCTGTGTCAATGGAGAGGTATGCCCGTTTGGTTCGTCCTGGGGTGGCTGAGAACGTTGGCGCGTAGCTAGTGCACAGCTCCTGGATCTGCTGTCACTGCATACATCCAAAGATCATGGAGAGGTTCACCTCTTCTGAGCCACCATCACTTTTTCCTTCGTAGTAGACACCTTCAGGCCACTCAGCGTCATCTCTCCCTAGGCTGTAAAGTGACAAACCTGTAATTCTCTGGAATAAAAGGGCTTTAGGTTTGTGGTGGGGGATTCTATGAGATAGTTAACAGCTCCCAGGTGCTCTTGGACTGTGAATGGTCCTTCCCATGATGCTTCCATCTTATGGGCCTAGAGTGCATTCAAGACCATGACCCGGTCCCCTACTTTGAAGGAACGCTCTCTGGCATGTTTATCATACCAGGCTTTTTGCTCTTCCTGAGCATCTTTTAGGTTTTCTCTAGCAAGGGCTAAAGAGGTTCAGAGGGTGTTTTGTAGGTTGGTTACAAACTCCAGAATGTTAGTTCCTGGAGAAGGCGTAAACCCTTCACATTGCTGCTTCACCAACTGTAATGGCCCCTTAACCTTGCGGCCATACACAAGTTCAAATGGTGAAAACCCTAAACTGGGATGTGGTACAGCTCTGTAGGCAAAGAGCAACCGCTGCAACACTAGGTCCCAATCACTGGACTGCTCATTTATGAATTTACGTATCATGGCCCCCAAAGTTCTATTAAACTTCTCCACCAGGCCATTCGTTTGATGGTGGTAAGGGGTTGCAACCAAGTGATTCACCCCATGAGCTTCCCAAAGGCTTTCCATGGTTCCTGCCAGGAAATTAGTTCCCGAATCTGTCAGGATGTCAGAGGGCCAACCTACCCTGGCAAAAATATCTGTTAATGCCTGGCACACACTTTTAGCCCTGGTGTTGCTTAATGCTACCGCTTCTGGCCATTGGGTGGCAAAATCCATGAAAATCAGTACGTACTGCTTTCCTCTGGGTGTCTTTTTCGGAAAAGGACCCAGAATATCCACAGCTACTCGCTGAAATGGAACCTCAATTATGGGGAGTGGCTGGAGAGGGGCTTTGACCTGGTCTTGGGGTTTTCCCACTCTTTGGCACACTTCACAAGACCGGACATAAGTAGAAACATCCTTGCCTATTCCCTCCCAGTGGAAGGACTTCCCCAAACAGTCTTTGGTTCTGTTCACCCCAGCATGGCCACTAGGATCATCATGGGCTAAGCTCAAGAGCTTTTCCCAGTACTTAGTTGGAACTACCAACTGTCTCTGAGGATGCCAGTCTTCCTGGTACCCATCAGAAAGAGTTTCCTAGTATAAAAGTCCTCTTTCTACAACAAACCGGGATTGATTAGAAGACTTGTGAGGCAGTGAGTTGCTCCATGCCGCTGTCCAAGCTCCCTGGAGGCTTTCATCTGCTTCCTGCTCAGCCTGGAACTGTTCCCTTGATGCTGGAGACATCAGTTTCTCACTGGATTGTGGACTTGGGCTTGGTCCCTCTGGAAGCGATGCAGGTGATGGGGCTGTTTCCGTTGACTGTGAACCGCTCTCCGCTGGTGCACTATGTTGGGGTTCCGGCTCTGGCTGAGCCTCTTGCGTAGGTTTAGCTGCTGCTGCCAGGGCAGGCTCAGTGGTGCCCTCTGGTGTTGGGGTTGCAAGCGCTGGATTCAGTGCTGGCAATGGTTCTGGTGCTGGTTGCTCCACCAGTTCTGGGACTGGCTCTGGCTGGGTCTCTGTGACTGGATCCACTACGGCTGTTGTAGACATTGGCATGGGGGCTGGTTCCATCACCTCCATCTGGGTCTCTGGTAACACAGACAGGGGCCCTGGTAGAAGTTTCCAGAACAGAGCTAGGTGAGATAGCTTGCTTAGTCGGGCTGCGGGTGACCATTCCCACCCTCTTGGCTAGTTTCACATGGTGGGCCAAGTCTTCCAGCAGCAGCATGGGAATGGGGTAATCATCATGGACTGCAAAAGTCCACATTCCTGACCAGCCCTTGTACTGGACAGGCAACTTGGCTGTAGGCAAGTCAAAAGAGTTTGACTTGAAGGATTGAATCATCACTTGGACCTCTGGGTTGATTAAGTTGGGGTCCACTAAGGATTGGTGGATAACCGACACTCGTGCTCCAGTGTCCCTCCACGCTGTAACCTTCTTCCCTCCCACACTCACAGTTTCCCTTTGCTCTGAGGGTATTTGGGAGGCATCTGGGCCTGGGGAACTTTAGTGTGACCCCGGTGCAATGAACCATAACCTGTTGGGGTTCTTGGGGCAGCTGATCTTTACATGCCCCAGCTCGTTACATTTAAAACATCGTCCAGCTGACTGGTCACTGGGGTGAGGTGGGTTGCTGGAGAATGGTGTGGTGGGACGATAAGGTGTCTGGGGTTTTCCTTGGGATGTAGGTGGGGCCTTGGGTTGCCCCCGGTGATAGGGTTTTGTTTTGGGTTGCCCCTTCTGATATTCGCTCCAACTGCTACTAGTTTTTTTCTTTTGTAACCCTTCTGCCCGTCAGAGTTGGCAGCAACAAGGGCCGGGTTCAATATCTAGGGGATCCATTCCGATAACACAATGCAAACCGGCTCAAGCCCCCACCCAGTGACCTGGGACAAATATATACCACCCCCGCTGGGCGCCTCCAAGAGGCAATACTTCCCCTCTCCCAAGCACATAGTCTGAGTGTAGCAAAAAGCCTTTTAATAACAGAGAGAAACAAAGTGGCATTATGTTGGGGAAACACCACCAACAGGATTCATAACACAACCCATGAGCAAAAAACCACCCCAAGCAAATTGGGGCATGCCCCTTTCCCTTTGGTTCTTGAGTCCGGCAACCCCAAATCATCCAAAGTCCCAAAAGTCCAATGACCCAAAAGTCTCTGTCCCTGGTCAGGGCAGCCCCAGAGTTCGAAAGTTTATCTGTGGAACTTTACCTCCCAACCTGGGTGGAGATGGGACGGGGGTAAGAGGCACCTTACATGATCTGAAGCTGACCGTCCCACAGCTCCATAGGCCTCTGCTCCACTCCGCTCCGCCAGCCACCCCACGAACTCCTTCGCTTAGCTCCGCTCAGCTCCGCTTCGCGGCCCACAAGCAGCTCCCGCCGTCCCATGAACTGCTCCACCAGCCGATCCACAAACTGCTCCGCGTCCCACCAGCAGCTCCTGCCGTCCTACGCACTGCTCCACCAGCCTGTCCACAAGGCACTCCAGCCGTCCTGCAAACTGCTCCACAATATATCTTCAGGCTCCCCCGCTACTTAACACAACACTCAGTGATTTCAGCTCTTAGGTGAATTCAGCTTGTAGTAGGGGAGCCTCACTGCTGGTGCACTGTTAGCCCAAAGTGAGCTCAGCAGCCTGTAACTAGACTCCTAATGGAATCAAAATTAGCTCTGATATTCCACAGTGGAGAGAGGAGGAAGTGCAATTAGCATGTAAGGCCCTCACCAAGGGGCCCATGCCACCAAGTATTAATACTTGTCCCCAGCCTCTCTCCATTCACAGAGTTTTAAAACTCATGACCCTTGCCTAGCGAGTGCTACTTAGTTGATGGTGAGTCCCTCCATCATAACAAAAGGCCAAGTACAGTTCCAAGCACAGTTCCCATAATCAGCGTAATAACAATTTATTCTTCCTGCCCCAATAACAGAGACACTGGGGATCCCACAGCAGCCAAAGTGACCATTTGGGCAGCTATGGCCTCATTCTAGGCAGGGTGGGTGTGCCTATGCAAATGAGATCGGCCCCTGAAGTTCTTTTCCTCAACCTGCCACACCTCACCACCAGATGTCAGGGTGGAGCTCATCCTGACACTGCTTACACTTTTCTGCCACCTCCACCCATTTGGCTCCAATCTCCCCTGCCTCAATTACAGTTTTGGGCTTCCCATCTAGGATGTCCCTTTCTATTTCCTCAGGAACACCCTCTAAGAACTGCCCCATTTGCATTAGGAAGGGCAACTCTTCCGGAGATTTAACATTTGCTCCTGATATCCAGGCATCCCAATGTTTCACAGTGTAGTAGGCGTGTTGGGTAAATGACACGTCTGTTTTCCACCTTAGGGCTCTGAACCACCGACAGCCCTTCTCGGGTGTTAGCCCCATTTGAATTCTGGCCTTGTTTTTAAGAAGTTTGTAGCTATTCATGTGTTCCTTAGGCATTTCAGCCACCACCTCTGCTAAGGGTCCACTGAGCTGCGGCCTCAGCTCTACCACGTACTGGTCTGTAGAGATGCTGTACCCAAGGCAGGCCCTTTTGAAATTTTCTAAGAAAGCCTCAGTATCATTGCCTGCCTTGTAGTTGGGGAACTTTCTGGGATGGGAAGCGGTACCTGGAGAAGGATTGTTAGGGTTGTCTGCTATATTCTCCTTAGCCCTTGCCATCTCTAACTCCAGTGCATGCTTCCTCTTTCTTTCTCCTCCATCTCTTTTTCTTTCTCCTCCATAGCTCTCTTGTGGTCAGCTTCCTCTGCCTCCACCCTGGCTTTTTCTGCCTCCATCTCCAAGCGTTCTAATGCTATCTGTCATATTCTTTTTGTTTCTCTTCAGCTTCAGATCTGACTAATTTTCATTTCTGTTGCACATTGCTTTTCGTCATCCTAGCTCCTGCTTGCCTAGGTTACCTCAGAGCTAGAAAGGGCGGGGGGGGAAAACTGCTTGTGACTTGTAACCTAACACCTCTGCCTCCAGGCAAAGAGAGAAAAACTCCTCAGGTCTGTGCTTTTGGTTCAAAATGATCTCCGGTTCAAAATGATCCCACCGCTCTGCCACCATGTCAAGGTTCCCTCCCCACCCTGAACTTTAGGGTATAGATGTGGGGACCCGCATGAAAGACCCCCTAAGCTTATTTCTACTAGCTTAGGTTAAAACTTCCCCAAGGCACAAATTTTCCCTTGTACCTTGGATTAGATAAACGCTGCCACCACCAAGTGATTTAACAAAGAATCAGGGAAAGGACCACTTGGAGTCCTATTCCCCCAAAATATCCCCCCAAGCCCTACAGGCATGTATTAGCAGAGTTGGGGTTACTCAGCCATGTTGCTGCTAGAAGACAATGCTCATGGGTTACCCTGCTCCAGTCCTGCTCTCCCTAGAAACTGGCTCAAAAATGTGCTGGGTGTGGGGTTTGAGTAGCACCTCATGCTTATCACTCACTGTCACTGCCAATAAACCCAGCATACCTTGGGGCATGAAACACACACACACACACACACACGCCTGAATGCAAACACCTTCCTGGGGGGATTAAGACACAACAATTACATTAATACTCAGAACATCACAACAACTGCTTCCCCTACCTCCAAGCCAGGCAAATGAGACAAAGTCCTTCAAAGGCTGGGCCAACTCACTACATGATACCAGAGGTTTGAACTGCGGGCAGCATTTAACATCTAGGGGCTCTGCTCTGAAGTGGCCACTGGACATGCCTGTAGGACAGTCTTTCCCTATCTACATCCTACCATCCAACTAAAGGACTAAGACCCCAATTACTTGTGTCAGGAAGCTCTAGCACCATAGAACTCTGGGTTCACTTCCTGGCTCTGCTACAGATTGGATGCGTGTCCTTGGATAAATCACTTAATCTCACTGTGCCTCAGCTCCCCATCTGTAAAATGGGGATGAAATAAACAGGGAAGGTAAGAAAGTATATTTAGACGGTAAGCTCTTTGGGGCAGGGAGTGTCTCTTGCTACACATTTGTATAGCACCTAGCTCAATGGGGCCCTGATCTGAGTTGGGGCCAAACTGCTGCTGTGTTACATCATTGTATTGCATCAGCATGCAGGAACATGTCCATCTCACACATCTAAATTATACCACTACCCTTACATGGTGATGAACTGAGTCCATTATGATATCCAGAGTTCCCTCTTAGAGGCCTTCTCACTGTTCACATCCAGACAGGCCTGAAGAGGACAAGGTTTGAACAAGGTCAACTGGATCGGCGCCTTGCATTCTAGTCAGGCCTTTGTGTCCCAGCCACAGCATCCATATCTGAAACTGCTTACAAATGAGGTGAAGGAAAAGTCTGGAATTCTAACCCAGTCTCCTCGTGGTTTGAGTTCTGATTCCAAAGCAGCTGGTTGGGCCTGGTGGGTGATATACAGTCCAGCTGTCCGACCCGCCCCCCACCCCAAACACCCTCACTGAGCTGAAACTTCTTCACCAGTGGGCCAAACTCCTGTCTTCCCACAGCCCCCAGAATTGCTTCAGAACATAAATATCTGAAGTAAGGAGATGACGACCCTTCCCAGAGACAGCCATTCTGAGCATGGTACCTGATGGGACCCAAACCCAGCAGCTGTTCTAACAGGTCATTGAAAGACCTTTCCTGTGGTGGTGGAGAGCATCTGCCCCAGGCTCTTAGACTACAGGGCCCTGTTGCTGTTACTGGGAACACAAGTGCTGTGCTCCTCTCTTCATTGGGGGGCCTCCTTGCAGTGCTGATGCCCTTTTCTTACTTAGACTGCCTAGCTGGGGCAGGCTCTCCTCCAGCTGGATCCCTTCCAAAGTTCCAGCCCAAGCTCAGGATAGAGGAATAAATAGCACTTGGAGAGGAGTAGGAAGGGATGTGTGGGGATGAGAGCCCCACAGGAAAAGACATAGTGGACAGATGGTACCACAAGGACCCCACTTCTGTAGGTGTCAGAGCCAGAGGCACTATTGGGTCAGGATATCTCTTTAATACAAGTTCAATCACTTCTTTCTCAAACAGCCTTCCCCACCCACAGCTGGGGCAACTGCCACCGCAAGGGGGCTGCAGGTCTCCCTCAGGCCAAGGCCAATCAGTTGCATGGAGCCCGCTCAGATCACCGCAGCAGTTGCGACCACTCTAAACACCAAGCGGCAGATGGAGAGAACCTGCCATAAAGCACTTTAATGGAGATGGGAAAGGAAGCTGTGCCTAAATCAGAAGGGTCTCCAGACCGTGCGATTCCCTTCTGAACTGTGCAGTGCACCCAGAGAGCACAGAGGTAGCTGGGGCCGGCCCCTAAATATCTGCACTGGCCTGGAGGTTCTTTCTGAGTGACTAACACTCTGCAGCTGGACAAGAGAGTGAATTAACATGCTGTTTATGCCCTCCATCCAGGTTCTGAATAAACAGAGGCAGCCAGGGGTGAATCTCTCCCCTCATGGGGCCTGGTCCTTTTGGTTTGAGGACAGTTCCTCAAGGAACTTCCCAATATGGACCATGAAGGACCAGCAGCTCCTTTGCCTGTCACATAACCAAAGATCTGCTCCTTCCTCAGCTCACCTGGACCAGCTCTAGTCTTTTCAGCCCTGCAGAGCTCCAAATTGGCCTGCTGGGTACTTACTTAGCTGCCTCTTCATTTATGGTCTTCTGTCACTAAAGCCAGTACTGTAATTGGTGCAAGGAGCTTCAGCTGGTGGGGAGGGCTCTCACAGAGCTGAACGCAGCAGCACCTCAGGCATGGGACAGGACTGAACGGACATCTATCCTCCTAAATCTTTATTCCCCATGGGCACAAGGAAATGCACTGAATACTCCCCCATCACTGTCAGTGAGGCCAGTGCCTCATGTTCAGACAGGCGGTGCCCTTACTCCTGGTCCCAAAAGTTTCAGAATCAGATGAAGTAGCAGAGACTCACTCCACACTCAGCCTGCAGCTGGACAAAGACATGTCCTAGTATGCAGCCTCCTTGGCTTTCAGCAAGCTCCAGTTTCATCCTCCCAGCCAGCAGAAAGAGACCAAAGTCTCCTCAGTCCTGCAGCCCAGCTCTGGGGAGCAGCTTGTTAGGGCATGTCCCCTCTGGTCTCTATCACTCATGTTATTTTGTTTTATGTGATGGATTATTTCACTACCCGATCTCCCTCTTGTTTGCACTGGAGGCTTCTGGAAATCCATCTGCCTTTCAGTGCTGCTTGCTACACCCCACTCCTTCCCTGACTGGGGCTCCTACTGAGATATCACAAGTATCACTTGTACACAAACATACAGAAGCCTCCTGATCAATGAGCATGCAAGCAGATGGGTGCCCTGACCCAGGGATGTGGTCAGGTGGGCACACTGCACCTTGGCCACTCTCACACCAACTGTATGAGGTTCAGGTTTATGCACAGCCAGAGAGGTCATGGGAAATAAGGCTCCAGTATTTTCACACTCCTCGTCCTCCACATCCTGCCTCCTCCCTGGCTAGAATGGAGGCAGTAGGGTGCTGTAGAGACCTTTCATGGGGGGCGGGGGGAAAGAGGAGGAGGCAGAACCATTCCAGAGCCCCTGGAACTAACACAATCTGTTCCTCAGCCTTTCGAAATCTGGCCCCCTGGCTTTTCCAGGTTGAGGGAGGGGCCCCTACAGATCTGTTTGTGCTGTTCCTCCTAATGGGGTGTTGTGTAACACAGGGGGAAGTGACTGCAATAGGGACCCCGGCTGAGAACAGAGCCTTTAATCCTGTGGCCCAGAGGGAATTTGGAAAAAATACCTACATCTGTTATATTGAATTAGGCTCATGGCTCTGAGGCTGACAGCTGACCCTGGCTGTTCGTGATGCCAAGACAGAGTCCCTGCCAAACAGTGCCAGGGTGAATTACCATGACTGATTGGAGAGCGAAAAGGCAGCCAGGAAGAGCTGGAGAAGGAGCACACTCTGCCCAGCACCCTGGAGAATAGAGAAAGTCAAACCATAGACAACCTCAGAGCAGCCACGGTTAGTGCTTTGCGCTCTGCCATGTCAGACCCAGCTCCATCCCCACCACAGCCAAACATAAAGAACTCTGACCTCTGTGCAGCCATGCTGGCAGGAGAGAGAAAGGTGAAGAAAAAGTGAGGAACACTAGTTGAAGGGATGGGGATGCACGTGAATAGTGTGGGAGAGGAAAGGAGAGGGAGCAGGTCTTTTGGGCAGCAGTAACCAGTGAGCTGTGAACCCGTGCTATAGGGGCCCCCTTGAAAAAATCACTGTGGAGTATGGGACACAAATAAACAAAGTGAAAATGGTGAAGAGACAGAGAAGAAAGTGATAAGAGGGGCTCCCCACCAGGTATACCAAAGAGGAAATTTAGAGAGGGGGGGCTCCTTACCTTTCCAAGCCTATGAGACATTTCTACACTGCACATCCTGCAGGTCAATGGGGGACAATGTCTGCTGACCCTAACTGCAACAACCCCTCCCCAGAAGGGGACACAGATGGCAAGGCACTTTTAGAATGATAAACTCTCACCCTTCCATGTGCCTTTCATCCCGAAGGATTGCAAACCACTTTACAAACCATACATACAGGGATTATTCACTCACCACTGAAATACAGCCTCTTCTGGGGTGCGGTGTAGCAGCTGTTTCACAGCACATAGCAACACTACACAAAAGGCAGGTTGTGAAGGCAAACACCATGTCCAGTAGAAACTGCAGGGGGGGACAGAATGAAACTGCCCAAATTTGGCCAAGACTCAGCTTAATACCTAGACACTTTGGAAATGTGCCAAGGATTCCTGAATGACCACAGTCAGGATCTACATTTAGTCACTCATTCAAAAGATAGCACCTCCAGCAGCACACTGGGCATAAGCCTGGGACACTAGGTCAGAGAGGACAGTGCCTGCTATTGTGTTGCCCACACATCTTTCAGCACAGCACCCCTTACCATAGCATTGGGGTATTGGGGTCAGTACTTTCTCAGAGAGGAGAGTGCCCCTTACTGAGTCACCAGCACCACTTCCTGAAGCACCTAGTTGTTTCTTAGCAGTGTTAAACTGGCCCAACCCTGATTAGCATGAGAGATCTGATGGGATCGAAGTACAAGATGGCCAGTTTTGGCTTTCTTCTTTCTACCTAAGAACACTGGAATTCCTATACCAGCCCAGCCCAAAACTCCTCTAGCCTAATATCCTGTATCTGACAGTGGCCAGTATCAGATGCTTCACAGATTCACAGAATTTAAGGCCAGAAGGGACCATTAGATGATCAGATCTAACCTCCTGTATAGCATAGGCCACTCATTACATTTCACCCAGACATACCTCTGTTGAGCCCGATGACTTTAGTCTACGGTATTTCAGTAGAAGGTGAAATAAAATGGCAGAGGAAGTTTCATCCTCCCATCAGAAAGGCTGGCCTATGCTGTGAAGCAGGACGGGTTTTTTTTGGTTGGGGTTTGCGTTGAATCCTATTTAATGTAACTGTAGCTGTTGTCATTATCCACGTAAATGTCACACCTTTTTAATCCTGCTAAGCTCTTGGCCTCAGTGCTGTTAGACTGTGGAACTCATTGCTACAGGCTCATTGTGGGAAAGGGTATTTTCCTTGGATCAGGTTTAAACTTGCTGCCTGTCTAATTTATTGTGCTCTTGCTCTTGCATCACAGACAGGGGCACCTGATTTACCTTCTTTGTACTGTTCACTATTTTGCATACTTCTATCCTATCCCTCTCTTTGTCTCTTCTCTAAATAGCAACAACCTCTCCTCAGATTAAAATCTTTCCAGGCCTGCACCTATTCTTGTTACCTATTTTAGAAGCCCCACCCCCTCTATGTTTGCTATAATCCTTATAAGATGACCAGGGTTGAGAATGCACCGCTGAGTCTCAGCAAGGGCAATAATAAGAGAAACACGCAACTGAAAATCGAACCACCAAACTCCTTCTAGCCTGCACACTGTTGCCCCCTGGTTCTGTGAGGAGCTCCTGGGTCCAAAATTACTGTTCCCACTGTAACCTGTCACCTCCCACTAGCTGGTGTTAGCTGTCTGAGCTGGTGTCTCTCCCTCTGTTCTTCAGATTGTCTAAGACCAGATCTGTCAAGGTCAGAGTCCTGGGCCTGTGGACAGCATGGCAGCACCAAGTGATTTACATCTCACTAATATTCCTGGTATGCAGCTCCACTGAAAATCTGTCACTTCTCACTTAAATCACAACTGTTCTCAGCCCAGGAAGAGGACAATTAGAAAGGGCTCAGGAATATCGGGGCCCACTCAGACACACATACTTTGGAATCTGGGGCACTATCTTCTTCCAAAGCTTGGGGATGCTAAAGTTACTTACAGTAAATGCGCTGGATCAGATAGGTCACACCTTTTGTATTCGAGGAAGCTGTAGCATATGAGGGCAGGAAGGGTTAGACACCAACAGAGTTGGTATACTAGCTGCTTCAGAACAACAGGTCTGTGGTTGGCAGCAGGGCAGAATGGGATCAGGTCCAACTTTGGCTATGGTGAGGAGGCATCCTCTGGTGCCCAGTTCCCTATGCTTGGCTCCTTACAATTCCTTGACCTGCAATGCTCAAATGGCCTCTTCTGTGGCTCCAAAATCAAATGCCTTCAATCCTTATTGTCTTCTAAAATGCTGACACTGTCTCGTGTTGGTGGAATATTTCACCTCCTACGCACCTAATCAGTTGAGCTTTCCTGGCTGATTGGATTAAATTCCTTCTTCCGCCCCAAACTAGTGACCAGCCTGTGCCTTGAAGCCTGAGGAATCGTTTTCATCTGGTTAGAATTACTGCGGATACTATTTATTTACATGACATTCTAAATTTTTAAAAATAATTACTAAAGCTATTTTCCTTCAGCAAAATGGGGCAAAATTTTCCACAGGTTAACTGTATATTGTGCAAAGATAATTTCCTTTTGATGCATTTTAAATTTGTTCAGCTAGAAACAGAGGGGTTTATGTAAAAGGGGACTGTGCTGGAACAGGGTGTACTTCTGCTAGAGTCACTCTTCTCTAGATTGGGGGTAAGAAACCAAGCATGAATGTCTACCAATTCAAGAACTCTATTAAAAGGGAAATAGCCAATAACCAATCCTTCCAAAAGAATGAACTACACCACCTCAAGTCAAAAAGAAAAGGAGTACTTGTGGCACCTTAGAGACTAACCAATTTATTTGAGCATGAGCTTTCGTGAGCTGCATCTGATGAAGTGAGCTGTAGCTCACGAAAGCTCATGCTCAAATAAATTGGTTAGTCTCTAAGGTGCCACAAGTACTCCTTTTCTTTTTGCGAATACAGACTAACACGGCTGTTACTCTGAAACCTGTCTTCTCAAGTCAATCACAGGTGGCCCTCTGGTGGTCAAGCTGCTGCAATGGGAGCTTCTCCGTGAGACGTGAAATGATATGCTATGATCCTTTGGCCAAAAAGTTTGCCCACCCCTGCCCTAGAGGGCCACATCTGGGTATGGAAATTGTATGGCAGGCCATGAATGCTCACGAAAATTGGGGCTGGGGTTCAGGGCGGGAGAGGGCTCTAGCTGGGGGTGTGGGCTCCAGGATGGGGCCAGAAATGAGGAGTTCAGAGTGCGAGAGGTGGCTCCGGGTTGGAGTGGGGTGTGTGTGTGAGGGTTCCAGCTGGAGGTGCAGGCTCTGGGGTGGGGCTGGGAATGATGGGTTTGGGGTGCAAGAGGGTGCTCTGGGCTGGGATTTAGGGGTTCAGAGGGCAGGAGGGGGATCAGGGCTGGGGCACGGGGCAGGGTCCCAGGGCAGTGGCTCAGGGGTGCGGGCTCCAGGCAGCGCTTACCTCAAGCAGCTCCCAAAAGCAGCAGCATGTCCCCACTCTGGCTCCTACACGGAGGTGGGGCCAGGCGGCTCTGCTGTGTGTTGCCCCGTCTGCAGATGCTGCCTGTGGTGCGGAGCCCCCTGGCTAGCCCTACGCATAGAAGCTGGAGAGGGAACATGCCGCTGCTTCCAGAAGCTGCATGGAGCGGCCCCCGACCCTGCTCCCCAGCTGGAGCGCCAGAGTGGGGCAAGCCTCACACCCCCCCCAGCAGGAGCTTGAGGGCTGGATTAAAATGGCTGGTGGGCCGTAGTTTGGCCACCCCTGCTTTAGGGGATATTACTACCACTCCTTTCTTGCATCCCCTTTTGGCCATCCTTCTGCTCACTGCTGCATTCTTTCTCGAGGCAGGATAGCTTGATAACATCAGCTGCAAAAATCTCAGATTCAGGACTGTTATAAACAGGATGGTGATTAATTGCTCTCTATTTCCACTGAAATTAGGACAAGAAGTAATCAGCTTAATCTGCAGCAAGGGAGATTTAAATGAAATATTAGGGAAATTTTTCTAACTATAAGAATAGTTAAATACTGGAATAGGTTATAGGGGAGGTTGTAGAATCCTCGTCATTCACAGTGTTTAGGAACAGGTTAGACAAACACCTGACGGGTATGGTCCAGGTATGGGCCCTCAGCACAGGGGAATAGAGCTCTTAATTTGGTAGACATTCATGCTCAGTGTCCTGCATTTCTAGGATTCTATTGTGCCGTCAGGGAAGGAAGTGTGTCAAAGTGGAGAAGTTAGAGTACCAAGGCACAAACTTTCCACTGTTGTGCTGAAAGTCACTTTAGAAGAGGCTGAATCGTTACTAGGAGAATCTCTTGTTGTCCCTGTCCCCTAAGCTTTAAAATCATCTTCAACTCAGCTCTTGCATGTTAATACTAGTATGACCTGTACTAACTAAAGGCCGCAAAATTATGAATTACTACTATTCAAGAATTATCCAGGCATCAAGGTTTTTTAGATGAGATAGGACAGAGACCTGAGAGAATAAAAATTCAAGGTCTAATGGCAAGGTTTTGCCAGATTTTCCAAAGTTTGCTTAACTGAGGTTTGTATTATACCTTTTCAACAGACCACAAAGCCTCAGAGACCTAGTCATAGACCGGGCGACCCCACTGGGCTAGACACTCTACAAAAAGAATAAGAAGATGGTCCCTGCCCCAAAGTGCTTACACTCTTAAGACTAAAGCAAGCTACAAAGAGATGGGTACCAGAGGTGGATTAGGGATTTTTGGGGTCCTGGACCTTAGCAAGAGAGGGTCTCCCCCCATCCCTTCTGCCTGCAGTCACTCCTGCCAAGGAACGGGATCAGGGCGCTTGTCTGGCTCTGCCCACCCGGCACTCCTGGCGGGGAGCAGGGGAAGCCCCCATGTCTCGACCCCACTCCCCGACAGGAGTGCCGAGGGTGCGGGGGAAGCCTCCGCACCCTGACCCTGCTCCCCAGCATGAGCACCGGGTGGGCGGACAGAGCGGGTCGGGGCGCCAGGGCACCCGTTTTTCCAGGGGCGCCTGGGTACAGGCCCCATTGGCCCATCCAATACTGATGGGTACAGACAGAAAATTGGGGGAGTACAAGGAAACAAGAAACTATACTGGTCACCATCAGAAGCTGCGGTCCCAGTATACCAGCAATCTAACCATAGATATGGGTTCTGTAGGCATCATGGCAAAAGAGGGTTTTGAAGGAGTATAATGAGATAGCTTTGAGGATGTTTATGGAGAGCTCCTCCCAAGCATGAGTGGCAGTATGGGAGAAAGCACTATGGTCCTTGTTTGAAAATTTAACAAGTAGGAGATGGAGGTTGGTATCATGGGTCAGCTGGAGGTGGGAGTCGAGGTTTCGATACTGACAGATGACAGGTAAGGTGGGGATAGGTCACGAAGGGGCTTGGAAAATGACGACAAGTAGGTTACATTTGATGCAATAGAGAAGGGGAACCAATGGAGGGATGCAAAGAGACAGGTGACACGGTGAAAGCAACAGAATGGGAAAGTGATCTTAGTAGCAGCATTCTAAATGGAAATGCGTGGGGCAAGACTGCAATTGTCAGGGCCAGAGAAAAGGATGTTGCAGCAATCAGGACACACGATGAGAATCTGGACAAATTTCAGTTCTGTGGATGGACAAGAAAGGCTGTATCTTAGAGAGATGTTCTTCTTCCATCAAAGCTGTCACCAAGTCTCACTGCTTCTCCCTTTATCGCTAGTGACTAGCAAACGGTGGTCCATATGGCATAAGGTCCATGAGGGTCCAGAGAGCTGGCTGAGAACAAAGGGAGCTTATAAAATCACATTTAAAGGTGCTAAAAAAAATAAATATTTTCCTAATATTAATTTCTAGTCTAGACAATTGCTATTATTGTCACAGGGCCATAAAGTATCTAGAAAGAAGAGACTGAGAATGGGAAGGGATGTGAGGTCAGGCAATGGTGGATTGGAGGAGACGTTGGCATGGGGGTGGGAAGGGGCCTGCTGATCACTTCAATCATACCTGCTGAGGGCAGCAGGCCACCAGGTTTTCACAAAGTAAATAGCAGGAAGGAGTCAGGGCCTTTTATGGGGAGGGTTGTGAGGACAGGGGCTTCCATAGATTTGAATAAGTACCTGAACATTAGGCTTCTGCTCTAAACAAACCCTGAGCATCTCACATTTGGGGTTTTCCCATTGCTTGTTTTACAGCCATTTAATTACTCCTGGGGGCATTCTGCACCAAAAAATTAAAAATTCTGCACCACAAAATTAAAAATTCTGTGCACAATATTTTAAAATTCTGCAAGTTTTATTTGTCAATAAATAAACAAATGCAGAGGCTCCAACATGGCAGTGGGGAGCACAGGCCACTGGGTACACAAAAGTGGGAGATCACCCTACAGCCTCCCCACCCCACATGGACTCAGTGGTGAGGCTGCACCCGACCTTGACACAGCACAAAACCTAAGCCTGCCCCAGAAATACCTTGGGGCCCTGCCCCTCTGCGCCAAGCACACCAGGTGTGGGGCAGGCAGGCTCAACCAGGCAGGATCCAAGTGTGGAAGGGGCTCAGTGTGGGGGGATCCACGTGTGGGGTGAGAGGATTCTGTGTGGGACAATCTGGGTGCAGGCAGCTCAGTGGGGGGTCTAGGTGTGACCTGGGGGGGGGATCTGGATGCACTGAGACTCGTTGGGGGGTGTTTTTTTCCAGATGCAGAGGCAATGGTACTCTGCAGGGACTTCCAGCTGAAAGTGGCTGGGGCTCAGTGGAGGGGTTTGGGTGTGGGGGGGCTCAGCAGGGAGGTCTGGGTGCTGGGGGAGTGGGACTTGGTGGGGTGATCTGTCTGGGTGCAGCTAGTTAGGGGTCAGTGGTGTGGGGGGCTCATCAGGGTGGAGGTTTAAGTGCAGGGAGCTCAGTAGGGGGTGGTCTGGGTTCAGGAGTGGATGCAGGGGGTCTCGGTATAAGGGGGCTCCAGATGCAAGGGTTGAGGTGCAATGGGGTGGAGTTTGGGTATGGAGGGCTAGGACGGTCCTGGGTATACGGGGTGAGGCTTGGTGAGGGTGTCTGGGTAGAGGAGATCCAGATGCATGGGGTTTGGGTATATGGAGGAGCAGTTCCCCGTACAGTGACCTCTCCCCCCACAGCTGAGGAGTGATGGGGTCAGGAAGCAGGGGAGGATACTGAGCTTGCTGCAGCTGTGGGAGGTTTCTGGGGGTGGGTCTGACACAGCCCCAGCCACTCCTTGCAGGGGAAGAGGAAGTCCCGTCCTTTCCTGCCTGCAGCCCAGCCAGGACTAGCAGCTGATCTGAGCTCAGGGTAGGAGCCACTGGCTGGGGTGTCCCCAGCCCTGTGGTAATCTACCTCTCCGCCGGCTCCTCCGGGTGCCTGAAACGATGTACCTGCGCAGCTTGGGAGTGGTGCATGACTGCTCTTGCAGCTTCCTTTTACTTCCCTGTCAGAAAGTCATTTTTCTGTGGAGAAACAAAGAAATCTGCGGGGGACATGAATTCTGTGCATGCACAGTGGAGCAAAATTCCCCCAGGAGTAGCATTTCTATAGCTCTTCTGTGTATTTTTTCGTCATTGTGACAAATGGCATGACCCACTGATGCATCAACACAATTCAGTCAGTGGAGCACAGGATGACAGCTATTTAGTCCACAAGGTCTTTAAGACCAGTCTAAAAAAAAAATATCAGTTTTGAGGTCTCTGTAAAATAAAAAATGTTAGTATGACAGAACCTGAAATTCACTGAACAGCTGTACCATCCTCCAGTTTATTTGGAGAGTTGTCTCTGGAGTGGGGAGGGAGAGAGAAGTCAGGTCGTGGCCACCAAAGATACAGCCAGAGATTCTCCTCCAAAGAACTGCCTCCATCTCGTCCTGGCCTCTACTGACATCTGAGAAAACTCTCCTGAGCAACATTAGGCCAATTCTAGCTTCTCATTGAGTTCAAGGACTCAGATTTCTTTGTTCACATTGTTTGACGCCTTACAAAAGAAGCAAAAGGCTGCCAAAGCTTTCTCCCTTGAGTTTGGATCCGGTGTGCAGTACCCCAAGACTCAGGCAATGGCATACTCCAAAGTTCCTAGCAGGTCCAGCACCTGGAAAATTCCAAGACCATCTTCAGCTACATTTTTTTTAAATGGAGATTTGTAATCAGTTAGGTCTGAAATGAGTAACACAATTAGCATGGTGACCCCTCCCATCTTACAATAAGATTGTAAACTCTTCAGAGCAGAGATAATGGCTTCTCATGTAACTGCACAGCACATTAGGGCCCAGAACCTATTGAGGAGGGGAAGGAGATAAATTAAAAAAAATTAAAAGTTTCTAATGGAAAACTCAAGATTCTGGCACAGAATTCTGCAGCAAAGGGTGGATTCCATGGCAAATTGAGCAGAATCTACCAGACTCTGCTTTCTAGTCTAACGGGTTTCCTTCTACAGGCCCCATAATCACATGCTGTCATAAAAATAAAGGGAAAGGTAACCACCTTTCTGTATACAGTGCTATAAAATCCCTCCTGGCCAGACGCAAAACCCTTTCACCTGTAAAGGGTTAAGAAGCTAAAATAACCTCACTGGCACCTGACCAAAATGACCAATAAGGGGACAAGATACTTTCAGATCAGGAGGGGGGGGGGGGAACAAAGGGTTCGTCTGTCTGTGTGATGCTTTTGCCAGGAACAAATCAGGAATGCAGTCTCAACTTCTGTTAGCTAGTAAGTAATCTAGCTAGAAATGCGTTAGATTTCCTTTTGTTTAATGACTGGTAAAATAAGCTGTGCTGGATGGAATGTATATTCCTGTTTTTGTGTCTTTTTGTAACTTAAAGTTTTGCCTAGAGGGATTCTCTATGTTTTGAATCTGATTACCCTGTAAGGTATTTACCATCCTGATTTTACAGAGATGATTCTTTTACCTTTTCTTTAATTAAAATTCTTCTTTTAAGAACCTGATTGATTTTTCATTGTTCTTAAGATGCAAGTGTTTGGGTCTGTGTTCACCTGTACCAATTGGTGAGGATTATCATCAAGCCTTCTCCAGGAAAGGGGGTGTAGGGCTTGGGGGGATATTTTGGGGGAAGACGTCTCCAAGTGGGTTCTTTCCCTGTTCTTTGTTTAACACGCTTGGTGGTGGCAGCATAGGGTTCAAGGACAAGGCAAAGTTTGTATCTTGGGGAAGTTTTTAACCTAAGCTGGTAAGAAAAATCTCAAGGGATCTTCCATGCAGGTCCCCATATCTGTACCCTAGAGTTCAGAGTGGGGAAGGAACCTTGACACATCCTCAGGAAAGGTAAGATGAGAGGCTCTCCCCCTTTACTTTCTTTCTGGCACAATGTCACAAAGAGATGGAAGCACAGCAGAGAAGATACAAACAGCATCATTAGGAGGTGGCACAGCTGCTGCCAGATTGATTGAAACCTGTCTTAATATATTATAAAAATCAGAAAAATCGCAGAATTGTAGGACTGGAAGGGACCTTGAGAGGTCATCTAGTCCTGTCACCTGCACTCATGGTGGGATTAAGTATTATCCACACCATCCCTGACAGGCACAGTTGCAAACTTTCATGCAGTAAATAAGCACCCCAACTTTTACAATAAGCCAAAAATCAATAATCCCATTTCAAAACAAAGCCAAAACAAGCCAATCCCTAAGAACCCCAACACACTATGTGACTAGATCCCCCCAGTGTGCAGTCTGGGACTGTGGTGGACCCACTGTGCACCCCTCTCTCTCCCCGTTGCCCCTGCTTGACCCCCTTTGCCAGGAGCTGATCAAAAAAAAGAAGCAACAAGCTACTAGCCAACAAGCAACTCACAAGCCAATTAAGCCAAAAGCAAGCCCAATTTCCATGCTTTTTTCATGGGTTTGGCATGTCTGCTGACAGGTGTTTGCCTAACCTGCTCTTAAAAATCTCCAGTGGAGATTCCACAACCTTCCTGGGTAATTTATTCCAGTGCTTAACCACCCTAACAGTTAGGAAATTTTTCCTAATGTCCAACCTAAACTGCCCTTGCTGCAGTTTAAGCCCATTGCTTCTTGTCCTATCCTCAGAGATGAAGCAGAATAATTTTTCTCCCTCCTCCTTGTAACAACCTTTTATATAGTGAGAATCCCCCAAAGCAGCACCTCCCTGAACCAGTCTCTCCCTTAGTACGGCTGAAAAAACTCCTGATGCCTTGTGAGTGCTTTGTGCTTCTAGTGCTGCAGACAAAACTTAGGAGGGGGAGAGAATGCTGCAGACAATGCAGTTCCCAAGCAGCACATTCACTCTTTAGCATACCAGGCCAAGGGGCTGTGTGTGTGTGTACAGTCAGGGAGCCTGCAGTATTTCCCTTTGTGCAGCTGCCTGTAGGCACAAAGAACACAGGCTAGTGCGTGCAGAACTTGTGAGATGCATGCATAGCTAGAACGTCTCCTGGCCCTGTCCCAGGTCCAGGCAAACTCACAGATGCTGGGATGAACCGAGGTTGCAGACCTGGCTATATAGGTCACTGGCACCATTCCATCTCCATGACATCAGAAGGAATTGGTGAACAAGACAATGGAGATGGCCAGATGACATCACACCACCTGCTGCAAAGAGGGGCAGAAACTTTAGAACCTACTTCATGCTAAAATAATTCAGACTGCTGCTCCCTTTCCTTCATGTTCAGCCAAACAGGTAGTGTTTCAAAAAGCTCTTCCCTCTACCTTGATCCTTTCGCATGGTCACACTAGTTATGATGCATGTGGCTTGCTGATGTGCTTGTCTGGAACAGGAACACAGTCACTGCTGGAAATCATTTTGATCGTTCCACAGGGGGTATCCGGCTATTTACCCACTTTTGAGAGCCCTGATCGAACACCATGAACCCCAGATTTATCCACTTTAAGGGGATACTGTGACTCAGTCTCTCTAGGTTCTCCATGGCACCCGTCACTGCAGTAACTGAGCTCAGATCTCTCTGAACCAGACAAAATGAGAGCTTGCTCCTGTCGAAGGCTGCCAGATGGAACTCTGTCGTGCAATGCTACAGCTGGGACTTGGGGATCCACACCTTCTGCTCACACACTATCCAGCAGCCAGCACTCGCTCACAGCTTAAAAGGCAAATATTGGCCAAAGTCAGAGAAGGGAATGCCGATTTCATTACACATTAGGATACCTGCCAGCACGTAGTAGGACTTATACAAACCATCAGAGCTATACCTACCAGAGAAGGGGGAAGAACTCAACCAAAGCCTTTGGGCTGATTCCAAAATACACTTTGACAGCATTACATCCAGCAATACTGATGTCAGAAGCCCACAAGGCAGTTGCCACAGAATCCACTCCCTCCATAATCTTTTCATTTTTCTAGTTATGTTTCTAGTTCTTATAGTTGACAAGAAAAATCTTCCAAACATGAACATAATGACAAATATAGTGCTGTTAATCTTAGCCTGCAGACAGCCTGAAAACAACACTCAGATTCATGGTAAAGGAATGTTGACCCTGAGGCCTAATAGTAAACATTTTGTCTACTGTTAACTATTTAATTGATCATTTAGAAGAAACCTCCAGATGCTAAGTTTATATCCCACATTCCAAAATGGCCACAACTTCCCAGGTGCCATAAACTCCAACTGTCCACCCTTCCAACTAAAACCTCCAGCTTCTCCCCTGACAACTTCTACAATGCAGCTAAGCAAATTCAGTGCAAATACTAGCAGCACAAAATATAATGAAATGCATTTATATAAAAATTAACTCAGAAGCTGACCCTATTATTCATTTGTATAGTAAGTTTACTAAAAATCTCATTTCTGGATTTACCAGAAGGTGCTGCAGAATTTCCAGCCTGCTGCCCTGAAGCACCACAGAAGCCAGCTAGTCTTGCTGCAGAATTCAGTTCAATTTCCAGGTCCTTGATTTAGTCAGTCCTACCAGAAATCAGAGGGATGGGTGAGATGCCCTGCCCAATCCTGGGGACAGACTTGGTGAGAAACTAGAAGATCTGAAGAGGACTCTTCACCACTAAGGCTAACCAGTTTAGGTCATCTCCATGCCTCTCAGGAACAACTCCAAACCAAGACAGCATTTTTAAAATATTTTATTTATTATACAAACTATTTACAAAATCCATGGGCTTCCAGAACCTGCTGAACTCCACTTAGAACTTGCCAGCTAGAACTGGGGCCTGGCCTCTCTCTCTTAGTCTCTGGTTTCTAAAACATGCAACATAACTCTCAAATACAGGCAGAGGACAGGCCCTGTGAGGTCCACGGCAGCTCCAGAGAGTGAGGAATCTGTCTGAGATAGTACCATGCATCAAAAACTTTCTACTGAAGCGCCTCAATTAGGTGGGAATATTTAAGGGACCAACTAAAATAAGGAGCCTCTGCAGCAGAAAACATACAGTACAGGTGACCACAGTGCATTCCGTACCTTGCCCCCACACTGGTGTCATTGTAAGGGCAGCATATAAGGTGAATGTGTTGGGAAGAGGAAGGAAGAGATTTAGGGACAAAGAGGCTCTACCGCTGAAGTGGTGGAGCCCTGGGGGAAATGGGACCAGCTAACAGCTTATGGAAACAATAAAGAAAGGTTATCAAATAAGAACTAACAGCATCCACCACAGTTCTGACTGCACTTGTGTTGAAAGAAAATCCTTGGCATCTGTATAACTGCAGAGAGGCGAGGGGTGCTGGCTGTCCCACAGTGAGGATTAGGGAGCTGTTTCAAGCAGATGAAGCTACTCGGTGTTCAGCCTCTCAGTCCTCAATGTGAAAACAGTCCAGCTCTAGAGAAAGAGGGAGAGGATTCCTGAGGAAGATGTCATTGGCAGAATAAGCCTATAACCACAAGGTTCGAAAGGCCCTTGCCAGGCCAAAGAACAAGACATAAGATTGCAATGAGGGAACAGCACCACGCTGCGCCTCCCCAACCAACAGGAGTTGAGCGGAGGAACACCGCCACCTTCTTTTGGTCCCTAGGGAGAGCAGTGAATGGGTGGAACAGTATACCAGAGCCCCAACTGCACTGACCATAGAAGCCATCCAGAGTGCAAATAAGTTGGAACCCCAGAAGAGGTCAGAACCTTACAAAAAGGGAGCCTGTTTTAAAAAAGGGACAAATCAGCCACTGCTAAAGTGATCAGTCAGGGATGAACTGCACCAGCTGTTTAGCAGGCTGTCTCCCAGCACTTCAGTGCCTGAGAGGGAATAAACCCACAAGACTGAGAAATCCCAATGAGCCATGACAATGCTTGGAGTTCCAGCTGGTTTGGGCACCACAATGGCTTATACGTCTGTAAAGATGTGATGCACATGCTCCCTAAGAATGGTTAAGACACTGCTTTAATAAAAAAGACATTTTTCTATAATGTTTCCCAAGATTCCTAACGTATTTAGTAAGTTGTATTGGAAAAGTGAAGAGCCAACTTAAAAGCCATACCTCACAAGTCCTGCCCAGTTCAGGGCAGCTCCAGCTCCAGCAGAATGAAGGGACTGAGGGTGATGGCACAATTTTTTGTTTTATCTATTTTTCTAAAATTAGCTCTTGGGAGAGATGCTAGATTGAAATCCCAACCCAGGATCCTGAATCCTCTTCATTCCAGTGACTGCACTCAGCACAGGCAGTGCAGGTTCTTCTCACACACCAACCACTCACCAATGTGCTTCCACTCTTGACCTGAAGAGATGCACTTTAAGGGCAAGTTGGGAGTTCAATTATCTGTTCAGATTTTGGCCTCACTGTTGAAACTGGAAAGATTGCCAGCCAGGATCCTTGACTCCTCACCCCTTTACTTCGCTGGGATGAGAGGAGCTGAGCAGACAGTCAGAGGTAACAGAACCTGATAGTTATAAATTTGCTGCTCATAACTGTCTCCCAAACTGTAATCTGGACAATGTTAGTGCAACATGCCACCTGGTGGGCTACTCAGTCTCTGTCTGTGAGACGCTCCAGTTTCGTACCCTGTCTGCTGGAAAGCCAGCAACACTAGAAGGAACAGCAAGGAACAGTGCTCAGGGAGAGAACAGCAGAGGATTGGGAGGAGAGAAGGCCAGCTGCTCTCCAGGCACCAACACCCCTTTGGGAAACACTCTCCTCTTCCTCCAGCATACTTCAGGCAGTGCCTCCTGCTGCCATGTGATAGAGGTAGAAGCCAAGACCCTGTGGAATGTCAGGGGCTGAGGTACTGGATTCTGTCCAATACCATTACCCCAACTGTAATTCTGAAGCCCACTGCACACAGTAGTAGCTGCCTGCTGGCCAGCTGGCCTATCGCATACTACATACGTGCCATAAAGGTGAACGTTGGAGAGGCTTTTGTGCTCAGCATTGAGGGCTCACACTCTCATACCCATCCCCTCTCCTGAGGAAGGGAAAGGAAGGGAAAGGGTGTGGGACAGCTTCCTGTGTAACTTTAGGACCACCATCAGAAACATTCACTGAAGGAGAATCTCCTCTTCCAGCTTAGTAGCAGAGGCCTGTACCAGCCACTGTCAGTACAGAAGGACGCTCCTGCTGCCAGCCCTTGGCGGAGGTAGTACAGTGTCACTGCCTGGGCCAGCGCTTGTGCCCTAAAGAGAGAGCGTTCCTTTGGGTTGCTCTCTCTAGCAGATGCTGCTCTCCCTCCTCTCCAGCAAGGCAAGAAATGGCAGCTTCCAGTGCAAGTGAGAGGAAGAGAACTGGAAGCCCTAATGGGTCAGGGACTGAATAGGAAAACAAGCCTGTGCCCTTCTGAGACATGCAATACAGGGGGAGTTACATAAGCTACAGGGGAGCATCAGCAGAAGGACCTGAGCCAAAGCATGGAAAGGTGTTAAGGCTTCCCACATGCCAGATCTCCAAAAGAGCTTCAAGCTGGTCCTCGCCCAAAACAGCTACAGTACTGGCTGCTACATAGACGTCCTCCTGTGCCACACTGCAACTCCTGCTCACGGACTCTCTCCCCTTCCAGAGGGACAAAGGCACAGAGTCCTGGGAAATCCCAGTGCCACACCACCCTGACAAATGTACCACAGTTCTTTTGCCGTACCACTCTGAACTGAGATGGAAGCAAGGGGAGAGTGTGAGGCGAGCTCTTGGTGATGTACTCTGGACACGGAAAGACCACACGACAGTCCTCTTTGCACAGAGTCTGTGCTCTGTCTCCATTGCTCTGTGAAGAGAAGAATGAGCAGTGGACACAAGCTACGCCTTGCCCTGAAGAGCCAGGAAGCTGGGATGGGAAAGGGAATCACAGCATGCCAAAGCCCTCACATCCCTCGCTGATGGCCAGCTGCAGCATCTTGTGCACCTCTTCATAAGAGTCATAAGTCGGGAGGCACAGCTGGTTAAAACTGAAAAAAGAAAAATAATTAATACGCACCACTTGTGCAGTGGGGGAATGTCCACCACAGGCACCTCCAGCTGCTCACTGCCCTTGGGTGAGATGACATGGTGTCGACCACACATCTGTCACCCATTATATACAGGCCACCCACCACATGCTTGCTACCAGCATCTCACAGTTCAGAAGGGCCAACACACTTGGCATGCAGTGTTGGCAGCTCACCACAAGGCATGCCATTAGATGAAGTACTTGCCACTCAGAAGCACATAGTGTAATCCCACACGCATGCTGCAGGGAGTTCAACAGACAGGGCACTCACCAGGTGTGGGCTGTCGGCAAAGTACTATGAGTTGGAGCTGCGATGATTTGGAAAGATGGACAGAGTGCAGCAAACCCTCCCGGAGGCAACTGAGAGGAACCAGTTGTGAACTGCAACAGCCGGGCCAGTTCCTCCTGTGTGAAACTGGAGACCACGGTCCAAAACCACCTCATGACCTGACAGGGACCAGTAATGGCAGAGCCAGGTCAGGGAAGCAGAGTCACAAAAGTACAATGGCAGGTTATCAGAAGAAGAGCAGGCAAAATGTCTTGCAAGAAAGTAGCTCTACCAACTGCCACAGTCACCCCTATTATGAGGGCAAACCAGAAAAGGAACAATTGCATAGTCACTTCTCACCAGCCACCTTTACCCCTTGTTGCTACCACCCATCTCTATTACGCTAGGAATGTCTCATCCATCTCCCACACCATAGGTGCTCCTCTCTATTGGAAATGCTTAATGGGAAAGCTAATTAAGGTTTAGGATACAAATCATATCTGCTTCCTGCCCTAGGCTAATCTTTTGCTCTCCCACATCCTCTGATGCCTTGGCAGGTTGGAAGGGGGAACAGTTCTAGTGTCTGTCACTAATGTAATTTGTTTCCCTCTTGGACACTTTAGCAGTTCCCATCACTTCTCTAGACAGTCTCATGTGCCCCCCTCATCAGGGTGGATGTTCTCCTGGAATAAGTCCCGGGTCACTTGCTCAGGAATCTCTACTGGCTGCCAACCTTCTACCTCACAATGATATGGACTGAAAAATCCTCAAACCATCCCTGATATATAGGCATATCATCCTGAACATCTTCACTGATGTGATTCCCAACACCAGCATTGGGCCAATGCTGAAATGCCCTTACAGTTGCCTTTTCATTTCTCAATACAAATGCTGAACTTTCCCCTGCTGCAGCTGCAGTGCAGCCATCCCTGTTCTGCCCTCAGTGGCTTCTGTCCTCTTTGTAAGCTCCCTTTCCAAATGCAAAGTTTGCTCTCCTGTGTCTACACCTCCAGGCCCAGGTCTTGTTTTTCCACTCTGCTCTTCTCCAAGTTCTTTCCAGTTTTTCTTTCTGGAAGCTTCTCCTGCTTTCAGCAGGCAGTCTCCATATGAAGCCCAAGTGACACAGAAGACAGTCAACCCATTCCAGTGGAGGAAGAAGAAAACTTCCCACCTACCTTTTCTCGGAAGTGCCAGGATCCTCCCACCAGCACAGCATGAGCCTTGAAATCACAGACACTGATGTCTCCAGTACCACACATCAGCAACTGAAAGGAAAAAGACCTGCAGTTACAAAAACAGGAGCACAAAGTACCCATGAAGCCAACCATTATTCCGGTTACAATAGTCAGTTTTGTGCCCTTAAGAGGCATGCAGGATGCTCAGAGTGCTGGGCCCAGGACATATGCAAATCTAGTAAGACCTCATGATCTCAATCAAGAGATAGGATGGTATCTCATGCAGTACCAGCTTCTCCTGTTGGATATAAGATAGGCTAAGGGAAGGAAAAAACAGCTGCCAAACCAGGAAATAGGGGAAACACTCAGAGGAGGGGGCTAACAGCAGTGATGAGCTGCCAAAATATTAACAACCAGTTCACTCCTCACCCCACGAGGGAGTCATGGCCCACCCCCGCTCCCCCTGCCCCATCCACCCCCCTCCCCTGTCCCCTGACTGCCTCCAGAACCGGGCAGGAGGGTCTCATGGGCCACCGTAGTGGGTGCCCACCCTGCCCCTAAGAGCCAGAGAGACCTGCCGGGGGGGGGGAGAGGGGGGAGTCACGGCAGTGCTTACCTGGGGCAGCTCCCAGGAAGCATCTGGTCGGTCCCTCTGGCTCCTAGGGGCAGGGCAGCGTAGCTGGGGGGAGCAGGGGTAGTGGTCGCTCCCGCCACTGATCACATCAAAAGTTGCGCCTTAGGCAACAACTCCGTGGGTGCTCCGGGGCTGGAGCACCCACAGGGAAAATTGCCCTGCCCCGCGCCTGGCCCCATTCACCTCCAGTCCGCCTCCTCCCCTGAATGCACCACCCCGCTCTGCTTCTCTGCCCCCCACCTTCTCACGAATCAACTGTTCGCACAGGAAGCCTGGGAGGGCTGAGAAGCAAGCAGCGGCTTCACTCTCAGACCCAGGGAGGCGGAGGCGAGCTGGGGCGCGGAGCGGTTCCCCCGTGCACCCCCCTCCTCCCGGTTACCTGCTGCGGCGCGGGCAGCCCTTCTCGCGCCGCCCCACCCCACCTGCGCTCCGCCTCCGCGGGCCTGAGCACAAAGCCGCTGCTTGATTCTCAGCCCTCCCAGGCTTCCCGTGCAAACAGCTGATTCGCAGGAAACCGGGGGGGGGGGGGGGGGCCCGCAGGGGGGGAGTGGAGAAGCAGAGTGGGGCGGAGCGTAACTCAGGGGCGGAGGCGAGCTGGGGCCAGGCGCGGGGTGGGGAGCTGCCGGTGGGTGCACCCACCAAATTTTCCCCATGGGTGCTACAGCCCCGGAGCACCCACGGAGTCAGCGCCTAAGGGGCCACTTTTGGCCATTTGTTAAATTTAGAAGCCCTTTTAGAACCGGTTGTCCCGCTTCCAAATTTAACAACCGGTTCCAGCGAACCGGCTCCAGCTCACCACTGGCTAAGAGTCCTATGCACCCCATTGCTATTCTAGAATCTTGTCACCTACTGAGCACACCCTCTTGAAGTACCCTAAATTGATTGGGGTAACAGCTACCCAGAAAACAAGAACTCACGTTTGGCTGCCCAAATGACCACTGTACAAAGCAAAGTACTTGACAGACTATGCAAAGCGGTGAGTCTCAGAGCTGGAACTAGGATGCATGCACCAAGGATTCTAGGCTTTGATGTTAAATGGGGAGCAGAGAAATTGATCAGTGCCTCTCTGTCTTGCCCTGGGCTCAATATTATGGTAGAAGAGTGACCTAAAGGAACTGGCCCTGTCCTCTAAATATCATTCCACCTGCCCTAAGCGGCATTCACAGTCTGGCTAGCCTTCCTACTACCACAGGGGACTTAAGAGCATCTGAACCCATGACTCAAATACCCATTGATTAGGAATATAAACAATAATGATACATTATTATCCCTGAAGCCTGCACATACATGAGAGAAGAAGGAAATATCAAACAACACTCAGTGCCTTCTCCCTCAGATACATACGCTCACAATGGAGAGGAGGGAAGGAGGGGGGGAAGGTTTTGGAAAGACACACTTTGCAAGTGTTGAGGCTTCCCATCCCCAACCAGCCCTACTTTCTTCTGAAAAGGAGGGTCAGTGGGCAGGCAGGCTCAGGATCAGCAGCACCTACCTCAAGCTCATTCTCATCAAAAATAGCTAGGAGGTTTTCAGGAACCAGCTCATTGAGACCTGAAAGACAAGAAGAGAGTAAGTGGCAGTGCCTCCAGAACAGGGAGTTAGAGTCAAGCAGGGAGCACACAGTACCTCACCTTTCAGGAAGTGATCCACCTCTTCTCTAACCTGATTGGCCAGTCTGTATTGGGCAAGTAGATTCAGGTAGAAGATCTTATTTTCATTGGTTACTAGGACCTGAGCCCCTCCAGTTACCAGCTCAACCACCTGAAACAAGAGGCCACACGAGGATGTCAGTGTAAGAGTGTGTGAGGATGAGCAGTATCTTCCTTGTAGCGTAAACCCCCACCTGAAGAACCTCTCCCTACTCCTACGTTACTGACACTCTTCTTCTGTGGCCACTGCTGCAGGGACATCCCACACAATTCCCAGCCTCTCCTACTACAGATGAAAGGAGTGGAGACTGTCCCACCCTCACCCACCACCTCTCACCTTCTCCAACTGCCCCAATTTGTTGTATTTCTCCTCAGCGAAGACGAGCTCCATCTCACTCACATCATTGTTCAATATGAAACAAACCTTGGATTTATAGAATTCTGGGTCATCTGTTTCAAAATACTGAGGAAGAAAGGTAGATGAGGTACAGCGGGTGGAGAGAGAGAGAGAGAGATTTAACATACACTGTTGAGCAGGAATTCTGGGTCTTCTGGGAGCAAGCTCACATTCAGTTTCACTTCAGCCTGGGCTTAGCACAGAAGGCTGTGTGGCCTTACCTTGTAATGCATTCGCAGTCCTATGATCTGAGCCAGAAAGGATCTGGTGAAACGAGCTCGCACCAGCTGCTTGTAAGCTCCTCCCAGAGATGACTCATAGAGACACTTCCCAACCAGGCGGCCTGCAAACTCATACACCTTCAGCCGTAGATGTGGGGGCCGGTCAGGGTTGGGATGCACCTGCAAAGGACGGGGATCAGAATTACTACAGTATCAGCCATAGTTAACAGAAGTGACAGCAATGACCCCAACTGGCATTCACATTGCACACCACATCCAGGAAGATGCCCTCACAGCCCTTGAACTGCACCCTAAATCTGAACATAGATTCATAGCTTTTAAGGCCAGAAGGGATCATTACAATCACATTTCTAGTCTGACCTCTTTCATAACATGGACCATAGATTTGGCCCAGTGCTTAAGGTAAAGCTGTTGTGGGTCTCAAGAATGACACTCAGAGAGCGCAGCAGCAGAGATTAAAAACCAGAATCCAGCCAGCAGAGACACAACATGAGCCACATGCATTGTCCCAAAAATTTGCCTTCCACCCCATGACAGGAGGAAGGGATTCTAATAGGCAGACAGACTGCATCTTCTGCCCAATAAGGCCTTCTTAGGTAGTGCCAACCCCAGTTCCTGAAAGCCTTGACTTCCCTGTTAGTGGTGTACCTTGCTGGCTTATGAGCCAGTGCTCTTAACTCTGCAACATGGTGGGACACCCAAGCAAGAATTTGGAGACAATTTAGGAGGATTTGGGGCAGGCCTGAGAGCAGCCGGGGAAAGCAGGCAGGCACAGAGGCTGTTTTGATGTGTTTGCTGTTTAGCTGACAGCATGCCTACATGCCAAGTTCTGTCCACTGAAGTAGGAAGGTAAGGACTCACCAGTGCCTGGTTGTTGTCACTGAAGCGGGTAAAGAGCTGATTGGTGGTGTTAAATAAAGCCTTACAGATCAGCTCAAACCACTCTCTGCGGGGGCCTCCCCAGTCCAGAGCTACAAGATAAAATAAGTCCAAAACCGGTCAGCTCTGGGCCACATCCAGCTCTCTTCCATTTCTTCTTCCCACCCAGAGCTGCCAGAAAAACAGAATAATCTCTCTGGCTAGAGCATCCTTATCTCTAAGTCACTGTGATGGGCAGAGCATTGCCTCTGGGAATGGGATCACAGGAAAATAAGTACAGAGATGGCCGTTCACTTAATTTTCCTATAACTGCTCATATCAGACTCCTGTTACTGAATGATTTTCCATTCACTCAGACCTGTGGTTTCACATCCATTAAGTGAGCATGAAATGCAGGAGATTCATTTTCACACATTTAAATACACAAGTGACTGGTGAAACCTCTCTATCCACCACGTTCACATCCCCTTCTCCACCCAGGTGACCAATATCAAACCAGCCACTATTTACATGTGACACAATCGGAAGCCCAGCTGCAAACTCTAAAAAAGGATGCTCTTGTAATGAAGGCACTGAACAGGGACTCAAGAATAGTGTGTTCTGATACCAACTCAGCCACACACTCAAATGTATGGCCTTGGGTAAGTCACTTAGTCTCTGTGCCTCACATCTCCATCTGTAAAACGGGGATAATAATACTTCCCTACCTCACAGGGGGTTGGGACGCTATATTCATTAATGTTTGTTCAAAACTACAGGGATGGAGGCCATAGAAGGATCTAGACACAGATGGATATGTTGCAAGGCAGCCAGAATTCCAGACCAGCAAGTGACTCTCAGTATGCTCCTGGCACACCCTCCTCAAGCCCATAAAAGTTTCTGCTGGAGCAAGTTCCCTTACCTTCTTCATCCTGGAAAACCACTTCAAAGTTTTTGCTCCAGTCGGAAATGGAAAAATTCCGTGTTGCTTTCAGAGACTGAGAGAGTGAAAGGAAAAGCATTAGCAGCAGCGGCCACTGCCCAGGGCTCAGCATCCATGCACGGACGACTTAAGTAAAGCAGAATGGGAGGGGCCCAGTCTAGTAATCTGAATACAGGATGGGGAGCCAGAAACTAATCTTAGGCAGGTCATTTTCCTTTCAGTCTCAACCATAGGTGTGTTCTCCATTACAGAATTTAAGAGAAAAGTTCCCCACATCTGACAGCTCCTGGTCTCAAGACCAAGACAAAATTTGCTCAATAGCAACAGCCTAAGCATTGCCCATTCACAGCACTTCCCCCAAAACTGCCCCCTCTCCTACCCAGAGGCAGCAACTCAATAGAGTTTATTAAACCGTCTGTAGCTAGGAGCAACTTTTGTAAAGAAGTCTTAGTTCTCTCTGGCCCATCTGTCCAGTTTAGAAAACAGCCCCTCAGAAAGAATGTAGAAGAAAGAAGCCCAGGGAGAAGTTGCTGGTTTACATTTACCTGTTACAGCATGATTTACTTTAACAAAATCTTTCAAGTGACTGGAAATATGTAGGCCCACATTCCTGATCCCAATTAAAGATCTAAGTGCAAAACCTGTACCCTAAAGACCCCTGAAAGCAACAGTAAGCTCAGACTTAGTTGATCATTAAATAAATTGGAGCATCATGCTAGCCCCTGATTAGTGCTTATTTCTCTGGTTGCATTTGCCATGTGTGTTGTCCTCATTTTTCAAGTGTTTATATTTCTCACCCCCACATTTAATTTTTTTGATCTTATCTGCCTGCAATGCTCCAGCTAATGGCTCTGCAGCAATTTCCAAGATAACAGGGTACAGAGGGAGTCTCTGAAAATGCTTTTAGGAATTAAAACTGGTTTGGATAATGAATCAGTACCTGAAGCCTCAGTGCATATAACGTACAGCCTGTCCAACCTGCAGAAAATATTCCCAAATCTAAATTTACCAACTATATCAAAGAGAATCTCAACCAGTCCTCCCTCCCCCACAACTGGTCTTTTCCATTTCTGTCACAATTCTATCCCAAAACACATATGGCATCACAAGTCATGGCAACTGATAGTTCTATTGCATCTAATTTAGAAGGTCATTTAAGGACTATAACAGGTGAGTTTGAGTCAAGTCTCACTGCTAATGCTCTGCAGAACACTTCGCAAACAGATTGAGCCAGTGCTCTGGGGCTGTTATTGCCACAGTTCCACATTCTTTGGCTTGGTCTATCCTAACGGACATGACAGTAATTCTCAGAGTATCTAGGGTGGGTTCCCATTTTTCAAGGATTTGTAAGCATCTGATATAGGACAACGATCAGGATTTTCTTATATTTTTCTGAAGAACTGTGCAAGGACACAACAGTGCCAGGCCATGGCCTCCTCCCTGCTCAGAGCATCACTGGCTCTTACAGTTTAAGGGGGAGGTACACAGCTTCCCATAAGCAGGAACAGTTACCAAACCCAAACAAAGCACACTGGACGAAGGCAGTATTCGGGGCTCTTTCTACCACACACAAACCAACTGCCCCTCTAGCCTGGACATTGCTACTGCCATACCAGGAGAGATCAACTGTCCCTGAGTCCTAGCAGCTATCAGAGACTGATGCCAGAGGTTTAAGAAGAAGGTATAAGGCTTTCAGCATATATCTAATTATGTAACACTATCAAACGGGAAATTTTTTTTTGCTTCCCTTCCCAAAGCTGGCGATCAGTTTATCTCCTGGAGCTAGAGGCTCAAAATTGTCATTGTTCCCACAGTTGGTGTCAACTTGGATTTCACTAGAGAGTAACTGAGTGGCAACGAAAGGTGCAGGGATGGGTCCTGGGCACAAGTGGGAACAGCCTATTGTCCCCCCAGGTGCCAATTGTCACAAGCTCACTCACAGATTCCAGCAGGCCGTGGCGGCTGACCTTCAGTGTAACCTTGGAGTGAGGTCTCTTCATATGCACTTGACGCAACTCCCGCTGGAAGAAGTTCACTTTGTCCTGAAAAGTCTCTGAGCCTCCTGAAACAGTGATCTTATTATGATTGCATCTGAGCTGCCAACACCTCACGTGTCAGGATGGGGTCCCCATCCCAATTTGCATAGGACTGCTCTATAGTCAGAGTGATCTGCCATGGAAGGCAGGGACAGCATAACTCCCAGGGGACAGTTTGTGGTTTAGTCTCTCAGACATCCAGCCACTCACAGAAATGCCTTCAGAGGAATGACAGAAAAGCCTGCTGAGCATGAGAAGCCAGGGACAATGAAATCCTTCATTGGAAGTGCTATCAGAAGCAGAAGGAGAGACACAGGACTACTCTACAATTCCTAGAAGGGTTATAGAACTCTAAGTAAACGGGAATAAATGACCTCAAGAGCTAACTCCCTGCCTGCCACCCCGAGATGCTTGCAACCTGAGGATGCAGCAACCTGAATCCCCCAATCATAGAGTCTATCCCACCAGCCTCTTTTACCTATGTTTTTATGCAGAGAACGAATGAAAGTGGCTGCCAAGATGTTCCTCTCCTTGCAGCTGAGCTCCACAGGGGGCTGGATCCCATCATCTACCACCAGTGTCAACAGCTTGTGCACAGGATCAGGCCCGTGGTAAGAAAACTAGCAGCAAAGAGACGCAGGACAGGGGTCAAACTACTGTGCAGCAGAAAGCACAGAGTGTGGGGTACACATACCAAGACCACTTTCTGCACACACACCTTCCCATCTGCACACTCACACAGAACCAATTAACAGGCACACTGCCTCTAGAGCAGGGGTGGCCAACCTGAGTCTGAAAAGGATACAATACAAGACAATTTACCAGTGTACATTGCCAGAGAGCCACAGTAATACGTCGGCAGCCCCCCATCAGCTCCCCCGCCCCGCTCCCAGCGCCTCCCACCCACGGGGCAGTCCGGCTGATCAGCATCTCCCCCTCCCTCCCAATCAGCTGTTTTGTGGTGTGCAGGAGGCTCAGAGGGGGAAGAGGGAGGAGCGAGGGCATAGCAGGCTCAGGGGAGAGGGCAGGAAGCGGTGGAGTGGGGGCAAGGCCTGTGGCAGAGCCAAGGTTGAGCAGTGAGCACCCGCGGCACATTGGAAAGTTGGTGCCTGCAGCTCCAGCCCGGAGTCGGTGCCTAGACAAGGAGCCGCATATTCACTTCTGAAGAGCCGCATGTGGCTCCGGAGCCACAGGTTGGCCAACCCTGCTCTAGCATCTGGATTCCAGCTGGGATGTTGCCTTTATAAAGCCCACTTCAAACAGTATGGGCTTCAGGGGGACCAAATCTAGATGCCTTATTCCTCCTCCAATAAAGCAATTAGGAGAAGTGTGATACAGGACTGAGAATGATATCTAGGATCCTGATGTTAGGGTGAGGAGAAGAGACATGGCTGGCCCCTGCTCGCACACATTTCCAGTACTCTGGTAGGAAAGGTGTTTTTTGAGTTCCTGGATTTCACGTATCTAGCTGCTCAGTGGAAATAACCACACTTCGCCAACAGCAGATCTAACAGGCATTATTCATTAGTATTATTATTATTATTCTTCATTATTCAGCAACAAGGGGTGATAGGGTGGAAACTGCAACAATAACTGGATGGAGACAAACCCACCTTGGTGCCAGGACATACTCTGAAGGTGAAGAGGCGCCAAGGAATGATCTTCAAGTAGAATTCCTTCACTGAGAATTGCTGGGGAGCCGTAGGGAAGAGAAATCATTAGCAGCCATATTTCTACTAAAGCTCTTTTCTGAAGTACTCTAGACTCAAGACACAGGATGAACAAACCCACAGGAAAAGCCTCCTTCCAAAACCTCTCCTGTGACAATACACATGCCCTTCAAACCTCCACTACGCAGTAACATGGGAGAGAAGAATGATTGTAAGCAACTTGGCAAAAGGACTTAATTGTTACACTTGTCTGTGAAGCTCCCAGGACACGCTGATGTGATATAAATATAGCAGTAAACCAGAGCATGCATTAACAGGCCAACGGCGCACACCTTAGCTTTTAAAAAGATAGTTGGTGTATAGGAATTTAGAGTGGAAGCCAGGATTCAAATAGCAAGGGATGCTACAGTACAGGACTGCAATGCATTGACAGAGCTGGGAAGTCCTGAGGAAAGTTATCCTGCATTGGCCAAATTATTGCTGTTACTCCTTCAATGTCATGAAAATCAAGTTCAAACAAATAAAATAAAAAATCTTCCAATTGTTGAAGCTGGGGTGACCAAGCCAGTTTGCTGTCTTCACCATGCAGAGCATTTCTGGCAGAAGGCCCTTAGCTGTGGAACTCCCTCTCACTGGAGAGCAGGCTAAGCCCCAATTTTAGTTCCTTTAGGGCACAATACAAGACTCCCTTCTGCACAGGCCTCCTTCAGCAAAGATGGCTGGGGAATAGTCAGCAGCAATTTTCCTGGAGTTGAGCAAGTGAGAACAGCCCTGTGTAAGTGACTGGGACTGCTGGGCTGGACAGCCTGGATCTGTTGGACAGGAATGACGGTCTATATTTATGTATATGGTGCCCAAACACTACAGTTATGGGTGCATAAAAAAAATACACAGATTAGACAGGTGCACAAGGGGTCTCTCTTTCAGTCCAAGCAGTAGCTACAACAGAAGGCATTCAGAATGATCTCCAATATCAGGAAATTTAACAGTGAAGCTTGATGAAAGTCCAAAATTGTCTCCCTGAATCAGAGTGAGGGGACTACTGGGTCATTCCCCCTCCCCCTCAGACATCATTCCTAGTTCCACATTTTCTAATACTGCATCCAATCTAGGTTTAAATATCCCAAGCAATGTGCCTTCCCCTTTACCGTTTGGTGACTGTTTCACAGCCTCATCTCTCTCTCTGTCAGGAAGATTTTTCCTAGATTAGGGTTTTACATGGGTACCTATTACTGTATTACTTGAACCCCTCCCAAATTAATGGATTGGCAAATTGAGGTCTCTAATGGAATTTTCTGCTCTTCTGGCTTCCCTAGGCACCCTGCTTAGGATAGGGGTTTTGGTGGGGAGTGGAGGGTCAATGGTTGCTGTAAATATTGATCTGGTTACAATGGCAAAATCTACATTGTTCTTTTCTTAATTTCCTGCCATTTCTCCTAGTTATACCTCAAGGTATCAAACTAAATAACCACTCTCAGTTCTAGGTTTTTATATTTTAATCCCTTCACTTTAGCTGTTAAACAGATTGTGTTTTTCTAATCTTTCTTCCTAAATCAGCCTACCTAGCCCCCGATCAGTTTTATTGTTTTTAATCTGATTTTCTTCTTTCTAATCATGATCTATAAGTACTCAACACTGAGGACACTTGATGCCCGATCTCACCAGACCCATACAGGAGCTAATTCAAAGCCCACTAAAGTCAATGAAAAGACTCCCATTGACTTCAATGGGTTTTGGATCAGACAGAGATATTGTTATAACCCCCTGCTCTGTGATACGATGCTTCTACATATGCAATGCTAAAACTGAAGCAGTCTTTTTAACTGATACTGAATTGCAAACTCTAAATTTTCTGCCCACTCCCTCTCTTGGTCTCCCTCAGCTGTTCCTGCTTTCCATGTTTCTCGCTCCCATTGATTAGCTAGATGGGGGATCATTTTTCCCCAGATGTTGCAGCGGCATCTTTGGATCCTTTAGGGGAGGAAAAAAAAAAATAAAAAAACCAGAGGAAAGGAATCTGATATAACAAGTTTAAACAAATACTTAGTTTCGACAAACTTTACCAGCCAAGTTTGACGTGTCTAGGAGCAGAGCCCAAAGTGATGGGCAAGGCAAGCTCTGAAATGCCAGAACATTTGAATCAAAAGCTAAAGAGCAGCAATCATGTGGGCTTTACCTTGGGTGACACATAGCAATACACTTTTTTGGGTTTCTTCACTTTCTCAGGAGTCTGGCCGTCAGATGGAGAGTCTTCATCCTCATCCTCAGTTGCGGTAGAAGGACGGCGCTGGGAGGAGCCCAGATGTGTGGGTAGGAGGTGCCACTGCGTGTTGGCATAGCTAGTAGAGTTGTAAAGATAGGCTTCAAAGTAGATACTCACCCCTGACGTGGACACATTGCGTTCTACAATGTTCATTTCATTTTCTAAAGGACACAGATGGAACACGTGTAAAGCTTGATACAGCCAAGAAACGAAGTTCAGCATCTCACATTAAGCTCAGAGTCCACAGAACAGCACTAAGCAAAAAGTCTAACCAGCTAAGTGGGAACCTGGTAAAGGGAGTCAATAATGAAAGAGGCTCAAGAATGGGATATGGAGACTTTCACCTCCAGGACATCAGTATGTCGAGCCTTTCCATAGGCCTGGGAGACAGGCTGGGGGGGGCGGTGGGGAGGGAGAGAGAGAGAGTAGGAATACAGAACCTTTTACTTCTAGGGCACCAGTTCTAACCTGACTCCTGCCTGTAGTGACCAAAAGCCATAACCATATGACAGTCATTCAGTAGCTTGTGTGAAATAAATTGGTAGCTTCTCTCCTTGTGGGACAGAGAACCACATCACAAAACAATTAGGAATGAGAATACCACCTATCTTTTACATACTACTCTTCATCTTCATCTGTAGATCGCAAAGCACGCCCAAAATTGGCTCCCCTACTGTTAACCTGTGAGTTGCAAAGGAATGAGTAGGCCACAGTCAACTGCTCAATCTCTAAAAAATTCCCCTCTGAGGCAGGGGAGGAGACAGCTCCTGGGTTATACCTGTTGTGGGGATAGGGAATGTCTGTCTCCAGTGTTTTCTCCATCTAGCTTTCTTTGCCAGCACCAAATTTACCTTATTTAAATAATATTTTAAATTAATGGACATTACCAGGGCAACTGAGTGTGGATGGCATGGAGGGAAGCCACATTTAAATAAAAAACCAGCTCTACTTGACTAGACCATATGGCATCCAGTAGGAAGTGCAATTGGTCTGGGATCACCTAACATCTCTTAACTCACCACTTAGGACAATAATGTCAAAATCGCCATTGCTAATAGGCTGGCTTTGGTAGCAGATGCAAGCATGGAAACAGCCTTTATGGTGCAGGGTAAGTCGCAGAAACACTTGGCAAGTCTGCCGATTGGACACCACGGACTTCTCAAACAAAATGCCAGAGCTCTCTTCCTCTTGGGGACCCAGCTAGATAAAGAGAGAGAACATCAGTGGAGAGAACAACACTCTCTAGCTCAGTAGGAGACTGGGAGAGAGGGATGGAGTCCAACTCACCTCATGGATGGAAAGGCTGTAATTCTGCTCATCTATCAGGGACACAGAATTGCTGGTGGGATTATCATACTCATCTCTGGGGACAATCTGCAAGGTGTGCTGCTGCCTACAGGTCAGCACCAGAGTGGAGAAGTGGCAGACGATTTTGGTCTTGGAAGGAACCACCATCCCTGAAACAAAGAGAGACAATTTAGAATCAGAGACTGCCCTAGGTACAGCAGCAGAGAGCTAACAAGATAGGAGCACAATGCCCTGTAAAGAATGGATGAATTCTTAATACATTCCCCACCTCTGCAGCTAGAGAACCAAGCCACTAAGCACTGAAATGCATAGAATGGGGAGGAAAGAGCTTGCCAGGGGATAGAGGCCCAACATGCTGAACAGGGTTAACTCTCAGCTTCACTAAGGACATTTAAAAGAGTGTCCTCCACTCCAATCATGCTAGCACTTTGGCCCTCAACTCTGGAACTCATTCCAACAGCCAGTCCAATAAAGTACAGATCAGTGGATCTGTAAGCCTCAGCTAGTAATGCAAGCTTTAGCCAGAAGGGTATTGAGTAAGTTTTGGGCATCCTCTTTTTTTTGGAGGCAATAAAGGGGGCAACTTAACTGGTATCGTGTCTATTTGTAAAATTATTTAATGGATGTATTTTTTATTGTACGTGCACAGAGGGTATAAAATATGCTGATTGGAATCAAACAGAAAAAAAAATAATTAAAAGGAAAAAGGAAACTTTTCCAACTAATGGATAATTAATCTGTGAAATTCATTGCTAGAGGAAATCAATGAAGCAAAGTTAAGAAGATCCAAGAGGATTAGAGTCAAATCAAAATAGCACTTGCAGTGACATTACCTAAGATAAATTATAATTCTCAATCGTTGTGCATAAAGGCATTCTCTAACCACTCAGCTGGGTCAGGATGAAGTTACCCACAAGGCATGGTATGGTGCCAACAGCTATGTAGGCTGAGAGGCACTAGCAGCCTACTCCAGTATATAGCAGCTTCTGTTTTCCTATGTTTGCTGCCCATAAGCTTGCTTAAACCAAGAGTCTCTGCTACTTGGGGTGGCATGTGTGAAGAACAGAATGCAGAAGGGGTAAATCCTCCCCACATATCTATCTCAGCTCTCAACACATATACCTTGGGGTGTCTGACACCTCTATATCCACTCAGGCTCACTACCGATTCACCTAGACCTTACCTGGCTGAAACACTTTGTAGTAGGGGCTGTAGGCCACATTCAAGCCGCCGAGCTTTATGGTAATCTCATATCGCCCAGCCCTGCGCACAGTGAAGGCCACTTTCGCCACATTGGAATTGGGCTCCTGAAGGACTTCCTGGGTCACAGGAATATCCATTGCTAGCTCCACATGGCAGATTTGAACTCGCAGCCCCACAGGCCGATGAGCAGGGAAGGGCTGCCCATTCTTATAGAATAACTGCATGGGGAATGGAGAAGCCCAGGTCAGCAGAGATATGGGGTGCAGGGACAGAGAGAAACCAGCCACCTTGCAATAGAGGGGCAGGATGGAGCCCTGCCTCAGCAAGGGAGTGAGGGGACAGCAAATGCAGGACAAGGCCCCACAGCCCCATGGTATGGGCACCGTTCTTCTACAGAGAGAGGGGACAGTGAGTACCTTTGAGCCCTTGACCCCTCTCCCTTGTTCCTTATTGTGCTCGGGTTCAAAAAAGTGACTTGAGAAGAACAAGTTTCTGGGCAATTGATCCCTGAATTGTTAGTGTGCATCCAGATCAGGATCAACAGAACCCAAGCCCAAAAGGAGAGCAGGGGAAGCCACATCCTTAAAGGAAGACCACTAGGTCTTGTCCACATGTCCCCAGAGAGAACTATGTAGTGCCCCCACCAATTCACCATAAAGGAAGGTGCATAGGAGACACTCACCCCAGCAATTGACCTAGTCTGTGGCGATGACACGCAACAGCATGAAAGGAGTTTGTTAGACACAAACACTATATTCAGCTCAACCACGAAAATGTCCTAATAGACAAACAGGAGAGGACCTCACCCTGTCCCACACCCTCCAGACAGTGAAGAAATTTCCCCTTCATCTCCTAGAGATAAAAGGCCTACCCCCCAATCTGTGTGGAGACAGAAACATTCCCTTACATGCACTCGGAAGGCCATGCTGTGGCCCACCTCATAGGGGTCCTTCCAATCCCAGGAGACTTTGCAGGAGCGGGGGTCCAAATAGTTGCCTCGCACGTAGTCATAAATAGTTCGCTCCCCTCGGCGCTCCCGGTCCTCATGCTGGAGGAAGCTGACTACACGTGCGGCAAGCTCAAAGAGGAACTTAATGGTGAAGAAGAAGACTACAATGGATACTGTGATCCCACCTGCAGCAGGGAAAGAATACAGGATGGTTATGGTAGCATGGCCCAGCAAGGCACTGAGATCCCACCTGCACCAAGATTGGATGTCTTTCTACAAGATACGCTCTAACTCAACCAGAAGTTATGGGCTAGATGCAGAAATTACTATGGGAACTTCAGTGGCCTGTGTTATTCAGAAGATCACACTAGATGACCATAAAGGTCCCTAAGTTTTAGACTCTATGAATGACTATGAATTGAGTAAAAAGAAAAGGAGTACTTGTGGCACCTTAGAGACTAACCAATTTATTTGAGCATAAGCTTTCGTGAGCTACAGCTCACTTCATCCAATGAAGTGAGCTGTAGCTCACGAAAGCTTATGCTCAAATAAATTGGTTAGTCTCTAAGGTGCCACAAGTACTCCTTTTCTTTTTGCGAATACAGACTAACACGGCTGTTACTCTGAAACCTATGAATTGAGTGGAGATGGTTGTAGCTGCCCAGAGTCTGAAGTATGGCACAGGAGAATCTAGATACATTTGCAAGTGGTTTTCTATGAATACCTACATAAAACTACTGAGATTCCACCACAGGAAACAATGCAGCAACTACCACTTGTAGTATTTAAAATTGGACAAGCATGCATCGTGGAGGAAACAAACCCCACTAGACCATAAAGGTAAAGAGGAGGGATGAGCCAGGAGTGAGGTCAATGGGATAACTCTGCTTGGGGTTGAAGAAGAGTGCAATGTGGCAAGAAAACTTTCTGTTTGTTAGATAGACCCTAAACCAATGTGAAAGCATTCAAGACAGTAGAAGACTTAGGGAAACCCTCAGGATCCTACAGTGAGATGCACTAATACAATACAGACTAACACGATACTAACACAATACAGACTAACACGGCTGCTGCTCTGAAAACTGACATTAGGGCCACCTCTCCACTTACCAATAATGTAAAACATCAGGTCCCTTCGGTGAGACACACAGCTGAGGATTACAGCTGCATCTAGAACACAAACACACCATGTCTCCACTGAATGCATCCGATGAAGTGAGCTGTAGCTCACGAAAGCTTATGCTCAAATAAATTTATTAGTCTCTAAGGTGCCACAAGTACTCCATGTCTAGTTCAGTGACTCCTTCTCAAATCCACACAGCTTACAGCTCCCATCAACAAATACCCAGTGCCCCAAAACTCTGAGGGGCCAGCAGGAGTCCCCATCTCTTCCTCCCCCAGACACATTATATGCTTCAGTGGGAGCTGAGAAAATCAGTCTTCTTCCTAAACAGATCCCTAATGCATGATACCAAAAGGCTATGGAACACCCGATCAGCCCAGTTTACTGTAAAGAACAATTAAAACACAGATTCCTGTTCTGAACCAGTGATACCTGAAATAAAACAATACAGTATGAGCTTCATAGACTGTGTTGGGAGTGGGCAAGTGGGCTTTGGGGACTGGGCAATACGGTCACTCACCTTGGGGTCACCAATTCCAATACTAATGACTGACGGTAGTTCCTATCTGTTTGACGGCTCTGTGAAGTGAGTTTGCATGGATCTGAGTTCCATTCCCACAGGTCATGTGGGCACATCACAAAACCACCACCATAGCTGGTAGCAACTAGCCCTCAGGTTGGTAGCCTCAGCAGAAAAACTACGGAATAAGTGGGTTGTGGAGCATAAACCTCTTCCCCTCCGCCACTCCTCTTCCCCCAAATGAGCCCTCTAGCATAGGGATGAAATATATTTGGCCCTTCTGAGGCTGAACCACAGGGGGACAATGGGATAAGGAAGTACATCTACATCTTCCATCTCACTTCAGCAAAGTGGAAACACCATGCACTCTCAATTATTGCAAGGAGTTTGCAGGTGGCTGAGAGACCCTCAAGTTGTGTCATCATGCAGCAGAGCAAGAACCCGCCTGCTCCAGAAGCTAGTACTTAGCTCAACAGCCAGGGGTGAAAATAACAGTTTCACACACACTAGTGCATACAATGTAGCTCGCCAGCCATTAGGTGAGGAATTACAATGTGCATACAGCTGCTTTATGCATGAGGTGAAGTTACTTATCAGTTATCACAACAGCAGCAATAAAAGTCACCACCATGCAGAAAGCTTAAGCCAGACATTTCCCTATCTGATGGCTATCACCTTCCAGCCCTGTGAATCCTCCCAACTCTCCAGCAAATGGCAGTCACATACCTTTACAAAAGTGCCCATGTTCTAAAAGCCAACAGGGGGGCACTCATTCCTCCACATCCTTCCTCTTGGCTCCAGAGGTGGGGCAAGGGTCAACAGGAAGGGACCAAGCAGCAGAACATTGTGGAAAAAGAGGCTCCTGGAACTCACATCTTAGATTCACGGCTGGAGGAAAGGGACTCAAGTACAGCAACTTATCCCACAACTCTGGGAAGAGGATATCTGCACTGTGCAGCCACCAATTGCTTGCTAGCCTTCCTGCCTGGGAAGGGACAAGAAGAAAAATCAGTTACACCTGTCCAGAGATAAAAAAGACAGCCTAGAAGGGGATTAAAAAAAACTTGACTCCATGTCATTGCCACAAGCATAGCTGCTATAAAGCACCACAAAGTGAGTAAAGTGCTAGGCTTCTCCATGTCCCAGTACTCTGAATGTACCCTGGTCTCATTTCACTTTGCAGCCTAGATTTGCAGAGCCATTCAGTCAACACCAATGCCCCTGAAACCCTGCAGGTCCAAGATGGAACAAAACGTTGCCAGCCCAGATAGATTTCGACAGGCTGAGGGGTTCAGCAGGGCAGCCAGGTACCTGGCTCCCACCTGAGAGTAAATTTTATGGACTGGGCACCACTTGAGCCCTTCAGAGAAAGTGGGGTGGGGATAAAGCTAGCAAAAGCATGGTGTCCTGCAAAATATGACTGCACCAATCCCAGTTGAAGGATATTCAGCTGCAGGGACATTTATAGGTAATATGTCTTACAAGGAATCTGAGCCCCAAAACATATGGGGCAAATGTCTCTGCTGCTGCCATATTACAGGTGTCCCAGATCTGAACAGCAGGTGGCCTCACAAGACAATTCATTTTAAGCACCGTCCACCCTGCTAAAACTCTTTGAGTTGCAAAGCAGCAAATATCTCAGTCTGGAGACAAACCCCATAACAGATAGGATCTGTGTAACTCATAGAGGAGTGGTCCCCAAACTTTACAGCTTCGCTCCATCCCTTAACCCGTCTACACCTCCCCCCAAGAGCCGGGGCTGGGAGTGGGGCTGGGGCTCCTGGTAGGGGGAGGGGACACAGACACGGGTAATAAGGTGGCTGAGGCTGGGGGTGGGTCTGGGGCCCGGGGCCAGAGACACAGCTGCAACCGGGAGGAGGGCTGAGGCTGGGGGCAAGGCCGGGTTTGGAGCTAGGAGCCAGGGCCGGAGCCAGGGCTGCAGCTGGGGCTGGAGCAGAGCTGTGAGCGGAGTGGGGCTGAGGGGCACTCACTCCCCGCCCCCTCCACACCCTCTGGGGGACATGCCCCACAGGTTGGGGACCTCTGACACAGAGAATGGGAAATGTCCCAGGGGGCCATGCACTTCCCTAGCTCACATCTGTTCCTTCAGAATGCAGAGTGCAAGGAGAAGACCAGAATAAATTATGAATGACAGCATACTACAGCAGGTCTCCCAAAACAGATCACATCAGCTAGCTGTCTGATAGTGGTGTTCTCCTTACCTTCCACATTAAGATACCTGCTCCTCCTCACTCCCCACTTACCCATCCTCCACTTCAGGGTGTCTGCCACCTTTACCCCATCCTTTCCAAACCATCTATTTCAGGGTGCCTGCTGCCTCCCCAGGACCTCTTAACCCACAACTCCACAGTACAGAGCCTGCTGCCTTCAGGGCACAAAGCTCTCCACCTACATATGCAAACAGATGAGCAAATCTGTACAGAGTTCTTTACATGTGCTACAGAAAACCCCAGTCTCTTGCTGTGTCATCTCAGGGAAAATCCCACCCACTCAGCTATTTTATCCTTCCCTCTCTGGCTGAGATCCTTCCCTCATCCTAAGGCCATGAGTTGTCAATTTCTTCCCTACACAGCTTCAGGCCTTTGAATTCTCTATTCTTAACACAGCAAGGCAGGAGCTGTTAATCTAGCTAATGCCCTGTGATATGGGCTGGGTAATTGACTCATGGCTCTGACCCAAAACCTTTCACATATGTACTAGTGACTTCACCCCAAACCTGTACTCCTTGATGCTCATTCATATGGCCTCGATGTCGGCTTCAAACTCTGCTCCAACTGTGCTAGTTTGTTACAAGATTTTGCCCACCCACCAGCATAAATGGTTTTGAAACTGCAATGCAGTCTAGGAAGGAACACAGTGCAGGGTGTAGTTTCTAGAACTATTTCTAACACTGGCAGCCGAAATGTTTTTAAACACAGTAACACACTCCTGCCTCCACCTCTCTACACATTTCTTCCTAGCATTCCTAGTGCTCCCTTTGTAATGGCTCGCCCTCCGAATATGGAGTGCACTCCAGCCAAGAGCAGTTTGTAAATTCCACAGGGACTCTTATCACTGTGCAATTCTGAAATGTTTTTGAATCTCGAAGGAAATATTTCACCAGCATCTACAGAATCAGCTCCCTCTCCACAGTGAAAAACCTCAGTACAAAACTGGCACTCTGGGCCCATATGCACAAGCTACCCCAGTCTCAGCCCATAACTTCTTCCCTTCCCCATGTCATGCTGAAAGTTACTGTCTGTTCTAAGTTTGGTGCCTGAAACCTCCAGAATGAGCAAGGAGCTTTATGCCAATATGAAAATGGGCCATTTGGTCTTGGTTACAGAATTTCAGAATTAATCCCCTGTGTCTGACAAGCTGTCTCCCTTAATCAGCCCAGCAAGTTCTTATTTCATTATCGCTGCATGAAATGGCAGGCAAGGCACCAGGTCAGAAGGCCAGCAGAGACAAAAGGAGCTGCCACATTCACAGCCAGCTTCCTTCTAGCATGTACATTAGAACCAGCCTCAAAGATACTTACTCAGACAGGGTAACTTACTGTGGGATAAGCTTCTTGCCATGGTTAGCTGGTACCCAGATATGTAATTTATTCACAAGATGAACAAGTTATTTTAGATGAGCATCAGGCAGTGCCAAAAGCTACCAGCTAACAAGGTGGGGAACTAACCTTTTTGTGAAAGATACCAGTACAGAGTCAACCTCATTACTGGGCAGAGAAAATACCCAGCACTCCTACAAGCCTTATGTGCTTGATCCAAGGACACAGCAAGTGATGGCCTCCTGCCACCTGCAGGAAGAATTTGAATTTGGAAGGACTTAATCCAGATTTCCCTCCCGAACTACCTGCAGAGCCAGAATGGAATGCATGGCACCACAGAGAGAACTGTGGAGACAGAAGAGACAGAAGAGTATGCAGCAAAGCTCTTAGAGCTGTGTGCAAGTGTAATTGCAGCTATAAGGGAAATACTAGCCAGCACTGGTACATTAATGTAACTGAAGTTGCAGAGCCATTAGAGGGCACACACTATATAAAAAAGACTTGTTGAGGCCCTAGAACACATCAGATTTTCCTTCTTTTGATATCTGTTCCTGCACTGATAAATATTTATCTTGGTTTCCTCCCCCCCCGAATTCCAACAGCTTTCAGGAAAAATGGCTTACAAATCATTTCTGCAGGAGAGTATTGCCTCAAATTATAAAAACCAAGCTGAGAGAGCACCTCAGCAACTTTGTAAACAGAACACCTTACGTGGCATATCTAGCCTTGTGGACAAATACCCACTGACAATGGTCAGTTCTTCTCAGATCATGCACAAGAAGATGATTCTCCTTAGAGTGAGAATATCCAGTATTTTCTCACATAAATCAAATGTGTGCAAGGGTATCAGTGCAATTGCACATATGCACTTAATTTTAAAATATGATCCTGAAAGTCAGAAGAGTCAGCTCAAGGGCACTGGGCAGGTTCCAATATCAAGCAGCAAGGACAGAAAGCCACATCGATGGCCAAGATCAACACAAACAGATCTGTCACTCTCTCTCCGGGATTGGACCATGCCATCAGAAACTTTAAACAAGGTCCAGGTGAAATGCTGGCTTTGAAAAAAATAAAACACACACAAGAGATCCCAGATCAATACCAAAAATTTAAGATCCCCCATTCTTTCTATTCCAAAGTAGATCTTAAATCAATGTCAGTATACATGTGCTCCTCACCTCCTCCACAGATACAGCAGGTCAGCCTTCTTCATTCATTGCATAACACAACATTCACTTTCCAGTAAAAATAAGCCTCAGCCACTGCTCACAGGGGAACATCCACTCACCACTGCTGATCAGCCCTCCAGCTCTTCCCAAAGCAGGGTCACTCGGACCATCTAAACATCACAAGCAAAGCACTAGAGAATGCATCTCTTCATCCAACAATTAATTTTGGTAAAATTGCCCATATTTTGACCTCTCTCAACTACCTCTCCCCCCATTTCCTTACCAAGCCCAATTCTCCTTCCAGTCTTTGATTCTCTTCCACACCACTAGCTCCTTAATTACAGTTCTGCTGAGGAAAGTACTTTGGGGAGAAGTGGCTTAGCTGTAACTCAGCCTGTGCTGATGCTTGTCTTCCTCATGCTTCATGATCACCTCAGCAAATCAGCAAAAAGAAAAGGAGTACTAGGTCGCATCTGAAAGGCACCATCAGCTCCGCCTCCAAGCTCACAGCAATCCCAGGACATGCATGAAGAAGAGACACCACAGCAAGGCTTAACTCCCTGTTCCTTTCACAAGGCATCAGGGACATAGGCCACAAACTGGCTCATGGCAGTAAGAGGTCTCAGAAAAGACCTATAGCCAGAAAAGGGAATGTGTCAACCCACTAGCTATCACTCTCTGCGGGCAAACCCAGTGAAGTTCCATGCATTTGTTAGGACCTCAGGCAATGGCCACTACCAGGAAGTATGTTTGATGATAATACCTTTCTCTTATATGAGGGACTGGACCATCCAGAGTCAGGGTCCTGCAGAACCAACACTAAACAAGTTCTTCAGACCCTAGAGTTTCACCTACAAGAGACAGCCAAGTAAAACAGCTCCATATGAGAGGGGATATAGAACTACTCTCCATTTTGCAATGAGGTGGGAGGGAAGAGAAAGGGAGAAGGGAAATGGGAGTGTGCTCCCCTTTCAAAACCACTAGCAAATTTTGATAGAGATTGCAAGCTATAGAATATCCCCTGACACACACACATACATACGCTTAGAGTCTTGTGAAAAGTATTTGATAACATAATCCAAACCATTTTACTACAGAGAAGCAAAATATGGGACCCATCTGTATCTGCAACATTCATTGAAGAAGACAAAACCACAAGAGAAACCTTACAAGTTCTGCAAATAAATAGTATGTATCCACAGGAACAGACAGCAGCAGGACAGAACTAGAGATACCTTTTGCTAGTCAACACACAATAAGGACAAGTTCTGGGGACACCTCAGCCAAGGCCACAAACTTTTTGCTCACCACAAAGCACTAGAGAAGAAAAAACAGAAACCTGACAATGACTGCAGGTACAGCAGCACAGCCAAACCTCAACAAAAGATCTAACCTCCAGAACAATGAAATAATCAATTGCACCTAAGCCCAAATAATGTAAATCACTTAAAAAAAACTTTACAGTATAGCAATCATTAAGGACAGATACAAACTACAACAACCAACTAGACAAGTGCAGATGCCAAACAGAACCTTCTCACCAACAAATACTTCACTACAATGAGGTGAGCAAAATGCATGCAGACTTCCTCAAATGCAAAATCAGAGACCACAGATTGGAAACCAGAAGTGAGAGGTAATAAGTAAGCCTAAGCTTTTGTCATGGTTATTTTTAGTAAAAGTCATGGACAGATCACAGGCAATAAACAAAAATTCATGGAAGCTGTGACCTGTCTGTGATTTTTGCTGCTGTGGCTCCAAGGTTTTCCCTGCCACTGTGATGGCTAGGAGCTGTGTGGTTCCCCCTCTGCCCACAGCAGCTGGAAGCTGCAGGGTGCCCACATTTCCCGAAGAGAAAACAGGACACCCCCAGCCGCTCACCCCAGGCGTTCCTCTCCCCTGCACGAGGCTGTCGCCTGTCACTGGAACCCTGTCAGGGACCCACTGGCTGCCAGCTCCTGTCCTACAGTCCCTGGGGCTGAAGCAGAGAATGTCACTGAGGTCTCTGGATGATTCCCTGACTTCCATGACATAAACGCAGCCTTAGTAATAAGGCACCAAAGAAACACAAAGGAACAACCAAGTTTCCCATGTGATACAGAATAGGTCCAAATTATTTCCTGCTCCACTGCAGACTCACTTCCTCTAAAGATCAGAAATGACTTCTAATCCAAGGACAGAGGAGAGTATCTGTGCATAATACTAGACACTTGACCCAATGACCCCACCCTCTCCCAACCTGTGGGATAGCAGGCCCACAAACCCACTAGGTCAGGGGTTCTCAAACTGGGGGTCGGGACCCCTCAGGAGGGTCACAAACTGTCAGCCTCCACCCCAAACCCTGCTTTGCATCCAGCATTTATAATGGTCTTAAATATATTTAAAAGTGTTTTTAATTTATAAGGGGGGGTTGCATTCAGAGGCTTGCTATTTGAAAGGGGTCACCAGTACAAAAGTTTGAGAACCACTGCACTAGGGAGTCAGGAACAAACACTAAACGCAAATAGACAGGGGATCAAGTCCAGCCATGCCAGGAAACCTCACCCTGGGCAGAGGCCTAACGTACTGGGGAATCAGACAGTAAAAATACTGCGAAGGCCTGTGCTGGGTGGACACTTGCTGTATCCCCATCCCGCAGCGGGTGCAGGGCTCCATGTCCTCGCACTTCGACACCCGCTGCCCAGCCCCCCATGCCGCTCTGGCCGGACTCCTCTGCTCCCCCCCCGCGCGTCCCGCCCCGGACCGCGGCTCCCCGGGAGCGAGGCGCACTGGTGGGGCTCTGTAATGGGGCTACCAGGCACCGCCTCTCCAGGCGCGCGCGCACAACCCCACCCCCGCCGGGGGTCGCTGCGTCTCGCAGGCTCCAGGCCGCCCTGGCTCGAGGCCCGAGGCCGGTCTCCCCTCCCCCCACAGGCGAGTCGGGGGGTTTCCCGAGCCCCCGCCGGGGCTCCCCGGGACGCGGGCTCAGCCCCCGGCTCACAGGCCTGAAGGGAGACAGTTACCGAAGCCTACGGGCAGCGGTTCCGAGTCTGGGCCCTGGTCGTGCGCGCGGCCGGCGCGGGCTCCCGCTGCCCCCGCCTCCAAGGCGGCGGCCGGAAGTGATAGTTCCTCGGGGGCAGGTCAGCGGCGACGAGCGAGGCGAGCGCCGGAAGTGTCCGGGCCGGGGGGCCAAGTAGGAGGCGGCCGAGGAGCAGGATGGTGAGTCGTGAGCGGCGGCGCTCTGCTCCCAGGCACGCGGACGGGAGCTGTGGGGCTTGGCTGCTTCCGCGCGGGGGTGGCTCGCGCCTGATTTCCCGAGTCTCGGGGGTCTCTCTACGTGAGCGGCAGGGGTGGGGGATGCTGCAGGGTGGTTCTGTGGCGGGGATGCATTGCTGGGGGCAGGGGAGATGGGTTTGGGGAGCGGATGCCGGGGAGTCACGGGGCGGGGGGAGGTTTGCGGGGTGTCTGTTTTTCCTCCTCTCCTCTAACACTGTTTCCTTGCAGGGGAAACAAAAGAAAGCGAGGAAATACGCCATCGTGAAACGCATGATCAACCTCCGAGACCAGCGCATGTGAGCTGAGCCTCGCAGCAATGGGGTGTGGGAACAGCTTATCGGGGACCCATTCATAGTACTGGAGATTTAGCTACAGAGAAACTTAGGTTCCCCCTAGTCAATCTCTGAAGGCCAGTGCGGGATGAGTCTGGGTTGAATGTTCTCCAGTGTCTTGTCCCATTTTCAGGATCCCGAGTGATTGCTTTCCCTTCCTGCTTTAGAAGATGTTTTCCCACTTTTATCCATTTCGCTGTCAAGGAGTCTTCCTGTGAGCTAACCTAAATTTTCATAATTTCAGTCCAAACTTTCTAGTTTTACTCTCTAGTATCATTCTTAGCTGTTCCTTTTTTCCCTTGTTTTTTACATAATTAAGGCATTTTTGTTTTAATATTCTATCCATTGTTGTCCCCGTCTTTCCCATACACACACTCCATACTAACATACTTCTGAGTGTCACACAAAAATGTAATTTATTTTTTGTTGCTTTAGCAAACAGTCGGAGCGAGCAAAATCCAATGTGAAAAAGAAGGATGATCCCAGTGCAATCAAGGAAAGAGAGGTGTAAGTACCCAAGGAGCTGCACTCTGCCTTACATCTTGGAGAGTGGAGATGCCCTCTGCCTTGCCTTGCACTTGGGAGCAGAGGAGAGGCAGCTCTGGGCAGTTGCAAGAATATTTTCCCCATCTCTTTCACTTAGAGGAGTGTTCTAAAGATTGTCAGAACTTGCGCCCCACCCCCGGCCTGAACTTTTTGATGTGTATACTATGGGAAAGGGGGAGTGGGCTCTCAGAAGGAAGAGAGGTGGAGGTGGGCTGCTTGGTAATTGCCACCATCTTTCTCTCCAGGCATTATCTCAAAACTGCTCCTGGCTGGGCGTGTTTCCTAGCAGATCTGTCCAGGTCATAGGATTTGATGCATTGGTGGTGTTAGTTTAAAGTAACTGATTTGAATTGTTTCTTTCCTGACAGCCCTCAGCACCCTTCCTGTTTGTTCTTCCAGTATAACATGCAGTTGGGCCCACCCTATTATATTCTGATTGATACAAACTTCATCAACTTCTCCATTAAAGCCAAGTTGGACCTGGTGCAGTCAATGATGGACTGTCTCTATGCCAAGTGTGAGTATCTGTTCCTGTTAGAGTTTCTCCGGAAACAGCATGGTGCCCTGGTATGGTGAGGTCTGCTCTTGCCTGCAACGATCCCTCACTCTGCCACAAACACTTTGCAGGCCACATAGCATTAGCTTAAGGTAACAAAAGTCCAGTTAAAAGGATTTATGCTGCTGGCCAAGTACAGGGGCCAAGGGAGCTTAATGATGTTCAGTGAACCTGGGATTCTTGATCCGCATTAACATTAGAACTCTATGCAGTTAATAATTAGATGAGTCTTAAATACTAATCTTGACAAAATAAAAAAAATAAAAACAAAAATTTTAAACCCCAAATTCCTTCAAAAGATCAACAAACTTAACAAGATATGGCCAAATAGCTGCTAGGTTGCTTTGCATTTCATCCTTCTCCTCCCCCTTCATGAGTTTTTTGTACGTTTAATTAAACTGTAAGCAATTCAGGGCAGAGATCTTGATAGTTTATCTTAGTATTTTCTGTAGAGCACATTGTCATAGCGAAGTACTGTAAGGTAAGAGCTAATACACTTTTGGCACTTATAGAGGTAATAACTAATATTGATAATAATCTGTTCATGCAGGTATCCCCTGTATCACAGATTGCGTAATGGCTGAAATTGAGAAGCTAGGGCAGAAGTATCGTGTGGCACTAAGGTAGGTGCAGGACACTCAACTCTGTTCCTTAGTCCATCTGTCTACCTGGCTGCTTCAGACACATCACTGACTAGATTGTGTACTATAGCACTTTATATCACTTAATCACAACCATTATGGTTGAATTTTAAATAGGCATGGGGAAGTGGAAAGTTCTGTTCCCAAAGCTTGGGCTAGGGTGGAAAGTCTTGCAAAAGCTTATCTTCTTGGCCTATCAATTCCTGCTTTTATTTAAGCTTTTATTTAAGCAATGTAAGCTTTTATTTAAAAAATATCTAGTCATTATGGTGCAAGTCACAGCTCCAGTTTATGTTCAGTCATTGTGAGCAAGACTGGCCAAAACACCCAGAAAAGACATTAACAGATCATTCACAGAAGGCCTGCTACAGTGGAGGCAGCAATCCAGTCTGAATTAAATTGGAGGAATCCACTACGAGAAAAACATTTGACTCTATATACGCCAATTTGTACATCATCCTGGACAGTTCTGCTTCTCATGACCACATGGATATTCTGGAGGAGGATGATAAAACCAGCTTTGCCATGATTGCAAGCCATATTTTTTAAAAAATCTTTATCCAAATCAGCCATGTTTATAATGAGATCTCTGCCACTGGCACTCTGTTCTTCTTCCTTTGTGCTTGTTCTTTCTGTAGTGGGTAACCTGTTGAGAAGAGGGCATTTAGGAGTTCCTACACTGAGGACAAAAGATGTTTATAAAGTCCTGCGAGGTCACCCATAATAGTCTTGCTGGCTGCACTGTGTTCTTGCACTGAGAGCTCTTAAATCAACTTGATCCCTTTTAATATCAGGAGATGATACAAAGAAACTGGTTTTCATCAAGACAGGAGAAAAGATGATTCTGGCCTCAGCCTGCACCAGCTGGATCCTTGATGTTCCAACTGTAACTCTGAATTTCCTGACTTATGTCAATTTAAATGATCACACTGACAATGAGGCATTCATTTATACTTCTTGCATCTTATGTTAAAAACTCCATCTTCATACTTCTGCAAACTTGTGGTATTTGCTAGCATGATCATTGAGAAACTTCTCCAGGGTTTCCAGAGCTTTGTACATTAGCACAGCAAAAAAGAAATGTTTGTAACTTTCCACTACAACATCCATACTGCAGAGGATTTTGAAATCATTCCAGTTATTATAATTAATTCATATTTCTTCCACCATATCAAAGGCACCTGCCGGCATTAAGGTGTGGGTCTGGAACAAGTTCTGAGTGAATCCTGTAAAGATTTCTTTTTCAATCTCCAAATCTCTTATCTGTGTGACATATTTTTTTTATACTTTAAATTGCAGCAAACTCTCCAAAAGAACATTTCCCTGCAGCTGAGAATAAGTAGGAGAGAAACCTCTGCCCGAAGGAGGAGGGGTGTCTGTGGGTTTTTTTTTTCTTCTTCAAGATTAGTTCATGTTTTCAGGGATTTATCAGCTGAGTTCCATCTCAGTCCTATAGCAGCATAATAGTGTGAACTGGTAATCCTAGAATCAGGGTACTGGCCTGCAAGTATATTCATAGTTCCATTGTCTATACAACATTAGTCCAAGTCAGATAACTAATTTTCCTCTGCTTTGTCAATCAGTCATAGTTATTCACTTCCATTCTTGACCTAATATATAGTATTCCAGTGCAGCTAGTAAAGAGCTGCTGTGTTCCACTCTCAAGAGGGCTCTCTTTTAATGGTGGGTGAAGTTATTTCTGCATATAGCTTGTAAAGCACTTTGAGATGAGGTGCTAAAGGGAAATATGATCCCTGCCCCTGATATCTATGTAGTGATTCCATCTACATAGACTATCAAGGCAAGCGTGTTAGTCTAAATGTCTTAATCATTCAGTAGCTGAGGGAAGGGCATTATACAAGTCCATGATAGAACCAGGCAGCCCTCGCCATGGATGCAATCTGCAAATATGTGGCCTACATCTTCTAACTGACCACAGCTGTAAAAGGGGGCGTCACAAAGACCCCACTTACAGTCACTATCAGCACGTCTAAATCGATTTGAGCTTTACCCAAAGATGGCTTGGAAGACCAAAACCAGGAGGCTGGACTGTTGGATCTGTCTCAAGAAGACATTGGCTACGTTTGAGGCTTGTTCTTGCCACCTGGACATAATACTGAGGTTCTGTAGGGGAATTGTCTAAAGAACTGACATTTCTAATTACCGTTTTCCGTTTTGTATAGAACCCGGATCCTGATTATGCTCTCTGGGAGCTACTGCAATAAATACTAAGTAATACATAAACAATGATAATTAGCCACAATATTTGTTAATCCAACTTGTGCTTTTTGACCTTCCTTGTTCCTCATTTGAAATTGGCCTGAAGAGGTTTTAACCCCCTGGTCTTGGCTGTGGTCTTGAGGTTTGGAAATTGCCCAGAATGGAAGAGGGGTTGTTCCTACTTCCTCACCCTGGAATTATCTGAAGATGCCTCTGTATAGGTCAAGTGTCCTCAGTAGTCTTCCTAATGACATCTTTTATGACCCCACAGGATAGCCAAGGACCCGCGATTTGAACGCCTGCCTTGCACACACAAAGGGACCTATGCAGATGACTGCTTGGTGCAGAGGGTCACTCAGGTACCTCCCATTCCAAGGATTACTCTTCTGCACTGTTGGCATGAAAACTTGCTGAAATCCTGTAGGCACTAATGACCTATAAAATCTGAGACCTTCTGAGAAACTGTGGGAGCCAGTCAAAGTTCCTCTAGTCCAGTATCCAATCTCTAACATTATTTGCTTCAAAGGAAGATATAACATACCCATCATGCACCTCCTTGTGCAATTCTATCTGAAGGAATACGTATGGCATGGGAAATTCTTTCCTGAATACTCCAGCTTGCAGGCCAGTAGCTTTAGTAGCAATAAAGATGATAATACCGATCTCCTATATAATGGTTTTTTTCAGTAGATTTCAAAGCACTTTACAAAGGAGGTCAGTATCACTGTCCCCATTTTACAGATGGGGAAACTAAGGGACAGAGAGGCAAAGGGACTTGCCCAGGGTCACCCAGCAGGCCAGGGCAGACCCAAGAATAGAACCCAGGTACTTGAGTTCCAGTCCAACACTATCCATTAGGCAACACTGCCTCCCACCTGTAAGTCACTTGGACACTATGATGAGAAGAAGAGCACAACTAATCTGTAGTAGGACTTTGTATGAATAAGAATAGCATCTTATCCTAGTAATATCCAATTCTTTTAGAATTGGTGCCCCACAGCGTTATGACTAAGTGAACAGAATCATTTGTTTGGCCTTCTTTCCACTGGGCTGGGTCACTGTTAGAGTTTGACATGCCTCCCTTTCTTGCAGCACAAGTGTTACATAGTGGCCACGGTGGACAGAGACCTTAAGCGGAGAATCCGGAAGATTCCTGGAGTTCCTATCATGTATATTTCCAACCACAGGTGGGAGACCTCTCTAGCAGGACACAACACTGACTTTGACCATTGCTGTCTTAGCAGTTTATTCCCAAACATGTTTGGTCTTTCTGTCTATCTTGTGGTTTTCTATAGTGCCTGTAACTGTAGTGTCATTGAGTCTTTATAAACGGAAGTGGTATGACCGCCTATGTGAAGAAAGGACTGTACACTGTTGTAACAGGAGTACCTAGTAGTCTAAGTTTGGAATGCCATTTCCATTACTAACAATTTCATTCAGTTGCTCATAATTTGGAATAATAATTTCCTTGGGGTCAGTTTCCAGTATTTGATCTCAGCCAAGAAGTGGCTTATTTATTTTTTAATTCTGAAGTATCAGCAAAATGTACTCAGAAGTTCTTTGAAGAGTAGGGTTTTTTCACGTCTGTCACAAATTTAGTGTACACAAGTAAGTGGCTGACCTAGTTTCTGATGTAAAACAAAACAACTTCGAAAGAAATTGATTTAGTGACTTTGAAATAGTGAATTTTTCCAAGCATGTGTTGTTTGGGGCTGCTTGCTTAATCTAAAGTTACTTTAAACATTTCAGGAGCTGTAATCTGCTTTAACATAATCTAAATTTGCAAGGATTTGCAACAATCCCAGCCTTCCTAAAGTGTTTATAAGGACCTAGAGAAAGAGGCCTTTATTTACCTTTGTAGGGCACCTTCAATATTTTAATATGATCTTCTGCATGAAATACAACAGTTGTATCTTTCATACCCCCTGTTAAATAGAGGCGGAGAGAGAAAACAAGGTATGGGCAGAGAAGATGTTTTCAGGTGGGATTTGAAATGGGGATGAGGGAGGGAGAGGCTATTCCAGATCCTAAGGGCAGCAGAGAGAAAGCTTTTGTACTAGTAGTGGTAAGATTTTGTGAAGAGAGGAGGAGTCTGGTGATATGTGATAAGGGAGCAGTGTGTCAAGATTGGCTGAGGCAAGTCCACAAAGCATCTTAATTGATCCATAACTGGAATGTAGCTCTGTATATTTCTCTCACAAAGTGTCTCCTGTTGTCATACTTTTGTGCCCTTGAATGCAGCTTGGGTGACTAATATAGCAGCTCTTTGAAGTGCTCTGCTCTCCATGCTGTTCTGTCATAAGGCTGAAAGGAGTAATGTTACTTATTATGTAAGACCTTGGTCTGAAGCTGTTTTCCTCCCACGGCAGTGATAAGTTTTCTGGGGTGCCTGTGCCCCAATCGATTGGTCTTGAGGAGCTTTGTAATGCTGGAACACTGATGGGGACTTCTCCAAGTCTCTTTGCAGTTCCACTACTGCCAATCTTTGCCCTCCTTGGGTATTCAGGCTGCAGGTCAAAATGCCATGAAGCTGCTTGTTGTGGGCCTGAATGCATTAGGGTCCTCTCCACATTTGCTGCATGCTGAAGGGGAAGATGGCAAGGCAGTTACTGGAGGAGACTGCTTTCCAAGCAGGATGTTCTATACTCACATTTTTTTTCTTTGTTGCCTTCAGGTATAACATTGAGAGGATGCCAGATGATTATGGAGCCCCTCGATTCTAACCCATTGCTACAGATGTTCCCAGCACATCCTGCTACTGAGCACCAGGACCCTAAACCCAGTTAGAGGGCTCCTCTGTTTCTATTCTCCCCTTCCCTCCCTCTGCTGGGATTGCTCCCAGGCCTGCAGATGACACGGGACTGATTTCTTAGGCCTTGGCTTTGCAGCTTTGGTCTTCTAATGAAAAGCCGTTTTAGATCTGTCTACCTTTATTCATCCTTGCTCTGCCTAAACCCGTTTGTCACATCAGCATGCGTGGGAGGGGATACTAGGACCCAGAGAATGCATCTGCCTATTTTCCTCCTCATTCTGTAGGTGGGGTATTTAGAGAAGGGCCAAGGAAGGATCCAGCAACGGAACAGAATGGAAACAAAAGTTCCTAGAAACTGGAGTTGCAGTACAGTCTGAAAAAATGTTGCCTGCAGCAGGACATTCATTTCCCTAGCACAGCTGAAGTCTGCCCCACACTTTGAATTTCGATTATCTGAATGGTGGGGAATCAGCAAAATTATGAGGCCACGGCAGTGGATATACCTCATGTGGAGATAGAGGCTCTGAAAAAAATCAGCACAAGAAGATGGGTTGTGGGGACCTAAATAGAACACCACCATCCCACCTTCCAAATCCCTGACTAAGTAGATTCTGTGTGTTCTGGGTTTGAACAAAACTGACAAAGTTCTCCTCTCTCCTCCACGTGAGAACGTGGGGGCCAATGTTACTGAGGTCAAATCTCCCACTCAAGTTTCAAATTAAGAAGATGCTTTGTCTAGATGTGACTGTCAAGCATTAGGATAAACTAACTTAAAAAATTCACTTGTCATCAACTTCCTGGGGTCCTTGCTGAAGGAAAAACTGGCAAGCATGACGGTTGATGAAAGCGCCGTAGGCAAACTGCAGCGTCTCTACTAAACGGGCAATAATAAAGGTGTTCAGTCTTTATTTGGAATTAGTCAGCTTTTCTTCAACTATTATATCGTCACCATAATGAATTAAACATGGTAGTGTCTTACTTGCATTCCCAAAACTCTGCATGTCTTCATGTGTGTCCTCCCACATCCTGCTTGATGCAGGCACTATTCCACAATATACTCATAGCTGGGCACAGGGCACCTCTTCTCAACATTCTACCCTCCTCTCGCTGGGAAGGGTTGGGGCAGAGGAGAAAAGGTGCCAAACTGATGCAGCACTTACTATTAAACCCCTTACTGAGCTCCAGGGCCCTGCTTAGGCTGGCAGCAGGCACTGATTGTTGTATAAACAGAGCCCTGTTGAAAAACAAAGATGAGTCCCTGTTCAGCCCTCATGGGGATTGGGCTAACTCCCACAGACTTCATTAGCAATTGCAGTAGTTTTCACGAAGTTGGTCATAAATGCAGTAGCTTTAAAATAATAAAAAATCTGCACCATTTTGGTTAAAATGGCATTGAAAGCCGTGAGGTTAGGGCTTGAATAGCTCATGTAGATTTCAAATGTTTTAATCAAGTGCTGGCTCTGGAACTGTCTTTAAAAATCCCTTTTGTAGTGATCTGTCAGAAGGGTTGTGGAAGAGTCACACTATCTGCTCAAAGTAGCCAAAACTACCAGACCCACAACTCTATAATCTCTATTAGAATGGTATGTGTAATTGTTATGAAACTTTTTCCCCTCTCATGAATGTACGTATAATCTCTTGCCTCACGTGTCCAAGTCCATGAAGCAGAGGCTAGACATGTAAGGCTTTGATCCATCACCACATCTTTCCCCTGACACATGTAAATTTATCCCATTAACAGTTATGCTTTTTTTTTGTGTTCATTAAGCTAATTGATAATGTAAAGCACAGTAGATAAGAGACTCCATGTTCTCTGCAGTAAGCTGGACCTACATTCTGTTGCAAGGTCCCTGTTGTAGGTGGCACAATAAAGAATTCTGCTAGCAGCTTCAGATAAATGTTAAAAAGGGGGTTTTATTTAAAAAAAGTCAGTACGCCCTGTTACATTCCTATTCAGTTTAGTTTGTCCTCCCAATTTTGATGTCAGATTTTTTTTTACTGATACTACCTAACCACATTGTAGCAGTTGTCTGGGGAAAAGTTGGGGGTGGCAGTAGCTGGGTGTAGGACAGTTGGGACTTTTGGTAGCTCAGGAGGTGTGAAGACAGTTTGGAATTGTGGGATAAACATACTAGCTGGATGTTTCTACTAAAATTATCAGTGGTGAAATAGTTAATGGTGGGGTTGAAATTGTCACCTTTAAATTATAGAGTGAAACACCCATTGGAATGAATGGGGGTAACACCTGCCTTAGAGTTATTGTTTCAGGCTTTCTGCAGACTCAGGAAGACATCACTGTCTTGGTTAAACTGGGTTCACAATTCACAACCACGAGGGCTAGAAACATATTTTTCTTAAAGCTAAAATTCTGGAACACAATTCAGTCTCATGGGGTGAATTTCACAGTAAATTCCATGGACACAATGGTGGAATGCATAGGATCCTGACACCAGAAGTACTTAATGTGACACTTCCAACGGGTACCCAGGGTTGTGAGGCACCTTGTTACCAACTGCCCTTAGTGTGAGGATTTTTTGTCTGTACCTATTGTGGATCAGCTCCCTAAAACTACCAGCCTCTGACAATGCCAGTTCTTCCTTCTAGGCCTCTCTGGACAGACTAGTAATAGGCACATGCCAACCTCCAAGCGTCCTTCTGGAGTGCTCAGCCCATGTTCCACTCAACGCTCACAGAACTCTCACATTCTCTACTCCTAAAGGAATAGTACACACCAGCTTGTAAGATTCAACTCAGGATCACCGCTCTACTTAACGCATACCACTTAGATACATATACAGTCAAAACAAATAAATTTATCAAAGAACATGGACTCAAGTGATAGTAAGAATATTGGAAACAAATGGTTACATATAAAATCAAATCATAACAAAATTTCTAAACCCTAAACTGCACTCACAAAGCATTCCCCTATCTTCTACCAGATAGCTTGTCCCAAGTCTCTTTCCAAGTCTCAGGTTGGCTAAGGTCCCTTATAAGATCAAGTCTGCTGTCTGCTTGTCCTCACAGATTGAAGGAATAAGTGGGGGTTCATCTCCATCACAGATATGGTTCCAAATGTTCATTGTCTTACCCCTAAACAGGACAAACCCTTCTGTTTTTGTTTTTTCTTCTATCCCCCACAATCCGTTGATTAGCATTTTGCTCAGACTGTAAAAGGGCATCCATTGTGAACCATTCAGTTCTCAATTTGCACATGACCGGTCTGACAGAAAGAGAGAAATGTCTCTTCCCCTCTGCCTGACAGGTATGTAGCTCAGATTTCAGCGACTTTCCTGACTCACAGACCTAAAGAACAGAACTGTAGTGTATATGCATAACTCTTCACGTAATTTTCACCCCATGCATCTGAAGAAGTAGGGTTTTTTACTCACAAAAGCTTATACCCAAATAAATCTGTTAATCTTTAAGGTGCCACTGGACTCCTCATTGTTTTAATGAAATCCTAGTTTTCTATTTTTTGCTCCATTAAGGGAAAACCCTGCAGTGATTACTTAGACCAAACTTAGTCAAAATTCTGAAGATCATATAATTTTTTCTAGTAAGGACTGAGCAAGAGCTGCAGGATTAGACTCTTATGGTCTGATTTTCAGATGTGCTGAGCAGCTATCATTTAAGGGCATGTCTTCACTGCAGACTTAAGTCATCGACACTGGAGTTGCTTTTTCTCAAGAGAGACAAAGGGGGGGTGAGATAATATCTTTTATTGGACCAAATTCAGAGCTGTGTGGCTTGACAACTTGTCTCTTTCACCAACAGAAGTTGGTCCAATACAAGATATTATCTAATCAACCTTGTCTTTCTAATATTCTGGAACCAACACAGCTACAACAACACTGCAGACTTACTTTTCTCAAGGTAACCTAGCTTGAGTGAAAATGGCAACGTGGCACAATAATGCTGTAGCTGCCCTATTCACACTGGTGCTACATTCACTTGTATGTGGCACTGAGGTCACGTCTACACTACGGGGACTATAACAGCATATCTATGGCACTATAACTCGATGCATAGGTATAGCCTGCAGTGACTGAAGGTTTTTTTTGTAACTGTAGGAACTCCACCTCCCCAAACAGTGGTAGCTAGGTCAAAGGAAGCATTCTTCCATTGACCTAGTTGCATCTACACCTAGGGGCATAGGTTTCAGAGTAACAGCCGTGTTAGTCTGTATTCGCAAAAAGAAAAGGAGTACTTGTGGCACCTTAGAGACTAACCAATTTATCTGAGCATAAGCTTTCGTGAGCTACAGCTCACTTCATCAGATGCATACTGTGGAAAGTGTAGAAGATCTTTTTATATACACACAAAGCATGAAAAAATACCTCCTCACACCCCACTCTCCTGCCGCTAATAGCTTATCTAAAGTGATCACTCTCCTTACAATGTGTATGATAATCAAGTTGGGCCATTTCCAGCACAAATCCAGGTTTTCTCACACCCCTCCCCCCCACACACAAACCCACTCTCCTGCTGGTCATAGCTTATCCAAAGTGACCACTCTCCTTACAATGTGTATGATAATCAAGGTGGGCCATTTCCAGCACAAATCCAGGGTTTAACAAGAACGTCTGGGGGGGGGGTAGGAAAAAACAAGGGGAAATAGGTTACCTTGCATAATGACTTAGCCACTCCCAGTCTCTATTCAAGCCTAAGTTAATTGTATCCAATTTGCAAATTAATTCCAATTCAACAGTTTCTCGCTGGAGTCTGGATTTGAAGTTTTTTTGTTGTAATATCACAACTTTCATGTCTGTAATCGCGTGACCAGAGAGATTGAAGTGTTCTCCGACTGGTTTATGAATGTTATAATTCTTGACATCTGATTTGTGTCCATTTATTCTTTTACGTAGAGACTGTCCAGTTTGACCAATGTACATGGCAGAGGGGCATTGCTGGCACATGATGGCATATATCACATTGGAGGATGTGCAGGTGAACGAGACTCTGAAAGTGTGGCTGATGTTATTAGGCCCTGTGATGGTGTCCCCTGAATAGATATGTGGGCACAGCTGCCCACATATCTATGGGGCATAGACGCAGACTTCCCTGCTTTCCCCTGGGTGCTCTCCTCTCCACTCTGTCCCCAGCCCCTCCCTCACTCCACCCCTTCCATGCGGCCCCACCCCTGCCCCACTCCCATTCAAACTCCTTCCCCAAATCCCCACCCCACCCCAGCCCCACCTCTTCCCTGCCTCCTCCCCTGATCATGCCACATTCCCGCTCCTCACAATGTCTAACCTAGTTCTCCTCACAGCCCCTCGGTGAGGTAGAGCAGTGCTGTTATTTTATACCCATTGTACCGATGGAGCACTGATGTACAGAGAGACTAAAGGCCAGATTTTCAAAGGTATTTAGGCACCTAGTGGGATTTTCAAAAGCACTAGCTGCTTTGTAAACCGCACTAGATGCCGAGCTGAATCTTTGGGTGCCTAAAAAGCTTTAAACTCTGTCTCTAATGTACTGGCCTGAGGTCATACAGGAAGTCCATGGAGAAGTAGATCCCTAGTTTCTCAGGGTAGCTCCCATTCCACTGGACCAGCCTATCTCTCTGCTGTATGCTGCAAAAAAAGAGGACTCTGATAGATGGGGAAAACACCAAGAAGGCCAGTTCTCTGAGACTCCAGCAAATGGTCCCAGGCAATTGGAAAGGATCCTGGTTGACAGCATGAAAAGCAGCAGAGAGGTCAGGAAGGATGAAGAAAAAAAGAGAATGAGGGTCAGCTGAGAGGTGATTGCTTAACCCCCCCTCAGGGATGGCAGGTTCTGCCCCAGACTGGGTTGTAGAATAATGCCTGCTGTGCAATTTTACATTTTAACTGAAAACCATTTTATTTTGTCATTTTTTGTTCTGAGTTTGAAAAAAGGAAGGAATGAGAAAGTGTTGTACAAGTATCAAATGTGTTTCTCCCTCAAATTCTTAGGGCATGGCTACACTGGAAATTTCAAAGCGCTCAGGCGGCAGCACGTTGAAGTGCGAGTGTGGTTGCACGTGAGTGCTAGGAGAGAGTTCTCCCAGTGCTTCTGGTAATACACCTACACTAGTGCTTTAAAGCGCTCAGACTTGCTGCGCTCAGGCGGGTGAGCCAGCAAGTTATAGCGCAATAAAATGTAAGTGTAGCCAAGCCCTTAGGGTTTCAGCTGTACCCAAGCCAATTCCAGAACAAAGAACAAAACTGAATCTACAGAGTCCATAAAGTTAACAATTATTGTCATGATTTGTATTATTCACTGGGCACCATTGTATGCTCAGAACTGTTCAGAATATGCCAGAAAATGTAGTCTCTGAGCCAATTCGTATAAAATGAGTAGCCTTGGAAAAGATGGCTCAGATGTTTAAGTATGAAGTGTATAGTTATTGAGCACATTAGTATCTATGAGTGGAGATGCTGATGGCAATAGAAGTTTTACATTATTAAGGACTAGAAAATTTGACCCTACAACTTTCTTTCAAGAGGAAGAGCTGCCCAGAGCACCTGTGCCTATTTATTTTCCTTTCCTGCCTGCAGTGGTCCTGATATACCTTGCAAGTCCCAACGTTTTTCTCAACTTTAAAATGTGGAATTTTCTTGGGGTTTGGTTTTGAATATTCTCCTGTCAGAACTGCAACTACATCACTGTTGCCAATGTTGTGTTTAAGAGCTTTCTGGAAAGTAACTCACCTTTAACAGAAGTGAAAGTACTGTTGCCAATTCCCATTATTTTGTTATATGAGTCTCATAATAATTATTTCCCTTAAAGCCCCAGCTCCTGGAGTCAAGTGGATATGTGGCGATTTCAGGCATCATTCTTAAAGAAAAATGAAGTTTCTAACCCTTGTGGCTGTGGAGAAAGCTTCAAAATGTGACCCAGGTGCAACCAAAAGGCTCAAAAAGCAGAAGGCAAATAAAAAGAACACCAAATCTATTATTTTTACATAATCTCATGATTTTTGGTCAGTCTGAGTCATGATTTGTGAACATTTGTGGTTGGCAATATTGTGAAAGGACTTGGAAGTGTCAGTTTCACTCCTGTCTAAGGTCAGTTTCAAGTTTATTATTTGTAGTGGGGTAACACCCCTAGAGCCCAGGCAGGTATAAACTCACAGGGCCTTGCCCTAGTAGGATGTTTTAAAAAATTAAATGATCTTTTCCAAGCGTGGTGAACTGCAAAAGAGTGAGAGAAAGTAATCTGGATTTTTCTACAATTGTTTCAGTTGTTGTATTCAAGAGTTAGTAACGAAGTAAGAATATATATTAAAATTTTAAACCTAACCAGTGTCCCTTAAGTGACTTGACACAAGATGTCAGAACATATTAGTATTAGAGTTGAGTAGGTCTAATATTTATTTTTCTTTCTTTCTATAGGAATTAGATACAATGCTCCTGCCCGATAATAATTTGTAACTTATTATCTGCAAAAAACTAATTTTCATATGCCCAAGTAGCCCCAGGAATCATGGGTAAAGTTGCCTCCTCCCACCAAAAAATCTGAAATGGTGCCCCTGCAACACTTGAGTTATAATTCAGGTTAACTTTCAGTGAAGCCAAGCCCTCAGGCAGTGGAGTTGTGATTGCTAAACTGTTGTGAAACTCAAGCTAACAGTTCGTGGCTGCTAAGAAACCACAAGCACTGTAATCTGAATGCTGTCCCCATAGTGATGGAATTAAGGGTTCAAGGCTTTGTCTATGGTTCTCAGCTCGCCTCCCAGGCTGACCTCCCAGGCACGGAGCTTCACCAGACTGGAGACCCGTCTCCCAGGGAAGGTGTAGTTAGGGCGCCCCGAGGGCAGCGATAAACGCAGGGACGGGCGGGCACGTTGCGGGGAACCAGCCCCCGGAACCCCCGCATGGGAGAGAGCAGCTGAGAGGAAGGGTGGAAACCTTGCCCGCGACAGGACCCAGAAGGCGCCAAGGCGGTGGCCTCCAGTCTGTTGTTCCTCCGCCGCCCGCTCGCCTGCCCCCCCCCCGCCCAACAAGATGGAGGCCGACAGCCTGCCTCGGAGCGGCGCTCTAGCTCCTCTTTGCCCCTCTCTTTTGTCCAAGCCGACATGAGGGAAGAAGAGATCAGGGTTTCAGCGACACTCTAGTCCCAGTTAGTTCACCTCTCTATTGTCCGTGTTGTTCCGCCGGTGCCCGGCCACCTTATAGCCCGGGCTGATCGGTGGGTGGCGCTCTAACTTCAGCGAGTCCCTCTCTATGGTCCAGGCTGGGGGCACTCTAACTTCCTGCACGGCACTCTTCTGTCCCGGAGGTCCAACGAGCCTCGCTACGCAGGCACTGTGCGTCGCACGCGCTGCTGCTGTCGCCAGTCGCCGCGGCCTGTGGAAGCTCCGATCTCCGCTTCGGCCGCCGCCTCAGACCCGGCCCCGCCATGTATCCGGCCTGGGGCCTGTACGGTGCGGCGGGGCACTACCCGCCGCCCCCCACCTCGATACCGCCCCCGCCGCTGCCCGTCCCCCCGCCCGTGATGCCCCCCTCCGTCCCGCCGCCGAACTACCCGCCCCCGGGCCCAGGTGTGGCCCCCGCGCCCGGCGCCTCGGGCTTCCTGAGCCTGCAGGAGCAGCACCTGGCCCAGCTGCAGCAGCTGCAGCAAATGCACCAGAAGCAGATGCAGTCGGTACTTCTGGGGGGTCCCCCGCCCGGGCCGCCGCCCCCGGGCCTGCCCCCTCCGCCTCTCCCCGGCTCCTTCACCGACTGGCCGCCGCCGCCAGTGCCTCCCCCCGTCCGCAGCTACCAGAAGCAATTCAAGCACCGCGAGCCGCCCCCGCCGCCCCCACCCCGGGACCCCCAGGTCTGCAAGCCCCCGGCGCCCCCCCTGCCCCGAGAGCATGAAACCCTCCAGCCGTCTCAGCCCCACAGCGACTGGGAGCACCTGCCTTCTTCCCCAGTGCCCATGGACATGGAGCTGTCCTCTCCGCCACAGTCGCCCCCGCCGCCTGAGCAGGCCTATCCACCCCCTTCGCAGGCCTATATCCCCCCAGCCCAGTCTGAACCCTATATTCCCCCAGCCCAGCCACCCCCTTCCCAGTCCCCTCCGCCCCAGTCTTATTTGTCCCATTCTCAGCTCTCCCAGCCACCACCACCGTCCTATTTAGAGCCCCCTCCACCAACTGCCCCTCAATCCTATTTACCCTCCTCCCAATCCTATCAGACACATTCTCAATCTTACTTGTCCCCTTCCCAATCATCCCTTTCCCAACCAGCACAGTCTAGTTTGACACCATCCCTTTCTCAGTCTAAATCTCACTTTGCTGCATCCCAGTCATCCTTGCCCCCTTCCACTCCTGCTCAGCAAGAGGCAGTGCAGAGTGCTGCTAAGGACACCAGTGACAGTTCTGACCAGCACAGCACCCCACAGCCAGACCCTTCCACTATGACCCCCCAGGTAAGAACAAAGTGTCCAACCTGTGCTTTGGTGCCAAGCGTGGCTCCAGTTTGGAAAAGGTAGTGATGGGAACTGATCATTTACAGATGTAGTGTGGGTTGTAAAGATGGTCAACTAAAGACAGATAAAATAGAGAAACAATAAACGAATTTGTTTAAATAAAACAAAATTTTTGGCTTCAGCTCACAAAAGCCAGGAATGGTACAGATGAGACTAAAATTCCATAAACTCCAGTTGAATGTACATTTTGTATCCTCAAAAAGAAAAGGAGTACTTATGGCACCTTAGAGACTAACAAGAACTCCTTTTCTTTTTGTGAATACAGACTAACACGGCTGCTACTCTGAAACCTGTCATTTTGTATCCTGTAGTAGTTGGTTTTCAAGAGCCAGCAGTTCCCAAGCACAATGGGATGTTTCAGCCTTGACTGAACTTTATCCCCTTAGTGGATTTTTCAGATTTGTAGGGCCCCGATCGTGCAAAGTACGTTGTGCAGATGAATTGCACGGATCCCTATTGACTTCATTGGGCCCTCCATACCAATGCAGCAGTCCACCGGTATTTTATAGGATTGCCACCTGGTTTTGTGTTGCATAGTTTCTTGTTTTGATTTTTCTCTTACAGTAATATTTTTCAGTTGTTTATGAACACAAATCCTATAACAGTGTAAACTGGCCATACCTGGAATAGTTAAGGTTACAAAAGTATTTCCATTATAGACCCTAGATGCCTGTTTGTTCAGTTTTCAGAAATAGTTAGACTTTGGCCTAAATGTGTTTATGCTTGATCTCTTCCTAAAAGTGAACTTTTATGAGGGAAAAGTCTTTTCAAAAGTTTTTGAATTTGGTGGGAGTGAAAAATGTACTTTTTACTGTTAAAAACAATTATATCGTAGGTGGACACTTTTATAACGTTATTGATAGGCACTAGCTGGTTTTTTACTTCTGTAGAAATGGGGACTCCTCTTGTATTAATTTTTTCTTTAACCTCCCTCCCCTCAAAACAAAATAGTAAATTAGATGTGGATTCAGTATTCTTGTTCAATAACTGAGCACTCAAAAGTGCTAGATTTTAGGAGGTTGAATATTAAATGTTAACATGCTCCCCCCTCGCTTTGTTGCTATCCATTATGATAGCGTCTGTAATTTCATTATGCTATACTATTTTTAAAATAATACAATACAATAATTATTTTGACAACCACACATACATCTGAAAGAACATGGTCATAATTAATGAATTATTGCAATGCATACTGAGGGGAGCAGAGTTGTGACTGAATATACACTGCTACCTTTTGCATTTTCTGATTATTTTGCCCTAACTTTGCATTATTGTAGTTTACTGAATTTGATACAATACAAAATTAAATGTTTAATTTAAAAAGAAAGTGGTACCTAAAGGGTCGTAAAGATTGAACATTGAAATAGTATAACTTCTACTGATCTGCGGAAGAAGAGTTATGGAATCTTTCTCTTTTTTAATTAATGACAATCTAGTCTAGGCAGAAGATAATTTTCTGATTATCTCCTGTAGTAACAGTGTCCATAGCCAAACAGAATGCTGCTTTCCCTTCTCCCCCCACATATTCAGTAGATTATGCAAGAAATTGCAATTTGTCATTTGTAATTCTTTGTTATATTATTTGTTTTCCACTGTGTAACATTGACAGATCTCTGTGTGTGATTTTGGTTTAGAGTCCCATGCCATGTGACACATTTTGCAGCACAGTCTAACACAATGAAAATAAGGTTCCTGTGTCTCCTTATGGCAAGGTATATCTTTCCAGAAACACTTAGGCCAGTGGTTCTCAAACTTTTGTACTGGTGATCCCTTTCACATAACAAGCCTCTGAGTGTGACCCCCCACCCCCCTTATAAATGAAAAACACTTTTTTATATATTTAAAACCATTATAAATGCTAGAGGCAAAGCGGGGTTTGGGGTGGAGGCTGACAGCTCGCAATCCCTCCTCGCCTTGTAATAACCTCGTGACCCCCTGAGGGGTCCCAACTGCCAATTTGACAACCCCTGACTTAGGCAATGTCTACACTACCATTTATGTTAGTATAATTTATGTCTTTCAGGGATGTGAAAAAACACTCCCCTGAGCGACATAAGTTATGCTCACATAAGTCGCCGGGAGAGCTTCTGCCACTGACATAGTTACCAGTTACCGCATAGTTACAGTTGGGGGTGGTTTCATTATGATGACGGGCGAGCTCTCTCCTGTCAGCATAGAGAGGCTACACAAGAGAGCTTACAGCGGCGCAACTGCATCGGTACAGCTGTGCCACTGTAAGCTCTCTAGTGTAGACATAGCTTTAATAAGTGAAGTATCTACCAAAATTTATTTATAGCATGCCATTCACTTTGGTATCTGGGTGCATATTCTGTTGAAAATTAAACAAAGATTATGTATATTTTCCTATGAAGGATACCTAAGCTTCACAGCCCTGTGTTCTGGACTGCTGTATTGTTTTCCTTATCCTTGCTTATCATCTCTGTTATTTTCTTCCATGAGCATCACCAGGTGTGTTTTTGTTTTTTTTTAACCTTCCTGAGGAAGGACTTGCTGCATAAATAGATGGGTCTTGCATTATGCAATAAAGGCTCTCAGATTCATCCTGATATTTTGTAGTGACCAAGACCCCCAAGTTTTTCACCCTGGACTCTGGCAGTCACACTGCTTGCATAGAGTCTTGCTGTCCTGGTGTGCCATTAAAGGTTTGAAAACTGAGGACTAGGTCCTTGAAATGGATACAGAACTAAATGGAGAGTTAGTGGAACAAATGGTATGTTGACATGATGCACTTCTTTGGTTTTCTTTGTTTGAGTTAGGCTGAGGCTGCTGTATGTTATACCAGGTGGAGCTTCTGTGTGACCTTCACAATTGGGCATTTGATAGAAGTTGTGTTGTGGTAATTTAATCTAACCAGAAGGTGATGATATCTATTTCACTGTGGTGAGATCCTCCCTGAGAGGAACAGGTGTAAACCAATGATACTCAGACTGCAGCTCTCTAATGTTTCTCCTGGGACTCTTTGCAGCATGTTATATTAAAACACTGTGTGAGTTGTTAATTAACCAATCAGGGATACTTTTACTATGTTATTAACCAAATTAAGTTATCAACTTGCACTGTGAACTTTGCTGTGAAAATAATATATATTTATGTATAAATTAATATTTTCTCTGTCATACTCTTTAAATATGAATAGCATTATAGTAAATGAAACAATTAATTCACACTACTGTAGCTCTTTTGGGTACTGTTGGTAGCTAATTTGGCTCCTGAACGACTTGAGGTCTCAGTATCACTGGTATAAACCATTGGTTAGTCAAGGATGGAAGAAGAAGCTCCTTGTTATTGTTGCATTCCTTGTGTATAGGAGTATCAGTGATTGCAGTAGGACTCCAAGAATAGTTACCACCTTGATACTGGGAGAGTAGAACCCCTCAGTCAAAGATGAGGACTTAAGTTCCCACCATCTCTCTGAAATGTATCCTTCACCAGTATTTCCTCTGTTTTGCTCAGTCTGAGCTTTAGACATCTGTTTTTCATCCATTCACTTTTTTCAGGGCTTGTCTATGCTACCCGCCGGATTGGCGGGCAGTGATCGATCCAGCAGGGGTCAATTTATCGCGTCTAGTATAGACACAATAAGTCGACCGCTGAGTGCTCTCCCATCAACTCCGGTATTCCACCAGAACTGAAGCGCAAGCGGAGTCGATGGGAGAGTGTCAGCTGTCGACTTACTGCAGTAAGTAGATCTAAGTACGTAGCTGAAGTTGTGTATCTTACGTCGACCCCACGCGGTAGTGTAGACAAGTCCTCCGTCAGATGCTGGGACATAAAGTGGTTCTCGCTTCATGTGCTGTGAAGGAGATTTACAGCTGAGTGTCGTCATATTGGTGGTATTGGAGCCTATGTGGTATGACCTCTCCTAGAGATTAATCTATATATTGAGAAGGAGAGGAGATAGGATGATTTCACAAATGACTAGACTTTCAGGGCAGAAGAGCAGTTGTCTATCATGACTGTCATCTTTTATTTATCTATGTCACAGCCATCACTATTGTATAAAATCATGTTATGTGACATGTCTTTGAAAGGAATGTTTAAATCCAGCTTAGTGCTGTTCTGCATGCCTCTGCTAGGTCTTGAATGCAAAAGCAACTCCTAACACAACATGGAGTTGAAGGCTGCTGAGAGATCCCATGCTGTAAGTGTGGATGTTTGTCCTCCACCCATAGCCATGAGAGCTTCTCTATGTCATATCCTGCTCTGAATCCTGATTTGCAGGATATTGGCAGAGGTCAATGGCAGAATCTAGAATGATACCATCTCCTATCATAGACATATAGTCCCCAAAATATCATTTTAGAGAAGTGATTTTCTGCATAGATCTGCTCTTTAAATTTGTCCATTTCACACCTCACTACTAGAAATAGGCCCTTTTAATTCAGGCATAAGATATATGGGTGGAGGAAGTTTGCACTGCACATGCTTATTTTATACCTATTTTGAAGATGAATTGGAAACTTTAGTCTTAAGGAATCTCATCGGGCACCATTCACCAATGCTGAATTTATACCTGCATTTAAAAATAAACTGTTGTTCCTGTTAGCTTCTCTGCTGTTCCCATGCTGGATTTTCAGAAGTGGCTCTTCTTGCCAGTGTGTGGGTAGAAAAGATGAACAGGAAGAGTATGAAAGATGTGGGACAGTCACAGATTCTCAAAAGAGGGGAAATTGCTAGTTGAGCTTGTGTTTTCATATGCCGCACCATTCCATGAGCTTTAGGATAAGCTTTTCCATATCCTCACTTTATGGCTATAAAATACCAATCTCTGTCCCCTGTATTTTGCTAGAGTTCTTATAAAAGCTATATAAATTCTCTTGATGAATGGGACTTCAGTATACATTTTTAGTAAACATTCAGTATTCTGAATTTATAAAGTTAGAATTTAGTTCCTTTTGTATCTTATTTTAAATCTGAGCTCATGGCATTTCATTGAGTTTTTAGTGTGTGCGCTGATTATAGAACCATAATCACTAGGAAGTTTCTTCCAACTTTATCCTTGATATTTGGGCTGGGCAGTGAAAATCCTGATGAAGTATATTTTATTGAGCTACCTACTATTTTGAAAATGTATAAAAACATTTGAGAGCTGAGCTATTCCTTGTCATTATTTCAACCTGGAGGAGATGAATGCTACTTGATTACAAAACCTAGAAAAGGGGATTTATAATGGATAATATATATCCATTTGTCTATGTGTGACACACATGAAGAAAGTGAATATCTTGGGAAATTCTACAGCAGAGGAAATTCTTCAGAGAAAGTCTAAATGTCAGAATATGCCATCAGACCTTGTGGAACCATGTTCCAAAGAACAGGCCTTTCAGCTATAAAGCACCTGTACTTTGAACATATTTAAAGATGAGGACTTAATGCTAGGAGTTTGACTATCTCCGTAGCTGGTCTTGTCTTATTTCTGGCATCACCATCTGGTTACCTTGCAGCTCCCAGATGCCAGTGAGGTTAGAAGACAGCTTTTTATAATCTGAACTCAAGATACTGTGTTCTATCTGATTGGTTGTTTGTCCCAGTCTCCTTCCACATCTCTTCCTCACAGTTTCTCTGCTGCCATCCTCACTCTTCCCGCTATCCATAGTCGTCTCCATTTATCCCTTCCCTTTCTTTCCTCTGTGCATTTCTTCCTTCAGTGTCCTTCAGCCCCCTTTCCTTTTACCCTGTTCCATGGCTCCGACCAATTCTCCTCATCCAACTTTTCCATTATCCTACCCCATCTGAGCTCCATAATAAATACATATACCAGGTTGTTAATAAAACAATGAAATGGAATTAACAAGTCCATTCACTCCAATCCCTTAGCTCATATGTTGAACACCTTCCTCTCCTTTCTGTTTTTTGCCTTCTTCGGTTTTAAGTTCTTTGGGATAGGAACTGCATCTTCCTTCATGTCTGTATAGCACCTAGGACAGTCGTGCCTGAAACCTGATAAGGGGTTTTGACCTATTGCTTCTCTGTAATGATGGTAGAGAAGTGAGTTATTACAATGAAACAAGCATAAACACTTCTCTGGAGACTGTTTTCTCTGCCAGATTTCAGTGATTATCTTGGTGGGTTATCTTTATCTGTTTTTGTCTATTAAACCTGGTTGCTACTGTAATTCTCACAAACTTTTTGTATATTATAGGAACAGCAACAGTACTGGTACCAGCAACACTTGCTAAGTTTGCAGCAGAGGGCAAAAGCACATGCACAGGGACAGCAGCAACCGAAGGGTCCAGGAATAATAGTGAAGGATGCACCTGAGCAGAGAATACAGCAAGAAGAAGGGAAAGTGACTGCTCCTAATCAGCAGTCTGACCCGCCTTTACTTAACGAGCCCCTCATACCAGCTTCCAAAAAAGAGGAGCCTCCTGTCTCATCTACTGAACCTAAGGTACGCTATGCAAAGATGCTATTCCTTATGGGACATTCGTTCAAAAAAAAAAAAAAAAAAAAAGTTTTCCTCCTGCCTGGGTCTGAATAATAATACCTAGACTTTAGATAGTGCTTTTCATCAGTAGATCTCAAAGCATTTTGCAAAGAAGGTCAGGATCATTATCCCCATTTTACATGTGGGGAAATTGAAGTACAGAAGGCAAGTAAGGTACCTGGGATCATCCAGCAGGCCAGACACACATCTCTTGAGTCCAATAGACCCCAAACCTCTTGAGTCCAAGTCTAGTGATCTATTCACTAGGCCATATTGCCTCCCAATTAATAGACTTTACAGTTGGGAAAGACAGGTCTGGGTACACATCTCCCTGGTCTGGCAGGTTTGGAACTAGTAAAATCTTTTTCAGGGACAAGCTGCTTCCTCAGTTTTGTTAGGTGATGAGTAGGGTCCCTTTGCATTTACAGAGTCCTTCTCCTACAGATTTTAAAGACTTCTGCATTTGGGACCCATGCTCCCTGCCATGGTGAAGTGAATAGTGTTCAGAGATTATGAACCGTATTTGTCTCTAATGCCAGTAGGTCAGATGACATATCTCAGAAAAAGTGAATTATTTTAAAGAAAAGAGGATAAAGGAAATGAATGAATTACTGTAGTCCAAGTAGCTCATCTCGTGCTCCCTAGTTCCTTAACCTGAAATCCCTGAATGACTTTTCCTTGTTAGCGTTCAAGATTTTTACTTCTATCCCTCTGTATGATTTGCTCATCCTACTTGCTGAATTGGAAGGTATTAGTACCTTTCCCCTTTGCAGCTGCATGTATACATCTTGCAGTCAGGATTAGAGATGTGCCTGAGCTAGTACCCCACATTCAATCTAATGCCTCTATCACCAAGACATGCATCTGAACTTAATAGCTCAAGCCTGAACCAGAATACTAAATCCAAACACACCAGAATTTTGGCATAGTTTGGATTTTGATTTAATTAATCATTCCAATTTTTAGCTGAGATGCCTATTACTTTCCTGTTAAGTGCTGGAAAGGAGAGTGGTGATTTTGCCTTCCATTCCAGACCTTGAAAGGTAATGATTCCTTTGTTAAAGAATAGGGTCATAGTCTGTGCCTAATAACCAAGAAGTTTTGCCCAAAAACCTTTCTGCCCATTTGCATAGTGATGGTTTTTACTTAGAATATGCAGGCAAATTCTCTCAAATCTGATTCTTGGCTTGAACTATTCCCCTTATTGAAGAAGATAAACAAAATCATCTATTCTGATAGTGTCATAGAAAGTCAGAACACCAAAATTCAGGGTCACAGAATTATTAACTGCCATGAAACTTCTGTGAATTTGGTTATGCTTAAGAACATAAGAGTGGCCATACTGGGTCAGACAAAGGTCCATCCAGCCCAATATCCTGTCTACTGACAGTGGCCAATGCCAGGTGCCCCAGAGGGAGTGAACCTAACGGGTAATGACCTAGTCTCTCCTGCCATCCATCTCCACCCTCTGACAAACAGAGGCTAGGGACACCATTGCTTACCCAAAAGTAAGCTTGTTTAGGTGTTGTGCTTGAATGAGCTTTCCCTTAGTTATAATAACTATATTTATCTTTAGCTGAATATTGAACCTCCTGAGGACTCTGAGGAAGATTTGAGATTGCAGCAGTTGCAGGTGGCAGCAGCTCAGTGGCAGCAGCATCCACACCATCGAGTTGGCTTTCAGTATCAGAGAATAATGCAGAAGCATGCCCAACTGCAACAGATCCTACAGAAGTACCAGCAGATTATACAACAGCCACCACCCCCACAGGTTAGTCATTGAGAAACTGGGATTTGGTATACCTCTTGGATGATGTAACACTCATGGTCTGATAAGAAGTATGTAGTATAATAATTTCTTCTGGCTGACTTGTTTGCCTTGCTCTCTCATTAATCGTTGTTCATGGGCAAAGACTTAGCTTCCCCCTTCCCTGAGAAGTTACTTTCCAGTCTCAGTTGAAGAGTAACAAGAATATTTAGAGATGTTGATGGGAGCAGTTTCATATGAGGCATAATTAAAAAGATTATTTATTGACATGGGATACAATTCTCAAAATCGTCTAAGGAGCACTGTAGGCTCCTAAGAGCCTGTTAGTTTTGAAAATGGGACCTAGGTGTCTTTGAAAATTTTACAGTAGGACGGCTTAGTTTAGAAAAGAAAAGGTTACTTAAAATGGCAGGAACAGAAAGAGCTGGTTGGGTGCCCTTATTTACTGTGTCCTCCAATACAAGAAAAAGAGGATATTCAAAAAGACAATGTAAAAGCCAAAATGAATGAAATATTTAGGTAAAGTATAACTAATAATGGAACTCACTGCCAAAGGATATTATTGATATTAATAGATTAGTAAGATTAAAAATAGATTAGACATCTATCAGAATAGCCAATTCAGATAAAACTAATTGTTGTAAATCTTCATGCTTCAGAGTATAAGATTATTGCTAGCTGGGGTCAGTAGGATGGTGTTGGGTAATTAAGTAGATCATGGGATTGTTGGGGTTTAGGGGAGAGCCTACGCCTTCCCAGTTTCTTTGCAAGAGGGGCGGTATTTGCCCTTAAAAAACTCCAAATTATTATAGTAGCACTTAGAGACTCCAGCTAAGATTGAACCCCCATTGTGATAGGAGTGGTATGTACATGTGGTGAGAGATACTCTTTGCTTGAAAGAATTTACATTCTAAATAGACAAGACAGACCAGACAAAGAGTAAGAAGTGAAACAGGCACTGAGAGAGAAAGTAACTCACTCAGGGTCACATAGTAGGTTTATGAGAGAGCTGGGAACAGAATCCTGATCTCCTAATTCCCAGTCCAGTGCTCTGTCCAGTAACCACACTGTTTCTTTGTGTGAGTGAGTGAGATTTTTTGTTTGTTTTTTACAGCAGCTACAATCATGGAGTCCCAATCCTGATTGGATTCTCTGGTCATTACCACAATGAAAGGGGAGAGAGAAAAGATGATAATTAGGCCGTCACGTTTTTTCTTGCACAGCTCTTAGTGAACCCTTATTGATTCATATTTTATACAAAATATACTGTTTTAATACTTTTTCATTTTATGTTGCAACAGTGTGACTCTCAATGAATAATATGTATTGTGTGGGTATTTGCCCCTCCTAGCACTCAAGGATCTGAAAGTCATTAGATAAAGGAAAAGTATATTGGAGACAGTAGTCCCAAGGAAATCTTGGTGAAGGAGACAGGTAAAATAATCTACACGTGGTTCCTAGTGTAGTACATTTTCATGATTTTACAAGGCAGGGTAAAGGAGACTTGCAGTTTGGCCACAGGAATTCAGATACAGATGTGGGTACAGATAAAATATATTGAATAATTAGTGACTGTTGTAGGTTTATTCATAGATACTAAGGTCAGAAGGGACCATTATGATCATCTAGTCTGACCTCCTGCACAATGCAGGCTACAGAATTTCACCCACCCACTACTGCAAAAAACCTCTCACCTATATCTGAGCTATTGAAGTCCTCAAATCGTGGTTTAAAGACTTCAAGGAACAGAGAATCCTCCAGCAAGTGACCCATGTCCCATGCTACAGAGGAAGGCAAGAAACCTCCAGGGCCTCTTCCAATCTGCCCTGGAGAAAAATTCCTTCCCGACCCCAAATATGGCGATCAGCTAAACCCTGAGCATATGGGCAAGATTCACCAGCAAGATACTATAGAAAATTCTTTCCTGGGTAACTCAGATCCCACCCCATCTAACATCCCATCACAGGCTATTAGGCCTATTTACCATGAATATTTAATTACCAAAACCATGTTATCCCATCATACCATCTCCTCCATAAACTTATCGAGTTTAATCTTAAAGCCAGATAGCTCTTTTGCCCCCACTGCTTCCCTTGGAATGCTATTCCAAAACTTCACTCCTCTGATGGTTAGAAACCTTCGTCTAATTTCAAGTCTAAACTTCCTGGTGGCCAGTTTATATCCATTTGTTTTTGTGTCCACATTGGTACTGAGCTTAAATAATTCCTCTCCCTCTCCGGTATTTATCCCTCTGATATATTTATAGAGAGCAATCATATCTCCCCTCAACCTTCTTTTAGTTAGGCTAAACAAGACAAGCTCCTTGAGTCTCCTTTCATAAGACAAGTTTTCCATTCATCGGATCATCCTAGTAGCCCTTCTCTGTACCTGTTCCAGTTTGAATTCATCCTTCTTAAACATGGGAGACCAGAATTGCACACAGTATTCCAGGTGAGGTCTCACCAGTGCATTGTATAACGGTACTAAAACCTCCTTATCCCTACTGGAAATACTTCTCCTGATGCATCCCAAGACCTCATCAGCTTTTTTCACGGCCATATTCCATTTGCAGCTCATAGTCATCCTATGATCAACCAATACTCCAAGGTCCTTCTCCTCCTCCGTTACTTCTAATTGATGCATCCCCAGCTTATAACTAAAATTCTTGTTATTAATCCCTAAATGCATGACCTTACACTTCTTACTATTAAATTTCATCCTATTACTATTACTCCAGTTTACAAAGTCATCCAGATCCTCCTGTATGATATCCCAGTCCTTCTCTAAATTGGCAATACCTCCCAGCTTTGTATCATCCGCAAACTTTATTAGCACACTCCCACTTTTTGTGCCGAGATCAGTAATAAAAAGATTAAATAAGATTGGTCCAAAACCGATCCTTGAGGAATTCCACTGGTAACCTCCCTCCAGCCTGACAGTTCAGTACCTACCTTTCAGTAGGATCCATTGTAGTCTCCCCTTTAACCAATTCCTTATCCACCTTTCAATTTTCCTATTGATCCCCATCTTTTCCAATTTAACTAATAATTCCCCATGTGGCACCGTATCAAATGCCGTACTGAAATCTAGGTAAATTAGATCCACTGCGTTTCCTTTGTCTAAAAAATCTGTTACCTTCTCAAAGAAGGAGATCAGGTTGGTTTGGCACGATCTACCTTTTGTAAAACCATGTTGTATTTTGTCCCATTTACCATTGACCTCAATGTCCTTAACTACCTTCTCCTTCAAAATTTTTTCCAAGACCTTGCATACTACAGATGTCAAACTAACAGACCTATAGTTACCCGGGTCACTTTTTTTCCCTTTCTTAAAAATAGCAGTTCTCCAATCATACGGTACAACCCCTGAGTTTACAAATTCATTAAAAATTCTTGCTAATGGGCTTGCAATTTCGGGTGCCAATTCCTTTAATATTCTTGGATGAAGATTATCTGGGCCCCCCAATTTTGTCCCATTAAGCTGTAGGTTAACTAGCTGTAGGTTATTACAAGCGTAATGAGAGATTGTTCTCTTAGTTTGTTTTGTTAGATAAACAAGTTTGATAAGCCCAAACTTGGAGGACTACTACAGTTTACTCAACGTATACCTGGTTTAGTGTTCGAGGTGGTGCTCTCGAATGTGAAGGAAAGTGCATTTAAATTGAATTGCTATGTGCTTGGAGAAACAAATTGAAGAGCTTGGGAAACAAGGCTGCTTGCTACATATATTAGAATATTTGTGGATTGATTTGTGATTCAGTAGGGATGGAGGATATTCTATTAATAGCCCCAAATAGTTTGGTTGTATGCAGAAGTAATCTGTTGCTAATTATACTCTCCCCACTTCCCGGTCCTCCCACCTAGAGTGATGTGGGCTTTTTGTATGGAAGTGTTTGCCCTTATCTATTACTAAAATGTATAGGTTGGAGATATACCAGGCAGGATTCGTTTGCTTCTGTTTCTATGTAACTCTTCTCTCAAGCTTCTGTTTAAGCTGAAGATTGGGCAGAGGGTGATATTCAAGCATGTTGCTTCAGAAGGAACTAAAAATGTATTCTGCAGCATTTGTATCTCTCTTTCTTGCAGACAATGTCAGTGGATATGCAGCTGCAGCATTATGAGACGCAGCAGAAACAGTTTCAACAACTTCACAAAGAGTGGGAGCGTGAATTCCAAGGATGGCAGGATCAACTTCAGACCTATCCTCACAAAGATCAGCTTCAGGAGTATGAGAAACAGTGGAAAACATGGCAGGGACAGATGAAAGCTACTCAGTCCCATCTGCAGGAGAAGGTGAACTCACTTCGAAACATGAAGAATCAATACACTGGGAATGTTGCATTGCCACCTCCTTTTGTTCCATGCTCTCAAACCTCTCAAGGAGGCATGCCTGTTATGCCTCCATCTTTGCCTTCAGCCACCCCTCCGCAGGTTCCCCCATCTCTATCTTCTGATCCTCAGTTGTCTAACTCATCTGAACCCCCAACGTCCAGTCTTCAGGTTTTCCAGTCCGCTAAGACAACCAGGCCAGCTCTTCTTCCTATTCCTGATTCTTTTGTATTTAAACTACTTGGCTCATCTGCAACTTTACCTTGTCATTCTGAAATAACTACATCTGGTGACTCTTCAGACCAAGGAAACTGTCAAGTTCATCTGGATAAGCAAGCTGTACCATTTGTTTCTGTCTCATCTGAACCAGCATCTGGAGAACTGAAAACCTCTACTCCAATATCTTCAACCTATATACCCCCCACCTCCAGCGTTCAAGATAAACCAGTGAGATCAGGTGGATTGCTTCCAGACCCACCCAGAGGCACATACTTCGAAGGACCAAGAGGTCCTAGGTAGGTCTTTTTCCTTTAGTTTATACACATCCTCATCTCATTTACTGCTGTCATCACCAAAGTACCTATAGTGCCAGTTGTGCATTAAACAGTGTGAGGAAAATCTGTCACATGTGCTTCATTCTTTGTCATCTCTCCCCAGGGGAAATTGTGGGTGCAGCATAGTGGGTTTTGTTTCGTGGGTTTTTGAAAATAAATTATGTGCACTGTTCACTGTGTTTATCTTATGCCTTGTTGGTCTACACTTAAAATTTAGATTGACACTGAGGGGTGTGAAAAATTCAACCCCCCTGATCACTGTAGTTAAGTGGACCTAGCCCCCAATATAGATGTGGCTATGTTGATATAAAATTTTTTCTGTAGACCTAGCTACTGCTTATTAGGGAAATGGATTACCTATGTGGATGAGAAAACCCCTTCTATTGGTATAGCAAGTGTCTACGTGGCGACTGTGCTGCTATAGTGCCCATAGTGTAGGACATACCCTTAGTGAAAGCAAAGTCAGAGACTTGGGCATTATCTAGGATAGGTCACATCTTTCTAGCGAGATTGTCCTGTGTACCCACACATCTCCATTCTGAAGCACATAGCGTCCCTTTTACAACTACAACAATTGCTCATATGGAAAAGAGGCAGAAAAATATTTCCTGTATTTTTAATTTCTTTTAATGCAAGTTATCTGGAAACCTAGAGAAAAGCCAGTGCGATATGACAAACTATCTCACCATAACCCCCTAGCAAGTGCTACGCTGATCCTCTGTCTTGGAGGACAGTTTGGAAACATCTATTTCAAAAATGTTTAAAGTTATCTGTAGGCACAATCACAATACGTGCTCTTTTCCCTAGGTAGTACTTTAACTTACGCATTGTGAAAGGAATTCAGGCAAGTATCCAACTATTATAGACTTGGAGCATCTAATACCTAACTACCAACAAATTAGATGCTGTTGTAAAATCAAGAAATAAAGTAGCTTGAATCCTAAACCCCAGCTACATTTTCTGATGAAGGGTGTGCCGAAGAGATGCCAGGGAAACTCAGAGCTGCTACTTTGCCTCACTATATTGGTATGAAAAGGCTCTTTCATTCTTTGCTCTTTTCACCTCAGGGTTCCAGCACACTTACTGACTGTAGGTTTCTTAAGGCTCGTCTGCACTAGAATCGCTACAGTGATGCAGGTATACCAATGTAGCTGCACCTATATAGCGCTGCTAGTGCAGATGCTCTATGCTGACGGGGGAGAGCTCTCTCTCCAACATAATTACTCCACCTCCCCAAGCGGCCATAGTTATGTTGGAGGGGAGAAGTGCCTGTCTGCACTGGTACTTAGGTCGGTGTAACTAACATCACTTAGGGGTGTGGCTTTTTCACACCCATGGGTGACTTAAGTTATAACAAAGTGAGCGCTAGTGTGTACAAGCCCTTAAAAGAGTGGTGCTAGCTTTTCAGCTTGGAAAAGAGACGACCAAGGGCCGATATGATAGTGGTCTATAACATCATGACTGGTGTGGAGAAAGTAAATAAGGAAATGTTATTTACTCCTCATAACACAAGAACTAGTGGTCACCAAATGAAATTAATAGGCAGTAGGTTTAAAACAAGTAAAAGGAAGTATTTCTTTACACAACGCATGATCAACCTGTGGAACTCTTTGACCAAGACTATAACAGCGTTCAAAAAAGAACTAGGTAAATTAATGGAGGATAGGTCCATCAATGGCTATTGGCCAGGATGGACAGGGATGGTGTCCCAAGCCTCTGTGGCAGAGGCTGGGAATGGACAACAGGATGGATCACTTGATGATTATCTATTCTGTTCATTCCCTCTGGGGCACATGGCATTGGCCACTGTTGGAAGACAGGATACGTGGCTAGATCGGGGCGGGCAAACTTTTTGGGCCGAGGGCCACATCTGGGTGGGGAAATTGTATGCAGGGCTGGGGCAGGGGGTTGGGGTGTGGGAGGGAGCATGGGTGGGGGTGCGGTGTGCAGAAATGGGCTCAGGGCAAGGGATTGGGGCAGAGGAGGGGTGCAGAGTGCATGGGGGGCTCAGGGAAGGAGGTTGGGGTGCAGCAGAGGTGCAGAATGCAGGAGGGAGCTCAGGGCAGGGGATTGGAGTACAGGGTATGATGGGGCTCAGGGCAGGGAGTTGGGGTGCACAGTGCAGTAGGGGGCTCAGGGCAGGGAGTTGGGGTGCAGGAGGGGTGTGAGGTGCAGGCAGAGGCTTAGGACAGGGAGTTGGGGGGGCTGGGTGCAGGAGGGGTGCAAGGTACAGGCAGGGGGCTTAGGGCAGGGATCTGGCCCACGGGCCATAGTTTGCCCACCCCTGGTCTAGATGGACCTTTGGTCTGACTCAGTATGGCCGTTCTTATGTTTGGTGTTACTTAGCTCCAATGTTTTTAAAAGGATGTGAGAGCACTGAGTGTTGGCCTTAGCTTTGAATTTCTTGATTATTGTTGGTTTGTATTATACCACAATGTTCATACATTTATATTTTGTTTCCTGTGTCTTTTGGGAAGGGGAAAAATTAATTTTTCAGGGTTTTTTTTTGACAGATGACCTCTTGAGTCAATGAACAATTAGACTTGTTTAAAAAATAAGATTTATTTTTAAAGGTACATTATGTAGCTGATCTGTGTAGTTTGGCCTAAGAGCTCATTTTAGGAATGGCTTATTCACACTTTAAGAGGTATCAAATCTGCAGCAATTGAAATCTGTTCTTTCTGATCACTGGTCATGAATCTATATTTGGAAGGTTTACAATTCTGAAAATGTTGTTGCTTCTTCCAGCAAACTATTTCTAGTCCTTGCAGGATATGTAGACTTCACAGTAATATCATTCTGTGTGCAATCATTTCCCATCACCTCCCATTTCACATCCAGAGTGATTGTTAGCAGCTGATATTTCAAACTTCTAGAGTTATAGATCAATCATTTATAATACTGAAAAGTTGCCTTTCCCATAGTGTGTGTTTCCTCAATGCTAACAAGCAATTGTTTCCAACCCTGGTACTTTTTGAGAAACAAGATCCAGTAATTGATTGTTCTTGTAGTCTTCAACTGCCTTGTTTCTTTTTGCTTTTTTGCATTGGTTCAAGATTCAACATTGTAAGTTACAAACATCTGAGTAATGTGACTTTCATTTCCTTTTAAGGTTTCCTGTGTAAAATGCTTTGATTTTATCTGCTCTGTTATGTGAATCAGTATTTGGGCATTTAATTAAAAAGTGGATTTTTGACCAGATATGCCTCTTTAGCTCCTATTGCATGAATCCTTTCACTTCATGCTGTATTTGTTATCCAGTTCCCCACATTTTTGGGCCACGGTAGTTGTAGGTGAACTAAATGTGAATAAAATACAGTTGTACAAATAGAAAACACATAAAGCTGTCCAGACCAGGGTAACATCATAAGCTTGCTCCACTTACTGTTTAATAATATTTTAAATTCTATATCTAGATTTTATTTATCTATTTATATTTTATTTATAGACTTTTCTATGTAGTACGCAGCACCATAGTATCTGATCATTACACATACATTATTTATCTTTGCCCACACCCTCGTGTGGTAGGGAAATACCACTATTTTGCTGTTGGAGTAGCAAGAGACAGAGGAATTGTGACTTTCCCAAGGTCACACAGTGAATCTGGACAGAGCTGGAGACAGAATCTAGATCTTCTGAGCACCAGTCTGGAGCTTTAAACACAAGACATGTTAAAATAACATACTTGATTTCCAGTTAAGATTTTAAGTCAACGTTTCTCCCGGAACTAGTCTTCATGGCTGAAATTTACACTTTCACCCACTACTATCTGTATAGAGTGGTTCAAATGCTGCTGCTGCTCTCACATAAGCAGGATGTTTTTTTCCATTACGTGTCTATGAATGATGCCCCAGATGTGAGCCAGCACAGAGACATAATGTCACATATTGATGCAACAATGGGGCATGACACTGATTATTTTGTGGCTCATCTAACATTATTTCCTAGAGGTTGCTGAGTCTGCAAGTGACTTATGTCACTCTCCGTTGTGCAGTGTGAAATTGAAGTGCATTTTTCCATGTCTCTGTACTGATTTAATGGGGTTTGCATATGAGGCACACAGAGGTGTTTGCATGAAAGTGGTTTTATAAAGTGAAAATATCTTCTAGAAAATTCTCACTTAATTTGTTCATTTGAATATGTCTCTTGTTTTACATGTAGGTTTGATGGACTTCGGGGAAGAGGCTTTGACAGATTTGAAGGGCCAAGACAGAGAGGACCTCGTTTTGAAGGCCAGCACTTGGAAGGGCCGAGGCCAAGATTTGAAGGTCAGAATTCAGATGGACAGTCTTCAAGCAAATGGGGGACTGTCCCCCGGGGGCCAGCAGCACAGTTTTATACTTCCCCAAGTACATCACAGATGCACAGTTCCCGACCAAGCGGGTCACAGTGGAGGGGGCCCAAACCTCAACAGCAATCTCAAGCAGAGTCCCGAACAGAAAACAGAGACGCTTTTGCTGATGTGGCTGTCAACCAGGAGTTGGCAAATAGAACTCAGTCTACGCCAATTCCCTTTGATACAGATGCAAAGAATTCTGGTCCAGTTCAGCCAGCTGAGGACCTGACAAAAGCTCAGCAGGAGCCACCCAAAGCTAAAGTCAAAAAAATTATTCCTCGGCCTAAAAAGTGGACTTGGAGTTCTCAGGATCCTGCACAGCAATTAGAAGAGACAAAACAAACTACTCAACCTCCATCCATTCAGAATCAAAAACCAACACCACTTCCCAGTACACCTGTAACTGTGCAGTCTACTATTCCTCCGAGAACAGGAGGAACAGCAGCCTTACCTCCATCCCCTGTAACAGGAAATAAAGACTTGAAATCTACAGATAGTAAATTGCCCCTTTCAGAAAATAGCCAGGGTAAAGGACTACCTGGATCAGAAAATAATCAGGGTATAGGTCTGGTTCAGCCAGAAGATAACAGAGGCAATGGACTAGTAAGCAGAGGCAGGGGTCAGGGCAGGCTGGACGAGGGCCGAGGCAGGGGTCAGGGCAGGCTGGACGAGGGCCGAGGCAGAGGACAGGGCAGGCTGGACGAGGGCCGAGGCAGGGGTCAGGGCAGGCTGGACGACGGCCGAGGCAGGGGTCAGGGCAGGCTGGACGACGGCCGAGGCAGGGGTCAGGGCAGGCTGGACGACGGCCGAGGCAGGGGTCAGGGCAGGCTGGACGACGGCCGAGGCAGGGGTCAGGGCAGGCTGGACGACGGCCGAGGCAGGGGTCAGGGCAGGCTGGACGACGGCCGAGGCAGGGGTCAGGGCAGGCTGGACGAGGGCCGAGGCAGGGGTCAGGGCAGGCTGGACGAGGGCCGAGGCAGGGGTCAGGGCAGGCTGGACGAGGGCCGAGGCAGGGGTCAGGGCAGGCTGGACGACGGCCGAGGCAGGGGTCAGGGCAGGCTGGACGACGGCCGAGGCAGGGGGCAGGGCAGGCTGGACGACGGCCTCGACAAGGGGCAGGGCAGGCTGGATGACTGCCGAGGCAGGGGGCTAACAAACAGAGGCAGAGGATTGCCCAGACAGGCAGCCACCCGAGGCCGGGGGATGATCCAGAGAGTGAGCAACCGGGAGGAGCAGCTGGATAGGCGGTCAGGTAGCAGGGAGAAGTTGCCAGATGGGCAGTCAGGCAGCTGGGAGATGGGGCCAGTTGGGCGGTCAGGCAGCCGGGAGAGAGGGTTGTCTGGCCGAGACAAGGAACCAGCTGGCTGGGCAGACAGCAGGGATAGGGGGCAGTCAGGAAGCTGGGAGAGGGGCCCTGTCATGCGGGCTGGAAGCCGGGAGAGAGGTCCTATCATACGGGCTGAAACCTGGGAGAGGGGTCCTGGCAGGCGGGCAGGAAGTCGGGAGAGGGGTTCTGTCAGGCGATCAGGTAGCCGGGAGAGGGAAATGGGCAGGCCTGAAACAGGCAGTATTGATAAACCAATCCGCCTAGGAGACAACTCTGAGAAATTATCTCTGTATCATCGAGAGGAACCAACCAGGGCTCCCTGGAGTCACGAAGAGGAGAGAATGCAAGAGGAACCTTCATTAGATAGACGAGATTCCCATCCTTTAGAGCGCGAACAATTGGATGATTGGGAAAGAGATCGATATTGGAGAGAGCATGACACAGATATTCAGGATGATCATGTGGATCCATATGATAGAGATGACAGGTTACCACTCCGTCTTTCATTGCCTCCACTATCACCTCTTCCTCCTCTCCCTCCTTTGTCTTCTGATCTTGACAGACGAGACACTTGGTGGGATGATTGGGAAAGGCCAAGGGAAAGGGAGCTGGATAGAGATCTGGACAGGATTGGAAGACCCTTGGATGTTTATGATCGAGAATTAGATAGAGAATGGGACAGAGATTATTTGAGACCTCTGGATGACAGAGAGACACCGAGTCATGACCTGGACATTCCTCCTCTTCCACCTTTGCCACCACTTCCACCTCTGGACAGGTACCATGAGGACCGGTGGAGGGAGGAAAGAGATAGGGATCTCTATGACAGAGACCTCCGAGACAGGGGAGAGTTGAGGATCCGAGAGTATCCAGAGAGGCATGATACGTCAAGGGAGAAGCGAGATTACCTTCCTGAAAGGACTGACTGGGAGAGGGAACGGTTGTCAGATAGATGGTATCCTGATGAAGCAGACAGACTACGACCTTTGGGGGATCAGCTTGATCCACCCCTTCCACCACCACGTTCATCTGACATGCTGGGAGCAGAGCCAAACCTGGACCCTGAACAGTCACTTGGAGGGGTAATGGTCCTTAGTCAAAGGCAGCATGAAATAATCCTGAAGGCTGCCCAGGAGCTGAAAATGCTTCGGTGAGTTGGCTAATCTTGTAATTTCTTTTGGGAAAAAAGTTGCTAATTTATCTGAAGTAATCCATAGAATTGTATTAAATACTGTCAGGTAGGGTCATAGGTTTTGCTTTATCAGTTTAGACAATTATTGCATCTGTTCTGTCCTTATGCCTCTTGCAGTTGCCAATACATGATGCTTCAAGGGGCTGCCCCTAGGCCATCTGATCTTTTAAACTCATTCAATTGTACAGTACTGTGTGGAGGGCAATAATTTCCTTCCTCACCCCCAGATGTGATGAATGTATGGCTTGAAGCATTTGGATTTCTTATTCTGTGCAAATCCAAGATATTACTATCTTAATTTTCCTTTAGTCCATTTCAATTATCACTGTATTTTAACTGAACCCATATGAGAGGATGAGAACATTGCAAATACCTAGGGTGTAGGCAGAAGCAGGGTTGTGAAGATCTGTAAAAATGAGGACAAAAAATTTTGACTTGATATAAAAGTTAAGAGGAAGCCAATGAGTGCCTGAAGATGACTTTAGCTGTTGCATTCTGAAAACGCTGGAGGTAAGTGATACGGAAATTAGCAAGGGCAGAGAGGAGGAGGTTAGAGTAGTCAAAATGAAAAAGAACCAGTGCATGTATAAGGATTTTGTTCATAAGAACAGAGGAAAGATCATATTATTTTAGATAACATACAGGAAATTGCAGCAGGAATTTACCAATATGTGAAGAGGGAAGATGCGTGGAAAATCACACACAACTAATAAGGCTGAGTGACTGGGAGGCTATGGTTTTTACAACGTCAGTGGAAAAGGAAGAGGAAGGTGTTTGGGGAAAGATGAGGAACTTCTTTTGCCATATTCAGTTTGTGTTGAGGAGCAAGAATACTGGATAATATTAAGTAATCAGATCTGCAAGAATGTACAGGTGACCCCCAAAATTAAATCTGTCAAATGGGTCATTTAATCTGAGAGTCAGCAAGGCAATACTACTGGTTTGTAGACTGCCTCACGACCTTGGCTTCTTATTGGACCTAACAGGTTTATTAACCAGCCTTGTAGTGGAGTCTCCATGACTCTTTGAGTGAGGAGATTTAAGTATCCATGTGAATAATATCTCCAGCACCTAGGACCAAGATTTTATATTCAGTTTATTATGCATTTCTGTCCCCACATGCATACTAGACCTGATCTTTAGTCTAGGTTGTAGTGTAGACATAGGTAACATAATCCTGGTCAGCAACTTCCTGGTCAGATAATCTCCTCCTCCAGAGAGGAGCTGCGGTTCTGTCTCTCACCAGGCAGACAAATTGACTGTGCTGGTCTGCCCTTGGAGATTCATGACCTCAGCAAGCTTCCAGAACATTATATTGGAGAATTTTATCCAACCATGGAATCAGAGTGCTGATGATCTCTGTAACCACCTGTTGTCCAGTAGCTTTAACGTGACTGCTGAGCAAGGAATTCCTGTAGTCCTATGCTGCAGACATTAGAGAAACCAATAAATCCTTCTACACAATAGCAGATGCAAAATTTTATCCAAAGGAACTGTTCTGCATAATGACCTGCATAGATTTTGTCTAGTCATAGCTGTATAATGCAGAGCATAGAACTTCATCCAGTAATTCCTCCAGTTGAGGGAATTTTTCACTAGTGTCAAGACCAATAACTTGTTGAGTTAGATCCTATTAGAAAGACATCCATGTTGAGATTTTCAAAAGTGCCTGAGTGAGTTAGGCACCTAAGTCCCTTTGACTTTCAGCCAGTCTTGATTTAAAGACTCCAGATAATGATGAACTAACCATTTTCCTTGATAATCTGTTCTAGTGTTTCACTATTTAAAAGTTGTCTTGTTTCCAGTTTGAAGTTATCTAACTTCAACTTCCAATTATTGCATCTTGTTATGTCAGTGCTAGGTTAAAGAGTTCCATAACGTCTAATGTTTACTTCCAGTGTAGGTACTTAAAGACTCTGATCTAGTAGCTCTTAAGTTTCTCTTTGATCACCAAAATAGATTGTGCTCGTAAGTCTCTCAATGTAACGTATGTTTTCCAGACCTCAAATTAATTTTTGTAGTACTTCTCTGAATCCTCTCCAATTTTTCACAACCATTTTTAAAGTTTAGACATCAGAATTAGACACAGTTTTCCAGTAGTGATCTCACCTGTACTGTATGTGAAGTTGATATCACCTCTCTATGTATTTAACATTTCCCTGTTTATGCATCCAAGGATTGGGTTAGCCTTTTTTGCCACTGCTTCACAGTGGAAGCTCATGTTCAGTGGATTATCTAGTGACCCTTAAGTCCTTTTCAGAGTTACTGCTTTCGTGAGGTTTCCACCTCTCACTACCACGCACACATGTCCAGTAAATATGGCTGCCCACATTCTATGTTCCTAAATGTAGTTCTGTTCTCCTGGTTATTTGCCACCCCACCAATATTTGTCATCTGCAAATTTTATCAGCTGTGGTTTTATATTTTCTTGCAATTTATTGGTAAAAATACTGAACAGAGTTGAGCTGACAACTGATCCCTGTGGGACTCTTGTAGAGTCTTCCTAATTATTGATGATTCCCTGTTAACAATTATGTTTTGAGATCTATCAGTTAGCCAGATCTTAATCCATTTAATATGGATTAATTTGGTTTTGTACAGTGCTTATTTTTTTTATCATGGTTCCTGACTGCCTTCCCTCATTTGAAATCTAGCATCACCCAGTGTGAAGAACTTTGTAAAGTATACTGAGAAAAGATTGACTGGATCAAAGATGGCATCTCCAGTTCTTAGAAATCCTATATGTACCCCTCTTGGTTGGTGGCAGCCAGTCAGGTGCACTTGAGTCTACTGTTGACATAGAAACATTAACACCTTCAGAGATAGCAGCCTATCAGCCTTCCCGAAACATGCAGTCGTCCAGCGTGTGTTCAGGAAACCATCACTCAACGTCAATGACTTTGCTGATAACCTTCCCTTCCCAGGCAAAGTGATTGACGTATTGGTGAAAAGCCATCTCCAGCAGCACTTGACCTCTGCTAATATCTTAGAATCTTCCCTGACAGATTTTAGACCAGCGTATGGAACAGAAACAGCACTGGTCACACTGATGGAAAATCTCCTCTTTTTCAAAGACAGTTGGTACACATACATGCTGATGTTAGATCTGTCTGCACCCTTGACCAGCACCCTTTAATTATGAAGTGTTGATGACTCATCTGAGTGACCTGGTGAGATGAGCAGAATTGCATTAAATTGGCTTCCCTCATTCCTGTCATGTCATGTGGGCTATTGCACTTCCTAGAGAGATTTCACATGAGGACTCTCTCAGGGTTTAATGTTGTTTATCCTTCTATTCAACTTTGCCATCCTTTATTAAATTACAATTCTAGGGAAGATTTGAGATACTACGGATCCAATGCTAACAACATGCAGATGTCAGTTAGCTGCAGATCTTCTGTAGATGATGCTATCATCCAGATATCTCAGTACCTGAGAGAGCATTGCTGCTGAATGAAAAACAGTTGACTAAAACAAAACCTGGGAAAGACAGAGGTGATACTGGTGGGAAGAAGAAAATGCTTTGAAGAACTTGCCAAAGTGAAGCATGGTCCTCAAGTTTTTAAGATGCTTGTGAGAGAAAGCATCTTTTTTTCTGTTTCTTGTACAGTGTTCAGCACATCACTGGCACTTAGTAAATAACTGAAGATGTCTACTTTTTCAGTTACAGTGATATGCAGTCTTGGGATGCTACTAGACTCCTCAGTGTCCGTAGATTACTGGATGATAACAGTAGCAAAATATGCTTTTTATTACATCCTTGGCTAGTCAGGAGCATGGCTTCTTAGATGTGGATCTGTCCACGGTGATACAACTAGCTATCACTGCAAAACTCAATTATTCTAATGTGCTGTACCTGGGGTTGAATGTGTGAAGGCAAAAAAAAAAAACCCCTCACCTGCTGGTTCAAAATGTCATGGTCCACTCGTTAGGCAACAGAGCCTGATGAGAGTTTGCCACTTCAGTTCTCTGCTTGCTGCAGTGGCTCTCTGTCCACATCCAAATCCAAATGTAATAAACCAGGGCCCAGCCAACTGAAGATCTCAGAGATTGCCCCTTTCCAGGCATCCCATAGCAAAAGCTATGTTCATCATGTAGTCAACCCATAGCTCCAAAATGAGCTTGATGCAGGATTTTACTATCCGCATAATGAAATGTAAAACAATTTCTGCTACATCATTATCACAAGAATCCTGAAGAGTGGCCGAGCAATAATAAACAGCAAAATATTCTTCCAAACCGTTTTCCAAAATCCCTTACCACTGGAAACATTCAGAGGTACCATAATGGTGTAATATAAAGAGAGAAAAAGCTTGGATGGTGCACTGATACCCTGGGTGTGGGTGCGTCATGCACATTTGTAGGAAGGAACATCAAAAAAGGAAGAGGTAAACTTATAAATTGGAACGTAAATGAATGAGGTCTTTCAGAGAAGAGTGTAGAAAGAAGAGGAATAGACCTAAGAACAGAGCGTCATGGTTCATCCTCCAGAGGGAACAGGAAGATCAATGAGGGAGCAATATTTGGTAAAGACAAAGTCAAGGGGGTGGGGTGCCCCCACTTTCCTGCATCTGCCATTGCACCCCTTAGGGTGATAATCGCACAAGCTGGATTTTATGCTAAAATGATGAACAGTTAAACAGTTACTGTTGACATTTGTCGTCCTTAGGTTTCAGTTAAAAACACGTTGAAATGAATGGGGGCATTTTCTCTCTCTCTCGAAGCTGTTCTGTTTTCACACTCATAAAGATGATATACCTTGTATTCCCATATGGAAGGTTTTAGCTGCAACCAGAAGTGCTGGAAATGTAATTTTCAAAAAGTGAATGGAAGTTATGATTCTGAAGAATTTAATCTGTCATGGGAACTGGTTTAATACACCAGGTTGGCAGGGACTTTGTCACTTGTGCTTTAGAGAATGGTGTTTAAGGTCTAATAAATTGATACACTGAAACAAGAAGGCTTCATATGTGAAAGCAGATTCTCTCTACAGCGCCAAAGAAAGGGTTCAATTAAAGAAGATTCTGTTGACTGTTTTCCTCAGTTTTCAAGTTAATGCTGGGGAAGTCACCCTTTTGTATCAAACCATATTGAGAGTTGTGTTTTCTACGTTATGCTGACTCTTCTCATTGCGTACTTAAGAAAGAGCAGTTCCTAAGCAGAACAATGCAGTGTAAGTGGCTTGAAATTGATAAGACTCCTTCTGATGATGCTTTGAGACAGAAGCAGCAGTAGAAATATAGAGAATAGCTTCTCTCAACTTCAGGTGTCTTCAACTAGATCTGTTCTCTGTGCATCTGACAAGTCTGGTATCAGTTGTGTGTTGATCTGGATTTGCCAACCAATGCATTTTTCCAAAGCCAGATGTTAGGAACATTGGATGTTAGGGGAGCTCTGAGTTGTTGCAGCTGTTATTATTTATTGTTTGTATTGAGGTGGCACTTAGGAGTCCCAGTCGTGGACCAGGACCCCATTGTGCTAGGCACCCTACAGTCACACAACAAAAGGATGGTCCCTGCATCAAAGAGCTTACAATCTAAGTCAAGTCTCTCCCAGTATGCTGGCTGTTGGGGTGCTACCAGCTGCTTGTGTCCTAGCTTATCCCAGTCGTAAACTCTTTAGTGGCTATTGATTCTTACTACTACTACAATATATTTTGTTGATGTAAGTATCGGTTCCCCCCCTGCCTTTTTTTTTAACCGTGCATTTGTGCCACAGAATGGTAACACACTTTTGTGATTGATGTGCAGGGAACAAAAAGAACAGCTGCAGAAGTTGAAAGAGTTTGTGCCTGATCCCCACATGCCCCAACTCTCATCACAGGAAACTTCTAGATCACAAACCACAACTACAAGGCCACGTGCCTTTCAGGTAAATGAAATCTGTGCTAAAGGAATGAAATGCTGTTGATAATTCACCTGGGTGTGAACATTAGTTCAAATCTAGAATCTAGCTAAAATAGATATTTCCTGGCTTCTGATGGTGAGGCGAAGCAAACTGAGGTAGGTAACTCATTAAATAATACTTTACACTTAGTCAAATCTCGCAAAACTGTATTTTGGTAACCTACAAACCCAAATGGAAAAAGAACTTTTGAGCTTGTAGTTGATATAAACACAAGCCAGTGAGATTCTGCTGTTGTGTTGGGGGCAAGAGTAATGTGTCTAATGACATGCTTCTCATAGACCAGGGGGAACATGACATGCTTTTTCCAGTGTGGGAGCAACATATCAATTCCTAGCATGCCCCAGGCATTCAGGTAATCCCCTGAAGGAGTAGGACATTTATAATTGTCTGATGGTGCTGGTGTTCTGCCCCAGCACTCATTGGGCTACAAACTTCACTTACCTGCACTGGGCTCTCCCTTCCAGTAGTTCAGATTAGTGAAGTTCTACTGTACATTTGTTTGATACAATATTCTTGTATATTTGTATGTGTGTGTTTCACATACTTGTTAATCTGAAGTATTGATATGGATCAAAGTAGTTCAGTTATTTGTAGGGAGGATAGGAGAAGATATCTTAATTTTACACTTTTAAAAAGTTAAATTAAGAAGTTTTGCCCTGTCACCCAGATCACTCTGCTTGAACACTGTGTACCTTTCCCCTGTCCTTCATCTCTTTATCTTTTTAGATCAGAGGTTTTCAAACTCTGGTCCGCGGACCATCAGTGGTCCGCAAGCTCCGTTAAGGTGGTCTGCAGATAGTTCCCTCTAAGGTGCACGCCTGGGTGGCCGCACATGAAAGAATGAAGGGCCACCCACCTAATTAGTGGAGTGGCTCAGGCATGGCTCCACTAATTAGGTATCTAGACCCTGGAGAAGGCGGACATGTAAGGTGAGGTGGTGGCACTGGGGGGAATAGGGGTAGATGGGAGCGAACAATGGGGTGAGAAGAGGGGGTAGGGGAATTTGGGACATGCAGGGCTGCGGAAGCCAGAGAAACAGTCGACTTTCCCCAGCTCCAGGGCTGCGGCTGCCGGAGAGAGATGGCCCTCCTTCCCAGCCTCAGCTGGGGAGCTGCCGTGGTAGACCCTTCTTCCCAGCCCTAGCTCAGGGGCTGCTGTGGTGGGGGAGAGAGGAGGAGAGACCCTCCCCCCCTTCCCAGCCCCAGCTTGGTGGCTGCTGCGGCAAGGGAGAGAGGACACATCCATCACATTAGAAAGGTGAGACTACTGATATTAAAATATGAGTTGAGTGCTTTTATTTGTAGAACAAAAAAAAGTTAATTATTATAAGTTTTTTTTATATAGCACTTTTATCCAAATCACTTTACAATAGTTAGTTAACGGTACAAACAACATTTGGAAAGATCATTAAGTGGTCCGTCAAGACCCTCAGCAATTTTCAAGTTGTCCGCAGGGAAAAAAGGGTTTGAGAACCACTGTTTTAGATTATAAACTCTTTGGAACAGGGACTGTCCCCTCCTTTGTGTTTGGAAAGCACCCACTGAATAATGGGTATAATAATATACTACTTAAATCACCATACTGCTAAAACTGTTTAAATCATTTTACAGACATGAGCGAATCCTATCAGCACATCCATGAAGTAGGTAAATAAATATTAGACACTGATTGGCAGAAGAGCATGAAATCTGCTCACCCATTTTCTTCTAGATTGTCTGTTTTCCAGATGTTGAAGCAACTCAACTTCTGTGTTTCTCAGCAACCTTTGGCACAGGCTCTGTGTAGGAAGCTAGAAGAGTAATTTTTTCTTCAGTGTACACAAACTGTGCTTTCCATATGTAGGCCTGACTTGACATGAGTAATTGGACATGGGTGAGGCCTCATTTCGTGGGAAACAGGGTTAGGGAGGTAAATAGATCAACAGCCTGGAAACAGAATGTCTGTACTAGCTAAGGTAAGGGGGAACTATTTATAATGGAAAAAATAATGGAATAAGATAAGTTGGGAGCAAAGACTAGGTAAAGAGTAAGTCATATATGGACAGTGCATGGACAGAGCATGCTGTACAGGGATTGCTTCCTACAGAGTAGCCAAGCCAATCCCAAAACGTGTAATGCAATGTATTATGTAAATGTACATAAAGGAAGAGGCTTGCTGCCTAACTTTGGATGTGTGGTATGCTTTATACCAGGGATGACCAACCTGAATGGGAGAAGGAGCCAGAATTTACCAATGTACATTGCCACAGAGCCACAATAATACGTCAGCAGCCCCCCATCAGTTCCCCGCTCCCAGTGCCTCCCACCCACCAGCGGCCTAGCCGATCAGTGGCTCCCCCTCCCTCTTTGCACCTCCCAATCAGCTGTTTGGTGGCGTGCAGGAGGCTCTGGGGGTATGGGGGAGGAGTGAGGGCACGGCAGGCTCAGGGGAGGAGGTGGGAAGGGGTGGAGTGGGGGCAGGGCCTGGGGCAGAGCCAGGGGTTGAGCAGTGAGCACCCCCCGGCACATTGGAAAGTTGGCGCCTGTAGCTCCAGCCCAGGAGTTGGTGCCTCTACAAGGAGCCGCATGTTAACTTCTGAAGAGCCGCATGTGGCTCCAGCAGAGCTTTGCCATTCATTTGTATTTATCATAGAATCATAGGACTGGAAGGGACCTCGAGGTCATCTAGTTCAGTCCCCTGCACTCATGGCAGGACTAAGTATTATCTAGACCATTCCTGACAGGCATTTGTCTAACCTGCTTTTAAAAATCTCCAGTGATGGAGATTCCATGACCTCCCTTGGCAGTTTATTTCAGTGTTTAACCACCCTGACAGTTAAGAAGTTTTTTCCTAATGTTCAACCTCCCTTGCTGCAATTTAAGCCCATTGCTACTTGTCCTATCCTCAGAGGTTAAGAAAAACAATTTTTCTCCCTCCTTGTAACAACCTTTTATGTACTTGAAAACCGTTATCATGTCCCCCCTCAGTCTTCTCTTTTCCAGACTAAACAAACCCAGTTTTTTCAATCTTTCCTCATAGGTCATGTTTTCTAGACGTTTAATCATTTTTGTCACTCTTCTGTGGACTCTCTCCAGTTTGTCCTCATCCTTCCTAAAATGTGGTACCAAGAACTGGACACAATACTCCAGTTGAGGCCTAATCAGCACAGAGTAGAGTGGAAGAATTATTTCTCGTGTCTTGCTTACAACACTCCTGCTAATACATCCCAGAATGATATTTGCTTTTTTTTTTTTTGCAACAGCGTTAACTGTTTACTCATATTTAGCTTTTGGTCCACTATTTAGCTTTTGGTCCTTTCTGCAGTACTCCTTCCTATGCAGCCATTTCCCATTTTGTATGTGTGCAACTGGTTGTTCCTTCATAAACGGAGTACTTTGCATTTGTCCTTATTGAATTTCATCCTGTTTACTTCAGGCCATTTGTCCAGATCATTTTGAATTTTAATCCTATCCTCCAAAGCACTTGCAACCCCTCCCAGCTTGGTATCGTCTGCAAACTTTATAAGTGTACTCTCTGTGCCATTATCTAAATCATGATGAAGATATTGAACAGAACCCAGACCAAGAACTGATCCCTGCGGGACCCCACTCGTTATGCCCTTCCAGCATGACTGTGAACCACTGATAACTATTCTGTGGGAACTGTTTTCAAACCAGTTTTGCACCCACCTTACATCTAGGTTGCATTTCCCTAGTTTGTTTATGAGAAGGTCATGCGAAACTGTATCAAAAGCTTTACTAAGGTCAAGATATACCACATCTACCTCTTCCCCCTATCTACAAGGCTTGTTACCCTATCAAAGAAAGCTGTCAGGTTGGTTTGACACGATTTGTTCTTGACAGACCCATGCTGACTGTTACTTATCACCTTATCATCATCTAGATGTTTGAAAATTGATTGCTTAATTATTTGCTCCATTATCTTTCCGGGTACAGAAGTTAAGATGACTGGTCTGTGATTCCATGGGTTGTCCTTATTTTCCTTTTAATAGATTGGCACTACATTTGCCCTTTTCCAGTGTTCTGGAATCTATCCCATCTTCCATGACTTTTCAAAGATAGGTTTCAGAGTGGTAGCCGTGTTAGTCTGTATCAGCAAAAACAATGAGGAGTCCTTGTGGCACCTTAGAGACTAACAAATTTATTTGGGCATAAGCTTTCGTGGGCTAGAACCTACTTCATCAGATTCATGGAGTGGAAAATACAGGAGCAGGTATAAATAAATGAAAAAATGTGAGTTGCCTTACCAAGTGTGAGGTCAGTCTAACGAGACAATTCAACAGACAGCAGGCTACCAAGGGAGGAAAAATAACAGACTGGGAGTGGTTGGATCATTACAAAACCTAAACCTAATTTCCCCAATACTAATTTCCCCCAACTGTTACTCACTCCTTCTTGTCAACTTTCTGAAATGGTCCACTCTCATTAGCACTTCAAAAGTTATTTTTCCTTCCTTGGTATCCTGCTGTCAATTGAATTGTCTCGTTAGACTGACCTCACACTTGGTAAGTCAAGTCACATCTTTTCATGTAGTTATACTTGCTCCTGTATTTTCCACTCCATGCATCTGATGAAGTGGGTTCTAGCCCACGAAAGCTTATGCCCAAATAAATTTGTTAGTCTCTAAGGTGCCACAAGGACTCCTTGTTGTTTTTTAAAAGATAATCACTAATGGCTCAGATATCTCCTCAGTCAGCTCCTTGAGTTTCTAAGATGCATTTCATCAGGCCCTGGTGACTTGAAGACATCTCACTTGTCTAAGTAATTTTTTACTTGTTCTTTCCCTATTTTAGCCTTTTCTGATCCTACCTCATTTTCACTGGTATTCATTATGTTAGACATCCAATCACCACCAACCTTCCCGATGAAAACCAAAATAAAGAAGTCATTAAGCACCTCTGCCATTTCCACATTTTCTGTTGTTATCTTCCCCCCACCACCCCATTGAGTAACGGGCCTACCTTGTTCTTCCTCTTGCTTCAAATGTATTTGTAGAATGTTTTCTTGTTACCCTTTGTGTCCCTAGCTAGTTTGATCTCGTTTTGTGCCTTGACCTTTCTAATTTTGTCCGTACATACTTGTGTTATTTGTTTATATTCATCCTTTGTAATTTGACCTAGTTTCCACTTTTTGTAGGACTCACTTTTGATTTTTAGATCATTGAAGATTTCCTGGTTAAGCCAGTGTGGTCTCTTGCCATACTTCCTATCCTTCCCACACAGTGGAATAGTTTGCTCTTGTGCCCTTAATAATGCCTTGCTGAAAAATTGCCAACTGTCTTCAGTTGTTTTTCCCCTTAGACTTGCTTCCCATGGGATCTTACCTACCAACTCGCTGAGTTTGCTAAAGTCTGCCTTCTTGAAATCCATTCTTTATTTTGCTGTTCTCCCTCCTACCATTCCTTAGAATCATGAATTCTATCATTTCATGATCGCTTTCACCCAAGCTGCCTTCCACTTTCAAATACTCAACCAGTTCTTCCCTATTTGTCAAAATCAAATCTAGAACAGCCTGTCCCCTAGTAGCTTTCTCCACCTTTGTTACAAAGTTTTACAGTGCTTCTTTTAATTTGTCATGTTGAGTATTGTATCTGTTATGGGAGCGGGGTGGTCAGACTATGGACCTTGTGGTGAATAAAGGAGCACATTTTCCATGTAACCTAGGAGAGCCAGGAGGTTGATGTTAGCTGAACAGAAAGCAAGTTTTCTCTAGGGTGAGCCAAGGAGCTGGTGTTAACTCTGGAGAGGGTGGATTTTTGCTGGGAGTTGTCAAGAAGCTGGCAATAGCTGTAGATAGGGTGTATGTACACAAGAGCAAGAGAGGTAACTGTAGTGTCGGAAGCTCTGTTTATACTAGGAAGTTTACTAATTGTGGGCAGTGCGTGTTGCTGAATACAGTTTAACTGCAAGACTAGAATGGCCAAACCATGATCACAGCTTTTTCTGAGCAGTCCTCTATTAGGGCTTGTGAAACAGTGCAGAATATGGTTTACTCTAGTGTACAGTTGCACTTAAATCATTTTCAGCACTGGTTCAGCTGCACCTGGCGTCCGCAATGGATATATTTTTAGTATAGATGCCGTCTTAGACCTGCTGCTGTTTAGAGGCAATTCTTCTTCACATATCTATAAAGTAAAATTTAGCTGAGAGAAACAGCCTGGAAGGTGCTTTGGCTAAAGAGAGAGCTTAATTTGGTAAGGTCATTTTGGATGAGAGAACAGTTACGTTAAGACTTTATTCATATTTGACTTAATGGATTTAGAGGTTTCAAGTAGTGGACACATACCAACCAATCCAGAATGGCTGTTCTTCTTGGGATATCAGTGTGTAGTTTTGCCCTCCTATGAGGGGACCTGAAAATGCTAATGATTAGGAATGTGTGAATTACAGACTGTTATGAAAGCACCCTTCTCAGCTGGGACTAGAGGTCTGCTCAGGCCCAATTTTAAAGACCAACCTGGGCCTGAATCTGACCCTGGCACAGCCGACCTGAACCTGACCTGAGAGTGTCAAGTCCTTTTCTGGCCCACCCGGACCTGACACTTTCCCCTGAAACTGTATTGCCGCCACCACTGCCTTGTCTTGGGGGTTGTCCTGCGGGGGACTTCCTACTCCCCATGCCTGGTGAACGTGATCAATCACCGGCCACCTTCTGCTCACGGGGTTGGTGTGGCAGCAGCTGTGTACTCCACTCCTGTCAGCTACCACTGCTTTGCTGCACTGTGTGTGCTGTGGAGTGAGAGGCACTGTGACTTTTAAGAGTGATAACTCCCTAGCAGACACAGTGCAGCCAAGTGGCAGGACCCGGAATCCGTTTCCATGATGCCAATCCCACAGGTAGGAGGAGATGATCTGAGCCGACCTGACCCGAACCCTACACTTGTAGCTGGGTCCTGTTGTGTTTGGGTCAGGTTGCAAGGCTTAATGGGACACAAGTTGGTCAGAGGGCTTTGTTTACTGTTTTCACATAGGGTGAAATGTTTCCCATGTTTAGGCATCTTCTCAGCTGCCACCTGAGACACCAATAGAATCTCAGCCTATCAAACCTTCTCCTGCTGTTATTATAAAGCCACCAGTGTTGTTCAGGCAGCCCACCCTGGTGACGAGGCCAGGTGCCCCGGTGACAAGGCCAGGTGCTCCGATTCCGGCTTCAGCTACAACCTCAAGTCAGGCTCCTGCAATAAAGCCAACATCTGGTGCTGTGAAACAGGAACGTTGGGATGAGGATTCTTTTCATGGACTCTGGGATACCAGTGAAGATAAAGGAGCAAATTTGGAGTATGCATTATGTAAACCAGAATCAGTGCTGCCACATACAGTGTCATCTTCTGGGAAAATACCTCCTCCAGGTCATACTCCCATTCCATCATCTGTACCATCATCAATTCCTAAACCACCTCTAATTCAACAGACTGTGGACTATGGCCATGGGCGGGGTGAGTAATGGAAAAAATAATTTTGCCTCTAATACAGGACCACTTAAACAAAACTTTTTATTTCTAAAGGGACGTGCTCTGAGTGTTATTTACCACACATAGTATGCCCAGAATCTTAACACAATCCCTGTGTAAGCTCTGTACATCATTATGTAGTGCCAAATACCTCAGCTGCAGTGAGGTTGAAAGTTGTTGCTATATGATTGATCTCCTCACTTAAATAATTAGACTGCACTCATGAGTAGGGCCCTACCAAATTCACGGTCCCATTTTGATCAATTTCACAGTCATAGGATTTTTAAAACCTTAAATTTCATAATTTCAGATATTTAAATCAGAAATTTCACAGTGTTGTAACCAGGTGTGTATGTGGGTGGCAGGGTAGTGGGGGGGATCACAAAACAGGGTAGTGGGGGGATCGCAAGGCTATTGGAGGGGGCGTCACGGTATTGCCATCCTTACTTCTGTGCTGCTGCTGGTGGTGGTGCTGCCTTCAGAACTGGGCGGCCAAAGAGGACTGGCTGCTGGCTGGGAGCCCAGCCGTGCAGAGGTAAGGGTAACATGATATGGTATTGCCACCCTTACTTCTGTGCTGCTGCTGGCAGCAACACTGCATTCAGAGCTGGGTGGCCGGAGAGTGGCGGCTGCTGGCTGGCAGCCCAGCTCTGAAGGCAGTGCCGTTGCCAGCAGCAGTACAGAAGTAAGGGTGGCAATACCATATCATGCCATCCTCACTTCTGTGCTGCTGCTGGAGACAGTGCAGCCTTCAGAACTGGGCTGCCAGCCAGCAGTAGCAGAGCTTCCTGCAGCTGGGGGAGGTTCCCAGAGGTGAGTCTGACCTGACCGTGGGATCAGCCTATTCAGGGGAAGTGGAAGTCCCATCCCTCCCCAGGCTGGCCAGAACTAGCAGCTGGACCCTAGTGTACCATAGGAGCCCCCAGCTTGGGCACCCCAGCCTTTCCCCTCCTCAGCTCCAGGCCCAGCACTTGGGAGCTAAAGGGACCTTGGGCTGACTGTGTGTGGGGGCAGGGTGTGTAACCATAGCACCCTGAGCTTTCGCCCGCCCATAAGGCCAATCCTTCTGCCCCACTCTCCCCACCCCCCCACCCCCCCCCCCCAAAAAAAAAAAGAAGTGATGATCCTCTCCCCTCTGCTTATGAGTTTACTTTTTCCTTCCATGGTGTGATGTTGAGGTGCTTCACATGAATTAAATTGATTATTGCCACCTCTGGTTCTAATCAATACTAGCCCATGTGATAGAATCACAAAACAGTATATCATAACCAATACAATATTGATACTCTACAGGTCTTTTTATCTGTTAGATCACCTGTAATAAAATGGACCACTTTTTGAATGCCTACAAGTAGAACATCTAATGCTATTGTTCTTTTATTATTTGTCTGTGTATTGCCCAAAGTAGATGAGGAGCTCTGCAGGCAAGAATGAAGATAAATGCCTTCCCCTCAAGAGTTTACAACTTATATCATGAAGAATGATGGATGGGGTTCAGATTTAATACTGAATTTCCCACAGCTAAAATTTAATATGAAGCTTTTAGTTGAGAGTTAATTTCCCATGGTTTTACACTGCTTTAAAAAGAGAGAGATTCTGCTCAAATGCAGTTACTTTTAAAATGAGTGTTGTGGTATAGCTAGCTTTATTGTCTCTGCAACTTGCCAGTAGTTATTTGGAGCAGAAGTGATCCCATGATTTGAATATTTTATTAAAAATTGTTAGAAAACTGACAGGAATCTAAACTAGCTACTTCAGTTACTGTTGTCCTCATACTGGTATCTCTCTGACAACTATAGGGTATGGCTTCACTGCAGTTAAAAACCTGCAGCTGGCCAGGCTAAGGCGCTGTTTAATTGCAGTGTAGATGTTCAGGCTCGGGCTGGCGCATGGGATCTAGGACCCTGCAAGGTGGGAGGATCCCACAGCTAAACTCCTTAAGGAAGGAAATATATTGCCTTGGGAAAATGACCCACCAGTTCAGTTTTAAAACTGAGCTGCTTTTCAGCTACTTTTTTTAAAGTTTGTACTTTTATGGGGCTTTTTGTTAGGCTATAAAACAACCAGAAACAGACTGTTAGCTACTACAGTAGATAAAACTGGGCTATTTAAAAAAAAAAAAAAACAACCCATAAGCTCCCCTTATTGTCTGTGCCCTGACCAACTACTTCCTGCGGTCCAGTTCTGTGCCTTCCTGCTTGTGTTTTAGGCTTTTCCGCAGCTGTAACCTTCCAGTTTGTGCTGCTGTCCCTAGTCTCTTCAGCCAGAGACCGTTTATGGGAAAGGAAGAGAGGGTGTATGTGTGGCATTATTCCCCCAGCAGCTGTCCTGTTTGAATCACTCCCTCCTTTCTTTCCATTGGCTTGTAGAGTGTACAACACATTTTAACTTTTGACAGTTAAACTCCCCTTTCCTTTAATTTCAACAGTAGTAAAAGAGGTTTCAATTATTTTCAATAGAATATTTGGTTATTTACTTCTACTTACAAAATTTTCAGTCTTGAAACAACTAGCTTTTTTAAAAAAAGTAACTTTTTAAAAATTGCAGCTGCTTTGAATTACACAAATGCTATAAAAACTCCTCCTATTTAAATGTTTTACATCCATGAAATTTCAACAGGGAAAGTCAGAATATTTTTAATTAAAAATTTAAAAATATGCAGTTCTGAGATGAGATTTTGTGTTGAATTTGAGCCATGAACATTTTAACTCTCCTAGGAACCCAGGGTTTTGTTGCACTGTATTTTTCTGTGGAAGAGTCAAATTCCATTCCAGTAATACAATAATAAAAGGACTTCACTGCAGTCCTGTTTGTTTCACCACTGGCCTTCAGTGGTATACACCAGAAAAAAAAATGCAGACATTGGCTTAACTGTAGCATTGCTAAGGCGTTCCTTTCTGTTTGGATCACTCTCCTGAGAAGTTTAGCTAGCTCTTTTCTATATCTTTAATGGAATTAATGAAAAAAGTATATGGGGAAAAATACATAGGAACGGCCATACTGGGTCAGAACAAAGGTCCATCTAGCCCAGTATCCTGTCTTCCAACAGTGGCCAGTGCCAGGTGCCCCAAAGGGAATGGACAGAACAGGTAAACATTAAGTGATCCATCCCCTGTCACCCATTTCCAGCCTCTGGCAAACAGAGGGTAGGGACACCATCCCTGCCCATCCTGGCTAATAGCCATTTATGGACCTATCCTTCATGGATTTATCTAGTTGTTTTTTTTTTTTAATCTTGTTATAGTCTTGGCCTTCACAACATCCTCTGGCAAAGAGTTCCACAGGTTGACTGTGTGTTGTGTGAAGAAATACTTCCTTTTGTTTGTTTTAAACCTGCCTATTAATTTCATTGAGTGACCCCTAGTTCTTGTCTTATGAGAAGGAGTAAATAACACTTCCTTATTTACTTTCTCTACACCAGTCATGATTTTATAGACCTCTATCATATCCCCCCTTAGTCATCTCTTTTCCAAGCTGAAAAGTCTCAATCTCATTAATCTCTCCTCATACAGAAGTTGTTCCATACCCCTAATCATTTTTGTTGCCCTTTTCTGAACCTTTTCCAATTCCAATGTATCTTTTTTGAGATGCAGCAACCACAACTGCACGCAGTATTCAAGATGTGGACCTACCATCAATTTATATAACAGTAATGTGATATTTTCTTTCTTATTATCTATCCCTTTCTTAATGATTCCCAACATTCTGTTAGCCTTTTTGACTGTCGCTGCACATTGAGTGGATGTTTTCAGAGAACTATCCACAATGTTGCCAGGGTTTCTTTCTTAAGTGGTAACAGATAATTTAGACCCCATCATTTTATATGTATAGTTGGGATTATGTTTTCTATTGTGCATTATTTTGCATTTATCAACATTGAATTTCATCTGCCATTTTGTTGCCCAGTCACCCCGTTTTGTGAGATCTCTTTGTGACTCTTCACAGTCTGCTTTGGACTTAACTACCTTGAGTAGTTTTGTATCATCTTTAAATTTTGCCACCTCATTGTTTACCCTTTTTTTCCAGATCATTTATGAATATGTTTAATAGTACTGGTCCCAGTACAGAACCCTAGGGGACACGACTATTTACTTCTCTCTATTCTGAAAACTGACCATTTATTCCTACCCTTTGTTTCCTATCTTTTAACCAGTTACTGGTCCATGAGAGGACCTTCCCTCTTATCCCATGACAGCTTACTTCACTTAAGAGCCTTTGGTGAGGGACCTTGTGAAAGGCTTTCTGAAAATCTAAGTACACTATATCCACTGGATCACCCTTGTCCATATGTCTGTTGACCCCCTCAAAGAATTCTAGTAGATTGGTGAGGCATGATTTTCCTTTACAAAAACCATGTTGACTATTCCACAACAAATTATGTTAATCTATGTGTCTGACAATTCTGTTCTTTACTATAGTTTCAACCAGTTTGCTGGTACTGAAGTGAGGCATACTGGCCTGTGTAATTGCTGGGATCACCTCTGGAATGCTTTTTAAAAATTGGCATCACGTTATGTATCCTCCAGTCATTTTGTACAGAAGCTGATTTAAATGATAGGTTACAAACCATAGTTAGTAATTCTGCAATTTTTCATTTGAATTCCTTCAGAGCTCTTGGGTGAATACCATCTGGTCCTGGTGACTTATTACTGTTTAACTTATCAATCTGTTCCAAAACCCCCTCTAATGACACCTCAATCTGGGACAGTTTCTCAGATTTGTCACCTAAAAATTAAATTAAATTATTTTTTTCTTATGTGAGTTGTTTGTTGCTCTAAGTGGTATTTAGTTAACATTAATGTAGCACAAACGTTCTTTATACAGCAGGTCACTAATATATACTTAGGCCTAGTTACCCTCTGATCACTTTGAATGCCACTATGTCATTGCTTTTAGAGAGGGGAGGAGATGGATGAGGGATGCAATTTGGGACAATATCCTTACTTATTTTCTTGTCAAATTTCTTTACCAGATATAACCACCAGTAAAGTTGAACAAATTCCCTATGGGGAGAGAATAACTCTGCGTCCAGAACCTTTGCCTGAGAGACAGCCATTTCCAAAAGGTAGGCACTGCTTGGCTAATTCTGATATCCTTTGAGAAAGGTAGGCAAGCATCATGTGGATAGCCAAGAACACTAAACTTTTGTTCCATGCTAGAGATTGTGTGCTGCTTTCTTCTTTTAGAAGCCCATAACTATAACATTATTCCTATGCTTTTCCTGTTCCCTTGGAGTTTTTTTAAGGATTGGCTTATATTTTTACAGTTCAAATTTTGGGGGGTTTCTTTTTTTCAGAACATCCAGGCCAGCGGGATCGTTACAACAGAGAGAGGGATCGTGAGTCTTACTTTGAGCGTCAAGGCAATGCAAACACAGATTACCGAGATTTTAAAAGGGAGCGGGAACTGCACAGAGACCGAGGCTCAGGAGACTATGATCGAGAGAGGTTTGAGAAAGAACGCCATCTTCGAGAGGACAGGTATGCAGCGCAGGACAAGCTGGATCATAGTTGTATCCACATGATTGATGCTGTATTAGGTGCTGTCAGACTGTCAGTTTCGTTTGAAGGACATATGTTTGAATACTGATTGGGAATTCAGAGCTGCGCTCTGTAGTCGAAATCTTAGAGCTATGCAAAATGCTGTCTCTTCTGGCAGGGCACCTCCAACTGGACCGTCAAGGACTCAGTCTTACCGTGACAAGAAAGACCATCCTTCCTCAAGGCGAGGGGGCTTTGAAAGACCGTCATACGAACGAAAGCCTGATCGCCCGACCTATGATCATGGACCTTCCATGTTTGGAGGTATAGTTCCTTAGCCCCAAAGTAATACTACAATGTTGGGAAAATGAAACCAGGAAGGTAGATCACAAGAAGATGTATTACTTCATTATGGATATAAATGTTAGTGGCATTTATCAGGGCAGTGTCTGTCTTGTTCTTGTGATCTTCTGTCTCTCACTGGTTATGACATCTAGAAAGTAGCAGTGAGATATTTTGCCCACCAGTTATACAGATGTCTGTGATCAGAACTGCTTAGGACTGCAGTTGTGGCTCACTTGGTATTGACATCTATAAAGTGACATCTGACACTAAAAGTGCAACACTATTTCAAGACCCTGTGTGATCATATGCAGTAATCGTGACTCCATGGGCTGAGTTGATTTGATTTCAGTTTTCAGAAGTCAGAGGGAGGAGGTTATGAGAGTCCACACCTCTCAAAAGCAAGAATCCCACAGATCAATATCATGTAATAAGAATGATAAACTGTCCATCTTGGACTTATAATAAACTCAGCACAGTGGTCTCTGAGCACCTGAGTGGAAGTGAATCAGAACAAAACTATCAGAACCACCTGGGAGTTTTTAGAACTTCATCACACCCTTATGTAGTATGGATTCCAATAAAAGAATTTCCCATGGTATTCCGAGTTGGATCTGACTTCTTTTCCCTGCTTTGCAGAATTGTGAATTAATCACAGACATTACAAAGACCAGTCCATTTTCCTTGTATATATGGACTGAATAAAGATGCTTAGCATTTATATAGGGGATTTACATATTCAAAGCTATTTATAAACATTCATTCAGCCTCAGAACTCTCCGGGAATGTAGGTCATTATTATCCCCATTTTACAGTTTACAAAGAGGTTAAGCGACTTTCCAAAGGCCACAGAGGAAGTCACTGGTAAAGCTGAGACTTGAACTAAAATCTTGTATTCCAGTCTTGTTCTTCTTTGACTATTTCATTCTGCCTTTTGGAAATATGGTCATATTTCTGTCAGTACAGATTTTCTGTTTTTATGGCATTGGCTAAATGAGACTGTCTGTCTTCTCCTCTACCAATCAGATCTTAAATTTTGGCTAAAGCACACAGTCTCAGAAATCACTGGGGTCTGTTAGAATCCTGTGAACTGAGATTTCTGATTTTAGTGAGCTGAGAAAATACTTGTGTGCAATTACTGAAATTTGTAGGTGATCGGAGAAATTACCCTGAGGAGAGGATGCCTATTTCTGCTCCATCAGTACCCCGCCAGCCACCCCCTGCTCCCCGGGTGGAGAGGAAACCAGAGTCTAAGAACGTGGATGATATTTTGAAGCCACCAGGACGGGACAGCAGGCCAGAAAGGGTGAGTAGCATGGAGCTGCTATCCATTCTGAAGGCAACAAACAGTGTAAAGGGGCCTGTATTCTGATACATTTCCCATTTGCAGTATGCATGTTTCTGAAGCAAATCCCTGCCCCATCTAAAGCCACTGAATAATTTGTGAACCCCAAAACTGGGAGCAGATTGAACATCTAAAATGTAACTTGTTAATTTTGGTGTTCTCATAGACCAAGTAAGGACTGCAGGAAATGGTTTGGGAAAAAAGCTATGAAGGTTCACTTTGGGGAGCTCCAAGAAGGCTTTGCTGATGATACAAATAGAATAACACAACATAATCAGGTGGAATACATCTGAGATTTAAACCTCTTGGATTTGGGAGAGCAAGAAGAGGATTCCTATTAATTGACAATATTTGAGTTTCAGAATTCTTTCTGAGACCAGTGTTCGACTGTGGTACGTGGGAGGGATGGGTTGGCCATATGCTGTAGGGAGGGGTGTACATACATTGGCAAAGGATTGTATAGTTAAGGTAGGCTCATACTACTAACTTTATTTTAACAAATGCTATGCAATCTTACATTATAGGGCCAGATCTTCAGCAGGTGTCTGCTGAGGTTATGGTTCTTACTGGGCACAATAAAAACAGTTAAGGAGCATGCCATAGTGCTGGCTCTCTTTTGTGATACTGTATCCAATGGGTATGCAAGATTGTGAGCCGGAGCAAGTTGGTTGGTAGATAGGTCACATCCGATACTCAGGGGTTCTGCTGAATGCAGCCCAAAAAGTCGTCTTTCTCTTATGCTGTCTTTATATTAGATTGTCATCATAATGAGAGGATTGCCTGGCAGTGGAAAGACACATGTAGCAAAACTCATCCGGGTAAGTAGATAAATAGCTACTTTCCTATATGTTGCCAGACTCTTAACTGTAAAACATCAGCATATCTCTAGGAATGTGCCTCTACGTGCACACTTCTTCTCTCCTTTCCTTCTATTTCTTCAGTTAACACGGGGAGATCATATTAGGTCAGTCCCTTGGAAGAAACAATCTTGGATCTGGAAACTCAGTCTCTAATTGCTTTAGATTCTAGTTCTTCAAATGATTGGGTATCCCCTCCCAGAACTAGAGGGAAAGGCAGCTGGGATGACTGAAATAAAAAGAAAGGTGTTCAGTTGCAACAGATAGTAAAATGTTCTTTTCTTTCTCTTACTGAATGTGGATCAGGTTGCTGGGGTGTGCTCTGGGCATACTGAGGGCCCACATTGTAGAATGGAATTTGTATTCCTTGGTTATTTCCTTCCCAGGACAAAGAGGTGGAGTGTGGAGGACCGGCACCCAGAGTTCTCAGCCTGGATGACTATTTCATCACCGAAGTGGAGAAAGAGGAGAGAGACCCAGATACAGGAAAAAAAGTGAAAAAGAAGGTATACTCCATTTGTGGCTCTGTTGATTTAAATCTCTGCTTGAGAAAGGAAGGAAAGTGTATTTTTAAGGGAGGCACATAACAATGTAATTACAATTAGGGCTGGAACCTGATGTTTCGATGCAGTGGTGTTCTTTTGAACAAGGCATTTCTGTGTGTGGCCAAATTAGAGCTAATCTGTGGGCAAGTTCTTTAGAAAGGTACATACAAAGGGAAGTTTGGTTCTGCTGCCCTTATGCTCAGTGGTTGTGATATCAGGATTTGAACTCCAGCTGTTTTAGAACTCCTGCTTTCTCTTGACCTGCCTTTTGTCCTGGACCCAGGTGATGGAGTATGAGTATGAAGCTGATATGGAAGAGACCTACCGCACCAGTATGTTTAAAACTTTCAAAAAGACCTTGGATGATGGCTTCTTCCCTTTCATTATCCTGGATGCCATCAATGACAGGGTGCGCCATTTTGAGCAGTTCTGGAGTGCAGCGAAAACCAAGGGCTTTGAGGTAATGTCAGGAGTCATTCACACTCACTAGTACCTCTAAAACAATGAGCCCTCTTTCAGGAAAAGGAAACCAAATGGAACCCCCAGTCAGTCCTGCTGGTGTTTAGTATTAAATGCTCACTCATTTATCAGTGTATACATCTTCTGCACGTGCAGCTCAGACGTACATTCACTGTATGGGAAAATTGCTTTAGATAGTAACATATTAATTTCCTGATGAGTTTATGGTGTCTAATACTAATTTTCTCTTTCTAGGTGTATTTAGCTGAGATGAGTGCAGATAACCAGACTTGTTCCAAGAGGAATATCCATGGACGCAAGCTAAAGGAGATCAATAGGGTAACTGTATATAGAAGTGGAGTCACAAGGGTTATTCAAGTTAAATTTCTTTGGGCTTTCAGGTCCATTGATGTTGGTGAAACCTCATATTGTTTTAGAACAAATATATCCCTCACTGTGTTGAAGATGGGCCCATATCCCCTGTAATTATTTCAGTAGGATAGCTGCAATGTAACTGTACTCAAGAAAGATCTGATCACTCCTGATCAAAGACCCACTTTTTCAATGTGGTGTGTTGTAGGAAGTGCTTTATTTTGTATATCTCTTGTTAGATGTCTGATCACTGGGAGACTGCACCACGTCACATGATGCGCTTGGACATTCGTTCTTTGTTGCAGGATGCTGCTATTGAAGAGGTGAGTGTCACTCTATTTGAATGAAGTGGAGAATGTATGCATTTGTGTTTACATTGAAAATGTAAATTGCGGAAGAGAAGTTTGGTTATTATTTATTAAGTACCAGTAGTCTATTTAGCACTGTACAAACCAAATATGGTTAAGACTCACCCAGGCACAAGAACAACTTGAGGGATTTTACTGCTGCATTTGTGGAGACCATGCTCACACTTCTTAAGCGAAGAGTAGAAGCTATTTTGTCCTCCACTGACTGTTGACTATCAGTTAAAGAGTATCTTTACCTTCTCTGAAGAAACTCAGCATTCCTGCAGAATTGTTGCAGCTGTGTAACTTATTTAATTAGTGGGGTTATAAGTTTGAAAAATGCTGGGGGTTTCGCAAAATTCCATTGATTCCTCCAAGTCCTTGTTTTGGGAAGTCCAGAGACTCTGTCACAGAAAACAAATATCTGGATCCATACTATGTGTCTGGAGAGGAGTGCTTTGAGAGAAAAGCATGTTGCTCTCTGTGTACCAAGGGGAATTTACTTTGACATGCATTCTTGGCATTTTAGCTTTCTGTATTTCTGTAATCTTGTTAGATATTTTAGTAGGTCAAGAGATCTGGGACTACATTGGTGCACAGATCACGTACAGTTTGAGTGCAGCACAGCTGTATGCTGATGTCAGAGCAGCTTTCACAGTGGGCTTAGAAATGCCTGAGCTGTGAAAGTATGAAAACAGAATTTATTCTTTTCAACTTGACAATTCAAGGTTCCTTACAAACCATGAGATCAACAATTCATTTTCCAGTCTACAAATACTAATGCTCTTGAAACTAGTAATCTCAAAAAGAGGAGCAAAAGCCTGAGTTCTCAGGAAGAGAGAGTATGAGCATAGATTTGGGATTTATTCTACTCTAATGTGGGCATCCAACTTCCATTAATGGCATGAGGAGCTGCAGACCCATTGAGAGGGTTTTATATTCCTTGATGCATATGTGAACGTCAGCAAAGAGATGGGTCCCAAAAAGTAATCAGTTATATGGGCAAAGTTGAATATGTGCATAAGTTATTTCTGTATGTGATAATATTCCTCTGTTTTTTTCAAGGTATCTGTCACTCTGGTATCTAAAGTACTCCAAAGTAAAGACTGAGTAGAGACATGTTGGCAGGTAGAGGGGGCATTTCCCTGCAGTATATAAGTAGCAAGTTTGGGATCCTTTTAGAGACTTCAGGTTTTGACATGAATTTGTGTACAGTTTGTGTGTGTGTAAAATGAGAGAATATCTTACTATTACAGGCTCCAGTAACACAAAAGGATATCTGTGGTGGAGAAGGTCGTGACTTCCCCTCACCAAATTCCCCATTCTTTTCTGTGGCAAGAATAGAATCTGAAATGAAACCGTTTATGTAGGGAAGAAAATGGAGTCTGTCTCAATATGTTGCACCAATGTATTTGTTTGAATAAATCCTCTCATTCTGTTCTCTCTTTGTTGGAGTTTGGGGTCTACTCTGCACCCTTTGGATAAGCAAGTAATACTCAGAAGTCAAGCAATGCAGCATAATTCTGTGTGTGTGTTTTGGACTAGGTGGAGATGGAGGATTTTGATGCTAATATTGAAGATCAGAAAGAAGAATCCAAGAAAGATACAGCAGAGGAAGAAGAAAGCGAACTGGTAGGAGATACCTCACCCATCTCAAACAAAGTGTATTTTATTAAAATAACTAAAATGGAGTCTGTTATAAATCCCAAACCTCTGCAACTCCCAGGAGTGTAATGCTAATACATACATTGTTTGTGATTGGTTTCTTATGGATGTCTGAGAGGATTTTAGTACTAAATCTTGGTCTGTTTTTCTTAATTGATTTTAAAAAATCTATAACTATATTTACTATGAATAGGAATAGTATTCTCAACCGAGCATGGTACCATGCTCCAGGCACACATCTACAAGCTACAACCTCTGGAGCCTGCTTTTTGTAGACAATTCAGGTTTGAAACTTCTCAGGTGGAGAAGGGGAAAGCACATGTACTGTTACATATGGAATACCCTGTGTAAGTACAAAGACATGCAGAAACCCTGTGGTGGGAACAGAGTTTATTTAAGCTTAGCTTACTTAAACTTGCACTTGTCTTACAAACTTTTCTTGACTAAAGTAGTGTCTGACACCACTTAATGCTGTACTTATCTCTTAGAAAGGTTTGGGAAGAAGCATGTCGTCTTTCCCAAAGTACACTCTCTTTGTTTGCTAATAATAGCTGATTACTTAGTCTTGAGGTGGGATATCATTCAGATAACTGAAACCTGGAGAGTGGGCTTTAAGCTTCGTTTTATTTGCTAAATATTTAAAAGGCCATGATGGCTTATTAAATAAATGTAACTTCTTGGAGCTGTATCAACTCAGTGCTTGATGAATTGTTCATGCCAAATCCTGGCTCCTACAACCAAAGAGCTAAATTGCAATTAAAAAAAAGGTAACAATGATTCTGAGAGACACTGAGACCTTTTTCCTGATGAAAGTTCACTATTCCTTAGGAATGGGGTCAGCGCTGATAGATTGTAGAAGAGAAAGGAAATATAAAAGTTAAAAAAAAAAACTCTCCGCAGGCAGAGTAGAGATTAATAAACATTTTTTCTATTGATATGACTCATTTATTCTCTTTACTAAGTTATCCTTTGACAGAGAATAAGTCTGAATAAAGTGTGATCAGGAGTTCCAACTAAAGACACTTCACTGTTTGTAGGAACGTGGCTATTAACTTCCGACTGCCTGGAAATGGGCCATACCTAAAACAGATAGTAGTGTCTTTAGTTTTCTAGAGCACCCTGTATAAAAATATATATATCTATATAGATATATAGATGTGTGTGTGTGTGTGTTTCTATTATGCAATACATATAACCACAGATTTGAGTTGCATAAATCAAGGAGAAAGCGGGGGGGTTGAAAATTGAGTAAATTATTAATTAAAAACAGTCCACATATAAATATGGCTTCCATTCAGAAACGCAAAAGAAAAAACAGCAAAGAGTTATCTACTACAGTTCATCTCTGCTACTCTCTGATGTGGCCAATGTCAGAGAGAGGCATGCCAGACTGATACAGAAAGGTGGAACAGTGCACTGTCTTTGACATCTGTTGTCTCTTTGAGAGCCGTTGGTGGGAGTTCTTGCATTCATTTTGTTACACTTCCATTTTGCCCTCGGAGAAGGAGGGGTCAGAAGCACCTACCAGCTGGCAAATGTCCCTGAGAGACTGTCTTGCACCAAAAGGTGACATCTGAATCTTGTCTTATACTAACTGAAGGAGGAGGATACAGTACAGATTCAGCACATAGAACACAGGGCATTTAATTCACATCATCATATAATGTGACCAGCTGTCCCGGTTTTATAGGGACAGTCCTGATATTTGGGGCTTTGTCTTATATAGGTGCCTATTACCCCCATCCCGATTTTTCACACTTGCTACCTGGTCACCCTACCATCATAGTCACTCATATGTTGATATATCAACTCTACTGGATTCTTTGTATTGTTAAAAAAAAACTTTCTTTTCTGTGCTTGATGGTATGAAGTATTGACATTTTAAATTCAGTGTTGTTGTCAGCATATTGGTAAAACTAGTGCAAATAGCACAGTGTTCCATAAAATGCCGTGTTCTAGTAGTAGATGAGCTTTTGAACAGGTTTTAATGCACAACTTACTAAAAATTTTGATGTAAATATACAAGTTCATTATAGTTAATAGTACAACACAGATGACTTAGTTCCTACTAAATACATACTTGATTTAAAAAACTATTTGCAAATTAAAATACATAATCTGTAGTAAACTAAAAATCATTCTTAAAATGCTGAAACTACAACTTGATAAAACTTAGAATTGTATAAGAACTTTGAAAGAGTCATGCTGTGGTGTATGTAAATACAATGTATGCAACAGCAGCATCTCTCTCTAGAATAATATACTCTAATCTAGTAGTTAGCCTGTATAGTGCCAGTATACCCTAGTATCTATAGAGAGCGCCTATAAAGAGAGTAGAAATTGAGTTAGTGTAATAAAATTGATCTAAGGATTGGGGCTAACCTCTTGCTGAAACCTGTTTATAGGGATGCTTACCCCTCTCTAGAGAGAATAATACTTATAACAAGTTTCTCATACAATATGTTTCAATATGTTGGGTTTTTAATATGACTACATAGAAATCATTAAATAATATAACAATTTAAGCAGCTGAAACTGGAGTATATGAGAGATCATGGACAAATAGTATAATTAAATCCTCACTGAGCAAGCACTGTAAAATGGAAATATCATAAAAGAATAATCAAGTGGATCTTGCAGAATTTAAAATTTTGAGTCACATGGAATAAAGTAGCTGAATACTTTATTACATATAAAATGCATTCTTTCTGTTGTTGATACAGTAGTTGTATTTCTATGACAAGCAATGTTTGAACTATGATACATTTGCAGTTTTTCAATAAGCAACTTTTTTAATGTTTATATCTCATGATTCAACAAAATCTAACTCTAATTTAAACTAGTAAAACCTTTTTTATAAAAAAGGATTTACCATTTAATATTAGAGTCCGTACTAAGTTGACTTTGCATACTAAATTTTAGTTTGTTCCTTTAATAGGAATATTCAGTGAAGTCTGGCTGTAGTGAATTGTTCTGGAAATACATTCTTAAGAGCATATGGCTAATGTCATTTTTTTTGCAGTTGTATTTGTAGTGCATTGAATAGTCTCAACACCTGATAATTTATGTTACAAAACCTATGCCACTTCGGGCAATATAATGTTGTAACTTTGCACGCAGTTTCAGTACTATTACTATCTGTTAAATTTGTTCTGTGTTTGCAGAAGCAGCACTCTAGTAACAGTGCAAAAGAGCCACTAAAAGCACTGAATATAAAGTGGATATAGAAGTTCTGAAGTGTCTAGTAACCTGGTTTCCCTTAGTTGCTAACTGTGAATTGCACTTTACCAAAAGAAATGTTTTGAGCTCCCATTATAATGCTTTTTCCAGTTCAAAAGTGATATGCGTGTGTGTGTGTCTCTAATCCTTCGAGCTTCTCTCTGTGTATGATTTAGGGTTACATTCCGAAAAGCAAATGGGAGATGGACACTTCTGAGGCAAAGCTAGGTGGGTATTTTTTTTTCCCTGTTTTCTATAGTTGGTATCTGATGATGTGTGCAGAACTTTAATTTGCTTATTTGTGCAGTTTTTCTTGCCAAAGACCAAATGGCTTGTGTATGTGATCTATGTCATAGATGTGTATGTGAATCTACAAGACATTTCTCTTCCATGTAAAATGTAGGTTCTCTTTTCTGCAATAGTAAAGGTAGAGATAGTCTAATGTTCCTAGCCATAGCTGTTTTATACACTTTGACATAGAGTACACATTTCCATACTGATGCTCATCCACCTGTTCAAGGGAAGTAGTTTGTTTGAAAAGAAAAAAAATGCAATATTTCATTCTTCCTCTGTATTGTAAATAGGCAACTGAATCCATTCACAATATACCACATTCGTATTCGTGCTGCATACATTTTTTTCTTAAGTCTAAATTTTCAATTGAAAAAGTGTCTGTCTTGCAACATAGGTGTTGTGCTGGCTGAAGGAAAGGCTGGTGTACCCTACTGCTTGCATTTTCATTCAGTTTTACTAAGTCATCACAAAGGGGTTACAAACATAAATACTATACCATATCCTGCTTCTATTTTACGTGTACTTTTTTTGAGCCAACAGGAGAACATGGTTAATTTAATAATTAAGGAGAGACTGTTTTTCCTTAAGAGAAATATTTAGTAGGGAATAGTACTGGAGAGCCTTCCAAAACTGTCATGTGACCAGATAGCACAAGCTCCGTACTCTGAACCTGGTTCTGAATGATCCAGTCATAATCACTTACTTTCAAAGACCTAGATATAAAAATTACTGTCAGCTGTTCAAATGAAATTCCTTGAGAATTGTGGGACACTTTTCAGGGGATTCAGAATGGACCTTTCTGGAAAAGGAGATGATTTTAACTCCACTGCCAATCTCATTAACATTGCTGTGCTGCTAGATGTTATCTGTTATAACTGATATTTCCATCAAAATCAGCAAGAGAAATGCAGGCACAAGGCCAAGTGATGGAGCATGTGTGCATGCAAAGGAATTTCCATTAATATGCAACTTTTGAGCAACAATGTTTATTTCAGGAATGGTACTAAAACAGGATCTTTGAACCAACCTGGGTAAAAGGATCACTTTCAGTCACCTTTATGATAAAATAATAGATATCTGAAAGGGGATGTGTAGTGTAAATTTCAAAGAGCAAGTTCACTATATATAACTGCCTAACCGTCGGGACAGTGAGTCTGAGTATGTGATACATGCCTCTGTATTCTTGTTTTCAAATCCTAACGGCATCATAGAAATGGCACCAGAAGACCCTGTTTACATAAATGGCCTTTTGTCGCCTGCTGTTTGACTGCTTTGCTGCAGCATCTTTTCTGCTGCCACGTTCTCTTGATGAGCCATTGAAATCCTGATGGAACATCTAGACTTCTTGATACCTTCAGCACAGCTGGATGAGCCTTTTCTCAGTATCTGAGGTCTATCAAACAGCTAAGCAATTAAAGAAGAAACTCATTCCAAGGGTTATGTGCATTCTTGCTGTAGAGTTCACAACCCTGGTCTGTTGTTAAGCTTATTTCTTAGGGCTTGCCGTGATAATTTTTAAGAAATGTTGTTTTGGAAATCATAGCATAAAATAATCTGTGTGGTTAAAAAATTCAAAGCTGTTGGTTATTGTGTTATATTCCAAATAACTGTTGTTTTTCATTAAATGTGCATAAGAGGAATGGAAGTGTCCCATTACACACAACTAATATTTTTAAACACCTCCCAAAAAAATCCCTCAATTACACACATTTTACAAATATCAAATACTGAAGCCCAAAATATGTATGATACATAGAACAATTGAACTGTTTTAAATATATATCATTCTTTGTGTGTAGCATCCCCAGCAAAACTGAGTATGGAGCAGAAACTAACAAAATTTTTAAAATCTCCCCCTCCCCACATTGTTAAATCTCACTAATAAAAAATAGAAGCAAAATAATTGTTTTTATAATACGCTTTCCAGGTAATAAATCCAAATTATAAAAGTAATGTAGGATCATCTCCACTTAACCCAAATATGTACAAATAAATGTAAAATAAACTGCAGGGTTAAACTCCTAACAAAATGACTCTGTTAGCCACTGATCTTGACATCAGCTGCACACATTTCTTGTAACTAGCTCTCATCAGGAACTCAGCTAACAGGACAACTGTATCCCACAGTCACCATGTCCTGTTGCTAAAGAGGTCTCACCCTGGAAACAGACTGAATCTATCCCTGTTGGGATATAAATAGCCCCTTCCCCAATAAGTCTAAATTCTACAAAAAGCTATAGAAAAAACAAAATTTACTAAAAACAAGTATCATATTGCTACAAAGAGCCCTAAATCCCATTGTTATGGATGCTGTTTCCTAGAAGGTTGCTCTATAAATTCAGGCATTGTCAGCCAAAACTGTGGTTAAGAAACCTTGCGTTTTGGGACTTAAAAGTGGTGATATCTGGTGCATCCTAGGATTTCCAGGGTAATGCTTAGTAAGTCATAGTTATTCCTAATAGTCTATTTCAGCAGTGACTGATTAGAACTGTATACTAAATGGTGTGTAAAGCTGTAATATAGATTTGTTGTTCCAGATTTGGATTGTTTCCTGCGAGATACTGGCCTGTTCAGCATGTTTTCACACAGTAGACAGACTTTTACAGAGGTGAAAGGGCTGAAAGGCAGAATCTTAAGCCAAATACATTTCTTTGATGGATTGGTTCACCCAAATCACTTGGCAGCTACAAATTCTGTTGTGTTTTCTATTTTTATTTATAAATATTGTTACAGGTAAAGTACAACAGAATTTTACTGGCTACAGTGTGTCATGGAGAATGTCTGAAATGTTGAGCTTTTGGCTGAACATGCTTGTGACAGTCACCAAGCACATGAAAATCTCCTTGCCTTAGAGTTCTTGCTTTGGTTAATATTTATTCTGGCAGGGATGGTACATTCCTCTTCTGAATACTGTGCTCCTGCATACTGCTGCCCATTTTTCATACATGTTCTGGGTACAACCCCAGCCACATTTCTGTTTAAAATGTATATCAATGCGCCCTTCTGTATTTGTGCAGCAAGTTCTTCCATTTACAGCTTACAGAAATCGGCTAATGCTTGTTGTCTTGATTGAGGTATAATTGCCTCTTTGAGTATATTATTTAAAAGTATGGTTTAATAGTGCAATGTTCAGACCTCACAGATGGGAAAACTACCTTCACAATATCTGAAGTATTATCTGCACTGTAAAACTTTATTCTAGGATGCAAATAACATTTCACTCAGGCCACTATGAGTTGTTGCATAAAAAATATGAAAATTATAACTTTTTTTGGAGGGGTGGCTAGTATTGAGAAACAAAAAGTTATTGGCTAATTTCAGGTGCTTTTATAATTAAAATAATTAAGGTGAGTTTTTAAGAAGTTTCACAGATTTTAAGGATCCTGCCATTTTGCTATTTTTAAAACTCTAAATGGTAGAATGATTAAAGTTTGAAAATTGGGTGCTAAATAACCATTTCTTTCCATAACTACCATCGCGGGCTCTATATTACAAAGTGAAACCTTGTCTCATAACAACAAACCCTTCTTAGTTGATCTGCCAAGGATCAGTGCAATAGGACTTTGAGAATGCTTCAAGGAGTGTCTGCTCTGGGGGCACCTCTGGACATACCTAGAAGTACCATGGCATAGATGGCAGCGGATCTCCCTGGAAGGGCAGCCAACTTCAGACACAAAAGGAGATTAAATTTAAAAACATACTCTGTACTGAGATAAACGGAGTCCTTAAAAGAAGGATTATTCAAACTGATGGTGCAGTCCTTAATTCACCTTTTTACATTTGAGTGTTGCAAAACTTTAAGGTACCGATTTGCGACTTTTGTTATACACAGGTGAAGTGGGAGAATTAACTCTTTCATGCTGGTGATCAGATGTGCTTGCTACTTGCACTTAGCATCAGAAACTTCTGATTCGCAGTGGGAAAGTGTTGATATGACTGCCTTGTCACAGAGTTCCTCGACTTCTCCATTTGTCACAGTTTAAATGTGTGTGCTGCTCTCCTTTTCAATGCTGTTTATTCTGGAGACCCTTATAATAGCAGTGGTCTGTGTTGAGTAATTTGTGAATAATACTAGATGGGCTTGGAAGTACCTTTACTGTTGGACCAATACAAAGGAATTTCCCATGGCTAGAGTTTCTCTCGTGAAAGGAGATGGCATCTCTCTATGGAGCCGTAGTCACAAATTTGGCATATTTGACTTTGCATTGTTTCTTCTTTTATTCTATGTAACTATTAGCACTTCAGGAAAGCAGATACAGCTATTCTGTGTTGATTTTTAACTGTAGTGTCTTTGGGGAGGGAATTAAAAAATGCTTTGCTTGAACAGATGAAAGATTTGAATCTGTCCCAATTAAATGGGGCATAATGGATTCTTGAAAATTCTAGCATTAAATGAGGGAGGGATTACTTTATTGGTTTGTCATGTGAAGTTTTACTGAAGTATGCACAAGTCACCATTTGTTTTTTTTTTGTTCTCATGACTTCCAGTACTACTCTGCTCTTCGCTATTTTAAATAAAACAAAATTCATCTATGTACTGAAATTCTTTGGATGCACATTTTTAGATTGTTCTTTTCTGCTGCCCAGCAAATAGGTTGCTTTGTATTTGATTAGTTTCAGAGATCTCCTGTTGGCTAATTTAATAACATCAGTGACTTCTGAGCTAGTGTGTCTGTCATCACTGGCAATGGTTTACAGAGAACACCAAATAACTGTAAAAAGTCACTCTACATATACTTTAATGTGGCAGTGATTATAGAAATTGTTTAAAATATAGGGGCAACAAACTTACTACATGACATTATGAACCAGTGAGTAAACACCAATGGGAAAAAAAGGTAGTGGAATTATTTTTAGCTCTGTAAAGCCAGTTTCATATCTTCACACCTATTAGTCCTTAACCTTATGTACTTGGTCTCTTATGTACTTGGTCTCATTACCACTAGCAGTCTGCCTTGAATAAGTGGCCAAAAACAGGAAGTTCGTATAACTCGATAAATGTCATCTTGTTTCACCTCATCTCTCAGGCTGGTCACTCTGGTTCAGTAAGCAATAGAAGAAAAAAGTGACCTTTGGACAAACTTACTTCTTGAGCATTCATGTGTGTGAGACCTCTCACACTATGAATAATAGATTGAGTCTTTCTGCAGTCCCAGGATTTTGTGTTCAGTAGAAGCAGCTCTTCAAAAACTGCTTACTATACAGTCCTTAGTAGGTTTAACAGTTTGATGGACCCCAAGTTCCTGATATTGCATGTTATACCATGTTTGACACGGTATTATACCCAACACTTGGAAGAAAATGTGTGGCTTTAATATTGTGTTAAACTGCAGAATAGATGGGACTGTCATTCCACCAACAGCTTCCAGCAGCAGTGTTATGCCTGCTGAGCATGGACTCTGAATGATGTAAACTTCCAGGAAGATACGTTTTCCTCCCTCATACGAACGGCAATACTGAGTGTTACTGACAAAATTAATATGAAAGATATATAAAAATTGGAAATGGGGGTGAGTCTTTGGAGTTGAAACAAACTAGAGATCATTCCACTCATCAACACAATCTGGATGTGCAAGTTCTGCTGCTGTGAAATACAGACTCATTCTTTTGAAAGTGTTCCCTCTCTCATCTTGTTTGTGTGCCTTTTTCACAAATTTTCTCCTTTAACGCTGAGGCTCTGTGTTTGTTCTCAGACAAGCTGGATGGCTTGCGGACAGGCACAAAGAGGAAACGTGATTGGGAAGCAATTGCCAGTAGGATGGAGGATTATCTTCAGCTTCCAGATGACTATGATACACGTGCTTCTGAACCTGGCAAGAAGAGGGTAATAAACTCCATTAGTGCTTAATATCTCTAAAGGACTCATACAGCATTCTCTCTGCAGAACATAGTCTGCACCATTCATTCAGTTTGCCTGCATATAGGACCAGTGTGAAATCATTGTTTCATTTCATTGTCCCATTAGATGCCATGGCAGACTGTTCTTAAGAACATGGTCTTCCAAACACATACAGATTTGATATGATAAAGTGAGCCATTGAAGATAGTAAAGATTAACAGCATATGTCTCAGATTTTGAGAATTAGGAAAAAGATACACCATTCTTAAGGAAACGTTCTAAATAAAGATGCAGACTTTCTAGAGAAGCCATGGAGATGGGTATTCTGTGTATGGTGTATGTTTTGTGGGGGGCACAAAAGGTATAGTATATAATGCAGAAAAGAGGCTAGGAAGTTTGTACTGTGTGTTGTATATGAGAGAAGAGGAAAATAAAATGGGTTTTATGTATGTGACTTATGTTCTGTTAAAGTTAATCGATTTTTATGGTAGGCTTTGTAATAAGGGTAGTGAAGGAAACAGCATGTGTTCTTAAATTCAGGGCAGGTTCAGTTTGAGTGATTTTCTTTGGAAAAATAGCTTCTGTATAAATAAAAATTGATCCTTTATCATCCCTGATTGTGTGCTGCTGCTTGAAATACTTCTATGAATGGAAGGTAAAAATGCATGTAGACACAAGAATGTACAAATTTGCATGAGCATCACTTAAAATAATAATCTACCATAAAATTAGATCTCTTAGAGTTAAGGTTACTTAATTACATTTCCTGTGAAGATAGTCATTGAAATCAAGGAAACTGACAGTAAAGTCATTTACAGCTATAGTCAACCAACTTGTGTCTTACTCCCCTAAGGATCAATAGAATATAGTCTGAGTCCTCAGCTCCACAACAAACTCCCTTTTAATTCCAACATACATTCAATAATCCAAACTCTAATCTCAGCAGGATTAAGCTATATTATTCTCTATAGATGTGTGTAATCATAGTGTCTATACTAATTGTGCATGGAAAAATTTGAGGTTGAAGTGCAGGTTTGTGCATTTCAGAGGGAATGGGAGGAATTGGTTGTGTACATAGTGGTTAGTTGTATGTTAAAATTGAAAGAGTTTGTCATGGAGCTGAAGAGTTTGTAATTGTGTTTGGGTGATAAGATGTAAATTGAGGTTGGTATGGATGTTAACACTGACCTTTCTAGTGATATCCTTAATTTTTAATGATCATGGTCATAGAAAATGCAATTGAGCAACCTTTAGTCTAAGCTAATTTTTGTGGAGAGCGTCTTTGATTTTTTAAAAGTGTAGGTAGATGGATGAGTAGGTTAAGTTTGGCCAGTGGATCTGGGAGGAGTGGGGGTATTACGGAGTTTTGGGCAGGAGGCTATGAAGGTGATTGGGGAGGACAACAGTGGAGTAGTTACTTGGAGGTTGTGGACCAGGAAGGGGTTTAGCAGGAGAGTGATACTCAGTGTGAGTTTGTGCAGGGTGGCTAGAGGGAAAAATAAGTCTGGAGAAGAGGACCCGAGGTTTCTTCTGATGAATGTCTTATGGTTTAACAGACAGCTTTGTTCCAGGGGACCACTTGCTTACAAACAGTAAGAGATTTTCAGAGGTGAAGGGAGTTGAGGGGTGGAGCAAGGTTGGGTAGCAGCTCTCCCTGGTTCCATCCCCACCAGGGCCCCTACATCACTAAGCAGGGAAATACTCTTTACATTTATTAACCTTTTATTTTTATAAGTATAAACATTTATACAAAATTAGTGGTAATAGAAATACATGTAAAAGTTATTTCCTTGTACACTGGGTTAGCAGAATGAGGACATTGAACTAAGTAGGTTGGGGAACTGGGCTAGTAAGTGAGGGGTGGGCATTGAGGGCCAAGGAGTCAGCAGAAATCAGGAGTGGAGGGCAGGATGGGGAAGAGATTTGTTCTTGAGGGTATGTCTGCACAGCAAAGAAAAACCCAAGGCTGGCCTGTGCCAGCTGACATGGGCTTGTGGGGCTCAGGCTACGGTACTATTTCATTGCTGTGTAGACTTCCGGGCTCAGGAGCTCTGGGACCCTCCCATCTTGCAGGGTTCTAGAGCCTGGGATCCAGCCCGAGCCTGGAAGTCTACACAGCAGTGAAACAGCCCCGCAGCCTGAGCCCTGCAAGCTCAGGTCAGCTGGCATGGGCTAGCTACAGGTGTCTAGTTTCTGTGTAGACACACCGTGAGTTGCCTGCAGATACTGCTTCTCTAGCCTTGTCATCACTCTTCCTACCTTGTGTCCTGGTTACAACCTTCCCATTAGTTGCTTTTATGCCCTCTTTCCCCACACCCCAACCCCTCATTCCATATATGCACTTATGTGTGGGTGAGAAGGTGACTGCAGCGGTCTGAACAGATCCGAGATGAAGATTGTTAGTGACTTTAAGAAGCCGTAGAGGAGGAAGTGGCAGTTGTCAAGGTGGGATGGGACATAAATGCATGAATGAGCAACTTAGCACAGTGGTTGAGGTAGTGAAAAGGTTCATTCAGAAATGTGTCATAGAAGCCAAAGATAGAAAAGAACTATTGATTGTGACTCTCCTTCAGTCAGTGCAGGATTGTTCCCTACAGTATATCTTCTTGTACTTTGTCCAGTCTAGTTTTAAATGACTCCAGTATGTAATTAAGCTTACAAGGTAGATGCAGAGAAAGATTATAGTTATGAAAAAATTGTAGCTCAACATTGTGGTATCGTGTTCTCTGTGCCATTTCGTTTGGGACCAGTAGAATACTGATTCGTGCACACTATGGTGGTGAACACTAAGAAGTAAGCCTATGTAATCCTTCCTTACAGAAGCACTGTTCTGTTCTGTGGCTTTCCTCCAGTTGCCATCAATCCTTCCAAACAGAAAAATACTTTCCAGTGGTCTTCCTCTTGGTTCCTGTGAGCAGTAGGCATCCAGCCATACTCTTCCTCTAAGCCTTAGAATAAATGCAGCCACTATGCTCTGAATCACAGAATTATTAGTGTTAAAATGGAAAAGACTTAATCATCTAGTCCATCCCCCAGCCAGTGCAAGATTTTTCTCTACCCTGTGATATATTCAGAACATTCCCTTTTAAATGATGTAATTGGTGGAACATCCATTGCTTCCTTTGAGAGAATGATTTGGGTCTTCAATTTCAGAACCAAAATGGTTGAGTGCAGGTTAAGAATTTTCTTTGTACACTAGCCTGTGTGGGAAAGGCCTACTAGTGTTCCAGTGTTTATTCTTGAAGGGCTGTCCTACTGACATTGTGTTCTTCATAGGTGAGGTGGGCAGACCTAGAAGAAAAGAAGGATGCAGACAGGAAGAGGGCCATTGGTTTTGTGGTTGGACAAACGGATTGGGAAAAGATCACAGATGAAAGTGGTCATCTTGCTGAGAGAGCCCTCAACCGCACCAAATATATCTGAGACAATTATTATATGGAATTTTTGTATCTTTAAGGTAAGTGTTCCACCATTATACAAATTTCGTCTCACTGTTTTTTAAGAGTTGAGGATGAGATTAAAGCACACACATTGCTAGGGTTCTCCCTCCAGATATTCTTGTCTGGGGCCTTGAATGGTAGGTGGATTTGTCAGTTGTACACGTTCATTGGTGTATAATCTCCTGTGTGTAGCGTCTCAAGATTGAAGGAAAAGGGGTATCAGCCTTCAAAATCTCTAAACATTGTCAGTAATAAGAGTGTAAGTGTTCATTATAAGTTCAACCGGAATATATGTCAGCTGGATACCTAGTTATTCCAATTCCAGATTCTACATTTATTGTATTTGAATTCTGACCATTTTTAGTGATACATTTCTCAGTGTAACAGACTTTTCTTTTCTTTACAGGCCATTTACTTTGAGGAGAACTGAACCCAGTGTGGCATGAGCATCCTGCATGGATCATGTCACTACCATCTTCACAGATTATTTTTGTTTCTTTTGTTTTTAGTTTCTGAAAGTTCCTTGAAATATTGGCACATGATAACCAGTGTCCCCAAAAGACATACAATTCCGCTGCACCTAAGCGAGAGTTTTCATTTTAATATTTTTTGGAGGGGAGGGAGGGTCAGTAGTTTTAGCTGCTATGCGTGGGGTAGGGTGGAAAAATTAGGCAGAGAATGTTTCCTCCACTGTATTGTAACAGAATGTCTGTATCACCTTTGCTTTGTGGCCATTCTCGTTTTATACTGTACGTACCTTGTAGCTTATTGTACTAGGAAGCAGAACAATAAACTTTCACTATAAACCCAGTGAGTTTGGTGGGCCATACAGCATGGGCCTTTCTCTTGGTGTTTGTTTTACCTTTTAAATGTGGTCTGTCTTCACGTGTTAACAGAATGTTCAAAATCGCCGTCATCTGGAAGAGGCATCATGCTTCTGTTTGAGTGCATGTCTTACCTGGGGACTCCAGGAGCCACCTGCTCTCCTCTTTGTAGCCAGCTTATTTTTTTAGGTCTTGGCTCTTGTTGGCCTACAGTAATTTTACATCTTCTCTGTCATCTTGGAGGGCAGCTGTTCTTTGAAGTGTTTTCTGGATTGTTAGTTTCTCAGCTGTTTTAAATTTCAATTGCTACCTGTGGGTTTGAATTTAATTTTGGAGTACTGAAATACTCCAGGTAGTAATGTGGAGTGTGAAAAAAGTTCCTTTATTGCTGAGTTTGAAATTAAACCAAGTAATGGAAAATCGTGAATGTGGGAAGCCCTCTCAAGGGGAGCCCAGAAAGTCCCTGTGGTCACAATAGGTCAGGTGGTCTATTTGACTCCATATCAATGCATGTTCATTCCCCTCACAAAATTTAATTTCACTTAAAAGAAGTAATGAAGACTTTCAGATCTAGAGCTAAAGGATACCTCAGTCTGGCCAAGAAATGGGCTTCACCTGATGTAAAAGATAGATTAAATAATTGTCCACTTTGAGAACAATAGGGTAGGGACTTTATGTACATTATCATTTGTCTCACCACTGATGGACAGAGTTACAGATTTGCTAATGAGCAAGTTGAATAGATCATTTTTGTTCTTTCAGGGTTTCCAAACCAAAGGCTTACGTTAAGACTTGTATGGAAAGAGAAGGTGCTAGATTATCTGAAAAATGTCTTAGTTGATGGTGAATTATTTGAAATTGCTGTTCTGCACACTTTGAAGAAAGTGAAATTCTAAAAGCGTCTTCTGTGCTCCCTGTTGCTCTGCTGAGTGATTACATTGCAAATTGCTTCTACGTTTATTAACCAATCAAGACTGGTGAGGGCATTGTTTGGTACATTAAATTAGAGCCATTGTTTGTAATATTGAATGGTTTTTGTTTGCCATTCTAATACATTTCTGTTTACTTGACATTTCTCAGCCTGATTCATTGTGTGTGATTGAAAGCTTTTCTCAGGGTGAACAACAGACTATCTGAATTTATGACCTGAATGAATGTTTACATATAGAAAAATCAAGCTCCTTGAATGTAATGCTTTTACACCAGAAGGTAACAAATGTAGATTTGTGTGTACACATCCCATAATACAGCAGTATTTACTTTCTGTTTTTAAATGTTGCAAAGTACTGTCTTTGAATTCTCACAAAGTTGGCATTGCGCAAAGCAGTAATTGCCAGGAACTCCGGGAAATCAGAGGGCTTTTGTGTCCTTGTGGCGATCAGTCAAGGCTTGTCTCAAAGGAGTTGCTTTCTCATTCCTCAGCATAGTGGCTACCAGAAAGATTCTGAGGCTACCAACTGGAGTCTGTCCATAACAAATCTGGACCGCTGATGGTATTTCCTGAACCCATTTTCACTTCCTGTGCCATTTTGATGGGTTAGTTTTATATCCAGACGCTAAGAGCTGATGTTTTCATTATAACCTTCAGAATCAGTCTGAATCAAGTTCTAACACTTTTCTTTCCAGGAGAAATAATTCTTCTGGAGCGTGCAAGAGTCATAGAAACAGAGAGTGGCAGAGGGGATCACAGTGTCTCCTCTGTTCTCATGCAGTTTGTAGCAGAACTGAGCAGCCAGCACTCAAGGAGGCCATGCTGTTTTTGTTCCCTTGGTCTGCATGCAAGGAAGGAGAAACAGACACAGAACACGTGAGGGGTTACACTTGTTACCAGTCAGATGTGACAAGAGATATGGCAAATGACAATTAACTGGAAGGGCAGTGCAAATTGAGTATCATGTTTACATTATGAAAAAGTTCTGTTGCAAGTGTTTGCCAATATCCTCAAAATACGGTGAATTTTTTTCTGTCACGTTGATGTTTGTTCTTTACAGGTACTATAATGCATCCACGTCTACAGTAATTTTATGATCTTTGCCATCTGTGTTGCAGCATGGTGGTGAGTATGAGCACCCAGCAGATCAGCCTGGGGCAGATTGTTGGGAAGTGGCTCAGGAAGAAAGTATTATATCTGCGTAATATCAGAGCATCAATCTCCACCATGTTCCATGCACTCCAGTCCTTCAAAGAATGAAGTAATCCAGCACTTTGAACTGCTCATCAGCACTGCTGGCAGAATTATAAATAGCTGGATTGTCACATCCTTGGTCCATGCCCAGAGAATGGTGATGGTGATTGATTCAGAGCACTCAGCTGTGGAATATGACAAAGTTGGATCCTCTTTGCTGTCCTATCCAGTATCCACAGGCAGCTTCTGGGACTTAGACCCCATGCTGACACTGCGCTCATACAGCATTGGGAATAAAAAATGCCTTCTACAATCTGTGGTTAACTAGGAGAATGCACCCCATTCTCTCAGATTATGACCTGGCTATGATCATAAATGGCTTTGTTAACTCCAGATTGTACTGTGCAATGCAAAGTACCAGTGGTTTTCAACCTTTTTTCATTTGCAGTCCCCTAAAAAATTTCAAATGGAGGCGCAGAGCCCTTTGGAAATCTTAAACATAGTCTGCAGACCCGCATGGATCCATGGACCACATGTTGATAAACACTGTTCTATAGTAATGACAACCTTTTGCGGACTCCTTAGACATAGTTTGTGGACTCCCAGGGGCCCAAAAACCACAGGTTGAAAACCACTGCAATATACCATGGTTTGAAAACATTATTTTTAAAAATGAAGCAACTGGTGCAGAATGCAGCACCCACCTCTTCAGCAAGATTGGTGGCTTAAGAGCATTTCATCCCTGTTTTTCACTTGCTCCACTGCTTCGCTAAAGACTGTCGCACCTTCTTGGCCTTCAGTCACTCTTAACATCTCTGCTCTTCAAGAACAATGAAACTGTCTGTCCTGAGGATAAGACTCATGCTTTTCCACAAAGCAGTTCACAATCAATTAGCATTTTCAAAGGGCTAAAAAATGTTTTACTTAATCTGCGCCTCACAGATAAGATGGATGCTGAGGAAACAGTTTGTCGTAAGTCATCTTGTATGCTTTTACTCTAGAAATCTTCAGTAAACCATGGGGTTATGGCTACGGTGTAAAAAACCTGAATAGAAAAGAATCCTGTACCAACTTTGTTGCTGTGGTTGTTTGTTTTTTCACTTAGGTGTTGAGACTAGCTAATCGGTGTTAGTGGTATCTCACATTATTAGTTCCCTGCAATTACAAGAGAAAAATTACATCTTAGTTCTTCATATCTCTTCCTCTGTGATTTGGTTTGGCATTCATTGGATTTGCTTCAATCAGCTATCTGAATCCTATCCATCAATGAATAATTTGCTCCTTGCCTGTCAGTTGCTGCACTACACATCGCTGTTTTTACATGTTTGTAAAGGTGTTGTGTTAAATATTTTCTGAGGCCTTTTGAAATCTCTGTGCAGACATTTGGAATCACTGGAGAAGGTTTCAGATTCTGTTGGAGGACTGATCTAAAAGATGATTATCTCTGTTATAATGACACAGTGAAAGGGTCCATCTATTCCACTACATCCTGTCTTCAACTGTGACCAATACCAGATGTCTCAGAAGAAGGTGCAAGAAGCCTCAAAGTGGGCATTTATGGACCATAACAGTTTTTTCCAACCCCTGCTCCTCTCAGTTTAGTGATTGCCATATGCTGAGAAGCATGAGGGTTTATATCTTTACCAAACTTCATTTTTGTTAATCATCTTTAATTGTAACTGTAGATGTTTTCATTATTCATATAAATGTCCCGTCCTTTTTTGAATCTGGCAGAACTCTCAATTTCAATGATATCTTATGGCAAAGAGTTTGATGGGCTACTTGTCTGTTATGTAAAGCAATATTGCATTATTCAAGAAGCTCAGTGTAGTTCTTTCTTACTCCAGTTTGTGGGCGTATCAATACGATGGGCAGCAAATTTGAGCAGAGAAGTAACAGATTGTTCCTTGTTCCCATTTTGATATATGTTGTGTGTTGTGCACTGAAAGTGCTCAGTGCTGTACAGAATCCAGATGAAAATGCCGTTTCTGCCCTATGATGCTTGAAGTCTAAAAATATAATTGAAATGCAGCCTCTTGCAATGTGGTTCTTTGCAGTGAAGATCATCACTACATACAAGTTCCAGTCAGCAAAGAAAAGTCTTCTTGAACTGAAACTTCAAAATGTACTTATTAATTTTTCTGGCAAAAATTGCTAATAGATATTTAAGGACTAGAGCAGATCAGATCTTCACATGTCCCTTTCTAAAGATACTTCTGCAGCACAGGAGCCCATAGCATCATACTATGGCATTGATGCTCTGTTAAGATGAAATCACCAATATCACTTCCTCTGACATTGGGGTTTACCTTGTATTTTTCCCATCCATGTACTCGCCAACCCTGTGACCCTAACCAGATGAAATCTCTGCTAATAGGGGTGCAGACCTATACTTGCTATTCACTGCTTGAACACTTTTTGGACTTCAGCACCACTGGAACACTCATTCCAAGTCTTCAATAAGGAATGACATAATCCAGCCCTTTGAACAACTCGTTGCCACTAATATGAGTTTGTAATTTCTGGCAGAAATACAAAAAATAATTCTCTTAATGCAGCTGCCCCGGTGGTAACAGCATTTTATCTCCTCAAAGAGCGATTCCCAGTTAACAGAAGACACCATTTTAATAATAATGCTACTGTCCAGGGAACTACAGAAGCAGTGATGCTTCTGGGCAGATCACAGAGCTTGGAAAAACCACTGTTGACTTGGAATAGGAACTGATTCTACTTTCTGCTCAAAATTGACAGCTGTCAAGTTCCTGACAAGGCAGCCCAGCATATGTAGGTGGCATGGGGGGTCTAAACTAAAATTTGCAAGCTCCAGTGAGGATTGTGTCATTCACTATACCTGGGATTCAAAGTGGAAGCAACACCCAGAAGGGTCATCTTGTGCAGAATGTGATGGCCCACATCCTCAGCGAGTCAGACACCAAAGAATACATCATTCTTATGCTCTCCTTCCTCCACTGGCTCCCCAGTTTGCCTCTGACGTTAATGATTGGTCCTCAATTTGAGAGCCATCAGTAGTCGTCCTGGGACCAACACGACTACAGTATCACCGTATATCTCCTTTCATCATCATTCAAGACAATTTTCAATAGTCTGGGACAATGCAATTGACAAAACCCAAGACAAGTGTGAGGGCCAGAGATAAAGTGTACTCAGTTGAGGGAGCTCATCTGTGGAGTTGAGCTATTAGTGGAGATTAGATTAAGCCAATTTTTGACCATGTTTGGTTAATTGCACAAAACCCACCTGTTGCTAAAGCTTTCCCACCAGAAATAGAGAAAAAAGTAGAGCTTGCTAGAACTGGAAAGTGTGAAGAGCAGAATTCTTTATGAATTCCATTCAGGACACCACTATGCAGTTCTAGTTTTTAGCACTCCTCGCTAATTTTGTCAGGAGACTAGAGTAAGAATAATTTTCTGTTCTTCAAGTGCTTGCTCATGTCAATACGATTCTAGGTGTGTGCGTTCCCACGTGCACAGTTGTTGGAGATTTCTGTCTTAGCGGTATCCATAGGGTCAGCTGTGGCGTCCCCTTGAGTGCCACGCTCATGCGTCAGTATATTAGGTGCCACTGACCCTACGCCTTCTCAGTTCCTTCTGACTGCCAGTGACGGTTAGAGACCCTCTTCTTGCAGATCGCAAGAGCATTAGCAGTTCTTTATAGCCTTTTGTTCTCTTACCTGTACATAGTTGTAAAGTAGTTTGTAAGTAGTTAGTTAGCTTTTAATATAGTTTGGTTAGTGTACTTAGAGTCCCAGAGCGGGGCACGCCCCGCTCAACATGCACAAGGCCATGCCTATCAGTGATCCCCATGGTACTTGCCTGAAGTGCCTGGGGGAATCCCACAGAAAAGACAAGTGTCGGATTTGTAAAAACTTCTGACTTCGAACGCACAAGTGCGTCGGAGCCCTCCACTGTGGACCCCATGCCGAGTATTTGTGCTTCGGTGCGGAGCGCACAGCTGGCACCATTCCCCTTTGCCGGTGCTGAAGAAGTGGCAAAAGAAGAGGAGCCCCTCGGCACCAGACAAGAGGACTTCGGGCAAAGGACCTATGTCAGGCCTTGCACCCACTTTGGGGCTACACAGGGATCCGCCCCCAGCCCCAGGAAGCAACAGGGGTCCCCGGCCTCTTCCAGGGCCATTAGTGCCCAAGGTGGTCCTGGTGGCCAAAGACCAAATGAGCCTACAGGCAACGCACCAGGTGGCGGACTTGGCGAAGACCCCGGCACCTAAGGGCAAGCCATTCATGGTGCAGCCTCAGAGGATGGTGGAGCACCCCTGCTCACCGGACCATAGGTGCAGATCCCCATCTCCACGACCTCGGATCCCGGCACCGTATCCTGGGTCTCCAGCCAGAAGACCCAGGTCCTCGACACATTTTCCGTCTACTAGGCATGGGACTCCGAAGTCGAGGCATCTGTCTCTATATCACCAGTACCGGTGAGCTTCTGGCTGCAGGTCCCCTAGGCTTTGGTCACCCTCCCTCAGGCGGTCTCCTGGACGTCGGTCCCCGCCCAGGAGGGGCTGTTCACCATCACAGCAGTGGTCCCCTCCGATCCCGTTTCTACAGCAGGCATCATTACTTGCCCTCGCCTAGCTGGTTGCTCACCAGAGTTAGCAGGCGGACTCAGGCCTTGATGGCTCCACCGTGGTCGCCAGAAGGACAGTGGTCCAACTTGGACCAAGAGTTCAGTCCTTCACATTGAAGGCCGATTCACCACTGATGTAGAAGACCAGTGCAGCACCCACCACGGTTACATCACAGCAAGGGCAGTGGCCCTCCCAGTGGCCATACTGGAATCCGTGGGGTGTGCCTGTGAATGCCGGTCCCCTACCACCCCTATCTGGCAGTCTCCGATAAACTGGCCATGGCACCACAGTCAGAGCACGGTGCTGAATCCGTTGCAGGGGCAGCACATTGGACCCCGGTGACCAGGGGCCCCTCCCTGGAGAAGGAAGGGGAACAAGTTCCTCCACAGGCGGTGCAATCATAGTCGTCATCCCTGGACGAGGTGGTGGCCGGACCATTGCATACAAACAGTCCCCATGATGACATTAAGGAACACCAGGCCCTCCTTACAAGGGTGCCTGAGAACCTGAACTTACCAATAGGAAAGAGGTCATGGAGGAGGCCAATGACCTCTTCAGTGTTATTTCGGCTGCCACCCCGTCCAGGTCATGTTGCCCGTTCATCCATGGGTTCTCAAGATTGCCAAGTCACTGTGGCAAATGCCCTCTTCTATTCCACCGACTTCCAAGAAAGCAGAAAAGAGAGATGTCCCTACGAAAGGTTTTGAATACCTGTACACAGTCTCCCGCACCGGCATCCCTGGCTGTGTCAAAAGGGACAGACAGGACCACGTTAGTGACACCCCCAAAAATAAGGATGCCAAAAGACTTGATTTATTTGACAGAAAGGTTTATTCGTCAGCCGGTGTTCAGCTTAGGGTGTCAGATCACCAGGCATCATTGGGCAGATATTCGACGAGTCCCACAGGTTGAAATTATAAATTCAAGGAGGTTCTCCCACCGAATCATGCCCAGGAATTTGCTGCGCTGGTGGACGAAGGCATGGCGGTGGCCAGGGGAGTCCTTCAGATGGCCTGGGACACTACTGACTCGGCGGCCAGGGTGGTCACATCTGCGGTGGAAATGAGACGCAGCTCATTTTTGCAGACCTCTCAGTTGTCCCAAGAGATGCAGGCCGCTATTCAGGATCTCCCGTTTGAGGGGACGGTGCTCTTCTCCAAGCTCACAGAAATGAGGCTACAAAGCCTTAAAGACTCTCGAGCCACCCTCCAGTCCTTGTGCCTTCACACCCCTCAGCAGGCCAGGAAGCTGTTCTGCCTTCCACCTCCTCCTCCTCCGCACTCTAGGTCCTGGGGAACTACAGGAGGAAAGACAAGGACAAGAGGCCTAAACGGAAATATCCTTCATCTTCCCATTCAGCTGCACAACCTGACCCTCACAGAAACCAGGGAGGCCAGAAACAGTCGTTTTTAAGGGTGTGCCCTGGGACAATGCCTCGGTCAATATGCTGGATCCATCTCTCTCTTTCCTCCTCTGCTCTTTCCAGTTGGCCTGGTCCTGTATCACCTCGAACCGTTGGGTGATGGACGTGATTTCATCGGGCTATACCCTGCAGTTTGTAGCCGGCCCTCCCTTCTACCCCCCTTCCCTGTCCCTCTTCAGGGACCCTTCTCACGAGCAATTGCTGATCCAGGAGGTTGAAAACCTCCTGTGCCTGGGGGCAGTGGAGAAGGTCCCTTGGGACATTGCGGGAAAAGGATTCTACTCCGGTTATTCCCTAATCCCAAAAGCAAAAGGAGGCCTCAGACCCATCTTGGACCTGTGTCGTCTCAACAAGTCTCCCAAGAAGTTGAAGTTTCGCATGGTCTCCCTGGCCTCCATCATCCCCTCCCTGGGTCTGGGAGACTGGTATGCTCCCCTCGATTTAAAGGACACATACTGTCATATTTCCATTTTCCTGGGGCACCTGCGCTTCCTCCATTTCATGTTGGGCCAGCACCATTTCTAGTTCACGGTGATGCCCTTTGGTCTCTCGTCGGACCTGAGAATGTTCACAAAGTGTATAGAGCCAGTGGCCGCTTACCTGCGACGTTGAGGAGTCCGAATTTACCTGTCCTTTGACAGCTGGTTCATAAAGGGCCAGTCCTGAGATCAGGTGCGGAGGCATCTTGATCTGGCCTGTGCCACCTGTTGCTATCTGGGGCTGGTAATAAATGAGAAAGTCAAACTTCACCCCAGTGCAATGTATAGAATTTATCAGGGCGGTCCTCAACTCCACTTAGGCCAGGTTCTTCCTCCCCGAGACTCAGTTCCAAGCCATAGTGGACCTCATTTCGTGTGTGCGAACCCACCCTCTCACCACCACCCACACATGCCTGGAAATTGTTGGGTCACATGGCAGCATGCACTTACATGGTCCAGCACATGCAGCTCCGCCTCAAGCCCCTGCAGGCATGGCTGGCGTCAGTCTATGCCCCGAACCAGCACATCATGGACCGGGTGGTCAGGATTCCTGACAGTGTTCTTTCATCGCTCATGTGGTGGCAGGATCCCACATCGGTGCTGGAAGGGTCCCCTTTGTGGCTCCATCCCTGTTGACAACTCTCTTCTCAGATGCCTCGGACCTAGGGTGGGGAGCCCATCTGGACACACTCAGCATTCAAGGTTGTTGATCCAGTCACAATCGCTCCCTGCATATCAGCATCAGGGAGCTCAGAGTGGTTTGCTTGGCCTGCCAAGCCTTCCTGCCTCCATTGCATGGCATGGTGGTGCAGGTCCTAACGGACAATATAATGACAGTCTTCTATATCAACAGACAGGGAAGAGCCAGGTCATCTGTCCTCTGCCAGGAAGCTCTCCAACTCTGGAACTTCTGTCTGCAGTATGATATCCATCTCGTAGCCGCTTACCTCCGTGGGGCCAAGCATGCCTGGGAAGATTGCCTCAGTAGGTCCTTCTTGTCTTGCCACATGTGGTCCCTCCATTCAGACGTGCTCAGCTTATCTTCTGCAAGTGGGGGACTCCACGAGTGGACCTGCTCATGTCCAGGGAACAGGAAATGCCACATTTTCTGCTCCCTGTCGGACGCCTTTCTGCTTAAGTGGTCGGGAGCTCTGATGTAAGCCTTCCCTCTGGTGCCATTATGTCCAGGGTCCTTGTGAAGATCAAGCAGGACAGGGTGATTCTCATAGTGCCAGCTTGGTCGTGCCAGCCCTGATTCAGCACGTTGCTGGACCTCTCGTTGGCCGCTCCATTACAGCTACCGCTCTGGCCGGATCTGCTATCCCAGAACCACGCCAGTCTTCTGCATCCGAACCTGCAGGCAGTGCACCTGATGGCTTGGCTGCATGGTTAAATGAGCAAGAGCAGCAGTTCTTGGCTGATGTCCAACGGGTCCTGTTGTGCAGTAGAAAACACTTCACCAGAGCAACCCACCTAGCAGTGATCCTGGACTACCTTGAGGCAGTTGATCCTGGACTACCTTCTACATCTCAAACTCCAAGTCCTGTGCCTTTCATCTATCCAGGTCCCTTTGGCAGCCATCTTGGCCTTCCATCCGCCATTCGTGGGCTGTTCAGTTTTCACCGAGGACATGATGGCCAGGTTCCTCAAGCACCTCTACCCGCACATCAGGGACCCCGTCCCACGGTGGGACCTGAATCTGGTGCTGTCGCGGCTCACGGGTCCCCGCTTCGAACCTGTGGCTTCCTGCTCTCTCCTTCTCCTGTCCTGGAAGGTGTCTTAGAGTGTAGGGTGCTCACCTTAGAACTGTCCTATATGGTCTTCTACAAGGACAAGGTCCAGCTAAGACCACACCCAGCCTTCCTGCCCGAGATGGTCTCCCAATTTCATACAAGCCAGGACATTTTCGTACCTGTGTTTTTCCCAAAGCTGCATAAATCGGAGGAGCAGCATAGGCTACGTTCCCTAGACGTCAGGAGGGCATTAGCCTTCTACACTGAGAGCACCAAGCCATTCCGCAAGTCGACACAATTGTTTGTCGCAGTGGCTGACAGGATGAAAGGCCGCCTGGTGTCTGCGCAGAGAATTTCTTCGTGGATCTCCGCCTGCATTTGCTACTGCTATGATCACGGGAAGGTTCCAGCCTCGGTGATTGTGACTGCCCACTCAACCAGGGGTGCAGGCCTCTTCAGCAGCCTTTCTGGCCCAAGTGCCTATTCATGACATCTGCAGGGCAGCCACCTGGTCGTCTGTCCATACGTTCATGTTCCACTACGCTGACGATGCCAGCTTCGGTAGGGCAGTACTACAAGCCACCAGACTGAACTCCAAGCCTGCCTCCAAGGATACTGCTTGAGTCACCTAGAATGGAATCAACATGAGCAAGCACTCGAAGAAGAAAAAACTGTTACTTACCTTTTGTAACTGTTCTTCGAGATGTGTTGCTCATGTCCATTCCGTTACCCACCCTCCTACCCCTCTGTCGGAGTTACAGGTAAGAAGGAACTGAGAGGGTGTAGGGTCGGTGGTGCCTAATATACAGATGGATGAGCGTGGTAGTAAGATGGTGCCGCAGCCAACCCTAAGGATACCACTAAGGCAGAAATCTCTGACAACGGTGCGCACACACCTAGAATGGAATGGACATGAGCAACACATCTCGAAGAACAAAAGTTACAAAAAACTGTTTTTCCCCCATTTGCCAGTTCTTACAGATGCTGAATTGGAGCATTTGAGGCTTTTGTTGAACACATTGATGAATTCTGAAGATTTCTGATCTGGATGAGTCACTTTCACTTCATAGTGGCATGATTTGTCTTTCATTCTTATCAGTGAAATGTTCCTATAAAAGGCATACACCCTTCAGGGCTTCTAAATCTGGTGAAATGTCCTGGATCTACAGCCTGGAGGCTGCAATATTCTATATACAGAGTGGATATATATTTTGAGAAGTGGCAATGCAGTTCCACCAAATAGATATACAGGTGTCTCTCATTCTCCTTTTCTTCAATATTCCTGGGACCAAAATTCAGTCTGAGATGTTTTTTCCAGTTAGAGTGGTTGGTGCTAAATCTAGTGGAGTCATATTTCACTGAGGTAGATCATCACTTTATAGCTGACTTGCATTGTTTAGAAAAGGAATATGTTCTCCAGTTTGTGGTTCTGCTCAAATCTGCACAGGCCAGGTAAGCATATGTACTGTTTCCAAACAAAAAAGTCAGTACTGTATGCTCAACTGAAAATGGAAGAGCAACCAAGTGTATTGAAATGACCCATATTCTCCTCATGAGTACTAGCTTTCCAGGCAGAAGGGCTTATTGGACCTTTAAATCATTCTGATTGAGAATTGCATAAGGGTAAGCTAGAAGCTGACTGGAAAGAAGTGACACACAGATAATTTTTCATCATTTTGTATATTCTTCTGATTTGTGGAAACGTGAAATGGTGGAAGAGCGTCTTTTTTGGAGCAGACCTTTCTGTAGGGAGTTGCTTGTAGAAGACCATTCAAACTGTTTATCCATATTGCTTCTCTACATTTGTCTAAAAGGAGGGCAAAGACTGTTTCATAATACCCTTGGAGTGACCTGGATAAGGGAGTGTGTGAACAGATATCTGTCCAACTTGAACAATATTTTAAGATCATCTTGGGGTGTTTTTCCACATCTAACCACTACGTAGCATCTAGTTATATTTGTTGTAGAGGTAATACCTGTAGAATGCAATATTGTCACCCTATCATTTCTCCCACCATTGAAATACCCGTCTCTGGAGTGGAAATACGACAGCAGCGCTCCTTGACAGAGTTTTAGGAGGGGAAGTGAAGAACTGCTTATCCAAATGAAAAAACAGGAAGCCAGTTAGGGTGACCATAATTACCTAAGCTGGAATTTGTCTGGTTTGTCTCTGATTTACAGGCATCTTCAATGAGTGAGGCACCAATTGCAGTGACTGGCTGCATATTTTTCCTTTGGAAACTCCAAACCATTCCCATTCTAGCCGTTGTGTTAGACCCAACCAGTTTCACCTACAGGTTAGGGTGCAGTTGGGCCACATTTACATCAAAAACAATCCATGAAATCAGATGTTAAAGGTGGTCTGAAAGTGTTTTTTAAAAATTAAAAACTGTTTAAGAGCCATTGTCATTAACAGAACATTGCAAAGAAAAAAAAATGTAAACAATGAACTGAGAAGCTCTTTTCAGCCTAGACCTGGAGACAGTATTCTGTTTCTTCTCCCAAGAGTTGACAACAATAATGTATAAATGGGACACAAAGCTGCATTTCTTACCCTGCTTTGGGATGTTAATGACTTCATCACTTGTAGAATGTGAAGTGCAGAACTCTGAGCGTAAGTCTTAACAGGTAGATAAAGCAGGAGATGACTTTCAAATGTTTTGCTTTTAAATCTATACATTGTGATAGTGACTTGGGATCCTAAACATAATATTTTAAACAAATATTTTAATTCCATTTTGCCAAACCAAGTACATACAATAATATTGGAGGTTGTTTGACCAGTATACGTCACCAAAGTGTTAGTCTTTGCAAATATAGCAACTTGTGCTGATATTCTTCTCGGTGTTTGTTGCTCTGTTGCCTTTGGACTGGGATTTGCCAGCTCGGTCAGCTTGCTGCTTTGAAGAAAAACATGAACACAGCAAACCTATGTTAGCAGAGCTGCTTTTAGGCTATAATTAGCATTATACAGAAATCAAGACTTTTCAGACAATGCAACCAGATGACTCTGAAGCTTAAATTTCAAGTTAAAAATAAGTTGAAAATAACTCCCAAGAGCTTGAAATTGTTTCCACTGTAATCAAATGTTTGTGTCTTTTTATTGCTTAATAAAGAATATGTAGCTTTAAACCATTACTTTTTACCTCATGAAAACAAAAGCCATCACTTTCCTATGGAAATTATTTCAGTGGATTCATATTGTAGTGTCGTTTCAAGTAGCACCCAGAGTCCTCAGTCAAGATTTGGGTTCTCATTGATCTGGGTGCTGCACAAACATACAAGAAGTCATAATGTTTTCCCCAAAGAGCTTACCCATCTAAACTAAGTGGTCTTTACATTCTGCTAGTATAAGCTCTGCTATTATTGCCATGTAGTGGAGAGTTAAATTAAACTTTAGTGGCAGATGCTGATTTTGGATTTCCAGGGTTCTCAGTTAAATCCTAGCAAGAAACAATTTCTTCTGATGAATTCTTCGCTGGCTCTTTGACTCTGCCTCCTCTTGGAATGCATGATTTTCAGGTGTAATGTGTAAATATTCTAATAAAAGACATTGAAAATCCTCTAGTTGGAGGTAAGAATGATATTCTGTTAGGACAAACCAATTCCTACATCCAATTGCCTATCGTATATTCGATAAGACAGAAAGGTAACATCTTGCCCTGCTAACCTTCTGAGATGAAACTGGACAGGAACTGTGGGTGGTTTAGCAATTGCCATTGTGTGAAGAATATACAAGATTCAGCTGGAGAGATTTTCTTTACTTTTTCATTTTTGCTGCTTCTAGTGTCAGAGGATAACATCTGGAGCTTTCTTCCTTTGCCCACCAGGGTCAGGAAAGTGCTCAACCATTGATTTTTTTGCCTAAGGCAGAAGAAAGCCTGTCTGGCCTCCTGCTCTAATGGCCAGCTCCATGCAAGTGCTGCTGGGAGAAGGATGACAAGATGGACACAATGAAAGTAGTAATTGGCTGTTAGTGAGATGGATGCTATAAAACAGTCAGAACGTAGAGCATTCTATCCAGGAAGTTTTTGTTGATGCCATTATTAGAGGAAGTATGACTCTGACAGGAAAAGCGAATTCTCCAGAGTTTGTGGAGAAGAGAGGCTCCATCCCAATTAGGGAATCTTGTGACGTATACCTAACTGGGGCCTGATCCTTGAAGGTGTTGTGTCCTCAACTTCCATTGAACTCACTAGAAAATGGAGTGTTCAGTGTCTTCCAGGATCAGACCTGAGATCTCCCACAAAGAAACAACTTCTCAGAGTTGAGGCAAAGGCATGGACTGTCAGAATAGGTATAGTGCAAATACATACAAGCCTTTTTATTCACTGTTTGTATAGTGCGAACAGTATGGCATGCATTATATAGACACACATGAACGCAAAGACCTTGCCCCCAAAGAGTTTACAATCTAAATATTCCTTTTCTAGGAATATAAAGTGTTTGTAAGTCTCTTCCTTTGGGAGCTGGCTGGTGTGGGGAAAGGGGAAGTCCTCAAGTGAACATAGAATAGAGGCTTCCTTGTTCTCACTTGCAGATCTATATACTGTACTAAGTCAGATTTGGACTCATTGCAGCAGCCATTCTTCGATAGAGCTACAGAGAAACATCCAGTCACCTCTTATTCAGCAAGTTTGTGAGGCTGTCAAGGGAGATACTGAGATTCTGTATAGACTACAATGCCAACGGTATAATGACAACACCCAGTTCCGTATTGCCTACTTGTTGATGATATGCCTCTGTACATAACAAGGATATGAATGAAAAGAAGCTAGCTCCATATGGCCAAAATAGAGATGATGGAGGTTGGCAAAGGGAAAACTTGGAGAAACTGGCAGAATATGACCACTTTCAGCCGAGAATATCAGCCCCCTCCATCTCCCAGTTGTCGATGGTGTGCAGCCTTGGGTTCTGCTAGATTCATATCTGCTCTTGGAATACCAGACAGCAGTGGTCAAAATAATCTTTTACCCTCAAATGCTGGTCAGAAGATCGGACCCATTTTTTACGGGATGAGGACCATAGCCATGGAGATCCATGCTTTTGTTGCCTCCTGGCTAGACCTGTTATACAAAGCTATACATGGGGTTGATCATGAAGGCCACCCAAAAACGAAGGCTGGTGCAACACACAGTGGGCCACCTTGCTAAGCAAGAAAGTGTTGAGCATATCACGCCACTGCTTTGCACTCTACTTTGGTTGCTTATTGAACTCTGAATCCAGTTCAAGGTCCTGATGTCATTTACAAAGTCATAATTGTACTGGGATCTATCTATCTCAGAAATTTGCCTCTCACTGCATGAGAAAGAAGGGCAGCTGTATTCAGCTAGGACACTTCTGTTGTTAGCCCCAGTTATGATTACGGAGTTTGGGATAGAACATCCTTGATGGAGGGCCCAAGGTGGTTGAGTAATCTTTTGTTAGAGATTGTCTGTCTCCTTCAGGCCACAATGAGTCTTGCCTCCTTTAGGGTGTTTTCCAAGACCCACCTCTTCACCCAGGCACTTCCCCATGGAGTCTGACCCTTTTGGTGATAAGTTATGCAAGAGGAGAAGATGGCAAGCGGTGGTTTTATTGCAGACAACCTATGTCCTCAGCGTCACAGAGAAAGGAGACTTCGTACATTTATTAATAAATCAGCACAACTAATGTGGAGCCAGCAAGTGTTGCGGAGCTGATGGGATTATACTTGCACGAGAGCTAAAGTAAAATGCTTGCAGAAGTTGGGTTCTTGCCCTATAGAGGACTTGATGCTGAATGTTATTTGTACAGAGAAAATTCCTTCTGCATCAGTTCTGCCAACAGTCTATTTGAAACCTCATATGTATGGTGTTGAGTCTTTTCTGCCTGAGACTTGGCTTTGTTATTTACTCTGGGTGCCACGTCCTCTGCACTAACAGAGGTTGAAGTCAGCCTTTATCCTGAGAGCTAAGCCTAAGGAAAAGAACTTTATGTGTAGTTTTCTACCTTTTTGCAATGTGTGTGACTTCTCCTTTTCAGGTATACCGCAGTGTTTCCTTTACCCTCATTTTTCTATCTCACTGTGCGCCAGGATCAGGGCTCTGAGGAAACTTCCTAGCAAGGTTGGGACCTACTCATCAGCTTGGACTTACAAGAGAGAGATAGAAAGTACCTTTTTCTTTACAAAAATTAGAATCTGTCTTGACATTCCTTCTGTTGCCTGGTGTAGCACGAGACCTAAACACACTGTTGTGGTATATGAGTTGATGCTTCCCTTGCCGTGTTCATCAATTATGTATGTTATGTAAAATTCAACAAATGAAAGTGTGGTGTTGAAATCAGTTGTCTTTATGCTCAGTTCTCCAGCTGGATCCAGTATGGCTAGGGTCCTTCATCTGGCATCCAGATCTTTCAGCTATGTTTTTCCTGTTTCATTCCATGCTTTGATTTTCCTCAGTCATTACAATATTAAATTGTATGGACATGCAGAGTATTGGGTTCAATATGGCAGAGTATAGGTGGACTGCTTGCAGGCGAGTCAAAGTATTAGAGGAACATTGTGTACTAAATTAGATGACCTTCTGTAATGTGTAAGTAGCAATTTTCAGTATTATTGGATTTGTTGTTCCCTAAACTTGATGTAGTAATTCTGCTCAGAAAACAAAAAGCCTCCTGAATATACTTGATGGGCTAGAACTGCATTAAATTTAGTTAAAGTAGTTACAGTCACAAAAGGCATACTATATTTACAAATATGTACCTGGTCTCCACCTTCCACAGCACAGGTAATTTCAGTAAGACATCCACTGGAGCAGCAAAATGAAGAATGGGAAATGTTAAAATGGACATGAAAAATGGCAGCACTATGAATGGCTCTCTCTCAAAGAGTAAGAATTGGATTTTACTGTGCTGGGTCTGGTTACATTTCTGCTAATCATACTGTTACTTAATTGAGATAAGGATGCGCGTTTTGAAAATGGGTGAATATTTAAAATGTCATTTGTCATTGGTCTCTCATGAAGGAAAAATGCACAGCTGCAGTTAGCCTATGCTGAGAGAAACCCAGCTTTCTCTTTCGATCCGTAGCTGCACACACTTTTTACTACTGTCTGTGCTTATTGACATGCTGCCTTTGAGCCTGGTTTATTTAGAGAATTGCCTTCCCCTTCTCCAGCAGCAATCACTTTTTGATTTATCAGGCCTTGAATCACACAAAGGGACTTGTTCCTGTATTGCCCCTCATGGTATATTAACAGAAAGCAGACATGCCCTGCACTCATGGAGGAGAGGTCACAAGGATAAGTGTCTTCAGTGATGCTTCCCACAGACCAATCTTAAGTTGCATCTGTATTGTGTTGTACCTAAAAGTTCTGATCTTCATTAAAGCTGTTGTTCCCTTCCACATGGGATAGAGGATGCTGTGTCTTAAAGCCACAAGTGTCAGTGTGCTTTTAAGGTTAATGCTTACTGTGGTATGTTTGTCTAGTTTGGGCCATTTATTGTCCAAAGCCACATTGTGATTGGGCATCTGGGTTGATAACATACCTGTTCTCTAAATCCCAGTAGTACTGAACTGGGATCTTATAACAAGGTAGGGGATCCTCCGTACACCTAGGTTTGTTAAACCTATGGTGGGGAGATGACAGAGTCTGAGAATTCCACCATAAAGTTTTCTGCACATGACCTCTGTACAGATCCTCACTAAAGCTGGGTGAAGTTTTTTTGACCAATAGATTTTTTTATCAAAAAATGTATTTTTCAATGCTCTAAAACTTAGTGAATTTGTATAGAATTGGACAAAAGATTTGGCTATGAGGAAGTCAAAATGTTTTGACTTTTTAATTTTGAAACGTTTCATTTTGACTTTTCATTTTGGAACAGCATTTTGAATTCAAATTTGGGCCATTTTGTTTAAAAAAAAAAAACACAAAAAAGGATGAAAAACACTCAAATAGCTGAATCAAAACAAAAAAAGTAAAAGTTTGTTTAGAATCAACCCAAACATTTTAGTTGATTGAAAAAGATTTTTTTAGTTTTTTGATTTGACAGATTTTGAAAAAAATTGATTTTGGTTCAAATCAAACTGGATTTTTTCCTGATTTTTTGGGTTGTCTTCAAACTGAAGAATCCATTAGTTGCTCAGTTCTTGTCTTCACTGGTATTGTGTCTTCCAATTGCATAGGGCAGTTGCATGCAATTCTTTTAAATGTGGGGCCTCATTCTGCTTTCACATCATTCTTACCCTGGTGTAACTCCTTTTACTTACGTGGATTTCTGTGTGAAAAGCAAAATCAGGCTGTAATACTTGCATTTGTTTCCACCCTTTAATACTTGTTAATTCTATTGTGACTCATAGAAAATTCCTTAATACCTTCACCTCTCCACCCGCTTGTGTTCAGGGCTCTGCCTTCCTAGCCCAGAGGTTGATTTGGGGTGGCAAGCCTGGTGAAAACACACTGCAAACAAGATCATTAAACAGTACACTGAGTATAAAGGCAGGGTTGAATTGACACCAAATATCCCAGAAAGGCTATAAACAAAACCCACTTCAGTGTGCTGAGCTGAGCTGCCACACTGCTAGCCAAGTGATCCTTGGAGCATTGGTCCACCTAGTGGGGACTGCTTCAAGGGTAGTGGTTTTACAGTGGCTCTTCAGTGACATTAGACACCTGGTGGGTGGCAGTGTTTTGCACCTAATGGAATGCTTAACACATGAGCCCCAGCACCATTAGCTGGAAAAGGCAATTGCTCCAGGACCAGGAGGGGCATCCAGTGCAGCTAGCCACCAGATTCAACTGCTTCCATGGGTCTTCAAAGTCACTGACTGCCTCATAGTTACTGTTCCATAGCTGATTGTTGGCTGTGATTATCTGATGCACAAGCTGTGCTGGTTTCAGAGGTAAAGTCTTATGATGAGGAATATCCTTCTGTCTCACTTCACAGAGCCCTCAGGTCCTTTGAGATGTCTGTATTCTCCATTATTCATAGTGAAACAGATCTTGGCAGGTGCATTTCAGATTCACACCACAGTAAAACCAAACTTGTCTTTGCCTAACAACTGTCTTTGTAATGAGAGGGTGGAGAAATGTGTTGTTGAGCTCTGCAGCTCCATGGACTACCATGTTTATAAATCCCCTTACCTGCTGTAAGTATGAAAGAATTGGTGCAGAAAGACCATTTAAACTATGATTGGGACATTCTTGAGTTCCTGCTTTTTGGCTGTGGAAGGGAGTGAGATGCTGTCCTTCTGGCCAAATTGTACCACCCTGTTTATGGGAAGGACCTGGCAAGATGTCATGGAAAACTCAGAAAAGAGAATCCTGCACTTTGCTTCAATCGTGTATTACCAGGGGACACTTGCATAAAAACAGGTTTCTTCAGAGCTTGGCTTCTGCTCATTCTAATTCTCACCTGTGACATCACAATCTTCTCCACAGTAGCTGCTTGTGATATGCCATTCAGAGGATTATTCTGCCTTGTGGGGAATGGACTCTTACTAAAGAATGAGGCACAAGCACCTTGCTCAGCTGTACAGTAACTACAAGGACCTTGTATTGTTTCCTGATCCACTTGCCCATTCAGAATGGGAAGCATTGGCAGCCAACATCCCGACAGCTTAGCTGATACAGAAAATATTAACACAAACAATTCTGATAGGAATCCCGGAGCCAAGTGTTAACAGAGGCTCTTCCAGTTAAGTGCTGGCATATAGGTAAGAATAGTAATAGTAAGAACTTTATCTTCCATTAATAATTAGAGCTCCATAAAGTTTCTGAAATAGAATATTTTTCACCAGATCAACACTCCTGCTTTGGCTGGGCTTTTGCAGAAGTAGGATCCAATGTCATCAACACACAGGCCCTCAGTGAAAGGACTGTTCATTGAGATAGTGTTTCCTATTTCCAGATGTTGCCTTTGTGCTGCTGGTCTTTTAGTTCCTGTTCACACTGGAAATGTAATTGTTCTCAATTTCAACAGCTGTTGATAAAACAGGTTCAGGTAACATGACTGCTTGTCCATTGTGGAGAACAGGGCATGCAAATCATGCAACTAGATCACTTTCAGTCCTTCTGAAACTATTGCATTTTGAAAGTTATGCACTGTCCACTGTGGCCAGCAGTAGCTGGTACAATTATGACTGGAAGCTCATATGAAGTTCAGTAGTTGGAAATACGTGGTCAGTTTGATATGGACTCAACAAAAAAATAAATTGAAACGGAATACCTGATCTTGAAAAGCAGGTCATGGTAACTACCCTCTTGCTCTTACCACAGCAATAGTGTCCAAGGGCTTGCAGGGCACGCAAGGGTTATTTAGTGAACTGTTAACATTTATATTTTAGTATAAACAGTACACCTGAAATTCTTTGTTAACTTTTGAAATGTTGCTGTAATTCCCTTGAGGTGCAACCTCTGCCAGAACCACAAAGGAGTAAATAAATTCAGCAAACTTCTTTGGTCACTTACTGCCAAAGCTGACAAGATGCAGATTCCATGCTGCTGGGCCTAAATCAGAGCAGCAGTCAATGACATTTGTAAAAATTAATTGGTTGAGACTCGTAGCTTTCACCCAAGGCAAGAGAGTACTGTATTTTTAAGACTATTGATTCATAAGCATTAATTTTTTGTACCTCTAATTGATTTGCTTAATATGTTTATTTAATAAACAATTACAGTTGCTCTATTTAAAGTGTAGTTTCACAGCACAAGTTGTGGGAACATGATAAATATGCACACCTCTTGGACTTAACCCTCTGGTGCCGCGCTCTTATGCACCGGTGTAAGGGGCGCCACCGGCCACGCACTGGCTCAGTTCCTTCTTACCACCTGTGACAGTTGCTGGAACAACCCTTCTTTCTTCAGCAAGGCTTCTTCCTAGTGGTTTTTGAGGTTTTTTCTACGTTTGTAGTTATTTTAGTGTATATAGTTTTCAAGTAGTTTGTGTATATAGTTAGTGTATATAGATAGTTCCTATCATAGAGGGACTTCTGCACCCCAGGGGCCAGGCATGCCACAGTCCCCAGGCTTCAAGCTTTGTGCCTCCTGTGGCAAGCCTATGCCAGTGAGTGACCCGCACTCCAGCTGCTTAAAGTGCATGGGTGAAACTCACATGAGGGACAAATGTCAGATCTGTCGGGACTTCAGGCCCCGCACTAAGAAAGACACGGACATCAGGCTGAAGGCTATCCTCATGAGAGCCACCTTCAGACCAGTCTCAGAGCTGAGCCACTCCAATTCACACCAAGTACTTCACCGTCAGTACCAAACGCTCCCTCGGCACCACTCACCATCTCCAGTGTCAAGGAAGAAGTAGAAGAAGCAGCAGTGCACTGAGAGAGGGCGCTCACCGGTGCCAAAGAGAGACAAGCGGGGAGAAGGCAGTATAGTGAGACTCATGCCGGGCTACTTGTCTGCTCTTGGACCCGTGTTGGCACCGTTGACTCCTCCCAGAGTGTTGAGTCTGGTGCGGGATCCTCCATCAACTCCGGGAAGCCACCGCAGTTACAACAGTCTGATAGTACCATCGACCCCAGAGACTTTCCAGGCAGCTAGGGACCGTCTCTCTCTACTGGGCCTGCCAACACCAATGGGGCACCCACCAGCTCTGGCATCTGGAAGCAGGGAGCATCGTGCGCCTTCCTGGCAGCGGGTACCTCTGCACCCTCTTGGGGCAAACCTCACCTGATCTCCGATACATCACTGGTCCTCAGAACCCTGGCACTGTATGGATGCGGAAGCGGGTACCTCTCCACTGTGGTCGCTGAAAGAAGACTTCTCTTTGGAATCTGAAGGGGAACCTTATGTGCCACCAAAGGCCCACCACCGATACCCAGTTGATGGACCACAGAGGTTTGGTACTGGTCCCACAGCTGGCTCCTGGGCAGCAGGTCACTGGCTGATGCAGTGGCCTTATTGGAATCCTTGGGAGTTTCCCCCAGTATCGGGTCCTTCCTTCCACTGCTCCTACTCCGTGGTCTCTGAGAGATGGGCCACCACTCCTTCCTGCTCAGCACTGGACCCTGACCCCAGTAGTGACATCCAGGAGTTGGCTCCAGTGGATGTAATTGAGAAAGAGGAAGTGCAAGCTTCCCCACTCCCCTCCACCCCCCCGATGAGGCTGTCACGGGTGGAAAATTTTGGGGCTCAGCAGGACCTTCTGAAGAGGGTTGCGGCAAACCTGGGCCTGGAAATTGAGGAGCTCAAAGAGACATTGCACGGCCTTATTGATATCCTGGCTGCAGCAGCTCCATCCAAAATAGCCCTGCCCATCAATGACATGGTGATGGCACCAGTTAAGGCCCTGTGGCAAACTCCTTCATCTCTGCCCCCTACCTCAAAGAGGGCAGCGAAGAAGTATTATGTGCCAGCAAGCAGGTTTGAATACCTGTATTCGCACCCTCCCCTGGGGTTCCTGGTAGTATCTTCAGTGAACAGAAAGGACAGACAAGGCCAGACAAGCTCTACCCCAAAACAAAAGATCACTAAGAGACTTGACAAAAGGTATATTGAATGGGTAGCCTTCAACTACGTATCTCCAACCAACAGACTTTGCTGGGGAGATATGATTTTAATTTGTGGGACTCCCTGTCTAAATTCAAAGGCTCCTTGCCCCAAGATTCAAGGCAGGAGTTCACTGTCCTCTTGGAGGAAGGTAAGAATGTGTCCAGGACCTCTCTCCAGGTGGCTCTGGATGTTGCCAACTCAGCAGCCAGAACAATGGCCTCAGCAGTTGCCATGAGGTGTTTCTCTTGGCTGCAATCATCCGACCTTCCCCATGAGGGTCAACAGTTCATCCAGGACCTCCCCTTTGGAGACTTCTCTTTTCTCAGAGCAGACTGACTTGAGACTTCATGGCCTGAAGGATTCTAGGGCCATTCTACAGTCTTTGGGCCTTTACACTCCATCAGCGTCCAGGAAGGACTTCAGGCCCCAGCAGCCGTCCACCTCAGCCTCCCAGTTGGAATCTCAGAGATACTCTGGTGGGCCCAAGCAGGCCTTTTGAAGGTGTGCCCAAGGGTGCTAAACCAGTCATCGTTTTGGCCCCCCTCCCCTTATTTTTGGACCGTCTGTTGCTCTTCACCCTGGCATGGTCGTTCATAACATAAGCTACGCACTTATGAGCACAATGAAAACAAGATATACTCTTCAGTTTCTATCCACCCTTCCCTCCCCCGTCCCCATCCCTATCCTCCTTCTGGGACCATTCTCACAAGTATTTCCTCATCCAGGAGGTGCAATCCCTTGTACATATGGGGGCCGTGGAGAAAGTTCCTCAAGACTCGGAAGGGGTTCTGTTCCTGGTATTTCCTAATCTCAAAGGGGGCCTCCGGCTTACCTTGGACCTGCATTGCCTCAACAGATGTCTCAAGAAACTGTGGTTCCGCATAGTCTCCCTGCCTCCATCATTCCCTTCCTGGATCCAGGAGACTAGGTATGCCAAACCTCAGCTTAAACGATGCATGTTTTCACATTTTTCTCAGGCTTATAGTGAGTCAACACCACAACCAATTCACTGCCCTCCCCTTTGGCCTAGCAGCGGTCTTATGGGTTTTCACAACGTGTATGGTAATCGTAGCAGCCTTCCTCAGGTGGCGAGGCATACAAGTCTACCCATACCTCGACGACTGGCTGATTAAAGGTCGGTTGCAGGCTCAAGTACAAAACAGCATCAGCATGGTTCGAGCCACCTTCAGAGTGCTGGTCCTGGTGATAAATGAGCAGAAATCAACTCTTGTTCTAGTTCAGAGAATAGAGTGCTTGACTCGACCCAAGCCCCAATACAATAGTCGGGTTTTTTAAGGGGTTGGAAAGACTCTATCCTCAGGTTCACGAGCCTATCCCCCCATGGGACTTGAGCCTGGTTCTTTCGATACTCACGGGGACCCCTTCGAGCTGTTAGCATTATGCTCCCTGCTACTTCTCTCCTGAAATGTCACCTTCTGGTGGCGCTCACCTCAGCCAGGAGGGTGTCTGAATCAAGGCCCCTATGTCAGAACCACTCCACACAGTATTCTTCAAGGAGAAGGTTCAGTTGTGCAGGGCCATCCCTACAGGTGAGCAATATGGGCGGCAGCCCACCAAAGGGGGCGCCATGCGTAGGGTTTGCCTGATTCCTACCTGACCTGCTGAGAGCTAGCTGGGCTGGTTGAGACAGACAGGTGGAGCAGTAGCATCTGGAAGATGGGAGGGACCCGAACTGCAAGGGAGCAGTTGGATGAGAAGCCGAGCCAGGGGACTTCTCCGGAGCAGGGGTGCCCCTCCTGCCCCGCCGCTGGTGTGCAGCTGCTCCTGTTTCCTCTCCTCTTCCCTCCCTCCCCCAAGCCCCTGGCCACTCTAGCCTGGGAGCCTCCTGTCTGCTGTGTGGGTGGGGTGCTGATGTCGGGGTGTCCACCTCCCCCCACCCGTGTACCCAGTCTCCACTGAGCTGGGGTGACAGGACAGGGGGAATCTGTGTGTGCTGCTGCCTCTCTGGGTCCAGCAGCAGCTGCTTGTGCCTGAACAAGCCTTCAGGCACCTGACCCTGAGTGCTTTCTTAAAGAGACAGTGCGCTCATACACTTACTCAGACACAGACACACACACACACTTCCCTCAACACACACACACCAGGGCTCCATGCATCCAGGTCACTTTCCTAACCTGTGCTGTGAGGTAAGCATCAGCAGCTGCTGCTCTTTGCTCTCCCCTTATGCAGCCCAGGCAGTGAAAGTGACCTGGATGCAGGGAGCCCTGACCTCGCTCCTCTCCTCACAGCCCCCTAGGGGGTGCATGGGGCAGAGGAGCAGCCGTCTAGTGGGGGAGCAAGCAGCAGTGCCAGCGGCTCCATCACTGCATCCAGGTTAGTTTTCCCATGTGGGTGCAGGAGGGGGCTGCAGAGGTTAGGGGCATAGGAGGGGGGCAGGGTTGGGGTGAAGAGGGCACAGTGCAGGGGATGGGGTGTAGGAGGGAGGGGTTGGGGTGAAAAGGGTACAGTGCAGGGGTTGGCGCAGTAGGAGAGAGGTAAAGGGGGTACAGGGATTTAGGAGCACAGGAGGGGAGTACAGAGGTTGGGGTGAAGAGGGCACAGTGCAGGGGCTGGGGCACAGTGCAGGGGTAGGAATGAAGGGGGTGCAAGGATAAGAGGCACAGAAGGGGAGTGCAGGGATTAGGGAAAAAGGGAGCACAGTGAAGGGGTTAGGGGTGAAGGGAGGGTGGGAGCCCATGGGGGCCGGGGCAATGGTGGGGCACCAAAAATGCAAGTTCACCCAGGGTGCCATTTCCCCTAAGGCCAGCCCTACAACTGCGCCCCCATCCAGCCTTCCTGCCAAAGGTGGTGTCACAATCCCATAACAACCACGTCATTTTCCTACCAGTCTTTTTCTGGAAACCTCACAAGAATTTTGAGAAACGACAGCTTCATTCGTTGGACGTTAGATGGGCCCTCACCTTGGATATTGTGAGGACTAAACCCTTCTGCAAATCCACGCAACTCTTCGTAACAATAACGGAAGGGATGAGAGGGCTACCTGTGTCATCTCAAAGGATATTGTCCCAGATAACAGCCTGTATTCAAGCTTGCTACGACCAGACAAACATTCCACCTCGGGCCATTTTAACCATTTATTCAACGAGAGCCCGAGCTTCGTCAGCCGCGTTCCTAGCGCAGGTCCCAATCCAGGACATCTGTAGAGCCGTGACCTGGTGGCTGGTACATTTCTTCATGACCCACTACACCGTCACCCAAAGGGCCTGAGCCCAACGCTAGTTTCAAAGGGTTGTGTTGCAGTCTGTATGCCCGTGAACTCTGAGCCCACCTCCTTGGGGTACTGCTCGCAAGTCACCTAACGTGGAATGGACATGAGCAAGCACTTGAAGAAGAAAAAATGATTACTAACCTCTGTAACTGTTGATCTTTGAGATGTGTTGCTCATGTCCATTCCATGTTAGGTATGTGTGTGCCAAGTGCACCATTGCTGGAGATTTTTCCCTTAGTGGTATCCGTTAGGTTGGCTCTAGCGCCCTCCAGAGCCATGCATTTATGCGCCAGTATAAAGGGCGCTGCCAGCCACGCACCCTCTCAGTTCCTTCTTACTGGCCAACTCCGACAGGGGGTAGGAAGGTGAGTCATGGAATGGACATGAGCAACACATCTCAAAGAACAACAGTTACAGAGGTTAGTAACCGTTTTGTGTCTAGTCTTATTATCCTTCTGCTGTCTGGAGACCGATGCAGGACTGTTCCGTACAATATCTTCTCCAGTGTTTTGCCCAATCTAGTTTTAAAAGTAACATGTAAGTATTCATTTTTGTAGTGAAATGTATGTTTTGTGTATAAAGATAATTAAATAAAATTTCTTTCTAAAACAATGCTTGGTTTTGTCCTCTTTTGAACTGTAGTTTCTTTCTGCTTCAGGCTTTTCACTTAAACATGTATGGGTCATCTTTTCTTTTATGGCAGAGGTCCCCAAACTGTTAGCGGTCCCCTGGCAGCTGTCCCGCTCCCAGCCCCACCCCCAGCTGTGGCCTCAGCCTGCTTACCCTGTCCATATGGTCCTCCCACTGGAGCCACGGCCCTGCTCTCGGCCCCGATGCCAAGGGAGGGGCCGGGGGGGAGGGAGGATGTGACTCTCAAAAGTTTGTTTTATGGGTTGTAACCTTGTGCCTTCTGTGATTGCCACAGGAAAAAAAGAGTGAGCCTGGCAATTACTATCTGACTTCACTCCCTAGTAAACTAATGGAACAACTGTTAAGATAAACAATTCTCTTAGCACCTAGAGAATATACAGAAGCATGAGCAATAAACTGCAGTGAAGGAGTCATTTTAAATAACAAATCATGCCACATAAACTTGACTGGTCTGTTTGATAGAATTACAAAATTTGTGGAGAAAGGGAGAGCCATAGATGTAATTTAGACTGGTAAAGTGTTTGATACACAGTCTCTATTTTACTAGAAAAACAACATCAAGTTGATGTGGATTATACCCTGAAAGAGGGATTGAAAATCAGTTGAAAATTTACCAGATATTATTGGTAAATAGTGAAGTATTGAACTCAGGAGAGATGCGTATATTAGTGTTGCAGGAATCGATGTTAGGTCTGATTGTTATGAATCTATTGAAGATGGCCTTGCATGGGGAAAAAATTGTGCTTGTGTTTTCCACCCCTTTTCTTGTGCTCCTTTATAACTTATAAAGGCCTTGAAAGAGGTGGTGTTTTTCTTTTCTTAGAAATATCAGGAATGTCAAGTCCAGTTTTCCCAGACTTTGATAGAGAATTCATTGTGGGGTTTCAGGGAGGCCGGGATAGTGAGGTTCCTCAGCCCTTAATTAGAAGATGGGAATGTTGAATCTTTAACAAAGAGAGCTTTTCTCCCAACTGTTTTTAGAACATTGGAGTTAAATAGCCATTAATTAGGGCTGTTGATTAATCTCAGTTAATGCCTGCGATTAACTGAAAAGAAAATTAACGTGTTAATTTTTTTAATACACTAATTGCATACCTCTGGGAGGGGAGGGAGGCATCTGCAATGTGGGGGCTGAAGCCCTAGCCTGGAGCTCCGGAGGTAAAAGAGGGACTGAAGACCCAGCTCGGCAGCTGGGGTTGGGTGTCCTGAAACCCTGAGCCAAGAGAGGGGCTGGCGCCCTGAGTGGGGACTGAGGCCCAGAGCTCCGAGCCTTGCGACCCGAGGGGGCTGAAGCCCAGAGCCCCCAGCGCCAACCCTATATTTGAAAGTATAGAAAACCTCCACAATATTTAAATAAATGGTATTCTTTTATTGTTTAACAGTGCGATTAAAACTGTGATTAATCATGATTAATTTTTTTAATTGCTTGACAGCCCTACTATTAACATATACAAAGTTTTAAAGAATCCTTATAAAAATAACTTACTTATTCAGTCATGTTTTTCTCCCTTGGTAATGGTAATGTCACAATTCTACCACCTATACAGGTTTCTGAATTGTTAGTATTAACAACCATAGAGACAACCCTTTCAAAAACGCTTTCAGATCTTCTGTGACTCATGAAGAAAAAAACTCTTTTTTTTCCCTCCCCTTTGAGTCCCCTTTATTGATGTAGAAGAGGTGCCAAATAGCCCCTTGGGCACTGTGGCCATGGGCATACTAAAATACTTGAATCAGATTAAAGTTACAGATCGTATTATATTGTAGATAGACACACATAAACACCACTGAGAGGAGTGAAATGATACACAGGTTAGAAATAAGATCTGGAAGTAGTAAAATGGGATTTGACCTGCTCACATTCAAACTAACACAGCTAGGGGAAGAGGAGTTTAAAATGTGAACATGGGACTATCAGAAGTGTTGAGCCTTTGCTTTACTCTGCTCCCATTTGAAATCAATAGTAAAACTCCCACTGATTTCACTTAGAGCAGAGTTAGGCCAACACTGAGTGCTTTTGAAAATCCTACCATAGATATTCAATAGGAGGGAAATAATTGAAAACAAATTAGATGTGTCTGATATGCACTGGTAGAAAAACGGGACACTAAAGTTTGATGCTTCATGTGCAGAGAGATCATATTGAGACAGAACCTAGATAAATGATTCTAATCAATTTACCCATACAGCTTTACTGTGTCATGGAAGATATTGGCAAAATCGTGAACTTTAGTACTTTCTGAACAAAGTGTAAAAGCCATTTCTTTAAACAACCTTCCCACAACCACTCCCAAACACAAGCCAAAGTCCAGAACCCGCTGCTTGGAGTGGAGAGAGAAATGTATCTGAATGACTACACTTTCTATTGTAAGGTGCTCAGGTATCCTAGCAAGGGAACACTATGAATTTAGAAAGATTGTGTAACTGATGCAATGGCATCTGGAATATTGTGTTCATTTCCAATTTCTTGTTACCAAAAAGAGAAATCAGAGAAGAACAATAAATGGTTAAGGAGGGGGAGGGAATTGCCTTACAAGAAAACATTAAGTGAACTTGGTGATACACTGACAGCTAATAACAAGTGGGTGGGGAGGAATATATAACATTTGTGTATAGGTGTTTGAAGAGTGATCAACTGGAGGGGAAGGAATTGTTTAGGATGGTTCTAGCGGGTGTAGCAAGTAGAAATGGGATGAAATTGAGAGACGAAATATAGACAGGCTTCGCCCAATCAGAAATAATCCTAATGTAAATGGAATTATAATCGGGAATACACATTACTCTGTCCTGCAGACAATATTATAGTATTTGTTATGAAGCCAGCTCACACACTACTAGAATTGCAAGAGGGAATCCTAAAATTTGGCAAAGCGTCAGGACTTAAAATAAAGTCAGAACTCCTAGAGGGAGTTCTGATCTGAGGGCTCTGATCTACAAAAAAGGATATAAAAGATAAAGATACAAATGGGAAATACTTTAATAAAACATCTGGGAATAAACATTTCTAAAACATGGCAAGACATATGAATTATACTCCTTTGACTAAGAAAATTGAAACAGATCTGGAAAATTAGCCAAAATATGAAATTTCATGGTTAGGCAAAACTGTGGCAGTTAAAACGAGTATCTTACCCCTGAATTAACTTCCTTTTCCAAGTACTCCCAGTTTTAGTCACAGGAAATCTCTTAAATCAATGGCAATCCATGATAAATTCATTTGTGGAAATAAACTTATGCAATCTTCTTTACAAAAGCCATGGCAAAATGGAGGATTGGCTTTACCAACCATAAGTACTGTTATGTAGCTAGTCAGATCAGAAACCTGATGCACAGTACTGGATAACACCAAAATGTTGTTAGCACTAGGTAGAGATAGAACACAATCATGGTACTGTAATCAAACTCTACATGATCCCCTGGATAAAGAAATCCTATAGTCCAAAATCAATACAAACCTTCCTTTTATGAAAGCATCAATAGAAACTTGCAATAATTTATTTAGAAAGCTAAGACCATACCTATTACCAGTATTGCCAATATAAGACAGTAGAGAATATAACCTCTAGGTTTCTCACAAAAGATTTTTTTGGTAGCCTCAGAGTGCAGCCACCAACTCTTGCTGGTGGCTGCTCTGAGCATTTTCCCTAAAATAATTAACTTTAGGAAAAACAAATAGATATGCCCATACACATGTCCAAATCATTGTAATTTATGTAGAGTTTTGGTTTTTTGTTGACTCAGTAATAAAAAATGGTCTCTATTCTTTACTGGACCTAAACAGAATAGAAACACAAATAAGGTGCTTTGCATGGTCTTGTCTTTTTTGTTTTTGTTTCTCCCCCCTCCCTCCCTTTTTTTTTTGTTAAGATATGCTAGGTAGTCAGTCTGCTGCTGTGAAAAGTGATATTTGTATGTTAATATCACTTGTCACAGCCTCCCAGCTAGCTACTAGTCTGCTTTGAAAAGTGATATTAAGAAATGTACAAATATCACTTTTCACAGCAGATTTATTCAGCCCCAGCAAGCCTGAGGACAAAGTAAGCCCTGGACGGGGAGGTGGGTAGGAAGGCAGCAGGGGGTAGGGAGCTGGGGGGATGGAGCCCGATGCCCCGTGCCAGGCGACGGAGCCCCGCAGCTGGAGCCTGCTGCCCGCCACCCCAGGGTGGAAGTCTGATCCCACTGCCTCCGGAAAGGTGGGGAATTCAGTTGGATGGCTGCCTGCTCCTCCAGTGTTTGTGTTTCAAGAGGGGGGCAGGGCCCAACCCCCTCCAATCACTGTCTGGGAGGCTGTGGCTGCAAGAAAAGCCCCTGGTGGCCACATGAAGCCATGATGGCTGCATTTGAGAAATGCTGCTCTAGGAAGTTTTGACATTTGGGAAATTATAGGTATATCAATATTCAGCCAGCTGTTTAGAGGAAAATACATTTAGATCAGTGGCTCTCAACGTTTCCAGACTACTGTAGCCTTGCAGGAGTCTGATTTGTCTTGCGTACTCCCAAGTTTCACCTCACTTAAAAACTACTTGCTTACGAAATCAGATATAAAAATACGAAAGTGTCACAGCACACTAGTACTGAAAAATTGCTGACTTTCTAATTTTTATCATATAATTATAAATCAATTGGAATATGAATATTATATTGACATTTTGGTGTATAGGACATAGAGCAGTATAAACAAGTAATTGAATGAAATTTTAGTTTGTACTGAGTATGCTAGTGCTTTTTATGTAGCCTATTGTAAAACTGAGCAAATATCTAGATGAGTTGATGTACCCCCGGAAGACCTCTGCGTACCCCTGGTTGAGAGCCACTGACGGATTATGATGGTCTTTGTTTCAGAGTAACAGCCATGTTAGTCTGTATTCGCAAAAAGAAAAGGAGTACTTGTGGCACCTTAGAGACTAACCAATTTATTTGAGCATAAGCTTTTGTGAGCTACAGCTCACTTCATCGGATGCATACTGTGGAAAGTGTAGAAGATCTTTTTATATACACACAAAGCATGAAAAAATACCTCCTCCCACCCCACTCTCCTGCTGCTAATAGCTTATCTAAAGTGATCACTCTCCTTACAATGTGTATGATAATCAAGTTGGGCCATTTCCAGCACAAATCCAGGTTTTCTCACACACACACCCCCCCACACACACACAAACCCACTCTCCTGCTGGTAATAGCTTATCTAAAGTGACCACTCTCCTTACAATGTGTATGATAATCAAGGTGGGCCATTTCCAGCACAAATCCAGGTTTTCTCACACACACACCCCCCCACACACACACAAACCCACTCTCCTGCTGGTAATAGCTTATCTAAAGTGACCACTCTCCTTACAATGTGTATGATAATCAAGGTGGGCCATTTCCAGCACAAATACAGGGTTTAACAAGAACGTCGGGGGGGGGGGGGGGGGGAAAATAAGGGGAAATAGGCTCTATTCAAGCCTAAGTTAATTGTATCAAATTTGCAAATGAATTCCAATTCAACAATTTCTCGCTGAGTCTGGATTTGAAGTTTTTTTGTTGTAATATCCCAACTTTCATGTCTGTGATCGCGTGACCAGAGAGATTGAAGTGTTCTCCGACTGATTTATGAAGTTATAATTCTTGACAGCTGATTTGTGTCCATTTATTCTTTTATGTAGAGACTGTCCAGTTTGACCAGTGTACATGGCAGAGGGGCATTGCTGGCACATGATGGCATATATCACATTGGTGGATGTGCAGGTGAACGAGCCTCTGATAGTGTGGCTGATGTTATTAGGCCCTGTGATGGTGTCCCCTGAATAGATATGTGGGCACAGTTGGCAACGGGCTTTGTTGCAAGGATAGGTTCCTGGGTTAGTTGTTCTGTTGTGTGGTATGTGGTTGCTGGTGAGTATTTGCTTCAGGTTGGGGGGCTGTCTGTAGGCAAGGACTGGCCTGTCTCCCAAGGTTTGTGAGAGTGTTGGGTCATCCTTCAGGATAGGTTGTAGATCCTTAATAATGCGTTGGAGGGGTTTTAGTTGGGGGCTGAAGGTGACGGCTAGTGGCGTTCCATTATTTTCTTTGTTAGGCCTGTCCTGTAGTAGGAGACTTCTGGGAACTCTTACATTTCCTCTAGTGTCTTCCATCCTGAAGGACTCTGAAGTGTTTTACAAATTTCAGTTGATCTACAGACTTTACATGCGGCTCACGTCATTCTTCATTGACATGCAGGCATCCTGAAATGGAATGTGGCAGCTCTGCACACTAGGAGCAGAAAGCTAAATCTAATTGAGCTGGGAATCTTTTGGAGTGGCTTATTCAGTGCAGATACATCTTGTTCATTTTCTGGAGTAAAGCAAAAACAGAAAAGCTTTCCTATTTGTGAAAGTTCCCTTCCAAGCTATTGCATTGCTCCAAACTGGATGGATGGATTGTCTTGTCCAAGAGGAACCTCATCACAGGATCTATCTGTAACACTGGCTTGGTGCATGCAGTCTCATCTCCCTGTTTTGGCTGCCACCAAAAAAAGTAATAGCCTGGAGTTACTCATTGGGCATTTGTCTGTTGGGTTCTCACTGTTTGGCTGTGGTGTCCGTGAAGGTAACCCATTTACCATAAATACAATTAAAGTGTAAAGAGTCATAGTGAAGAATTGTTCTCTTTGTGCTGTGTTTAATTAATGTAATAGCTATAGCTGGAATAAATGCAAAAATAAAGTAACTTGAGTGATTCTTATGGCAGGTGTCTGGATTTAATCTGTGTACAAGTGGGGATGTGAGGGGGGAGTGGGTTGTCTGTTTGGAAGCGAGATATGTGGGGAATGTCTGATCTTCTAATTTTGATCTTAAATTCTGGTTTTGAAGGACATAAGACAAGACAACACTGGACTCATCACAAGTGATGGTTCTCTCTTTCGGATTATAATTTTTTTGCAAATGCCACAGACATTTGTATTCAGTGTAAAATTGATTTTTAATAAAGAAAATTTACAATTAGCATGTCTAGTTGAGTATATTTCCCAGAATATTTTCCTGCTGGATTAATTACAAAGCAATAAAGTAACTAATGTAACTAACAAGATGTGTCAGTTATCACCCTGTTCACTTTATTTGTATTTCAGACCCCTTTCCTGAACACTTTGACTGTTTGACTTTTTAGTTAGAAAGTTCTTTGGGACAAGCTCTTTCTTGTTCTGTGTTTGGAAAAGGTCTAGCACATAGTGGGCACTACTAGAACGTAAATAATAATACAAGTGGGGAACAAGTTCAAGCTATAAAGAGTTGTGTGCTTTGTGGGCCTTGGTGTCACACAGGACAGCCCCAGAGGGTACAAATAGTGTCACCAAAAGCACCTGATTAGGGGTTAGTATCCTAACCCTGCTGCTTTCCTTCTCTCATTCAAAAGACATCTCTTGCACAGAAGGTCTGCTTCAGTGGCTCTCAACCTACCAGCCCTGAGGTCCCATCACCAGAGACAGGAGAGATTGATAGGAGGTATTTTCTCTGCGGAGGTAATGCTGTGCTAGCGACATTTAATAGAAGAAAGCTTGAAATAGAGTTGTTCTATTGCTAACATTGTAGCAGAAAATGGCAGCACTGGCTTGCCCTGCCTTCTGCACCTGCAGTGCAGCTTTACTGACATTCAGTAACCTATAAAGGAAGAAACAAGCAAATCACCGAGGGAATACATCTCTCCATCAGGGACCATAAATAGGAGTGCCTTGTGCAAGTGGAACCTGAGAGTGGGAAATGCTCTGTAATCCTGTATCAGATATCTCCGAATGATTTAGCTGCATCCAGAGGAATTCACAAATATGGTTCTTCTGCCAGGAGAAGAATGAAACACTTTCCCATTTCATTTCTAAGTGGTGTCAGTTTCCTTCTCTAGTGGGGAGCCTGCTGCATTAGTGTGGCTGCCAAAATGGTCATTGTATTCCCTCTGCTTGCAGACATAACTTTATGAATAGGCAGCTCTGTCCCTGAAGGTACATGTTTTAATACTTGGTCCATGACTTTCATGGTCCTCATCCCTATGCTTCTAAGTGCCCTTTCCACGACCTTCCCCGGGGGTGGGACATAGGCTCAGAGTTTTTAATCTGCCAGGGGGTGCTTTGCCCAGGCCCTGCCTCTACTCCACCCCTTCCCCCAAGACCACCCTTGCCCTGTCTCTTTCCGGCCCCACCCCCGCCTCTTCCCCACCCAGTTCTGCCCCCTGCCCGGAGCACGCTTTGTCCTCCTGCCCAGTGCCTCCTGACGCCACGAAACATCTGATCCACAGCAGGCAGTAGGTGCTGAGAGGGAGGGGAGGCGTTGATCGGCGGCGCTCGCCGATGGGCAGGAGGCACTGGGTGGAGGTTCTAGTAGGGGGGCTCCTCGCCCCAGTTTGCCGCTTGCCTCCCCATTTGCCTCCTCACCCCGCTTGCCTGCCCGCCTCCTGCCTCACCTCCCGGCCTGCCTTCTCACAATTTTATTGAAGCTTGGGGTCCCCCAAAGCACAGGGCCTGGGGCAGTTTCCCTGGTTCGCCATACCCAAGGGACAGCTCTGGCCCTTTCTGATTGGCTATTTGTTTTCCTTTTACCTGGATTTAGATGGCTTAGGGTAGCGGCTTAGAGGAAAGGGCCTGTTCACAGTTTCTCTAAAGTGAATGGAGGGAAAAAGGATGCCTGAGGACTAATGGGGGGGTGTTAAATGAGTGAGTTTTGGTTAGCCACAGCTGTGCTGTGCTTTAAAATGGTGTTCAGAGGCGCACACTTTGAACATTTTGGTATTCTTTAAAGACAGATAAAAAGAAGTTCAGAGACCAAAGCTTTAGAGTTCACATTGTCAAGAGATACTGAGTGATATAAAGCAATTATTAGAATTACATATTTATTTTATAAATTGAGTAAGTAAATTTGGGATTAAGGTTGTAAAATGTTTGAAAGACATGTAATTTAAAACTTTAAACAAAATCAGAAAATCCTGGAAATACTCACTGAAGGTTCCAAGATCACCTTTAACTCTGCCGCCAAACCCCGCTAACTTCCAGCTATATTCCCCAGTAACTTAGAAAACCAAAACAGTTCACCTGGACACTCATCCCCGCTCTCACTGACCAGAAGCCGAAGCCTAGTTCCCTTTCCTATTCTATTCTGTAGAGATTCTTATACTGCACTCATCACCATAGTATCTGAAGCTCCTCAAATGTACTTAGGTACATAAATACCTTTGAGGATCTGGGCCTGAGTGTCTTCCATTAGTACATTCAACAGTGTGACTATGCGTCTGTCACATGAGGTTTGTTCTGTCATCCTCTTCCCAGGCAGAGAGGTGTGTGCAGTGGGGTGTTTTGTTTTGGAATGTATTCATTGACACACCTGTTGCTATATGTTCCCTGCCCTCACAGTTCAGGCCAGAAAGCTCTTCACATATGATCTGCACAAGCTCCTGCCCACATCCACCACCTGTCTATACCGCAGAGCCTGTTCATTCTCTCCATACTGATCAGAGAGCTCACACTCCAAATACAAGAACCCAGCCTAAACTGCTATAGACTACAAGTCTCAAATGCCCTACAGGCACTGGCAAGATGCCCCTTAACTCCCATGTCTAATACAGGCCAGAAGGGTGAGTGTAGGGTAGATTATTTACACAAAAACACCAGACTGAGGCAGTTCCTGACACAAAAGGAACCACTTAAAGTTTTTTACTTTACAATTCAGGTCCCAGTCCTACAATGAGCTGCTTGTGTTCAGATCTCTGTGCCCAAAACAAGCCCCATTGATGTTGGGCTTTGCAGAGGGGTCATTGCAGGAATGGGAGTCTCAGTCAGGAACAAAGAAATAAGGGTAAAGGGCAGAGTGAAGAGTGGTTTTTGAAACCTTAACCATTTCCAGACTCTCTCATGCGTAGGGGTTTTTTTAACCACATCCTAATACTTGGTAGATTTCTGTTGTTTCCTTAAGTCAGACTGTTTCACATTCAGTTTTTTTTAATCACTAATATTTTTGAAAAATGTATTGATTTAAATTGATCAAGAATAAGTTTCAGAGGAGGCAGTCTGTGGAAGGCATTTGCCTTCTTCCGGCAGCTTCTCTATGCCTCTGTACTCCATGAAAGCCAATTAGCTGATTGGAGGAGAATTTCCCCTGGTGCAGGCACTATGCAGGATTTCACAAGCCCCAGCATAGGGGGTGTTTTATGGGTGGGTAGGAGGTGAGGCAGCACAGGAAGGAAGGAGAGAAAAATTAGAGCAGTTTCTTGTGCTCTGTGCTGGTGGCTCCATTGAATTTTGAACAATCTATTGAAGCAAGTAAAAGATCCATCACATAAGATGTTAGCACCTGAGGCATGGCAGGCTGGGAGCATTGCACAGCCTCTGGGAGCTGGTGGACCTCTCAGCTTTGGCTGGCAGTTACCAACATGGTTTTATGAAGTGGCTGCAGGAAGATGCACTTAGGAGAGGCGAAGTCATCAATGGGGAGTTGTAAAATGGTTGGTGTGGGGAGGAGGCTTTGGAGGAGCATCCTGAGTGGCAACAAAGGGCAGCGTAGGCTGATGAGGATGAACTCACGATACTGGGCTGGATTCAGAGAAGTACTTAAGCCTTTGCCCAACTTTAAGCATGTGCATAGTCCCAATGACTTCAGATTAGTCACGTGCTAAATTCCTTCCAGACTGGGGGCTACTATCACTCAGAATGTAAGACATGGGTGTTTTTCTACAAAAAGTCTCCTTCTGGCATCCCAGCCGGGCAGATATTGATCAAGATTATGTGAATGTTTGTTGACTTCATGTATGTCTATTGTAGTAAAGGGGGGAGAGTGAGCTGGGATTTTTAACGGTTTTTAATACTTTTAATTGCAAAATAAAGGATACATTCTCAAAATGACCTTTTGACATTTCCCCCCATTGGTTTGTTGCATCTTTTACCATGACAAACCACCAGCCTTAATTCTCTTTGGGCTCTAAAGACAGCTCTGGAAAGGGAAACACATAACTCATGTTTGGCATCCCATTTCGTCTGGCATAGTCATTTTGTGAAGTCCTCAGAGAGCGAGATCTGCCAGAGCTTTGGGGGACCCTCTAGGGCTGCACCTTGCTCTGTCTCTTCTGGAAGAGAGACTCCATAGCTCTTGGATTGCACATGACGCTCCTGGAAATGAGTGGTGGATAGGGAAGTGACCCCGATCCCAGGGTGTGCAATGACTTCTTCATACATTCCATACAAAAAGCTCTACAAGATCATCAGCTACACCTGTACATTGAATGAACCGGCTCACAGAGCTTTTCAGTATTATCCGGAATGCATATCTGCACTTCAGACTGTTGGGAGATACAACCAATAACCCTTGTTAGTATCTACAAAACTCCTATATAGGTGTGGTGATGGAACAGGCCTTCCACTTGGCTTAGTAATAGATGCAAACATCTCAGCCTAGCTCATCACAGAAAGGAGGAGTTATAGTTTGATTTGGAAAAAGCCGGGATACAGGACTGACAGACCCTAAATCATAGTCCTCTCAACAGTGCTGGCACAAGAGGGAACCAGGTGGCTTCTCCTCTTTTATCAGTTAGGAAGGTTAAATGTTAAGGAATTTATGTCAACAGAAATACAAGTCAGTGCAAAGAGAACTTGGAGCTTAATTTCATGAGTTCAGTGAGTTTCCATCCCTAGGCAAGTGGCTGATCAAGGATGGCACTACAGAACAATATCAGTTGCATTCATGGCAACTGATCATGGGACTCTGCTCAGGTCAGCTGCTCATACCTCCCTCCCTCCCCTGCCCTCCCCAAGTCTGCTGCGACAGCAAAAGAGAGAGTAATTGGCTAGCAATTTCTTCTGCTATACTATTTCACAAATGCACACTAAAAAGTACACTCAAATGTTTGGATCCAGCATGCAAAGGCTAAGAGGCACTCTTACAGGAAGCAGCTGGGGAGCCAGGAAAGGGACCCGCATTCTCTCATGTCACCCACTTCCTCCATCTGTTCCGTTACGAGCTCTATTGTAGGAATTATTGTTTTGCATCTATCACATGGGCGTGTTGATAGTCTTGTTGATATCTGATGCGAGTCCTGGGGCCTGGAATTTTGGAACTGATCATTGCAGTATTTAAAAGTTATCATATTAACTCCAAACAGATGGTAAAACAGAAATGCTGTTGGGTGTAGGACCTTGCTTCACTTGGCCAAGAATTCTTTGCCCTTTATTAAGACCCTCCATCAGGGACCTCTGTGATTTATAAACAGGAATGATATTAGCCCTGTTTTACAGACGGGGACACCAAAGCACAGAGAGGGAAGGTGACTTGCCCAAGGTCACACAGCATGCTAGGGCAGCACTAGGAATAGAACTTAGATCTTCCAGCCAGATGACCTAACCACCGTCCTTCTTCCCTATAGGTCTAAGGCATGAGGCCTCACTTGCTTTGAGCTACAACGTATAACACAGAGGTCCCCAAACTGTGGGGCGTACTCCCATAGGGGGCGTGGCTGGGGCCTGGGCCAGCCCCCGTGGGGGGCAGATAGGGAGCGCCACCCAGCTCCGCTCCCAGCCCCAGCTGCTGGCCCTGTGCCAGTGGCTCCAGCTCCAGTCCAGTCCCAAGCCCAGGGCTGCAGAAGACAGTCCCATTCCCGGGGCTCTGCTCCTAGTGCCTGGCTGTTGGCCCCGTGAGGTAAAAAGTTTGGGGATCACTGGTATTACGAGTGACATAAAATACTGGCAGTTCACGTATGTAATAGATAGACCTCACCAGAAGGGAGGGCACGCTTCAGACCAGATTAGATATAGTCATAATAAATGGTGCTATTGCTGTTTGTATTAGTAACATTACCCACAATGTAGGCCGGGCCCACAGCTGCTTAGCTCAGGCCAGCCTCTCTCTGATCAAGCTGCAGCATGACATAGTCTTAGGCCACTTCCCATGCAGATTTAACTCTGGAGTAGTTCTTGGAGGCAGCTGGAAGATTTAAACACATCCGGGATGTCACTGTCCAGTTTTGAAATTATTTTGTAAATGGGTTTCTTCCAGGAGGGGTCAGAGTCCTTCCCTGTCCTGACAGCACTGAAGAACTCCCGCAGGGTCCTGCTAGCAACCTCCAGGAAGCGATCAGGGACCTGCAAACAAAGAGAGAAGGAGACTTAGGAGGCAAGTGTGCTATTCTGGAAGTCCCAGGAGGATGGGAAGGGCTGCTGCACACCCTGCCAAACATACACAAGGAGAGGGGGTTCTTCTGGCCTCCCCCCTGGCAGAGACAGATACTGGCAGCTTTCCCGATCCCCGCAGGGGTGGATACCCAGCTCCCCAGCAGCTGAACCTCTCTCCAGTCTCCCCTCCCAGACAAGTAGCCCAGCTGCTCATTCAGGTTAGCAGGGTGGTTGATTCCCCCAAATAACCTCCACTACTTTCCCATATGGTGCTTCCCAACCAGGACACAGTTTCATCCTCAGGGACAGCAAGGGCAGAAATCTGCTGTAGTTCCTCCATTTAGGGGAGAAGATCTGGTTAGTCCTGCCCTACAGGACGATGGGTGAGCACTCATAATGTTCCCACATAAGGAACCCGTGATTCCGCACTAAGCGGACATACAGCTCAGACTGCCCTCTCCAAGTCCATGGTGATTCCCATGAGGGCCATAAGATGGCAGGTTGTCCCAGAGTACACAAGGCACCATCCAGAGCTTCGCCCTTCACATCTCAGGACAGTTAAAGCCTTTGCGAAGAAAGTCAGAGTTTCATCTGGGCACATGGGGGTGACAGGTCCCTCCTGAGACTTGGACACTTGGTGACCATGGAGACAGGCACTGGATAAGAATACAGATAATCAGATGGAGAGGTCTGATCAAGCACAGGACTGGGAACCAGGAAGTCCCAATCCCAGCTGTGACACGACTCCCAGTGTGTGAGCTGGGACAAGTCACTTACCCGCGCTGTATTTTGGATTCCCCATCTTTACAATGGGACTAATGCCTCATGCACATTCTTGGAAGCTGTGAGAAGAAATCCATCAATATTCGTAAAATGCTTTGAAGATGACAAGTGTGAAGTATGCATGGGCTGATTTCCCAGCAGCCTTTGCAACCAATGGGATCTGCAGGTTTCCAGTGCCTGAGAAAATCAGCCCATAAATGACTTGCCTGCAGTTGTCTTTTTACCATCAAGCCCCTAAGTCAAACCGTTACAAGCAGAGCTGAGCACAAACTCAATTGACTCTGTTACATGTACTATGATACCAGAATTAAGGCTGCAGGTCCTTAGGCCTGGTTTTTCTATCCTTTGTAATTATGGTCAGAACTTGTTTTCCCCCTCTCTCCCTTTGCTCTGTGATGGGAGCTAAGGGATGGCACTGATCCCAGCTTGCAGACCCATTGGTTAGATGCACTCTGGGGCACCCCGAAGTTTCCATCCTGGCTGAGCACAGTCTTACCTCAAAATCATTCCCCTTGTTATAGTGCACGTTGAGGGCTCTGAAGAGCTCAGAGTCCCGAGAAACCACCAGGGGTTTGGAATCCGTGACTTCCTCCAAGATGGCTTGTCGGGCAAACTTCTCCATCTGGATGTAGTAAAACTCACGGAAGTTGCTGAACCACTTGATGAGCTGGGAAGTGATGCAGCGGTTGAACTGTGAAAGGACATGCACCAGAGGAGCAAGGAAGGGTTAAACCCCTGTTCCCATTGGGCGCCATGAGAAGGAACCAGATTTCAGCAAAGGAAATAAATGTAGAAATCTTAGACACCAAAAATATGAAAGAATCCATTCTAGCTTCCTCAAAAACACGAACCCCCAGCCCCCAACAGTCATATGGGGAATGACTGGGTGAAATTCAGTGATCATCTGCCAACAGAGAAGGAAAGATTCTCCTTGTATTTTGCCTGGGAGGAGAGTACAGTCCAGGTACATATGTCACAGATGGTGCCCAGGAATCTTAGCTTAAACTTTCCTTTGATCCATCAGCCCTGGCAAAAGCATCCCATCTAGTCATGCCCCATGTCCTTTGCACAGGGATGAGTATGTGCAGCAGGGGTAGCTGGTATGGCTGCAGAGGACCATCTGGATGCTCATTCCTACCCCGAGATTTTGACCATCCTTTCCTCTGTTCTATCCCCTGCGTACACACACACTTTTTGAAGCAGCTGCTGTCCCTGCACCCAAACTATCGCTGGCAAGGTGGGGAGAGCCCAATGAGAAGACAGTGCTGCTCCTTAATCAGCCATAGGGGCCGCTAAAGCAAATAGAGAACCTACAGCATTGTGAGCTCATGCCCTCTAGCATGAGATAGTGTAACCCGGGGTATTAGGCCAGTAAGCAGTGTTGCCACCCTAGGCAAGGTTTCATCATCTGGGCTACTTTTGAAAGGCCTCGACGACAAACAATCTTGAATCTGCAACAGGCAGCTTTTTATGCGACAGTGCAACCCTGCAGTGCAGACTACAGAGGGGTGAATTGCAGCATGCACACAAGTTTGAAGAGGGTTATGTTCATGCAAACTGGGCATCTGTTAGTTCATATCTGCAGCATCCGGGGGGGGAAGAGGGGAGCGGGGGATTACATGCAGCGTTTTTCTGCGAACTGCAGTTCACATCCTCATACTCGGCACTGCAGGGCTTATGTAGACAAACTCTTAGAGCCCTGCTGCTCCCCAGTCGTGATCTCTTTGCTGTCAGCTGTTGGCCATTTGAAAAGCTGGGAGGTATTGCTAATTTAGAGAAGGACAGGGATACCCTACAGGAGGATCTGGATGACCTTGTAAACTGGAGTAATAGGAATAGGATGAAATTTAATAGTGAGAAGTGTAAGGTCATGCATTTAGGGATTAATAACAAGAATTTTAGTTATAAGCTAGGGACGCATCAACTAGAAGTAACAGAGGAGGAAAAGGGCCTTGGAGTATTGGTTGATCATAGGATGACTATGAGCTGCCAATGTGATATGGCCGTGAAAAAAGCTAATGTCGTCTTGGGATGCATCAGGAGAGGTATTTCCAGTAGGGATAAGGAGGTTTTAGTACCGTTATATAAGGCACTGGTGAGACCTCACCTGGAGTACTGTGTGCAGTTCTGGTCTCCCATGTTTAAGAAGGATGAATTCAAACTGGAACAGGTACAGAGAAGGGCTACTAGGATGATCCGAGGAATGGAAAACTTGTCTTATGAAAGGAGACTCAGGGAGCTTGGCTTGTTTAGCCTAACTAAAAGAAGGCTGAGGGGAGATATGATTGCTCTCTATAAATATATCAGAGGGATAAATACCAGAGAGGGAGAGGAATTATTTAAACTCAGTACCAATGTGGACACAAGAACAAATGGATATAAACTGGCCACTAGGAAATTTAGATTAGAAATTAGACGAAGGTTTCTAACCATCAGAGGAGTGAAGTTTTGGAATAGCCTTCCGAGGGAAGTAGTGGGGGCAAAAGATCTATCTTGCTTTAAGATTAAACTCGATAAGTTTATGGAGGAGATGGTATGATGGGATAACATGGTTTTGGTAATTAAATATTCATGGTAAATAGGCCCAATGGCCTGTGATGGGTTTTAGATGGGGTAAGATCCAAGTTACCTGGGAAAGAATTTTCTGGGAAAGAATTTTCTGTAGTATCTGGCTGATGAATCTTGCCCATATGCTCAGGGTTTAGCTGATCGCCATATTTGGGGTCGGGAAGGAATTTTCCTCCAGGGCAGATTGGAAGAGGCCCTGGAGGTTTTTCGCCTTCCTCTGTAGCATGGGGCACGGGTCACTTGCTGGAGGATTCTCTGCTCCTTGAGGTCTTTAAACTACAATTTGAGGACTTCAATAGCACAGATATAGGTGTGAGGTTTTTTTTTTGTAGGAGTGGTGGGTGAAATTCTGTGGCCTGCGTTGTGCAGGAGGTCAGACTAGATGATCATAATGGTCCCTTCTGACCTAAATATCTATGAATCTATGAATCTATGAATAAACAGACACTGAGGTGTATGTGCAGCTGGACTAAGTCCACCTCTCCCGGACAGCAGAAGCCACGTGGCACATGAACCTTTGGGAACAGAACTCTGCTGGCTGTGGTAAAGCAGGGCTTCCGTTTGGCCAGGGTGACCAGATAGCAAGTGTGAAAAATAGGGACACTTTTTTTGGGGGGGGGGCCGGGGGGGGGGGTATAGTTGCCTATATAAGACAAAGCCCCTCAGATCAGGACGGTCCCGATAATTTCAGGACATCTGGTCACCCTTTTGGCTGTGGGATGTCTCCAGTCGGGCGGGGTGGTAGCCAATGGGGCGGGCAGCAATGGGGTATAAACCCAGAAGTGGCCCGCGTGCAAGTGAGCAGCCACTGCCAGTGTTGCCAACCATGGTGATTTCTTTGAAATGGCAAAAATTGGGGCTTTTGGAAGCAAACTGTCATTTGGTGACTTTTGGGTTACTTTTCACATGCGATTGGCAAAAACGGGAGCTTTGAGGTTGGCAGCACTGCCAGTCAGGCTTGGTTGGCAGCAGAGCTGGGATAAGCAGCTGTACCTGGACATCAGGGAAGTAGGTTTTCAACAGAGTAGAGCTGGGGTAGCGAGTGAAGAAGAACATCAGCTTGGCCTTCTTCAGGTGGCCAGGGGTCAGAGCCTCCTGGATTTACTCCAGAGTCAAGGAAAAGCTGTTTCCTGTTTTCCTGCACATACAAATCATTGAATTTGCACAAGGCCAGACACTCCTAAGGATGCCTCCAGCATGCCTGTCTTTACCTATGATGTCTCTTCTGCACAGACAGCCCACTCTCTGCTGTATGGTAATGGGCGTGATGGAAGAAGGGTGCTTCCTGAGGAATCCCCATCTGAGGGAATCCTCTAATTATCTGACCCCAATAAAGACTCCACTAGTGACTACTTCTCCCCTTGACAGTCCCAGGAGAGTTGCAGCCAGCAGGAGCCCCCACCCTAGCTGACAGTAATGTGAACGTTTGTGGAAAATCGGTTTTCAGTGCCAGGATCATGTGGCCACCAAGATTTAAGAAATGGCCTGAGAATGGGATTGTGAGTCAGGAGCGCTTGGGTTCTATTCCCAGCTCTGTCACTGACATCCTCTGGGCCTGGGGAAAGTCACTCCACCTGTGTGTCTCAGTAGCCTCACATGTAAAATAAATACATTGATACCCATTTACTCTACCTCAGAAGGGAGAGGGATAATATGTTAGTGTGTGTAAAGTGCTTTGGAATGTGATGTATATAGGGTTGCCAACTTTCTAATTGCACAAAATTGAACACCCCTGCCCCGCCCCTTCCCTGAAGCCCCACCTCTGCCCCACCCCTTCTTTGAGGCCCTGCCTATGCTCACTCCATCCCCCTCCCCTCCATTGCTCACTCTCCCCTACCCTCACTCACTTTCACCAGGATGGGGCAGGGGGTTGTGGTGCGGGGGCAGGTATGGACTCTGTGCTGGGGTGCAGGCTCTGGGATGAGGCTGGGGATGAGGGGTTTGGGGTGCAGGAGGGGGCTCAGGGCTGGGGCAGGAGGTTGTGGGGGTGCGGGCTCTGGAAGGGAGTTTGGGCGCGGGAGGGGGTTCATGGGGCGGAGGTCCCGGCAGCACTTACCACGGTTCTCAGGAAGCAGACGGCAGGTCCCTGCAGTCCCTAGGCGCATAGGCAGCCAGAGAGGCTCCACATGCTGCCGTCACACCTGCAGGAGCCACCCCCACAGCTCCCATTGGTTGCAGTCCCCAGCCAGACCTGCGGATCCAGCACTTAGGGCGGGGTCAGCGCGCAGAGCGTCCCTTGCCTCCCATGCACTTAGGGGCTGCAAGGACCTGGCAGCCACTTCTGGGAGTCACACAGAACTAGGGCAGGCAGGCAGCCTGCTTTAGCCCCAGGCCCCCCGCTGCGCTGCTGATGGGACTTTTAACTGCCCTGTCAGCAGTGCCAATCAAAGCTGCCAGGGTCCCTTTTCGACCAGGCATTCCAGTCAGAAAACGGACACCTGGCAACCCTAACATTGGATGTGTTGAGCATTAGCACCAAAATGGGCCTTTTGCTAGTCCACTGGACAGTTTTGCTGAAAATCAAATGTGTTCACTCCGGGTGGGCAGAAAGCTTCAGTCCATGGGCCTATCTTGGGGAGCATTGGTCACTAATAGGGTCTCTGCTGGGATCCGATGGGAGAGGGAGCTCCTGCAAGCTGAGAACTCAGAGTGTTCCACAATGAGATTTCTCTGAGTCTTTCGCATGAGCAGTGTTAGCTAATAGTGCCACCTTCTGGTAAGCCAGGAGTAACAAAAGTGAACAGAAAGAAAAGGCGTACTTGTGGCACCTTAGCGACTAACCAATTTATTTGAGCATAAGCTTTCGTGAGCTACAGCTCACTTCATCGGATGCATTCAGTGGAAAATACAGTGAGGAGATTTATATACACACAGAACATGAAAAAATGGGTGTTTATCATGCACACTGTAAGGAGAGTGATCACTTAAGATGAGCTATTACCAGCAGGAGAGTGGGTGGGGGGGTCAGGGAGAAAACCCTTTGTAGTGATAATCAAGGTGGGCCATTTCCAGCAGTTAACAAGAATGTCTGAGGAACAGTGTGGGGGGGAGGGAATATACAAGGGGAAATAGTTTTACTTTGTGTAGGTTTCAGAGTAACAGCCGTGTTAGTCTGTATTCGCAAAAAGAAAAGGAGTACTTGGAGTACTTAGAGACTAACCAATTTATTTGAGCATAAGCATCCAATGAAGTGAGCTGTAGCTCACGAAAGCTTATGCTCAAATAAATTGGTTAGTCTCTAAGGTGCCACAAGTACTCCTTTTCTTTTTACTTTGTGTAATGACTCAACCACTCCCAGCCTCTATTCAAGCCTAAGACGTTCTTGTTAACTGCTGGAAATGGCCCACCTTGATTATCACTACAAAGGGTTTTCTCTCCGCCCCCCCCCCACCCACTCTCCTGCTGGTAATAGCTTATCTTAAGTGATCACTCTCCTTACAGTGTGCATGATAAACACCCATTTTTTCATGTTCTGTGTGTATATAAATCTCCTCACTGTATTTTCCACTGAATGCATCCGATGAAGTGAGCTGTAGGTCACGAAAGCTTATGCTCAAATAAATTGGTTAGTCTCTAAGGTGCCACAAGTACTCCTTTTCTTTTTGCGAATACAGACTAACATGGCTGCTACTCTGAAAAGTGAACAGAGCTCAGTACAGCCCTCCTGAATGGAGGAGAGGGAGCTTATGTGTTAGGCCTTCAGGAGGGTTCAGATCTGAGTCAGCTAGTCTCTTCTGCCCAGGCCCCTCTGCCAGCACCATGTGAAAGGGGAGCCTGATGCCCTGCTTTCTCACAGTAGTACATGAAACCCTGTTAGTTAACCAGCCCCTGTACTGTCTCAGGTTCATGCATGTAGGTGAGGGGGCAACCTTAAGAGCAGCTACTCATGTTTGAGGCTCTAATTGCTGATCTTTAATGGTCACTAAAGGATATATGGACTGAGGAGAAGGGCATCCCATCCATCACAGTCTGCAGCTCTCCACATTCTGCCTTCCTGGCTGGAAGAAGAGTCAAATTTTCCATTTCAGCAGTGTTAAGGGACATTGGATATTGCTGGTGTCTCATGACTGATGACTTCAATTTGACTGCTCTCCAAGGTAGATCTAGGGACTCTTGAGAAGACCAGTCTGGGGAAGAGGCAATTCTGTGAGGACTGCTGTTCCAATGGCTATTTTGACTGTACTCTAGTAGCTGGCTAAGAATCTGTTTTTCTTGAACTTGAGAAGTCATGACCAAGGGATGATTCATGTTAGGCACATGGCAGGGTTTTCTAGGTATTTTTGAACTGATTGGGTGAGCATGAAAGTCTGGAGACTTCTCCATGACTAGCGACAAGGCCTCTGTGTGGGCTTCAGTCAGTGAGTTTACCAAATTTTGGGAGGAAGCCCCAGGAAGCGATTTTCTGCTGGAGTATTCCTCAGTGGCAAAATCCTCTCTTCTGCTGTCTGACACTGAGATTGGGAGGCTGTTGTACAGCTGAGCCAGATGGCCTGATGGCTTGGACAATATTTGTTTTAAAACTGTGTCCACCGTCTGAGATACCACTGTGGCTAGCTCATGCTTTAATGTCTCAGAAAAGGTTCTTTCTTCAGAGGACAGTTCACCCAGATCCTCCATTCTCCTTTCTTCTTCTGACACTTTGTGTTCTTCCATCTCTGAGATGCTCCTCCGAAGAAGAGTTCTGTGTTGGTCACTGGTAGCAGCCTGACGGCTTTCATTTAGACTGTCTCCACACTTCCCCTTCAGTAAGTGCATAGTCTTCGCCATCCATTCATAGCTTTGATCTGAATCACTGAACTCATAAACCTGCAAGAATTTCTCTTGAAGCTGCCTCAGCTGTTGCTGCAAAACTTGAAGCTGTTCCTTCAGTTGGTGGCACTCCTCTGCCTTGGCACTGCTCCTGCCTCTTCCTGCAAGCTGTGCTACATGTGGGCTTTGCTGCTGGGGAAGCTTCTGCTTTCTCTTGTTCTCCCTGTAGTTCTCACTTCTTTTCTCCACAGGGCGTTCTCTGTCTCTTTCCCCATTGGTACCAAGTGTGATAGGGTTTGGTGAGAGGGTCATACCTCGGATAATGCTTTCCACTCTGGCCCTCTTAGCTCGTAAGTGTTCATTATAGAACTGGTCTGTGTCACCAAAACTGGAGATTGGAGTATAGCACAGAGGGGAGGCCAGGGTTGGTGTCCCTTCCTTAAAAGATGGGCAGTCCCTGGCTTCCTGGGGTGATTCCGTTGTCTGCAAGGAAGGGAAAAGGAAGTTTGGATCCAGGCTCCTGTTAACGATTGTCTGGTTGAGGAGTTGTGATATGATGGACACACTGGGGGAAGAGAACAACGAATCTCTTTGGAGAAAGGGCTCTTCTTTCTGCCCACCTGAGTGTCCTGAACTCGAGCTATCTCCATCCTGCTCAGAGACACAGCTCCCATTCATAGTTTTTTCCACTCTTGAAGATGAAGACCTGACACTCAACAGTTGCCACTCAGCAGTTGTTTTGATGATGGTACTTGTTATACAGGAACACCCTAGGACTTGAGGACTGCTGATGTGCTAGCTGTTTCTGAGAGCTGGAGCTGAGAAAAGAGCAAGAAATGTTACCCAGTGAACTCTACTATGTCAGCTCTCCATTTGTGTGGGAACATTTCCTCCTCACTGATTCCCTGTGATTGATTCTCTGTGACCTCCCTACTCAATGGTAACCCACTTCACTCACCAGTGCTGAAAAGCCTCCAGCCAGTTAAAAACATCTGAGCTAACCTGTTGTACAATGCAGGACCGCGCGAGCACACCTTCCTGGTGCTCGGGACAGTACAAGGGCTCCCCATTCAATATATGATCATTCATGGTTTGGGCCCAGGTTCTCTCTGCAGCCATGGTATTTGCATCCCCAGGAACAGTGGAACTGTCAGCTACAGGAGGCAGAACTTTCTAAGCAGCCAGCCTGTAGTTTTGGATTATCCTTCCGTGAGAGGTTAAAATGATCACAAATCTCATTGCTGCCTTCCTTGCCAGAGCTTCCCAATAAATAATATTAAATGTCTTATACACCCTTCCCCACAATCCAGAGCAAGAGAATCCTAGACAATGTGTGCAACGTAAATGCCTAAAGAGAGACAGAAGATAGGTAGACAGAACCACAAAACCGCATTGATTAGACTACACGGTGGACCCATGGAATTCCGTAAGGCACTCAGATACAGTGGTGATGAGCATAGTATAAATACCCAGAAAGATTTCAGATCCAAACTCTGTTTCAACCAAGCCTTGGTAGAGGTTCTCTGAGGTGCCCCTTAGTTCAGGAAAGGGAGCTTAGGGCTGTATCCTCAAAGTTCCTCAGCTTGAGGTGGGTGTTGTAAGAAGGTGGCACTTATGGGTACACTTCAGCTCAGACTGTCCTGGCTTTCCTCGCATTGCAGAAAACCCTTTCTGAATCATTCTGAAAGGAGAAATCTGACTGCTCTTCATGAGCCCCATATCTTTGTGTTCCAGTGTTCACTTGTGCTGTTGAATACATCTAGCATTCTGTGCATCCCTACATCTCACAAGGCTTTCCCACATCTGGGGCTGTGGCAACTGGAGAATAGACAAGTGCCTAATCTCTCTGTGGTGGCCTCACTACTCCATCCTTCCCAGGGTCTGGATACATGAATACTAATGTTCAGAAAGTGACTCTATGTGGATGATAATGCAAACACATGTAAAACCCTCAGAGTGTAGGCTATGGGACTTTGCCTCTGCCTGAAACATACAGGTGTCAGACATTACACACAACTCAGTTTGAATAGCCAGCTCCTCAGTACACTCATTAGTATCATACAAATATATCTGAGGCTGGGCACTGATGGTGTCCGGTTCTGCCAGCATTGAGCATCTGAATGCATCCACAGCGGGGCACAGGTTGTTCCTGAGTAAAATGACTGTCAGCACTGGGCACCTAGGCATACACACATTGAAGCAGGACTAGTGCTTGGGTAAGAAGGGTCTGACACACACAGACCCAGGTACCATTCAGCATCAGGCTCAGAAGAGCTACAGAGCTGGCAGTGCTATCCAAAAGTTTCACTGATCCAGAAGCAGTGACACTCTTTAATGTTGCCTCCAGTTATCAGTGTACATTAGAACTAAGGAGTTAAAACATTGCTTTGCATTTTATTTCTAGGAGCTTTTTTTAAAAAGGAAAATGAAAGGAGAGGGGCTGGGGGGTTAGATGAGCAGAGCATGAGCCATTGACCTGGCAGTTAGGAGTATAAGAACTAACATACCAGATCAGAGCAGTGCTCCAACCAGCCAGTACCCGGTCTCTGACCGTGACCAGTACCAGATGGGGCAGAGGAAGATGCAAGAAACCTTGTAATGGACAATTACAGAATAACCCACCCATAGGGCTTTTTCCTTTTAACCCTCTTCAGTTCATGGCTGGGGATTACATCCTGAAGCAGGAGGGTTTATATTACTTCTAACCATTTTAAAATAATATCTAATATGTCAGTAGCTGTTCTTATTATCCTTGAAACATCTGATCCTTATAGGAAAATACTAAGCTCTTCTACTCAATGCTAGCTTGCGGCAGTGAATCCCACAGGTTAATTTATGCATTGTGTAAGATATATGTCCAGTTTCCAGCTGGTTGCCTTTCAGTTTCTCTGAACATTCCTTTGCTCTTATATTACAAGAAAGGGTAAATAGGAGTGCTGGATTTACCTTCTCTAAATCATGCATTATCTTGTACACCTCTAGCATATCGCCTCTCTAAATTGACCAGTCCTGTCTTTTCAATCTCTCTTTACTCTTTGCCACTCATCATTTTGCTCACCCATCTCTGAATCCATTCTACTTCTGCTATATCCCTTTGAGACAGGGTGACCAAAATTGAGCAGCACTCCAGGCAAGGTCATACTACTGATTTATGTGCCATTCCTTTTGCAGCCTAACATTTAGTTTGCTTTTTTAACTGCCACTGCACATTGAACAGACGCTTTATTATGCTGCCTGCAATAACCCCTTGGGCTTTTTCCTGAGTGGTTACAGTTCGTGTAGACCAGTGGTTCCCAAACTTTAACAACCTGTGAACCTCTTTCACTAAAATGTCAAGTCTTGCAAACCCCCTCCTAAAAATGAACATTTCCAGGGATTTTCTCCTTTACTTGAGAATAAATTATAAAAGCAGTGATCTTGGAAATATAAAATTTGTCTTTATGCCATGCTTATTACTCACTATTTATTATTAATTATTATTTATCATTACAGTATTTTTATTACATTATGAAAATGGCAACATTCTTCCAAGATCTCACTTTTGTAGCTTGTATTGCTTTGAATAAGCCTGTTATAAGTCAAGGCTCCTTACATTTCATCAAGGAGTATCAGATGTGAAACAGCATGAAGGTATTTAAGAAGCCAACTCAGAGAGTTCCTCCTACACCGGCATTCAGGTTTTGAGCAGTCCAGGCAAACAACGCACGTTACAATAAAGCTTAAACTTGTTCTTTGTAATAATTTAAAAAACAATACTAGCTGCCTATTTAATTTTAAAAACAGCAACAAATATCCACCTCCCTTTCGATTTCTTATAAGGAGTCTTGAAGTTTAAATCTCCTCGGTGTGATAGCTGTGCTTGCTTTGATCTGCTTAGCACTTGGAAGTCCAGGAGCTCTGGGCTGCTGGCCCTGTGCTGTCTGGGGTCCCTAGGGACAGCTCTGTCCACCATTAGGGAATTTTTTCCCCAAGAACCCCCTGTAACATTTCAAAAACCCTCAGGGGTTCACAAACCCCAGTTGGGGAACCACTGCTGTAGACCCTACCAGTGTGTGAGAGTAATTCAGATCATTATTTCTTATGTGTCAAAAGCGAGTTTCATTTGCCGTCATGCTACTCATTCACTCGGCTGTGTTAGGTTGCTCTGAAGTTTCTCGCTGTGTTCTCTAGACTTGACTAACCTAACTATCTTAGGGGATGTCCACACTGGAGCTGGGAGCGAGCCTGCCAGCCCAGGGAGACATGCTCCTGTTAGCTGGGCTCCAGCTAGCACGCTAAGAATTGCTGCAGAGGCTCAGGCAGCCACCCAAGCTCAGACCCAGAGTACCTGGAGCCCTGCTAGGGCGGGTCTATCTACTCAAGCAGGGAGACTCGCTCCCCACTGCAGTGGAGACACACCCTTTGTATTATCAGTAAATGTTGCCACTCCAGTGTTCTCCCTCTTTTCCATAGCATTAATAAATATGTTCACCAACCCTGGGAGACTTTTTGCCCTGCTGGAAATTGACCATTTAGTCCTACTCTATGGGCTTGTCTACACTACCCTTTGGATCGGCGGGCAGCGATCGATCCAGCGGGGGTTGATTTATCGCATCTAGTATAGTTATTTATGTAGCTGGAGTTGCATAGTGTAGGTCGATTTACCGCAGTAGTGTACTTTGCCTGTCACCCAATGACTGTTTAGTTTTCTTAACAACCTCTTGTGAGCGGCTTGGTCAAAGTTTTTTTTTTTTAAGTTTTTGTAAGTTATAGCAACCATTTCTCTTGTATCCCTCTGCTGTTTGTTGACACACACAGAAATCTGTGTGGCCTTACAGACACCCTGCTATTTTATCCCCATCATATGCTCATCTAGGCATTTTATCGTTCTGTCTTTCATAAGAACATAAGAACGGCCAGACTGGGTCAGACCAAAGGTACATCTCGCCCAGTATCCGGTCTACTGACAGTGGCCAGTGCCGGGTGCTTCAGAAGGAAAGAACAGAACAGGTAATCATCAAGTGATCTATCCCGTCGCCCATTCCCATGATAATTTCAGTCTATTACCTGGGACTGAAGTAAGGGTCACTGGTCTGTAATTCCCAGGATCATCCCTACTAACCTTTTTAAAGATAGACTTAACATTTTCTACCCCTCCAGTCCTCTGGTATAGGAGCTAATTTTAATAAAGCCATATATAATTCCTATATTTGCATAGTTCAGCCACTTCTTTCTTGAGTTTTTTCAGACCACTTGGACGTATGGCATATGTACTGGAGACTTGTTCTTTAATGTACCAGTTTGTTGCAGAACCTCCTTCTTTTGGCACTTCACCCCCTCACAGTGCCTCATCTTTTTTACCTGAAAAGGTAAAGTCCAGGATCTTACAAACTCCTTAAACTGAAGCTTTCTTGCTCCAGATACCAAAGTGACAGGCTCCTTGTAAATACAATAGATAGCTATTGAGCTGGTCATAAACTTTCAACTTGTCCAAAAATACTAGAATCAGCTTTTCCCATTAACCTGAGCTGCTCCTGCCTCACAAAGAGTTACAGAGTGGGACACAAGCCCTCAGTTTCAACCTATTTCTCTCCCTCCTGAAAAGCTCCCTACACCTCCTCATCTTCCTTTGGAATGAGGGGTTTTGTAAATGTGCGTGGTCACCTTTTAAACCTTGTATCAGAGAATTGATGGAGCAGGGCTGCATACACTCTGTGAGTTCCCTGTGCATCCCAGGAGTGCTAGATAGGGGAACCGAGCATTTGCTGATTGTCTTGAAGGGGCCCTTTTGGCTGAATTTTTGCAGGGATACTGGAACAATTTTTATAGTGGGGGTGCTGATGATGGAAACCATGTATTTGGTGTTTGTTATTACTATTTCAAGTCAGGAGGTGCAGCAGCACCTCCAGTTCCAGCACCACTGAATTTTCATGGTTTTCTTCAATCTTTCTGTAGCCCATGAGGGATCTGGCACACACAGGGAGTGCCCTGTGCACCAGCAGCCATTCCCCAATATGCTATGCAGAACCAAAAAATAGCCTCAGAAAGAGCAGTATTGGAGGGATGAGGCCAGAGGCTGCATCTCTGGGGCCTGGCAGAATCCCTCCAGTCACCCACATCAAGGGGCCCAGGGGACAAGTTAAGGAAAATGTTCAGATCCCTCCCTCCAAAGCATCTGCTCTTAGAAGCAGAATGTACTCTGTACCCTGCCTTCCATGGCACATGGAGACGCCCTGCTCACTCCCTTCTCATTCAGATACACTGGATTCTTCAGCAAGGAATGCTGCTTCTCCCGGACCCAGGGCAATTCTGCACACAGGGGTCTCCTCCACTGCTGCTGGGGATGGCTCCAGCTCACCTATCTTCATTGAACACACCAGCTTTTCTCAGCCTCTAGGACCGAGGCAACCCCGGGCACCGGGGGACAACCAAAATGCTTTGGGGGGGGTGGGAAAGGGAAGGAGTCTCAAGTCAGTGCCCCCTACCTCTTGCAATGTACATGTTAATGCCCTGGAGTTCAGGTTTGGTCCCGGTCAGTGTTTATGGCAATGGAGGTCCTGCCCCTACTTGTACATTAGCTCTTGGGTGAATTGTTCCTGCCATTTCACTGTCAGAGCCCTCAGGTCCTTCCTCACATTAATTAGTGGATGTTTTTAAAGCACTCTATACATGCTGAAAGAAAAGGAGTACTTGTGGCACCTTAGAGACTAACAAATTTGTTTGAGCATAAGCTTCCGTGAGCTACAGCTCACTTCATCGGCTGCTGTAGCTCACGAAAGCTTATGCTCAAATAAATTTGTTAGTCTCTAAGGTGCCACAAGTACTCCTTTTCTTTTTGCGAATATAGACTAACACGGCTGCTACTCTGAAACCTGTCATTATTCATGCTGAGTGTTACTATTAGCTACCCAGGCTTCTTTACAAGAAAGGGAGAAAAATCCCAAATGAGGCTACTCAGAATGCAGCAGGCCACCACCCCAAGAGCAGACACCCTAAATGGCCAGACACCCCCCCAAATCTCCCCAGGAACAGACACCCCAAACAGCCAGACACCCCCCAAACCTCCCCAAGAAAAGATCCCCCCAACAGCTAGACTACCCTCAACATCTCCCGAAAATACCGTCCCTTAACCAGATTATACCCCAAACTTCCCCAACAAGCATCTGCAAACCTCCTCAGAAGAGCCATATTCTGCAAACCCTCCCCATGGAGAGACTCCCCAAAACTGCCAGATTTCCCAGTTTTCAATGTAAACCCTGAATAGGAACCAGCTTAGTCTCTCTCCTCCCCAGGGAGATGGTTCACTCACCTGGTCCCCCTTTGTGTGTGGCGGGTGGGATGGTAGGCGCCTGCAGGGTACCCTGTGTTCCCAGAGTGTCTGGAGAGTGTGGCAAACAAGAGGCACTGAAGCACTAGCACTGGCATTGAAGAGTCCTCTGAGCTTGGTCCCTGTTAAAGAGGGGGATGGGGAGGCCAATAGCAGCCAACCAGCTTCAAGGTGCTTCTGAATATGCAGATGAAAGAAGAAGAGGTCAGGTTCAGAGCCAGGGAGCAGGGAGGGAGACCTTCCATCTGCAGCTGGGCCACTCAGGTACACAGGAAGTCAGCTGTCTCAGAGGCTGGGTCTTAACATGTGAAATCTTTTTTTCCGATAGGGCCATTCCCAGTGGTAGAAGAGTTCTGTGCATTAACCTCTGGGTTCTAACTTGTTGCAGGTCAGGATATCTATGCATTGGCAGAGCTGTGTGTGGGACGGCCAGGATAGGAGGAGCAGGAGCTGCCATAGATCAGGATGGAACTGTAAGAGCAGATCATTGGGGCAGGGATGAGCAGTGGGAGCAGGACTGGAACGGTTGGTTCCTAGAGGAACCCCAGAGCTGTGGTGTTGAGTGATCACCCAGTGCTTAAGGAACTTGCAAGAGCTCTGCTTTATTCTGTATCCGGTTCCAACTGGCTGTGCATAATAACAAGGGCTTTAAACCATCTTGCCCAGACTGTATCTGGGAAGCTTAGCCCTGAACGGCATAGTCCCCAATACCACAAGGGCAATTGTCACTCAGAATCCTACCTCTGCCATACCAGATCGCACCATCAATTCCTCTAGACTCATATAATGCATGCTGTGTTTCAGGGGAAGGTAAAATCTCCCATATTGCACCTGGGAAGGGATGCACTGCTGCACATGGGGAAAATGCCTTTCTGACCCCTGTGATAATTCTCTGACAAGCCATGCTCCTAGAGAGAGCTCATGAGGATTCAGGAGCTTTGTGACAATACTGAGGCTGGCTGACAGCATCTCTCTCGGGCCTTGTGAGGAAGGGAAAACGGGGGGTGCCTCTGCACCGGGGGAGTCCTAATGATAAAGACTCTCTTCTCCTGTAAAGCTGAACACAGCAGAGGCTTGCACTGTCCTAGGAAAACCATAGTAATAATGCAGGTGGGAAGACAGCAACATCTTAGAGGATTTTGGAGCTTGAACCTGGTCTGGGAACATGCTGTTCCTCAGTTGCTATTGTCCTCACATCCATGCTGGAGACAGGGCTTATGAGACAACAATGCATCTCACTCAGAATGAGGCTCCCCCAGCATAAGCAGGGCCTACAACAGCTAATAAAGGGTGCTGGAAGAGAACACTGGCCATCTATGGACACTGGGGGAAGCTGAAATTCCAGATATCCTCAGCAATACATTGTAGTGACCAACAGTTTTCTAATGTGAGATTCCAGCTCTGAATACAATGGGGGATTTTGTTCTTTGCTGCAGCTGGAGAAAGCTCTGAGGTGTATGTGACGCATAGGAAGGGAGTAACATATAAAGAATAGGGCTGTCAATTAATCGCAGTTAACTCACATGATGTAACAAAAAAATTAATCATGATTAATTTTTTTAATCATGATTAATCACAGTTTTAATCACACTGTTAAGCAATAGAATACCAATAGAAATTTATTCAATATTTTTGGATGTTTTTCTACATTTTCAAATATATTGATTTCAATTACAACACAGAATACAAAGTGTACAGTACTCACTTTATATTATTTTTATTACAAATATTTGCACTGTAAAAAAAATGAACAAAATAGTATTTTTCAATTCACCTCATACAAGTACTGTAGTGCAATCTCTTTATCGTGAAAGTGCAACTTACAAATGTAGAATTTTTTTTGTTACATGACTGCACTCAAAAACAAAACAATGTAAAACTTTAGCACCTACAAATCCACTCTGTTCTGTTTCAGCCAATTGCCAAGACAAACAAGTTTGTTTACATTTATGGGAAATAATGCTGCCTGCTTCTTATTTGCAATGTCACCTGAAAGTGAGAACAGGTGTTCACATGGCACTTTTGTAGCCGGCTTTGCAAGGTAATTTACATGCCAGATATGCTAAACATTTGTATGCCCCTTCATGCTCTGGAATGGTGGCCAAAGCATTTGCCATATATTTCATGTTATAGCAATCTTGGATGATGACCCAGCACATGTTGTTCATTTTAAGAACACTTTCACTGGAGATTTGACAAAACAGAAGGAAGGTAACAATGTGAAATTTCTAAAGATAGCTACAGCACTCAACCCAAGGTTTAACAATCTGAAGTGCCTTCCAAAACCTGAGAGGGATGAGGTGTGGAGCATGCTTTCAGAAGTCTTAAAAGAGCCACACTGTGATGCAGAAACTACAGAACCCGAACCACCAAAAAAGAATATCAACCTTCTGCTGGTGGCATCTGACTAAGATGATGAAAATGAACATGCATCGGTCCGCACTGCTTTGGATCGTTATTGAGCAGAACCCGTCATCAGCATGGACGCATGTCCTCTGGAACATGACGGGCCATATGAATCTTTAGCGCATCTGGCACGTAAATACCTTGTGACTCCGGCTACAACAGTGCCATGCGAACACCTGTTCTCACTTTCAGGTGACATTGTAAACAAGAAGCGGGCAGCATTACCTCCTACAAATGTAAACAAACTTGTTTGTCTGAGCGATTGGCTGAACAAGAAGTAGGACTGAGTGGACTTGTAGGCTTTAAAGTTTACATTGTTTTATTTTTTAATGTAGGGTGGTTTTTTTACATAATTCAATATTTGTAAATTCAGCTTTCATGATAAAGAGATTGCACTACAGTACTTGTATTAGGTGAATTGAAAAATACTATTTTGTTTTTACAGTGCAAATATTTGTAATAAAAATAAATATAAAGTGAGAACTGTACACTTTGTATTCTGTGTTGTAAATTGAAATCAATATATTTGAAAACGTAGAAAACATCCACAATATTTAAATAAATGGGTATTCTATTATTGTTTAACAATGCGATTAATCGCAATAAATTTTTTTAGTCGTACAATTAATCACGATTAATTTTTTAATCACTTGACAGCCCTAGTAAAGAACGAAGGTACTTAGTATTTTACATCTTCAAAGCACTTTGCTAACAGTAACTCTAGTAACTTGAACCATTAGTTCACAGTAGCTGGTAAATAAGTGTCCTCCTGCCCTCAGAACTGTATGTAAATGTACTGTGGGAAATAATCTACCTGGCTTCAGGAATGGACACCAAAGAGTGACTAAAGAATCTTTCACCTCTCACTAATGGGGAAGTATAATTGACTAGTGAAAGCTTGTTCAGATGATGTCATGTTTGTAACTAGCTCCCTGGCTGGAGGGCTCTAGTGAGGATGGATTTCCCCTGGGACCAGACTGAATGAATCCATCTGCTCAGCTGAATTAATCTATTACTCTTACTAAAACTCTTACTCTTCTAATTTCCCCCCAGCTACTTAAATTAGAGAGCTGGTTAATAAAAGCCTAGCATGCATATTTTTTCCTGGTAGGCAGGAATCTTTTGATAAGGGCAGCTGTTTTCTGGTGGTCTTGCTCAAGGACTGCAGCATTTCAGTGAAGAATAACTGAAAACGTTCTAGGTTTGGAGCTTTACGGGCTCTGTTTCCTTTTTTTTTTTTACAAGCCAGCAGAGTTTCAAAGCCTCGGACAGTGTCTCCTATTGATTTTTTTCTCATCTTTTTCCTTTTAAAAATCCCTAGGAAATTGCTTGCCAAATTCTATGGAGAGTATTAAGGTTACATAGTTAGATGCTCAAAATATAGGAAATGCCTACATTATAGATGTACAAGCAATCTTTACTATACCCTTTGGAGCAGATGCCTCATTACAATACAGTCTTTTATTACATGATCACAGACTATTGCATGATTTAGTGCAGGGGTTCTCAAACCTTGCAAGAGTATTCACTACACATTAAGAGGAAGACTTTTTCATGTACCTTTCTTCCCATTTGCAATTGTGCAGATGACCTCCCTTCCCATTTCTAACCAGGTAACATGCTTGTGGCAAATACAGCCATTGTTTATATCAAATGTAATGTCCAGAAAGTAATTTATTCTAGTTGTCTCTAGTGTGATTTTAGCAAGTGAAAACAAGGAGGTTTATAGCAACTTTAACCAGCCTGCTTTTTGTGGCCCACAAGCAAGAACTCCATGGACCTCTTTTAGAGCCTCTGATCTCTGATTTAGTGGCTAGAGCAGAGGATCTGGCAATCAGAATTCTTGGGTCCTGTTCCTAGCTAAAAGAGAGCATGTGGTGTGTTAGTCAGAAATAATGGACTAGGAGTCAAGGCTCCTGAGAGGCATTCCTTGTTCAGTCACTGACTCTCTGTGATGTTAGGAAAGTCTTCACTTCTCTGAGTTTCAGTTTCCCCATTTGTAAATTGTGGATAATGTTTTTATAGGCCTTTGGGATCCTCCTAATGAAAGGAAAGTGCCTGTGGTTATAAATCATAAATATTTGCCTCTTCTTCCATAATTAAAATTTTCGTCCAGACCCTATTCAGGTTCTTATATCACCCTCATCCCTATAGCATCTGAGCACCTTTCAGAAGTACAGTGAGCAAAATGAATAGCATCTGTCATGTAAAAAGAAAAGGAGTACTTGTGGCACCTTAGAGACTAACCAATTTATTTGAGCATGAGCTTTCGTGAGCTACAGCTTACTTCATCAGATTCATCAGAGCTGTAGCTCACGAAAGCTCATGCTCAAATAAATTGGTTAGTCTCTAAGGTGCCACAAGTACTCCTTTTCTTTTTGCGAATACAGACTAACACGGCTTTTACTCTGACATCTGTCATGTGTGATTCTTTCTTTCTCTCTTCTTCTCTCCAGAAATAATTGTGTGTGGAGATATGGGGGCAGGGTATTTCTGTGTATATAATAATGTAAGAGAGGTACACTGCACTATGTGTTTATATTAGCAAAAACAAAGTTGCAGAAGTGCTCATTGAACTTGGAATGGAAAGTCTGAGGTTTGTGATGGGTCTCAATTGTTGTGGGAGTTTGTTTTATTCCCTTGGATTGGCCCCTGGGAACTCTCGGTCTTCTGAACAGATAAGTTTTACCCTTACTTTGTTCAGTTCCATTACCCCCTTATATCCCATCTTCCTAACTATAACCTCTTCCTCCTCTCTGACAGCCATATTGCACCTTCTGGTCCATTCAAATAACAACTGCTAAGATCACCTTCCCGGCTGGTCACTGACCACAGCATTCCCATCTCTGCATCCCTGTAAGGGCTCCCCCGGTGTCACTTCATCAGGTTCCAATTTCTTGTCCCCATTTGAATGGCTCTTCTGCCCTTCCCCTATTCATCTCCCCCTTGACTCTGATTATGATCCCAGCCCCCTCTGCTCCACCAACTATGCCCGCCTTCTCCACCCGTCTGTCAGCTTCTCACACAACCAGTTCATTACATACAGGCCACCCTCCCTGAGCTGATCCATCAGACCCCTGCACTCCCCTCTATCAAACCCTCCTCCCATCCCACTGCTGACACCAGCCTTGTGAGAACGCAGCTGGATAGGGATGATTGGGGGGGGGGGGAGGGTCGGGCACATTATCCATTCAGTATCCTGCACACACCCTGCAGGTGTCACTCCGCTTCCGTGTGTTCTTTGGAGCAGGGACCCTGTCTGTGCAGCAAACAGCACCAGCGATCCTGGCCTGAGCATGGCTCTGCCCATCACTGCCATGCAACCAATAACAGGGCGGTCCAGCAGCACCTCATGGGACCCCTCGGGGTGGTTCAGTCCCCACGCTCCCCACATCGCCTCGGGGTGGTTCAGCCCCCACATCCCCCATGTCCCCTCGGGGTGGTTCACGCGTCCCGCCATCTTCTTCTGCTCCCACCAGCTTGGCCCCTCTGGATCGGTTGTGCTCCTCATTGAGGGTAATTCAGTTTCTCCCCTCTCCGGCCCTATGGTTGGTACGGTCCCCTTGTAACGCTCCCTTCCCCCCCGCAGCTGCACCCGCGGTTGGTCCGCCCCGGCCCGCTTCCGGCCTGCGCCGGGCCTGGTTCCGGTGTCCGCCCTCCGGCTCCTCCTGCCGTCGCTGCTGCCGCCGCGATGCTGCTATTGTCCCGGTCCCGCTGTCTGAGCGGGGCGCTCGGCCGCTCGCTCTGCGCCCTCCGGCAGGTACCGCCCGTGGGGGGGCCCAGGGGGGAAGAGGGGTGGACGAGCAGCAGCCGCCGCCGCAGCCCCAAGGGCACCGGGACGCGGTGTCACGGCCCCGTGCTGGGCCGTCTCCCGGAGAACTCCTGTGCCCGCTCCCCCCGCCGGCATCCCAGCCCGCCCCCATCAGCCGCTCCCCCGTGGGGCCCCCACGGGCTTCCTGCCGTGCGCCCCGCCAGCCTCAGGGGAAGGTGACCCACAACCCCTCCCCGGCGGGGGCCCCTGCCAGGGTCACTCCGGACAAGGAGCTGGTGGGGGGACAAGTCCCTCTTGGGGTCTGTCGGTGGACCGGCCTGGCGTGGGGAATGGTAGCTGGGGGAAGCCCTACACCCCGGGGCCGTGTTCACTTGCCAGTCGAAAGCAGGAGTCCTGAATGGCCCGGGGTATCTGAGTGCGGACCCATCAGGGTTGGGCTGGTGGAGTAAGTCCTGGGTATAGCCACAGGCTGCACCGTTTGGGCGAGCAGGGCCACGTCAACCCCAACCTGACAGGGAGTTGAGAGGGCAAATACAGGGCAGGCTGACGCTATCGCTATGGCTCATATCGGGAGCAGGCAGCTGTGACAAGCTGGAGGAGCCCTCCTGAGATGGAGTTACAGGGACAGCCTCTTGTTCACAGGGGCAGTGCTGCTGTCAGGCGGTCATCCTCCATGAAATAAATAGAAAGGCACAGCCCATGCAACCATAAACATTTTTGTAGCTATCTGATATCAGGATTGTTTTTACCCACTTATATGCTGCTCTCCTAATACATATTCCCTTTAGTACACATGTACCTCCCCTCCTTGTATCTGTTCTCTGTCCAGCCAGTTTCTGTGTCTTGCCTCGGTATTGTTACTCTAGAGATGCTAGTAATTTCTACAGCACCTTAGGTGTTCATAAAACTTTACAGGCACACAAGGACTGATCTCTGGTCCAAAAGCAATGTTGTGGGAAGATATGTTATGGTAGGAGAAGTTGGCAAAATATAAGTGGAAGTGTAGCAGAAGACAAGGAGTGGCAATTGTATGCTACAGTAATGGGTGAGTAGTTAGGGCAGAGAGATGATAGCAAGGACAAAGCATTTGTACTTGATGTAGAATGAGCCAGGAAGACAGTAGATGGGAGATGTGTTTGGGGTGGGAGATGATCAGAGCATTGGGCAAGGAACATAATTTTGGTTAGTGTGTTGAATATAGTGGAGAGGAGAGAGAGCCAGGGAGGTGGTGGTCATCCAGGCAAGAGAGAATAGGGACATAGACAAAGAGTTTTGACACTGGGAGTAAGGAGGAAGAAGCATTTTTTGGAAATGCAGAGGGAGATGCACCAGGATTTGATGGAAGTCAGTCTAATGGGAGGAGTGGAGGACAGAAGCCAAGGATGACCCTCAGGGCTGTGGGCTTGAGTGACTGGAGGATAGGGGAGTGGTCAGCAGGAATAGAGGAAGGGGGAAGGAAGAGAAGTTTGGATTTTGACATAAGGAAGAAAGGACGTGTGGGAAGAGAACTTGAAGAGACAAGCAACACTGTGGGGTTGGAGAAGAGAGAGATGAGTTGCCAGCATAGGAATCATGGGAACATGCAAGTGATGAGAGAGAGGAAGAAAAGAAAGGCATTGATCACTGCCACTTGGGCACAACAGTGAGGAGAACCACCACTTATCGAGTGGTTGAGCAGGTAGGGCCCCAGAAGCCCACAGAGGAGAGGATCTTAAGAAAGATAGCATAGTCTACAGCACTGAAGGCGGCAGAATTCAAGGTGAATGAGACCTTTGGATTCATGCAGAAAAAGGTCATAAATAAGTTAGTGGAGAGGTTGGCAATTGGATGGACTGGGAATTAGAGAACAGGTCAAGCTGCCAGTTTGGTAACAATATCTTCCATCTGCTCAGCATTACTGTCTGCATCTCATCTTAGCATCGGTCTTTTACTCTACCTAACTGATGCTATGTGTAATTACTGACTATTGAAACCAGTGAGTAAAGTGGAAGACCTGGGTGCATCTTTTGTTTGCAGCAATGAGTTGTGCTGGCCCTGCCTGTTAGTGCAGCAACCATCTCTGGTGTAAGCAGCTTTTCCACTAGTTCCTATGTGCGGGCTGCAGCCTTTTCAACAGGGCTGATAGCTGCTTCACTGGTTCCTCTCTTCTATGATCTCCCTGTCATGCCACTTCCAAAGCTGTCCAGCCCTTAGATTCAGTTTAATGCAAGTTCCACTTGGGGCCATGAAACTGGCTTTGCCTGACGTGGTTCTGTTCTCTCAATGCTCTTATCTGAACTGGCTCTTGTTTCCAGGGTAGGAATAAGGAGACTGTAGAGGAAATTTGCAGACACACAGCATGCCCACACCCATCTTGGGGTTTATGTATTCCATAGGGTGGGGGTTCAAATGTGATGTGCCTGTAAAGTTTTATGAACACCTAAGGTGCTGTAGAAATTACTAGCATCTCTTGAGTAACAATACCGAGGCAAGACACAGAAACCGGCTGTGATGCATGGCAGTTTCCTAAAGGGTAGGATGCAGGAGGTTGTCATATAGGTGGGCCTCTGGTGTCAGACTGGTTCCATCATGTTGAACGGTGCTGAGAAGTTATGTGGAGGTAGGGAAAGATTAAATAAATTGGTAGCTTGGTCTGGGGAGGTATTAGTGGTTCACTCTTCCATATTAAGGCTGGCTCTCTTAAGAGACCCATTGTGCTAAGGTCAGCGTGCTAGACCTAAACCTCTTGTTTCCTGTTCAGGCCCCTACTTTCCTGTGAAGGGTGTGCCAGCATTAGTTGTTCAGTCAGACGTTAATGCCAAGTGTCCCTGAGAGTAGATGTGGTCCCAACAGATTTATTCTGGAAATGGGATGTTGCCTGTTAATGACTCCCCTGCCAAACACCCGCTATAGGCTGGGTGCTCTGGAACACCACCCGTGAGGGGTAGACGCAAGAAAGCCCTAAGGAACACAGTGCAGTGTATACAGACCCTCAACATATTGAATCAGAATGTCTTCCCACCTGTCTCCACACAATGCATGGTCAACCTGTAGAACTTGTTGCCAGGGGATATTGTGAAGGCCAAAACTATAATGGGGATGAAAAAAGAATTAGATAAGTTCATGGAGGATAGGTCCATCAGTGGCTATTGGCTAAGATGGTCAGGGATGCAACCCCATGCTCTGGTGTCCCTAGCCTCTGACTGACAGAAGCTGGGACTGAATGACGGGATGGATCATTGGAGGATTGCCTGTTGTGTTCAATCCCTCTGAAACACCTGGCATTGGCCACTGTCAGAAGACAAGATGGACCATTGGTCTGACCCAGAATGGCCGTTCTTATGTTCTCCCCTCACTATAAGGCCCTCTGCCTCTTCTCTTACATACGACTTCAGTTCTTTAGGGTAGGGTGGTCCAGCTACGCTAGAGCATTTTAGAATTTCCCTGGGCATAACAGCAGCTCTTAGAACACACACAGACTCAGCTCCCGTGGAAAGTACCATCTGTGGATTTTGTTTTTCACAACCACCCATTGTAGCATGAGCTTCCCAAAATCTATGCTTGTAGTGAGCTGGATCCTAGCAGTGCAGGGTCTCTGCAGGCACACATGGGAGTCTGGTGCTCCTACAGAATCTGAGACAACACAACCTGTTCCTTCACAAAAATGCTGATGGGGATGCTAGGGTTATCCCTGCCACAAAGTATCCCAAGAGTGGCATCAGTGGGCAGAAGGGAGCTCGCTTTGCTCAGTATATTAGATATGTATATAAATGTTTAGGGAGCCATGTAACATGAGGCTGTAAATCCATAAGGGAGTACTCGTGACTAAGCTGTGAAAGCTGCAGAGCTCCAGTCACCAAAGCCCCAGACTGAGTTTCCTTGTATTTCATTCTGCCAGTTTTTCACAGTATAAAATGTTCCATTTATATTCCATCTTGTATAAAGTGTCAATTCCTGTGGACTCTGATGCATCTGTAACGTCTTATCAGTCCTGGCAGTTTGTGTTATCTGATCTGTAAATATTTTCAGAAATATGTCTATGTGAGACATAATGCCCACGAGTCAGTGCCCAGTTATAGCTGATATCATGTGTCTTGCTGAGGTTGGAGGCAGGTTTCATCTACAAACTCTCCTCTCCCTCAGAAGTTGAGATTTAACTGAAATAGAATTCTTTCATTTCCTGCCTTGACTAATGAGAAGTGATGCTTTGTCATGTCCCATCCCAGAGCTGGCTCCATTTCAGTGGTGGTTGAAGTGATCCTTATGTATAGGTTCTAGGAGTTCTGGGGTGCTCCAGGTTGGAAGGTGCTATCTGAATATGAGTGTAGCTCACAAAAGCTTATGCTCAAATAAATTTGTTAGTTTCTAAGGTGCCACAAGTACTCCTTTTCTTTTTGTGAATACAGACTAACACGGCTGCTACTCTGAATACTTAGTAGGGCAGGGATCTTGTATAACATCACCTTGAAATTTGTTTTTGTTTTAAAAATAAGGTTGACCTGAGTTAGGAAAATTTCTAATGAGTTACTGGGTATTAAATGGAATGTTACAAAGTGGGAGATCCTGGTACCATTGAAGTCATTGGGAGTTTTGCCTTTGATTTCAGTGGGGCCAGGATTTCACCCAAAGGCGCTCTAGCTAAAAATTAAAACAAAGGGACACCAAAAGTTGGAGCTGTTGAGGCTGTGGGAGCCAACAGTTTGGAGCTGCCACTTCCTGCAATTCTAACATCGCTACAAGTTGCCTTATTGTGCAATGGCAAATCTGAGGTGCATGGGGCTTTCAGGAACCTGTTCCTTACCCACAGGCAGTGAATATCCCTTTTCAAGGACATAAGAGCAGGAGATGCAGGTGGAAGCCAAGGAATCTGAGTTTAATTTCTTGCTTCCCAGACCCTTTTCTATGGAAATAGTTGTCAGAGTATTTGAAAGATTCTCATAGACTAGAGTGTGCTGCAATGCAATAACATGCTCACATACTGGGACATGTGAACTGTCTCCCGCCTATTGGTTCAGGTTATAGCCCAGAATCCTGGGGAAAACATAGTAACCTTGGGAGCTGGTTCTTCCTGTTGTTTGCAAGTCTGATAGTGTCCCTCTTCTCTCTGACAGGGGAACTGTAATCTGGGGAGACGCTCTCTGTCCGGTGAGTCTTACACTTGGGATTAACAACTTGTATTTTATTTCATTTCATAACTGCACAGTCAAAGGGAAGAGAAACTAACCAGAGCTGCTGATAGAAATAAACTGGAGCTATCAGAGCCAAATATATCCTCAAAAATCATCATAAAGTTACAAATTAAATTAAATCAGAAGTGAAACAAGTTGTGTGTTTCCACAGGTGACTGATGAGCTAGTATAAATGATAATCAGTCTATTCAACTAAATTGAAGATTCCCAAAGGCAACAGAGAGATTGAGTGTAACTCCTAAATAAGCTCGTTGGAGATAATGGTGCTTGATTTTAAAGTTTACAGTACATTTTTTTCAGAATCTAGTGTGAATGAGTCCCTCAGAGCTCTTCCTGAAGGCCTGAACTGGATCCCAAAGTGCTCTTGCTCTGGACTGCACAGTCCATGTCCACCCTTCCATTTTTCCAGTTCTGCTTTGACCAACAGTTAAACCTGCTCAGCATCTATAGTCATAAACCCCAAGCTTTTGATCTTTAAAGGGAATATGTATTTTAGCAGGGAACAGAATGCCAGAGTTGCAACTTACCTCTTCAGAATCATTTTCCAGTGAAATGATCTCTCCCTTCTGCACTTGCATAGCTCTGAGGATATCAGTATGTTCTCAGATTGCTATGCCAAGTCTCCTTAAACTGAGATCAGGCCAGAATCTTAATTACCCAGTATCTCAGGAGAGGCAAAGGTCAGGATTAGAAGTATATGATAAAGGTTGCTTAGTCTCCATCCTGAAACCAGAGAGTGTATGAATATGGTGGAGCCTACAAGGTTTAAGAAATGCTGAGAAATAATTCAGGAGGGAACAACCTTCCTCTCCAGTGCTTTTTCAGAAAGCAATTTTCCTTATGGGAGATTCTCCCTGTCTGTGCTTCTCACAGGGCCACAGGTTTTCCTGTGGGTGCCTCTTGGGGATCAAGGGGCTCTTGTCCTATCCTTATTTGGAGCTCCCTGTTTTAGCATTGCCCAGGCAAGGTCCTTGCTAGGGGGTATTTGGTTTGGTTTCTCTCTCTAGTTGGCCATTTCCTAAATTCTTTGGCTTTGGGACATCTGCTGGTTTATATCCTGCCCTTCAAAAATGATCCAGCGGAGCTTAGATCCCAGAGCAGGAGTGTTTTTTCTTTTGTTAGGAATCTAAATGAAAACAAAGCTTGCTGTTATACTCTGACAGGCTCTGAGTGGGACAGCTGATATAGAGGGGCCTCTGTACAGCCTCCAACTGCACCCTGTCCCAGCTGCAGCCCCACATTCAATCAGGATGGGCAGCAATGGCATGGGTCCTTCTTTAGGCTCTGTTAACATCTGAATAGATTCCACTGAGCATGCTTGGAAGGGTCTCTTTGAGTTGTTTCTAACCTTATAAACCCTCCTCTTTGTGGTGGGTGTATGGCTGGGTAGCTGCCTATAGGATAATGAGGTTTTCAGTTGAAGTGGTTTCTACCTTGCAGGTGTATCTCGGAGCCAGGGGCTGGCTTACACCAACAGCAGCAAGCTTGTGTAAGTATGCATGGAAAAGCTAAGGCCTGCTGCAGCATGTCAAGGGGAGGGGCTGCTCTAGCCCTAGCCCTGGTATCTGGTCGTGTGTCTGATCTAATTGTCATCAACCCCTCTGCACATCATAGGGGTTCAGGGCTAGTCTCAGGAAATGTGTGCTCTCTGGCTTTTAGGGGCCAGGAATTGAGAACGTTACCTAAACACGGAAGGGATAAGAATGAAGAGGTCAATGGTGAGGGGGAGAGGATAATTCATGTATCTACCTGTTCATGTTCTCACTAATGCTGTGCCTATCACTGTGGTATTTAGTGGTGGCCTCCCAGCAGGGACCTACTGGAAGCACAGTGAGACAGATTCTCCTTGAAGAGAAGTGGGATGGTTCTGGAGCAAGTAATGTGAGGGCAAGGTCTGGACTGCTGGGGTGGTCTTGGTACTTCTCCCAGACACAGCCTGCCTCCCTCCCCTGGGAGCCCACAGCATTACACACCGGGCCGTGTGTGCTGACTTTGTGTGACCTGCTTTGCAAGAATCTGTGGTAGTGCTAGAACATGTTCACTCTTGCTTCCCAAATGTGTTAGCTTTTGATGAGATTGATACTTCTGCGGCATCTCTTTAGAGCACTTGGGATGTCTGGCTCCCCTTGAAGGGGGGTGTCAGAAGTGTCTGACTGTGGCTGTCAGGCTTTCTGTGGTAATGTCACTCTTGAAGCACCCCTTGTAGTGCTGATGCTCCTAAATTAGAAACGAACAAATCACTATTGCACTAGCCAAGGGTATGGGATTGGACTATGGGTCAGCTCTTTGGCAGGTTCTGAAGCCCCAAGACTTCTGTCTGCTGATTTGTTTAACACAGCCATTACTGGGGTACATGCTTGGAATCGAATTCTGTACATGCCTGTTGTCCCTGGATTTCTTGGCCCCCCAAAGGTAGCAGGCTGCTCAGTTTCCTTTGGGTGCCTAGCAGGGTTACTACAGCGTAAATCAATACGTAAATGTCCCTTGGAGCAACTGCGTATGCATCATTAGGGCAGCTGAGTGGCCTTCGGATCAATTGGAGCAAGCCAGTGTAAACTCTGCCCCTCATTCAGCTGTCCTTGGGGGGCCTGGGCTGACCACACCATAGGCCTTTTCATTCTGTGTTCATCTCTCTCTCTGTTTTTCCAGGGTAAACACCTCCAGTGTCTTCTCCGTCCGTTACTTCAGAATCACAGCAGTGTGCAGTAAGTAGCTAAGAACCAGGAACCAGTGGGGCTAATTGGTCTGCTCCCCTCTGACTGGAGTTCACGTGGCCCTGTGCCACAACTGAGCCAACCTTTCCACTCTTGAGCTATGCACGCTTCACTCTATCCTCCATGGGTGAGTGGTGGGGGTTGGGTTTGCGCTTTCAGCCCTATTGTAGTGTGTTGCTTTCTTGTGTTGGGTGTTTCTGGTACTGTGTGACTTCCTGTCCATGGGACAAGCTCTTTTCTGTGTGACTAGCTGTCAAAAAGTGTGGTGTTGCCCTTCTTCCTCACTTAATCTGACAACCACTGGGTTGCCCCTTTCCAGGCAATTCCCAGTGTGCAAAATGGAGAGGTGTTTGAGTGTGTGCACTGAGCTCTGAATGTGTGTGCCAGGCTGGCTTTCTCTCTCTTTCTCTCTCCCTCCACCACCACAGGGGATGACGTGATTACAATTAACACACCGGCATTTGCAGAATCAGTCACAGAGGGAGATGTCAGGTGGGAGAAAGGTAAGAAGTTGCCCCATCCCCATTGACTTTGCATTGCTGTTGCATTTTTTCCATGCTTCCATGGGGCAGCCCTGGGCACAGTTTGTAGCTGGTTGGCTGGAGTTCTGCTTCTTAATGCCTTTCAGCCTGGGAAGAATGAGGCAGATAACTCATGTGTGATAACTACACTTTCCATGGGGCAAAGAACTCTTGGCACTATCACTGACTGTCTAAGGGCCATCCTGTCCCTGGTGTAGAACAGGGTGGGCAAACTACCACCTGGGGGCCTCATCCAGCCCTTCAGATGTTTTAATCCGACCCTTGAGCTCCTGCTGGGAAGCGGGCTCTGCGCTGCTCCCCGTAGCAGCAGCATGTCCCCCCTCCGGCTCCTACATGTAGGGGCAGCCAGAGGGCTCTGAACGCTGCCACTGCCCCAAGCGCCACCCCCGCAGCTCCCATTGGCCAGCAACCGCGGCCAATGGGAGCTGCAGGGGCGGTGCCTGTGGACAGGGCAGCACGTAGACCCACCTGGCCGCGCTTCCACGTAGGATCCGGAGCGGGACATGCCGCTACTTCCAGGAGCTGATTGACGTAAGTGCCTCCCAGAGCCTGTCCCCCGACCCTCTCCTGCTCCCCAGCCTCCTGCCCCAGCCCTGATTCCCCCTCCTGCCCTTCAGACCCCTCTGTCCCACCTTCCAGCACCCCAGAGTCCACACCGTCAGCCGGAGCCCTTTCCCCCCAAACCCTCTGCCCCAGTCTGGAGCCCCCTCCCACACCCCAACTCCCAATTTCATGAGCGTTTATGGCCCTCCATACAATTTCCATACCCAGATGTGGCCCTCGGGCTAAAAAGTTTGCCCACCTCTGGTGTAGAAGGATGAAACGGGAGAGAGATACCTGAACTAGGATCAGGAAGAACCTGAATGTGCAGTAGATCTCTTCAGCTTCACCCAGGAAAGGTCGTGCAAGTCTAGTGTGAAAATTCTGGATTACTGGGAGACTGTGCTGTGGGTTGGAAGGGGAGGCCAGAGCACAGCTCCGTGCTCACAGTGGTTCTTATGTTGTTCAGCTGTTGGAGACACAGTGGCAGAGGACGAAGTGGTGTGTGAGATTGAAACAGACAAGGTAGGAGTGTTCTGTACTGGCCCCCTTCTGCTCCCTTTCCCAGGTCTGTGTTCCACAAGACTACAGGCCCTGCCTGTGCCACTGGTCCTTTCACAGTTTAAAACCTTCAGTTCTTTAGTATAAACGCTGACTGTATCTTAAATTAGTGAAATCCTTGCTAGTTTCTCTTCTCTCTGGTCATTTGATGGTGCTGGTGTCTGTCAGTGGGGGCTGCCATTTTACTGATACTTCCCATCAGGTACTCCAGTCTACATAGCAGGACTTAAGAAATCTGCTTTTATTTAAATACAGGAGAAATCAGAGACTGTAGGGTAAGTTCAGATCTTAGAAAAATGGCTAGTTTAAGTGTGTCACTTCGGCTCTTAAGTTCCCTAGAATAATTTTTAAAAGAATTTTCCTCCGACTATTTTATTTTAAAGTGCTTGCTTGCTTGCCCCTAAATCCCTGGGAGCTGTGTTTCCTGTGTCATTGCCAGGAAGGCAGCTTGCTGTACTGCAGCCCTATTTCATGCTGTTCCCTTTGTAATGAGGCAAGTGGATCAGGCTTTTATGCTGCTGGCTTCTTTTAAAGGTTAAAAATCGCAGCAGTTTTTTTTTTTTTTTTAAAAAGGTGAGATGGTGCCTGTGCAAAAGGGGCAATGCAAAGCTCTGGTTCCCCTCGTGGTGTGAAATCTGGAACACAGGACATCTCCCCTTCATGCCCCCTGTTAGAGACAAGGGTCTCCTACTTGGATATCTGTTCACTTTCAATGTCCAGGGGGGATTTTACTCCTCTCCGTTTTGCAGACATCAGTGCAGGTTCCATCCCCGGCAGCTGGCATGATTGAAGCCCTTCTAGTACCTGATGGGGGGAAAGTGGAAGGAGGAACCCCTCTGTTCAAACTCAGGAAAAGTGGAGGTAAGTCAGGAACATGTATTAAGTCCAGAGTTTTCTGTCTTTGTCAGCTCCCTGGGAATGGACGGGGCAGGAAGTGAGACATTAGAATCCCCTTAATGCTCCCCTACCCAAGAACTCCGAACCAGCTCTCTTCGGTATTCCATCTCCTGTGCAGTGATAAGATCCATGCATTGGACAGGTAGTGTGTGAGAATGTGCAGTGACACTTTGAGATGCACGTTGCATTGTGAAGGGGATATATAGTATCATGGTCATTCTCTGAAGTGATGTCCCCTCCTCGGTTCTCCAGTGGAGAGTGGAAATGGAGAAGGGCAATGGGAGTCCTGTGTTGTTTGTGCATAGGCTGGAGATTAGTAGACTCTAGGTGGAAAGGAGAATAAATGGAGAAGAGAATACATTTATATGGTAAAGATCAGTCTCCTGCAGACGAAGAAGTAGTTACTGTCTCCCCTGTCTTTTAATACAAAACTAAGAACACTCAGTTAGGTTAAAAGAAGCAAATTTAAATAGGTTGAAAACATAATTAGGTTGTGGAACTCTCTGCCCTGTGGTATAGGGAACCTCTGAGCATTACTGTACCATAAATATTTGAAGCCCCAGCCTCAGCCTGGGATCCCCTTAGTAGTTCCTGAGCTGAAAGGAGCATCCTCTAGTTTTTATAACACTGAAATGCACTCCGAGAATCAGAAGGGTGAATGTTAATAACTGGCCAGATGCGGGCAGGTGAGAGCCTGGACATGGCTGTCTCACGTTCCAGAGTGCAACTGCACTTACAATTATTATTCATTTCTGTCTTTCAGCTGCTCCCACCAAGGCCAAACCAGCAGTGGCCCCTCCTGCTGCAGCCCCTGCACCTGAGCCTGTGGCTGCTGCCGTTGCTCCCCCTGCAGAGCCAATCCCCACTACGATGCCTCCAGTGCCCCCTGTGTCAACACAGCCCATTGATACCAAACCTGGTGAGGCTGCAGCCTTGTTCAGTCCTCTTTTTGCAAACCCTGCCTTTCAGGGGGAGAGGAAATAAAGTTAAGGGCAGCAAAGCAATCTTGAAGTTTGAGATGGAAACTTCTCTACTTTGCTGCCCTGTACGCTCCAGGTCTGAAATCTCCAGTCAGCCTGGAGCCTGCCCACCTCATAATCACAGGCCATGGTTCACTGCTTACATATCCTGTTTCTTGAACACGGGGCGTGGAGGGGCTTACAATCAAGCTGTTATTGGCAGGGACCTGGCTAACCCTGTTTTAAGATCCCATCTTGACATATGTATTCTCTGCTCTCAGTGTCTGCGGTGAAGCCGACTGCAGCTCCAGTGGCAGCTCCTGGTGTGGAGCCAGGGGCCAGCAAAGGTGCCAGATCAGAACATAGGGTAAGGTTCAAGGGACCAGGGCTTCTCAAAGTGCCTTCCTTGCTGGGTAACAGAGGCGAGGACCTTTCTCTGGAGTAAACCTTGAGGAGCCTGTCTAAACTGTGTGGGTAAGATCATGCCCAGGTGCATTGGGAGGAGAATGTTCACACACAGATCAATTAAGGGTTGTAGTGGCTGGGGAAATGCTCTGGCCCAGTTGCTCTGTAGGGGCTAGGCAGTTTTGAGGGTGAGGTTAAGGAAGGGCCTGCTCTCAACTACCTTAGGGGTAAGGGCTTCTAGACAGGAAAAGGGAATATCAGGATATGATGTGTCGCTACTAGGTAATGGCTGGTTTTGTGCTGCCCACGTGTCCTCAGCAGAGATCAGGCAATGCTGCTGCTGCCAGGGCCGTAGGTGTGAAACCTCAAGGGAATGTGGCCGAGCTGCCCAAACTATAACGTCTCAGGACGGTCTGTGGTTTTCTCTGCAGGCTACTGTTATCACGCTAGCCCACCCACCAGGTCTGCCTCTGGAACTTTCCCTTCAGCAGAGCTTCGGGGGAGCACAGATCTGTGCCACATTCTGTCTTTGTCATGATTCAGTTCTGTTTTTCAATCAAACCATTTCCTGAGCTGGGAAGCCCCTCTAGTGACCTTGTGGCAGCTCTCTGGGCCCACTGAACTGTAGGTAATGGGTCCACCTCACGCTGTCCAAAGTGATCAAGTAAACAGCTCAGCCCAAGGCACAGGCTGCTAATCATCAGGAGGGAAGACTGAGGGCCCTGTGGTTTTCCTCTGCCATCTCCCCTTTCTATTAACCCTATGGCTGCTCTGCTGCTCTTACTCTGTCTCTTCAATTTCAGGTGAAAATGAACAGGATGCGTCAGCGCATTGCTCAGCGCCTGAAAGAGGCTCAAAATACATGTGCCATGCTGACCACCTTCAATGAGATTGATATGAGGTGAGGACCATGCTCTCCCCTCTGTCCAGCAAGGTGAGGCCCCTCCCTCGTTGCATCCAAACCAGCAGCAAGGACCTCGCTGGTCACGCTTTTTGGGCAGGCTGGGGCAATGTTACTTTGGGGCTCCTGTTGTCAGGTTTCTCACTGCACTCATCTGGGCAGGTTTCTCCAGGCCATCCTGATGTCCCAGGATCAGGTGTGTAGTTCACTCAAGGTCCTTGGGACTTAATGGGATCTCGTCTGTGAAGCTCTTGGTTGAGGATTGGGTAGTGCTGAGCTGGAAAAGCTGGAGCAGCTTGTGTTCTGGCTACTGGCGACATGAAGACTGTCTCCTGCTTCCTCTTAACCCTTAAGGTGACTGCTGGGGAGACTGGAATGTGAGTCACCTTAGGACAGGTAAGGTCCAAGAAGCTCACTCTACAGGTGTGGGCATCCCCCCAGCTGTGCACTTTGCAGAGAGCAGATCTGGCAGTCTTGTGGAGCAGCTTTCCAAGATGGTCAGCATCCCTTCCCTGTCTCTTTCAGTCAGTGGGGATTCTCTTGACTTGCACCAAGTGCTCATGGGCCAACCACACTAATGGGCTTGGAGGGTGGGCAGCTTAGATTTCAGTGCATTAAGGGAAATTGTGCCCAAATTGAATTGCCCTGTGAAATCCTACTCTGCTTCTTAAGACAAAACATGTAAATATTTGGGGCTCAGAACGATAAGGTTGGCAAAATAGTCTTGATTGGAGGGGAAGTGCTGCAGCTTTATCTCCTCTCCGAGGCTAATCGAGGTGTCGCTTTACGCTAGCCTCGGGCTCTTGTTGCAGCCAGTAATCTGGTTTGGATTGATTGCCTTTCTAGCTGTATGCCCTGCTGCCGACTCACAAGGGCCTACACTGAGGCCTCCTGCTCCCCACTGGGGCTCAGCGTCTGAAAGGAGGAAGCCATAATGAGCCGGTTTTTCAGCAAACCTCCTCCTCACTTCTGCAGCCCTTGTGTCTTGGGAGGCGCTAATGACTTTGGGCAGTAATCCTAGCCCTAAACAAGGTTAGGTGCAGGAAAACAAACATTCTAATCCCATTGAGCCCCCACCCCCACCTCCTGCTAAAGCTGCCTCTTCAAAGACACATGGTCCATAGAGGGGGCAGGGCAGGGGGTACAATTCCAAAGTATCTGGTGTTAGCCCAGGATAGGCAGAGCTGAGGCTATGCTGCTCGGTGCAGTTTGTGTAACTGGTCTGTATTCCAGTTATGGGACTGAGGGGACTAGCTACTTCCATGATGGGGAGAGCAGACACTGTGCTCAGTGCTCAGGCCATCTCTGTGGCATTTTGAGAAGGCCTCTTGTTGGGGGGGATCAAAATCTCATGTGCATACAGCCTGTCAGCACCGAGCAAGAGGGCCAGGTCTTGGAGCCGCAACATGTGGGCTGCCCCTGAAACCAGCCCTGAAGCTCCTTTTTTTCTGCTTCACTGCTGAGTCTTCTCTGTCCTTTCACCCTTGGCACTCCCACCCCACAGTGTTTGCTGGGCAGCCCCTGGAGAATGAGCACACAGTTCACCTGTAAATGCTGCCCAAAGCACCAGACGCTGGATAGTGGTTGTGATGCCAAAGACTCGGCTCTGTGTAACACCAGCCCTGGAGCTCTGACAGATCTGGGGCACAGCACATTCCTGCCAGGCAGTGCATCCTTGGAACTACAGCAGAGCTACGCTGCTTCGTCTGGTTTTGTTGGATTTCTGGCTCTGGAGGGGTTCCTAAAGCAGCTTCTCTGACAGCAATCTTGAAACAAGCTAAAAGTTGCCCAGTCTGTTACTTGGGGCAGAATTTTTCAGCAGCTTTGGGATAGAACACTTGTTGTTGCAGGTTTGTTGACACAGGAAATTTCAGTTATGGAAGAAGTGAGTAATCTCTTTTCCCCTTCACCCCTCCATTCCTGGTGGTAATGGTTGTCTTTTTTTTTTTTTTTTTTTTTTTTTGCAGTAACATCCAGGAGATGAGAGCCCGGCACAGAGATTCCTTCCAGAAGAAGCACAACCTGAAACTAGGCTTTATGTCAGCCTTTGTGAAAGCTGCAGCCTTTGCTTTGCAGGAGCAGCCCATCGTGAATGCGGGTGAGTGTGCCAGCCTGTGTGGAGACAAGGGGCTTCCTGAAGCATGTGGCTAAGCCTATAGGGAGCTAAAGGCTCCAGAGGTCCACATCCCCACATGTGAAAGATAGGGAAGAGGGAGAGGCTGTGAATACTTCTGGGCTCTAATTAGTCTAGTCTAGGTGGTTTCACTTATGCAGGAAGGAGCCAGCATGCTGGGAAGGCCCCTTCACAGTGACTCAGGCAGGAGCTTTCAAGACTGACGGGGTGGGTGCCGTGTATATTAAGGTGCATCCCAACACAGCGCTGCTCATTGGTAGAGGACATATCCTACTATATTTCACTGGAATGGCTATTGTGTGGGGAGGGCAGGCCCTTAAGAGGTGTCTCCTGGGGGATCAGTTGTGCCTATGAAGGGAGAGGAATACATCGGGGAGGTTGGATGTCCCAGGGGAGTGAGCTGATCCTAGCCAGCTCCCCCTCTCTCCAGCCAGCTTTACCTCTGTTCTGGTGCTTTCCTGAAGAGGCAGTGGGGCTTAACCGTCCCCTGGCACTACATTTAAAAGCATCGAAATGAGAGATGAGCAAGTTGCTGTTGGGGTGTGACTACTTCCGGCCCTTCATGACTGCAGAGTCCTGGCTCTTGGGCTTTCTCTGTGTAACTGTTTGTTTTCCTCTCTCTCCTAGTGATTGATGACACAACCAAAGAGATGGTGTACAGGGACTATGTGGATATCAGTGTTGCAGTGGCAACTTCCAGGGTATGCCCTGTGGGCTCTTTACCTGGCCCAGACTGCAGCCCTAGTTCTGCAGGGGTGATACAGTTAGCTAAGCAAACGGAGCCATGGCACTCTAGGATGGCAAAAGCTACTCACGTGAAACTCCGATGCCCAACACATCTGGTCCTGCAGCAAGAGAGCCTCGAGCCACTGGCCCAGCTGGCAGGGGACAAGGCCACCACAGCTCTTATGGGTTATTAGGAAAGTCCAAGTTGGTGGCCCTGTCGTGGGCTCACTGGTATGAGCACACCTGGGAGTGGGGGAAATGGTGTGTCCTGGCTTCATGTTTAGAGACCAACCTTCAACCCACAGAGCAGTGCAGATAGTTGCCTGCCCTGCTATACTAAACTACTGCCTCTGTAAACCCTGGACAACACCCAGGTGGACACTGCCACTTCAGACCTAGTTGGCCCTGAGAATGGGTGCTGCATGCATCCAAGGAGGGAGGAGAGGAGTCCCTCCCCAGGTCGGATGGTGGATCTGCTGTCTCTAGTTTGGGAGGTAAAATGTTGCCTGATGTTGAAGTTCTGGATTTGTGACAGGAGGAAGAGTAAATGACGTGCTCTGCTCTTCATGTTCCCATCTCTCCTGTTCAGAAGGGCAGGAAGTTGAGTGTACTCCAGTGGTAACTTCCTTTGCCTGAGACCAGGTTCCCCATGTCTTTGTGCTCAGATGCACCTGTTTGCTGCTACATTTGACTCTGACTGGGCTCTTTGCTCCCTCACAGGGTCTCGTGGTCCCTGTCATCAGGAATGTAGAAACTATGAACTTTGCTGACATTGAGCGAACCATCAACGAGCTAGGGGAGAAGGTAACAGGAGATGGGACTGTAGGGGGTGTGCTGGCCATGGCTTTCTGAGAGGGGTGCAGAAGGGAAGAAATGAGCAGCCAGCTCAATCCGTGGCAGAAGCAGCACTGATTTCTGACAGGGACTGCTGGCTGTGCACAAGTGGGTTCACTCTGTGTGCGGGTTCACCTTTGGCCCTTCTATCTGCCTATCTTTAGGCATCTTCTGTGCATTGTACTAGGTGCCAGCCCTACCTGTGACCTCTTCTTACAGGACACATCCCTCTAAGTCTTTCCCTTTTAACTGAGACTCCCAAGCATGCTTGGGCTCTTGCTATCCCCCTACTCCCATTACCTCTCCTTAAGATCAAAGCTTGTTTACCTCTTTGGAGGCAGGTAATTCCCCAGCTGAGAGGATTACTGGAAATCAAGGCAAGAGAATCTTATCACAAATCAAATGGTGGAACTCAATGAAAGTAAGGGATAAACCTTGTAAGTGCTTCTACTAGAGGAAGAAGACAATAACCTGCTCCTAATTTTAGTGACTGTCAGTCCCTTGTGGTCTGTCAGTCATGCCGTGTCTCTGATTCAGCTGATCGGCAGATGGACCCCTGATTAACTGAGACATGGAGCTGTTCAAACTGTGGGACCATATTGAAAGTTCCAGTACAGTTCAGTGCCTCCCCTGCACACTGGTGTACTACCACTGCCTTATGAACTTGTCACTGCCTCTCAATCTGCATTCTCCCCTCCTCTCTACCCGTCTGACTGTCTTTCCTGGCTGAGGTGGTGTCAGCATCTCGCTAAACCATAATGTTAAAGCGACAGAGCCCATATTTGAAAGTAACCCCATCTAAACATTTACACTAGCAAATCTGAACTGGCAAGTGAAGTTCTTTCCATCACCTGTTGCTTGTGGGGAGTTTTCAGAAAAGGTCACACCCTATGAATGTAGTGAGTGAGGAGCAAGTACCTCCAGTCTCTGTCTCTTTGCTCCTCTTTGGTGTCCTGGGTGCCTTCAGTTTGAGCTGCTTTCTAAGATCCTGTTCTTCTTGTTTCAGGCCCGAAAGAATGAGCTGGCTATTGAGGACATGGATGGGGGCACCTTCACAATCAGCAATGGAGGGGTCTTTGGGTCCCTCTTTGGGACGCCCATCATCAACCCTCCCCAGTCTGCCATACTGGGCATGCATGGCATCTTTGACAGGCCTGTTGCTGTTGGAGGCAAAGTAGGTGTAGGTGCAGCTGCATGGAAGGCTCCAAAGGGCTGTATTCAGTGTAGTTAAATGGGCAGAGGTGAGGGGTTCAGCAGCAGAGGGGACCCTGGTCGTAGCTGCACCAGATGGGGTGGAGGAAGCCCTCCTAGAAGGCTTTCCTCTTGCAAAGTTACTTAAGTGGGACCTGTAAAGGGTTCTAAGCAGTCTGTGTTGGCGATAGGGCCAATTCATGGTGTTGGGGCCCAGACAAGCCCTCACCCGTCCACGCGGGGGCAGTGGGTAGCAATGCACAATGCAGTGGCTGGCAAAGGGATTTCCTGGATCCCCTTAATGTTGTTGGAGAGAGTGCCTTCAGTCTCCATGCTAGACATTAGCTCCCCTCCTGAACAGCATGTCCTGGTACCTGCCAAAACCCCACCCAGAGCTTGTGCTTAGTTAGTGTATGACTTAAGGAAGGTGCAGAGCTGAGCCCTGTCAGCTTGCTGTTGTCTCTTCTCTCCTGGAGAAGCAAAAACCTTGCTGAGCAGGTGATCTTGCTACACCCCCTCCCTATCATGCAGGGCAGGAACAGCTGGGTCTTTCTCAAGTGGGATGGAAGCCCATACAGGAGAGGCAGGGCTGAGCTCATTCGCTCCATTTCTCCTCCTCAGGTTGAGGTGCGGCCCATGATGTATGTGGCGCTGACGTACGATCACCGGCTGATTGATGGCAGAGAGGCAGTGACTTTCCTGCGCAAGATCAAGGCTGTGGTGGAGGATCCCCGCGTGATGCTGCTGGACCTCTAGAGCACAGCCTTAACCCCATACAAGCCAACCAGGGCAGGGACGCAGCACCAGCAGGGGTAATATAGGGCATTCAGGAACCAGCAGGAGTTCATTCCAGTCTCCTCCCCGCCCCTGTGTCAGGAGGGGTCTTGGAGGGAACTCTGGAGTTAGCTCCTACCTCCTTTCCTGTTCCCTTGAGACATGGTTCAGTTTCTCCCTTGGGCTGTTATCCATTGGGCAAACTACCAAATGGCATGGGCTCTCCTGAACCACCTATGTAGCCTCTCTCTCGCCTTCCCCTCCTTCCCCGTGCACCTGAGTGCACCTCACCTCCAGCAAAAGCAGCCTGCTACTGCACTAGGGTGCCCTTCCCCAGCAGCTCCTGTGCCAGTTCAAGTTTACTTCCAGCACTGGGAGGGAGGGAAAGGCCCTTGTGTGTCCCTGCCACTTGAAAACCCCCCACTCTCATCCACCCCACAAAGCCAGCCTGGGATCCCCGGGGTGACTTTGTAGCAGGGTTTGATCGCACCCCTGCATTCCCCCCTGTTCTGGTGATCTCAGGGGCATGGACACTGCCAGGGCTGTCTGCCTCCCCTGCTGTCTCCTGCTCCTCAAACTAGCAGCTGAGGCGCATCCATTAGAATTCAGGCACCTGTTTCCCTCCCTTCCCTGGCAGGAAGGCAGAAATAGCCCCTCCCACCCTCTTCTGTGTTGAGGTTTGGTTCATTTTCTCTGGCCCGGTCTACATGGTGTGAATGTCTGATGTCTGGCAGGGCAGGGTCAGCAACCTCCACCAGGGGAGGCAGCTCCATTCCCTGCTGCACCCTATGGGCCACCCCTGGGCTTAGGCCACTACCTGTCAGCAGTTAGGATAAGAAATACCCCCCTGCAGCTGCCTTTGAATTACAGCCCAGTGTTGATGGGTGAAACCATCAGCTTCCTGTCTGCAATGGCCTGGCCTGCCCCCTGCTGTGAGACAGCTAGGCAAAGGGCCCCTGCATCCTAGCCCCAGGCTGCTGGTATGTGGGGGCATATCCTTAGTACATAGCGTGCATATGTAGCGGTGAGCGAGGGGCTCTTGGAGTCCCTGCCAGGTCTATTACTCTCACCCCCTACACAACTTGTAATTAAAGTATTTAACGCAATGGGTTTTAAAGACATAAACCAGGGAAATGATGGAACGGTGGGGTGTAGCGGGGTGGGGAAGGGGAGCAGGAGTGTGTACATGCTGGCACTGGGTTTTGAATCTGTGTCCCTGACTTGGTGCAAGAAACTAGCTGGAAGCACCATGGGAAGAGTAGTCCCCACAGAGGGGAATCTGGTGCTGGGCCCTGCACCAGGGCATTTGCCGCCACTGTGATGATGGAAGTTGAGGCAAGATTTTTCTGACTGCATTCTCTGCACCAGGTCCCTCTTATGGCCTTCTTTTGTCAAGGGAATAAATTCATTAACTCTGCAAGCCTGTTTTTGTCTGAGGGCTTAGATAGGTGGGGGGGAGGGGTACATAGCCTAGAGTGGCCACCTCAGCTGGCTCCCTCACTGGTCATGTAGTGGGGCTTCTCCGATCACCGGGTCAGATGTGCAGCTCTATTTGCCTGTCTGTAGCAGCATCAACTCTTGTTTCTCATCATGCCATGGGCATTAGCTTGACTGTCTCTGCTGCTATGGCAAGTTCAGAGCTTTGCCTGTTTCTGCTATGGGAATGAGAAACACAGGTGCTTGTTTGGTTCCATGATTGACTGTTAGGGGTCTAAGACCCCTGTTCAGTCAAACCCCAACTAGACAGGAACTTGCAGGGAGTTATGGTTGCAGTGTCATTTTAGGCTGCAAATGCAGAGGTCTAATGTAACAAAGAGGGATTATCTCTTTCCTACTCTGTGACACTGGGACCACTGCAGGTAGAAAACTGATCATTCTGACAGCCCAGTACTGGCAGGATATTGACAAATGATGGCTGTGCGGAGCAGCGTTTCCAAAGCAATGAGGGAGCTGGAGCTATTGGCTTTTGGGGAAAGTCCGAGAAGTAAGCTCTAGCATGGCAGTGCCATTAATTTGCTCTTTTCAGGGTGCTCCCACTGAGCGGGTAGAGGAACATTTAGGTTCGCAGAGGAGGATAGAATGAAGGGTAAAAGAATAAAATGAAGAAATTAAAACCAGAAGCTGAATCTCAGACATGACAGTCTGCCTTGGTGTGACATTATCACCCAAGGGAGAAGCCCTAGCCCTCAGAACCTTCGCAGACAGCTCCTGGCCACGGATTGCATCAGCCCTTGCTGGGAGGGTGCTGTATAGATCCCTAGCAGTTGCTTTTACTTGCCCGTTTCACAGCTGTGAGCATAGAGCAGCCTCTTCTACTAAAGAATTCAGTTGTATCTACAGCAATGGCACTAAGGAGAGGCAACAAGCTCCTGGCTGTAGCTAAAAGCTCTCTGTGCTGCCGGGTCCTGTGAGTCAAGTCTGCTTTCTTTGGTGATGGACTCTGGCTTGTGCAGACTCAGGAAAGCTCATGTTCATTTGGAAAAATAGCCATGAGGTACAAAATATTTCTCCTTGTACATAAAGAAAGAAGAAGCCATTGTGCTGTTGAATGGCTGCAGGGAGAGCTGCTGTGGAACTGAACTGCCCATCTGGTTGTGTTATAAAACATGTCCAATATCACAAGCCTACTGCAAGCACAGAGTTAAAAATACAAAAGGCAAACCCCACTTGTGTAGCTGAATCCTGGGAAAAGATAGGCCCTGGGCTGGGCTGGAGGCTCAGTAAAGCCTTTGGACCAAGTGGAGAGTGAGTTCTAAAGGTACCCCTCCCTCCCCAAGTCATAAAACCTCAGGGCTCTGAGCTTGCCTGTTAGCTAATCTCATCTACACCTGTGATGGCTCAGAGGGTCAGAAATGTCTCCCAGCTGCACACAAAAAAGTCTACTATTTTCTTGCAGTGAGCAAACCCACTTTGCAGCTGTTGGAGCTTTGCCAAGGTCTCAGAGCAAAGGCCCTTGCAGCATGTCCTGTACTAATCTTAAAACGCCACAGTGGTAAGACCTGCATCGGTGCAAAAGTGTCACAGATGTCTAACCAATTGTGCTTAATAGCTGCAAGGAGGCACTTTTGCCAACACTGTGAGCAGATGTGGCCAGCACCACCTCCAAACTCTAAGGGTTGTGAGTGGAAGGAGGATGAATCTCACGGCTGGAGGTTAAAGTTTTCCTGTTTTATGCTTATGCTCCACTCCCCTCATTTATGGTGTCACCTGTCTCTTTGCCAGATAAAGCCTGATCCCAGCATCAGCCAGGCACAGGGTAAGTGAAAACTGCAGCAGCTATGGCTAATGCAAATACAACAAAGCAGTGTGGTATTAGCATTTCTGCCCATGTACAGTATACCTTTAACATGTATCAGACACTGGCACAGAAACCAGCTCCTCAGCTGAGGGGGAAAAGCTGTGAGGAAATGGCCTCATCAGACAAAACCACTTCCAGAGACCATGTCTTGCCCCAACCCCCTGTTAGCTCTGATTCCCAAAGTGGGGCTTCTATAGTTACAGATGGTGCCCAGCCAGCCCAGTTCCCTTGTGTTCAAAGGTGGCTGCTCTAGTAAAATATGGCCCATGTGATGAAAAAGTTGGAGGCCAGCTGCTCTAGCTTGTCTGTCGAGCAGGTGCTCTTGTGCACTGATGCAAAAGGGCTGCCCTCCTGAGGTTGTTGCAAGAACCACTTTGAGTGCTGGTGGTCAGGTGGAGGGGCTGGCTTTCTTTTGCACTGGTCCTCTTCACTCTCTTTCCCAGCTCCTTTCCTGCTCCAAGGCATGGTGCTCTGCTAGTGACACTGCTCACTGTGATGGCAATGCAGCCCTACAGAGCTGGCCAGCTACTGGGTGAGCATTGAGCCTTGGTGGTCGGGGGGGGATGTCTGTGCTAGACAGGCAGACATATGCATCCTTTGTCTCCTTAGCATCCTCCTCCCCACCCCCAGGCCTGTGTGTCCTACATGCTGGCCAAAAGGACAAGCCAGGAGAGGCAGTTACTAAGTTTCATTTCTTGCTCTTGAGTGAAAGCTTCCCCAGCCATCCAGCTCACTGCCTAGGGGCAATCCATGAGAAGCTGGGAGCAGTGGCATGGCCTGAGCTAGGCAGAAGCTAGAACCAGTCACCTCCATGTCTGTGAGGGGGTTTGGGGCTAGCCTTTCTTTGCCAGACAGGTAAGGGGAGCCTAGCTGCAATGCAGCTTCACTCGCACCTCCACTGATTTCCCTGCCATCTGTACCAACTCCCTGCTGCTCCAGCCTGCAGTCCCCTTGGGGGACAGGGCTTGGAAACATAAACCCCTGCAGCATGGCTGTGAGGGGCTTAGGATAAGCAGCACACAGTTCATTAGCATTCTGCTGCCACTGGCCCTTCCATTAGCGAGGCAGTGCCCGAGAGCTGAGCAAAGAGCCTCTCATGGCAGCCACTGAGCCCTTTGCGAGCCAAGTGCCATGTCTTCAGAATACGCAACAGCAGGAGGCCTGGTGTCCGCTCCTCAGAGGGGAATGTGCAGCTCTTTGGCTGCCACAAGAGTGATGAAAGAGGAAATGAGCCAATGGCTTCCCCACAGGGCTGGCCTTACCATGAGGAGAACTGAGGTAGCTGCCTCAGGTGCCAGACTGTGCACTAGGACCCAGAGTTTCAAAGTTTTGGCCCAAGTGAGGGGAATGGGGGTGTCATTTGAGCTCCCCGCCTGGCGTGCCAAAATGTTGTGGGCTGGCCCTGCTCCCCCACCCTATTCTCAGCCACCACACCAGCAGCTGTTTACTTTAGAAAGGCCCATTCCACTCCCAGCTATCCACTCCCACGCCATGTGTCCCTGTGAATGGGATTCATTCTCCCCTGGGGTTTAGGAACCTCCCTCTGTTTCCAGCTAAGGAGATTTCAGAGTAGCAGCCATGTTAGTCTGTATTCGCAAAAAGAACAGGAGTACTTGTGGCACCTTAGAGACTAACCAATTTATTTGAGCATAAGCTTTCGTGAGCTACAGCTTATGCTTATGTTCAAATAAATTGGTTAGTCTCTACGGTGTCACAGCTAAGGAGCATGCAGGAGACGCTGTCATGCCACAGAAGCTGATGGGGAGTTCCTGGGCAGGTGCTGCCTCAACACCCAGCTTGAGGTGGTGCGAGAACAAGCAGAGGCAAGGGTAGCACATGGCAACTTAGTCCCTTTGCCAGCCCCTCCGACCTACTCATAGCTCCCTGCTGGGCCTGGCCACCTCTGCATTTGGCCCACGCTTACGGGGCCAAGGATTGGAATAGCAGCAGGACTGCTGCAGTGCAGGCTTGAGCTGCCAGAGGTCAGGGAACAGCCCCTGCCTCCCCCCGCACCCCCTTGCCTTCCTCTCTCTTTGCACTGCATTTACAGAGCAGTTTAAGGCTCTAGCTGGTTAATGCCTTGTCTACTCCTGCCACTTGGCCAGTTTCTCAGAAATTAAACACCATCTGCAGGCTCTGCCCCAGCCATTTGTTCCACAGTGAGTCACCCTCACCCTCTAACCTCTTCCTGCCCACAGCCTTAGAGCCCAGGGGGTTGGGAAGTCAGTAACCTCAGAGATGGAGCACTGGTTGCAAGTACAGAAACATCTCCCTGAAAGGAGAGCTCAGAGAGAAGGCGCTGAGGTTGCAGTAGCAGGTGTGGGCTGAGGGTGCAGAGCAGGCAGAAGGAAGTGGTGGAAGGAAATGCCTCCGGGAGGGGAATGAAGGGGGTTCAGTGTGCAGCTGCTGTTCTGCAAGGGACAAAAGAGCCATAGCCACACAGTCTTACTGAGACAGAAAACAGGAGCACAGAATCCCTTCTGCCAACATCTTGAAAACCGAGAAGGGAGCAAGGCAGCTTAGGGAACTCCAGACAGTGGAGGCCTGGGTGTAATTATTAAATACACCTAAACAGAATCTTCTAAGTCCTATCCCTTGACCTTGAAGCATGGCCTGTAGGGGATGGGAGGTTGCCCCAGCCTGGTCATGGGGATCTTCTGCTCTCATGTGTGATGGGGGGGTCCCCTCAGGCCAGAGTCCTCTCTGAAACTGGAGCCTGGCCTTGAGTTCTCATAGTCCTGTCTGGCAGAGCAGCTGGTGCTAAGGCCTGTGACTTCTGAACGGGTTTGTGCCCAACTTAGGAGCCCTCGACCAAGGATCAGGATCTTTACCTGGGAGGGGAAGCTGAGCAAGGGCCCCATGGTGTGTAAATCAGAAACAAACCCCCCACTTGGGCGAAGCTGTTTTATTGATTTCAGACGTTCACTCGGAGCAGGTGGGAGATGCCGGGGGAGCCTCTCATACACTGGGGAGGAGAGGGGATGGCTCCTCCCCCCACCCCCAAGACACCATGGGCAGGTGCTGCTGGTGCACATGCAGTCCGTGAGACACACGGTCCACAACTCCAGCCCCCCTCTAGTGGTAGCCATTGGGAATGCATTAGTAAGCTATATAGAGCTTAGGCAACACAGAGAGAAATAGGGAGAGAGTAACTGGGATGGGGGGGAATGCCCCCCGATAAGGGCAGGCAGAACCAGGGAGCTGGTGGAATCTGTGGACAGAGAAGGCGCTGCCCCAGAGGGAGATACTGCCCCTCGAGGCCCCTGGGTGAGCAGGGGAGTCTCATTCATAGTACAGAGACTGGCTTCCCACAGAAAGCACCAGGCAAGGAGGACCCCACAGAGCTTGTGGGTCAAGAGGGGCAGGAATATCCCAGGGAACCCATGGGACAGCAAGGGTAGTAGACCAAGAGGGCTGAGTTAGGCCCCCTGGCACTGATTTCTTCACCTCTGTAGGGGTCAGTGACCTTTACCAGGGTTGGGTTAGATATAGGGTGAGAAAAGGAGGACCTGGGGGAAGGAGGGCAGGGAGACAACACGACTTGACCCCAGCCTGGCCTGATCTCTTGGAAATTCTACTGCAACACAAATGGAAATTATCCCAGGAAGAAGAACCCAAGGCTGCAAATTGGACCCAATCCAGACCCCTGCAATCAGCCCTTGCAGAAGTGGACCTCCCTGAGACTGGCAGAGCTGCAAGTACCACCCAGGATCACAGGTCCCAGTGACCCAATGATCTAGGGGGATAATCTGCCTCCCCAGCAGGATCTGGGTCTCTCACTGGGCCCCACCCTGCTAGGCCCCTGCCTGGCACGATTCCATCCTTCACTCCTCGCTGCTCCACGTGTCTGTCTAGCCAACCAGCTTGTTCCACTGGATGGTACTGAAGAAGGGATGGCTCTTCAGCTTGTTGACTCCACCTCCTCCAGAGCCCAAGCGTAGCTTGGGGTCAAACTGCAGCAGCTAGAAGGAAATGAGGGATGAGATGGGGAGCAGCAGCACAGCGCCAACAAGGGCGCTTCCCACCCCTCACCCAGCAGGCTCCTGCCAAAGCTTCTTTATCCCTGCTCCAGAGCCATGGCCCTCTCCCACTGCTCACAGCAGCTGGGTGTCCTCACCTCAGTGAGCAGGGATGCAGCATGCAGGCTGAGCCTCTCCGGAAGGTGCAGCTGGGTGTGAGGGTGAATCCCCGAGGGGTGGCTCTGGGACAGCGACTGCAGGAGAGACAGACAGACAGTGAGGAGACCTCCGCGCAGCAGGCACTGTTCAGAGAGAGGAATATCCACCTTACACCTCATCTGCCACTGCTCTTCCCCAAGCATCATGGGGGTAACAGTCTCAGCCCCTCCCCCTCCCCCCCCAGTGACCATCTCCCACAATTCAATGGCTCATCAGCTTCAGGCCCTCAGCACCCCACGGGAGCAGCATCCAGCTGCCCAGGCTCCGGTACTAGAAGTCATGCCCAGTGACAACTCAGCCTGGAGCCCGATCTATGCTCCAGGACACAGACTCCTTGTAGCTCCCATGTGCACTGGGGCACCAATACTAGAATTGATACTGTGCTGCCCCCTGCCTGTGTCATAAGATGGGGACACAAAAACCACTCACCGTTCCGGTCAGTAACTCGTACAGCAGGGACCCAAAGCTCCACCAGTCACAGGCCTCAGTCAGCTCAGAAATCCCACCCACTTCTGCAGAGAAAGTCAAATGAGTTCAAGATCAAATAGGAGGGAGATGCTGAAAGGCAACCGAGCATCAAGCTCCCATGGGCACTGGCGGCTGCTGCCCTTGGAAGAGATCAGACAGAGGGGGAGATGCTGCTGGGCAGATATAAATCTCTTGCTGTGTCTCAAGGGGGCATCAGAGAAGGCAGTAGACTGTTCCCTTACCTGGGGCGCTGTACATATCTTCCAGGGCCTGGCTGCAGCACTGTGGCTCCACCTCTGTCCACTGGCCAAAGAAGGTGAGACGGATGTGACCTGTGAAACCGCACTAGTCAGGGGCAGGGAGGGAGGTCAGGACAAAAGACGCCCAATAATTGCAGCATGTGCCACAAGCCATGGCCCTATCCCTCCAAGCGCCCGTCCCCTGCAGTGGGACCTGATAGGAAAAGCTGCCCCACTGGCACCTCCCCTGCAACACAGCTGGACTCCAATGTTTTCACTGCTCTGAGCCCCAAAGGAGCCCGAGGCCCCAGAACACGTGACTCTCACATGCACAGCAGGGACTAGACTCTTCTGGGGAACAGGCATTGGGAGTGACAGGTCTGCAGCTAGTGAAAGGGCTGGGTAGGATGGGATCCAAGCAAGAGTAGCTGGATGGAGCAAGGAGAGAGGATGAGGAGTCTGGGGCAAGGGGGAAAGGGTTATTTTTCCCAGCTTCTCATTTAAAGGAGCCCTGCAAGGATTCACTGTTTATTCTGTAGGTTTCTAAACTGCCCCACATTCTTCATCACACAGACACACGCCTCGAGAGAAGAGACAGGCTGTGCAGTGCACTCTGGAGAGCAATGAACTCAGGCTGCCAGACCAAGGGTGGGAGGGCTGACTTGCAGAATCAAAGGCCCCAAACCATTAGCCCTGGGGACTGTTAGCCTGACTGCCCCAGCTGATCTCAACTTCCCCTGTGAAGGCTCAGAGGAGGTCTCCCAAGTAGCCAGGACCCCCCAGAGAACACAATGTGGTCCATGTGGCTAACATTCCTGAGCAGCCTTGTTCTGCCTCTGCTGGAGCTCACGGTGGTCTCCAGGCACAGACTCATGCACAGCAGACTGTAGCAGTCTCCTAGAAGCCCCAAAGGCTTGGAGCACAGGGGGTGGGGTCTAGATCAGAGTTGCTCAGACTTCACAGAACAAACACAGGGAGATGCAGTGAGGGGGCAAAGCATCCTGGAGTGGATCAGATGCCGCAGGCCCCCTTGTTGAGAGGATAAAACCCCTTCTCATGCTATAGCCTCAAGCAGCACCTACCAGCACCATCTAGCAGCAGGTTTCTGGGGTTGAGGTCCCGACACAGCACCCCCTGTTGGTGGAGTCCCTCCAGAGCCAAGATCATTTCAGCTGCCCACAGCCGGATGAGTTCCTCGTTCACATCCCAGGTCCCCTGACCATCCCCTTGGAAAGAGCGATGGACTGGAGGCCCACGCTGTCCTGCAGTTGGATGCTCTCTGTGCTGACCATGGCCTTCTCCTTCTCGGGCCCTGCTCCTCAATGACTCCTGCCCCCCAGAATCACACCTGCAGGACTCACTGGAGCTGTGCAGGGTGGTTCCAGGGTGCAGCTGCCTTTGTCCTGGGGGAACCACTGGGGGCCATGTGGGCTGAGCCCAGGGAGCATCAGACACCTGGCAAACTCGAGATGCCACCTTCACCAGGTGGCCTCCTCCAATAGCCTTCGGGACTGCAGCAGGAGACTGGGGCGGCCTTTCATCAGCCAGTAGCCTTGTGTCCTGCTGAGAAGCTTCCCTCTCTGATACAGTGCTGACATCATCACTGCTGGTTAACAAGTCACGTGACTGGAAGGCCAAGCTCTGGTCCCTGCGTCCCTTGGCCATTGCCATGATGACATAATCAGTGACACCAAACAGAGTGTGTGTTGCACTTAAATCCTTCCCCCCAGTAACTCCCCCACGGCCATTGGTGGGGCCAGTATGGAACCTGCAGCCAGTCCCTCGTCTGGCATCCATGTGGTCAGGTGACTGCTCCTGAGAGGACGATTGGTCAGCAATTTCTGGTGAATGGCGATTCGCAGAGGTTGGGAGGTCAGTGCCATTCTCCGGGCAGAAGCTGGAGCTCTGGCTGGATTGAGAGCCAGCCCCCGAGCGGCTCCCTACTCGCTGCTTCTTACCATGGCCCACCAGAGCTGAGCTGGGCTTTGGGATTAGGTTACTGGGGCCATCAGAGGAACCTTGCTGTAAATGAGGCTGGGAGTGAAGATGGGACCAGAGTGTCCCTCCTGGAGAGTGAAGGGAAGACAAAAAGTATTAGGGGGTGGAAACCATTCCAGGTCCCCGGCAGACAGACACCCCAACCACCTACTACCCTGACACCAGCCTTCAGGGCTCAGCAGGCATCAGGCTCACATGCGGAGCAGCTGAAATTAACATGCTGAAAAAAAATTCACCCAGAATCTTCTCTAGGCCCCTAATCACAGTGGGTTCCTCTCTCTCCTTCCTTCTGGCCTCAGCAGCTTGTCTCCACCTCTTCTTCTTCCCAGGGCCCAGTTCCACCCCCTCTCCTCAGCCCCCCTTGATCCCAACAGTTGTCTCCCTCCCAGACCTCAGACCCATTTTCACCCCTCCTCTTGCCCCATGACCATTTCCTCTGTGCCCTGAGAAGGCCTTTCTGGTCCCAATGACAATGAAGATGAGGCACTGTCAGAGACTGAAGTGCCCAAAGAGGGGGTGCAGGAACAAACAGATAAATTATGGATCAGTGAGTCACCAGGCTTGGATGGCATTCACCCAGGAGTTTTCTGCAGGAGCTTGACAACGAGCGGCTGAGTGGTTAACAAAAATCTGCGGTCACATTAAAATCAGCTACTACATGGGTAACACAAGGGTAGCAAATGTGGCACTTCTGTGAGAGAGGCACAAGGATAACACTGGGAACTGCAGACCAGAGAGCCCTGCAGCCAGAGGAGAACTCCCCTGGTGGAAGGGAACTCCTCCCTGGCATAGTCAGCTGAGTCAGTCGCCACACAAGCTGCCCCCTCTGCCAGCCATCACACTCCAACACAGGGGACAGGGGGAGGGAGAGGTGGCAGAGGAAGGACAGAGCTATGCTGATCCCTAAGGGCCCTTATGCCAGCAGCGTCGGTTAGCACCCCTCAGACTGCTCTATAACTCATGCTGAGGCAGAGGTGGCACAGAATCTGGAAGACTTAACTAGCTCCCTATTGCCCCCCCAGTCTCTATCTGCCAAGTCTGAATGATACTAATATGATGGGGGCAAACCAGCAGGGCTTCTGCAAAGGAAAATCATGCCCCTCTAATCTAGTGGATCAGCAAAATAATGGGGGAGAAAAGGAGAACAGGCCAATGTAGTTTACACATGCTTTTAAAACCAAAAAACAACTTTACAATGTCCCTCAAAAGTGACTAACAAAATAGTCATGGGGCAAGAATACAGCTCTGTGCCTTAGCCCATTGCTAATCCCTGACAGAAAACAAAGGATAGGAAGGAAATAAATGTTCAGCATGGCAGAGAAAAAAAAAGTTGAAAGAAGCACCCTGAGGTGTGGTACTGTTTATTGTGCTTATTAACACTCTGGGAGAGGGGTGAGCAGTGGGGTGGCAACATTCACAGCTAATTATTTACATAAGTGGAGACTAAAGACTGAGGAACTCCTGAGGGATCCAACAAAGCTGGGTGAACGGGCAACACCATGGCAGATGGAATTCAGTGTTGGCAAAGCAGGATGATGCACGCTGGAAGGAACAGTCTGAATTACTCAAACAATAGAAATGAGCTGCAGCCACACAGGGAAAAGGGCCATCACAGATAACGGAGTGACAATCTCTGCTCAGCACTGTTGGGCAATAAAACTAAGTGTCAGGATGCTTAAGGAGTGGAACTGAAAATATTCCTGGCAGTAGGATAATGCTGTTTGTGTTCTCATTGTGTGGACGAAGGGAAGGCCATTTGGTATTATGAGTTTCACTCAGGCTGCAACTTTATTAGTCGAATTACATGAAAGTGTCCCATCGGTGGGCAGCCCAGCGCAATCCCTCACACCCCACTGATCCGTTGCCAATTCTGGGGGGTTCCCACCGCAGGGGGTGCTAATCATCACACTAGGAGGGAATTTGTATGCCTCCACTCGCCCACTAGCATCCCTCCCCCTTTTGGGAGCAGAGGCAAGAGGGGACCTCAACCCTCAGCCAGCACCGCCATCAAACACATTGGCAGGGTGGTCCCGTGAAGTAGTCTCCTGGTCCTGGTTCGCATTTGCCCCCACAAGGTTAGACACCATGCCCCTACCTCATAAAGAGATGCCTTTGGGATACCCACTATGTTACCTTTTTGGATTTGGAGCCTAAATTAGCGAGTTTCTGCGCTGGGCACCTGCCAAAAGTCGGGACAACTAAACAGTTCTCACATGGGTCTGAAGTGTGACCGCTGAGAGGGGAGAATTCCAGGCTTCCGGTTGCCCAAAACCCAAACCCTAGGTTTTGCTGCGAGGAACGCAAAATAAACCCCAGCCAGCTTCCACCAATCTGGTGGTATGGGGAGAACATTCCTTCCCAGCCCCAAAGCGGTAGCAGAAGCCCGCAGTGACCTAGGGTGGGCTGTCTGCTGGAAACCAGCAAACAGGAAGTGGCTCTGAGCACATGGCTCCAAATCTCATGCTAAATACCACAAGACCTCAAGCCTTCCTCAGAAGTCCTGTTGGGACTGGAAATCTTGCAGGACCCACCCCATACTCTTGCCTTCTCCTAGCACGGGAACCACTAGAACACGCCCCTCACTAGGCTCAGAACCCTCTTATCTTAGTTAGTGGTGCACACTCCCACCTGGATCACCGTGCTCTGGTCACTCTCTCCCGGGCCGGGTATAGCAGAAAGAGAAGGGATTCAGAGACTGGAGTGCAAGTGATTGGAGGCCTGGGGGGACTTCCAGGCCAGGACCCAGAGTGATGAGTTCGGAGAGTTTCGTTTAAAGAGGACATGAACAGGAGGGACATGATGCAAATCTACAAAATAATGAGTGGCAGCAGAGTCTGAAAGCAGGTAATGGGGCACATAGCTGTGCACATGCTCATTCCAGCTGAGGGAGAACTTGCCCTGAAAGGTTATTTCACAATCTGTCCACAGCAGGGTTTTCTGCACCTTCCTCACATGCATTTGCTATTGGCCACCATGGGAGACTGGATAATAGACTAGACACATCAATGGTCTGATCAGTACAGCAATTTCTATGTTCCGATGAGTCCTGCCTCCATTCCCTCCCCCTGGTCTCCATGAGCCCAGCAGCCCTGCTTCCAGTAACCTGGAGCCACACCGTCATACCCAGGCCTCCACCAGCCTAATCTCTATCTTACTCTCAGCCACGTGGATCCCAGAAGCCTCTTATCTATTCTGCCAAACCCCCAGTGCTGCTTGCTGGCTCCCGCTGCAGGGTCTCTGAGCCCTGCAGCATCACCCTCACTGCAAAACATGGTCCCAAACAGCTCTAGCACACAAAAGACACTCACTCCAGATGAGGGTCAGAGAAGCAGGGGCTAGGACAAGAGGGAAGCAGAGCCCTGGCACTGGCACTCGCACTCACCCTGCACGTGCTCCAGGTGGAGGAAAATGGAGTCTTCGCTCACATAATAGTGCAGCAGCTTGGCCATGAAGGGGACGCCGTGCGGGATGATGGTCTGCCGCTCACGGGTCTCCACATGGGATTTGGGGAGGCTCTGCATGGGGAACATACAGCTGGGAACTTTCAGTGACACTGAATCTCAGGAGACTGGCCACCGCCAGGGCAGAAGACTGAATGGGAGGGACTGCTGGTCTATTCCATTCTGACAAGCCCCTCATTCCTACCTCTGTCCACCAGAGTCACACAGACTAGAGCACTACATCTGCTGAGCTCAGCAAACCCTGCTCAGTCAGCCCTGCCACTACACCCACACAGCGCCCCTTGTTACTCCACACAGCTCTGCCAGTGCAGGTTATTCCTGATCTGTAACCTCCATCACTATTCTGAGGCTGGCCCCCCACCCACAGAGCTCTGCCCATCCACCTCAATCCCTCCAGCTACTCCAGTCCTCACCACTCCCACAGCTCCAGCTGATGCCCCTCATTCTTACCCACAGCCTCCAAGCTCTCTGTTATTACAGTTCTGGGTTTTCCATGAGCAGTGATAATCACTCCTAACTGTGCTGGACAAATGCCCCAGGGACTCAGACTGAGAACTCCCAGACTGATGTCATTTCTGCTCCAATTCATGTTTGGACACAGATCCACGGCTTGGGTTCCACCAGCTCCACTGGACTGAGTTCCATTAGAGGGGCAGTGGGAAGGCAGCTCATGTCTGAGTGAATAAGGAGACTGAATTCCCCCCTGATTGCAGGAGATAATGGAGGGGAAGGGTTATGCCAGGGCATGGGAGACTTTAGGGGGACATTGGATACTGCTATCAAATTTATTTCTGCTGAACAGCACAAAACAGAGCTGAGGGACTCATGGGAAATACTCCTCAGGTCAGGCTGGTACAGGACACCACTTTGCCAGAGGGTTCCCCCGAAGGAGAGGGAGATGGAGAAGCCAAGGGATAGGAAACACCCACCTTAAGTATAAAGGTCCCCCCAGTGGCTGGATCCTGGACTAACTGCACCTGCAAGCAATGGTGACAGCCCATATCAGAAACAATTACTTCTGTCACCCCAAGTCCCATTTCAAGGGACTTGGCTCATTTTAGTATCAGTTACCTCTTTTCCTTACTATTTTGGTGTCTCTAGCTACCCCTACCCTCCAGCCACATTTTTAATCAGTCAACATTAGTTACCTCAGAAATAGGAAGATAAGGAGACAAGGAATACAGGAAGAGTTAGTGACACTAAAGGGGGGGAATCCCACAGCATTTTCAGCTTCCTGCATCATTATTTTATGTTCCTCCCTTTAGATCTGTGTAACACGTTTTGTCCCACCTTTGGGCCTTGCCAGTGGAGAGGGGTGGGGTGGGGGGAGGCAGAAGGGAATTAATCTCATCACTCAAAATTCAGGTTCAGGGGGAAGGAACCTAATGCCTTCACTTCAAGGCCCTGACATGCTGAAGGTGCAGGGAAACCAACGCCATCATCCAGAGATCCTGACTTCTGCTGGGGTCTATGGAACCTATAGGGCATCCATCGCCATAGCAACTGGGCATCAGTTTATGAAGTCAAAATGTAGCTATGCAGGTTGGAATCAGGCAAAGACATTGAGTTGTTTTCAAAGGTTTTTAGGGCCTTTAATGGCTGTGAGTGGTCAGGACATTGGTTTTACTTCTCTTCCAACAGTGCCCCTAGCGGCACAGCATGCTTCCCCACTACCTGGGGGTCAGTACTAGCTCAGAAGAGAGAGAATCCCCTGAGACACCAATACCATTCTGGGCCTCCTCCCAAGGCACTGGGGCCTTGCCCATTCAGTCAGTGGTCACCCCACTCCCTTTAGCACTCAGGTTTTCCCTGGTGGGTGACCAGCCTCAATCCTGCTTGGCATGCACAAGCAAGGGGCTCTCAGCACCAGGTGTCTGGGCTGCCATGACTCTGCTGCAGCTCCTTACCTTCTCAATCACTCCCACAACCTTGCAGGGCCTCAGGTTCTCCACAGCCGAGCTGAGTGTCCTGATGGGCCGAAAGCGAAGGCTGCTGTAGCCCTGTGAGGCAGTGAGAAATGAGAGGTTTCAAAGTAGCAGCTGTGTTAGTCTGTATCCACAAAAAGAACAGGAGTAGCTTATGCTCTAATAAATGTGTTAGTCTCTAAGGTGCCACAAGTACTCCCGTTCTTTTTGAGAAATGCGAATGAGGATCCTGGAGATGCTCTTGTCCCAGGGTGCAGCTGGAAGGGGTCTCCCCTTTCACCTGTGGGGAGCCAGCAAAGCTGCCAAACCTAAACGTTCGGACACCATCAGCAACGCACACCCAAAATTGTGATTGTTTTAAAAATAAAATAAAATAAATGGACTCTGGTTTCGGCCAGTGTCTGGATTTCTGAGCCTTTAGGGCGAAGCTCCCATCTCCAACAGATGCAAGTTCAAGCTTAAGTGCACATACGGAACTGAGGACTGCCCTTACCCTCTCCTAACCCTTGAGATGGGGCAGCTGCCATTTGTACCCCTCTCCATCCCCCATTCACTCAGCTCCCACCTTCGTTTCCTGCCTCAGCCTAGGTTATCACTGTGCCCTACCCAGCATCTTGCCACACTCTTCTCTCTGCTTGCCCCACAATCTTCTGGCCTCACACTCCCTCCCCAGTCCCCAAAGTCACCCCCTGCCCCGCAAGAGTAGCCCTTCCTGCTCTCCCCACATTCTCCATCCTGTCTCACTGCTCCACACATTCATCTGACCTTCCATTCTGGGTCCCAGCTCCTCACATGCCCTTTACCTCAGTGGTGAGCTGGAGCCAGTTCGCTAGACCGGCTGTTAAATTTAGAAGCCCTTTTAGAACCAGTTGTTCCGCGAGGGACAACCGGTTCTAAAAGGGCTTCTAAATTTAACCAGCCAAAAGTGGCGCCTTGGGTGCCGACTCCATGGGTGCTCCAGGGCTGGAGCACCGAAGGGGAAAATTTGGTGGGTGCAGAGCATGCACCGGCAGCTCCCCGCCCCACCCACAGCCCCAGCTCACCTCCGCCTCCACTCCGCTTCTCCGCCCTCCCCAGGCTTCCCGCGAATCAGCTGTTCGCGCGGGAAGCCGCGGTGGGCTGAGAAGCAGGCGGTGGCTTCGCACTCAGGCCCAGGGAGGCAGAGGTGACCTGGGGTGGGAGGGTGCGAGGAGGGCCGCCTGCGCCGCAGCAGGTAACCCTGGGGCGGGGGCGCATAGGGGAACCTCTCCCCGCCCCAGCTCACCTCCGCCACCCTCAGCCTGAGTGCAAAGCCGCCGCCTCCTTCTCAGCCCTCCTAGGCTTCCCGCCGAACAGCAGTCAGTAAAGGCGGAGAATCAGAGCGGGGCAGCATGTTCAGGGGTGGAGTGGAGGTGAGGTGAGCTGGGGCTGGACGCAGGTGGGGAGTTGCTGGTGGGTGCTCTGCACCCACTAAATTTTCCCCGTGGGTGCTCTAGCCCCAGAGCACCCAGGGAGTCGGTGCCTAAGGTGCCCCTTTTGATGTGATCAGTGGGGGGAGCAGCCGCTCCTCCTGTTCCCCCCCCATCTATGCTACCCCGCCCCTAGGAGCCAGAGGGGCCTGCCGGATGCTTCCTGGGAGCTGCCCCAGGTAAGCACCGCTGGGACTCCCCACCTCACCGCCGGCAGGTCCCTCTGGCTCTTAGGGGTGGAATGGGCACCCACTACGGTGGCCCACGAGACCCTCCTGCCCGGTTCTGGGGGCAGTCAGGGGAGGGGGGTGGATGGGGCAGAGGTCCTGGGGGGGGCATCAAGGAACGTGGGGGGTTGGATGGGGCAGGAGTCCCAGAGGGCAAGGGTGGGCAACGACCCCCTCGTGGGGTGAGGAGGGAATCAGTTAAGATTTTGGCAGCTCATCACTGCATTATCCCCACTCCATTGGTCTCATTCCCTGCCCCTCCACATTGCCCTGCCTCCTGTCTGGTCTGCACAGGGGGACTGCTGGCTGCCATCTTAGCTGAGGACAGTCTGGTTTCAGTCCCATTGGGAAGAAAGAGAAATGGAGGCCATTTTCACTAGAGGCAGTCATGGTGTTCATCTTAACTGATGGCCGCCTGTAGCTTCAGCACTTCTGAAAACAAGAGATCACAGCCATTTTTAATAAAGAGAAAATCGCAAGAAAAATCGAGGCTTAAATAAGCCACCTAAAAAAAACCCAAACACCTTGTGAGTCCCAATAACGCCATGGACTATGGTTATACTACCTCTGCAGCTGGGTAGGGTCAGCTCCCCTTCAGCCACCACCCTTCCCACAGATGCCATCAACATTCCGCAGCTGGCGCAGGACTCAGTCTTGGTTTGGGCCCAGCCTATCCAAAAAGGGCAGCCTTGGGTCTATGCTGGGGCAGGAAGGGGCCTGCAGGGCTCTGGGAGCTGAGGGGTGATCTCCTTGGAGACCCTTGTTTTGAGTCAACTGTGACACAGCAGCCCCTAAACCTCTCCCTCACTGCCTGTACAGCAGCACCCAGAGCATGGAGGAGACATACTGCCCAGACTTGTGTTCATGCAGCCCCATAGACAGGAGCTGCCATCCCATGAGAGCAGCTGCATCTGAAGGACTGCAATGGTGGGAGAGTTTAAGAACAATGCAATTCAGACAAGCCCCATTACTGAGGTCAGCCCCACTACAGTTACTTTCAAGCCACTGCTGTGTGTCATGTAGGTTGAGAATAGCCACTTCTCTGGGTGCTCCAGATGGGGCCACCCCAGGAAGCGGTCAGTTAAAGCACTGAGAAAGAGCTTTTCTAAACCTTGTTCCCTTGTGACATTTGGCAGTTGACATGCAGGATCTGGAGCCAACCATCACTGCCATCATTAGGCCGAGTTACATCTCCCTCACCCCTGGGCACTGTTCAGCCTTTCCCTGAGCAGGAGGCCAGTGTTATAGCCCTACTGGCACCTTTGTAAGTTTAGGGGTTGAGATTGGTAGCCATGCGGGTCCTAGCCCCCTCCCCAACACAGCTATCCCACATGCATCCTTGTCAGCCCCACACAGGGGATTGCACTCAGGGAGTCCAACCAGCACCACATATACTGTCAGTATTGCACCCCAAGGTCCCGGCCAGGGCAGTCAGGGGGTCCCTACGAAGCCCTTTTCCCAGCCCCACCTCCTCACCGTGGCAGTGGAACTCCCATTCCCCAGAGTCCGCTGCAGGTGGCAGTTAAAGATCTCCTCAGCCCGTTTCAGGTACTGTGTGATCTTCCGCTTCACGGCCTCACGGCGCTCCTTATTGGGGTCGACTGCAGGGGGGGGGAGGGACACGGCTTTAATCACACTCTGGCCAACATGTCTCAATGTCACATAGCTCACCCAGATGCTCTGCCCCTCATAACGCCTCATCCTCGCACCATGTCCCAACGCCATTTCCCCACATGCCACATCTTCCCCACAGCTGTGCCCCACAACCACATCAGTCAGTCACTACCCTGCAGCCCTGCCTTCAGTCATTATCTTTTTCCTCATGCCTCCTTGCTTGACAGCTGGTCATTGACCCATTCCCATCATCCTGCCCACTCTGCTCCCTCCCCATGCCAGCTAGTCATGGTGTCAACCCCACCATCCCTGGCTGCTACCATAGAGACCCAGAGAACTCCATCGTAAAGCCATGCAGATTCTCCTCCCCTTATATACTGCCAAAATGTGCACATAATCTCAGTGTGCTGCCAAGCGCCCTGTACCACCAACCCCCATTCCCTTGTGTAGCCCACATACACAGCCACTGAGCACTTGTACCCCATGTACTGCCAACTGCCCCCCAGTTGGGTGCTCGATGCACCCCAGCACCCCTGAACCGCACAGACTACCAAGCCTCATATACCCTGAATTTTTTACAGCTTACACTCCTGCCCCTAAGCTCACCATACCCTGCACACCGCTGAGCAGCACGTCCACGCCATTCTTGTAGTGATTGAAAGCCTCCTCATAGTCCTCGCTCACATCCCGCTCCAGTGCCAGGCGGATCTGCTTTGCTGCATCCACCAGGTAATCCCGCTTCCCAGCTCCATGCACATCAGGGCCCCCTGGAGAGACACGGCTCCGAATCTGCTCGAGATACATTCGGGCCTGGGAGAGCGCCCGGGAGCAGGACTCCGAGTCCAGACGCTCACGGGAGACTCTGCTCATGACTTGGCTGCCCTCAGGGCACCCTCAGCAGCTCAGTCCCTGCAATCCCGGAAAAGAGAGGTGGGAGGGGGGGGAAGGCAGATGAGAAGCAAAACAAAGCCCTTCAACACAACACTGGGGAGGAGTTGGGGGCTGGTGAAGTTTGAGAGGGCAGCAGGAGGGCTGAGCAATAGCAGGGTGCTGCAGGTCAGGTCTTGCGCATTGGCAGACTAACTAGTGGAGGAAACCAAGCCTGGAATAGCTGGTCAGGAGTGAAGCACTTTGGCAGAGCTATCTATGGGACCAGGACTGGAATAGCAGGGCATTAGCAGAGCTGGGTGGGAGGCATCAAGAACTGGAGTAGCAGGGAAAGGGGTGGCTGCAGGTTGGAAAGGAAGAACATTCACAGAGCTGTGCTGGGGAACCACTGCTGCCACAAAGAAGAAGTGAAAGGCTATTTCTGGTCTCTCATCACCGCTGACAGACTGCGATCAAGTACAAAATGGATCAGCAGCTGCAAACTGCAGGAGAGTACAATCGTGAGCCAAAGCTTTGGACCCAGGGCCTCCACATTCAGGATCAGGGTTGATCATCTCTCCAGAGGAGATGTAACAAAGGGTCTCTATGGATGAAACAGTCAGGGCACTGGGGACATTCATGTGGATTCCACTGTGGTTGAACAGGCTAATCCAGGAGATACAGACCAGCCCTGGTCACAACAAGCACTTGCTCCCCTCTGCCTGGGGCTGCCTCAGGTTAACAGCACCAGTCACAAACACATGGGACTACAGTTTGCAGGGCTTGGTGCTGGCAGGGCACTGCTGTGAGGAAGCTCACATTCAGGGGCACCACGGGAACAATTTGTATCGTGGGGGTGCTGAGAGCCATTGAACCAAACTGTAAACACAGTCTATGATGGAAACCACTTCAAGCCAGGGGGTGCAGCAGCACCCCTAGGTCCAGCTCCTCTGCTCACATTGCTGGAGTCCCGGCTGCTCTGGGCAGGCTGCTGCTGCGGGGGAGCTGGCGCTGGTGGCCTCAGGAGGGCCCTGCTAGGGAGATGGTGGCAGTGAAACAGCACCAAAGGGCCCCATGACCTGGCTACAAATCCACCCTCCTGCTCGGAGCGTGGAGCGAGCTGGAGGGAGGGGACCAGGAGACCCAGCCTGACCCCACAGGGCAGAGGAGGGGCTCGGGCACGGGGCTGCGGCGGCCCTGCGGCAGCCCGGCGCGGCGGGAAGCACGCCGCGGGCAGCTCACATGCACGAGGAGGAAGAACAGTACCTGCTGGGCTCAGGAGCCTGGTCCCTGGGGGGGCGGGACCCACCTCGCCCCCATGGAGCCGCTCCCCTCGCCCCACTGCTGGGGCCGGGCGCGGAGCGAGGTGCCGGCTCCCCGCAGCCGCCGCGGTTGGCTGCCGATGAGCTCATCCCCCGGCCTCGGGAATAAAGCACCAATCCTCAGGCAGCTCGGCCACCGGCTGCGTCTTAAAGGGGCAGCGCCCGCGCAGGCTGCGGCTCTCCGGGCAGCGCCCGCCGCGGGGGGGGGAGCTGGCGGCGGCGCCCCCCCCCCTCCCCGGAGGCGCGCAGCGGGGCGGTGAGAGTCTAATGGGCAAAACATTGCCCTGGAAGTGGCGAACGGGGAGAGTGGCCGGGATGGGCAGGAGGGCGCAGCGACTTCCCCGCTACAACACGGGACAGAGGCACCAGGGGGCCGCGCGGCTGTCGATACATCAGGTGGCGGACGAAGCTCAGATTGTCCAGGCTCTGTCCCGTCGGCATCCACCCCGGGAATGGCCCGGGAGTGTCCCGCACCATGCACCCCGTGAATCAGGCCCCCAGCCGTCCTCTGGCAGGAAATGGAAAGAGTCGCCGGACAGCTAGGAGTTGAGGGAGCAGAGATGGGAAATGCCCCCTCTCGTACAGCTGAGCAGCCCGTGCTGCCCGCACATGGTGGGGAGAGGGGGAGTGGAGGAACTAGATAGGCAGGGGACTGAGGGAACTGACAAGCAGTAGGATTTAAAAAGGATGATGAGGACCCCCATCGTCCCACTATGACAGAATGTGCGTAAGGGATACAGACCCTCAGGCGTCAGAGTGTGACCCAGAACTGACAGGGGCAGGAAGAAACTTCTCCTGGGGGCAGGTTATTTCCTAACTGGATTTTTCTTTTTTTTTCTTTTTTTTCTTTTTTTTTGCACCGTCCTCTGAAGCATCTGGTTCTGGCCACTGTGAGAGACCAGACACTGCAGTAGGTGGATCACTGCTCTGCTCTTGTGCAGCGAATCCTATGTTTGAACTCTGAGGTATCAGCAGCACATTGGAGGGGCGAAAACATGGGCCCAGATCCATCCCTCAGGGCACACTAGATTGCGCTCTGGTTTCCAAGGCTCATATGGGCCCTGCTGCAATGGTGAATAGCTGGTGTCTTGAGACAACTGTGGTGTACAGGAATTGGGTTATATCCCTTTAAACATGGTTATTCGGACTCCAACTGTGCCAGTGTGGTTTCACCATATTCTTAACGGTGTTTAGAGCTCTAAGACACAACAACCCAGATGCTACCCTCCTGCTCCCAGCCTGCTCTTGAGTGTCCCCTGTGCTGGGTGTTTCCGTGGAGGGACGGAGCAGGTACAGAGCTCGCTCTGAGGCTCCCACAGACAACCTTCTGTGCCAGGGTATTCCATGAAGGGAGGGAGGGCTTACACCTGCTCAGCCAGTGCAGAGGGGCAGTAGGGCAAGGGTGAAGGTCCCCAGTGATTGATTGTCAATAAAGGAAAGGTGGTGGGGAGGTAAGGCAGAGAGGTGGCATGTGTGGAGAAAGAGGTAGGGAAGATCAGAGGAGAAAGTGGGGCAGGTCACTCCTTTAGCAAGGGATTTAGAGTTAAATTCTGAGCTGGGAAGGTGATGGAGAACGGGGGAGAACACATCCTGGCCCAAGGGAGAAATCTGGCTGCATCACTCAGGAACCCTATGCTTTAGAGCCTCAGAAAAGGTGAAATTTGTGAGTTGCCGGGGAGGCGACTGAAGATTTCAGCTCAGAACTGGGAGTGGCGAGTGCTGCCAAAACTCCCTTAGGCCTTTCTGCACTTCCGAGTGAGTGTGACTGTTCCTAGCTGGGGTTGCATAGCTCAATTAAAGCTAACAGAGTGGTTTGCGTCCACGCTCATGTGTCTATGGGTTGTCCAATTGCCCTGCAGCTACACTGGGACAACATTCAATTGTTAAGTGCTATGACTTATGGGCATGCATCCCACAGTTCCCTAGGCAGGCAACATAGCTGCCAGGCTCCCCCTCCTCTGAGGCTGCAGGTCAGAGAGGCTGAGGCAGAGGTTGACCTTCCTTCAGGCTGGAGGTGTCTGGAGATGGGGGCATTTGTAGCTTTTGGGGTGGCCATGCTGCATTTCTGGGCTGTACCATCTGGGGGCCATCAGCTCTGTTGAGGTTTCTTACTGAACAGAGTAACAAGGCGCCTCAATTTAACCCAAATGGAGCAACTCCAGGCCCAGCAGGTGGAAAAGGAAACACTGGAAATTTGGCAGGGAGCACTAGCAGGATGTGCTGTAGAGAATGAGGGAGAGGCACAGGCTGAGAGGAAGCTCTAGTCCCAGAAGCACATGGAGAACGGTGCTTTTCAGAGGGCAGCAGATAAGAACAGGTGTTGGGGACATGAGACAAATGCATTCTCAAAGCTGGCTTCTGGATTTCTCTATGGTAAGGCTTTATTCAGAAAGACTTGGCTTGAAAATTGCTACACTGCAGCCAGGGGAGGGTTCCCAGGAACCTGCTGCAGCCCAGGTGCTGAGGTGTCGTGATTCCCTCTGTGATACAGTTGACCTGAGATTCTCTATCCCACCCAGGGAACTCAAAGAGCAGATAGGTCCCAGGCCAGCTCCACTCACTGCAGCTTCTCCACGTCTTTCCTGTGCAGGGAGCTGGACAGACACCACACTGGAGTACCCACCAGGGACCAAGTTTCCTTCCTTCATGACTGTGTGGTCCCCTCCGCCAGCTGACAGCTCAGGGAAGGGTTGCTCTGCAAAGGTGGAGGTGACAACACAAGACTCCTGTGGGTGACAACAACAGGGAATGTTCCCAATGCAGCAGCCCCTGGGCTGGCACCTCCCTGAGGTTCTGTGCTGTCCTGCTGCACCCTCAGCACTTTAGAATACTCCTTCAGCTGCAGGGGTCACAAAAACATTCCCATGTTTGGCCGAGCTTGTCCCCCACAGTCCTCTGGCTGAGCGTTGAATGCAAAGCGCTGGACCTGTTGAGCCTCATTATGAAGCTTTTCAGTCCTGAATCTGGTCCCTGGGTCCTTTAACCACTAATGTTAACCGTGCAGAGATTCCTGGAAAGGCCCTTAAGGCAGGGGCAGATCAGGCTAAGGGGTGACTGCCTCTCGCAGCTGAGTTTCCCTGGTCCTGGAACTGTATCCCTGCAGGTGGCCAAGCAAGAGTCCAGGTCATCCTCTCTGGCAAAAGGGCCCATGCTCCTGTCCTGTCACTCGCTTCACCGCTTCTTGTCTGCTCGGAGGGTCACAGCTCACAGGTGCAAATAGTCACAAGTCCCACAAGGTTCAGTCAAGAATGCAATTGGCACATACATACAGGCAATTAGAGGACTTGGTAATAAGTACAGGCGCTGTGGTGCTGCCCTCTCCTGCTGAGATGGTTACCTGCGAGGAATGGCACATCTGCAAAGAGAACACAGCACAAAGACAGGATGGAGGGTTAGAACGGGGACTGGGAGCTAGCGGCTCTGGGTGCTATTCCCAGCTCTGTTCCTGGTTCTCTGGGTGATCTTGGGCAAGTCCATTCCTCTCTGTGCCTCAGCTTTCCCACCTGTGAAGTGGGGGTAATGACACTGTCACCTCCCAGTGGGGCAGTGCCAGGGTCAGGGATCAGGAGGGTTTAATGAACGTTTGAAAAGTACTTTGAGATCCACAGAAAAGATGGTAGAGACAGGCCTGGGTCTGTATCAACCCCTGTGTGTTGGGATGTAGCAGTTTCACTCCAGGTGCTGGTGCGCTGTCCCTAAGCCCCACCTGTGCAGCAAGCTGCAGCCAAAGAGCCACTATTGGGAGAAACCTCTGAAAAGAGACACTGCCCTGACCCCTCCTCCTGGATTAACGCCCACTCACAGGTCACAGCCTTTAGGCCGCTGCTTCTCTCGTTTCCTCTTGCCTCGGCCCTTGGGTCTCCTCCTTCAAAAGGAAAGGGGAAAAAGACGAGTCTGAATGGATGGGAGATGAGCCAGGGCTGAGAGTCCGAAACTCCAGAATCCCTGCTAATAGCGCTTACCTTCCTGACTTCAGGGTATCCCGCCGAGGCCTGGAGGAGAAAAAGGAGAGAGTAAAATGATCACACTGCATATATGGCATCTGCAGAGCCCCTAGGTACTGGGGGAGGATGGGGTGCTAGGGAAATAGCATGGACTCCACAGGGTTGGGACCACATCCTAATTGACAGACTGCCTGCTAGAACTCCCACGCTTGGGCTCCTCCCTGTTGCAATGATAAAACATCCTTTTGCCAATGACATCAATGACTTGTGGCAAATGCACATCCGGAAAGTATTTAATGCAGTGTAGCTTCTCTCAATCCAAGTAGCACCTGGAGATAAGGGGAGGAGCCAGGACACAGCACAGATGAGGAACTAGAGTGAGGGTCAGACACAAAGGCAGACATGGCCAAAAGAGTGGCCACTTGTTTTGGGAGTCCAAACTGACATCCCTTGTGCTTGATTTGCCGAGGTGCTAAGCACCCACAACTTCAGAGGGAGGCAACGGGAGCTGTAGTTGCTCCACACACCTCTCAAAATCAATCCTCAGGTATCTCAATTTGAACCCCTAACACTGAGGCATCGAAAACCAGAGGCCACTTTTGAAAATCTGGGCCTGACTCATTCTTCAGCAGTCAGAGTTTCTCGGCAGGCTGGAAAACGGTGCAGTTCTGGAACAGCCTCTATATGTCCGTGAGAGGCCACTAGATGGTGCTGGAGAGCCACTTAGCAAGGGGTCCATGGTGGCCTGCCAACCCCAGGGTTGTGGGAGGGTTTGAGGCCTTCACTGTAAGAGGTGACACAGCCTGGGGTCTCTCCTGCTCTGGGCGATGCCCTGCATGGTGGAGAAGAACGAGCCTGGATGGTCCGTACCTGCACTCGCACTGCCTGTGCTCTGTAAAGGACAGTTCCACGTAGGGCGCCTGCCCTGCTGGTTTCATCTTCAGGAGCTGAAAGGGAACAAAAGTCACTGGCTCTTTGCTGTTCTCCCTTTTATGACTTGCCTTTTTTGCTGAAAGGTCTCATCTTGGACCCTACAGTTACAAACACAGGGAGCCCAACATTGCATGTATCCGTGTGGATGTGCGAAATAGAGAGCGGTTTGTTGTCCCTGTGATGCGTGGTGCCCCCTGGTGGGATAAGGTGAGGTGAACACTGCTGTGAAGTTGCAGCAAAACAAATCCCTATGTCTCTGGTTCTGTTTTTTTCTCCACCCCCTCATCATAACCAGAGGTGTCTCTGGGGACGCTGGGTCACCTACCCATCACCAATTACAGCTAGTGACTGCATTGGCATCCCGAGAGCCCTGTTCCCCTGGGGCATCAGAAGCCTGTGGGGCTGGAGAGGTCGAGGACAGTGTTGGGGGCAGGCTGGCAGGAGAACGGGAGAAGCAAAGCAATGTTTTCAGGATCTGCTGAACCCAGGCTGTGGGCACCACACATTCTTTGGGTGGGAAATCTTGGGGTGCATGTGTAACAGGGGAATGGTCCTGCTATTATGGGGGAACTTTCCTGGCTTGTACACTATCCCGGTGGAATTGGCGAGTGAAAGGATCTGAGTCTTCACTCCCACTCTCTTTACCCAGAGGCCTGCTTGACCTTAAGGGCTCCCCTTCCACTCTCCTGTGTGGCAGTCCTTGTAACCCCAACAAGGCTGGGCCCAGGATTCCTGGGGGGCTCGACCCCCAACCTTGTCATGGTCACTTAGGGCAGGAGCTACTGTGTCCCCACTCCGGGGTGCTCTCTCTGCACTGGATGCTTCCCTGACCCACTGATCATTACATACAGTTCAAAGCAAATACAATTTATTAAACAGCAATCAATTTAAAAAAATAAGGAAAAAATGGGAAAGGTTAAAGGAAAACACATAACCCCGCTCTGTGGCACGGGGACATCACAACCAGCGTCTCTGGAATGCAAGGGAAGTTCAATCTGTTCCTCACAAGTCCCAGGCCTCCTTCTCAGGCCCTGGCTGTGCTGCAGGGATGCTGTAGGTCAGACACTTGCTCTGGCGGTGACCACATGCCCTCAGGCTCTAGGTGGCAGGACCCTTCTTCCCAGCATCGCCCCCGCCCTGTCGGGGTTACGATCCCCCTTCCAGTCCAGCCTACAAGGCCTCTTGGCTGGGGGCGTCTCCCTGCACTGGGCCTGCTGCCCAGGGTCCCCCCTCACTTTCCCCAGCTGCTCAGCGCACCTCCAGGGGCGAGGCATGTATGTGGGGAAAGAGCCTGCCTCGGGGTTCAGTGGAATGTCAGGAATGACTCCTGACTTCTGCTGCTGGCTCTGACACTGATTCACTCACTGTGTCCTGGGGAAGTCAGCTAACCTCTCCATGCCTTAGTTTCCCACCTTTGTGTGATGCCCTGACATTGTTATCTTAGCTACCAGGAGAGGAGCCCAAGTCCCTGCACTGTGAGCTGAGCCCACCTGGCTCTTACCTGCATGGTGACATTGGCCATCTCCACTGGGACACACTGCAGGGTCTCATCTCCGCAGCAGCCGGTGCAGCGTTGCAGGGAGATGCAGGAAGGGCTGAACATGTGCTCCACCTCACTGGGGTACTCGGACACAATATCCACCAGCATCTCCAATGGCCGACAGAAGCTGCGGCCCCAAACCTCCTGGAAGGGCAGGACTGGAAGAGACCCAGAGGTGGGGCGGGGGGCCTCATAAGCTCATGCCCAGAAGATGCCTGCTGGCCTGCTCCCTCAAGCCCTCACTAAACAGTGGAGTTACTGGCTGAGTGAGGGCAGAGTCTGGGAGGTGTATCATGTACCTGGCACAGGCATCAGAGCAAGCCCTGCTGTGTGCCCCAAAAGTTACAGGCAGCTGCCAGCGTTATGACTCTCTCTCTCTCTCTCTCCAGGCTAACGGATTTGTTTTCTCCTCTTTGAGCTGTCCCATCTGCTGCTCTCTTCCTGTCTCATCTGTCATGTGCTGCACTGGAGTCAGGCTATTTTTCATCTCCAGACACTGATAAAAATCTCCATTAGATACGGAGAAATGTGGCACCACTCCATAGTTCAGACAACAGCCCCATTTCTTCTAGAAGCCCAATGCTGGCCCCCATCTAAAAATCACCAAGTAACTCTGATCAGCTTTAAAACTAGGGAGTGAGGCCTGTGGTGGTGGTTGACTTTTTCTGGAAAATTTTATGTCATTTGGACAAGGCAGGGGGATGGTGTCCTGATTTGGGACATGCCAAAAAATAGTGTTCATCAAGGAGCTGTTGTACTGGATCGTATAGCAATCCAGCTAGATCACTACCCTGTCTCCACACTGGCCAGTGCCAGATGGATCAGAGCAAGAAAGTCTGTTGGTAGCAGTTATGGGATAGCCGGCCCTCAGAGGAAGTTTCCTTCTAACCCCAAATAGTTACATGTTGGCTCGTGTCTTGAAGCACAAGGGTTTATAGCACCCAAAACCTTGTCAGAGGAGAAGCTGCCTCAGAGCTCAACTTGGAATTTATCAAGCAGCCGCAGTTCCAAAAAAGTAAAAACAAAAACCCTCCTGGAGTCGAATTTAACCTGCAGTTAAGCTTTTTCATCTTTTAAATTTTTTTTTAATTAAACGGTCGTAAAAAGTCTAAAGAAAAGTCAAAATGTTTTGCCTGAAAATGTCCAAACAAAACTTTTTGGCTTTTTCTGATTTTTTTATCTGAAAAATCAGCAAATTTCAACACCAATTGACAAAAACATTTTGGTCAAACTGGAGTTGCAGTTTTCTTTAAAAAAAAGTTTCACCCGAAGAATTCTGCTCAGCTCTGATCCCAGGGAGCTGCCCTGTTGGAGCTCAGTGGCTCCGAAGGAGGGCTGGATAAGCCCTTTCTGGAGGGTGCATTAATGTGGGGGTCTTGGGGCATCTAACTTCCAGGAGGTGCAGGGGAGCCATTTTGCCAACACATTTCCCATTTGTACTCCTCCACCTCCCCCTAAGTGGCTGATGATAGTCCCAGACTGACTCCCCATAGGCCATATCCCATCACCTCCCTCTGGAGCCTCCAGTCCCCTCCCCCCGGGCTGTCTCCTCCTCTGGGGTTGGAGGACAGAGGGGATCCCCAAGCTTCTGGGCAGGGAGGAGGGGAGAGAGAATTCCAGAGCCCACAGGGGATCTAATATTCTCACACACAACCACGATAAGCAGCTGCAAACTTACCTTGCCCTTCTGAGGTGCTGTTTCTGCTGAACCTGTCCCACAGCTAGGGAGAGAAATACGGAGAGGTGAGACCCAGGCCCTTTAGGAAGAGGCAGCAGGGAGTGAGCACAATGCAGCGAAATCTTGGGGTGTAACCCCCCCCTTCTCACCCATCTGCCTGCAACACCCACCCACCCACAGGGCACTTGGCCCTTCCAGCTCAGATCTGTTGTGGACATTCGGGGCACTTGCTGGTATACATGGAGAAGCAGAAAGGCAACTGAGCTAATAAATAACAATGATAATAAATAGCATAGGATCATAGGCCTAGAGGGGACCTCGAGAGGTCATCTAGTCCAATCTCTTGCACTCATGGCAGGACTAAGTATTATCTAGCATGTTTATAGCGGTTGTAATGCTAGCCTGCACAGCCAGTTCCCTGCACTATCCAGCCTTTCTGTTTTATATTCGGAAGAGTTCCAAAGTACTTTAGACCCACAAGGGATCATTTCACTCACCACTTAATGCGGCCACCTCTAGGCTGTAATATGGCAGCTGTGTAACAGAGCCCAGCAGTGAAGTTAAACAAGTTTACAACTACTGTAGACTGAGTGCAACACAACAGGGACCAACCCTGCCCTGAGTGCCAGAAGAGGAGCTAGGTGGGACATAATTCACTAAACAACAGCTGAGGAGGTTGTGTGAAGGTGAAGACTTTTGTAACTTCAAACTGCAGGAGGTAGAAGACACCCAGGCTGACATACCTGCTCTTATCCAACATGCCAGGGGATCTAATGACCACACGTGGTCAGCACTTCAGTTTACATCTCATCCACAGGACACCTATCACCTTGGCACCTGTCCTGCCACACTGGGGCATGGGGTCACTTCTGACCCAGAATGGAGCAAAACACCGCAAAGGAGAGAGCTCCCCCTACTGAGTCCCCAGCACCCCTCTGCCCCTTCCTGAGCTAGCTATGAGTCTTTATACCCCAACCATCGGGATGCTGTCAGAGCGCCATCTGATTCCCTCCCGCCAGCTCACAGCATGTTGTCATCTGCCCCTATTGGACACATGCAGGGGCCACGTGTACTTAGCTGTGAAGTGCCATGTGCACCTGGGATGCTGGATAAATCCTAATTCCTCCATGCCATGCCCTGGGTTTCCCTTGGCGGGGCTCTGCCATCCAAATGCTGGCCAAGGCTGCCCCGCTGTGACGGGATCACAGCACAAAGTGGGCTGGCTGCAGCAGGTAGGAGAGTAGTCCCGGTCAGCTGGCAGACGCTCAGCAGAAGCAAAACACAGGGGTGTCAGCAGGGATGGACTTTTCCTCAATGGCAAATGTTTATAAACCAAAATCAAAGTGAATTAATGTCAGCTTAAAAGGGGGGAATACCCCCCCACCATCTCCTGGGATCGGTTTGGCTTCCTGCCACCCCTGGGTACCCAACCAGCTACTTGGGCAGACTTTCCCCGAGAAGCTGTGCAAGGGAGGGGGTCACTGTTAAGATCTCACTCACTGGAAACCAGATGGTGTCCCTGCATTATGTCACACCCTTGTTTCAATGCAGTAATACTCTGCTGCCATGCTGGTCACAGTGCATGCCCATGGGAGGTATGGCCCTTGTAGGGGTTCTGGGGAGGTGATTCTCCCACTTGTCTTTCAGCAGACGGGAAACTCTCTGCTTTTTCTCCCAGGAGCAGGGGGCTCTTCCATGGGATTTGCCAGGTATAGAAGGATTCCTGGGGGTCAGAGTTCACCAAGCTGCCCTGACATGCACCTGCGAGGCTGCTCTCCTGGGGCCTGGGCCTAGAGACAGGTAATGAGCTCAGAATCCTCTCTAGACGCTTTCAGCTAAACGAGCAGTCGTTGGACTGACTGGAAGCTCCAGCCCCACTGCAGCTTCCCTACAATAATGGCACTTTCTCTCTTCTCACAAGATGTTTCCTGGGAATTAATTTTTCCTGGAAATTAGCTGGAGCCAGCCTTATCCTCAGAGAGCATCTGAGATACTCATCTTCTCCCCACATCGTCAGCAAGCCTAGCAGTACCCAAGTCAGCCCCCTGTTCCTCTGCTAAGGGAGGACCCGAGGAACAAGGGGTCACTTGGAACTCAGACACCAGAGAGAGGTAGTGGTGGGGCAACCCAAGAAGAACAGCTTCAAACTGATCCACATGCTGTACCTGGCCTGCAAAAATACACTACAGGAGCGATTCCTCAGTGATGCTCTAGCCCCACAGTGATGCAAGGGGGGTAATGGGGCTTGGGACAATTACGGCAGGATCCCTGAGGTCTCTTCCACTGCCAATGCCCCTCTCAGCTCCCCCAGATCCATTATGTGGGAGACACGCTGGGGGGGTGCTCGAAGCTGGGGGTCCCTCACCTGAGTGTGTGATGCCTGCAGCACAAGAGCCACAAGAAGCTTCAGGAAACTGCTGAGAAGCTGCATCGCTGGTTTTGCCTCCTCAGTTTTGCCCCAGTGAAGAGTCCCGTGTCCCAGCCGAAACAAACATACTGGTCCCTGCGAGAGATTCCAGAGCTGGGGACATGCCGAGATCCCCTGGCTGTGGCACTCCTGGGAGCCCTCACGCTGGCCACAGTCCAGGACCCCAGCGTCCCAAACACTGCACCAACCGTGGATCCGACCGCAGCAGCGTAGCCCTGGGAGAGGCCTGGGAGTGGTCAGTGGCCAGCGGCCAGGGAGCCAGTGTTACAGAGCCCCCGAGGTGGCATGGGATGAGGGGTGCTCAGAGACAAGGGACCTTGACAGCTGAGATGCAAGTCCAAGCTGTCTTAGTCCTGGGACTCTGACACCACCTCTGCCCTGTTCAATCCCGTCACACAGGGTCCCCTCCTGCTCCTGCACTGGCTGCTCTGGGGCCCCTCTGCACCTCCCGCTCCTGTGGGCTGCTCTCGGGCCATGTGAATGCTGCCCTGCCTGCTTTGCAGCTCTGCTTCATGAGCCCAGGGCTCCTCCCAAGTCCCTCCCCAGCTCACACCCTCCCTCCCGCTTTCCCTTCCTCCGAGGCGGCACGGAGCTGCGCTGCATCCTCTGGGCTTGGGAGCCCCCCAGCCTCCGGGTGGCCGCTCCTTGCCTTTCATCATGCGTCAGCGCCGCGTGGCCACGCGCCTGGCTCTGGGCGCCCGCGCAGGTGCGCGCGCCTGCGAGTGCGCCGGTGCCGCTGTGCCTGGGCGTGCGGTCCCTGTGTGCAGATGGGGCGCGCAGGTGGGAGCGGGCACGTGTACAGGTGTGTCCGCGGGAGGGAGTCTGTTCTCGTCCAGCCCTCCGGCCTCCCCCATCACGGCGGCACGCACCGCGCGGTGTGTGAGCTGACACCGGCCTTAGGTCACACAAAGCACATCACGTGGGACCCTTCAGCTATGGCAAATAGGTTGTAGAAAACGATCTGCCCTGGCTCTCCAGTGAGCGCATAGATGGGACCCAGTAGGGCACTTTAATCTCTATGCCCCTCGCTGATTCATCCTCTGTTTAATCTGCCTGTCCGGCTCTCTCTTTCTCTCCCACGCTCTCCGTCCCTCTTGCTCTTTAATAGAATATTGACATTGAAGCTCAAGCTCTCGAAAGCCAGTCTGCACCTTAAAGCTGCTTCCTGGGGTTTATGCCTTTACATAGGATTTCTCTTTAATTAGTTCTCATTAATAAATATTTATCCTGTGGCGGCGCCTGGAGCCCTCCGTCAGGGCCACATGGTGCAGGGTGCCCTACACACACAGATGTAGACTTGGTCCCTGCCTTGAAACACTCACACTATAAAGAGTCGCTGTATGTTAATCTGTGTGTAATACACTCCAGACTGGAATGTCACAGACCGGGGCTGTGGTATTGGACTCCATGATTTTCATGGTTTTTTTTTAAATCAGACGTTTGACACGTGGGTGGGTGGATTTAATGATAACAATTGGTCCTTCTTGACAGCTGCCAAGTTAAACTTGTCATGTATGGGGAGCTCAGAGAAAGCTGGGGGAGGATTCCCAGCCCTGGGCTGCTGAGCTGTTGCAGGGGCCAGAGGCACAGATTCCTGATTGCTCTGATTTTTGAGAGCCAGTTGGAGTTGATGGAGCTCATTTAAAAGGCATCTGTGCAGAACTGCTGCCTTTATGCACTGCATGCACCAGCCCACGTAGCCATAACATACAGAGGCTGTGTCTATGCTGAGGAGCTGACTAGTTTGCTTCAACTAGAAGAAAAATTGGAGTATTCAAATTTCCCAGAGGTGCCTGGATGACTGTGTTAGTCAAGAGCTCATTGTCTGCAGAGACACATAGAGCTGACGTCCTATGGCCGAAACCTTCTCCATGCCCCAAAACGGTATTCACCCTCCTTCCTGCAGACTTCCTTCCTCTGCATGGCCCAGGAAGGCTGTGTCAGTACAAGCTGCTACCACAGTATTTAAAAAAGCTCCAGGCTAGCACCATCCACTGGGTCTCCTGGAGCATCTGGTTCTGGCTATTTATTTTTGTAAATCCCATGGGGCAGGGCTTATGGCTTCTACAGAGTCCTGAACACAGTCAGCACTTAATAAATAACGAGAATCTTGCTCTTCAAGCTAGCTGTAAAAGCCTGCTGTCCCCTTCCCCAAGAGTCTCCTTCCCCCCCCACACACTGTCTTTACATAACACAAATGTATAGAATGGGACAGTGCCGCTGGCTGCAAAATATGAGAAGCCAGACCCATCATGACTATAGTGCAGAGATGGGGGCCGTATGTCATATGATTTGAAAATAGTATTTTCTTGTAAGAACTCTGACATTTACATATCTCTTGGCAACTCTAGTTTTTCCTTTGGGCTTCCCAGCTTGCCAAGAGCTTTCAGCTGTATCAAAACCAGGTGCCAAACTGTGGTGGGGGTCAAGGGGAGAAAGGGAGTAGCAGTATTCTGCCACATTCTGCCCACAATCATAAACCCCACCTGTCCCAGAGCTATTGAGCCATGTATTCTGCAACTCAGGCAGCTATAATTGCACTGCTGTGTGCACGGTTCACATTTTCAAGGACTTCGTTGCAGACATAACAGCTTCCAAGTGACTTTTGCTTTTTACTCTTTTTCTTGACAAACAGAAGAAGAAGAAAGCAGCTTGGAAGAGGTGTGTCAATACGCTGCCCCGCTGCGTACCAGCCCAATTCCAGCCCAGGACTGAAACCTGAGACTCATGGACTTCACATTGCTTTTCATATAATCCCACCTATGCTGGCACTTGCAAGGGGGTTTTCGGTGTCATTTTAAATCTAGATTATCTACCTATGTGATGTGACTGTCCAAGCACTTGTCTACACAGAAACTTGCACTGAAACAAAGGTGTGAATTAAATCCAGTTGAGTTATTTGGCTGCAAACTTGCAAAGAGACTGGCCCTAGGGCTCCTCTCACCCTGGCATCATACCGCCAATCCACTCTGAAGCTGCGCTCTTCTTGCCAGCTCAGCTGCCTTGTGAAGAGCAAAGCCCTAGAGAGTTTCAAACTCTAGTCACTGCCAATGTATTGCGAATGTCTTGTTTTGCTTCTGAACACACTGGAGGGTGAAATCTCATGAGTGAGGAAGTGGTGACTTGTGGGCTGAGTCAGGGTTCCAGTTATAAAAGTGTGGGAAATTAACTCCCCAGTTATCAGAAATAACAATCCCTGGCAACATGAGGAGCCAAACTCCACTCTCAGTGTGTTGGTGTAGAGCAGGGGTTCTCAAACTGGGGGTTGGGACTCCTCAGGCGGTCGCAAGGTTATTACATGGGGGGTCACGAGCTGTCAGCCTCCACCCTAAAACCTGCTTTGCCTCCAGCATTTATAATGGTGTTAAATGTACAAAAAAGTGTTTTTAATTTATAAGGAGGAGGGTCGCACTCAGAGGCTTGCTATGTGAAAGAGGTCACCAGTATAAAAATTTGAGAACCACTGGTGTAAAGGAACAACCAGGACATTTATGTTCTCTCTGTACCCCAGAGTGTCTTGTCAAAGCTGCAGTTATAGTGGGTAGGGCAGATTTGGGCACCTGAAGATAGCAGGATCCACAATGGGGCATTAGGACCAGCCCTGCACAAAATGGATTCCACATCCTGGGGCATTACTGCCAGGGTTCAAACATCTCTTGTCCTCCTAGGAAATAGACTTGGCCCTCCACTGTGGTGACAATAGTGCAGATGAAATCCTTATCCTCCTGAGTCTTTGCACAAGGGAACAAACATGATCCACTTGTGCTCTGAGCAGAGCAAGAGGCCCCTGTGATGAGCTGGAATTCCCCAGCACTGAGCTGCATCTGGCTGTTTTGTGGGCTTATGTTCCCAGGGTGTGTGCAGTAGGCGCTGGAATGCGGCTCCAACAGACGCGCATTCTTGTCAATAACAGATCGGGGCAGAGTCTGCTCCTCTGGTCTGTTCCATCTCAGCCCTTCCTGAGTTTAAGGGACAAGTCTCGAAAAGCACTTCCTAGCCTAAGCGTCCACCTTCACAAGGACATGCAGGAGGCAGTGGTGGGGAATCATTTGTCAGCAGGGCTTACATGTCATCTGAACCCATCTGACATATTGCAGCTGAGCTCATGAACATGACAAACTTTCCCATTTCTGACCTGGCAAATTGGCAGAGGATGAGTGTCACAGCCCTAGTCAAGCTCCCCCTTCTGGACACTCACCAGGCTGCTGCATTTGGGTCCCAACACACTGGGCCCATGCGTTGTAAGTGTTCCTTGGTCTGGGCAGGCTCCAGCCCTGGCTCTTTCTTTGGCCTCTCTGGCACACTTCCTGGACACAGCCTGTCTGTTACCCCTTCACGGAAATGGCACCTTGCCATATAGCTACCCAAGGCCACAGGACCAGTGCTAACCACCTCCAAGACACCCCTGTAGCTTAAGAACACCCTTGCCCAGAGCTCCAACCCTATGGGCGCTCTGGCTTACAGTTCACCCCTGCAGGAATATGTGATAGCTGAGGCCCATAACACACGGGATTTGTAAAGGTTTCTAACACAATCTTCAAAAAGAACAGGAGTACTTGTGGCACCTTGGAGACTAACAGATTTATTAGAGCATAAGTTTTCTTGGGCTACAGCCCACTTCATCGAATGCATAGAATGGAACATATAGTAAGAAGATTGTGTGTGTATATATATATATATATATATATATATATATACATATACATATACATATACACACACACATACATACACACACACACACACACACACACATATACATACAGAGAAGGTGGAAGTTGCCATACAAACTGTAAGAGGTTAATTAATATGGCAACTTCCACCTTCTCTGTATGTGTGTGTGTGTGTGTATTATATACACACACACACACACACACACCCCCCTTCTTACTATATGTTCCATTCCATGCATCCAATGAAGTGGGCTGTAGCTCAAGAAAACTTATGCTCTAATAAATTTGTTGGTCTCCAAGGTGTCACAAGTACTCCTGTTCTTTTTGCGGATACAGACTAACACGGCTGCTACTTTGAAACCTAACACAATCTCGTTAGTCAACACAAGCAGGATACAGACTGAGGTAAAAACAACAACACACCTGCATGCTGTTCCTTGCCTCAGGTTCCTCAACACTCTGGAGTGTTCTCTGGGCTTTGATCAGAGTCCTCTAAGGAGTCCAGGATCCCCCTCCTGCCCATGGCTTCTCCTGCAAATCATGGAGTGTCTCTCTCCTGCAACTAGCTGCCTTCTTCATCAGCTGACCCCGGAGTCTAAAATGACCTCTCTGCTATCAAAGCATGCCAGGCCCTTCATTCTCTCCCCAGCCTCAAACTTCCTTGTCTTTATAAACCCGTGCTCCGCACTCCCTGTGATAAACTTGATTGAATCCGTTTTCCAGCTCAGGCGTACCTATTGTTTGATGAGCACACAGTCATTAAGGTTAATGACTTCTTTTGCTTGGGCTGTAGCTTCTCCCAGACAGGGTGAGGGAAAGAGTCAGGGATCTCAACAAACCATGGCTGACTCACCAAGGAATTCAATGCAGCAATTTCATAGAAAGAACCAGAATTCATAAGCTGGACATAGACAGATTCCCCAAACCATCACAATGGGAAAATAAGGAAAAACATTAAAAAGCCAACACAGCCTGGATGGGCAAGTACCCTTGGGCTTTGTCACAATGCAGAACATCATGTTACTCCACACCAGCAGAGCTCAGTTCCCATGACTTGGCCACATACTCCCTAATGCCTCACAGACTGGCTGACACAAAGCTTTGGCAATGGGAAATTGAGCCATCCACCTCCAGGGCAAGAGATGTACAAGGCTCAGGAGAAAGACTGGGGCATAAAGGAAAGAGGAACATTTCCCCAGCTGCAGGTAAAGAGCAGAATCTGCACAGGGATCAAAGAATGCTATCACAGTGTCTGGGGATATATGCAGCTTGAGAAGGATACAAAAACAACGAGGAGTCTCGTGGCACCTTAGAGACTAACAGATTTATTTGGGTATAAGCTTTCATGGGTAAAAAACCCACTTCTTCAGATGCATGGAGTGAAAATTACAGATGCAGGCATAAATATACTGACACATGAAGAGAAGGGAGTTACCTTACAAGTGGAGAACCAGTGCTGACAGAGCCAATTCAGTCAGGGTGGATGTGGTCCACTCCCAATAATTGATGAGGAGGCGTCAACTCCAGGAGAGGGAAAATTGCTTTTGTAGTAAACCAGCCACTCCCAGTCCCTATTCAAACCCAGATTAATGGTGTTAAATTTGCAAATGAATTGTAGCTCTGCAGTTTCTCTTTGAAATCTGTTTTTGAAGTTTTTTTGTTGAAGTATGGCTACTTTTTAATATGTTATTGAATGTCCAGGGAGATAAAAGTTTTCTCTACTGCCTTTTGTATGTGACCATTCCTGATGTCTGATTTGTGTCCATTTATTCTTTTACGTAGAGACTGTCCAGTTTGGTTAATGTACATGGCAGAGGGGCATTGCTGGCACATGATTGCATATATCACATTAGTAGATGTGTAGGTGAATGAGCCCCTGATGGTGTGGCTCATGTGATTGGGTCCTCTGATGGTGTCTCTAGAGTAGCTATGGGGACAGTAACAGGGTCCACCTCACCCCTTTTGTTTCATATTGCTCCAGTTTGTGCTGGTGAAATCAAGCTGCATAGTTCACAGGGACAATTCCCTTTCCACTGGCATTCTTCAGGGTTGGGGGCATTCCCTGCAGAGAGGCTCAAAGTACATCAGAATTTCTGCAAAAAGAAGGGAGTCCCTTCATGTCACCTGTTTATTATTGTTATGTTGGCAGGTGTTAATGGCAGCCATCAAGCAGATCTTTGATCACTAGACAATCACAGACCTCGTTAAAACCAAAGCTTTATTTAGGCTAAATGGAAGGAGTAATTAAATGTCCCTTTACATAGTGATAGCTTTCAGAGTAACAATAAAAGCCACCACCCAAATCACTGGGCCCCATGGCAAGGCTTGAGCAAGAACTAGCCTCGGGAGAATAAGAGGGGTTTCCTGAGGCTGATTGCAAATGCAAACGTTAGGGGAATGATTGGTTACAGCTGTGTGAGAGAGCAACAGAAAACAGCAATAAAACTGTGAGCTTGGCCTTGGGAGGAAAGGGACAGAGCTTCTTTGGAGCACAGTACTCATTGGAAAGGCAGATTTGGATTTCTGAGCAAGGAAACTACCTGCTGTTGATTGTTTCCACTGTGTTCAGGGAAGCAAGATTTTGTGTAGTCTTTGCAAATAAACAGGATTGCACCAGAGAAATAACTGACTTAGCATCAATTTTTCTTCCTAACAAAAACAACCCAGCAAGGCCCCAAATACGGCTAACCACTCGGACCAAAGGGGTAACATAATTTATCAAGAGCCAGTAGTGTTCTTGGCCTTGCATCTACAAAGAGACATGCTCCATAACCCAAAGAATTTACAGTCTAATATGGACACTGACAACAGGGTATATAGAGTAGCTAAGACACCAGGGGATAGTGCAAGCATGTAGCAGCAGTGATGTTTACAAGAGCTAGGTGCTGGACAGCTTTTTGGAAGCAGCATGACTTTACGTTTAATCGTTATATGGTGCTAAGTACAAGGGAAGCAGCTCCCATCCAATTTCCTTCTTTAGCCAATAACAGGTGTGGAATTAGGTGCACAGGCAGAGCTGTGTGGGGAGTCCAGGGCTGGAATAGCAGGCGGTGCTGCAGGCCAGGAGTGAGGTGCATGGACAGAGCTGTGTGGGGAGTCCAGGGCTGGATTAGCAGGGGTGCTGCTGCACAGGAGTGAGGTGCATTGTAGCAGGGCCCTTGTGCCCTCTGTCTCTGTGTTTCATAAGGACTGAAACTATTCAGTACAGTGTGGAGGGCAAGTACCCTCCAGGCAGCGATATCGCCAGCCCCTGCAATACCACGGAACATGTTACTTAGAACATTCCTTAGCCCCTTGCTGCAAATTCCTGTGGCGTCAAAGCTCCCTCCCAGGCCAGGTGCGGAGGATGGGGGGAGACAGGGGAAGGTCTGTTTGCTAAAGAGGAGGCTGACAATTGGGGGAAGTGGGCTGTGTTGTGCATCCCCCCCCCATTGTGAGCACAGGCTGCTGTTATTGCTGTCAGCAACCGCAGGAAGTGGCTGGCGGTTAGTCACCCCTGGCTGCACGTGGCCGGAATGCTGCTGTTTATTTTTGTTCCTGGGCGTGGATTAGGCCTGCCCTGGGGAGCGATAGCCTCACTGTAGGGATGGCCAAAGGGGGAGAAAAAGAACTGCAGGCAGCTTGATGCTGGCCCACCCAGCCGATAGCAGCTGGGCCTAGCCTCTGAGCAGCCCCCGGCCTCCCCCCATACAAATTTCCCATCTGACAGGGAGAGCAGGGTGTGACGCAGTGGTGGCTCTGACACAGTCCTAGGAGAAGGGAAGTCTTCTTAGGGGAACCTGACACATGGGCCCTGGGAGATGGCAGTGTCAAGGCTGCACTGTGGATTGTTTGAGCCCCGAGTCCTGGGCAATGGAAAGCGCCTAGTGATGTGTCTGAGGCCCAGGGAAGGGGAGCAGCGAAGAATCCCTCTTTGCAGGCTTAAGCCCCAAATGAGCATTTGCCTTATTGCTGCTGCTCCTTTCTTCTCGTTCCCATCCCAGAACGAGAGCCAGCTTTCTCCTTCCTCCCGTCTATCCTTCCCACTCTCTCTTCCCTCACTATGTCGTGTTCCCCTTCCCCAGCACTGGGTTTGGTGGCAGCTGTGAGAGTGCTAAGTTGACGGAGGTTCTAGCCTTGGCTCTGGAGATTTATTCCCCCCCCTATTCTCTTCTGCAATGAGTCCCCAGGCGCTGGCCCTCTTACCAAGAGAGCTCAGGCTCCCTGTCTCATGAGCTTCACCCTCAAGGTTGAGAATGTCATTGTCCATAGCTGCCAGGGAAGGCTGTTGCCATGGAGAGAGGCTCTTGATGAGATACCTAGGCCCAAAGCCAGGTGGGCCCCTGATGATGGACACTGAGACTTTCAGCTTGGCCCCGTCTACTGCGCAGAGTGAGTGGGCACGAGGGGGGTGCGATCCCTGCAGTTGGTGCTGGTGAAGAGGCAGCTGCTGCAGTCTGTGTTTTCAATACCAGCTTGCACAGGGCTAGGCTTTCAGCAGCATTTCTGGGCCAGAGACAGGTGGCAGGAGGAGTTGAACTACCCTGAGAGGCCAAAGCTGTGGGTGGATGTTTGTTCTATTTTGTCAAGAAGCAGGAAGAATATACTGAGCCACGATAGCTCCCAGCCCAGCCATGGTACAGGCAGTACCAGGTAACCGAGGGAGCACAAACACAGAGCTGCCAGTGCATCTGCTGCCTTCAACATGCCCTGCCAGCCAAGGACAGCACATATGGTTCCTAAGCACACCCCACATTGCCCCTCCTGCCTGGATAATCATGAGCTTTAGTTACTAAGGCAGATGTTCTCGAGAGTGAAAATCCCAGGGGCAGGTGTGGCCACGGAGGAAGGCACTGACAGAAGTGCACAGGGGCACCCAAGCAGATGAGGGTGTGCACAGGTGCGGCTTGGGCCAGCGGGTGCAAGTCAGGAGGAACCCATCTTTGCTGGGCATGTTGCTCCGGTCCCAAAGAAACAGCAGGCTCTTTGCAACACCCTGTGTGAGGCAGCTTCTTCTTTCCTGGGCCTCGCCCCAGGCTCTGGAGGGGAATGGAGCTGAGAAACAAGAGGCCCCCTGGGAATGTCACTCAAACAGCTGCAGAGCGCTGTGCTTGGACAAAAACAAACAGCAGGCTTCAGACACCAGCCAGCGGAGCAGGGCTGTAACCATAACAAGCGCAGGGTGAGAGGGGCCTGGAAAGGCCGTGTTTGTGCTGCCCTCTGCCACTGTTTGGCCAGCACAGGCAGAGCTGAGAACTTCCAAGGCATGTATAGGAGGGCAGCTGTTGCGCTGACCGCTGAAGAGCAAGCGGTAGATACCATCTGCAAGTGACACCACACTGTGAGCTGAGCCGATCCCCTCCCATGAGAATGGGGCTGGGCTGCTAAGGGGAGGGGCGCCCAACACCTGAGCAGATCCTCTAGTCCAGTGGCTCTCAACCTTTCCAGGCTACTGTACCCCTTTCAGGAGTCTGAGTTGTCTTGCATACTCCAAGTTTCACCTCACTTAAAAACTACTTGCTTACAAAATCAGACATAAACATACAGAAGTGTCACAGCACACTAGTACTGAAAAAGTGCTGACTTTCTCATTTTTACCATATACTTATAAAAATCAATTAGAATATAAACATTGTACTGACATTTCGGTGCATAGTACATAGAGCAGTAAAAACAAGTCATTGTCTGTATGAAATTTTAGTTTGTACTGACTTCACTAGTGCTTTTTATGTAGCCTTTTGTAAAACTAGGCAAATATTTAGATGAGCTGATGTACCCCCTGGAAGACCATTGAGTTCACCGAAGGGTACATGTACCCCGGTCAAGAACCACTGCTGTAGTCCCCTTTCTTCAGGGACATGGCTATTATGCTCCCTACCTGAGTTAGGGGTGAGCAGGGGGCAATTATCCAAGAGGTGGAGGCAATTATCCATCAATCTGCCCCGCCTGTCGCCCCCTCCCACAATCTGTCCTTCCTGATGCTGGGCACTCATTCTCCACTGCCAAACTCAGGCACCATCCACACCCAACTTAGTGTCTCTGGCTGCTTATCATGTGGATGCAGCACTCTTGGCTTTAGCTGTCATAATATTGACCCAGAATGAAATAATAGGGAAGGCGGGATCCTGCCTTGCTCTGGAGTGAAAACATAGGAGGATCAGGGGAGCAGCAGGCTCCTACATTGTGCAGATAGGGGCAGGAGGCTGAGCTGCTTCCAAACACTACACCCTGTTGCCACACCTGCTGATAAGAGGGCACTTCTGAATGACACAGGCAGGGTTTACCCAGATTCATCTTAGTGAAGACGAACATCTGTACCCCATGGCTTCATCCTAAAGAACTTTACAGGATGTGCAGACAGGGATTGCTAACCCCCACCCTGGGAGTGCAACATGCCAGCTGATGAATGGTCCACGCCACCACCACCTAACACAGGAAGTGAAGGGCAATCCAGTATCCAAAAGAAATGACAGGGGGCATTTAAGGAGAGTGTGTAGAGCTGGAATCTGACCAGGATGCAGGTCAGGCTATTAGGCAAAAAGTCATTGACTCTTTAGTGACCACAAAGTGCCTGAGCCTTGGTTTTATGTCTCATCCAAAAGTCAGTACCTCCTCTATCACCATGCTGGTGCCCTGATTCACTACCTACTCAGAGGGGCCACTCCCCACAGCACTTCATGAGCATCCAGGGTTTTACAGGAGGTAGGATCTCCCATGCAAGTACCAACAAGCCCAACACCATTTAACTTATGAGCTCTGATAATCGCGGCTGTAGGCCAGAACTGTGCTGATATGAGTACCTGGTGTCTTCTGACTTTGCCCTGCATGATGCTCTCTTTCTCTCACCCCTCTATCAGGCTTGCCTGCATGATGTTCGGTCACTTCCTCTGGTTTCATCATCTCTTCCTGTCCTGGCTGGCCCTCGGCCTCCTTCCTGATGTTCTGTACACTGGTGCTGCTGTTCGAGCTGAGATTATGGTTCATCAACCATTTTTCAGGCCACGTGATAGGTATGTAGTGAAGCTGAACTGAATTCATTTTGCCCAGGGAGAAATTGTATCACATGTTTTTCTACATCCAGAGACAATGATTCAGTCCTGCTGCCTTCCCTTTGTCCACTTGCTTTGGGTGATGGAAAAGCAACCAACATCTCTGGAGAGAATCCTTTGCAAACCCCACTTGTTTATGGTGCTCATGGTTCCATTGTCCTCTAGATGGTTACTGGAGTGTTCTCTCTTACTAGCGCTTCCATTGTTTTGTTAGGGACAACAGTTAGATTTATGGGCTGGTCATTGCCAGGATCACTTTTTCTTTTTGAAAATTGACATCACATTCCCTTCTCTGTAGTCTGCCAGTGCTTGTCTAGTTGGCCATGAATTTCAAATGTGCTATAACTGTCGATGCCCTAGTAGGTGTGTATGTTCCTCAGACCCGCTGATTTGTGTATATTTGAATTTTCAAAATATTCACTTCCCTGCCTTTGATCACAAGTTGGTTCTCTTCATTTTTCTGGATGGTTGGACTTTAAAAATGAGTTCAGTATCTGGGCCATTTAGGAACCCTCATTGATTCCACCCCCCCGCCCTCATTTATTAACTGACCTGCTTTCTTTCTAGCTCTTCTTCCCTCTGATATATGGGGGGAAAGCATTTCAGGGCCTCCTTAGCTTTTTGGCAGCATTAACTGATTCTGCTTTTTTCCTGACATCATCCTCATCCTGCAGCTTTAACACACTCTCTGTTCTTGCTGGTTCTTCCCTCCTGCTCCATTACAGGTTCTTCTTTTCAATTCTCAGATCTTAGCCACTCAGCTCCAAAGCCATATTGTCCACCTTTCTCTCAGAGGAAATGTCATCTCTCACCCCTCCATTGTGGCATCTTTTAGCCTTCTTCAACCTTCTCCTGTGCTGGTGGATTTTAATACTTCCTCCCAGTGCACCGTACTCACTAGATTTCCTAACTCCTCCCCAAATTACTTTTGTAAAGTAAGAGGTTTGAACATATAGTGCTGTCCCTTCACCTCTCCTTCCCTTTCTACCTATCTCATATCCCTCAACATTGATAGTTCAGGTTGTTATTCCCACTAGACCCAAGCCTCCATCATTTAGTACCCCTTGTGGTTCTTGTTAGCTCCCTATACTCCTGGTGTTTGTGTATAGGTAAGTATGCTCCTTCTCTTCATCTCCTGTTGCTGAATGGCTCATTCTTCTCATTGACATTGGATGTTGGAAGCACACGTCTGGTTATTAGACTAAGGGCATGGCTACACTTGCAGATGTAGAGCGCTTTGAGTTAAACCCGCCTTCGTAGAGCACAGTAGGGAAAACGCTGCAATCTGCCCACACTGACAGCTACAAGCGCACTGGCATGGCCCCATTAGCACTTCTTCCAATGGCCACAGAGAACAGTGTATTGTGTTAGCTATCCCAGCATGCAAGTGGCTGCAACGTGCTTTTCAAATGGGGGGTAGGGTGGGGTGGAGTGTGACAGGGAGTGTGTTGTGTGTATGTGGGGGGAGAGAGAGTGGGTTTTGGAAGGGCTGAGAGCATGTCAGCATGCTGTCTTGTAAGTTCAGATAGCAGCAGCTCCCTCTCCCCCCTCTCTCTCTCACACACAGCATTCCACAATAATGGTTTGCTTTGTCTTGGAGCAGATAAGCAGCAGCTGTCAGAAACGGAGCTTTCAAAGGGCATATCCGCATTCCTGCAGCGATTCCAAAACAATGAGACGAGGGGCCACTTGACTTACGGGGATTATGGGACGTTTCCGGAGGCTGATCAGAGCGCAGTAATGCAACACCTCGTTCACACTGATGCCCAGGCGTTTCAGCCAAGGCGCACCAAACGTTAATCTTCTTGCCGAGGTGGAATACCAGGAGCTCTCTAGCCATGGAGTCAGAACGCTCTATGTGCCTTGCCAGTGTGGACGGGTAGTGAGCTAGGGCAATCGGGGCTGCTTTAATGTGCTGTAACTCGCAAGTGTAGCCAAGCCCTCAGAATCCCTTCTCCAGCGTTCCATCCTAGTTTAAAGTCACTTTACAAGTCCTGCCCACTTGATGGTCCTCAATCAGAGAGAGCTTCTCATCCAAATGGTCTCTCATCATCATCATAGAAGTTTCCACTGCCCCTTGACTTCAAACCCTGCTTGCTCATTCCTTGGCTGGTCTGCTCTCCAGTCTCCATCTTCTCCTCACTTATCTTGACACTGGAAAGAACTTGGAGAAACTGTGTGGATGACACGTAGTTCTCCTGCTTCCATAGAGAATCAGAATCTGCAAAAGCAGAGATCACTATGGCAGTGAGGGCAGGGCAGCCCAGCTTTTGGGGCTGGGGACAAGAGGTGTCCACTAACCCCTATCCTGGCCAGCTCAGTACCCTTCCCTGACAGTGAACAGAAAGAGCAGCTTGCTGCTTCCACACTTTCCTCATCTCATCCCCTAGAGACACTGGCTTTGCTTCAAGCCCTAACTGGGGTGTCTGCTCTTATCTCAGCAGATGAGCCCAAACCCAGGTCATTAAATCCCACAGGCAATGGCCCAGAGAACTAGTATTCCAGTCTCCTATGGTGGCCAGGCAACTGCCCCTCTGCTCCCCTCACTGCACTCCAGTCAGCTGCCCTGTTTGTCTGCCACCCCTGGACTCTTCTTGGAGGATGCTGTGACTACCGCCGCCGTTAGGCCTCCACACTGATGCATGCACAAGGGAGCACACACAGGTGTTGTTGGGCGCATGAGGCAACCTCACCAACTTGGCTAATAAATCCCCCTGGAATTTAGCAGGACACACCTTAGAGGCCGGGTGGAAGGTAGAGAAGTTCGAAAGGGTCTGGCAACGGGAGGCAGAAAGGGGCAGTTGTTACAGAGTCTTAGTCACACTCCAAGCTGTGGCTGCCCCCACATTGGAGCCAGGATGGTTAGCGCTGGCTACGTGACTCAACTTGTCTCTGGAGGCTTTGGAGCCCTCTTGCAAGCTCTCCAAGCTCCAGGGCAGTGGGTGCAGATGCCCCTAGTTGCATTATCTTCCAAACTCATTACCTGGGCTATCTGTGCAGCTGCTGAGCCGCCAGGACAGACGGGATTTCAGTCTAGTATAAATTGTGTATTGAAGAAAATTATTTCCTCCTCCATATCCCTCACCCCATGCCCTGTATTCCCTGCCCCACCCTATCCTCACATCTTCAAGTGCCTTCAATCTCCTCCTCCCCCTTTTGATATTCCTGGGCATTTCTTGCCTAACTCTGTCTGGGTCCTGGCAGCAGCTCCTCGCTAATGACAACCAGATGCTACTTGTCTCTCCACTGTAATCCCTCCAAGCAGCCACAATCCAACACTTCCCTTCAGTTCCCTGAGGGCATCAGGCTCTGGCACGTCCCAGCCACGTGGGGGCCAAGAGGCTAAAAGCTCCTGAAATCCCCATTCAAGAGCTCTCCATTCATGAAAATGACACACAACTTCACATGCTGGCTGTGGGGGGAGCTCCAGCAGTAGGGGCTGAACAGGGCAGGACCGCTGGTGATCAGTGAGCTCCTGGCTACCTCAGAGCCAGCCACTCGCAGCAGGACTCTGAGAAGAAAATGGCCTGTAGTAGCTGTGGGATTGAAGCTGAGGAATGTAAATAACCCAGGATCCACAAGGAGGTCATAACCTCAGAGTCCAGTTACTCTTCCTCCTGCTCCCGTCTTCCTAATCTCTGGGGCTGCACTGTTTACTAGAGCGAAAAGTAAACAAACAAAGGCAAGCACAGAAACGATGATTTTTGGTTGATCCCCTATGCCCTGGTCCCAGCTGCATGCCCAGACACACATGCGCACACAGACACAGGCATGCACAGACACACATGCGCGCACAGACACAGGCATGCACAGACACAGGCATGCACAGACACAGGCGCACACAGACACAGGCATGCACAGACACAGGCATGCACAGACACAGGCGCACACAGACACAGGCATGCACAGACACACATGCGCACACAGACACAGGCATGCCCAGACACAGGCATGCACAGACACACATGCGCACACAGACACAGGCATGCACAGACACACATGCGCACACAGACACAGGCATGCACAGACACAGGCATGCCCAACAGGCACAAAGACAAGCAGAGACAGGTGCTCACAAGCACAGGCAGAGACAGGCACTTGTAGACATGGGTGCTCACACAGGGCCTGACTCTACAAAGCCTGGCACCTCTCGTTATTTATAGTGCAGTAGTGCCTATGTGTCCCACTGTGCTGGGCACTGTACAAACACAGAACAGAAAGACTGTCTATGCTGCAAGGAGCTTACAATCGCAGTACTGGACAAGAGACAGCAGATGGATGCAAGATACAGGGGAAAGAATGACCAGCTGGGTGAGGTACTATCTCGTATTGGCCCACCTTCTGTTGGTGAGAGAGACATGCTTTTGAGCTGCACCGAGCCCTTCCCCAGGTCTGGGAAATGTACTGGGAATGAGACAGAACTGATCAGCACAGATGGGGGTGGTCTCGGCACAGCTGCTGCCCCACCATTGTTAAGGGTTGGAGTTTTTTTTTGTTTTTGTTTTTGTTATTTATTGCTGGGGCAGCAGCATTTTATGCTCACTTTGCACAGCTGTAAATGAAGACACCAGGTACAAGGCACAGGGGCGTGCAGCCCACACACAGAGCTTGCCAGATGCTCCTGCACATCAGGGCTGGAGTCATGCCGGAATGCTCCGAACACCGTTCCAGCATTGTTTTAGTTTTGTGGTGCTCTGGTACGGCTGTATGATCACGTATGAGTAATGGTACCGGCCGTGCGTTGCGGCACTTATTTTTGGGAGTCAGTCACTGCTGCACAGACCCGGACACATGCACACAACACACTCATCAACCTGCCAAAGTGGCTCTCTGATCTTCTCCAGGCTAAAGGTAGCTCCGGGGTAGACCATGCAGTGTATGGGAAGAACTGGGTCCAACAACACGCTGGCCGTTAACTCTTGCTACAGATGGGACATGGCACAGAACTCGGGGAGTGGGTGAGGTTAGCCATTCTCCATGGACATATGAAGGGAGCTGCCTAGCTAGGCTCAGTCTGTCTAGAGCAGAGAGTGGGGCGGGGAGGGAGGGAGGGAGAAGGTTGGGTGGAGGCTCTCTGCAAAGAGCTTCAAGATGCCTCCAGGAGAAATCCTTTGGAGGCCAGTCCTTTCCCAGTAAGTCTCTCTCAGACGTCACCTGCCCAAGCTATGGAACCCCATGTATTGTACGAGCAAGGCTGGCCATGCAGTCACGGCTCCTGTTGAGTAGATCCCATGTACTAAGCCGGGCTCTCTTGGGGTTGCTAACCTCCCCCTTTCCCTGCACAGAACCCCTCCAGATGCATGGGACTCTCTAGGGGAAGGGATCTGCTAGAAAGTGGAGTGCGACTGGGTGCTCTATCTGATTAACCGTCTGGTACCACGTTTCTGAATCTCCCACACCCCACCCATGAATTGGTGTCATCCTGCCCTGGGCCTGGCCACTCTCCAACTGGGAGTGGAGCAAGCCAGAACAGGGCGAGACAGGCGTGGACTGGGCCTAATGAAGAGCCCTGGCCATGCAGGCAGAGTGCCTGCCACAAGCACCCAGCACAGGCCAGTTTGCTTTGGCTTTCACAAGCTGACAGAACAGGGTGCAGGGGAAGGTGCCTGGCAGGTAGAGCGGACTGGGGATGCGAAATATGCTGCTGCTACTGCCTGAGACATGGACTCTGAGCTCCAGCAACTGGAGACAAAGAGCAACATTCCTGCCTTATCCTAGAGAGGTATTGGCTCTGCCAGCAAGAGCAGTCAGGCTGCCAGGAACTGCTGCTTTCCCAGCCCATTTGCTTTGGCTCTAAGTTTCTAGAACATTGAATTGTCCAAAATAAATCCTGTATTCCTTCTCAGACAGACGCCTCCTGTTCTGTGGTGCAAACCCTGTGTTCCCTCCATCCACCCTTCCTGCTGCTTGGCACAGACCTCATATTCCGCTCCAGTACAGGCACCTTGTGCTCTGTGGCACAAATCACGTCTTCCCCCAGGCAGAGGCTTCCTCCTCCTTTATTGAAACCCAGTCTGTCCCTTGGGCCGTTTGCCTATTTAGGGCTGAATAACATTGCCCTTCCCTTCCCCAACCCCAGCCACTGCCTGCACCTTGCATTTCAGATCCCACCTATATTACTGGTCCACTGGTCCTGCATCTGGGGGACTTGGGAGCTACTGCACAAGGTGAGGCAATCGGGGGGGGGGGGTCTAGCACAGGCCACAGTGTGTGGGATCCACTTCCCCATCCTTCTTCCATTAACTGCCCCAGCCTGACTCCTCTCAAGTATTATCCGAGTTCATACATCTGCATCCACCTCCATGATTGGTCTAGGGATGGGGCCCTGTGTGCCCCCTGCTGGCCAAGGCAGCCTGCTCCACAGGGAGGGTCTGTTGGAAGTCAGTTTTTCTCTTTAACTGGCTGTGATGCTGGCAAACCAGGTGCCAGCTCATGCCAAGGGCCCTATGCCCCACTTGGACACTGACAAATACACAGCTGGAATTAGTCTGGCTCACCTGTGTGTTAATGTTGTTAAAATAGATATTAGAGTTATAAACATCTGTTTAATCTCTAGCCTTTAGTGAATGCTTGTAAGTTGCTGCCTGCATTGATGTCACTTATAACACCTGTATCCCATACTGTAAGGTCATATCTGAGTGTTTGCACTGTAATTATCTGTAACTGTAAATCACCAGACAGGAAAGAAGCATTAATGACTGTGAAATACTAGTCTCCAACAGGAGGTGTTATCTCCAGCCTAACAAAGAAGGCCCACCAAGACCAGATGAATTATTGTGGAACTTCAAAGGACACAACACTTTGTTAATTGCTCTCCCCACCCCATGAAGAGGAGCTCAAAGAAGAGGGGAAGGGAATAAAAATCCCTGACAAGGAGAAACTGTATCTCTATGCTGCTTGGACGCTGGGAAGGCAAGGTTTTCTAGGCATCAGCAAGAGATCCCCAGCATTTAGCCTGGGTTAGCCTTAATGGACATATAAAGCTTGCGTATTATAGACACTTCTATTACATTTTGAAACTTAAGACTGTAACTCATTTGTGTGTGTATGTTTAGCTGCTTTAACCTTGTAAATAACTCCAATTTCCTCTTCCTCATTAATAAAATCTTTTAGATAGTTCATTACAGGATTGGCACAAGCATTGTCTTTGATGTGAAATCTAAGGGGCGATTGACCTGGGGTAAGTGACTGGTCCTTTGGGACTGGGAGTAACCTGAATATTGTTGTGATTTTTGGTGTACAGAACCATCTATCACAAAGGCAAGCTTGCCTAGGTGACAAGATAGATTGGAACAGAGGCACTGACTTTCTGATTTCCCTTGGGGGAGGGTGCTCAACCCCTACTCAGCCACAGACCCTGCCCCCACTCCACCTCTTCCCCCAAGGCCCCACCTCCTGCCCACTGCTGAACAGCTGATCAGCGGTGGGTGGGAGGCAGAGGAGCTGATCGGTGCGGCCTGCCAGGGGGTGCCTACAGACTGGAGTACCCAAGGGGACTGGCTATGACTTCATGGTTACACTGTTATAGTGACTGAGGAGTTTACACTTGACAGTTGATGAAATTTAAGTATGGGACTCACAACCGATTTGGGGGTTGTGTCCTGCTTCTCAACCATCTGCCCTGAGGTCAGTATTCTTGAGCCACTGCAGGACAGCTTGCCACTTACAAACGCTCACCCTACCAATGCAGGCTCCACAGCTTTCTGGGGGCCTAACTGGGAATCCCTATTCAATCTTCCTTCCTCTGTGACTGAGCGGACCAGTGAGCCAGCCATTGGGGTGAGTGCAGTGATAGAAGCAGTGAGACCCCTTCTGCTGTCCCCCCTCCTCTCAGGCTACTGCCTCCCACTAGCATGCTGGACTGTCCCTTCCAGTTCCCACTCTAGCTATCTGACAATTGGGAAGGGCTTTCTGGAAATGGGCTGGCAAAACTGAGAGGGGTTAAGGGGCTGGCTCAGAGCCAGCACAGCCTTTGTCAAGTCATTTCTCATCTGAAAACCAGGCATAGCGATCCTCACCTGCTACCCAGGGACCTCAGGAGGCCCCATTAATTAGCGTTAATAATGTCTCTGAGCTACAGTAAGAGAAGCTGGGTTCCTATTATCTCTGTGTGGGGCAGGGATTCTGGCCCGAGATACAGCACCTCCTCCCCTGTCCCATTACTCCTCTACTGAGGGACTTTTGGTGCTGAGGCCCCACTTACCCTCCCTGGGAACACTCCAGATGGGTTTTCTCAGGCAGTTTGTACTGTAGCCATTTCTTCCCACTGCTGATCCCGCCCCATGCCAGCTGAAATAACATCTAACAGCCTTAACCCAAAGCCTTGTTATTGCAGCAGAAAGTAGAGATACTGGGACTCAGAATGAATGGAAGAAGCCCTGAACAAGACTGGAAGTGGCTCCAAGTGGCATAGCCTCCATAGACCCAAGGGAAAGGGGCACAAGTCAGGCTCTCCCCACATTATATCTACACAAGCCTTGCCAGAGACAGGCTGCAAGAACCCAAGGGCTGGGAAGGCAGCCTCAAGAGGAGACGGGCAGAGAGGGAAGTGACCTCAGGAATGTCTCATTCCGATGCTGCTATTAGGAATCGTGGGATTGTTACTATTTCCATCGAGGACACCATGGGGATTGTGGGTAAAGAAAACAGAGCTCCTGAGAACTGGCAGGGCTGGACTGTGGGCAGGAGATGTGACCCAAGGCCCTTCCTCCCACCTCCTTTCCAAATTAGCCCCACAGAAGTCTTTGCCCATGGAGGTTCCCACAGGAGAGACACTCCCAATCTCTCTCCCACCCCAATTCAGTTGCGGGGCTGGGGAAAGTCAGAATTCTTCTTGGCCATAATCTGCCTTTGATATTGCAGTGAATGTCATGTGGGCAATGGAAAAGGATAAACTGCTACAAGCAGAATGTCAGCATCGGGCATTAAGGGATTCTAAAAAAGATTCTAAAAGGAGAGTGAGGGAAAGTACCTAGCTTCCAACATGGCTTCCACCCTCCTCTCCCCAGCCTATCTCTTCTCTCCTCTGCTAAGCAGACACTACACATCCACTCTGCTGTGCTTACAAATGCTCTAGGCCTCTCCACCATGTGGAAGTGTCCCTCTCCACAGTAGTGAGACCATGGAACTAACCAACAGGTCCTACTCTGTCTCTTCCTATGGAACTCCTTGCCAGAGGATGTTGTGAAGGCCAAGACCATAACAGGGTTCAAAAAAGAACTAGATAAATTCATGGAGGATAGGTCCATCAATGGCTATTAGCCAGGATGGGCAGGGATGGTGTCCTTAGCCTCTGTTTGCCAGAAGATGGGAATGAGTGACAGGGGATGGATCACTTGCTGATTACCTGTTCTCTTCACTCCCTCTGGGGCGCCTGGCACTGGCCACTGTTGGAAGACAGGATACTGAGCTAGATGGACCCTTGGTCTGACCCAGTAGGGCCATTCTTATGTTCTTATTCTGTTTATGTCCAGTAAAGAAGAGATAACTGTAAATTATTTTTATTACTGAGTCTGAAAAAACCCTACATAAATAAATTGTAGTGATTTGGACATATATATGTGCATATTTATTTCGTTTTCCTAAAGTTAATTAAATATTTTAGGAAACATTGTCAGCATGGCTACAGCCAGAGTTGGTGGCCGCACTCTGAGGCCACCAAAAAATTTGTTGTAAGAACCCCTGGTCTAGGGAGATGGCCCAGTATGTAAGGCCCTAACTGTATCTGAACAGTTACAACTCAGTTCAAGAGTATGTGTTGTACTTTGAGACCTGTAGACTTTGTGAAGAACTGTTCCACACAAAGTGCAGTGTGGGGGTCACAATGCCTTTTCTCCGGATGCCAATCATAGCACAGTAATGCAACACCTCCTCCACACTGATGCCCAGGCATTTCAGCCGGGGCACAACAAGCTTTATGCTTCGCGTGGAGGTGGATTACCAGGAGTGCTACAGCTGCAGGTCCAGGTGCTCTACGTGCCTTGCCATGTGGACACCTCAGGAGTTACAGCACCTGGGGCTGCTTTAATGCGCTCTAACTTGCAAGTGTAGCCAAGCCCTAAGTCTCTCACCCTTCTGTCAGGCTGCAAACATAAGTTAGACAAAAAGAAAAGAGTACTTGTGGCACCTTAGAGACTAACCAATTTATTTGAGCATGAGCTTTCGTGAGCTACAGCTCACTTCATCGGATGCATACCGTGGAAACTGCAGTAGACATTATATACACACAGAGACCATGATGTTTCATGGTCTCTGTGTGTATATAATGTCTACTGCAGTTTCCACGGTATGCATCCGATGAAGTGAGCTGTAGCTCACGAAAACTCATGCTCAAATAAATTGGTTAGTCTCTAAGGTGCCACAAGTACTCCTTTTCTTTTTGCAAAGACGGACTAACACGGCTGTTACTCTGAAATAAGTTAGACAAAAGAGCATCTTGAGTTGTGTATGAGAGCCCTCTTATGGAAGACTGGGGTTTACTTCCCCTCCACCTCTTCTGGGCATTTTGAGATGAAGGAGTAGGGAAGCAAGCCCCAATCTATAGGCCTTTAGGGCTCATTCCTGGGTCTTTGGGCCTTGCTTCCCTTTGTCATGTCCACTTTTATTTGGGCCTTGTCCCCCACATACCTCAGGCACAGGGGCTTGCTTTGTGCACCCCCTATGTCGATGCACGTGCAGAACTCCCAACAGTCCCAGGTTCCATAGGACTGTTCACTTTGACCCACAACCTTGCCCCATCCCAATGCAAAAGGAACGTTTTCCACATTCAGGGCAGCTCAGGGAGAAGAGGGGCAGTTAGCTCTGGGCCCCCAAACCAAGTGGTGTTGCAACTTGGGGTGCAGGGTCACAGCGCCACTCAGGTTTGGTCTGTCCCTCTGCTGTCTCCGTCAGGGTGGCCAGGCTAAATTTCAGCATCATTGCAACCCCCTGCACTAGGTCATAATATCATATTTGGCACAAGGCGGGGCAGAGAGGCTGAACCTGAGTGGTGCAGCATCCCACTTTAGCCACTTGAAATGCTGGGAGGTATGCACGTGGGGCCCCCTTCATGCTTCCCCCCAGAATGTTCCAGGGGCTTGCTGACCCGCCCCCCATATACCAAGCCCCTCCCCCAGGCACGTGGGCCTCACTTTGCCCTACGTGGACTGCACGAAGCCTCGCTAGCTCCAGCGCCGCGGCAGATCCCACGCGGCCGCACTCGGAGGAGGGCCCTGGAGTGACGCTAGTTTGGGACAGATTCAGAGGTCACAGCCTCTGGACGGAAAACATTGCACAACGCCCCCCCGCCGCGAAATCGGCTCACGAGAGACGCCTCCATCTTCTCTGCGATTGGCTTAACGGCCTGGAGTGGACAGAAAGAGAATGGCTCTTGGCCAATAGCAGTGGAGAGAGGCGGAAGTGGTCCGTCCCTGGCGTGGGTCCGGGTGGAAGTGGTGCTCTCGATCCCACAGTTCCGACCTCCGTTCGCTCCCGCCGCCACCAAGATGCCGGGCGCGCCCGAGAAGGAGTCGGAGCTGTCGGAGCAGATCGAGGCCTTCGTGGCTCGGCTGAAGCGGGGCGGGGAGCGGTTGAGCTCAGAGGAGGCGGCGCGGCAGACGGTGGGGCTGCTGCGGAAGATCATCGGCCATGGGCGCTGGGGCAACGCGGGTGAGGCGGGGCGGGCAGCGGCGGTCCCGTGGGAGCCCTTGGCTGGGAACCCCCTGGGGCGCCGGTGTCCCCGCAGGCGGCCACGGGCAGCGCGTCTCGGCCTGCGCCAGCTCCCTGCCCTCGAGCGGCGCCCGGGCTCGTTTCCCCAGCGATGGGCACCCCATGGCCCCATCTCGCTGCCAAGGGGCTTCCCCGAGCCGCCGCCGGGATTCTCCCTGCTCCGTAGGACTCGGCGCCGCCCGGGCCCAGATGCTTCCTCCCAGCCACAGGCCCGCGCTCGAGGTTCCTGGCTCCCGCAGTGATTATCCCTCCGTCCGCCCCTCTCTCACCCACCCTGAGATCACAGCTTGCCCCCGCGGTTAGCGCTTTAATGAGCCCTCTCTCTAGCCTTGATGGGAAACACTCTCTGATCAGAAACATGAGTGTCTGCCGCCCACCACGGCCCTGGATTTGAGATACTTCCCTCTGAATACGGAGTCTCCTCCCCCGCTTTTCCGTAAACCCCGCTGGATTTCTTTTTTCCCTGCTGGTATTTGCAGATCTTCCCAATTCAGTATGCGCTGTTAAATAAGACCAGAGCGAATGCTGACACTTGCAGTACCCACCAGCTGGATTTCCCCCTCTCCCTGAACTCAGTGCTCCACTGTTTATGATCCTTTGAACAGTTCCTGGAATGTGTGACATCCAAACCACTTTGACTTAGTTTTGTGAGTGGGATTTAGTGATATACAGTATGAAATATTTTAGTAAAAATCCCATCTCATCTATTGTCTTCACCTCATCCACTCACATAGTAATATTATCTAAAAGCCTGACTAGTTTGGAATGATCTCACCTTTATAGCTCACCTGAAATTTTTTTTATTTTTATTTTTTGTTCATGGCTGTTGTTTTCTAGATCATGGTGCTAAGTTTTCTGTCTAAATATTTGTTCCAGTATGTTAGTAGCAATTGAACCAGGTGCAGGACTATTGAAAGATAGATCGGTTTTAAGATGGCGTAGGGCCACTGGCTGTGGAGTTACTTGAGACTGTGGGCAGGACCTGTTCTTGGAAGGATAGAGTTAATAATTTTATTAGGATAATGTTGAAGTAAAAAGAAAATGGTACAGAGTTTAGGCATAGAAGTTTCTGGTTATCAGGGAATAAGGTACAGATTATCAAGGGGTGCAAAATTCGGTTTAGGAGTGTGTGGCGTAAGGAATACATAATCTGCAATCTCCCCAATTGGGGGTAAAAGTTTAACGGGTCAAAGTACAGACATTGAGATATGGGGATATATTGTCTATATAATAGCTATGTTCAGGTGTGGAGTATAATGAGCAGATACGATGATGAGGATGGATCTACCCTCATTTGGTGGGATTTAACGTTCAGTGAGTTTATGGTTCCAGTTCATATGGTCCAATGGAAAAAGTCTCAGTCCCTTTCCCATAGTTGATGCACGATGTCGTACCGGCTCACACCTCCTGGTACTGTCGGTGGCCGGTGATGTGTTCAATGTAGATGTCCCTGAACCATTGGATAGTGTCCGAGACCATGAGGTGCCGTATGAGCCGTGCGTAGCGTCGACCGATCCCACAGGTCCGCAGCACACGCTCGTTGAAGGGGTCCCAAGCGCCCATACTAAGGCATCCCCTTGTTTCAGGGGACTTGATGGTGCTGATTCGGAAGGAGGGCAAGAGGATGACTGTAGCCCAGCCGTCTGAGACCACTGTGGGAAACATGGTGCGGCGAGTGCTGAAGATCATTCGCGAGGAGTACGGCAGGTGAAGCTCTCCCTCCCCCTGCTGCCTGTGTGTACCCCTCTCAGCGATCTGGGAGAAGATCTTCCTGACAGGATCATTTGGATCCTGTATGGTGTCTTCTCTTTGCTGCTTCTGTGAGACTCTTCAGGAGTCTAAATGAGATGTCTGTCCTCCCTGTCTCAAAGATTTACCTTCAAGGTTAAAATCCTTTAATTCCTTTGTAGGAAGGTTTGTAGCCACAATGAGCCTTGTGGTTTCCCCGCTACTGACATTTCTTCTAGTATGTGTTACTGCTGCGTGAAGCCTCCCTCTGCTGCAAATCTCTCTGTGTTCTGACCCTGTATTGCACATGCTGTCCTCTCCCTACTTTCCTAGGAGAGAGTGTTCTGTTGGAGCAGCAGTCTTGAGCCAGGCTGTTTCATGTGCCTCCTGCAGCTTTCAAAGTTTACTTACATAGCTTTCAGGAGGTACAGTTATTGGCAAAGCTTCAGGTAGCTTTCTGCCACAGACAGCCCTGGAGCACAGTTGCCAACTTTCATACAGTAAATAAGCACCCCGACTTTCACAATAAGCCAGAAATCAAGCTAATACCATTTCAAAACAAGGCCAAAACAAGCCAGTCCCTAAGAACTCCCAACACTTTATGTGACTAGATCTCCCCGGCGTGCAGTCTAGGACTGTGGTGGGCCTGCTGTGTATCCCTGATTCTCTCCCCACCTTGTCCCTGCTTGCCAGTAGCTGATCAAAAAAAAGAAGCAACTAGCTACTAGCCAACAAGCAACTCACAAGCCAATTAAGCCAAAAACAAGCCCAATTTCTGCGTTTTTTTCGCAGGTTTGGCATGTCTGCTCTGGAGGCTATTTGAGAAAATAGGTGTGGCCCTCTTATCTGACCCTGAATAAGTAAGGCCCCTTATTTCTCTGCTCTGGAAGGACAGCAAAGCTCAAAAGCAGCCTCATCAGGTTGTTTACTTGTGCTCCCTTCTTGCTGTGATGGGCTGTGTTCTTTCCATAGGCTCCGCGGACGCAGTGAGGAGAGTGACCAGCAGGAGTCACTGCACAAGCTTCTGACCTCTGGAGGGCTCAGCGAGGACTTCAGCACTCCCTATCCCCCACTCAGGGCTAATGTGATTGAAGCTATTAGTGAGCTGCTGATAGAGCTGGGTACGAGAAAACCATTCTATCACAGGGTGGGAGAGGGGGCTGTTCGTGGGATTAGGGATGGGGAAGAACCAGTTCCCAGCTTGAATGGAAAGGATGGGGAGTTGTGAGGCTCAATCTTGCAGAATGTGTGTATCCCGGGAGCAGTGCAGAGGGATTCCTTCCTATGTGGTCCTGTGAGGAGAGCAGAACAGTGTCAAGTATGCACCTTCTGGAAACAGGGAAAATTCAGCCCTGTGCTGTTTGCACTCATGTCTTTGAAAGAATCTGAGCAGAGCCCTTCCTCCAACTGACTAAGATGGAGCCATGGTGTGCTCAGGTCCTGCAGGGAACAGAATTAAATATTTTCCCCTGCACTTCTTCCCTGGCGGATGCACTGCAAGGATTGTCTGCAGCCAAGGAGGTCTGCGTGCAGCACCTGAGACAGCTAGGAGGGTTGCTGTGAACCTCTCAAACTTCTCTCTGCACATGGTACAGCATTCCGCTTCAGTTCTCCTTCCCAACAGGTCATTGTCTTCTACATCTGTCCACAGATCAGCGACCATCTATCCTCTTGAGGATTACACTGCTTGGCAACCTCCCTCCACATTCAGTACTGGCAGGCTATAACTTCCTCATGCATCTCCCATTCTGGCACCAAGATTTAGTCCATGGGCAGAGTGGCCACCATAGCTGATGCTGGTCCTTTCCTCTCCCCTTATGGTGGGATTTTCAATATGCCTTATTTTCCTGGGCAGTTTGGGAGCCTATGGAAGTCAGGGTGTGGTGCTCTTTGTGCTGCCACAAGGCACCTACAGCCAGACTCTAACTTGATCCCAGCTGGTGCAGGGGCTGGGGAACGGAACTGATGCTGCTCCACCAATGCCCATCTTGCTGCCTTAGCTAAGGGTGATGTGACACACAGCCTGGTTTGGGGGGGGGTGGGGTCAGGTAATAACCTAGTTACCAAATTGGGGGTCTCAGTGTTCAGATAAGGAATGTTTTGCCCTTTCATCAAGTTGTAGCTCAAAACCTCAGATGCTCTCCCTTCAAACCCAAAGCTCTAAAAAGTATGTTGTTGGGTTTTTTGGGCCTATGGGATAGTTCCATGGAGAGGGAATTGCAGTTGTGTGCAGCGGCAGAGGGCTTGTGCTCTCCCCTGTTGGTGCTGTCTGTGGCTGGAATCAGAATGGCAGGTATAGGGCCTGACTCGCCTCTCACGGCTGGATGGCTTCCCTTGCAGAGGGCACCACTGATAACATTGCGATGCAGGCGCTGGAGCACATCCACTCCAACGAGGTAATCATGACCATTGGTTACTCTCGCACCGTCGAGGCCTTCCTGAAGGAGGCAGCACGCAAGCGGAAATTCCATGTCATTGTGGCGGAGTGTGCGCCCTTCTGCCAGGTAGGACCCTGGCTGGCTGTGTTCTCAGGCTGTGTCTGTGGTAGCTGTGCAGTGCTTTTATCTGCCTTAGGAGGAGCAGGTGTAGAAATAACAGGTACTTCTGCTCAGCATGAGGGAGTGACCAGGCTGCCCCAAGAAATGGTGTGGGATTGCTGGCTGTGGCCAAGAAGTGGGGGAAACTCCTTGCCTCCCCCATCAGTGATTTAGAGGACAGCATATGTGCTATACCACTGGCAAGTTTCTGGCTCAGATAATGTAGCTTCTGACTTGAATTGTGTGTCTGGCACTGCATCAAGTCCAGCTCAGGAGCTTCCTTGTCTGTTCCCTCTTAAGGGACTCACCAGATTCTCTCTCTTCTGTAGGGTCATGAAATGGCCGTCCGTCTATCCAAAGAGGAGATTGAAACCACTGTCATGAGCGATGCAGCCATCTTTGCTGTCATGTCTCGAGTCAACAAGGTAGGTTTTGGGGGGGGTCAGTAGTGGGGTTCTGGTGTTCAGGCCTTATAGGGCCATCCATAGGCAGCATCAAGTGAGTTTGCTTCCCCTATTAAAGACCCCAAAGAGCTTGGAGAGAGGTGGCTAGAGAGGATGTCTCAGGAGAGGTTTTAATATTTACATATTGTACCCACCATAATATGAATGCTACTATATAGACATGTAGAAATAGAACACCTCCTCTGAAAAGCTTACAATTTGATAAGACAGAGGATGGGGAGCAGGATACAGTGTACAAGCAGAAACCAGTGTGACTGACCACACTGGGACAGTTCCACTGGGACTCCCAACTTAATCCCAGCTGCCCCTCACCCGAGTGGCTAAATTTCCAGGATGCATTAGAACAAACAATGAGCTTGAGTGGAGGCAGAGTTGCTCTGAAACACACATTTAGAGCCAAGGGTTGACTCCAACTTTTTTTTTGTTTGTTTTTTAAATAAAAAACAAACAACCAAAACCTGCCCATCCTGAGGGGGAAGCACTGCGCCCCTGCCTGGAGCACAAGTCACAGAGTAGGCAGTATGCCAGCCTTTGGCAGGGTGTCAGGAAATTGCTGCTGGACATCCTCAGAGCTCTGACTGCTTTCCTCACTCTCATGTGGAGATGAGAATAGAGCACCACAGCCCTGCAATGAAGCCTGCTAGTCTTCTAACTTCCACTTGGAAGGTCTGACAGTTCTGGATGCTGTTCTAGTTAGAGGAAAACTTTTGTGGAGAGCCAGTCTCAGATGGAACAGATCCAGCACCCTGCTGAACTAGAATCCCAGCCTTTTACTGTCTGTCTAGTCAGTGTAATGCCCTCTTGCTGTGATATATATAGAAGGTGAGAACCTGCAGCCCCTAACCCCAGCATGGTCTGAGCCAGTAGCCCAGGATTTGGAGCTCCTTTTCTCTGCCTGTCCCAGTTCATTGCAAAGTGCTCTAATACTAATTTGTACTTGGAAGGTGATCATTGGTACGAAGACAATCTTGGCCAATGGTGCGTTGATTGCTGTAAGTGGGACTCATACCCTGGCACTGGCAGCTAAACACCACTCCACTCCCCTCATCGTCTGTGCACCCATGTTCAAGCTTTCACCGCAGGTAGGTACAACAACTTTGATTACAACATCTGCTGTATCTCGTGGCAAATAGAGGGACCTATATTGCTCATGAAAGTGAGTAATGGATAGCATGGACTGGCTAAAATACAGGCTGGCAACCCAGAAGGCTTCTACCAACCCTGCTAACGCACTTAAATCCTAACGCAAGGGTGCCTCTGCCCCATTGATGGACCTTCCCCGAACAGCTCTACTGATGTGGCTTAGGCCTTTGTTCCAGCACAGATTGCCAGATATCCTGAATGGTGGGCTCTTATGATATAGACCAACATCCACTAGAGACTGAGAGCTATCATATTCATTTCACTTAATCCAGTGGCGATTTGAACTCGCATCTTCAGAGGCGGAAGGAGATGTTTTAGGACTTTCCTGCTCTGCTTTTTTGATATTGTAATAATGGATCCTGTCTCAAGTCACTAAAGAGCAGCTTGAGACAGTCATGTCTCTCTGCTCTCCTGACCTACCAGGCTATCCTGCAGAGCAGCCAGAATATAAGCAGGCATAAAGGAACTAGGAATGTATGGCTTGCCTGAGCCCCTTGCTGCACAGTTTCACCTGCAGTTACCATGCATATTCGTCTGAGGCTGCAGGCGACTGCTGTACACCCTACAAACCTAAGCTGTGAGGCACTTACTTTCCTCTGCTCAGTCCCTTCCAGCACTTATGCCCCAACTCCATATGGTATAATGGGGATGGGTGGCCTCTTCTGACCCTATTGCTCTTTCTTTCAGTTCCCCAATGAAGAGGATTCATTCTACAAGTTTGTCTCTCCACAAGAAGTGCTGCCATTCACAGAAGGTACTGGTCCTCTTTAGTGCAGGTTTTTGAAGGGGAACTAGCTGTGTTGACCCAAGGCAGCAGGAACTGGGACCCTGTCTCACATGTTTAAAGACGGAATTAGCTTGTAACCAAGGGCAGGAAATCCTGCCCAATGTTTTAAGCTCTGAAATGACTCTGACCACTGTTCTAGTTTATATGCTACTTGGCTGATGGGAGGAATGGAACAGGGTTTCCTCTGAACTCCATCCTTGCAGTTGGGCTCCTGCCCTATGAAACACTCTCTTATACAGGTAGTAATTTAAAAAAAAATCAAGATTCTGATGGTGACTGCCTGCTGGTGGGCAGCAGAGCCCTAGCACAGTGTCAGAAACCAAACTAGTTTCTGTGTAGCGTTCATACGTAGTGTGACTTCTTGGAACATAATACTCCAGAAATATTATATGAATTATTGCCACTGGCTGACATAGTTTTGTTTCTGCCATGGAGCTTCTGAGGCCAGGTTAGTGTGGGCAATTCCCGTCTCCCATGTTTAAGAAAGATGAATTCAAACTGGAACAGGTGCAGAGAAGGGCTACTAGGATAATCAGAGGAATGGAGAATCTGCCTTACAAGAAAAGACCATAAAGAGCTTGGCTTATTTTGCCTAACAAAACAAAGGTTGCGGGAGATATGATTGCTCTCTATAAAATACATCAGAGGAACAAACATCAGGCAGTGAAAGGACTGAAGTTAAGGGCCAATGTTGGAACAAGAACAAATGGATATAAACTGCCCATCAACAAGTTTAGGCTTGAAATTAGATGAATGTTTGTAACCATCAGAAGAGTGAAGTTCTGAAACAGCTTTCCAAGGGGAGTAGTGGGGGCAAAAACCCTAACTTATTTCAAGACTGAGCTTGATACATTTATGGAGGGGATGTTATGATGAGGTTGCCTACAATGCATATGTCCCATCTGTGACTACTATTAGTAAATATCTCCAATGGCTGGAGATGGGACACTAGATGGGGAGGGCGCAGAGTTACTACAGCCAATTCTTTCCAAGGTGTCTGGCTGGTAGGTCTTGTCTAAATTCTCACAGTCTTAACTGATCACCATATTAGAAGACAATATGTGTTCCCCCTCCCCTGGATCAGATTGGCAGACACGGATGGGGGGAGGCTGCCCTCCCCGGCAGTGTGGCGCACTAGTCACCTGCTGGTTTGAACTAGAACAGATGGTGGATCCTTTGTAACTTGAAGTCTTTAAATGAAGATTTGAGGACTTTAATAACTCAGCCAGAGGTTGTGTATTGCAGGAACTGGTGGGTGAAGTTCTGTGGCCTGTGACATGTAGGAGGTCAGACTAGATGATCATGACAGTCCCTTCGGGCCTTAAATTCTGAGAATCCATCTTTAAAAAGATGGCAGCTCTGGTGCCCATTTACATAGCAACCAACCTTCCAAATCCATGTTTCTGTGCAGCAGGACCCAACCAGCGCTGGGCTAAGACAGTTCTGATTAAGGCTTTCATTGTGGCATTTTGCAAATTTTCCATCGGGGGCTCTTCTGGTTAGCACCAGCAACAGCCATCAGCAGGGGCAAACGCTATCATTTTTATCCAAGACTGTGCTTTATATCCATAATTCAAATAAACCTACCATGGCTGGGGTTGTCTCGAATCTTGTTCTGCTATTTCAGTGCTGACTTCAGGGGTGGTGAGGGGAGGGTCACAACCTGTGCTCCAGGCAGCGTACGGTGAAGCCACACTCCACATCATCTTGTCTATTGCTCATCTCTAATACCATGACTGTTTGCTTTTCAGGGGAGATCCTGTCAAAGATCAATGTTCACTGCCCAGTGTTTGACTATGTTCCCCCAGAGCTCATTACTCTCTTCATCTCCAACATTGGGGGTAATGCACCCTCCTACATCTATCGCCTCATGAGTGAGCTCTACCATCCTGATGACCATGAACTCTAAGATCTACTGGCATGAAGTGCCTCAGTGTCCAGGCTCTTCCTACCTTGCTCTTTCGAAAGACCCAGCAGCTAAATAAACCCAGGGCTGCAGAGATGGGGGTGACTGTCTTCAAAAGGAAGCATCTGCGTAGAGTATAATGTTTCCACCCTAGCCAAGAGCAGCAGTGACAGATCTAGGCCTGGTTTTGCTTCCACCACTTGTATTACAAGGCACATGGAACAGTTTTGAATCTATTTGATGTTTGGAACCTGTTGTTGTCATTCTTGTATATCTCCACAGAAGTTCTGGTTCAATGATGGACTGGGTATAAATGGAATTCTCTGTTGCCACTAAGCTGCATTACCTTAGTGTGCTACAATAAAGACTGCTTGTAGTGATCTCTGCTGTTGGCTTATTTTCTATACAAGAATAAAATGCTCATTCTTCAAACAGTAGCAGCATACTGGCCCCAGCAGTGAGCTGCTGTTGTAGCAAGATGGCTATAGTTGCTTTGGTGGATGCAAACTGAAAAGCCTTCTGTTACAAACCAAAGGCTTTAGAGTGCATTCTCTTTAGCTGTCTCTGGCAATATGACAGCTCTTAACAGTGCACAGCAACGCTACATCACAGTTTAGGGTAAGAAGTGAAATATTTTCCCCCCTCTGGTTTTGTTTAGACAGTAAAACCTGGTGGGCCAGAATTCTTGTTTTAATTTAGGCACTTAAATCCTGTGTGTTATAGTAATGCCTAATAAGTAGATAGAAATTTGTAACACGACCCCCTTACTGGTATAGAAATAAACCCCAATCTATTTAGAGCTGCAGGGTGAATTGAAGAGTGGAGGCAGAATAAAATTAGAATTCGAGCAGGACTTATTGCAAGTAGTGCTCTAGGGATCCTTAACTACCTCTTTTCCAGCAACTTCATGTTTCACTGAGAAGATAGCACCTGGCTATATTTTTGAGATCTCCCCTCCACCTGGAGAAAAGGATTGATGTGCTGTGAAAGCCGCAGGCAAGGAAAGAAACAGCTAGCTGGGATTTCTCTGCTATTAGATGCTTAGTTGAATGAAGTGACACTTTTGGTTCTTTGATGGTCTGACTCTAAGTTTGTCTACAAAATCTTGCAGATGGCCTGCACTCACTCCAGACAGATGTGAGCCTGAGGAAAGTGTTGTTGGTTTATTAATAAATACTTAGCCCTCTACACCTTCAAAGTGTTGTAAATACATTAAAACAACCCTTCCCCTATGAGGAGTCCTGCCATTCTCACAAGAAGGGAATTTAACACTTGCAAGTGTGAGACTATTTCTACCCTTGAATAGCCACGTCTAGGCACACAATATAATTTCTGAACATTGAAGCCTCTTCTCTGGGCTATACGAGCCTTCTCCTGCCACATTCCCAGGGATGATCTCGGCTCCTCAGAAGGTCAGCTGTGAAGGTAGTACCTCTGATACCATCCTGGCTCAGGAGTTGCATGCAAGCAGCAATGCTGCTTTCGCGTTGCTGGCTGAAAATATGAGGGGTTGTGTAACATCAACATTCCTGGAGGGTCTGGTTTTTAGCTCACACTTCGAAGCGCTGTCCTTGTTTCCCAAACAGCTGCCAGGCTTGGGCCATTCTCCGCAGTTTAGCCAAATTAGGTTTAGGCTGGTAGGAGAAGAGAGAATTAATGAATTGATACAAAGTTTCATTAAGAGAAAAGGACTTTACTGACCTTCATAGTCCTTTCCCCACACAGAAAGATGCTCAAGTGTTTTATCAAATCTAATTTTAAATGTCCTCTGTGACTTCCAGTTTCACAATCTGATGCAGTGCCTTGGCAGCAGGGTGGATAAAAGTCAAGTTTTTATTAAACATCAGATTTTTTTTTTTAATATACATCTTGCTAGTCCATTGCTTCTCATTTTAGGCTGAGTTGTTTTGTACTTGTTTCTTCCATTAGTTTACTCGTTGTTAGTAGAATTTTAGATTTTACATCTTTTTCCCTTAAGTCTCTCACTTAAAAGCCTCATCTTTTCTGAAAATGAGAAGCCCAGGGCCTCATTAATACCCTCACTGTAAGAACAGAAAACTGATAAGCAAACTGACCTTCCTATATCTGCAACCAGCACCACATTCTGATATAAACTGGCATCAATGAAGAAAGCTGAAATGCTTTGGCAAGGCCATACTCTTCTGGCAGAATTTGAAGTCAATGGGACATGTGCTCATAAGTCACCTAAGTGCCTATAATAACTTGTGTATTAAAAGTCTAAGTAACTTTTCATTGTTAACAGTGAAGCAATTTTGTTTTGAAATGAAAGATTTTATGCTCCTAAGAGAAAAGTTTAATAAAAATACAATGTTTTAACCACTGCTGTTACACTTAAGCATGTTTAATTTTAAGCACTAGTGACCCCATTAAAGTAAACGGAGCTTCTCTTGTGAGTAAAGTTACTCACCAGCTTGTCTGCAGGATCAGGGCCATACTATTCAATTTATTTTTGTAAAATTCAAATACCCTACTGGAAGTGGCATTTAAGAAAAATAGTTCATTGTATATTTTCATATGAAGTTGCAATAGTACAAATTTTCAAATTAGTTTTACAAAACCTCAATCTGATTTTAAAAAATCATTCCACCCTTACAGTCAAAATGTTCTCCTGATCTTCAGCCTAGATTTTCTTTCTTTATTTCGTCCCATTCCTCTTGGTTATAACTCCTCATATCATCCTAAATAATTCCACCTTTCAAATAGTAGATTTACCCATCTAGGCACACAGAGCAAATGTACTGTTTCAGGCAACCATTTCCTAAGAAATTGAGTTATGAAAGAAGAGAAAAAAGCAAAAAGTACTGATCTGCTGTGGGATATCCCATGTACTCAACATATTTAGGGAACAGCACACTTAGTAGGGAGCTTTAGAAAGGTGCACATTACTAGTTCTTCCCCCACCACTAGTTGTCCCTTAGCCAAATTAGACAGACTTATTCTCTTCTCATAAGTCTTCTGCAGTTCCCTGGCCATTTTTGGTTGCTCTTCTTTGAATTCCCTCCAGTTTGTCTTTAGATGAGTTTATAACAGTGTTTCAATTGCAAAGGGTTACCAATAGTGTGACTCCCTAAGATGATACAGGATAGCTGAATAAACATTGCCAGGGGCTACTTACCAAATCTGTACAACTTCAGGAAGAAATATTACAGGAAATGGCATGTTAACAGTAGGGTTCTAAAGGCAAATGTGCAATACACCAAATGAGTAGAGTCTAAAATAGCATCTGGACATGCTCTTTGTGCCCAGTGAGTCACAGTCTTCATTTATACACAATACCGTGAGGAATAATATAGGAACGGTTAAGGGAGGGACAGGAGTTAGAGGTTTGTTTACATCACATGCGGTCAGTAGTTATTTCAGTCAGGATACCTCTGTTTGTATTAAGTGGTGGATACAGAGTGAGCTGTGTTGTTGGTTAGTATGAAACTTGGATGAAAAGGCTTAGCAATATTTAACGCATCTTTTCAGACAACCCACCCTGTGGGTTTGTTGCCTCTCTCTGCTCAGCTCTTCACACTGTACCTGCTTTTCCTGCTTCAGGTGGTCTATGTCTGCAAGTGGCATCATGGAAGGTCTCCCATGAGCACACTGGAAAGGCAGCTGGCAAGAGGACAAAGCTTCAATAAGCTGGCAGCTCTCCTCCTTAGTCAAGCTGTCATTAAACTTAATAGCTCCTGAAAAGAGAGGCGAATTATAGCATGTGCTGGCAAGAGTTCAGTTCAGCTAACAAGCCCCCCTCTGGGAACTACGGACAGCATAGCAAGTTAATATGGGGCAGCTCCCACTTCCTCCCACACCCTGAGACCACAAACCAGCAGCATAGTACACTAGACTTCAGATTTAGCTCCAGTTAATCAGACTTCCCTCAAGAAGCCTTCCTGGCACACACACACACAACCTTTTCCATAGCCTAAGCTGCTTGGTCTAGTCTGAGGCTGCTAGATGGCAGGGCAACTATTTCCTTGCTTCCCAGATGCTACAGTTGTTCCAGCTCAAGGCACATGAGCAGCTTCCTCCAGAGCTGAAAACAAGGCCATTCCACAAATGAGGAGCTACCAAACAGAGAAAGACTGAACACCCACCCCATATGCTATTTAGAGATTGAGTACCACCTCAGTAATCATCCACTCTTTCCCACATCTGGGCATTTAATGCAACCACTGCAAATCCAGGCAGGATAGTAAGGTCTCTCTGGTACTTTAATAACCTTTATCTTTCCTAAACACCAGAGGGTGTGAGAATCTATGGTCTCATTTATTTCTCACCTTAGCAGCTTGTATCCTGCAGTTCAGAGATGGCACGTGTCCTGCTCTTCTAGCTAAAAGCAATCTTGTACGCAGTCTGCGACTTGGAGACTCTAGTGATGTGCCATTGAAACAATGCCACCAATCCACATTTGCCCTTTGGCCATGAGGGGAATGTTAATGCACTATGCAAAGTGTCTGCTGGCATGAAGGGGTTAGAATTACTGCAGCTTGCATTTGTGAAATCTACTCACCTTCTGGGCTTCTAAAAGCCCAGAAGGTGAGCCAGATGTCCATCATGGATCCAGAAAACTAGCACTTCCAGGGTCTCCAGGACACCCTACACTGGCATTTCTACAACTTACCATTTGGGGCAGTCAAAAATGTGCTTTTTGAGAACAGGGCACTCCTCCTGCTCCCACAGAACTGTTGAATTAGAAGTTCTAGAGCTCATATGAATTGATGCACATTAGGGCTCTATTTTGTCAGCATCTCACATCTGAATAGGAATGTGGATAATAGCCACAAACAATGCAAATAGAGGCAGCATGTTCTGTCCTTGGCAGAGCTCTCCAAAAAGAGGGCAACTGCCTCCTGCTACTAGTAGACACCCTGTCTTTAAAAAGTTAGATTTCTGCAACCCTTCAAAGTGCCATATTATTCCAGAGCCCCAGAAAGTACACTGTGTAGAAATGGAAAAGTAGAGAAGTTCAGCTCACTTACCATGGCATGCTTGGGAAGCCAGCACCTTTAGAAAGGTTAGTGGGAGTGTCCCTTGTGCGCCTCCTGTGGTCTGCAATAGCTAAAAGTAGAGAGAGAACATGGTCCAACTTTCCAGTGAGTATGAAAAGGAAAGAATAGTAACATTAGAGAAGGAACAGATGAGGAAGACCTAGTAGGGCCCACCTGGTCCATATCTCCCCACTGTCAATCCTTAAGAGCTAAAGGATGGTATTCTCCCAGGTTTTGTCCTGTCTCAAGCAACAAAACTTTCAGGGTTGCTTGAGAGCTATCCTGACCCACTTCAAAAGAAGAGCACTACTTACCTCAACTTGTTCTTGAATCAACTCCTGAAAAGCAAGAGGCAGAACAATCAATCACTTACTGTTTTTTCCCTCCTCAACTTTCCTCTCTACTGTCCAAACCTGGACATATTTACTGTCTCCAGTTCCAAGTCACTCACTGTGATAAATAATCAAGAAGGATGGGCCAATGATTGGAGCATTAGCCTAGGCAGTGGGAGATCCAGGTTGAAGTCCCCACTCTGCCATAGACTTCCTGTGTACCTCGGGCAAGTCCTCTCTAAATTGGGGATGATAGCACTTCATAGGGGTGTTGGGAGAATAAATACATTAAAGATTGTGAGTCTCAGGTACTACATGATAAGGGCCATATAAGTACCATAGACAGAAGACCAGCCTGAAGTCACCCCAGCAAACTCCCGAACTTACTACAACTTTTCAGGACTGCACTAAAGGGATAGCAACACACAATTTCCAGAATCTGTTTAAGTCCTAATCTTAAAGCATCTCCCATTAGCTTGTTCAATTACAAGACCAGTAAGAAAGAATGGTAGCTTACCCAACAGTGACAGTGGTTATAAGAGATGTGTTGTCCACATTGATTCCACCTCTAGTGAGCCATTGCCCCATACATGCAAGATTGGACTCTTTTGGCCTGCAGTGTTCACTGGTGCCACACCTTGGATGTGCTCATGCCCCCTCTCCCCTTCCCATCCAAGGACATAAAGAGCAGAGGCTCGCACAACCATCCCTCAGTTTCTTCGCCAATACAGACCGTAGGTGGTATAGGATTTTCTAGTAACGGGGAAGGTTGTGGATGGGTTGCAGAATCCATAGACAACACATTGTGAAGAACCACAGTTATTGTAAGTAAGCAACCATTGTTTCTTCTGGGAGTGATTATCCACATGTATTCCATTTCTGGTGACTAGTAAGCAGTGACCTCATAATCAGGGGGTGGATGCTAGAAGTCCTATTTAAATAATGATTGCAGGACAGTTCAGCCAAAACAGGAATCAGACCTTCAGGCCTCAACTAAGAAATAACGTGGGATGAAGGAGTGGACTGATCCCCCATATAGTTTCCCTGCAAATTTCTGGAATTGGTATGTTTTTCAGAGAAGCTCCAGAAGCTGCTTAAGCCCTGGTGAAGTGGGCTATAACTTGCATGGGTGGATCTAAGGACGATCAAAAACCTCACCACCTTCCGCTCTTTAACCTTTTTTCCTCTAACATAAATACATAACATGTATATTTAAAAAAATACCCCAAAAAACCCCAACCCTCTAAAGCCCTACCAACACATGACACTCCACTGCATACACTTCTCTCCCTAAGGAGAGGATAAGAAAACAAAACAACACATGACAAATGTTTAGTCACATTGCTTAGTGCACTACTGGAAGGTGCTCAGATACTACAGTGATAAGTTCAGTCTAACCCAGATAGAACCTAGATAGAATAGATCTAATCTAGTTAACTCATGGCATGATTTAATACAATTACATACCCAGTTAGTCTTTAGGTAGATGTTGCCTGACCCTTCACCCTATCTTCAAATGCTACAAATAGCCTCGGGATGCTCTTGAAGGGTATTGTTCTGTCAAGATGACATAAAAGAGCCCTAATCATACCAGCAACATGCAGATTGGCTTCCTCTTGGTTGGAGTGGGGCTTGGAAAAGAAAACTGGCAGATGCATCATCTCATTTAGATGAAAATCCAAGACAATCTTTGGTAAAAAAATTTAGGGTGAGCCTTAAGGATCACTTAGTCTGTAGGGAACACCACGCAAGAGCCTGAATCTCTCCTACCCTTCAAGCTGATGTTATGGCTACTAAAAGGGCTGTTTTTTACAGGTGATATAGAGAGTAAGTTGTGAGCGGGTGAAAAGGGGGTCCCATTAACTCAGCTAAAACTATCCTGAGGTCCCAGAAAGGAAGAGGGTCCCAGACTGGAGGAAAACACAAGAATAGGTCCCTAAGGAATCTAGAAGCTGTATGGTGGGAAAAAATGGTGTGACCCTCATGGGAGAATGATAAGTTGCTATTGCTCCTAAATGTATCCTCATAGAGCTGATGAATAATCCTATATGCTTTAGGGATAACAGATGATCCAGAACAGAAGGAAAAGAATGGTTCCACACTGTAAGGGGGCACTCACCACTTGAGCACCTCCAAGCAGTGGAGTGTGGTCCACAGTCCGTTTCTCACCCCTGATTCCCCTGAGATTGCCTGACAACCTTGGTAGGTCTTCAGTGGCTTGGCCCTCCAGCCAAGTCACACAGTCCAAATGAACATCCAATAAACAATCTATTTGTCCTTAGTAGAATCTTCAGCCTCAGAACTGGGTCCTTTAAATTCAGCCCTTTGTTCAGGCTCCCAAATAAGCCTGTCCCCTTTGTGGATTTATTCCATTTTACCTGTGTCCAGTAATGCTATAAACAGCAGCCATATACTCCTTACTTCAAACCTTTGTGGCTACTTCCCTGGGCCTCTTCATACCGGGCCCTTTTATGTTCAGCCCTGCACCCTCAGATTCCTCTCTCTCTGCAGTCCAACTATGTAAGTTCAGCCAGCCATAAATTCTAATTATCAGGCTCCTTGTCCCAAGAGGAACACTCTTCTTCACTTCTCTGCTCCCAGCAAGCTGAACTGCTAAGGCCAGGCAGCAACTTTTATCTGGGCCAGCAGGGCCCTGAGTGGTCGTTTCTAACCCTCTAGCCCTTAGAGGACCAAATTTCTGCAGTTTCCAAAATGGCTGCTCCAGAGAGTCCTCTCTAGGCAAGCTTGGGGGACCCACCCTCACTGCTCTTTTCCCCAACTTACTCTTTCTTGGGATGCGGCGTAGTAAGACTGCAGGACCCTCAGCAGGGAGCCACCAAGTGCTAAATACATCCCATCACACCCACCCTACAGAAACTATGGTTCTTTGAGATATTGTAGTCAGTGTGGATCCTGTAAGAGCCCATCCACCTCATGCATGCAAGATCAGTCTTTTTGAATAGTAGTGTCTGCACATGCACCCTGTGCCTCCTTGCACTCCCATACAAGGACATACAGGACACAGTAGCCTAAACCCTCCCTCAATTCCCTCACAATTCAAAGCTGGTGTTGCTGAGGACTCCAAAAAGTGTGGATCGGAGAGCAGGCTGTGAGAGCCACACTGACTACATCTTGAAGACCCACAGTTTCTGTAGGGTAAATACCTGTTCTCTCTTTTTTGAGTATGTGTTAGTGTGGATCCCACCACAGGTGACTGGCAAGCATTATCCTCTTTAGATGGTGAGACTAAAAGCCAGCTGCATTACTCAAAGATTGAAGTACTACTCTCCCAAACTTGGCATCACCTCTATACACCCACTCAAGTGTGCAATGTTTGACAAAAGTCAGTGGGTTGCTCCACGTTGCTGCTTTTGAGATCTTGGATACTGGCACATTCCTGAAGACACCCTCCATCAAGGCACAGGCAGTATTTTGATGTGTGAAGGGAAAGGCTCACAAACTAGCTGGTAACAGTGGAGATCCCAGAAGGTCTCTAAGTAGATCATGCAGTGTATGAGATGGCTTGGCCTTTTGACAAGCTAAATATATACATAAAAAAAACCAACAACCCAGGGAGACGGTCTACAACATTTAATCCTGTCAAAGTAATACAGCAAGCCTCCAGAAATGTCCAAAGTATGCAGCTTCTCTCTTGGCATTGAGTGTGGCTTCAGGAAGATAACTCATAGGTTAATTGGCTGATTTAGGTGAAATGTCGAGACTACCTACCTTAGGGATGAACTTATGGTGCTAGGGTTCTGAATTCTCAGAACCACTTTGTCCTTTTGAAAGGATAAAGGAGGCCTGGCCATAAAGATTTGGAGCATGCTCGCACTCCATGCTGTGGTGACAGCTACCGGAAAGACTCTCTTAGGAGTAAGGTGATGTACTGAACAATCCATGAGTGTCTCTAATGGAGGCTCCATGAGTTTTAAGAGGACAACATGCAATCCCAAGGAGGAGCTGGGACTCCCGCAGGGGGTAAATATCCAAGAGGCCCTTGGGGAATCTCAGTACCACTGGATATGAGAAGACTGCATATGACAGTATCAGAGCATGACATGCCAATATAGCTGCAAGGTAAGCTCTGAAACAACTAAATGCCAATCCAGCATGTTTCAAGTGCAATATGTAGTCAAGCATCTGTGGTACCATGGCCCCAACTGGATCCAGAATCTGCTGAATTGCCTATACAGAGAACCCTTTCCATTTGGAGGAGTAGGTATTCATAGGAGATGGTTTCTTATTATGCATGAGGATTTCTTTAACCTGTCAGGAACAGTCCCTGTCAGAAGTGCTCAACCAGCCAAATCCAAGCAATCAGATGCAATGACTGTAGGTCTGGGTGCAAGATCTGACTGTAGTTCTATGATACCGTGTCTGGACAGAGCAGAAGATGGATGGGAGATAAAATGGACATTTGCAATAAGTAAGACAGCCAAAATTGCCTCAGCCAGTCGGGAGCTATTAAGTTCAGTATGGCCTTGTCCTCTCTGATTTTGGATATTAATCTGGACATCAAGGGAATGGAGGGAAAGGTGTTTCGTAGGCTCAGACCACTGTAGAAAGAAGCTGTCTGTTAAGAAGCCCAGTCCCATACCCCCTCTTGAACAGAAGTTCAGGCACTTGGTAATATTTCCTATTGTGAACAGATCTATTGTGGGAATCCCCCAATGGTGAAATATCAGTGCTATGATGGAGGTCTGCAGTGACCACTTGTGACTGCTTGCTGTGTGCTGCCTAAGAAGCCTCTCAGGCTTTAGCGGGCTACTGAAAGGTTTAAAGCCAATGGGATTACCCAGTGGAGATGACATCCAGTCCACAGCTTGATGGCCTCCTGGCAGAGAGGGGATGACCGAGCACCTCCTTGCTTCTTTACATAGTGTATTGTGGATATATTGTCTGTCAAGATCTGCAACATGGAGTCCTGCAGAACAAGCTGGAATGCCATGCAGGCCAGCTAAAAGCCGTGAGCTCCAGGATGTTCACATGCAATTTCAAACCAGATCCCTTGCATATGCAGATGGCACCCCAACCTGTACCTTAGGTGTCTGTGATGAGTTTTATTGTCAGGGAGGGGATCAAGAAGGAAACCCTCTTCTATATGTTTCCAGCCACCAACTGAGTTCTCATAGAATCTGGGGTGGGACCAGGACTCTCTTGCTCATGTGATGCTTTGACGAGGAGTATGCAAACCTCACCCATAACTGCAAGGACCACAGGTGAAGTCTGGCAAGCAGTGTCACATATGTGCATGCTGTCATATGGTCCAACAGTCCTAAGCATATACACACCAACCTTGTTAAAGTATATTTTAGCTCATTTGTTATGGACTGAAGAGACCATAAGATGTCCTCTTGGAGGTAGGGATTTGCTGATCAAGAGCTAATCATGGTTCCTATGAACTCTATTGTCTGTTATGGGGTGAGAGACGATTTCTTGCAATTCACAAAGAATCCCAGTTGGGAAAACAAGGAAAGAACTGATATTGTAGTCTCCTACTTGGACCTTCCTCTGCTCATTCAGATATGGACAGACATGGATACCTTTTCTCCTTAAATGCACTACTATCGCTGCCAGACATTTTGTGAATACTCTTGGTGCCATGGACAGACCTGTACTGGTAATAGTTGGGCCCTACTGTGAGTCTCAAGTACTTCCTGTGGGATGAGTGGATAGCTCTATGGAAGTACACATCCAGTAAGTCAAGAGCTACAAACCAGTCCTGAGCCACAAGAAATGGAATGATGGATGCAAGTATTACCATCCTGAATCTGAGGTGCCATATATATTTGTTGAATCTCCTCTGATCTAGGATAGGACAAAGACCCCCTTTTTTCTTCGAAATGAGAAAAAACAGAGTAGAAGCCTCTTCCCCTGAATTCTGAGGGCCCTTCCTCTATGGCTCCTACATGAAGCAATAAGGCCAATTCTGCTTGTAATAGGCTCTCATGAGAAGGATTCCCAAAGAGGGATGGGGAAGGTAGCGCAGGGGGCAAGGAATAGAAATATATAGGGTAGCCAGGGGTGATGATCTCTAGCACCATCTGTCCAATGTTATGACAGACTTGACAGTACCTATCTGCCTTTTTAGAAGTAGGTGCCACAGATGATTGGGTCTACTATAATTTTTTTTGCTGGCTCCAACAGCCCCTCATTAATTGGCATGGCACGCCTTTCAGGCAAGCAAGAGTACAGAATATCCAGTAGCTTGTGTGAGTCTTCCTGCTCTACCTCCATGGAGATTTCCAATATGTAATGCAGCAGTTATTGAAATGTTTCCCAATCATACGGCTGAGTAGAAGTGGAGGGACCTACTGCCTAATCTGGTAAGGAAGACTAGACCACTGCTGGGATCAAGTGCTCTACTGTCTGCAGGTGTTCTTCCTCATCTTCCTGTGCTATACTGTGAGTCTGTACCATCAGCGCCCCTTGAGCACTCTATGAAGTTTCATAGGGGAATGAGATCTAAGTCTACAAGGGGTAGTGGAGGTAGTTTTTCTTGCTGGTTGCATACCTCAAAGGGCCCAAGATTGCACATTGTAGGAGAAAGAGGCTGGGGGCCATGGGGTTGGATATCAAGGTGAGTGCTCTCCCTGAGATCCCATAGGTGTACATCTACAACTTCTAGATTCCCTGTTAGACCAGCAAAGGTCATATGAATAGAAAAGAGAAGAGTGGCTGGGGGATACCCTCCCTACTATGCTCAAAAGGGGAGAAAGAAAATGAGTACTCCTCCTCTACCCTAACCAGAGTTTTGGGGTGAGCTTGAGTCTTCCCCACCACTGCAGCTGAAGAGTTGACTGGTACTGTAGCAATACTGGTAGTCAATACCAAAATACAGAGGGCACTCTTACAGCTGAGAATACTATGGTGACTCAGGCTTCATGATCACTGCAAGATCACGTGACACCACAAATAACTTCAGTGCCAAGAAAGTCAGTGCTGGGAGCATCTGTACTATAGGGGTCAGTAGCAGATTCAGAGGTGACAGGTCATTGACATCTCATGCATCGAGAGTCAGTACCAGGTGAAATGCAGACCACTGCCTGAGACAGTACCATGTGTGCTCAGCAACTGGGTTTTATCAGGGTGTCAGAGAAACCTAATTTGGACCATGAACTACCCTTTGTCTTAATAGTCTGAGGAGATCTATGCTTCCTTTTACTAGGTCCCAAGAAGGGTATTTGAGGTCTGTGCTTGCTGTGGGAAAGATATTCCTTCCTACTGTATTCAGAAAACTGAAGCATTGACTGAGGAAGCCTGTTCAGGCCAGAGAGGCCCTTTTCTCTCCAGTTCTAAGGAGGCGCTATCTGAGAGCTTCAGGAAAAAATGTTTAAGGTGGACCTTTCTCACCTTCTGTGTCCTCTTGGAGAAGGAGCAACAGATTGAGCATCTATCACCTTGAGTGCGAATCATTAAGCGGACTAGCTGAATCATAGGAGGAGCACGTTTTGAACCCTTGGGACTTCCTTTCTATCACAGCAATTAAATCCTGGTACTGGGGAAGTCCCTAACTTTAATAAGAGGGTTTTGTTTGTTTGTTATATATAGCCACTAAGTGTAAAAAAGACACTATGCTAACTATACAAATATTACTCTCTTTCTCTCTATATATATATAATTACACACATGATCAGTAAAGTCACACAGTGTGCAGAGAAGCAGATTCTGCAGGGGTTCTGTCTTGCAGCCACGGGCAGTAAGAAGGAGCTGAGGGACAGCTGGGCCTACTCTGTCCTTTATCTCTGGCGGTGGATAAGGGGAGAAGAGGGAAGAGAGGCATGAGGACATCCAGGGCACAGGCATGGCCCTCATGGACATTGCTAGCCAAAAGAGTCAGACCGCATATGCATGGGTCACATGAGCGCTGGAAGTGGAATACATGAGGAGAATCACTCGAAAAAGAATGAACTTGATGTGTCAGAAGATGCTGTTTTCTAACAGGGTGGATTGATTTAAAACAAAGTAATTTAAATTACTGATTTTAATCGCAATTTAAATCAGCAAGCAGAAAATGCTGATTTAAAACATTCAAATAATTTATTTTCCTAAAGAAAAGTTGGTTTCATTGGTTGGTAACCACAAAACCAAGTTGAATTGCAACTAAAGATAGCCTTTACACTAAATTTGGAGCATCTTTTAGTTTTTGCTACCCAGGAGGATACAGTATATCTAGACACATTTATTTAAGTAATTATATAGCTTAACTTAGATTTATTAAGATTCTTAACTTTTACATATTTTACTACGTTAGAAATTGGTGAATTATGCATTTCTTATTTACTAGATTATTATTATGTTTTTACTTGTGATTTGTGCCAATCTCTATTTGGATGGAAATTCAAATGCATTTAAAAATACAAAAAATAGAATTTTATTTTTAAAATAAAACTATTTTAAATGTGCAGGATACAAATGAAAGAAAAATATTTAGCATAAAGTTTAGCAAAACATGTTTTAAATTTAAAACTAACTGATTTATTAAACAAAGGAAGCATTATCTATAGTTAGTCAACTGATCTGATTGTTTCTGGTCATCACGTCCTTCAAGATGTTATAACTAGTAGATCTCATCCTCTCACACCTAGTTTTTATTCATAGATTGGAGGAAAAGCTTTCCTGATTTTTCAAGTCCCATCTGGTTTCTTAACTCTGAATTAACTAATCACTGAACTGAACTAGTTGAATAAACTGAAATAAAAAAATATTCTCTCTTCACCTGCAGAAGAGGCTACTACTGTCAACAGCTGGTTTTGCACTCCAACAAATTCTGGTTCAAGTTGCTTAGCCAGAGACATCCACTAGTTTAGTAGTTTGACTTTCTTTAATACTGTACTTCGGAGCAAAAATGTACTCATTATTTTTTAAATTTAATTTAAATGACTTTAATAGATAATAACAACTTTGGGCCTTAACATATATTGTCAGTTTCAAATTTAATTTTAAATAGGTTTATTTAAATAAACAAACTGTATTTAATTTAAATTTTAAATATCAGATTATTTTTTACTTTAAATAAAATTGATTTTTATCCATCCTGCTTCCTATGTAAGCATGTTTGTTCATATTGCTAATATCATTCAGCAGATGACATAATGGGGAATAAGAGCAAACACCATAAAACCAAATATTTGCTCAAAAAAGGGCTCCCTTCAATGAGTCAAATCCAAGCAGGTCTGTATTGGGGTGGTTATAACACTTGTCTTGTAGCTTAAGGTCTACAAGTTTCACACATTAAGTACAAGGAAATGGGTCAATTTTTTAAGCCAACAGCATTTCACAACCTGTTTTTTTGCCCCAAGAGATCAGCAGTATCACCCCTTGAAAAGGGCACTTTCCCTGTATATAAACTCTTACACATGAACAAAAGAGAAACATATTGCAAACAGGAGTAGGATTGGAACGGTTTACAATGGCTCAGCCTGGTGGCTGCATCTTGTTATTATATTGTGCTTTTATTTAAAAATACTTATACTCTAATACTTATGGGTGTGAAAAAATCTTCAAAATGTGAACTGCAAGCAACTGATGCAGCAATTTCTGCCTCAGTTTTCAGAAAGCCTGAAACAATAGCTCTGAGAGGGATGAACTGCCCCTATTTGTTTATAGGAGAAGACAACTCTGACACCTAATGATGGCATTTAAATATCAGTCTTGTTAACTATGTCACTGTTGATCAAAGCACTCAAGAAAGAGGGGCAGTCAAATTATGAATGATTTACGATAAGAGGTATATGATTTTGGCATCATGAATGGATGGAGCTTGAGTTGTGAGCAGAATATGAGAGATTACTGCCACTTATATTTTTCAAATCTGATTCCTGATTGCAGGTATTGTTTCAAGCCACCAACATTTTCTAAGGAATTTCAAAGTTCAAACTCCTCCCAGGTGCAACCGAAAGCCACACAGATACAACTGGAGCAAGAGAGTCTTTAAAACAATAATATTTTAATTTGTTCTTGTCTTTAAATGCAATCCTCCTTGCAGCTCACCCACTATAATTTTTATTTCATCCACTTCCCGAAATCTGCAATCATCCCTAATTATGTCAGTTATAGACTTATAGTTAGCCTAGATATGGGACTAAAAGAAAACAAACATCACTGCCTAACACTAATTGTGCTCAATAATAATAAATTATAATCTAGTGCTTTTTTTAGTAGATCTCAAAGTGCTTTACAAAGGAACATCATTATTATTACAAGAAAATTGAGGCAGAAAGAGGTGAGGTGACTTGCCCTGGGTCACATGCCAGCAGGCCAGGACCAAACTGGGAATAGAACTGAGCTCTCCTGAGTCCCAGTCTAGTGCTCTATCAACATTGCCTCTCTGTCTAAGGTACATGTGTTATCAATTTTGCTGCCACACAGACCTAGGGGAGAGAGGCTGGTGGCTCACTCCTCTTCACCAGAAATAGCAGGACACCTCTTAACCAACCTTGTCGCCTACACTGCTGAACACTGGCCTCTGTCCTAGGAGTCTCATTTTAGTTGTATTAAAATTAAAATAATATTCTCTCCATCCAACCATGTAGCCTCTTATGCAATTAATAAGTAAATCTTTGCTCTCTTTTATCCCACATGGACAGAACAGTATTAGTAAGTCATGCTCCTTTCGTTTTCAAGAGGAGTTACTTTCTCACTGAAGATGAAAAGTACACCAGCAAAGAAGCAGTCCTGAGGCCAGCGGACATGGATAAATAGTTCTACTGAAAGCATAGCAAGGATTCTCTTGAGCTTTCTCACTTAGAAGCCACTCTTCCAACACCCTGCATCATTAATATAGAGCAGAATGACACCATCACAAAGTAATTTGCTCAAGTTCCACATCCAGGACTAACCTCCACAATGCTTTTAGCCACAGGCTGTCTTTTCCGTCGTAATTCATTGGCCTCTCTCTCCATAAAACACAGGGGGACTTTCCCAACTAGAATCTGGGAGCTGTTGTTCTCTGGAAATGATAATTCAAGGCCTACTTCCTCCAGGCTTTTGTGGCAGCACCTGAGAAGAAAACCTCAGAAATGAGAAACTGAAGCACCCTCTTCCACACACCTACAGGATCAGTCACAGAGCTGGACACTTCTGCATTCCCCACACAGAAGCTTCCCATCTCCTCCACCCATATAATGGCATCTCAGGATTTCCCAGCAATGCTTCTCTTTCAGTCCACATTTCTCTCCATTAAATTTGTGCAGAATGCTGGCTCCATGGTTCTGAGACCCCAGGAGTTTGCTTTACTGCACAATAGGAAGCTGTACACTTTTCCCCATGTCTGCAGGTCTCTTTTCTTAAGATACACACAGGAAGTTCAGGTAACAGTGACCACAATATATTATATACATGCAATGCAATATTATGATGGGGTATTCACCCCCACACTAGCCTGGAAAGGGTTAATGAGGCTGAGAAGAGACATTTAACCTGATAGGCCATGCCTGAGGGAAATTAGGTTTGCTAAGGCCTGGGCTACACCAGGAAATTAGATCAATATAACTATGTTGCTCAGGGGTGTGAAAAATCCACACCTCTGAATGATATAGTTAAAATGGACCTAATTCCCTGTGTAGACACTGCTAAGTCGAAAGAAGAATTCTCCCATCAATCTAGGTATCATCTCTCGGGGAGATGAAGTAGCTACAGTGATGGGAGAAGCCCTCCCATCGGCATAGCTAGCATCTTCACTGGAATGCTACAGCAGCGCTGCTGCAGTGTTTTAAGTGTAGACAAGCCTTAGGCAATGCCTGATTGATGATGGAGCCCTACTAAGAGGGAACAAGTGGTGCTAGCATAAAGGTAGGAAGTTGGTAGCAAAAAAGGGTTGCAGCGAGGAAGCCTGCAGTCACTCCCTAGGCATTAGAGAGGGAAAAGAGGAAACCCAGGGAGACAGTAGAAACCCTGGGGATCCACGCTCTGAAGGAAGAGTTTATCCAGAAGGGTGGTGGAGTAAGCCTGAGAGATGCAGAGTAGGACAAGGCTCAGGGAAATAGTAGCAAGGTGGGATGTTGTAGACCTTGGCTGTTGATTAGAGGGTCCCTGACCTGGAACCCAGAATAGAGGGCAGGCCCGGATTCCCCTACCAGCCACTGGGGAAGTGGTACAGTCCAGGCAGAGAATGGAAAGACTACCAGGTAGTAACGAGAACAAGTGAGGAGATAACGATATTTGCAGGAAGTTTAAGGATTTCCTTGCATCAGTCTTCACCACAGAGTGTTCTGAGATATCTACCCCAGACCTACTCTTTTCAAGTAATAAAAATGCTTGAGATGCCAAGAGAGGAGTTACTGAAACAAGCTAATAAATTAAAGAGCAACAAGTCACTGGTATCAGACAGCATACACCCAAGAGTTCTGCAGGAGCTTACGAATCAAATGGCTAAAATACGCAAAAATATGTGCTCATTATAATGAGCTATTATAGCAGTGGAATGGTAGGCAGCAAGAAGCTTACTTATCCTTAAAAAAAGATGCTAGGGATGATCCTGAGAATCACAGAACTGAGTCTTACCAGATATACCAAAAAACAGAATTGTACAACTCCAAGATGATCATATGATGGGAAAAAACAAGTAGGGCTTCCACAAAAGAAAACTGTGCCTCTCTAATCTACTACAATTCTTTAAGCATGTAAGCAAAATAGTAGATAAAATAAAACTGGTTGACAGAATTTATATGGGCTTTCCAAAAGTCTTTGACAGTCCCTCACAAAAGGCTAAAAACATTAAGTGGCTATGGGGTGAGACAAAGTTTTGTCATGGGTTAGAAAAAGACAAAGACAGAAAAAAACAGCATATTAATAAAAGCTCAGTTTTTAATTTGACAAAAGTTTGCACTAGAACAAACATTTTATTAATGAACTGGAAAAAAAAGATAAGTAGCCAAATCTTCATAAGATACAAAATTATTTAAATTAGTTGGGACTAGAACAGACTGTGTGGAACTTCAGAGGAAAATGGGCAGCATTATGGGAGGTGACATTCAAATGACAAATGCACACACCTTAGGAACAATAATTTGATATATTCAGATACTTTGTTAAATTAATTGCAACCACTAAGGATGTCATTGTAACTGCTCAATGTGTAGAGGCAGCCAAAAAAGCACACAAAATGGTAGGGTGTAAAAAGTATGAGAGAAAATAATATGGAAATATTGTAATGTCTGTGACATTCTGTACCCCAAAGCAACACCCTGGCACCCCCATATTTACCACGGTTATATGATTATGATATGTTTTGTACAAAGTATGCCTTCTGAGGTATCATTTTAAAAGTCTTGATCTGTTGAACATCAATATCCTGTTGGATTGTATGAGCTATAATTGTATGTGAAGTTATGAAATTTGCTATATGTATGTTACTGAAATATGTTGTAAGGTTGGGAACAACCAGCCTTTCAGGTAAAACAAAGGAACAGCCAGATATTGATGATGGCCCATTAAGGGGAATACACACTCACAAGGACTATCCCAGGAACCATATACAATGGAGACTTCTCAGAGATAGTACATAGACAATGGACACTGCTTGACTCAGCAAAGGATCTTTTCAGCAAGCTGGAATAAGCTATAAAAGAGGGAAGTGACATCATCGCTTGGCCTCACTCCCCCCACAACTCAACACCTGGAAACATGCCTGGAGAACAAAGATTTTGAATTGGGGAGATGGTTCCAGACTGGGAAGAAGAATCCCAGCTTTGTGTATTAAGGAACCGTACCGTCAGGATGAGACGCTTCTTGATTCAAATCCTGTCTAGTCTATAGAACTCAGATTGCGATCCTACTTTTATTTTTTAGGTGACCAACTTTGGTCTGTTTTCAGAATGGTAGCTGTGTTAGTCTGTATCAGCAAAAACAACAAGGAGTCCTTGTGGCACCTTAGAGACTAACAAATTCTATTTGGGCATAAGCTTTCATGGGCTAGAACCCACTTCATCAGATGCATGGAGTGGAAAATACAGTAGCAGGTATATATACATAGTACATGAAAAGATGGGAGTTGCCTTACCAAGCGGGGGGTCAGTCTAACTAATGAGACAATTCAATTAATAGTAGAATACCAAGGGAGGAAAAATTACTTTTGTAGTGGTAATGATGGTGGCCCATTGCAAACAGTTGACAAGAAGGTGGGAGTAACGGTATGGGGAAATTAGTTTTTGTAATGACCCATCCACCCCCAGTCTTTATTCAGGCCTAATTTGATGGTGTCCAGTTTGCAAGTTAATTCCAGTTCTGCAGTTTCACGCTGAAGTCTGTTTTTGAAGTTTTTTTTGTTGAAGAATTGTCACTTTTAAGTCTGTCAGTGAGTGACCAGGGAGATTGAAGTGTTCTACTGGTTTTTGAATGTTATAATTCCTGATGTCAGATATATGTCCATTTATTTTTTACTACTTATAATCACTTAAAATCTATCTTTCTGTAGTTAATAAATCTGTTTTATATTTTACCTAAACCAGTGGGTTTTGCTTGAAGTGTTTGGGAAATCTGCTCAGAAACAAGAGCTGGTGCATTCCCTCTCCACACTGACGGAGAGGCGGACTGGGGAACAGACTTGCACTGGTCAGGCTTCTGACCAGGGCAAGGCGGTACAGTTCTGGGGTCTTAGGCTGGGGAGCTGTGGGGAAATGGCTGGAGCCTCTCTGTTGTTGGTTCATGAGTGACTGGTGAAGGCATTCATGTAACTCAGTTGGATGTCTCCCTGCCTGGGGATGTCTGTGCAAGTACAGTAGGAGGAGTTTGCAGCTTGCCACAGCATCACAGTGTGAGAGGGAGCCCAGGTTGGTGAGACAGAGGACTCAGTGGTACCTCAGTTCCAGGTTGCACCCTGGGGAACCCGTCACAATGTCATTGTATAAATCGATGTGATATCCTCACCTGGAATAGTATGTTCAGTTCTGGTCACCCTACCTCAAAGAAGATAGAAAAGAAATAGAAGAGATTCAGAGATGGGTGACAAAAATTATTAATGGTCCAGAAAGACTTCCCTATGAAGAAAGATTAAGAATATTAGGACTGTTTAGAGAGGAGATGGCAGAGGCATACAAAATAATGAACAGGGAAAAAGAAAGTAAATCGGGTGCTCCTATTTACCCTCTTTCTTAATCTTCCTCTATGGACAGGTTATGCCATGGTTATCCATTAAGTAATTTCTTGCACCTGCCTCTGAAGCATTTGACACTGGCCACTGTCAGGGAGAATGCTGAATTGGATGGACTACCAATATGATCTAGTACAGATATTCCTATGTTACTAATGAGTCCACACAAGAAGGGCAGAAAAGTACCCATTACCAAACAAGCCTACTCTGAGCACAAAAGGAGAGAACACCTTGTAACTGTAAATACCCACCCCACTTGAGTTCCTGCTCAGAGCGAGAGCTGAGATTTCTGAATAAACCTCTGCTAGATAAATGTAACTACTCAAAACCAAATCTGCAGCTAATAAAAATTCTTGTACGGGACGGAAGAATTCCTGACAGTAGCCAATCCCCTATTCCAAAACATTTGAGAGACGATGTTCACTTCTTATTCCATGTAGTGATTTTGGTTTCTGACACCCAAGGGCAGAGAGACTCTTCTTTTCTAACAATTCATCATACAAACTTCCCATACCCCTCTATTCTCTTCTCCTCACACTATAGTTATTGGAACTCACTCAGTGTGCACCCAAAGAAGAATGAAAGCAACTCCAGCAATGGCTGTGGTATCTAAAACAGCACACAGAAATTACATTCTCCTATTCACTGGAATCCCACCCAAGATATTGGAGCCATCAACCATTACTAACCGTAAGAGTCTTCTCTGCTCCTCTGTTACCTCAATCTCCAGTGGGGGACAGATGGTGGAGGACAGCAATTTCTTCTTGCCAGATTCTTCACGCTGCTTCTCATAGGAATCTGTGGGTAGGAAAATTACAAATACTGTTCTTAAAATGAGTACTTGTGGCACCTTTGAGACTAACCAATTTATTTGAGCGTAAGCTTTCGTGAGCTACAGCTCACTTCATCGGATGCATTCAGTGGAAAGATTTATATACATAGAGAACATGAAACAATGGGTGTTACCATACACACTGTAACGAGAGTGATCACTTAAGGTGAGATATTACTAGCAGGAGAGCACGGTGGGGGGGGAAGTGGGGGGGAACCTTTTGCCACAAGTACTCCTTTTTTTTCTGCGAAGAAAAAGCTACTCTGAAACCTGTTCTTAAAATGTACATGCAGGCTTTATCCTCAATGGCCCTATGGCTTGGCATGTAGACCTTCGTGCTTGAATTAAGATGCGACCAAAGGACTCTTCCTTCTGGGACTCATGGGGCACAGCGATAGTCATGGAAAAGACAATCATTGTCTAGGGAGTATGATTAATTCCATACTTGGATCCCCCCTCAGTGTTAAAAAGGAGTTATCCTACATAGCAAAGGTTATTACAAGAGTTAGCTAACTCATGGAATGGCCACTTGAATTGAACTGAATTGAAACATCTAAAATAAGTGCATTGTGTCATGACCCTGCAGGTCTCAAACCTTGCTGGGTCTGCAGGTTTCCTGGTCAGTTGATGCCTCCCTGCTCTCACCCAGTGGCTTGTTACTAACCAACCCAGCAGAGAAATAATGAAGCCTGAAGTTACATCAGGAAGGTCTCCCTTCGGCTTTGACTGGAGGAACACCAGTACTTCTGATTGGCCAGGGCTTCTATGTAAATACAAAGAGAGGCACAGGAAGATGTTTGCACAACTGGGCTCTATGTGGCTGCTGTTTGGATGCCTCACCCAGCTTTATAGACTCTGATCTGTGTGATTACCAGTATCCTGACCTTGGCCTGAGTCCTGGTGATCCTAATAGTGCCTGATCTTGTCTGGATTAGTTCAACCTAGTGCCTGTCTGATGCCCCATAACCTAGGACAAGAACCTCCTGAACCAAGCTGCTAACCACTAGATACGGGCTACCTATGTCTGGGCCCTGACACACAGTCTCCATTTGAATACCATTCATTAGCCATTTCCCTCAATCCCAGAGGGGCTCTCAGTCTTTAGCTGTTTTCACCAGTAAGCCAAAAGGAGCAATGTTTCTTTCCTGGAATCCTGTTTGCAGGGACTGCATAGCCCTTTTTGATGAAAGAGAAGGCCAGTGATCTTTTAAGTGCTCAATGGATGGGCACTGTGTTTTACAGATCTATAACCAAAATCAGGCCGAGCAAGAGAAAAGACTTTTATTCCTCTGTATACAGTTTCAGGTGACTAAATGTGGTGAATTTTAGGTTTCTCTTCTGATCATTGTGTTTAGTTAAACAAACAAGAACAACCCATGCTCTTTATTCCATTATCCCATCCGTTAGTCCACACTGCTAAACCTCATAATCTTATTGACATTACCCCCATTTTCCTAATTTTATTCATCCTGCCTGTCTTGTTAGCCCCCCATTACACCAGACCTATTTAAATCTGAAAGCTCCTTGGGGCATGGATCATTCTATCTGTTTTGAAAGGCACCTAGTACTCCTTTGGGTGCCAGTACTACCAGATGCCTGTACGCCCAGTGATGAGCTGCCAAAATCTTAACAACTGGTTCCCTCCTCACCCCACGAGGGGGTTGTTACCCACCCCCGCCCTCCGGGACTCCTGCCCCATCCAACCCCCTGCATTCCTTGACGCCCCGCCCCCCAAGACCCCTGCCCCATCCACCCCCCTCCCCTGTCCCCTGACTGCCCCCAGAACCAGGCAGGAGGGTCTTGTGGGTCACCGTAGTGGGTGCCCACGCCACCCCTAAGAGCCAGAGGGACCTGCTGGGGGACGAGGTGGGGAGTCCCGGCAGTGCTTACCTGGGGCACCTCCTAGGAAGCATCCGGCAGGTCCCTCTGGCTCCTAGGGGTGGGGGAGTGTAGCTAGGGGGGGAGCAGGGCGGAGTGGCCACTCCCCCCACTGATCACATCAAAAGTGGCGCCTTAGGTGCCGACTCTGTGGGTGCTCCAGGGCTGGAGCACCCACAGGGAAAATTTGGTGAGTGCAGAGCACCCACTGGCAGCTCCCCGCCCAGCCCCAGCTCACCTCTGCTCCGCCTCCTCCCCTGAACGCACTGCCCCGCTCCGCTTCTCCGCGTTCCCCCCTTACCCTGGCTTCCCGCGAATCAGCTGTTTGGCAGGAAGCCTGGGAGGGCTGAGAAGTGGGCAGTGGCTTCCCGTTCAGGCCGAGGGTGGTGGAGGTGAGCTGGGGCGGGGAGCGGTTCCCCTGCGCACACGCCCCCCCCAGGTTACCTGCTGTGGCGCAGGCGGCCCTCCTTGCGCCCCCCCGCCCCAGCTCACCTCCGCCTCCCTGGGCCTGAGTGCGAAGCTGCTGCCTGCTTCTCAGCCTGCTCCGGCTTCCCACGCTAACAGCTGATTTGCGGGAAGCCCGGGGGGGGACGGGGACGGAGAAGCAGAGCAGGGCGGCGCGTTCAGGGGAAGAGGCGGACGCGGAGTGGAGGTCAGCTGGGGCTGGGGCAGGGAGCTGCTGGTGGGTGCTCTGCACCCACCAAATTTTCCCTTTGGGTGCTCCAGAGCTGGAGCACCCATGGAGTCAGCGCCTAAGGTGCCACTTTTGGCTGGTTAAATTTAGAAGCCCTTTTAGAACCGGTTGTCCCTCGCAGAACAACCAGTTCTAAAAGGGCTTCTAAATTTAACAACCGGTTCTAGTGAACTAGTGTGATCTGGATCCAGCTCACCACTGCCCATACAGGTCAATGACATGGGAAAGATGGAGGATCATACTGGATCCCTGGACCCCGCGAGGAAATTTATATTTAAAATAATTTTGTTAGCATGCTGTCTCATGGGGCCTTTTCTCCCTGGAGACTGTTCTCAGTTGCACTTTGCTAGGATGGTGAAGAGCTTTCTTTGGACATCTGAATCCTCACCTGCAATAAGTTGCTCCAAGCGGATACGCTCATGGGCTGCATGCTGATCCACCAACACCAGCAGATTTCCATCTAGAAGTGTAAGGGAGGAGGTTAACAACAGGCACCTTCATTTCAAACAACTGCACATGTTGGGAGAAGGAAGGAGCGTTGCCCATGTCTCACCAAGGTCAGATTTAGCAGCTGGGGATCAGTCTATTTAACAGAGCCAAGTTCAGGAGGAAGCTAGGTTAACAAAAAATAAAATAATGCAGAAATGAAATGTGAAGCTCCAGATGAGTCATTTAAACCTGGGGTGGCCAGAATGAAGTTCAAGGAGTTGTATGTATGATGATGTCACCAGCCAAATTCCTACTCCCTCTGTATTAAAGATGAGGTCAACTACAATCTGTTCAATTTTATTATGCAGATTAGATAAAAAACAAGAAGCTACTGGTTTGGAGAGCATTTTTGTATAGCTCAAGCTAGTTTCAATACAAAAGATGAAATGCATCCATTAACTGAAAATGAAGTCCAATACCTTTTGGTAATGTGAAATATAATGTGTTTATCTATAGCAGCACTAATCACCACAGCATCTAAGGAGCACCAGGAACAAAGTCCTTTAGCAATCTCCAAAACAGAGAGAGAGAAAAATCTAGGAAATTCCAAGTGAAGGCCAACACTCTCCTTAATTCATAATAACATGCCTTTTTCTCCTGTCTAGCAACAGCAGAAGATAAAGACACAGTCCTGGCATTTGCTTTTGGTTTCCTGGCTTTTGTCAGATCCAAGTTAGAGCCTTAATATTACTGAAACAGAGATTTTGCATTGTTATTTTGCATTTAGCATCACAGAACTATCAGACCAAAAGAATACATCCCTGAAAAAAATTACATCTTCTGAACATGTTTCAGAATGCCAGGACAGTGTCCTATCTGTACTGAAACTACATGAGGGCTAGCTCAACCTAATCAATACTAATGGGCATTCTTACCTGCATTTGCATTCACTTCACTCCTAGTGTTGATTAAACAAGCAATAAATTTATTGTCCACTTGGTGAAGAACCTGTAACATATTCAAAATGTTCATTATCCATTGGCAAAACCATTTTTAGAAGGGAAACATACAAAACTTTAGAAAGAAAAACTCCTCTCCCCACCAATAGTTAATATTGGAACCACTGGATGAGTTAAAGTGCAGTTCCACCTGAAAAAGTTAATGTAAAAATGAAACCCTCAGGTCTCTAGATCTCTTCCCCGGTGTTTCAGACAAACCTGTTGCCATTAGTGACAAATGTTTTACTCCCATTAGCCTTACAGAGGTAACAACTAAGAGAAAATGGACTGGATTCTAGTTCACCTTGTGCATCAATACTATCTTTTTACTAAGTCCCAACCACTTATACCTCTACAAAACCACATGAAGCAATGTGACTGCATGGATGTAAAGAATATTGTTTGGCCTGCAGAACTTGCATTAGATTAGATTTGAGAGAAGAAAAGAACCCAGATTGGCTCTCAGAGCCCAAAGGTAAAAGTGCAAGGTTGGCAGCATATTTATATTAATTTTAAAATGTATGAGCAAAACATTTGATACAGAAGCACTAAGATACAACTGGGTTTCATGTTTACTGTACCATTTTTAGAGTCACTTTTCAGAGCAGAACCACACTTTAAAATAAATGTAAAAATCCTTACATGAGCTTTGGGATTGCTATTGAAACTGCTCAGCTGAAGGTCAGAATTTCTTCAGCAAATCTCTTTTGAAAATGTATGTCAAAGAATCGGAATTAACCAAATAGCTACAACTACAACTGCCTATCAAAATGTTATGTAGTGAAGTGCCAACGATAGTGCTGTAAGTTACAAGGCAGTGATAGCAGGGCTATTTCTTGACTTGACTACCTTTAAACTCAAGAAAGTTGGGAACCACTCTGTAGGTAACTGTTTTCAATCATCTAAGAGATGGTTTTGAGATGCATATATCTGTTGGTGTCTCTCTCACAAACCAATTATGCTTTTCTTTGCAAATTAAAAGTATTATCTATTTAATTCCCTACGTCTTTTTCACCAAGCAGAAACATTGACAAATACTATTTGGCTAGTAGCAGTTGAAACATGGTGTTTACACAAAGCTGCTATCTGACTTATTATACCTGCATTGAATTAATCATCTCCTTGGTGAAACGATAGGGATATAAGATATTATGAATTTTCACAGCCAGACTTCCAGCCTGGCCACTGCTCACATCAACAGCAACCTGTGAAAAAGATCAATACAGATAATTTACAGGATGCAGACTTAACTACTGAGTTTAAAACCACAAAATCGAACTGCCAGCTTTGAATAAGGCTATTCTGGAAAGGGCTCCCTTTGTACTTAGTGCATTGGTTCCTCTAACAAGAAGAGAACTAGCTCAAAATACCATCTGGTAATCCCTCTGCTCCTCTCTCAGCACTTTCCCACACACTAAGAGCTATTTCATTAGACAATCTGACATTAGTTGTCAGCCGACATGTACACACTCAACCAGCTGAACATCCAGGAAGATGTATCATCTCAAAATGACTGTTACTACAGCAAATGTTCCAAATAATTGTTCCCCTTCAGAAACTCACCAGCAGGTGGTTTGCTCCTGCATCTCTATTGTACACAAGTGGAAATATTTGTATGCATACTGCACATCCTGACTGAAATTGTACACTTACTCACATTGATCAAAAAATTTCCCTGTGACTATAAAGGAAATCGCTCTAAAAGCTCCACAGATATAGGGTGCAACATTGTTTCTTCCTCACACATTATGGTCCTGCCAATGCTACAAACGTATTTAAATAACCCATATAATACATACAAGGGGGAGGGGAGTATTGCAAGGGACAGAATTTTATCCTAAGTCAAGTTGATTATTTTTGCATTGTAGACACAGCCCACAATAACACTTTGGTTTCCAAATAACACGAGGTACAGTATTCTTTAAGATCAGCTGTAATATCAATCACTTCCAATTTGCATAAACCCACAAAATGAACTCACATATAAACAATCTATAAAAATGTACCACAGACAAGCCCCTTGTTATATGTACAACAGAATAAATATACACAACAGTTATGGTATTTGCCATTTCAGTTAAAAAAATCAACATAACAGAAGATTGAAATGGCTCCCACTGAAACACTAGAACATAAAAATACCCACCTCTGGGCAGCGAGCAAATACAGGATTGTCCCACTCTGAAAACAAGGACTGGAGAGACTCCCCATCAGCATCTAGGAGAGAATTTGTGTATAACATGGGGATTAAGAAAGCCTAGGAGTGCCAATAGAAGATGTACTCAGATTGTTCATTCCCACCAACCTGGGACCCTTTAGCTCACAATGTCTGGGTTTCTTTTCTTCTCTTTTTTGAATGAAAGCGAGAAAAAGAGACAAGAGAATGCTCCCTCCTATTGTCAGATGGGAGTAGGACTCTGGGCAGCTTCTCTGACTACACTATGCACTACAGAACAACCCAACAAAATCTGGAAAGGAAAAGATGGATAAACTCAGCCGCCCACTCCCTCTAGACAAAGCCACATACCAAAACATTGATTTCATCCTTTCTTGGGAAAGAGTCCCAAGGACTAAACTAATTTCTACACTCAGACTGGAATGTGAGGACAGACAAGGGGATTAGATAATTGCTCTTTAAACTATTAGCATGATTTTACAGAGAACTGGGAACATCATCTTGTAAATATAAACACTCTCTAATAGACTTCAACCCTGCAGGATTTCTTTCCAATTCCACATATGAGATGACTCACAGAGTCCCATTGTTAACAGACCTTGAGTAAGTCTGGGTTCCTGTCAGGACATCTGGCAGAGTTCTTTGGTTTGTTTTTCACTGTACTCTATGTCCTGGCAAAATGACCCTACCTCTGAAATCCTGGCTTGCCAGAATCCTCTCTTCCCGAGGTCTAGGAAGGAAGGGTAGAACAAGCTCACTTCTAAAAGGATGGCACCTGCACTGAAACCCTAAACACACAACAAAAATTTACTGCTGCAAATTTAACGGACACAAAGTTTCAAACATCTCTAGAGCCCCGTTCTTCATATTTTTATTAACTAAATTATTATAGTGTGCTCAGTTCTGTACAAACAATGAAGATATTATTCCTGACCCATAGAACTAGAAGTCAGCAATGAAGAATAATAACACAGTGCTCTGAATGATCAGAAGCTAGTATAGGGAACTTCATTTAAAATAAATTAATGTAGGTACCTAATAACCTAACTTCTAATGTGACTGGGAGAATACTAGCTGGCTTGGCAGAAGAGGTGTGTTTTAATGAAGGATATGAGCGAAGACTGAAACATTGAACACAGAAAGAAGTATATTTGTAATACAACACATTTCTGTGCAAAATGAAGTGAATACTAAACACACACAGTGCATGGTTATATTGTGTCCTTTATATGAAATATATGTAAATATTTTTACAAAGAGAAACTGATAGACACAGAGATGCAGGCCAGATTTTTAAAGGTATTTAGGTACTGAAAGATGCAGATAGGTGCCTAGTGGGATTTTCAAAACCACCAGATGCCTAACTACCACTGATTTGCATCTTTAAGCAACTAACTACTAGGGCTGTCAAGTGATTAAAAAAATTAATCACTATTAATTGCATGATTCAAAAACTTAATCGCGATTAATCACGTGATCAATCACACCATTAAACAATAATAGAATACCATTTATTTAAATATTTTTGGATGGTTCTACATTTTCAAATACATTGATTTCAATTACAACACAGAATACAAAGTGTACAGTGCTCACTTAATATTTATTTTTGATTACAAGTGTTTGCACTATGTACAAACAAAAGCAATAGTATTTTTCAATTAATCTAATACAAGTACTGTAGTGCAATCTCTCTATCAAAGTTGAACTTACAAATGTAGAATTATGTACAAAATAAACTACATTCAAAAATAAAACAATGTAAAATTTTAGTGCCTGCAAGTCCACTCAGTCCTACTTCTTGTTCAGCCAATCACTCAGACAAACAAGTTTGTTTACATTTGCAGAAGATAATGCTGCCCGCTTCTTGTTTATATCACCTGAAAGTGAGAACAGGCGTTCTCATGGCACTGTCGCAGCTGGCATCGCAAGATATTTATGCCCCAGATGTGCTAAAGATTCATATGTCCCTTCATGTTTCAACCACCCTTCCAGGGCACATACGTCCATGCTGATGACGGGTTCTACTTGATAATAACCCAAAGCAGTGTGGACCGATGCATGTTCATTTTCATTACCTGAGTCAGATGCCACGAGCAGAAGGTTGATTTTCTTTTTTGGTGGTTCAGGTTCTGTAGTTTCTGTATTGGAGTGTTGCTCTTTTAAGACTTCTGAAAGCATGCTCCACAACCCATCCCGATTAGATTTTGGAAGGCACTTCAGATTCTTAAATCTTGGGTCGAGTGCTGTAGCAATCTTTAGAAATCTCACATTGGTACCTTCTTTGCATTTTGTGAAATCTGCAGTGAAAGTGCTCTTAAAATGAACCACATGTGCTGAGGCATTATCTGAGATGGCTATTACATGAAATAGATGGCAGAATGCAGGTAAAAGAGGGGGGACATAAAAACAGGGGACATACAATTCTCCCCCAAGGAGTTCAGTCACAAATTTAGTTAACGCATTTTTATTTGTGGAAGCATGTCCTCTGGAATGGTGGCCGAAGCACAAAGGGGCAAATGAATATTTAGCATATCTGGTATGCAAATACCTTGCAATGCCAGCTACAAAAGTAAGAGTATTGCCAGCAGATCGAGAAAAGTGATTATTCCCCTCTATTTCGTACTGGTGAGGCCACATCTGGATTATTGCGTCCAGTTTTGGGCCCCTCACTACAGAAAGAATGTGGACAAATTGGAGAGAGTTCAGCAGAGGGCAACAAAAATGATTAGGGGGCTGGGTCACATGACTTCTGAGGAGAGGCTGAGGGAACTGGGCTTATTTAGTCTGTAAAAGAGAAGAGCGAGGGGGGATTTGATAGTAGCCTTCAACTACCTGGAGCAGGGTTCCAAAGAGTATGGAGCTAGGCTGTTCTCAGTGTTGGCAGATGACAGAACAAGGAGCAATGGTCTCAAGTTGCAGTGGGAAGGCCTAGGTTAGATATTTGGAAAAACTATTTCACTGGGAGGGTGGTGAGGCACTGGAATGGGTTACCTAGGGAGGTGGTGGAACCTTCATCCTTAGAGGTTTTTAAGGCCCGGCTTGGCAAAGTCCTGGCTGGGATGATTTAGTTAAGGTTGGTCCTGCTTTGAGCAGGGGATTGGACTAGATGAACTCCTGAGGTCTCTTCCAACCCTAATTTTCTATGATTCTAAGAAGACGGAAGCATTATGTCCTGTAAATGTAAACAAACTTGTTTATCTTAGCGATTGGCTGAACAAGGAGGATTGAGTGGACTTGTACTCTCTGAAGTTTTACGCTATTTTGTTTTTGTACACTTTTTTATTTCAGTTAAAACACTGAATACAACAAATATGAAAATGTAAAAAACCATCCAAAATATTTAATAAATTTCAATTGGTATTCTATTGTTTAATAGTGCGATTAACATTGTGATTAATCATGACTAATTTTTTTGAGTTAATCCCGTGAGTTAACTGTGATTAATTGACAGCCCTACTAAATACCTTCAAAAATCTGACCCATAGTGTATATGCTTCTCAAGCTGGGCTCTTATAAGATCTCACAAATTAAATTAGGCCTGATTAGTACTTAAGGGAATATTCTGGGGCTGCAAAAAGAAGTGCTGGTGATTTAATAGGTGGGGCTCTTCCATCCACATCCGTGCTGAACCAATAACCCAGCATGGTGTCTAATGTTCAGAGATGAGACAAACAAAGTTCTTGAGCACTTATGATTATTATTTTTCATAAGACATGGGGTTGTCTTGGATAAATAATTTGAATTCCCGCTGTGGTTTCAACTGGATACAGGATTCTCCTTCACGTTCGATCCTAAATTGCTCTATACTGTTGCTGCTAATGCTGTGCTGCTGCATTCCCCTGTCCCATTTAGGGAAGGCTGCACTTCCGTGTTGGATGAAGAGATTCCTCTAAGTCAGTTTGCAGAGCACTTTGGGATCCTTCTAGATAGAAGATACATTTATGTAGTATAAATCATCATCATTTACAGAGAGACTATGCTTGAAGGAGTTGGGTATAGTGCTTCTCATATATGCAGAAAGGAGAAAAACAAAGTGATGGAGCAAAGGAAAATGTGGACTGCACAAAAGTGCCTACATGCAGCTGAACTGGAAAACGTGGACTGCACACAAGTGCATACATGAAGCTGAAACAGAAATGTAGATACGATTTAGAATTAGGCTAAAGCAGAGCACTACATGTTTCAAACTCTGAACACTCTTTGTGTTCTTTAACTTCATTTATTCCATCACATCTGTGGTCTCTGCAGGGTCCACATCTTGACCAATCTCATACCATCAGACTATTGAATGACTTTCCATAGATGTGAGACTGATGAACAGTAACTAGTTTATGCTCTTTAGTGAGAGTAATAGAGGTTTTCAAACCCTGGTGTGGTTTGCCTCCTCTTTGGCCCTGGCTACGTACATAAGTGCTGTGTTAGGGAGGGGTGGTGTACCCTGTACTTGCATAGACATTAAAGCAATGAATACTTTTAGGATGGCTGACACTACTGGAGCCTCTCAAAGGCAGAGCTCATTAAGAGTATGTTGCTGCTTTAATCAACAAGGATTATTTCCAAAACTACCACAACTGAAATGGGTTATTCTGAAAGAACAGAAAGGGCCACAGTAAAGCCTGCCAGGTCCCAAAATACCCATTCCCTACCCTACATTCAGGCGTGCCAGCACTGACAATCTACGGCCACTCATCTTAATACTTAGTTTACTAATAAGGAACTGTCTTGCATGGTGGAAAAATACAAGTCAGAGAGGCCACATGAGGGATCAGGGTTAGACCGCCAATCTGTTTCAACCCATCCAGGAATGTTTCAGTCAGTATACTACAATCCCGCTCTGCTATCAGGATTATTACGAAAAGTAACCCAAATCTCCAGGAAATGGAAGGAACATGGGCTAATGAGCAACTGATAGATATCAGAACAGACCCTCAAAACACCATGGCACCAGAAGAACCAAGTACAAGGCAGACTCCTGTTGTCAAAAGAAAGACTCGCATTTGCTCCAATATCAAATAACCTGAAAGAAATACATAAGACTTTGTATAAAATGAAGGTGTGAAATAACTACCTTCCCAAATGAACAGGAAAATACCCTAGTTCCCAAGGAAGCTAGTAAAAAAAAGTTGATTTTTATATATGATTATATAGACTTTAAGGCAGTGTAACAGAATGTTAAATACATAAGCAAGTTACAATATTCATGTTTAATTTTGCTCTCTCAACTAAACTAAACAAAACAGATGTTACAATAGCTTCCCGGTAGGAGATATTATAGTATGTTAATGTATATGGTGATGTTTAGGAACTTAGAGAACTCTACCTTCAGGAAGTGCTTGATAGATGTGCGTATGATATATGTGGATAAAGGTATAAAGCTTGAACATTGCACTGTCTTGGCTTTCTCACTCTACTTATGCTTGAATACTGAACATGAACTTACTCTATTGGCTATGAAATCATAAGTTGGTATCATGAGGTTCCAATCACAGAGACTGGTTTATTAATCCAGACAACATGTTATGTGCATTATCAGGCTAGGTCCCAGAATCACTCTGTGTCGTTTCAAAATAGCACTCAGAAGCACCTCTGCCCTAAGAGAGCTTGATAGTTACTGTTGCAAGAAACTGCCCCTTTTGCTCAGCACAAGGTTCTGATAGAATTCATGGTAAGACATGCTTCTAATCGGAAATTAACTGAGGAATGTATTTGAAAATAAAAATTGAAATTAAAATTTTGAATTTTTGGAGCTCCTACTGGCAACAACCATCTTACAGAAACAATGTAATTTTTGATTCCAGCAGTACTAGAGAACTTGTTTTCATACTGTAGATATTTAGTATTTATCTTTTGATGTAAATCCAGTAAAAGAGTTGAACAAAACCTGATTTTTACAGCTTGATATTGGTCTCTTGTATTGATGGTATCAAAATGTCCTTAGGAACATGACTGCCCAAGGCAGGAGGTTCATAAATGCCATGATTATCCAGTACCCTTACTTTCAAATATGTCTCTCACTTTATACATGACAAAATGGGTCATGATCATGAGAATTCTCAGAGCATGATGAAGGGTGACACCGGGTGGTTATCTGCTAGCAGTATGCTATTTTCATACCTTTTTCAAAATGTGAATCTACTGTACTATTTCCATATTGCCATCAACATTTTCCTGTTTTCTACAGAACTAATTCATGTGACACAATAGTTATTTCAGTGTGGAAATTGCAGGCATTGCCATAAAGAGCGTTTTACACTGCTAGGAGGACCCAAACTATCTGCATCACTCTTTCCTTGCAACAAAATTAAACATCCTGTACTTACCACTCTGTAAGACAACATTCACAGCCATTGTAGTTATATCTTTAGTACAAGCAGCCTGAAGTTCTTCAGTTGGAGGAGTACTGTAGGTGCTTAGTCCAGTCATTTTATTGACGTATACCATCTTACCCAGTGAAACATCAAAGTGTTGCATCCAGACAGAACACAATATTGATTCCTCATTTTTAGACTGAACTGCATTTTTGACATCTCCAAGTACTTCCAAACTACTTGAAAAAGTTACACTGGAAAGCTCAGTGGCTTCTGAAGTCTGCTTTGAAGATACAGCCACAATCTTTCCATCTTTACAGATGTCTTCAGAATAACACTTTTCACTTTGTAATGCCAAACCACTGCTTGTGGTGGCCATGTACTCCCCATCTGTGTTGATGAGCAGTGACTGGTTCAGAGCATTTTCCATGGTCCCTCCTCTTGTACTATACATTTTGGAGGGAGCATCCTGCTCATCAGAGGCAGACGCAAGGATGCAATCGTCTATCCCTGCTTCTTGCGAGGTGCTTTGGCACATTTGATAAGAGCTCTGCAAAAAATCATCAGTTTGAGACAAAAGATGCAATGTGTCACCTTTTCTGCTTGAATCTGTTTGGAATTGTTCATCAACTTGTCCCACAACTTCTGTAGCTAAAACTTCCTTGTGGTCACCCTTCATTCTGGACAGTTTAGAAGCTAGTGATCCCAGTAATCTACTGCTGCTTAGGTCTTTTCTTCTTATTTGAGAGTAGTCAGTCAATGTCATAGGACTCTCTCTCACGCAAGGAGCTTTTCTGTCTAACAAAGTTTCTTTCCCACAGAACTGAGACCTCTCCAAGGAAAGGAGGCAACCAGCTTGGCAACTATTATTACAATCAGCATGTTCCAGAACTTGAGTTTCACAAATGTTAACACATTCAAAATTGTTATTCTGATTCTTCAAGCTGTCAAGATCAGCTAGAGAACCAAGAACATCTGGAGGTTCAAATTCACTCCTCTTCTCTGGAATAGATACTGATGGAACACTCCTGACCTTCCCATAATGTCTCCTGAATCGCTCTAAAGACCCCAACTGTATGGACAAACTCAGCTTCTTATAGGCTTGAGTTCTGGGCGTAACAGATAGCTCAACCATTTGCCTTCTGTTGCTTGGATTATTTTCATTATGAGGAAAACTCAAGGAAGTGACGGGAAGCAACTCTCTAATGTGTGATGTTACACACTCCCTTCTACCTCGTGCAGTAATGGAAGCTACCTCCTCATTCTTCTGGCCTGATACAGTCTCATTTTCTAACCACTCATATGCATATGCTCTGCATACTTCTCTATTGGGTAGTGTAGTATACTCTTTATTTAAAATACTAGAAATATCCTGAACATTTAGACTCTGAACTGAAAAGCTCATCTTGTTTCCAAATATGTCCTTGGCACTTACAGGACCAGGTTTAGAATGCATGTTTAATGAGCAATTCATTTCAGTTTGTTCACGCGGTGGCTGATTTTGCATCACATGAGTTATAAGGCCTGTGGAACACAACTTCAGTGGTACAGATCTAACAACCTTTCCTCCACCATCATTATTTGGCCCTTTATTTTTTCTACTGTCTTCTTTCATCACATCAGACATTCCCATCAATACTCTCCCCCAAAGAAGTTCTGGTCCATCAGCTGTATCTTCAACTCTCTCATGCTGCCCCTGAGTGACACCATTTCCAAAGGCAATGTTGATGCTGCTTTTCTGAGCTGTGCTGTCCTCCTGTGTTTTTGCATCTTCCACACAATTCTCAGTACAATGTGGCATTTTAGCATAACTGTCTATTTCTACTCTTTCTGACCTGGACTCCCCATAGAGATTTTCTGAAGACTTGCGGCTCACAAACACCATTTTGGGATTGCTGAACTCTTTTGGCGCTTGTTCTGAGATATCTGATTCTGAGAAATCAGAATTGGTGCCTTCTTTGTTGAGCAGAGGACTCGCTGCGTCAGCTGGTTCAGCAATGATCAGACCTGGGGAGACTTCCTTTTCTCCAGCATTACCATTTGAACCTATGAGATCTGAAGACTTTTCCTGAATAGTCACTTTTCTTTTGACAGCTTTTGATTGCAAATTAAAAGTTTCATAGGAATCTACAATATCATCACATGTTTTCTTAAAATTGTCTTGTATGCTCTTTACTTCAGAGAGTGCAGTATGCAGAGTTCCAGTCCTGTACAAACTAAAGCCATTGTCTTCATTAAATTCTTTTATGTCTTCACCAGACAGTTCAACAAATAAGTGTTCTTGTTTTAAAAATGTTTTCACTCCTTCCTCAATGCAAGCTAAAAGAGCATCCCAATTGCGGAATTCTATCAGAGTTTTTGCAGGTTCCAGACACACATCATATTCACAGTAAGGACACTTCACATTGATAACAAAGATTCCATAGAGCTCTGGGCCACGATGCCGAACAGGACTTGAACTCATTTGTCTGTTGGCAGGGCCACCTTTTGCCTTGCAAATTACACTTTCTTTCCTTAATAAAAAGTCCATGAGTTTATGCAATCTTGTTTTTAAAACCAGTCTATTATTCACAAACAAAAACTGCATATTTTTATTGTAATGCCCTTCAGAACTGATATAGCCACTTAACTCAAACTCCCCAGATGTATAATTTATTTTTCGTAATTTCTGTGTTCTTCCCAGTCCATAAATCTGACAAAAACGGGAACACATATCTTTTGTCTTTGGTAGATGAAGCATCATAGAACAGGAAGCATCATTTCTTAAGGAAAATGAAATGGAAGGATGTATGAGAGAAAGAGCCTCTATCTTCTGCCTCACCCTCTCAAATTCCAGCATGGGATCCATGCACTTTTTCCTCACTGGTAACTGGTGGAACAGGTTATACACAGTCACTGTTGTTCCACCACTTGGTCTAGTCAATTCAGCCTCACAGACTTCCAGTGCTTTCCCATTCTGAAACAGTTTCATAAAGGTTTTCACTGTATTGTTGGTCTTGGATGAAATTTCCACTATGCTGGCCATATTTGCTATGCTGGCCACAGCTTCCCCTCGGAAACCATAGAACTTCAGATTCTCTAAATCCTCCACTGAATTGCACTTACTAGTGAAATATCGATTACCCACTTTATTTAGGTCCTCTCTCCCCATCCCAGAGCCATTGTCCACCACTTGGACCTTGAAAGTTTCCAAATCCACGCGTATGGCCACGCATGTTGCTTTAGCATCAATGCTATTGAGGACAAGCTCTTCAACACACTGGGCCAGTGAGTTGATGGCCACTCCAGAGCGTAACCTGGTGCGTACATCTTCCACCAAAAATTTGATCATGGCAAAAGCAGAAAGATGAGAAACCCAAGAAATTTCAGGAATATCATTCCTCTTCCTTCTTTGAAATAGACCCCTGTAAAAAAAAAATAAAGGGACAAAGAGTAAAAGCTCAGAGTTTGAAAATCTCTTACATTTACTGGATAAAAAGTTACCATTTTAAAAAGTTTATTTTGCTTCCATGAATGCCTTAATTTTTTCCTGGTATTCAGAGCGTTTTTCTGTGCTCACTTTCCCGCCCTGGCTATGACCAGGCATCAGCCAGTGCCCTAGGCATGAAAGTGCAACAATAAAAAATAAAAAGTGCCCCCATTTTCATGATCCTTATTAACACTATACTCCTTTCCCTACTCCCATACTTCCTAAAAGAAAATCCAACACACAAACCAAAACCAAGCTATCAATGACCTGCACGGGGAAAGCACCAGTTGCCAGTAACTTCAGCAATAGGTACTCAATGCCACCAAAAGCGAGGCTCAGAGCCCTCTTCACATCTTGTCATCCAATAAACTTATTTTGCTGTTTGCTTTCAAGTGGACTCCGGATGTCCATCCTCCCCATGGCCAGGCAGCATCTATCCTTGGAAACACTCCAACATGCATCCAGCTGGGAAGATGCAGTTCCCATAAAACCCCACTGGCACATGGGCTGGCTCAAAGGTGGTGGTGGGGGGGGTCTAATAAATTAAGCTTTTCTTTCTATTATGATTATTTTATACCACATTGATTCATTCATCACCTGTGGTGTTTAGCAGGATGTACAC